>NC_090372.1:87062872-88458721 GCF_036365525.1 Heterodontus francisci
TATTCCATTACTGTATTGTCCATGTGAAGAAGGCAAAGTCACAAGAGTCTGAGCTCAGTCTATTCTTGGTGAATGTTCCCCAAGCACATCCCAATGTGCATTCCCAATTCATCCATAAATGCAATG
Organism: Heterodontus francisci; assembly: GCF_036365525.1. NCBI lineage: Eukaryota > Metazoa > Chordata > Chondrichthyes > Heterodontiformes > Heterodontidae > Heterodontus > Heterodontus francisci. The sequence goes on from NC_090372.1 coordinate 87,062,999, forward strand.
TTCCTTTCCACATCGTGACCAGCTCCGCAGCATGATCTAGTTGCCTTCGTTGCTTGAATGCTGACCTTAAGTCTCAAGGATTGTTTTCTCGACGGCATGTTTTACATGAAAAGAAATAAAGCAAATCAGAGTCAGAGCTTGCCTCCCTCCATCCACTGAAATTACTGTTGTGCACACCTTTTTAAGTTCTGCAGTGAAGGCACCAATTGATAACGTCGCCAATGAAGCACTTATTACCCACCTCAGATGCAGGAATCAGCACATCCTTGCGTCCTCTCCCGCACTGCCTCCTTTGCTTGAATGCCGTCCTTAAGTGTCAAGGATTGTTTTCTCAAGGGCACGTTTTACATGAAAGAAAATAAGGAAAGAACATCAGTGTCAGAGCTTCCCTCCCTCCAATGGAATTACTGTTGAGCATGCTTTGTGTTCTGCGGTCAAGGCATGTACTGATAACACGGCCAATGAATCACTTAGTACCCACCTCAGCTGTAGGAGTCAGGATGATGTTATTGCCCCTATCTCGTGATGGTTCAATGCTGCTCTCAGGGAAAACATGAATGATGTGAGGGTGCTGGAAAAGAAGCACATTTCTTTTGGGCTACGAACATAAAGCTGGCCATTTAGCCCAGCAGTTCCCTGCCAGTGGTTATGTTACTCGTGCGTCTTTCCATCCATTCCCATTTAATCCTGCCTACTACTATCACCAGTTGTGTTCACAGCAAGAGCATTCACATTTCTGCTACCACTGGACACGGCATGCTTGTTTCTTTTAGTGCTCAGTCTCTTCTTGCTGAATGTTCCCCAAGTGCTTGACCCCTTTGGACGCCCTCTCTGCTTGACAGGCAGCAACTGGCAATTGCGGAGTCTCACAAGGCTCTGCATGGTTGTTTCAACGTCGGATGGGGTAACAGGTGGCTGTGTGTCCATGAGCACTGCCCTGATGGGTGTAGGAGCAGGTAACTGTGTGCCCATGAGCACTGCCCTGATGGGTGTAGGAGCAGGTAACTGTGTGCCCATGAGCACTGCCCTGATGGGTGTAGGAGCAGGTAACTGTGTGTCCATGTGCACTGCCCTGATGGGTGTAGGAGCAGGTGACTGTGTGTCCATGTGCACTGCCCTGATGGGTGTAGGAGCAGGTAACTGTGTGTCCATGTGCACTGCCCTGATGGGTGTAGGAGCAGGTGACTGTGTAACTGAGCAGCAAGGAGAGGGTACCGCAGGTAGGGGAAGTGGAGATTTGAACAGGTAGGCATATGTATGGTCCATCAGATCATTAGGCCAGGGGGTGAGATGCTCAGGATCCAGGGTTTGTGACACGTGACTGATGTCCAGCGCGCGGCCACCTCCATCCGAAGGTGCTTCCGGGCAATTGTTGGGCATAGTAAATGGCTCCATCTCATCAGCCAGTCCTTGCTGCCAGCGGAGAGTCTGTTGCCGCAGCCAGTCCAGTCTCCTCATGAATGCTGCCGTTCCACTCTGCAGAACGGCCTGTTGCAGCTGGTACAATTGATCTGAAAGCAAGCGGTATTTTTCATTGTGGCTGAGGGGCCTTGGCTGTTCCTCTGTAATCACAATGGCAGCAGCCATGCCTGTCGTCGTTGGTGTCTAAGATGCACGCCAGCGACAATTGGGGGCGAGCCTGTCCAAAGGCAGACCCAGATGCCTCTGCACAACAACAGCACGTTTGCAGGGCAACAAAGTCTGAATGGAGAAGATGCAGCTGCAGGTAGCCTGGCCATCATGTATCTGCAGTGTGTACTGTTTGGCGCCAGAAATCACAGTCACTGTGCCTTCATCCTGCTACCTGCGGTGGCCCAGACAATGGAAATGTTTTCAGAGCAACTCACAACAAGGGCTGGAGAACATGCGGTGGCCCAGACAATGGAAATGTTTTCAGAGCAACTTACCTTGGAACAATCTCCTGTGTCAAATAAAAATGAAGCAAGTCTCCAAAACGAATAAATAATTCAGATAAGATGCCCGACGAAACCTCCGCTCCTTCCACTTTCAAAAAGTCGCGCCGAAGCTTTGACGCATGCGCAGAGGCCAAACTGGCGCGTCGGGAGGAAGACGAAATAACGCGATGACGTCATCTGCGCATGCGCACAACCTTACCGGCAGGTTGGACCGCAGCTCATGCGCAGAGATGAATAGACTGTGTGCGCATGCGCGTACCGCGTCCTTTGCGCATGCGCAAATCAGTCCTGGAGAGTCGGACCGCAGCGCATGCGCAAGGGGCATGACACCGTCTGCGCATGTGCGCAACGCGGCGCATCCTGATGACGTTATCCGATGAAGTAGCGTTGTCATGAATTACTTTGTATAAAATAAAGACAGAAAATGGTGGAACTACTCAGCAGTTCTGGCAATATCTGTGGTAAGAGAAATAGAGTTAACATTTCAGGTCTGTGGCCTTTCTGTTTCACTCTCTATAGATGCTGCCAGACCTGCTGAGTAGTTCCAGCATTTTCTGGCTTGATTTCAGATTTCCAGCATCTGCAGTATTTTGCTCTTGTAGAAATAGTACACGAGTTTTGTTCTTTTCATTAAAAATAGCCAGGATTGAGCTGCATTTTCCACAACAAACTGCAAGGAAGTCAACCATTTCTACCAATGTATCTGACCATAAATCAAATTACCAAGTACCAGCGACTTTAGGAAGGACGTGAAGGTACTTGATTTGATTTACCAGAATGGTTCCAGGGATGAGAGAGTTTAGCTACAATGTTAGGTTGGAGAAGCTGGGGTTGTTCTCCTTGGAGCAAAGGAGGTTGAGGGGAGATCTGATAGAGGTGTACAAGATTATGACAGGTTTAGATAAGGTAGACAAAGAAAAGCTGTTCCCATTAGCTGATCATACAAGGATGAGGGGACACAGATTTAAGGTTTTGGGCAAGAGATACGGGGGGATGTGAGGAAGAACTTTTTTTATGCAATTAGTGGTAATGACCTGGAACTCTCTGCCTATGAGGGTGATGGAAGCGGAGATGATCAATGATTTCAAAAGGAAATTTGATAGGCACTTTGTAATATCTGGGTTACTATACCTTTTATACCAAATAAAGATAGTGGTCTGTAGGTTAAGGTAACTGGAGTTTATTTACAAACGTCTATTATCTATGGCTGCCACTACAATACTCCACACACGAGGCTCTGTACAATCTGTGACATCACATCCTGTAATGATGCTTACAGTCTATTTACATATCCACCTAGCAACAACCTATATCATTATATTACACACTTGAGGGAAATAAACTTGCACGGCTATGGCGATAGAGAGGGGGAATGGGACTGACTGGATTGCTCTGCAGAGAGCCAGCATGGATTTGATGGGCTGAATGGTGTCCTTTTGTGCTGTAATGACTCTATAACTCGATGACATTTCATTATCCATGTCTGATGGAAGCTTGTAAAAGAAACAACCAGTTGAACAAATTTGGGCAAAGTCCACATTTCTACCATAACTGAAGTCAGTATGAAATATTTTGTTTAAGCAAGCAGTTTAACAAAACAAGCATTGATTTCAGAACAAAAGAATACAATAATCTGTTTGATGTAATGACTCTATAATTGAATTTTCTTCCCAGTTACCAGTGTACACAGAATCACCACCACATGCTGCACTGCCATTCGAAGGCAAACTGTATCTTGGAAAGTCTGTTGCTCCAAGATACAAATAAGTTTGATTATTAACCCTTAACTCTCCAGGATGTACAACAACTACTATTATTATATCTTGTTTAAAACAATCTAAATATAGTGCTATCCAGTAATAATTTGCTAACACCTATTTTAAGGTCTTGAAAAAGAAATACAAAGTCAAAAGAATGATTTAACTGTCATCATAAAAGACACATGTCTGGACCTTTTCAGAGGTGGACAATTTTACCAATTAGGAGTAAGGGTGAAAATAATCCTAGCTACCTTTTTTATAAGTTAACCTGATCCTGATTTTCACTATGAAATGAACATCAAACTATAATCTTTTCTTTTAGACTAATATTTCATGTTTGTTTACGCTTTTGTTTTGGATACCTTTTATGTTTTCGTAGACTCAAATAGATTGCAGTTTGCTTTTAACTTTTTTGCAATATTGTAAAAAGGATTTTCTATTCTGCTACCTGATTTCTCATGGAGTTGAGGAGTAAACATCTGGAATGGTGCTGCATTCCTGGTGCAGAACAATCGACTTCACTCAGTAAGATGAGATTCTTTTTTAAAATTTCTTTTTCAGCCTTCGGGAATGTCAGTCATCCCCCAAACATCAGCCGTGGGAAACCATGTGGGAATGAAAATACTGCTGGGAGCCCACCAAAATACTTAAATGATCTGAATCTGGAATATCTGTTGGGCTCTGCATTCATGAAGACAAAGCTACAAAACATCCTCCCTGTACTGCGCACTGATCTGATGGAATACCAATTCAAATATTTAAAAATATGTACACATAAATTTAGTGACATGAAAGCAATAAAATCTGCCTTTTAAAAAATTATATATTTTATTTGAATCTCCCAGGTCATAAATTTATATATACAACAGATTCTTATTATAAACACATGTTGGCTGTGAAAACATTTGTAACTAGGGCAACAACCACTGTTTTTTGGCTTGTTACTTTCTACTTTCATTTCCTGATAAATGCCATGTATAATCATTTCAGAATATCCAAATGTCCCTTTTAGTTCAAAAGCAATATTTCTGATTTAATCCTGGTCAGATTTCATTTTCAAAATATGCAATTATACATATAAACAAATATATTGTGGCCTACTGTTAAATATTGTGCTTTGGATGCTAACGTAGCTTGGAGGCTTTTTGTGACCTGGTGTACCAACCCAAATTTGCTGTCTGTTCAACTTATGCCAACTGACTGATGAATAGAAGGGGGTGGGCAACTGACACAAGGCCAATATTGTACAAAAGCCTCTCTTGGTTGCCACATGCTTGCTGATCCTATTAGTGCTAATCAACACAAGCAATGTTAGGTATACTTGTGTGGGATCCACATTATTTAACTGCAGGAGCTGAATAGATTTTATAAAAATCTAGATATGTAATTGTCAGTTTCGATCAATACATGACTGAAATGGACACTTTTCTGGGAGAATGAACCATGTGCATAAATCATGACTGACTTCGTTTTTGTGGAACCATTGTGTAAGTATTGCAGCTGGATTCCTGAACTTTTCATCAATTAACTGGTAATTTAGTGACTTGAGAAGTATGAAATGGGCATTAAAAAATGCACATCATGATTGGCTGCTGTTCTGTAGCTGCTGCTAACATATTCTTGTTTCACAAAATGTCTTGCAGGAAATTAATGCTCAGATTCTATCTTGAATTTTAAAGTGTCCTAAAAAAAAATTATTTACCCTTTTTCTGCAAAAAAGGAAATTATGTCCTTGGTTTTCTTTTGATGTAACAGCTTATTCTCTTATTTTATATCATTGCTGAAAATTATCTTGAAACTGTACACTTTACATCAATATTTCAAAGCATTTTTAAAGTAAATCAGCAAAAGTGATGGTAACATTAATCTTACACAGTGAGTTGCAAATAATTCAATGTGCTGCTCATTTAAAAAGAAAATATTTTCCATTCTTGTTTGGAACAAATTAGTTGTAACACAGTTTCGCATGAATCCCATCTTCCTTACAGTGAATGTACTTTATATGCTAATAGTGTACAGACTGATTTGAATATTTATCAAAGTGTAGCATTCCACACAAAATCTGTGAGAAAATGGTGTAAGAAACAGAGTATAACCATGCCAGGTGACACGAGGCTTGGTTCAAGGAGGTACAGCTGGACATCCTGATTGATGAAACGTTATGCAAGCTTTTAGAGTTGCTTAGTCTCCCTCCAGTGAAAATAAACACTCCCTGGATTAAAAGATCAGAGCTGATTGTCAGGTGTGGTTAAATGATGTACACAGGCACGAGAATTCTAACTTACTTGCCCCGCCAGAAACCTTTAGGGAAAATGGGAATAGACCAGATATCCATCAATCGAACTTCAATGCTTCTAAACACAGGATCACCTCAATATGTTTCAATAAATAGTATTTATCAGAATCGGTTATTAGTTGCATTTATTGGACACGATTGATCAAAAAGTACACAGATACATACACAAATCTGTTCTTCATATCACACAAGTAAATAAATTATGCCTTTTTTAATGGATTCAGTGATACTAGTGCATGATGAAAGTGTTATTAAAGCACAGGAAAGTTAACCATTAATCAAACTAGAGCAGGATTCGATTAATATACAATTTATACAAACAAACCAATGCCAGTAGATGCACAATTAGAATTTGTTATAAAGTGAAGTTTAACTCATGCAAATGTGATATGTATAGACAACAAAACTAATTATTTCCCTTATAAGTATTTATTGACAACTTGGAGGAACACCAACACCAATAGCCATTGTCTCATCTGGCCTGGTGTATTCTGGAGAGCATAGTGACAGCTCTATTGAGTTGGCTAATAAGGCTGCGATGGTGGAAATCAGCATATTTATTTCGGCTCAAATCAGGAAAAATTAAAATTGTGGAATGAAGGTGTTAGCTTACCACGGTTGTTAGCTGTGACAAATCACCACTAAATTAATAGAGCCCCAGGGGAGAAACCACTGAACCTAACAAGAAAAACTCAAAACAACCCTGCTGTGTTCCAACTTGAAGGAGTTAGATCAATGATGGCCAACTATTCAAAGCTCGAGCCAGGAAAAAAATTGTCTACGATCTAAGTACCCCATATTTTAAATGTACTATAGCCCTATTATCATTTATATTTCACCGTAACCATAAGTGTACTATGCAAGAAAAACTGAAATCTTCTACAACGTGCATATACATATGCCCTTTAAAGTAGGAAAATGTCCTAAGGTGCTTCACAGAAGTGTAATGAGATTGACACTGAACCAAAGGAGGAGTTATTCGGACTGACTAAAAGCTTTGAGAGATTTTGTTTCCAATTATTTATCTGACATCTAGATTTCTCTCCTTCATTCTTCCCCTCACATTTTTTGATTTTCCCTTTCTTCTTTCATTGAATGTGAGGGGAAGGGACATTCTGTTCCTCCCTCGTTCTCTCTGTCCCTATTTTTAATTTCCTGTTTCTCATTCCCTTTTTCCCCTCACTGTCTCCCTCATTCCATCTCCTCAATTGCCCCAATTTTTGTCACCCTCATAATTGTTCCTCCTGTTTAATTCGCTTGGCGCCCTTATTTGTTCTCTCTAGATTCCAAATAAATAATTGGAAACAAAATCTCTCAAAGCTTTTAGTCAGTCCTAATAACTCCTCCTTTGTTTCAGTGTCAATCTGATTACACTTCTGTGAAGCACCTTGGGACATTTTCCTACTTTCAATATTCCCTTTCTCCTGTCTCATTTGTCTTTCCCCTACTTCTGTTTTTCTTTCTAATTTCCTTTCATTGTCTCATTCCTTCTCTTTCCTTTAATCTTTCTCTCAATTATTTCCTATGTCTTTTATAATATATAGTCAAGACTGACTTAGAATCCCACTGGTATTACCCATGAGATTCTATTTATACAACTAACAACATGAAAATGATGGAATTCAGCATATTCTATTCAGCCCTGGACATCTCTCCTTCTGCATCTTTATAGCATCTACTGTTCCTAAAACAGTTAGATCAAGTTAACAGTTCACATGAACTGTTACCAATAATGCTCATCAAGTAGCAGGGTACATCTTGAGGAAATTTAATCTGTGTAGCATAGACTCTTATGACTTGGAATAATTTGTCAATGATTGGACATCATTCCTTCAAAACATGAGCAATGTTTGGAGAAGGTTCAGAAAAAGCAACTGGATCATTCTTGGACTTTGAGCTCTAAGTTATGAAGAGCGAACCACAAAGGGGGACTTTATTTCACTGGAGAAAAAAATTTGGGTGAGGGATAATATCCAGGGGTTTAAAATGCTAATGCCACAAAATTTAAATCAGTAGTACCTGTTTGGGCACCATCGGTGCTCTTTGGTGTCTAATATGGCATCTGCATTGCACGGGCACGCTCTTGGGGCAAGTTGCGCCAGATGTCATATTGGTGAGGGTGTTGGCACATGTACATTGAACAGCCAACGAAAGTATGCGGAACAGGCAAATCATGATGTTTTGATACCAATGCTACCATTTTCTTTACCTTTTACAGCTGAATATGCATTTAGCTGCAGGAAGGACCCCTTACCAGCATTATTTAAAAAGATAATCAACAGGTTTGTTGCTGGTTAATTTTTGGGGCAGAATTTTAACGGTCAAGGGGAGACGAGCTCAGGTGTGGGCACGGGGTTAAATCCCCAATAAGTGACATCGGGTCAGGAACCCAACATGATGCCACCCACTTCCTGGTTTGACCCAGGCGGGTTTGCAGGCAAGCGGGGAACCCCTATTCAGCTGTCTGGAAAGTCATTGTAATATGCAAACAGGTAATTAACTTGGAATTTAACAGCCATCGAACTGGTTTTCCTGATCTCTCTGCTCCTTGCCAGGGTCAAGAAGGCAAGTGCACAGTAGGGGATGCTTCTTCAATGAAAATGATAGGCTGGGAAGCCTTTAAACAGTGAAACTGAAGAGCTGTAGCCATGCAGAGACTCGTGCTCATCTGAGAGTGTGCTCTTACTGCTTGACAGGTGATTTCCAACTTCTTGGAAGTCAGTTCAATTCTCTTTCACTTCACTCACCTTGTTCTGCACTTCCTTGCTGTCAGCCTTCAGTGTAGCCTGGAAGCAACTTAAGCACCTCTACCTCACACCTCTGATGAGGAATAAGAGGAGCAGCAACATTACCAGGAGTAGCAGGAGCAACACCAGCAGCAGCAGCTGCCTTCTCCTCGACCACCTGCCCCTCCACAGGGCAGAGGGGATGGACACAGAGATCCAGCTAGAAGCAGGTGAGACCCCCAACACAGGGTCTACAGGCAGAGTATCAACTCTCCCGACATGTATGAGCACCAGTACCTCAGGAGGCTCTGGCTTTCATAGCAGATTATTCCTGATATCTGCAGCCGCCTGGAATACGACCTCCTTCCTAGTGGACCAGGAAGGCATGCATAGCCAGTAGCCATCAAGGTGACTATCACTCGAAGGCCAACCCCTCCCCCTCTCCCCGGAGTTCTGCGCTCTCTTTACCTGCAAGGAGAGAAAGCAGAGTGTTGTGATAAATGAATTGTCCGGAGAGAAGGGAAGGTCAACATTTATGGATGGTGACTGTGAGGCATGGGTTTCAAATGGCACAAAGATGAAGGTGAGTGTTAATGTTGGCTGCTCAGATGGAGATGTGAGGAAGTTCCTGGAGAGAGAGGAATGAGTGGAGCTGCAAGGTGTGTTAGTTTGAGGAGTGTTGTGTCAGAGAACGCTGGGAAAGTCAGAGTGTGGGTCTTGGTCCCTGAAAATGTTATGCCACTCACCTTTCCTGCCCTCCTGAGGTCCTGGATTTTCTTGGAGCACTGTCTCCTGGTTCGAGGGAGGGATCTCATTCCTGCTGCTGACCTCCTCGAGCACTTCCATTCACACCTACGTGGTTGGAGACTTTAATTGGTGCTGGCCAGTCACGATATTGACCATACCCCCCCCCCCCCCACCCCCAACCCCCAACCTGCTAAAGCACCCAGCCAATCAACAGTATGGTTAACACTGGCTAGATGCTGAAATCATTTAAAAGAGTATGAAGTGCAAAGTTTGCGCGCTGCCTTCATTGCAGTCAATGGGCACAGGTTAATCACGATCACTGTGCCTGGTTTTGAGGGCTATTAAAATTAGCCCCAAAGAGACTGTAATTGTACATAGGTTATTTAACTTGAATTGTGAATGTAAAACGGAAGCACACCAGTATAGAATTAATAAGCTTCATTCAAAACTAGAGTTTAGAAAATTAATGGATTTTTAAACAGACTTCCAGAAAAAAGAAATAATGCTGTCTCAATTAAACCTCAGATTGTCAGCAGGTTCAGAGAAACTGCAGTCTTTCTGGACTAACTGAATTTCTTTTCTGCTCACACACTGGGACAATAGGGAGTCGGTGGGTTGGGGGAAACATAGTATCAAGAATTGCTTTATTATTGTAATATTGTACAAACACTAAAAAAAAATCAAGAAAAATATTTACCTACCCCTATTACTTAGTAGGTTAAAACACTGGTTGCTGTGATACTAAACCATACAGGTCACAAGGTCTGTACTGAATCAGCTGATTTTACCCAAGCAGCAGTTAGAGCACTACAATTGTCTCACTGTCACATGAGTGAGGGGGAAGTGGGGGGTCAGGACCCCAATGTTGGAACCATTTCCGGGTCCCAACCCTGCACCAGGGGTGGGGGAATGTAGACACAGCCGTAATTTTGGCTGAGGTCAGCAGCTAATTGATTGGAGGATGGACTTGGCGGGCAGTTAGCGGCGGCAGGCGCAGGGTGGAAGCGGGACTCTTAAAATGCAGGCCGATTTAAAGGCATGAAAGCAGCCATTATAATGACAGCCATCTTGCATAGCTATGGAAGGCCGAGGTTAGAAAGAGCGGCAAGGGCCTGGCACCTATGGCAGGGCTGCCCCACGGTTTACCGATGCAACCCTCGAGGTGATATGTCTTGTTCCTGGAGTGGCAGGAGAAGACCACCCAGCCAAACTAAGCAGGCCTGGCTGGAAGTGGCAGAACATGTCAGTAGCCACGATATTGTCCAGAGGACCTGGGTGAAGTGCTGCAAAATGACCTTCTTTGCTCTGGCAAGGTGAGTGCAACGTGACACCCAGGTGACAGATCTGCAGCTTTGCAGTCACCAGCAGAAACACCAGCTGAATAGCCTGAGAGTGCATGCTGCTCCTGAACATGGAAGAACTGTATGTCCAGGGTAATTACTGACCCATTAGCAAGACTCAGCGGCCTAACGCTACTGAGGAGCTGATAGCACTGATACATGCAGCTTCTTATTTAAATGAGCCACTGGCATTGGTGAGAGAGGCCAGAATTGCCTTATTTCTCTCTCTTTTGTCCTTGCAGGAAAAGAACTGCAGAATGGAGGGAGAGGGCATGCACAGAAAGAACAGTGCCCCAGCTCACCATTGTCACAGCTACAGATATTGCAAGGGTTGCGCCGCATGACGAAGTTGGCGATGGAGCGATGGGAATGCCTGGGAGATGGTGAAAAAATATTAAAATACGTAGATGAAGGGGAATGGAGTGCACTCCTCCCTGTTCGACAGCATTCCGAAGCCTCAGCTGCATTGAGAATCTCAGCTCTGCAAAGCCTTCTGCTGTCAGAGGCAAATTTGCATGATCTCGTTCTTGTGTCTTCCACAGAGCCAGTCATGGAGGGGGAGCATGCCAGTGCAGCAGCAGCAGCATCACCGGGGGCCTCTGATGAAACTATGCTAGCGCAGCAGAGCCAGCACCATCACATCATTCATGTGCACCCTCCATCAGCACAGATACATTCACATCAGTGTGTCCTCGCATACGATTAGAAAGGATGGCACTGTCTGAAGAGCACTAATGAGCAGGAGGAGGTGAGAGAGGCAGAGGCAGCTGTGGGTGGTTCCCCTCGGAGGATGGTGGACAGACACAGCCATGCTCAGCTGGGCGCAGATGCAAGGCCTTAGGCGACACAAGCAAGGTGGTCTACTTTGACCAGCAGCGTGAGCTGTGTGCCCGCATGTTGGGAGTTCCCTGAGACAGTGCAGAGGCATGGAATGCAATTGGAGGAGTGCCCAACTATGGCTCAAAGATTTGAACACATGAGCTCCTCCATTGAGAGACTGGCCAACCTCATCGAGAGCCATAAGCGACAGCACTCTTGAGTGGATGCAGGAACAATGCACTGATATGCACAGAATACATGCAATGCTCTATAGCATTGACTGGTCAGTGATGTTCCCAGCGCAAAGAGGCATGGAGTGGATTCCAGTTCCAGCCCAGCTGGTGGGTCCCTCCAGACACCTAGAGCGCTGTCTAAGGGCTGAGGCAGTCACTGATGTGGAAAAGGGTCCCACACCTCACATCGCACCATCATCACAATCAGCCTGCTTGGGCCCACTGACTGAGGCACCATCAATGCAGCAGGGTTCTGTGCGGAGGGTGCCCCTGCATCGACACTGGTAGAGCGGCCTCTGTAGGTGCACCCACAGCCACCTCCATGACGAGGACAGCCACAATGGGCATCTCAGCCACTAGCAAACACATGTGAACAGACTGCTTCCAGCTCAGCCAAGGCCACAAGGAAGCACTGCGTAGAAGTGGGCGAGAGTGAAGGCCACTGCATTGGTCGCAGCACTGAATAGTTCACTGTGGTTATTTCACCTGTGAATATGACCGTTGCAATTTATTAATAACACTCAAAATGTTGAGCCATGATCCCAGATATGTGAGCTTCCATTCTTTAATGGCATAACTGCAAAAGAGGGAAGAAATGGTGATGGGGATACTGACACCACTGGACAGATGTGCTCCATGCATTGGTGGTAAGAGTGGATCCATCCAAGGTTGTGTGTTTAATGAAATGTGTTCTCACAGGCAGATCATTGTGAGTGCCAGAGCATGCAGTCCTACTGGATGAGTAGAACTCAGGTGAAACTTGCCTGCATCAGATATGCCCTGTTGTTCACACCATCCTGATGAGAGCTTTGACTCCTGAGCTGCCCCCGGCCAGCACCCTGCATAGCATAGGCACCATTCTGCTTTGCTTCTTTCTCCTCCTCTTCCTACTCTGATAAACTCTGTTGTTCCAGGGCCTCATTCTCTTCAAGGTCCACACTTCTGTGGAAGGCCATGTTATAGAGAGTGCAGCAGACCACCTGTGATCTGATCCTGTGCGAGACCCTTGCAGGAGTGTACTGCAGGGCACCACCTGACCTATCCAGGTATTGGAACTGCATCTTCAGATGCCTACTGGCCTGCTTGATAGTGGTTCTGCTGAGCAGTTGGCTTTGGGTGTAGCGCCTCTGTGGCTCTGTCTCAGGGTCATGTAAAGGGGTGAGTGTCCATCTCTTCAAGGGATATCCATTGTCCCCTAGAATCCATCCATGGAGTTTCGGTGGTGTCATGAAGAGCTGTGGCACCCTGGACTGCCGGAGGGTTAAGGCATCATGGCAACTGCCAGGATAGCAAGTGCACATGCATAAAGCTCTTGTTGTGGTTGCATACCAGCTGTACATTTAGGGAGTGGAAGCCCTTCCTATTGACGAATCTCACTGGCCACTCACTTTTTTATTAATTCATGGGGTGTGGGCATCGCTGGCTAGGACAGTATTTATTGCCCATCCTAATTCCCCTTGAGAAGGTGGTGGTGAGCTGCCTTCTTGAATCTCTGCAGTCCATATGGGGTAGGTACACCCACTGTGTTGTTAGGAAGGGCGTTCCAGGATTTTGACCCAGTGACAGTGAAGGAACGGTGATATAGTTCCAAGTCAGGATGGTGTGTGGCTTGGAGGGGAACTTGCAGGTGGTCGTGCTCCCATGCATCTGTTGCCCTTGTCCTTCTAGGTGGTAGAGGTTGTGGATTTGGAAGGTGCTGGCCAAGGAACCTTGGTGCTGCAGCGCCTTGTGTAGATGGTACACACTGCTGCCACTGTGTGTTGGTGGTGGAGGGAATGAATGTTTGTAAATGGGGTGTCAAACAAGCAGGCTGCTTTGTCCTGGGTGGTGTCAAGCTTTTTGAGTGTTGTTGGATCTGCACCTATCCAAGCCAGTGGAGAGTATTCCTTCACACTCCTGACTTGTGCCTTGTCGATGGTGGACAGGCTTTGGGGAGTCAGGAGATGAATTCTCCTGCAGAATTCCCAGCCTCTGACCAGCTGTTATAGCCACAATATTTATGTGGCTAGTCCAGTTCAGTTTCTGGTCAATGGTAACCCCCAGAATGTTGATAGTGGGGGATTCAGCGATGGTAATGCCATTGAATGTCATAGGGAGATGGTTAGATTCTCTCTTGTGGGAGATGGTCATTGCCTGGCACTTGTGTGGCGCGAATATTACTTGCCACTTATTAGCCCAAGCCTGGATATTGTCCAGGACTTGCAGTTCTATACGGATTGCTTCAGTATCTGTGGAGTCGCGAATGGTGCTGAACATTGTGCAATCACCAGTGAACATCCCCACTTCTGAACTTATGATTGAAGGAAGGTCATTGACGAAGCAGCTGAAGATGATTGGGCTTAGGACACTACTCTGAGGAACTCTTGCAGTGATGTTCTGGAGCTGAGATGATTGACCTCCAACAACCACAACCATCTTCCTTTGCACTAGGTATGGCTCCAACCAGAGGAGTGTTTTCCCCCTGATTCACACTGGCTCCTTGATGCCATACTCGGTCAAATGCTGCCTTGATGTCAAGGGCAGTGACTCTTACCTCACCTCTTGAGTTCAGCTCTTTTGTCCATGTTTGAACCAAGGATGTAATGAGGTTGGGAGCTGAGTGGCCCTGGCAGAACCCAAACTGAGCTGAGCAAGTGCCGCTTGATGGCACTGTCGACATCATCTTCCATCACTTTACTGATAATCGAGAGTAGACTGATGGGGCAGTAATTGTCCAAGCTGGATTTGTCCTGCTTTTTCTGTACAGGACATAGCTGGGCAATTTTCCACATTGCCGGGTAGATACCAATGTTGTAGCTGTACTGGAACAGCTTGATTGGGGCGCGGCAAGTTTTGGAACACAGGTCTTCAGTACTATTGTTGGAATGTTGTCAGGGCCCATAGCCTTTGCAGTCGTGCAGGTGGTGGTGCCTTCAGTCGTTTCTTGATATCACGCGGAGTGAATCAAATTGGCTGAAGACTGGCACCTGTGATGCTGGGGACTCCAGGCGGAGGCCGAGATGGATCATCCACTTGGCACCTCTGGGTGAAGATTGTGGCAAATGGTTCAGCCTTATCTGTTGCACTGATGTGCTGGGCTCCCGCATCATTGAGGATGGAGATATTTGTGGAGCCACCTCCTCCTGTTAGTTGTTTAATTGTCCACCACCATTCACGATTGGATATGATGGGACTGCAGAGCTTAGATCTGATCCATTGGTTGTGGGATTGCTTAGCTCTGTCTATCGCATGCTGCTTATGCTTTTTGGCATGTAAGTAGTCTTGGGGGTTGTCGCTTCACCAGGTTGACATCTAATTTTGAGGTATGCCTGGGTGCTATTGCTGGCATGTCCTCCTCCACTCTTCATTGAACCAGGTTGGTCCTCCGGCTTGATGGTAAAGGTAGAGTGCGGGATATGCCGGGCCATGAGATTACAGATTGTGGTTGAGTATAATTCTGCTGCTGCTGATAGCCCACAGTGCCTCATGGATGCCCAGTTTTGAGTTGCTAGATCTATTCGAAGTCTATCCCATTTAGCAAGGTGGTGGTGCCGCGCAACACGATGGAGGGTATCCTCAATGTGAAGATGGGACTTTGTTTCCACAAGGACAGTGCAGTGGTCACTCCTACCAATGCTGTCATGGACAGATGCATCTGCAACAAGCAGATTGATGAGAACAAGGTCCAATATGTTTTTCCTCCTTGTTGTTTCCCTCACACCTGCCGCAGACCCAGTCTAGCAGCTACGTCCTTTAGGACTTGGCCAACTCGGTCAGTTATGGTGATTCCGAGCCACTCTTGCTGATGGACATTGATGTTCTCCACCCAGAGTACATTCTGCGCCCTTCCCACCTTCAATGCTTCCTCCAAGTGCTGTTCAACATAGAGGAGTGCTGATTCATCACTGAGTTGGGGGGGTGGGGTAGGTGGTAATCAGCAGGAGGTTTCCTTGGCCATGTTTGACATGCCACAAGACCTCATGAGGTCCGAAGTCGATGTTGAGGACTCCCAAAGCAACTCCCTCCCGACTGTATACCACTGTGCTGTCACCTCTGCTGGGTCTGCCCTGCCGGTGGAACAGGACATACCCGGGGATGGTGATGGTGGTGTCTGGGACATAGTCTGTAAGATATATTTCCGTGAATATGACTATGTCAGGCTGCTGCTTGACTCGTATGTGGGACAGCTCTCTCAACTTTGGCACAAGCCCCCAGTTAGTAAGGAGTACTTTGCAGGGTCGACAGGGCTGGGTTTGCCGTTGTTGTTTCCTGTGCCTAGGTCGATGCCGGATGGTCCCTCCGGTTTCATTCCTTATTTGTAGCAGTTTGATACAACTGAGAGGCTTGCTAGACCTTCTCAGAGGGCATCAAGAGTCATCCACATTGCTGTGGGTCTGGTGTCACATGTAGGCGATACTAGGTAAGGACTGCAGATTTCCTTCCCTAAAGGACATCACTTGGTGCATTGATGGTCACATGTGCAATTTGGTAATGTCCTACACCTTCAGGAATCCAGCACTGGAGGTGAATCACACTGCCCTTAGTGCCTGTGAGACCTCAGCTGTTTGCAATTGTGTGTACTGCCCAGCACTCGCAAATAGGGCATCAGTGACTTGCGAGATGCAATGGTGTGTTGCCACTTGAGATGCCACCCAGGTCCGCTGCTGATCGTTGGAATGAGCCAGAGGTGAAGAGGTTCAAGGCCACAGTGACTTTAATGGCTACTGGCCATTAATCTGAATATGGGGGGTTACTGGGTACAACCTTCTCCACCTCCTGAACAAAATCAGCAACAGTCAGAAAAGCAATGACAAACTGGTAAAAGTTCAGCCCGGGAAATTAGCTACAGTTTCTGTTTGACACTCGTCACTCTAGCCAGACAGTGTATTTATATTCATTATTTAAGGATGGGATTAGTCTATGTTTGATGCCCGCTACAGTTGAATATTTTCCCAACATTCAAAATTAGGATCACAGGTTATGAATGGCCACTTGAACAAGGCAGTGGAGGGCTGCTGATATCCTTGGAATGCACTATATCTAGATTCACCCTTTCATGATAGAAGAAATTGAGAGAGAGAGAAAAAGCCAAATAAAGCATTTAATTAATTAATTGCACATCATTCACAACCACAAGATGTCCCAAAGTGCTTCACAACCGATTAATTACTTTTTGAAACGTAGGGTATTGCAGCAACTGATTTACAAACAAGGTCCCACAAAAGTAACAATGAGATAAATGACCATTAAACTATTTTAATAGTCAAAGTCATCAATTTCTCTGTAATATCTGCAATCTGACACAAACTGAATGACTAGACTAGAGTGAAGCCATTTAAGAAGTAACTTGAAAAAAAAATTACAAATGGGATTAAAAATTGTAGGAGTCAGCATAGACAGCAGACACTCCATTCCTTTACTGCTGGAAGAAAAAAGTATCATTTGTGCAAAGCGACAGTACATGTGGAGGTGGCTAGAAATTTTGGAGTTAAATTACAATTGAGAATTTGAACAAAATTATCTGACACTTTGTGGAAATTAAATAACAAAGGTGTGATCCCTTAGAGGGTAGATTGTTCATTGGAAAGAAGGAGCTGAATTAGCCACATAGTCTTTTTTTCATTCTTAGTTTCTTAAAGATGCAGCAACATGCTGTGACTGGTGTACTTCCTCTCATTCTGAATTAATACTAGCTTCTAGTAGATACCAGCTCCAACATATACTTGCTCCTAGTTAAACTGGAAAATCTACTTTCATGTACTTTTTGCTTTCATTTTGCACATTATCAGTATATTCAGACGTGAAGTAGCTACAAAACATAGAGGAACATTTTAAATCTTACCACTGGGTGGGAATTTTATCAGGCAAGCAGTTAAAATGGAGTAGTTCCCTTTCACCTGCGTTCCCCCGATTTCTGATTATTTCTAGTTTTGGCAGCGGGTGACGTACTTGTTGGATTCAGGTGGGAGCCTCATGTGACGCTAATAGTTTAGTTTAGTTTAGAGATACAGCACTGAAACAGGCCCTTCAGCCCACCGAGTCTGTGCCGACCATCAACCACCCATTTATACTAATCCTACACCAATCCCATATTCCTACCATATCCCCACCTGTCCCTATATTTCCCTACCACCTACCTATACTAGGGGCAATTTATAATGGCCAATTAACCTATCAACCTGCAAGTCTTTGGCATGTGGGAGGAAACCGGAGCACCCGGAGGAAACCCACGCAGACACAGGGAGAACTTGCAAACTCCGCACAGGCAGTACCCAGAATTGAACCCGGGTCGCTGGAGCTGTGAGGCTGCAGTGCTAACCACTGTGCCACTGTGCCGCCCCGGACCTTGATTACATTTTAACTGCAGCATGAGAGGAGAGGCTGTAGCTGCTTTCCCACTAGGCAGAAGCAGGTCTGCAGACAATGCGTTGGATTTTATGCAGCCAGCAGGGGCCCTGATGCTGGGCTCAAAAGGCAAGACGAACCCTGCCTCGGCCATTTGGAGGACCCCAGCTGCTTTTCACGGCGTTCCGGCAATTAACTGCTCAGCGCCTGAGTTCCATCCCTTTAAGGACAGGGATCAGCAGGCTGGCAGCTCAGTAGTCCCAGCAGTGCAACCAGGTGGGGTGGCCACTGCTGGAACTGCAACAGTCACTTGAAGAAGAGCAGCCATGGAGCCTGGACTGAAGGTAAGTTGGGGTGGGCTCACTGGGTCCACTCAGCAGGTCCTGGTGAGGGGAAGGGTGAGTTACTGAGGGAAGTGGCTGGGTGATACCACAGATTGCCCACAGAAGAGGGCCCCACCCACCAAGCCCATGTGGAGGCCACCCTGAGCTACTGGGCAGCCTCTTCATGTGACGTAGGCACCCCCCGCCACTGGTAAAATACCAGTGGCAGCAGGAAAAAGCCCTTAAAGTGGCAATTAATTGGCCACTTATGGGCCTCTAGGTGCGAAGGTTGTCCTCGGTCTTCCCTGCCCTGGATTAAATTTGGAGGTGACGGGCACTCCACCCCTCACCCTCCCACACAATTTTATGGCCCCCCCCCCTCACCTCCATTCCCGTCCCTAGCGGGCCCATAAAATTCATGCCAATAGAGGCAGTTTAGGTTAAGTATAAACTGTTCCTTTGTGGAATAGGATAGCTGAAATGGTGTGGCCTTACCCACCCCAGACATCCCCATCTCTTCCGTGAAACTGTGATTGCAAAGCCATCTCACCACAAGCTACCTGGAAGCCAACAGCTGCCCCAGTTTTGCTTACCGGCAGATGCTGTATACCCTTTTCTGGACAGGAAATGGACCAGCGGCATTTAATTTAATTGATGCTTGGTTAAAATTGGAGTGATCTCTTGTTGCCTCTGCCAGGTGGGAAATTAACTCATCAGAATGCTTTCCTGTCAAATCCACACTGGCTTAAAATCTTAATGGGCGGAATTTTGTTGCGCTCCCGAGCTACCTTGGGGGTGTACCAGAAGATCGTGGTGGCATCGGCCCTCTACGGAGTCCGACGCTGGGATTGCTAGCCCGATCTACCCGGTGGTGGTGAGGCTCCGTGACAGCTCCCCCAACACCCCTACCCCACCCCCTCCCCCGCCGCTCAGCGATGGGACCAAACTTTAAATATTGAAATAAAGAACATGAATAAATTAACATACCATTCCCCATGATCTTACCAGCTGTCCGCGATCTTCCGTGCGACGTCCGGCACTCACGCGCCTTCACTTTTCTGTCCAGGGAAAGCTGGTGCCATCGAAGTGGGAAACTTAGGATTCTTAGTGTAGTGGGGGGCAGGGGGTGGGTGGGAACCGGGTCAACTCTGCATTTCCAGTGTGGACGGGTGGGGTAAGGGGTGACCTCTGCACTTTGTGCAGTTGTGGGGAGGCGAGGTCAACTATTCAATTTAAGTGTTTTGTGGGGGTAAACGGGGCTACAATTTATTTTCTGTGTATTGGTGGGGGGGAATGGGTCATATTTATGTACAGTATAGTGGGGGGGGGCAGTTCTGAGGTTGAACTTTGTACTCTCTGTGCAGGTCTGGCAGCCCTTTAAAAATGCGCCAGCGCCTACACAGAGGCAGCTGACACCGTTGCCGGTGTCACAGAGCCCACCCTCGCCATGTGATTTGGGGTGGGGCGGGGCGACCACCCTGCGTATGGAAATGTGCCGCTGCGCACTATATCCAACGGCATGGCAGCGCGGCCCATGTACGTGGGCCGCCATTTTTTTTCACCCGCCGCCACTCCGGCGGCGAGAGAATAAAATTCAGCCCAATATTAGGGCAAAACAGAGAGGGGAAGATGCAGTGCAATGCAAACACCGCTCTGGTAAATCCATGTTTTTGATGGAACGAATTCTTGTTGTGTCAAGGTGAAAATTCTGTCTGTATCATGTTCAAAAGAAATCAGGGAATTGACTATTGCCGATAGTAATCCTTCTAAGTGACATCCATAACTGTATTCAATTGTTAATTAATGTCGCAAATTGTAATGAATTATCTTGAACCCATTTTATAGAATTTTAATTTAGCCACTTCCCAGCTGTCACAACCTTTGAACAATGGAGCACAACTGGGACAGCTGGTAGAAGCAGCTAATGAATAATTAGACGCATCTTAACAGTCCAAATGCCACACACAGGAATCCTTGACCATTAACATAACTCACTTGAACTAAACTGAGCAACATGACTCTAATTTTAAATTCAAGAAGGCAATCAAAGAATTCATTGATTAAAAAAAAATGCCACATTCTTTTAGTAATTTAAACCAATGTAAGTACATATACCATATTATATATAATAAAATATGAAATAGTAACGATGGGTCCATTGCTACAGTTACTTTAGACAAATTGCATGTTCAGAACAGAGAAGCACTAAATTAGACATGGGAAAAAATTGACACATGGGAACTTCTTCATCCATTATAAAGTTATTAATTTCAAAAGAGTATTTTATGAATAGTGCATGAAGAAGATATTTATTTTATTCTTATACAGTAATTCAGCAATGTGATGAAAGGGTAAAGTTGCCTTTTAAATGTATCAAAAGCTGTAAAACTAATGAACTACAACAAATACATTCTGGTATACATGAAAATAGACTGCTCAGACTATTTATAGTGAAAGCATTAATAAAGTCTGGATACCAGATGGTATCAATCTTACTAAGACTGTTAAAAATTGAAAACTGCTGCATATTCTTAGCCAGTTACAGAAAGGACTTTTAAGCTTGTTTGACAGTTACATGTAATTCTGCCTATATAAACTACATTGCAAATCTTGCAGCTATTTAAAAGATTATTTTAGCAAGCTTACATTATATCAAATGATTTTAAGTGCTGCTTCCTGCAGAAAATATTTAACTAGCTGCTACTTGAGTAAATTCTACCTTTATCGGGAAACAGCCAATTGGAGACTTAAAATAGAATGTTATGTTATACAGTTTCACCTTTTTGGGATATTGCTAATCTCCATGGTGCAACATAATTAATTGTAGAAAAATAATATAGCATTACTGTCATAAGCATTTTATGATCTAATTCTCACAAGATGAATACAGTATATTTTATAACTGAAATTACCCTCTGCAATGTAATGATGTGGGCAAGACTAACAGACAAGTTTTTCTAAATTATTTGATATTTACCTTAACAGTATTTTTACTTAGCAGAACTAGTCCAACTGTTTACAATTGTCTTGAAGAAGCAAAACCAAAGTGCAGTTTTCTCCCAGGAGACAAATTAATTTAAAAGCTAAATAGTTTATAAAAAACAGAGCAGCAGTGACCGTCTTGGCTCTGTTGGTTAAACTTTCCCCTCTGGGTTAGATATCTGAGGGGTTGAGCCCTACATCAAGACTTGATCATATAATCTTAACTCTCAATCTTAAAAAGTGGCACATTATCAGACATTTTGCTCTTCAGGTGAAATGTTAAACCGAGGTTCCATCTTTCTTCTCAAGATCCTGGGGATTATTTGAAGGCGAACAGGGAGGTCTTCTGGTATCCTTATCAATTTCCCTCGTTGAAATAATACAACCAAAAACCAATTGTTCATTGATTCCTTGACTGTTGTGTGACGTTACTGGTGTGGAATGCCTTTGTCTACTTAATAAGCCACTGCACTCTATAAGTAATTCATCGTGTAAAGTGCTTTCAAATATTTTGACTTCATATACAGCATTTACTCAGGACTTCTCCCACTCCGCCACCGTAACAGAATCTCCAATGGAGTGAGGGCAGTAGAGAGGGAGAATCCCCAAGGGAATTCACACCCCCAAGTCCTGGACCACCATCAGACATACCTATATCCATATGCTTCAGTTATGAGGAAAGACTAGAGAAACTGGGATTGTTCTCAAAGCAGAAAAGGTTAAGGGGACATAGAGCTGTTTGAAATTATGCAGGCTGGGATTTTATCTGGGCGATGAGGGTCTCAGCCACTGGCTAAAGAGCTAGCGAGAGCCCTGCATTACCACCTCTGAGGAAGGCCCACTGCATTACAAGGCAATTAGACACTTATTTGGACAGCGGCGAGCCTTCGGATGGAAGTCCTGCCTGCTGAGAGCTGCTGGCCAATCAGACTCTTTAATTCAGCAGCAGCACCGCAGAGGACTCATTGGAACCGCTGGACCCAGGCCTCAGGTAATAAGTCAGGGTTGAAGGGGTTTTGCAGGGTAGGGGTCACAGGGGAGGGGGTTGTAGGGGTGTCAGCAGCAAGGACAGAGGGGTGGCTCTCAGCAGGCCCCCCCCCCCACCTTTCCAATGCAGGCCCATCAATCAGGCACTGTGCCTTTTAAAGAAGGACCCCCTGGTGAGGGCAAGCAACTTGCATGGGTTTGCTTGGCATGCTCCCCATGCGGCGACAAGCCCACCCGCCGCTGGGCTGTACTGGTGGCGGCAGGACGAGGCTCTTAATTGGGCATTAATTGCCCACTTAAGGGCTTCAATGGCGATGGGGCAGGAAGGCTGTTGGTGGAGGTAGGAAGGTGGTGGGGGGGGGAAGGTCCCCCCCGGCACCATCCCACCCAATTATATGCTCTCCCTGCCTCCAAAGTCAATACGGGGGAGAACAGAAAATCCCCCCTGACGTGTTTTGATAGAGTAGGTGGGAAAATAAACTGTTTCCAGTGGCAGAACAGTCAGTAGCCAGAAGGCACACATTTGAGGTAATTGACAAAAGAACTGGGAATGGGGGGAGCAGCGAGTTGCTATGATCTGGAAGGCACTGCCTATAAGGGTGGTGGAAGCAGATTCAATAGTAACTTTCAAAAGGGAATTGATATACGTAAAAGAAAAACAAATGCAGGGCTCTGAGGAAAGAGCAGGGGAATGTGACAAATTGAAGGCCATATGGGTAGAACCTAAAAACAAAAAGGGGGCAATTACTTGGCTGGGAGTGTACTACAGGTCTCCAAACAGTCAGGGAGAGATAGAGGAGCAGATATGTAGGCAAATCTCAGAGAGGTGTAAAAATTATAGGGTAATAATAGTAGGGGATTTCAACTTCCCCAATATCATCTGGGATAGTCTTAGTGCAAAAGGCTTAAAGGGGGCGGAATTCTTAAAATGCATACAGGAGAGCTTTTTGACCCAGTACATAGAAAGTCCTACAAGAGAAGGGGCGGTACTGGACCTAATCCTAGGAAATGAAGCCGGACAGGTGGTAGAAGTGTCAGTGGGGGAGCATTTTGGGGATAGTGACCATAACTCTGTAAGATTTAAGGTAGTTATGGAAAAGAACAAAGATGGACTGGAAATAAAGATACTGAATTAGGCAAAGGCCGATTTCAATATGATAAAAAAGGATCTGGCCAAAGTGGATTGGGAGCAGCTACTTGTAGGAAAGTCTACATCAGACCAGTGGGAGTCATTCAAAGAGAAAATAGTGAGAGTTCAGAGCCAACATGTTCCCGTTAAGGTGAAGGGTGGGACCAACAAATCCAGGGAACCTTGGATGTCAAGGGATATAGAGGATTGGATCAGGAAAAAAAAGGAGGCATATGGCAGATTCAGAGCACTGGAAACAGCGGAGGCACTACAGGAGTATAGAATGTGTAGGGGGGTACTTAAAAAAAAAAGTAATTAGGAGAGCGAAGAGAGGACATGAAAAAACACTGGCGGGCAAAATAAAGGAAAATCCTCAGGCGTTTTATAAGTATATTAAGGGCAAGAGGATAACCAGGGAAAGAGTAGGGCCCATTAGGGACCAAATTGGCAATTTGTGTTTTTTTAATTCATTCATGGGATGTGGGCATCGCTGGCTAGGCCAGCATTTATCGCCCATCCCTAAATGCCCTTGAGAAGGTGGTGGTGAGCTGCTTTCTTGAACTGCTGCAGTTCGTGTGAGGTGGGTATACCCACAGTGCTGTTAGGAAGGGAGTTCCAGAATCTTGACCCAACGACAGTGAAGGAACGGCGATATAGTTCCAGTCAGGATGGTGTGTGACTTGGAGGGAAACTTGCAGGTGGTGGTGTTCCCATGCATTTACTGCCCTTGTCCTTCTAGTTGGTAGAGGTCGCGGGTTTGGAAGGTGCTGTCTAAGGAGCATTGGTGCGTTGCTGCAGTGCATCTTGTAGATGGTACACACTGCTGCCACTGTGCATCGGTGGTGGAGCGAGTGAATGTTTGTAGATGGGGTTCCAATCAAGCAGGCTGCTTTGTCCTGCTTTGTGTGGAGCTGGAGGACATAGGTGAGGTTTTAAATGATTACTTTTCATCTGTGTTCACTATGGAGAAGGACGATGTAGGTGTAGAGATCAGGGAGGGGGATTGTGATATACTTGAACATATTAGCATTAAAAGGGAGGAAGTATTAGCTGTTTTAGCGGGCTTAAAAGTGGATAAATCCCCAGGACCAGATAAGATGTATCCCAGGCTGTTATGTGAGGCAAGGGAGGAGATAGCAGGGGCTCTGACACAAATTTTCAAATCCTCTCTGGCCACAGGAGAGGTACCATAGGATTGGAGGACAGCGAATGTGGTGCCATTATTCAAGAAGGGTAGCAGGGATAAAAAAGGTAATTACAGGCCGGTGAGTCTAACATCAGTGGTTGGGAAACTATTGGAAAAAATTCTGAGGGACAGGATTAAGCTCCACTTGGAGAGGCAGGGATTAATCAAGGATAGTCAGCATGGCTTTGTCAGGAGGAGATCATGTCTAACTAACTTGATTGAATTTTCAGTGGCGGTGACTAGATGTGTAGATGAGGGTAAAGCAGTTGATGTAGTCTATATGGACTTCAGTAAGGCTTTTGATAAGGTCCCGCATGGGAGATTGGTTAAGAAGGTAACAGCCCATGAGATCCAGGGCAAATTGGATCCAAAATTGGCTTAGTGGCAGGAGGCAGAGGGTGATGGTCAAGGGTTGTTTTTGCGAGTGGAAGCCTGTGATCAGTGGTGTACCACAGAGATTGGTGCTGGGACCCTTGATGCTTGTAGTGTACATTAATGATTTAGACTTGAATATAGAAGGTATGATCAGTAAGTTCGCAGATAACACGAAAATTGGTGGTGTCGTAAATAGTGAGGAGGAAAGCCTTAGATTACAGGATGATATAGATGGGCTGGCGACCACAGGCGCTTACCCATTGTCTCTCGAGATAAGGAGGCCAAAGAAAAAACAAAAATAGATGGGCTGGTAAAATGGGCAGAGCAGTAGCAAATGGAATTTAATTCTGAGAAGTGTGAGGTGATGCATTTTGGGAGGACCAACAAGGGAATATAAAATGGATGGTAGGACCCTAGGATGTACAAAAGGTCAGAGGGACCTTGGTGTACTTGTCCATAGATCACTGAAGGCAGCAGCACAGGTAGATAAGGTGGTTCGGAAGGCATATGGGATACTTACCTTGATTCGCCAAGGCATAGAATATAAGAGCAGGGAGGTTATGATGGAGCTGTATAAAACGCTAGTTAGGCCACAGCTGGAGTACTGTACAGTTCTGGGCATCACACTGTAGGAAGGATGTGATTGCACTGGAGAGGGTGCAGAGGAGATTCACCAGGATGTTGCCTGGGCTGCAGCATTTCAGCTATGAAGAGAGACTGAAAAGGCTTAGGTTGTTCTCCTTAGAGCAGAGAGGCTGAGGGGGGACATGATTGAGGTATACAAAATAATGAGGGGCATTGATAGGATAGATAGGAAGAAACTTTTTCCCTTAGTGGAGGGGGCATAGATTTAAAATGAGGGGCAGGAGGTTTAGAGGGGATTTGAGGAAATTTTTTGTCACTCAGAGGGTGGTTGAAATCTGGAACGCACTGCCTGAAGAGGTGGTAGAGGCAGGAACGCTCACAATATTTAAGAAGTATTTAGATGGACACTTGAAACGCCATAGCATACAAGGCTACGGCCCAAGTGCTGGAAAATGGGATTAGAATAGTTCGGTGCTTGATGGCCGGCACAGGCACGATGGGCCGAAGAGCCTGTTTCTGTGCTGTATAACTCTATGACTCTAAATTGAATAGCTCTTTCAAAGAACTGGCCAAATGGCCGCCTTCTATGCTGTAAAATTCTATGATATGCCCTAAATGTCATGAGTCATGCCCATTTTCACACTTGCACTTTGCTGCTAATTGTGGCAATCTGAAGTTCACAAGTTACCAGATTGTTGAAAATGTGGGGTACCTCTATTACTATAATGATCTCATCCTCAACCTTTGGCTGAAAAATACACCACTGTGTAATTTTTAAGCTCAGCTATGAATTATGGCCATTAGGGCATAGATGCAGGGCAGAATCTTCTCCTCTTAGAAGATTCTCGGGCATTGGGACCATATGCGGATCCTGACCCAGATGGTGTCCAAGTCCCGCCTGCCTGCGCGATCTTCCTGGAGGCGGCCAATGAATAGGCTGTCTCTGGGAACCTCAACCCATTAGGGATGGCAGGCAGGAGGCTGCGCAGGTGGAAGGGCCAATTGGAGCGCCTGAGGCCGTGGGCAGCCGGCAGCCCCACCGGGAGATGTGGCCACTGCCGATGTAGGTGGGAGTTCGCAAGGGCACCTCAAGATGGATGTACCCTCTGAAGATTTCCCATATGTTAGAAGTTTGGGAACAGCTGCCAGGCCATCATTGTGAAGGGGGAAAACAGGATGGCCCTTGGCTGTAGCTGTGGCCCTCTGGTAACAACGGCTTCAGTGTAAGCCGCTAGCCTCCTGGCCTGCCACCGGGAGGCTGCTTCCAGGCAACCTCTGGACTTTGGCCTCAGTGTGGAACCCATCTGCTGTTGTGACGATCACGATGGCATCACCAGCTTGCCCCTAAGTGGGTACTTTTTTTTTAGTTTAGTTTGGAGATACAGCACTGAAACAGGCCCTTCGGCCCACCGAGTCTGTGCCGACCATCAACCACCCATTTATACTAATCCTACACTAATCCCATATTCCTACCACATCCCCACCTGTCCCTATATTTTCCCTACCACCTACCTATACTAGGGGCAATTTCTAATGGCCAATTTACCTATCAACCTGCAAGTCTTTGGCATGTGGGAGGAAACCGGAGCACCCGGAGGAAACCCACGCAGACACAGGCAGAACTTGCAAACTCCACACAGGCAGTACCTGGAATTGAACCCGGGTCGCTGGAGCTGTGAGGCTGCGGTGCTAACCACTGCGCCACTGTGCCGCCCTAATTGATAATTAGCTACCTGCCGCTGGCAAACTCGCTCGGAGGTGGGAATGCATCAGGGAGCCGACCCGACCCAAGATTTCATAACTTTACTCCCAGTCCCACCTCCAAACCCGTCTCCATGGGACTGGGAAGATTCCGCCTGCAGTAGGGCTGTCCACCCATAAAGGATGAATCAACAGCCCCGATTTTAGCTTCCCCCACTTGGCGGAAAGCGGGTCGGGGAGGGCAGTTAAAATAAGCCAAATCACTTACCCCCTCTGATTCCGCTACCTTCCCATTGTGTCCTGATATTAACCTGCTCTTTTGAGCAGAGAAGGACACCCTCAGGAAGGAAGCGGGATTGTGCTATAAACATGCAGCAGATCTGGTTCGATGATGTCATCAGGGTTCAAACTGCAATTGTAGTTGCAGGCCTGGGTGGGGTAGAAGCAACAGCTTTCTTTTTAGGAACCAGATCGTGGGCCAGAAGAGACACAGATGTTTAACATTTTTATTTAAGGTTTCTTTGTAAGCCTGGTGGGGCAGGAGTGCTCCTCCGAGCCTCACAAGGAAGCCTTGGACCTTCCTTGCACCAGGCTACCTCCCTCCTGATCGTGGTCACAGCCATCCAGCCCCCTCTCCTGATTGTGCCCTGAATCTTTCCCCTCACCACTTCCTGTCATACCTAGAACCTTCTCTTACCTGTCTCAATTGTGCCCAGAGCCTTTGCCTTCCTTACCATTGACTGACAGAGATCATTCACATAGGTCCCTGCTGCTGCTTCCAACTACTAGATGCTTGCTCCTGCCTGGTGGCCAAATAGTCAATCTGGCCAGGTGTCAGGCAGGACTCCTCAAATATTTACTTAAATGAGGCCCTGCCTTTAAATCAGCAGAATCTTCATGTCCCCGATTTTGCTAGGTTTGCTACTTGATCGTCCATACACCCTTCCTGCCCCCCTGTGAAAATAGAGGCCAAAGTGTCTGATGGTGGATGGTCTACTCAGGAGTGTGTACCTTGTTCCTACTTGGAGGAACTGTTGTTGTGTTCTCTAAATCTGTTATGTATTGGGAGGAAAGGATTGTAAGGTACTGCTGGCACCAGTTCAAAACAGTGTACATTTTAACAGGGAAACAGAATAAGCCACCTTCTGATCTACTCCTTGAAACTGAAAAATCTGATATGAAACTCCAGGCTATCAATGTGCCAGATGGCATTGAACTGTTGTTTATGTTGTTTAAGGTCATCTTCGCAGTGGCCACCACAAGCAGTGGTACTACCAAGGCTGCGAGCTGCTAGCCGACAGCTCTGGAAGGCGGGCCGCTGTCCACAATTGGAGGATTATCCCGCCCAGGGTCCAGCCATGTGGGTTCGGGTCCTGCTTCTAGTCTTAGCAGCGGGACCTCTGACCTTTCAGAAAAATTCAGTTCATTGCAAAATAGAACTGATTTTGAACTGAAAATTATTACAACTGTTCATTCAGCATATGGGATAGATAGCTTAAATGTTTGATATTATAAGTTTGGTACAATTTAACACTGGGGGGTACAATACCAATGACAGTTAATGCTGTATATATTGGCATCCAATGACCAGCAGGGTTTGTAGAATAAAAGTTGTGTTTAAATGAAGCAATCTTGAGATTGAAGTTCATATGACTCTTCTGGATCTGCAACATTCCAGAAATATTTCACAATGCTTTACAATAAAATACATTTTAAAGTAAGCAGTTTTTCATTGTGATTTTAAAGCTATTCAATGCTTTAATAATCTCAATGATCATAAATACATTTTAATATTTATTAGATGATACAGTCAAAACTTCTAAACACATGAACTGCGTAAGAGTTACAGGCACCGCAAGCTTATCTTTTCCTAGAGAATTAATGCTCAGAGATTTAAATGCAACAATGGAATTTTCAACAGAAACTGACTACTAAGCATTACTCTTTCTGTATTGTGTTTTGTGAAGCATTTACTGTACACCTTTTAAATACATTAGAACAGAACTTACTGCAAAAATAACAGTGCTCAGTTATTTATGCGCAAATCAGACAGGTACTTCAAGTGAGTGCAGATGTCCAATTAAGTGTGAAAATTCGGAAGCTGCTTCCTGAGATGCTGCTCTGTAAACTGCACAAAGATGGCATCTCGCTGTCTGGCTCCCCATTCAAATGAACTGAATGACATGCAGGTCCTTCACTTACATCTCAGATACAGACAAAACACAGAACAGAAAGTGACAGCTTGTCCATTGTTTTTTTTAATTCATTCATGGGATTTTGGGTGTCACTGGCCACGCCAGCATTTATTGCCCATCCCTAATTGCCCTTGAGAAGGTGGTGGTGAGCTGCCTTCTTGAACCGCTGCAGTCCACTTGGGGTAGGTACACCCACAGTGCTGTTAGGAAGGGAGTTCCAGGATTTCGACTCAGCGGCAGTGAAGGAACGGCGATATAGTTCCAAGTCAGGATGGTGTGTGACTTGGAGGGAAACAGGCAGATGGTGGTGTTCCCATGCATTTGCTGCCCTTGTCCTTCTAGTTGGTAGAAGTTGTGGGTTTGGAAGGTGCTGTTTAAGGAGCTGTGGTGCATTGCTGCAGTGCATCTCGTAGATGGTACACACTGCTGCCACTGTGGTGGAGGGAGTGAATGTTTGTAGATGAGGTGCCAATCAAGCGGGCTGCTTTGTCCTGGATGGTGTCGAGCTTCTTGAGTGTTGTTGGAGCTGCACCCATCCAGGCAAGTGGAGAGTATTCCATCATACTCCTGACTTGTGCCTTGTAGATGGTGGACAGGCTTTGGGGAGTCAGGAGGTGAGTTACTTGCCTCAGGATTCCTAGCCTCTGACCTGCTCTTGTAGCCACAGTATTTATATGGCAACTCCAGTTCAATTTCTGGTCAATGGTAGCCCCTAGGATGTTGATAGTGGGGGATTCAGCGATGGTAATGCCATTGAATGTCAAGGAGAGTTGGTAAGATTCTGTCTTGTTGGAGATGATCTTTGCCAGGCACTTGTGCGGCATGAATGTTACTTGCCACTTATCAGCCCAAGCCTGGATATTGTCCAGGTCTTGCTGCATTTCTACACAGATTGCTTCAGTATCTGAGGAGTCACGAGTGGTGCTGTACATTGTGCAATCATCAGCGAACATCCCCACTTCTGACCTTATGATTGAAGGAAGGTCATTGATGAAGCAGCTAAAGATGGTTGGGCCTAGGACACTACCCTGAGGAACTCCTGCAGTGATGTTCTGGAGCTGAGATGATTGACCTCCAACAACCACAACCATCTTCCTTTGCGCTAGGCATGACTCCAGCCAGCGGAGGGTTTTCCCCCTAATTCCCATTGATTCAGTTTTGCTCGGGCTCCTTGATGCCATGTTCGGTCAAATGCTGCCTTGATGTCCAGGGCAGTCACTCTCACCTCACCTCTTGAGTTCAGCTCTTTTGTCCATGTTTGAACCAAGGCTGTATGAGGTCAGGAGCTGAGTGGCCTGGTGGAACCAAAACTGAATGTTGCTGAGCAGGTTATTGCTAAGCAAGTGTTGCTTGATGGCACTGTTGATGACACCTTCCATCACTTTACTGATGATTGAGAGTAGGCTGATGGGGCGGTAATTGGCCGGGTTGGACTTGTGGCCGGGTTGGACTTGTCCTGCTTTTCGTGTAGAGGACATATCTGGACAATTTTCTACATTGCAGGGTAGATGCCAGTGTTGTAGCTGTACTGGAACAGCTTGGTTAGGGGCGCGGCAAGTTCTGGAGCACAGGTCTGCAGTACTATGGCCGGAATATAGTCAGGGCCCATAGCCTTTGCAGTATCCAGTGCCTTCAGTCGTTTCTTGATATCACGCGGAGTGAATCGAATTAGCTGAAGTCTGGCATCTGTGATGCTGGGGACTTCAGGAGGAGGCCGAGATGGATCATCAACACAGCACTTCTGGCTGAAGATTGTTGCAAATGCTTCAGCCTTATCTTTCGCACTGATGTGCTAGGATTCCCCATCATTGAGGATAGGGATATTTGTGGAGCCACCTCCTCCAGCTGGTTGTTTAATTGTCCGCCACCATTCACGGCTGGATGTGGCAGGACTGCAGAGCTTAGATATGATCCGTTGGTTATGGGATCGCTTAGCTCTCTTTATCGCATGCTGCTTTTGCAGTTTGGTACGCAGATAGTCCTGTGTTGTAGCTTCACCAGGTTGACACTTCATTTTGAGGTATGCCTGG
This sequence comes from Heterodontus francisci, assembly GCF_036365525.1. Classification (NCBI taxonomy): domain Eukaryota; kingdom Metazoa; phylum Chordata; class Chondrichthyes; order Heterodontiformes; family Heterodontidae; genus Heterodontus; species Heterodontus francisci. The sequence continues at coordinate 87,094,653 of NC_090372.1, forward strand.
TGCTACTCCTGGCATGCCCTCCTGCACTCTTCATTGAACCAGGATTGGTCTCCTGGCTAGATGGAAATGTTAGAGTGGGGGATATGCTGGGCCATGAGGTTACAGATTGTGGTTAAGTACAAGTCTGCTGCTGCTGATGGCCACAGCGCCTCATGGATGCCCAGTTTTGCATTGCTGGATCTGTTCGATATATATCCTATTTAGCACGGTGGTAGTGCCACACAACACAATGGAGGGTATCCTCAATGTGAAGGCGGGACTTTGTCTGCACAAGGACTGTGCAGTGGTCACTCCTCCCAATACTGTCATGGACAGATGCATTTGCGGCAGGCAGATTGGTGAGGACGAGGTCAAGTATGTTTTCCCCTCTTGTTGGTTCCCTCACCATCTGCTGCATACCCAGTCTAGCTGATATGTCCTTTAGGACCCGGCCAGCTCGGTCAGTAGTGGTGCTCCGAGCCACTCTTGGTGATGGACATTGAAGTCCCCCACCCAGAGTACATTCTGTGCCCTCGCCACCCTCAGTGCTTCCTCCAAGTGCTGTTCAACATGGAGGAGTACTGACTCATCAGCTGAGAGAGGGCAGTAGGTGGTGATCAGCAGGAGGTTTCCTTGCCCATGTTTGCCCTAATGCCATGAGACTTCATGAGGTCCAGAGTCAATGTTGAGGACTCCCAGGGCAACTCCCTCCCTGCTGTATACCACTGTGCCTCCACCTCTGGTGGGTCTGTCCTGCCAGTGGGACAGGACATACCTGGGGATGATTCTGTGATATGGCTATGTCAGGCTGTTGCTTGACTAGTCTGTGGGACAGCTCTCCCAACTTTGGCACAAGCCCCCAGATATTAGTAAGGAGGACTTTGCAGGGTCGACAGGGCTGGGTTTGCCGTTGCCGTTTCCGGTGCCTAGGTCGATGCCGGGTGGTCTGTCCGGTTTAATTCCTTTTTATTGACTTCGTAGCAGTTAGATACAACTGAGTGAATTGCTCGGCCATTTCAGAGGGCATGTAAGAGTTAACCACATTGCTGTGGGTCTGGAGTCCAATGTAGGCCAGACCAGGTAAGGACAGCAGATTTCCTTCCTTAAAGGACATTAGCGAACCAGATGGGTTTTTACAACAATCGACAATGGTTTCATTGCCATCATTAGACTAGCTTTTTTAATTCTAGATTTATTAATTGAATTCAAATTCCACCTTCCACTGTGGTGGGATTTGAACCCATGTCCCCAGAGCAATATCCTGGGTCTCTGGGTTACTAGTCCAGTGACAATACCACTATGCCACTGCCTCCCCTAGTAGTCTAAGTGTTCCTATTAATGGCATGATAAGTCTTAATTACTGCCAAACAACCTCTCTGGCACTGAAAATTAACTTTTACTAGTGTGCAGTTTCATTCCATCAGATTTTAAGTCCTGGAGATTTTTTTAAAAATTACTTTTTTAAACTTTTTCTTTTTGTCTCACTTTTTTTCTCTCTTGACCCAATCTTTATTTCCCTCTCATTTTGTCTTTTATACTTGATTTGAAATTGAATTCACTCTTGTGTCATACATTTCTTGTTCAGACTCCATGCTGTTCATTAACACCAGTTGTTTGCCTATTCACACAGCTCCCAGATGCTCTGTAGAGGGGTGTGTTGTTTGGATCTCCCACTTACAGCAACTTACAGTGCAAAAAAGTCAGAGAAATTAGAAGTTCAAGGGTGGTGTCATTTGCTGGCTACAGTAAATTCTGGCCCGTTAACATTTAGAAGTTCAGTGTTTCTATGAACTCCATGTTAGATTAGCACTGTTAGGCTCACTTGACAATCAAAAAATTGCCTGAAGCCTAAAGGTCTTTTTTAAAGATCTTATTGTGGCATAATAAGTGAATTGACTGTTTACAAAGGAGTTGTTCTCTAGCTGAGTACTTGATCTCAGCAACAACAACTTATATATGTATAGCAACTTTAACGTAATAATATTCCCAAGATGCTTCACTGGAGCATTATAAAGCAAAATATGACACTGAGCCACATAAGGATATATTAGGTCAGATGATGAAAAGCTTGGTCCAGGAGGCAAGTTTTAAGGAATGTCTTAAAGGACGAAAGTGGGATAGAGAGACGGAGAGGTGTAGGAAGGGAATTCCAGAGCTTAGGGCCTAGGCAGCTGAAAACATGGCCACTAATGGTGGAGCGCTTAAAATTTGGTATGCTCAAGAGGCCAGAATTAGATGAGCACAGATATCTTGGAGGGTTGTGCAGCTGGAGAAAATTACAGAGATAGGGAAGTGGTAAGGCCATGGAGGCATTTGAAAACAAGGATGAGAATTTTAAAATCAGGATGTTGCTTGACCAGGAGCCAATGTAAGTCAGCAAGCTCAGGGGCTTAAGACACGGGTAGCAGAGTTTTGGATGACCTCAAGTTTACGAAGGGTAGAATTTGGGAGACCAGCCAGCAGTGCGTTGGAATAGTCAAGTCTAGAGGTAACAAAGGCATGAAGGAGAGTGTCAGCAGCAGATGAGCTGAGACAAGGGTGATGTTGGGCCATGTTATGAAAGTGAAAATGAAAATCTGGAATTGAAAGCTAATCTCAGGAATGGTGCTATCTCAATTATTGCATAAACCCATCTGGTTCACTAATGTTCTTTAGGGAAGGAAATCTGCCATCCTTACCTGGTCTGGTCTACATGTGACTCCAGACCGGAGCAGTGTGGTTGACTCTTAACTGCCTTCTAGAATGGCTTAGCTAGCCACTCAGTTGTCAAGGGCAATTAGGAATGGGTAACAAATGCTGGCCTTGCCAGCGACACTCACATCCCAACAAATAATAATAGAAAATCTCTGGAACACACTTACTCATAACAATTAGTTGCTAGCTTTTACGAATAATATAACAATACATAACTCCCACAATCATAGAATTTATTTTGTGTGGGAGTACTGGAGGGCCAAGAGGAATGATTTTTAAAACTCAATCACACCACATGATTGCAAATAGGGTTCTAAGACTAGGGATTAAGACTGTGATGAAATGGTGGTATTGTGGCTGAAGTTTGGGTACACTCATGTATATATTGCAGGTATACCATTGTGCTTCATCCTTCTATGGAAGTTATGCCTTGTTTGGAATATCTGGGAGGTACAGTTCCTGCCACATTCAGAGTAAATAATATTTGGTGACCAACCACCCCACCCCACCCCTCCCAAACACTGCCACCACCCCTCCACCACTGCTTCAACATTGAGCTTTACAATTGTAGTGCTTATGGTTGCTAAATCTGTCAATACTGAAGTAGCCAATGTGAATTTGTCAATTGCATTTTTCCACAAATTACTTTCCTTTACATTTTAGGATGTAGATGATACATGCCAGGGATATTTACCACATTTTTGTCATATTTTGGGAATTCTTCTCATCTACATTTTTCTCGATTTCCCCCATTAAATATATCCATGTGGTTGACTCTTAAATGCCCTCTGAAATGGCCCAGAAAGTCACTCAGTTGTATCTAACCGCTACGAAGTCAATAAGGAATGAAACCGGACGGACCACCCAGCATCGACCTAGGCACCGGACCTAGGCACCGGAAACGACAATGGCCAATCCAGTCCTGTCAACCCTGTAAAGTCCTCCTTACTAACATCTGGGGGCTTGTGCCAAGGTTAGGAGAACTATCCCATGGACTAGTCAAGCAACAGCTTTACATAGTCAAACTCACTGAATCATACCTTACAGACAATGTCCCAGACACCGCCATCACCATCCCCCGGTATCTCCTGTTCCACTAGCAGGACAGACCCAGCAGAGGTGGCAGCACACTGGTATACAGCCAGGAGGGAGTTGCCCGGGGTGTCGTCAACATCGACTCCGGACCCCATGAAGTCTCATAGCATCAGGTCAAACAGGGTAAGGAAACCTCTTGCTGATTACCACCTACCCCACCCCCCACCTGATGAATCAGTACTCCTCCATGTTGAACAGCACTTGGAGGACATACTGAGGGTGTCAAGGGCCCAAAATGGACTCTGGGTGGGGGGCTTCAATGTCCATCACCAAGAGTGGCTCAGTAGCACCACTACTGACCAAACTGGCCAAGTCCGAAAGGACATAGCTGCTAGACTGGGTCTGCGGCAGGTGGTGAGGGAACAAACAAGAGGGAAAAATATACTTGGCCTCGTCCTCACCAATCTGCATGCTGCAGATGCATGTGACAGCATTGGTAGGAGTAACCACCGCATAGTCCTTGTGGAGACAAAGTCCCATGTTCACATTGAGAATACCCTCCATCGTGTTGTGTGGCACTACTACCGTGCTAAATGGGATGGATTTCGAACAGATCTAGCAATTCGAAACTCGGCATCCATGAGGCACTGTGGGCCATCAGCAGCAGCAGAATAGTACCCAACCACAATCTGTAACCTCCTGGCCCAGCATATCCCCCACTCTACCATTACCATCAAGCCGGGGGACCAACCCTGGTTCGATGAAGAGTGCAGGAGGGCATGCCAGGAGCAGCACCAAGCAGACTTCAAAATGAGATGTCAACCGGTGAAGCTACAACCCAGGACGACCTGCATGCCAAACAGCCAAAGAAACCTGCAACAGGCTGAAGCATTTGCATCCATTTTCAGCCAGACGTGCCGAGTGGGTGATCCATCTCAGCCTCCTCCTGAATTCGTCAGCATCACAGATGCCAGACTTCAGCCCATTGAATTCGCTCCACGTTATATCAAGAAACGACTGAAGGCACTGGATACTGCAAAGGCAATGGGCCCTGACAACATTCTGGCAATAGTTCTGAAGACCTGTGCTCCAGAACTTGCTACGCCACTGACTAAGCTGTTCCTGTACAGCTTCAACACTGGCATCTACCTGGCAATGTGGAAAATTGCCTAGGTATGTCCTGTACACAAAAAGCAAGATAAGTCCAACCCGGTCAATTACCACTCCATCAGTCTACGCTCGATCATCAGTAAAGTGATGGAAGGTTGTTATTGACAGTACTATCAAGCGGCACCTGCTTAGCAATAACCTGCTCAGTGATGCTCAGTTTGGGTTCTGTCAGGGCCACTCAGCTCCTGACTTCATTACAGCTTTGGTTCAAACATGGACAAAGGAGCTGAACTCAAGAGGTGAGGTGAGAGTGACTGCCTTTGACATCAAGGCTGCATTTGATCGGGTATGGCATCAAGGAGCCCTAGCAAAACTGGAGTCAATGGGAATCAGGGGGAAATCTCACCACTGGTTGGAGTTGTACCGAGCACAAAGGAAGATGGTTTGGTTGTTGAACATCAATCTTCTCAGCTCCAGGACATCACTGCAGGAGTTCCTCATGGTAGTGTCTGGGTCCGACCATCTTCAGCTGCTTTATCAATGACCTTCCTTCAATCATAAGGTCAGAAGTGGGGATGTTCGTTGATGATTGCACAATGTTCAGCACCATTCACGATTCCTCAGATACTGAAGCAGTCCGTGTATAAATGCAGCAAGACCTGGACAATGTCCAGGCTTGGGCTGATAAGTGGCAAGTAAAATTTGTGCACACAAGTACCTGGGAATGACCATCTAAACATCTTCCCTTGATATTCAATGGCATTACGATCGCTGAATCCCCCACTATCAACATCCTGGGCTTACCATTGACCAGAAACTGAATTGGAGTAGCCATATAAACGCCTTGGCTACAAGAGCAGGTCAGAGGCTAGGAATCCTGTGGCGAGTAACTCACCTCCTGACTCCCCAAAGCCTGTCCACCATCTACAAGGCACAAGCCAGGAGTGTGATGGAATACTCTCCACTAGCCTGTATGGGTGCAGCTCCAACAACACTCAAGAAGCTCGACACCATCCAGGACAAAGCAGCCCGCTTGATTGGCACCCCATCCACATACATTCACTCCCTCCAACACCGACGCACAGTGGCAGCAGTGTGTACCATCTGGAAGATGCACTGTAGCAACGCACCAAGGCTCCTTAGACAGCACCTTCCAAAACCGCGACTTCTACCACCTAGAAGGACAAGGGCAGTAAATGCATGGGAACACCATCACCTGCAAGTTTCCCTCCAAGCTACACACCATCCTGACTTGTGATTATATCGCCTTCATTTTACTTTTCAATTAGGGCTTTGAGGGTAAAAGAAAATTCTGAAGTGTCATTTTTGAACAAGGATTTGAAATTTGAAGAAAGTAATAGGAATAGAAAGTATTAGAGACAGACACACAAACCTGAGAAGGAAAGCTTGAATACATTTTTGGAGGGTATTAGCAAGAGAATTGCTTTGAAGAATTGGTTACAGAACTATTAAACATTTTGGGGAGTATATATTGCTTTATTGGAAGACATAAACAGAAATAATATATAATGAAAATTCAGATGATGAGTACAAGATTAAATTGACTTTTGAGAGGATTATAAGTGCTTTAATACTCTCCATAACCTTGTGAGGTGGCCACTGTGTTCAAAATGTAGAATCAAGATGTAATTTTCCATTTCAACACTGCTGAGATTCTTGCCCATCAGAAACACCAATTAGAAATTTGGGTACCTGCAGCACCTCATATTCCTTGACAGCCACCAGAAGCATAAAGTGGGAAACTGTTCACTTAGATTCAATAATGTGGCCTGAAGTAACACTGGGTTTAGTTGTTATATGGTTAGATCCTAAGCTTGTGAACATTTTTAGCTTTGCGACTGAACTTTGAACTTAAATGAAAAACCATTTGGAGATGAGGAGCAAAGCTGGGAATGGAGCAAATTCACACACTTTTCTTTCTCCCCCAGGATTGGATTTCAAATGCAGCCCAATCTAATCGGATGAAAATATCCTTGCTTTGCCACGTGTACAAGCTCGACTGGAAATTAGAAACGCAGTATCAGTGCAGCTCCGAGTTGCAGATTGGTCAAGTCTCCCAAATTAAGTCTGGGAGACTCACAAATTCAGCTTGAATCTCATGTCTCTCAAAGCTACAAGGAAATCGAATGCAAGTTATGGTCACCTTGAAAATATTCAGGAGTGGTGTTAATGCTAGGGTTTGATTTAGTTCACTAGAAACACTCCATCTGGATCTCCAAAAATGAAAGTTTATTCAATATGCAATGATTATTCATCAATTCACAATAATCTAGCCAGTTACTGACAGTGTTACATTACAACATGAGCACTCAGTTGCTGAAACCTCTTGCTTTGCTCAAGATGATGGACATTGATTTATACAGTGATAGTTATCACATAATTGTCATAGTCAGTCAAGAAAGTACAAGTCTTCAGGGGAAGCAAAGTATGGAGGTGAATTTAGGACTTCTTCTTTGGTCTCCTTGTCTCGAGAGACAATGGGTAAGCACCTGGAGGTGGTCAGTGGTTTGTGCAGCAGTGCCTGGAGTGGCTATAAAGGCCAATTCTCGAGTGACAGACTCTTCCACAGGTGCTGCAGATAAAATTGGTTGTCGGGGCTGTTACACAGTTGGCTCTCCCCTTGCACTTCTGTCTTTTTTCCTGCCAACTGCTAAGTCTCTTCGACTCGCCACGCTTTAGCCCCGCTTTTATGGTTGCCCGCCAGTTCTAGCGATCGCTGGCAACTGACTCCCACGACTTGTGATCAATGTCACAGGACTTCATGTCGCATTTGCAGACGTGTTTAAAGAGGAGACATGGACGGCCGGTGGGTTTGATACCAGTGACGAGCTCGCTGAACAATGTGTTCTTGAATATCCTGCCATCTTCCATGCGGCTCACATGGCCAAGCCATCTCAGGCGCCGCTGGCTTAGTAGGGTGTATATGCTGGGGATGTTGGCCGCCTCAAGGACTTCTGTGTTGGAGATACGGTCCTGCCACCTGATGCTAAGGATTCTCCGGAGGCAGCGAAGATGGAATGAATTGAGACGTCGCTCTTGGCTGACGTACGTTGTCCAGGCCTCGCTGCTGTAGAGCAAGGTACTGAGGACACAGGCTTGATATACTTGGACTTTTGTGTTCTGTGTCAGTGCGCCATTTTCCCACACTCTCTTGGCCAGTCTGGACATAGCAGAGGAAGCCTTTCCCATGCGCTTGTTTAATTCTGCATCGAGAGACAGGTTACTGCCGATAGTTGAGCCTAGGTAGGTGAACTCTTGAACCACTTCCAGAGTGTGGGCGCCGATATTGATAGATGGGGCATTTCTGACGTCCTGCCCCATGATGTTCGTTTTCTTGAGGCTGATGGTTAGGCCAAATTCATTGCAGGCAGCCGCAAACCTGTCGATGAGTCTCTGCAGACACTCTTCAGTGTGAGATGTTAATGCAGCATCGTCAGCAAAGAGGAGTTCCCTGATGAGGACTTTCCGTACTTTGGTCTTCGCTTTTAGACGGGCAAGGTTGAACAACCTGCCCCCTGATCTTGTGTGGAGGAATTTAGGACTAGACTCATAAGTAACCATCTATCACAGCATCAAAAAAATGACCAGTAACACTTCAGGGGCAATATATAAATCAGACATCAAAGAGAAGCTAAATACTGTAAATTCATTTTACTATCTCAAAAATATAACACTCTTTTGCATAAAAGTTGCTTCTGCTTTTAGTAATAAGTTAATTTTCCTTTAACTTGTTTTTAGAACAGTTGAGCTGAGGTCAAACTGGTGAATTGTGATATTCCATTTGCACTATCAAATTATTGAGCCATCTTTCATCAGATATATTTCTCAAGGGCAATTAGGAATGGCCAAAAAATGCTGGCCTTGCCAGTGATGCTCACATCCATGAAAGAATAAAAAAAAAACATGCCTTGGCAACTAAAACATCTTGATAATTAATGGAACAATAGCCTTTATTTCACACACAATCTTCACTCTGTATTTATTGATGGATCAATGATGATGAGGACTTGGATAAAGTGAATCCTTTGGCTCTATTTTTAATGTAAACATTGTGAAAGTTTCCATGCCGCATGCAAACAAAGCATCAGAATTGGCAACAGGAGCGACTGCCTTCAAAAAAGTCGACCAAGTACTCACTGCACACCTCAAATCATGGACAATATGAAATTTGCAGCTGATAACTTAGATATCAATTTTGGGCATCAAAATTCCATCGTTATGAGAGGACTAAACAGAATGCATGTAACATCATCCACAATTTAATTCCATTCACAATGGAAGAAAGCCAATTTTGATGATTTGAGAAGGGATCTAGTACAGGTGAACTAGAAACAAAGATTGTCCAGGAAAACAGCAAACAAGCAACATCAGGCCTCCAAGGCGAAGACTGTTTGGGTACCAACCAAACATATTCTCATAAAGAGAAAAGATAAGCATCTAAAGCTCGAGCTCCTTGGATGATAAAGGAACTAGGAACCAAAAATGCGACAGGGCTGGTTTGCGCGACTACCCCTCACCCAACTTAGGTGATACAGGCATGTTGCAAACTTCATACTGCCTGCTCATCTCCACGATTGCGATGTGTCGTCCCAAACTAAACACGCTGCTGACTGGTTGCATGCCCAGCAGGGGGCCCAGGAGCTTGTAAGGTTAACATGAATTGAAGATAGCCTGCACTTCTTAAAGGCAGTCTGCACCTCTTAAAGGGGAGGTGCATTCTGAGTGCAGCAGGTGTGGAAACTGTCTCAGAAAATGTTTCTCACAAGGTAGAAAGAATACAAATGGAGTAGAAAACCAATGAGACGGTTCCCAGGTTCTTCAATGCAGTGCTGGAGGCCTTAGCCGGGAGGTGGAAAGGAGGAGAGATGTCATGTTGCTGCAGGTGGCCAGGAGGTCAGTACAAGGAGTTTGGCCTGAGGACCTGGCTGCAGTGCCACAAAAAGTTCAATGACCTCATACAAGTGGTCAAGGCCAGTGAATACATCTTCAAATGCCATTTCCTCTCTACCACACCACGAACCTCAATGCACCACACCATCACTCACCCATCAGCAATCTCGAGCAATTAGGACTCCTGCATAACGTTCATATGCTCCAACTCATCCTCACACACTTAGCACTGCTTCAAGCCTCATATCCACATCTTGCAATTTCCACATACTTCCAGCTATTCAATTATGACAGGTATATCATTCAAACACCTTGCAATGCACTCACTGATACTCTTCTCTCACTCTTGCAGGACAAGGTGGCAACTAACAGGAGGCAGCAGCAGAGAACCACCAGGGGACAGGTATGCCTGCATCTCTTGAGCCCGCTGGAGATGGTACTCCAAATCATTAACGCAGCAGTGACTGAGCCTGTTACAACAGGCAACTACCCAGGATGACGATATGTTCCTGCCTCATGCACCTTCTCAAATTCCACTTTACCCTCATCCTGCAATCTGGTATTAAGTACAAGCTACAGATTAAGAGACCATGCAGCATTTGCTTTCCACCCTAACCCCTTCCCTCACCCCAAGCCTCCCATCTGCATTTATGCATTCAGGTATCCAAGAAACGTCACCTGGTTAGCTAGGCACCAGGCCGATGACAAAGTGCAAACAAGAACAGACATCTGATGAAGCACTGTCACTTGATCTGACACTCGCAGCCAGCAGGTCAGATACTGGTACTGCATGTACTTTAGAGGGTAGTGTAGTGGTGGGATCAGCATGTTGTGAGTCCCCAGGCATGAATGAGTTGCAACCAGGCCAGGTGGAAAGGATAGGGTGTGTGCCAGCTCCTGGGAGAGAAGAGGACTCAGATGAAGACTTCAATGGGTTGGCATACAGGAAAAGGCTGATGGGAATTGCTACAGAGCCTGTTGTCACTGTCAAGCAGCATGGAGGAGTCCAAGTCGAACCTGGCACAGGGCTTCCCACAGAGCTTGGAGCCCTTCCTTTCCAGCGTGTAAGTGATGGCCAAATCCATGACAGCACTTGCAGACCCAGCTGTGATGCAGCGTCTCATAGAGTCTCGTGACCGACATCTCAGCTTCCGTTGCAGCACTGGCAGAAGCCATCTGAGTGCTGCAGTGGAAGCTCAGACCGAGGACATGGGATCTATGGTGGTTGTCATGCCAGCTCAACTTGCTGCCATGCAGCCTCAGACTGCTGCCATTAGACGTCAAAGGGGCATGCAGGCTCTGGTAACGGTCCAGCAATATATTCTCCAGATTACGAGGGTGGCTGAGGCGCTGCCCTGGGAAAGTGATAGCACTCTCAGAAGGACAGCATTTGTGCTTCCACCACTGCCACTGTGCCAGTGAACCTGCTGATGCCTCTCAGCCAGCCAGACTGCTATCACCAATGCTGAGGCGGTGCAGTCCAAAGCGGCGCCCTTAAGGTACAGTGGTGCTTGAGGCCATCCTGCAAGGCCAACTGTAGTCTCCTCCACTGAAAGCCATCAGTCTTCCGCCAGCCATGCTGCAGCCACTGAGTTAGCACTGCATAGAAGGACTAGAACAGGCAAAGGCACTGCACAAGTGTGATTAGTTGAACTTGTACAGAATATTGGATGGTTTGTTTGATAAATTTGGTTTGGAATGGTTGTTTTGTGGTGGGTTTCATTTCTGCATTGTGGCTGTGATGGTCCGTGACAGACGGAAGCTAAATTGTTTGACTGTTGTAGAATAGGGATTTGAGATCATATTTACTGGAACCATGGATGGATGAAGCAACCACAGGCAGCCTGGGGAACACACAGTGAAGAGTTCAATTTTGTATGTAATATTGGAAGTATTGTTGGATAAAGTTGGTATGGAATTTTCTTTTTGTGGTGTCTTTTATTTCACCATTTTGGCCAAGAGAACATCCGATGGTCTGTAGCAGAGGGATGGAAAGGTGGGGAGTTGTGGAGCAAAGGTGATGTGGGGGATGTTTCCACAGGAACTGGAATCTGATGAGCCACTCTGGACAGCTTGTACCAGAGTGATAGGGTCCCAGATGCCTACTTCCTTTCTCCTCCTCCTTCTCTTTCCAAGGCACTCACTTAAGGCCTGGTGGCAAGGGCTGTGCCCTCATGACAGCCAGGTTATGCAGAACACAGCAGATCACCATGAATTTGGAGACATGCTCCAGCGAGTACTGGAGGGCTCCCCACGAATGGTCCAGGCAGCAGAATTGTTGTTTGAGAACACTGATGTCTTGCTCCATGATGTTTCTGGTCACAGCTTGGCTCTTGTTGTATGAGCACTGTCCAAATGTAGTCGGGTGGCAGAGGGGAATCACGAGCTATATGTTGAGTGGGTAGCCCTTGTCACAAAGCAGCCACCCTCTGGTTTATCGTGGTGGTTCAAATACAGTGGGAACGACTGGCTAGTGCAGGATAAAAGCATCGTGGCTAATGCCAGGATAGTGAGCATTCGGCAACATGATACTCAATGCATGGTTGCACATTAACTGCACGTTAAGGGAGTGGAACCCTTTGTAATTCTGGTACATCTCCCTGTTGACATGAGGAGCCTACAGAGCCATGTGCATGAAGTGGATGGCTCCATTGAGAATCCTACTACCCTGGTAAAGCCATGAACCCACTCCCCCTGCTTTAGAGAAGACAATGAATCCCCTCTCCTCATGTAGAGAGCCTTGGTAACCTTCCCGATGTAGAAAACTGCGAGACTTTGGTGATGTCACCAGCTCCAGCCTGAAAGGATCCTGAGGCATAGAAACTGAGGGCGATGGTAACCTTAACAGCAGCTGGCAGCCATCCTTGCTCTTCACTGCGACTTGAGGTCCAGTTGGAAGAGGTGGGTAATTTCAGTGACCACTCCTTGGTGAATCGTAGCCAAATCAGACACTGCTCCTGGTTGAGATGGAGGTAGGAGAAGTGCTCTCGGAATACCCTAAGTGGCTTTGGCCTTCTGTTGAGTGCCCGCCTCCTCCTCTCTCCGCACACAGCTTCCATTCTCTGCTGCATATGCTCCATTTCCCTGTCGTGCTGTAGCCCAAGAGGGTCTGCAATTGTAGTCCCCAGGAGTGAGAGCAAGCTTTCTACTCAGAGGCCTTCAAACTCCATTGAACACCTTGGAAAAATCCAAAACCACTCCCTTCTGACTCCTAAACTTGTGAGAGCTCCTCCAACACAGTACACAGTACTTTCTTGAACTCTGCAGCAGCACAAGAAAGTCAAAAGCACCTCACCTGAAAGTCCCATGCTGATGCCTTTTAATTGCACGACTGGGGGTCCTTCTTGTAGCAGAACACATGTTCAGCTGTGACTGTTTAAGACAGGATGTTGCAGGATCTCCAAAGTCCAAAATGGCAGGTCGGGCACCAAATCAGCGTTAGACACCGACTAATGTCAGAACCTGCCCACTCTGCATGCTTCCAGCCCATGCACGGCACACCCGTACTATTGCCCTTCCAAGCATAGCAATCTGCGAAGGACACACTGGAAGCCGCCACCACTTTTAGCCCCTCTAGATTCCCATACCACTGAAACTAGCAGGACTATGAAGCCCAATTTTGTAGCGTAGAAGTTAAGGTAAAACAGAAAAAGGAGGTTTATGGCAAATGTCAAGTAAAAATACAATTGAAAACGAAGCAAAATATAGAGAGTGCAGGGGAAATTGAAGAAAGGATGGAAAAAGGGCAAAGAGAAAGTAAGACAAAAGATTAGCACTGACAAAATTTTTTTATAACATATAAAAAGTAAAAGGATAGTTAAAGGAATGGTGGAGCCAATTAGGGATAAAAAAAAGAAATCTTCTTGTGGAGGCAGACAGCATGACTGAGGTGTAGAATGTGTACTTTGCATCTATCTCCACAAAAGACGATGAAGTTAGTATCACAGTGGACGAGGGCGAAGTAGAGATGCTGGATCGAATAAAAACACTGTAGTTAGAAAGGAGGTGCTAAATAGATTGGCATCACTCAAAGTTAGCAAGTCACGAGGTCCAGACATGATTCATCCTAGGCTGGTGAGGGACTTTATGGTGGAGACAACAGAAGCTCTAACCACAATCTTTCAATCCTCCTTGGGTAGGGAACTGGAGGGTTGTAAATGCTGCACCCCTGTTTACAAGCCAATCAGTTTAATGTCACTGGTGGGAAAAGTACAAGAGACCATGATCAAGGACAAAACTAATTCTCACTTGGCGGAGCATAGGCTAATAAGGGAAAGCCAGCAGGGATTTATTAAAGGCAAATCATGTCTAACTAACCTGATTTGAGTTTTTTGATGAAATAAAAGAGTGCTGGTGCAGTAGATGTTGTATTTATGGAATTTCAAAAGGCATTTGATAAAGTACCAGAAAATAGAAGCACATGCTATTAAATGAATAGTGGTTACTTGGGTACGTAATTGGCTAAGGGATATAAGGCAGAGAGCAGTGGTGAACAAATGTTTTCCTGACTGGAGAGAAGTGTGCATTGGCGACCCCAGGAGTCAGTATTAAGACTACCACTTTGGAAAATGGATATGGAACAATTTGTGGGGCCAATTTTCACTTGCTACGGATAGTGTTAAAAGCCTCAAAATTGGGTCGATAACCCTAACATCCTGCTAACATTGACAATGCCGGCCGGTGCAATTTTTAAATGAGCCCACCACTGAACTCCCTAAGTGCCCGTCTGTTTCAGGTGTGCAATTTGTAATCCAAGGATCTCGACTGCCATTTTGAGTTGGAAATGGTTGAAGTGTGCACCGTGCATGCTCTGATCATTTTCGTGGGTAATACAGCCAAAGAGGCCTAACCAAAGAACTATGAAATTATTCCTGGTGGGTCTGGAGGTACAGGAGTGCTCCCCAGGCATGACACAATGTATGCAGGTCACTGTCACCCAGGACCAATCCACTACCTCCCTGTGACCATAAGTGTCCACTGTCCCTGCTCCCATTTGTCTGGATAGTGGCCCAACATTGACCAGCCATAATCTGGCGAGCTGCACCGGGATGCCTGTTTGGTGCCTGCAGCTCTCCGACATCATTTAAATGTGACTGGTGCCTGAAAGTTACAGCTGCCAAAAGTTAAAATTTCTCCCCATGATATTGTAAAGAAATTTCTTGGGAAATGTGTCATCATCAGGAATATTAGAACAGCTGAGTTTGTTGGGGATGTAATGTACCAAGAACACAAGAACCAGTTGGGAAATTTTGAACTGTTCTTTTATTGCTGGTTGAAAAATGGGTGATGGCGAATTTTTTTTTTAGATTTTAGAGATACAGCACTGAAACAGGCCCTTCGGCCCACCGAGTCTGTGCCGACCATTAACCAGCCATTTTATACTAATCCTACACTAATCCCATATTCCTACCACATCCTCACCTGTTCCTATATTCCCCTACCACCTACCTATACTAGGGTCAATTTATAATGGCCAATTTACCTATCGACCTGCAAGTCTTTGGCTTGTGGGAGGAAACCGGAGCACCTGGCGGAAACCCACGCAGACACAGGGAGAACTTGCAAACTCCACACAGGCAGTACCCAGAATTGAACCCGGGTCGCTGGAGCTGTGAGGCTGCGGTGCTAACCACTGCGCCACTGTGCCGCCCCAATTGGCAACCCATTTTACACCTTCCTCGATTTTTGTTTGTTTGTTCATTGATGTCATCTTCTTACCAGAAGGTTGGCTGCCATGGATCTTCACCTGTATGTCCAGTGCTTCCCTTACTGCCATTCCATATAGGTAACTGCATCTAGTCCATTATATCTGTCATCTGTTTTCTCCTCTGCTTCCCTCTCCTACGTTTTCCATTGATCTTTCCTTCCATTAATTGTCTCTGTCTACCTTCTGCTCTAATGATGTGACCGAAATATTGTATCTTTCTCTCTTTGATGTTATGCAAAACACTATTAACATTACAATTTGGAACCACATATTTTAAACTTAAAATTTTAACAGAACATGAAGATGACTACTTTAAACTCTAAATCTCAACAGAATACTCCTGTTTGACTGTTACTTCCACCCCAAGAGTTCCCCTATACATTACAGGATTTTGGAGGTTTGTTCACTTTTCCTTGGACCAATCCAAAGTGTACCACAGCTCTTAGGAATTCAGTTCGATTTTCCCTAATTGCTCAGCTGTCTTCCAAGGTTTGAAATCTCCAGGGAATTCTCCCGCTAGCATCCGCTAGGCAATCTTCCAGTTCTGTTCCAACACCTCCTGAATTTGGACTTCCCAGCTTGAGTATGGGCCTTACTCAGAATGGATATACCCGTGGTTCCCAATGGCCTCTTTGCTCCTGAGCCCAGTTGCTTTCAAAGCCAACAGCTTTCCAAAAGCCAACTGCTTTCTCTATAATCAACAGCCTGTCTGAGGCCAACTGCTTTTCCAAAAGCCAATTACTTGTCTGTCAGCAAGCACATAGAACAAAACACCAACAGACACCCCCTGCATCATCTATCTCCAAAGCAATGTGGTGCACGTGGGTTGTCCTAGATAACAATTTAAACAAATTATTTCCAACTCCAAATCTTCTCTTTGTTCTGGGAAATCATATGAATAATTTAAACCCTCGAGTGAAGTATCTACAGACGCACTGTCTTCCTCAAGAAGTTCAGGAAGGTTCCCATTGTTTAGGGTCTTCACGCTTCCCATTATGACCCTACAAAATAAACATGGGCCACCCTTTGATTTTTAACCACCCTAGTTTTGTTTGCCAGCTTCTCAAACCAGGAGTTTTCATTTGCCTTGCTTTAAAAGAAAAATCAATTCCCAAATTAAAAGTTACCTCTAGAAAATTCAAACAAACCATGAACCAGGTGATCATAACAGTATCTCATCAATTCCAGGTGCTTTCTTTGCTTTTATCTTTTTGATTGCTGCACTGACTTCTGCCTCTATTATCTCTGGTTCCTCTCTGCCCTCTGGTACCACCTCATGACTTCATCGTCATACGGCTCTCTGATGTACTCCAGCCATCATTTACACTTTTTTGATGAGATGTTCACCTTCCTTTCTCCTTATATTTGTAGTTATTCTTTTCTTATCTGTCAGTGCTTTAAATTTCTTATGCAATGCTTTCATATTGTATCTGTTCTCCAGTCTTCTGTTTCCTTGCAGTGGTCTTCATACCACTTTTCCTTGGCCGTTCTACATACTTTTCTTACCTTCTTTTCTATTTCGTCATATTCTTCTTTATTGTCCTTTTTCTGTCTCCTTTTCACCAGCATATCTAGTATTTCATCAGTCATTCACTCTTGATGTTTCCTCCTTTCTTTCTTAGGGACTGTCTCAGTTACTGCATGTTTCATGCTTTCTCAATGCCTTTCTGTTGTTTCCTCCTGACTAAGATCTTGATCTGTCACTTCCTGAAGTAAAGCTTCATACTTGTTAGTAACCTCCACAGCATACTTCTTCATCACATCTTCTTCTCTCAGTCTGTCTAGGTTGGCTTGATCTTTCATGGGATTTCGTTTCAGGATGTTCAATTTAATATTAGTCTTCATTACAAGTAGGCAATGATCTGAAATGATGTCTGCACCTAGGTAAGTGAGGCATTTTTTGATGCTGTTCTTGTACCTATCATTGATCATCAGAAAATCTATTTGATTTCTGTGAACATCTCCTGGACTCTTCCAGGTGTACAGTCTTCTTGGGATACAGTCTTTTGAAGAGTGTATTCAAGATGACCAAGTTGTTTTCCTCACAGAACTGTATTAGGCATTCACCTCTGTTCTTTGTTCCTAGTCCATAAGCTCCTACCACATTTCCACACCTTTCTTTGCCAACTTTTGCGTTCAAATCACCCATGACTATCAGGATGTCTCCACTCTTGACATGCTTTAATGCTTTTTGCACTTCCTCATAGAATACTTCAACTTATTCATCACTGTGATCCTGCTTTGGCCCATACAGATTATAGTTTTCCATTAAATTCAGTAGTATACAAAATCTGGCATGTTATAAGGCAGGTTGCTAATTAGCTATCACCCATTTTAGGCCCAGCAAGAAAAATTACCCCCATTGTACTTACATAGAGATCTGTCTGTCTTCCACAGGGGCATTTTAACCTGCCCGGGTGGGTGTAAGTTGGTGCACGTGGGAGGTTAAAACATCAAAAAATGCTGGCGTGTTGGGAAGTCGGCAGGAATCTGCCAATTTCTGCATTTAACTGGAGCATGTTCGGGAGCACACAGGAAACATCCATGGGCAAGTGGGCCTGCGATGAACATATGCTAAAAGCCAATTGACTACATCTTTAACCATGCATTCTGGCCTTAACAGCCAGCGCATGGGTTTCTTGGTTTCCTGGAACTCGCCAGGCTGAACAAGGTGAAAGGACAGCAGGAATTGACAAGGTTGAGCAATTGACAGGCTGGAAACTTTTAAATACAGAGAAAAGACAGCTGCTTCTTTGTCTCAATGACAGGCTTTTGATCACAGGACTTGTTGCATTTTTTGGCTTTGATGCGCTCTCCCCTGCTGTCAGACTTCGCAGCAGCACGGGAGCGGCTTATGCAGTTCTACCTTAAACCTCTGATGAAGAACAAGAGGAGCAGCACCAACAACTCTAACAGCAGTAGGAGCAGCAGCAGCATTCTCCTCAGGCATCTGCCACTCTCCAGGACAGAGGGGATGGACGCGGAGGTCCAGTTCACAGGAGGTGATACTCTCTCCGCACAGTATACAGGGAAAGGATGAACTTTCTGAACATGACCGAACATCAGTGCCTCGGGAAGCTAGGTCTCTCGCATCAGGTCATTGCTGACATTTTTAGCCTCCTGAAAGAAGACCTCCTGCCAACTGGGGCGGGTGGGCACCTATTACCAGTGGTGGTCAAAGTCCCCACAGCCCTAGGTTTCTTTGCCTCCTGCTCCTTCCAGCCATCTGCTGGTGACATCTGTAGGATCTCACAATCTGCTGCCAGGTGACAGATGTCATGTTTGCCAGGGTTGCCACTTATGTCCACTTCACCGAGGATGAAGGCAGTCAGAATGTGAGGGCCTCAGATTTGCTGCTCTGGCTGGATTTCCACAGATATAGTGTCATAGATTGCACCCATGTGGCAATCAAGACATGCTCAGATCAACTAGCAGTATTCACAAATCGAAAGGAATTCCACTTCATTAATGTTAAGCTGGTATGTAACGACCAAAAGATTATCATGCATGTCTTTAAAAGGTACCCAGAAAACTCCCACAGATACTGGCACCACCAAGCAGAGTCAGCAGTAGGCTCCTTGGAGACAAGAGCTACCCTCTACAGACATAGCTGATGACAGCTGTGAGCAGCCCTATCACTGACACACAGAATGGTACAACAGAAGCAACATGAAAACATTAGAGGTCAATGAGCAAGCCATCAGGATTGGGAAACTGTGATTCCAGGGCCTGGACAGTGTACACCAGCAAGGGTGTCCAGAATGATCGTGGTGTGCTGTGCCTTGCACAACATAGTGCAACAGAGAGGACGGAGCTGCAGGAGGAGGAAGGTGATGGCTGCTTTGCATCTGAGGAGGACAGGAGGAGCAACGGAGCAGGAAGAAGAGCCTAATGTGGTGAGGGTACCTGCAGCCACTCACAGCTGCCAGGGATGGGCTCATTCAGGCAGGTTTTTGCTAATCTGAGCAGTGTGGCCATATGACACATGAATGCTGAACTCACTGTGCCCACCCTCATCCCAAAGCATTTCCACAGTCAACAATCTATCCCTTTCACTGACATCCATTGCTCATCTTTTACTCTTGACATACCATTTTCCTCAAGACTGAAGGCCACAGGTGACAAGCAACAATGGGGATGACTGGACAATGGAGCTTTGAAAGGAAGTTTGACCATAAAAGTGACAATTTAACAAACTTTTAAACACCGAAGTGATTTCTCTTGTGAAACTACAAAGTCCTTCTCTTCATTTTTCTGTTACTCCTGCATGGTGCTACCCCTTTGGCTTCAGCAGAGCTAGGGACAGGCTGTTCGTTCCCTTGCCCTGACTGCTGCGATGCTCATGGCCAACCAAAGTCTATCCCACCTGCACCTGTGCAGGGACATACTCAGCTATCAGGACAGAAGGTAGCGGACTGGATTTTTTAGCACTAGCGGGGCTCCCGCCTTCAAGAGCTGCTGGCCAATCATTGAACCTGCAGCTCAACGGTGACCACTGCCGGTGTGGCAGAGGCCTTGGACCCAGGCCCAGTGCTGGAGACCTGAACCTCAGGTAAGTGAGGCGGGGTTTCTGGGGCCAGTGTGGAAGGCCCTGGCAAAAAGGGGTGGGAGGGTGTGATTTAAGTGCAGGAGGAGGGGTGTCCAGGGAGGTGAAGTTTTTCCCAGTGGGGATGTTCCGTAGGCCAAAGGTTTCCCACGGAGGAGGGACTCACCCCACACCGCCCCCCCCGCCAACCCCCACAAGTCCACCTCGTATTATGGGCTTTCTCCCCGCTTGGCTTAGGCTGTTAATAGGCCACGTAAGGGCCTCAATTGGCCTCTGGGCAGATAGGCCAGTGTCAGCCATCCCGCCTCCGACAAAATCGCTTGGCGACAGGCCCTCTGCCCCCTACCGCAATTCTATGGGCCCCCTTGCCTCTGACTCTGTCTCGGGGGTTCCATAAAATCCAGCCCAGCATGTGGGACTCTGGAGCCAGAGCAAGAAGGCAGGAGTGGAAGCGCTTTGAGTAGAGTCCCCACTTCCACGTTCCTTTTTTGCATCTTTCCTCTCATGGTCCACTCACACTTCCCTGCAGATTCAGATGCTCCATGGAGGTAGACATCAGCACAAAGGCCCAAGACATCATGGGACACATGCAAGAGAGATGGACTCCTCCAACCTTTCTCCAATTGTGCGCAGTGCTTCACACATTTTCTGTTGCTGCTCCAGAATAGTCCTCTTTGTCAAAGACCCCCAAGGCTCAACATCTGCATCCAGCTGAGTAGAACTTGAAGGGTCCTGCGCCCTCTGACAGGTACTCTCCAGCAATGTTCCCTGTCTCCAACACCTGCCCCTGCTCACTTGTGATGTGTGCCTCAACTTGGAGGATGTGCATGAGCCTGTGATGATGCTTCCTCAGACTGCGCAATGTCCTCTGAGTGTTATTCCTCCTCCTCCAGCACCAGCTCCTGAGTGACACTTGCAGGACCTGTGGGGGATGAAAGACATGAGTTGGAACTGATAAGGTGAAAGGAACATAGGAGCAGGAGGAAGCCATTCAGCCCATTGATCCTGCTCCGCCATTCAATACGATCATGGCTGATCATCCACTTCAATGCCTCTCTCATGCTACAAACATATATCTCCAGAAGTCTAGTTTCTGACAGGGCAGAATGGTGATAGCAAAAAGTCAACAATCCATTTGTGCAAAATTTAGAAGGGGTACAATATAAATTATTTTACCAAACTCCATAATACTTGCTGTTAGCTAATTTTGCAGACTTCAGAAAGCACCGAGCGTCATCATTGTGCAGACCATCATTTTCAGTGTCTGTTGACACCATCAACATGAGTGAGCGTTGTATGCCCTGTGGCAGTGTGATATCTAATTCTGAGATAGCTAGATTCTCTCTTGTTTGAGATAGTCATTGCCTGGCACTTGTGTGGCGCGAATGTTACTTGTCACTTATCAGCCCAAGCCTGGATATTGTCCAGGTCTTGCTGCATTTCTACACTGACTGCTTCAGTATCTGAGAGTCGCGAATGGTGCTGAACATTGTGCAATCATCAACGAACACCCCCACTTCTGACCTTATGATTGAAGGAAGGTCATTGATGAAGCAGCTGAAGATGATTGGGCCTAGAACACTACCCTTAGGAACTCCTGAAGTGATGTCCTGAAGCTGAGATGATTGACCTCCAACACTGTGGGGCGGCACAGTGGCGCAGTGGTTAGCACCGCAGCCTCACAGCTCCAGCGACCCGGGTTCAATTCTGGGTACTGCCTGTGTGGAGTTTGCAAGTTCTCCCTGTGTCTGCGTGGGTTTTCCCCGGGTGCTCCGGACTTGCAGGTTGGTAGGTAAATTGGCCATTATAAATTGCCCCTAGTATAGGTAGGTGGTAGGGAAATATAGGGACAGGTGGGGATGTGATAGGAATATGGGATTAGTGTAGGATTAGTATAAATGGGTCGTTGATGGTCGGCACAGACTCGGTGGGCCGAAGGGCCTGTTTCAGTGCTGTATCTCTAAACTAAACTAAACTAAAACCACAACCATCTTCCTTTGCGCTAGGTATGATTCCAACCAGTAGAGAGTTTTCCTCTTGATTCCCATTGACTCCAGTTTTGCTAGGGCTCCTTGATGCCATACCCGGTCAAATGCTGCCTTGATGTCAAGGGCAGTCACTCTCACCTCATCTCTTGAGTTCAGCTGTTTTGTCCATGTTTGAACCAAAGCAGTAATGAGATCAGGAGCTGAGTGGCCCTGGCGGAACCCAAACTGAGTGTCACTGGGCAGGTTATTGCAAAGCAAGTGCCGCTTGATAGCACTGTCTACTATACCTTCCATCACTTTACTGATGATCTAGAGTAGGCTGATAGGGCGGTAATTGGCTGGGTTGAATTTGCTCTGCTTTCTGTGTACAGGACATACCTGGGCAATTTTCCGCCTTACTGGGTAGATGCCAATGTTGTAGCTGTACTGGAACAGCTTGGCTAGGGGCGCGGCAAGTTCTGGAGCACAGGTCTTCAGTACTACTGCCGGAATATTGTCAGGGTCCATAGCCTTTGCAGTATCCAGTGCCTTCAGTCATTTCTTGATATCATGCGGAGTGAATTGAACTGGCTGAAGACTGGCATCTGTGATGCTGGGCACTTCAGGAGGAGGCTGAGATGGATCATCCATTCGGCACTTCTGGCTGAAGATTATTGCAAATGCTTCAGCCTTATTTTTTGCACTGTGTTGGGCTCCCCCATCATTGAGGATGAGGATATTTGTGGAGCTACCTCCTCCTGTTAGTTGTTTAATTGTCCACCATCATTCATGCCTGGATGTGGTAGGACTGCAGAGCTTAGATCTGATCCATTGATTGTGAGATCGCTTAGCTCTGACTATCACGTGCTGCTTATGCTGTTTGGCACGCAGGTAATCCTGGGTTGTAGCTTCACCAGGTTGACACCTCATTTGGAGGTATGCCTGGTGCTGCTCCTGGTATGCCCTCCTGCACTCTTCATTGAACCAGGGTTGATTCCCCGGCTTGATGGTAATGGTGATGATTGGACAATCAGTGGACAGGATGTCAAGACAGATAAAACAAAGTTCGTCTTTCTTTAAACTGCTGGTGCCGCTTTCAAAAATCAGGTCTTCCATGACTGATTTATCTATAACTCTATACATGTTGAAATGTCACAGGAATGGTATAAATACATGAGGAAAACGATTTAACTCTAAGTCACCTCTTCGAGTGGTCTGAGAGGACTCCCCTGTAAAATAAACTGCAGTTTGATTCACTTACAGTTGGCTTGGACGTGCTGAGTGTCTTTAGAAACTCCGCAACAACTGGCGCAGCAAGCAGGGTCTCCACAAGCAACTGAGGAACCGATTGGTTGGACACATCAGATGGGTGAGTACTTTAATTTTACTACCCATAGTTAGGGTGTAAGTCCGACGATCGTGTGATACAGTTTGCAGAGACCTGAACCCGAGAGTCAGCTGAAGGTGAGGAAGCAGCAGCTGCGCAGTTAGTCACGAGCCGCCAGTAGATAGGTCAGAACCATCCCTAGGCGACAGGCCAGGTAGAGCCGCACCAGGTGACAGGCAGGTCGGAACCGCAGGAGCACAGGCCAGAGGCGAGGTACTGTGTAACCATGTCCAGACTAGATAAGAATGAGTGGGGACCAGAAGAGTCGATAACCAAATTTATAACAGACAAACATAAGAAACTAATGGAGAAGATGAGAAAGAAAGGATGGAATCTGGAAGACCCCCCCACCAAACAACCCAGTTAAGCAGAAGGGGTGGGGGGATGTCAGGACAAGGAAGAAAAGAGCATTATTAAAGTTCTCAGTAGCTAATTAGGACTCAGTAAACATGTAAAAAATCATATTGAGAAAAGACAAAATAAAATATGTGCAATACTGGCATCAGGACCGAGACTTGTATCCCCAGACAATAATGACACTGACTGGGGAGGATTAGAGAAAGAAGCTGCCGAATATGGTAGACAAGATGATGACTGGGTCTGGGAACAACCACCGGACTATGACGTGGTGGGACCATCAGCCCCACCAGCGACAGAAACGAAGGGGCCAGTGGCCCCCATTGTACACGAACAATAGCAGGATGGCCAGGGGAACACCCAAATGACAGTAAGGTATGTCCCTTTTACCCCGGTTGACAAATGATGACCAGGGACCTACCTATCCCTAAACAGAACCATGCAAATACCGCTTTCTGGAACAAGTTGGAGGAAATAATCGATATCCATTCACTCCAACCTGAAGACATACAAGTCCTATTAAAATCTAAAGTTTCCCACCAGACTTGGCTACAAATGAATAATTTGGTTACCAGTGGGAGGTGGATGCATGCCCGCAGTTTAACTCAAATAGGTAGATACAATCAGTTCAAGAGACTGGTCAAAGAAGAATTGGGGTGTGCCCGATCTAACTGGTAGGTGTGACTCAAAACAAAGGCGAAAGTGCCTATGACTATGCCGAAAGGAAGTACACTGCCTATTGTGATTTTTCCGGCCTGAATAACCCAGACACGGATGATCCAATGTTTCTGAAAATGCTGAACACCAGAAGGTCCTTGAGTTGGGACTACCGGTAGGGACAGATTACGAGACAGTGGAGTGGGCTACCGAGGTAGATACAAAGCATAAAAAGGGAATGTCCATGGACATACCAGGCATACTGTGGTGGAACTCTTAAACACCGGTAGATTAAAGACAGTCTCGGACAGCTGGACAGCCACCTGGGAAGCAGTGTTGTTGCCAAGGGATAAGTCAGTGCAAATAGTTAACCCCGCAGAAGGCATTGCGGACATAGGAAAGGCACATGAGTGCGAGGAAACTATCGTCTCCGAAGACCCTAGTGGGATGTATGAGGAGCCCCTTGAAAATGCAGACCTTACCCTGTTTGTGGACAGGTCACGGAAGCATGAAAACGGAACCCCTAGGACTGGGTGGGCAGTGCTAGATAGTAGGGGCGTCACTGTTGCCGAGGGAAGCCTCCCAGGAGACTTCTGACCTCTCTGTACAGGTTGCCGAACTAACAGCCCTCAATGAAGCCCTTAAGTTAGCCGAGGACTTTTCTGTGAACATCTATACTGACGGTAGATATGCTTTTGGGGTCGTCCACGATGATATGACTGCCTGGAGTAGACGAGGGTATGTGACGTCTAGTAAAATGCACATACAGCACAAGGAAGTAGTGAAAGGATTGGTAGAAGCAGCACGCTTACACCCTCAGGCCACTGTCATAAAAGTTAAGGCACATCAGAAAGTTCAGGTCACCATTCAGAGAGAAAATCAATGGGCAGATGAGGCAGCAAAGCGAGCCACAGAAGTAGGGACCCCAGAACCATTGGCAGCTTGTGCCATTGGCCCGGAGGAGGTAAATGTGCAGAAAATACATGGTAAGATGCCCAGGACGGAAAAGGAAGATTGGGAAAGAAGGGGTGTGAGTAAAGATGAACATCGAATCTGGAGGAGGGGTGGACGAGTAATGGCCCCTGAATGTATGCAACAAAACCTGCTGAAGATTTATCATGGAAATCAACATTCTGGGAGGAATGCCATGCTCGGGTGCACGGAGCAGTGTTGGTGGTGGCTGGGAATGGGCAGGGACATAGCAAAACATTGCCAGCGATGCATCATCTGCACCCAGTTTAACGCTGGTAAGGCTGTAAAAATCAAAATGGCCGACCAGCCTAGACACAAGTGGCCTTGGGAACACATCCAGATAGACTTTACCAGACCCTTGTTCCCTAGCCGAGACAAGACATACTGCTTAGTTGTGATAGATCAGTTCATCCGATGGATAGAAGCGTTTGTGACAAGGGATTGTTCTGCTAATACTGTCGCGAAAATCTTCACTGAGGAAATTATTTCCTGATGAAACTGCGGGCGACTCCTAGCCGAATGACAGGACTAATGCCATTTGAACTAATGACTAGATGAGCCATGAGGCTGCCCGAGGGCACTTGTACAGATAGTGAGGATGTGGGACCAGCTCAGGAAAGGGTCAAGCAATTTGTCAAAGAGTTATGTAAGCAATTACATGTCCTGAGGCAGGAGGTGAGGGACCAGCAGATTATCAAGGATATGGAAGTGGATGAGGCAGAGGAAAGGAAAAGTTGCCAGGAGTAGGGGATCAAGTGATGGTTAGGGTCCTACCCACAAAACCAGGCTTAGCACCATGCTGACAAGGACGTTATGAGGTCCTGATGACCAGCGACAATTGCGCCTGTATGGATATGAAAGGGAAAGGCCGGTGGAAATACTGGACACAGAACAAGATGTATGGGAGCGCAAAAAATAATAAGGACTAACCGGTGGTGACCAGCGTCCATTATGTTCTCTCTTTACAGGACCATGAAAACCGCAGTACTGCTGATATGTCTGGCGACCATGATCATGGAAGGAACCAAGTCGGACCCAACAAGGTCTGTTCTACAAGAACTCAAGTGATGCCAACTGCAATCAGGAGCGTGGAACATTAAATGTCATGGTTAACAAACCAGTATACTTAGAGTGTAGTTTGGTAAAACTGAAGGTAGAAGGCGAGGGCGGAGACAATGACACTTGTCTCCCAGGGGATGGGACTAACCACTGATGTCTGATCTTCCTTAACCGCAGTGTTGCAAAGGATGTTTCTACAGTTACGGAAATGAGCCAGCCTGTCTAACGCTGAACTATGGGTGTTTTAGCCTCACGTGTACAAACCAGTAGCCAGCCCATGTTCTCTCCAGACAATGACGCTGGAGGTTGGAGATGTGTGCTCTGACAAGGGATGGCCTGTGGAAGGAAATGAAGAGGGACGGGTATGCTGTGACAGAGATGGGTCAGTGGAAGATTTGCCTGCAAGACGCTCCCACAACCCTGACCACCCACACCACCCCAGTAACGACAGCCTTTGGGACTAAAACTACAACCACGAAGGAGCCCTTGAGGTGCCCCCAAGTCTGCCCAGGACCCCAGGGTGGGCTTGTGGTAGGGAACTCCGGCAGGAACTTATTTGAGAATGTACATCATGAGATAGTCTCGACTGTACTTAATATCAGCCAGATGGAACTGCCAGAGTGGTGCAAGATGCAGACAAGGTCTTTCTATCATCGGCTCCTTGATATGATAGTCACCGGTGCCCTCCAAACCTCGGCGGGGGCGTATGCGATCGAGTATGTCCCGCTGCAAAAGGGGCCTGGTAAATGATGTAGCCACCTTCCATTGCGCAGTGACATCCACAGTTAATTCCCTGGATGTAGTGGGGATCGATGACAAGGTAAATCACTTAACATCTAAATTGAGGGTTCTCATGTTAAGAGCCAATGAACTGGAGGGTTAACAGAGACAGACTGGGAAACGTTTGGCTGGAACTTTGTTGGGATCCATACAGGTTTTAGAGGATCATGCCCATACAATCAATCAGATCCACATGAGCCTATGGCGCATGGCTGGTGGGGGAGGTGCGGCACAATTTAGCCCAACTCCACAACGGAGATGTGCCTGACTGGATCATGGATGACACGCTGCAGACCTGGGCGCCTGAAAGCGGGAATTACTCCCCATGTACCCTAAGAGGACTAATACGAGCTTACTCAACAGCTAAATACTTTGTCACCACCCACCTGAGATTAATAGGAATGGTGCTGGCCATACTACTGAGTTTACTGGAAGGGGCATCCAAGCCTCTCCATGAGGTAGAAAATATCAGGATCATAAGAGATGGCAATTGGCGTAAGTACTACCCATACCCAAATACGCAACCCAGAGAGGTTCCCTTTTTACAGGAATCACACTAGTCAGATACAGAAAGGGAATAATGTTGACTGCCCACATCCGTAGGAATGGTGACGAGAGCTGTGTGTGGTTTTAACACCCTAAACTGTACCCTTGAAACTTCCAGCACCTGCCATGAACCGACGCAGGTGGCATACCGTGGATAAGGGGAATACTGCGTGATCACCAGCGAGCTTCAATACCAGTACGGTAACATCCATTGCCCAGTGATCAACTCAAGTTTCAGCTTCCACCCCCAGGCCCCAACGTCAATCGGACATTCGGCCTCCTCGTAGGGAGCGGATGAATCTAACTGATGACCTGAAGGATAACTTACTAAGATACCTGCTTCTGGAGGGGAAGCGAATCGCGAAACTGCCGGAACATCTACTGAAATTGAGGAATGAGGCCCAGGCAGCAATGAAGCAGTATCACCAAATCCAACAGGAGGTCAAACAACTGGGAGAGGATGTGAAAATTGAACTGGAGGATGGATGGTGGTGGCAGACGGTTTGGGACTGGGGTATTAGGGTGGACATTCACCCCGGATCAGAATTGCTTCCATGTACTGGTGGTGGTGCAATTGCTAATTGTTATCGAACTTATGATTGAAAGTTACCGGTATCGGTAACGCCAGAACCGAGCCACTGCTAGAGTAGTAATCAAGGCACTGTGCAAGCCTGAGGAGAAACAGGGCATGCTAGACGAAGTTTAGGAAAATATAACCGTATGAATCTAAATACCTGCCTGGCCAGTAAAAGCTAGTTAGAGTGGGCTGTGATTAGGTGATGATTGGACAATAAAGTGGACAGGACGCCAAGACAGATAAAGCAAAGTTTGTTTTTCTTTGAACAAACTGCTGGTGCCGCTTGCAATATAAAGTGTCTATCATGATCTCTGCATGTGCCCCCACATGTGCATCTCAGTTCTGCAAAATGAAATGATTAACATTTTGGCGAGATGCAACCAGATACGATTCATTACACTGCTTTATCTTACAGTCAATAGCAAACTATTATATCCCACTAATCCAACAGCAAGCTAAAAAGCACTCATTTTTTTGGACAGCTTTTCTCTCTCTCTAACTTTACCAGCTACCTAAGCTTGATTCTTAAAGGAAACTTGACTCCTCCCTGCCTCACTCAGCAGCCTTTGTTGGAAGTGGCCCTGCACATGCTTTTCACTTTTCTTCTGTTCCATGTGTTCACAGGAAGTTGGCGGAAGGCTTGAACTTTGACCCTTTTCCTGTCCAGTTGTTGGTCAGTAAAGCTTCCAATTATACTGGCTATCACCAGGTATTTGTTCAACTTATGCCTTTTAAGACTATTTAAAACCTCCAAACTGTTAATGTCAAAGTCCTGAAGTCAGCTTTGTCTTTTGTCAACTTTTGCCTCAGCAAGGCAGGTTGCTACAGTCTTTTTCACTCTTTAAATATCAGCACCAGAAAATTACTTAAGCACATGTTGTGAAACTGATCATTATTCAGCATTTGGAAAGATACAATGGAATTGCACAAAGTTATTGACCATTATAAGAAAGCAATGGGATGAAAATTAGACGGGTTTTACAAAGGCGAGGAATCATTCCACCAGATTACCTCCTAGATGGTGAAGGTAAGAATGGCCCCATTATCAGCTTGCTTTTGGACATTAAATAAAAGAAACACAAGGGGACCAATTTTCATTGCTTCTCTTGGCTGGGAATTGGATGCTAGTGCACCAAAAGTTATGGAACTGAACTTACTTCCCTGTTGCCCCTCTTGATCTGTCCGTTGCTATTTTGTTTGGGGTCTTCACAAGGGCATACCCAATGTTCCCTCTAAGCTGTGTGGCCCCGAAAGTCCTTGCATAGGCCGCACACAATCAGCTCCTTTAAATTACCACCCATGCAAAAAAATTTAAAGGGGACGGGCACTTGAAGAAATTGCCCACACACTCAAAAAAATTTAGACAGAACATTGCATACACCCATTTCAAATTTGGGTCCTACAATGTGCAATTTTAAAGGTATCAATGGACAGAGCGTGTGCCTTTCCATGCCCCCTCCCCAAGACATTGGGAGCCTGTGAGTTGTCATACGTGTTTCCCCAAACTCAAAAAACTATGTAGCGAAATGGAGGCGGGAATCACTGGCTGCAGAAGACAAGTGCCTTTATAGCACTCCTTGTGGTCCAGGAGGTGCATCAGCCCTTCTCTTGGCCCCTAAAGGAATTCTTTGGCCTGACTACTACGAACACAGGCTCTATCTTCTCCCTGCAATGATCACCTTCTTCTGAGCAAGATTGTTGAAAAGAGATATGTGTTCTGAATTTGGGCAAGTTAAAAGGATTGCTTAGGATTCTCATTCCAATTTCATCAGCAACTTATATTCATTGGTTACTTGAATTACAAACTGCTTGCAGCTTTTATAGTAATTCCATATTTTAGAATCATTTTGTTCTTAGGCTTGTTGCTTTAGTTTGCAGATAAACTTTTCTCAAGGTTACATTTCTTGGGTCTTCCACAGGATGCATGAGTGATCCTTTTGGAAACTTACAAACTATTGTTATTTGGATGGAGTCGACGGCTATCCTTGGCAGGAACAGAGCCAGACCTAGTACTTAGGCCATCAGCAAAGAGAGAGAATGAACTTAGAATCATAGAATAATACAGCACAGAAACAGGCCATGCAGTCCATCAAGTTTACACCAATATTACACAAGTTTCCATCTTGTAAGAAAGCTGAGTTTCAGTATCCTGACAACTATATTCAGACTATTACTATTTCTTTAGAGTCAATTTTGAAGGAAAGAAAAATAGCAATGCAACAACATAGCATACTCGTTCCAATACAGAAAGACTTAGCTAAAGTTAAAAATGTGGAGATGAGATGGGTACCTTGGAGACAAAGGGTGGAATCTTATGAGCGCCGCGGTGCTCCCGAAGGTGGGACCGGATGTTGTCATAACTTCCGCTCCCGCCGCGAATCCCATTTCCCATGCAATTTTGTATTTAAATTATCCATGCGGCGGCAGGCATGGGGAACACGTGCAATCATGCAGTGGGGGCGGCCTTTCATTGCTGGAACCCGCCATCACTGCCCCAAGCACCATGATTGCCACAGATAGAGAACATTCTGTGCTTGCAGCCTCAAGGAGCAACAGCCTTCCTTTTATGTATCTTCAGAATAACTTAGTTGAAGCTTTCACTGAAATCAAAATGTTTTGCCTTCCTTATTTTGTGAAACTCACCACCAACGTCATATCATTTATTTTCCCTTCAGCCAAAGTGAATCAAATGGCAGCCAACAGCCAGCGTCCCACCCCAAAGTTCAGTGATGACTCTCTGCAGGTTCTCCTCCAGGCCGTCAGGGAAAGACGGAAGGTCCTCTTCCCTGCAGATGGAGTGCCAGGACACTCCTGCCTCACCAAGGCAGCCTGGATGGAGGCAGCAGAGGAGGTCCTGAACCATGGGGTAACTCTTAGAACGACGGTGCCGCAAGCGCGAGGGTAAGTGGTCCTGGTGAGGCTGCTACATTGATTTCTTCCATGGCTAGAGGGTACGCAAGGAATGCAGTCGAATGTGTGAGCAGCCTCGGTGCCATTTACTAAATGATGAAGATTGGCATTGTTTATGTGATTGGATATGTCGTATGAAAGCCAATTCAGAATGAGTGATGTTGATGTATGTATGCAATGGTTGTGATGCATCACTTGCCATGTTATTAAATCTGCACTGTCTGTTGCAGGAGAAACAAAGCCATAACCAGCATGAGCATGCTAAGATGGGAGGAGGGGTCCCTGACATCTGGCTGCTGACCACAGCTGAGGAAGAGGCTTCAGAGATTGCGAGAGAGGAGGGAGGCAGGGCGAGCGGAGATGGCGAGGCAGGAGCCACAAGGCATAAGGATGAAGTGTAATCTCTGCTCTTGCAGCCATATGTGGAAACTGAAGGAAATTGTTGGAACTCATGTGAAACACATGCTTAAAGTGCCTCTGTGTGCGTCTCCACTGCAGGTGCCTATACTTGAGTAGCAATACACTGCGTGGCCCAAGAATCCTGCTCTGGGGAGTAAGAAGAAAACAATGCCCCAGAGGGTGCATGTCATATCATTTATTTTCCCTACAGCCAAAGTGAATCAAATGGCAGCCAACAGCCAGCGTCCCGCGCCAGCGCAGATACATCCACATGGTCCGCAGGGGTTTAAGATTAGAATCTGGGTCACAAGCTGGTGTGCACAACACAGAGGCCCCTGCTCAGCCCATGCTCATGATGATCTTCTGTTTGTTGCTACGAGAAGTCTGTTGGATGTGCAGCAAAGCCATATGGAAAATATGTCAGAGATGCCGGAGGTCGTGTATGGCTTAGCGCGTGACATGGAGGAGTCCATGCAAGCCATGACATCTCCCATGTCCCAGGCATTTGAGCGTATGGCTTCCTTAGTAGAGAGTCTGGCGAGCTCCATGGCGAGTCTGGTTGACCACTCAAGCCATATACGATCTGACCTGCACTCCATTGCTGTTGCCATGGATTCTATGCAGCAGAATCTAAGCGAGAGGGGGACGAGGAACCTGGATCTCCCTCCAGATGCTACTTCCCCTCAGGGAGACAGGCAGGTGCCATCGTACACAAAGATGGAGGACGAGCGTGTGCCAGCTGCCCCATGTCTTCCTCTCAGGACGCTCCCAGGGAAAGCGGCATTTCATCCTCCCCCCTGTGACATTGACCCCCTTACCTCCAGCAGGCGAGCACACAGGGGATACTCAAGCACCACAGTTGCACACCCCCAGTAGAATGGAGCCATCAAGACCCCATTCCTCCAGAGGACGCCCGCCATGGTCATCCACAGCAACGGGGCAATGCACTGGGCTGACTGCTTTCAACTCAGCTGCTAATGTTGGGGTAACACCTAGACCTAGTGGCAGGAAAAGAAAATTGAAACAGTTTTGAGCACGAAGGTAGCACGGGTGATGTAGAAATGTTAATGAATGCAATAGAGTCATAGAGTTGTACAGCACAGAAACAGGCCCTTCGGCCCATCATGTCTGTGCCGGC
Source organism: Heterodontus francisci (assembly GCF_036365525.1). Taxonomy (NCBI): domain Eukaryota; kingdom Metazoa; phylum Chordata; class Chondrichthyes; order Heterodontiformes; family Heterodontidae; genus Heterodontus; species Heterodontus francisci. The sequence goes on from NC_090372.1 coordinate 87,127,384, forward strand.
CATCAAGCACCTAACCTAACTATTGAAATCCCATTTTCCAGCAATTGGTCTTTAGCCTTGTATGCTATGGCGTTTCAAGTGCTCGTCTAAATACTTCTTAAATGTTGTGAAGGTTCCTGCCTCTACCACCTCTTCAGACAGTGCATTCCAGATTCCAACCACCCTCTGGGTGAAAAAATTTTTCCTCAAATTCCCTCTAAACCTCCTGCCCCTTACATTAAATCTATGCCCCCTTTTATTTCTTGCAAAATTTGATCCACTGTCTGTAATGTTTAGCTTGGCTACAGATGGATACAAGGAAGTTGTTTTGGAGGCCTATTGGAAGAACGCAATGATGCTTGCCAAGCATCTCAGGAAACATCCAGTGTCCGTATCTCATTGGAATTTTAGCCTACATTCTTCAATGATGGCTGTTTTCCTATTGATGATTAAAACCTTTTTCCAATACTGTCTTGCCTTACTTTGATTTTCTATGGTCATAACTTAACGCTGCTTGCAGTGCTGTGTAGTCACATTCATCGTAGCCCATGGATGATTTCAAAGTGCAGCCATGCTTTATTAAGATTTCAGAGATGAATAAGACCTCATGCAAAAGGGAATTTCTGTGGGGAAGTGTTATGTTTCTCCTCCCAGCATTCCTTGATGATGTGGCTTATTGTTGGCTGAAACGTGCATAAATGAGGTTCTCCCTGATGTCCCTTGCATGTATCGCCATGGCCCTCATATCGATCATGGCATCGTTGTCATTGTTGTCCTCCTCCCCATCCTCTTCACAGGCATCCTCTTCTGACTGGTGCTCCTCCTGTTGCTCTGCCTGCAGAATGTTGCCGTGTCTAATTGCAAGGTTGTGAAAGGCACAGCAGACAACGATTATTTGTGACACCCTCTGTAGCGCATACTGAAGAGCCCCTCCAGACCGGTCAAGACAACAGAATCACATTTTCAGCACGCCAATGGTCTGCTCAATGATGGCTCTGGTGGAAGCATAAGCAACATTGTACCTCTCTTCAGCGCTTTGGAGATGATGTACTGGCGTCATCAACCATGTACAAAGTGGGTAACCCTTGTCATTCAGGATCCATCTGTCCACTTCAGCTGGTTCCTCGAATACTGCTGGCAGCTGGGAGTTCTTCAAAATGTAGGAGTCATGACAGTTCCCTGGGAAACGTGCCCAAACATGCATGATTCTTCTCCTGTGGTCACAAGCCAGTTGCACATTTAAAGAGTGGAAGCCTTTGTGATTAATAAAGACAGCAGGCTGGACCCAGGGAGCTCTAATGGCCACATGAAAACAGTCGATCACCCCTTGCGATGGCGACGAAGGGTGCAGACCTTGCTGCCTGGTTGTCCTCGTCTACAGGTAAGTAGATGAAATCATTGGTACGTCGAAAAAGGGCATTGGTCACCTCTTCGATGCACCTGTGGTGCGCAGACTGTGAGATGGCACATATGTCGTCCGTGGATTCCTGGAAGGAGCCGAGCGGCTGGAGGTCATGCTGCAGGATCCTACAAATTTCTGTGACCATTTCATGTGACATCATTAACCATCTCTGACATTACCTCTCTGACATTTGAAGGTAATTTGTACTTGTCCTGAGGATGCGATGACGTGCCAGTGCCCATCTTCTATAAGGCCGTTCCTCGATGTTATCATTAGGAGCATCCTCACCATCCTATTCTGTCTGTTGCTGGTGTTCAGGCATCATGAGTTAAGGGAAAAGAGCCCTCCTTATTCTCTCTCTTTGTTCTTCATCCCGTGGTACTAGACAAAGTGAAAGTATGAGACCCATGTCGCTGTGGCTTTTCTGAACAATAAATAAGCAGTGTCGCAATTCAGCCCTCTGTTACTAGTATGCTGAAACAACAAGGCAATGAGCACCTCCCTTATAACTGCCTTCAAACTGCAGCCAGGTAGAAGGCACATCCACTGTCATTTCCCTCCACCCACTCTCCTTGTAATCCTTGAGTGTCCAGGTGGTTTCCATTATCATTGAAGATGGTGCGTGTGGAATTCAGGGCAGGTCTCCCACCTTCCAGCCTCCTCCTTTAACCTCCAGCTTAAACCTATCACCCTTGACCCACCCAATGTTACTGTTAACCTTCCCTCCATTACCATTGAGCCTCCCCCCCTCTTACCATGCACAGTGTAATGTTTAATGTATTCATAAAATCCCTCCCCTCCATTCCAACTCCCATTACTATCAACATGCTGACTCTTATCCTTGAACCTCCTCATATCAAACTGACCATTGTTGCCGAGTCCCATTCCCCTCCATATGAATCTGTCAAATACCCGCCCATTAGTCTTGACATTCCCCCTTACAGAATCCCTTTGGCCCCATTGGCTGTGACTTTCCCTCTGCTAGCCAGTACCTTCAATTTGCCCCACAGCTCCTCGACATCGACAGCATTCATCCCTCCGTTTAGACCCTTGCCAAATATCTTCACACAGTACTGATCTAATCCATCCACCATCTTCACCATCAACATCAACCATTCAACAACCTGGACGCTTGACTCCACCCTTCCCTCTCCGACTACTCTCCCCTGCTCCTCCATGTAGCCCCCGTTCATGCAGTCGCCACCATCCCCTGAGATGATTCACACTTGCTGGTCTGAGCCTGGAGGCAAACATCCATTTCAATGCTGGCTTTAGTTTAGCGGCTGAGTGAAAGAACAGCACAGTGCTGAGACTCAACTGCACACATCCGACTGTTGCGCGTCACGTTGAAACATTCGTGAACCAGGTGGCATGGGGAATATCGCTCGCTGTTCAGTTAATCTGGCAGATAGGACTAAATCCTAATTATGCATAGAATTATGAGCATTTCCATTTCTGTATTAAAACTTGGGATTGTATATTTTTAAAAACTGAAATGGATTTCAGTGGACATTGAGATATCTGGAGATAGCTGAGCTTTAGCTATTGGAAGGAAGGCAGGGTCAACAAGAGGTTCCTGGTTTTGACCAGTAAACAAATACTGGAAACCAGTTAATTTCAAGGAAACCAGCAGGGGGTTTGACCTCAGAGCTACCCTTTGTGTGACAAGAGAGAGAATTTATGACTTGGCATGTGACTTGCTTCTGGAAGGTTTTTGTTTCATTTTTGAACTGTTTAAAAGCCAGTGGGTTTGGACTAAAGCAGGCCATGGGAATTTGCTTTGGACCGGCCTGGTGATCAGAAGAAGAACCAGAAACCTCTCTGTAAACAATCCTTGCTCTTGAACAGCAAAAGCTTATATGAAGTGGTACTGTTGCCTCCTGCATTTTTGAAGAAACCCTGAATTTGCAGAAATCTTGCATCTTTAAAAAAGGACCTTTGCATCGAATGTGAGAACTGACATCTGTTTCTACATTCCTGATGGAAGACCTATGTGAAGCCTTTTACCGCTGAAGTTCTTTGAATGCCTACCCATCACAGACAGTTCATCAGCCTCGCTTGAAAAGACTTTAAGTGGCATCCAACTATTCGATTTTGGGACACCTCGCCAAACCAAAGAACTTTCTTCCAGATCATGGCAGTTTAAGTTTTTTTAATTGCTTTTATTCCTATGAAACAGCTGTAAACTAAAATCCATTTTTTTTCCGGTTAACCGGTTTTTGGATATATGTGCATGTTCATGAGGGCTAGGGAAAAAATAAGGAGCTTTAATATCTCAATTCGTATATCGATTTACTTCATTATTGGTTAAGACTGACAATGTTGAAAATGCTGGTTCCTTTAATTAACCAGGATTTACTTCAGAGTTAATAGAGAGCAGGTGATTCTCATTGCAGTTTGTATTTAAGGGCTGGGTTTTTCCCAGTCAGGGGAGTTACTTCTGGTCAGGGAGTTAGTCCAGAAGGGAGGAGTGGAAACTGGTATTTGTACTAAACTGTGGATTGAGAATATAACAGCTGTGGATCACAGATTGTCTCCTGCTTCCTGATTTTGGTGAATGGATATCTGCAAATTGATCAAAGACTTGGTTTTATAATAATTAATTTTGTTGTTTATTAAAGAAACCTGGTTGGTGTCCTTTATTCTGGTGACGAATAGAGTATCTAGTTGGCTGTTTTGATAAGTGGCAAAATTTATTGATATGCTGTGACTTGTGGAGAAGTGGGACTGAATTAACAGTGCACATCTCCCACTTTGGTTGTAATAATAGGGTAATAAGTATTCATTGCATGCAAAAGAATGCAAAGTTGCAGTCCGCCACCGTACTCGGGGAACCCCAACATGCCACAAACCCACCAACGACTTAATTCCTCTAAAATATCCCACCTAATTATATCGTCCCGCACTCCACCAAATCTGCCGTGGCAGACTGCATGAAATTCCCCCCAACATCTTCTGAAATGGTTACACATAGGACCCACCCAGTCCCAGTACACCAATCAATCTAGAACTACAGTAATCCTCTGTGATAATCCCTCCCTCTACACACACATAATGCATATATGTACTTGAATATAAAGTCGAACAAGTATTATTTAGTTTTTCTAAACTTACAAGAAAGTGTTTCATCTCGACATTTAAAAGAAAGCATTAGGTAACAATTACATAAATACAGTGAGGTTCTGGTATGGCATAACATTTCAACCACTTGTGGATTTGATCCGACATAATACACTTGTAACGTTATCACTCATGTTATACAAGTAAGCTCCAATCATTGTTTAAATGTGGTATCATACAGAAACCCATGTGGTTCCCTTTCATGTACTTCAGCTTCTTTAGCCACATGTACTGAGCTAACATTGCTCAATATGCTCTTGAGATACAGAGAATTTAGTACGGTTACATGGATGAAGTATTATAAAGTAAGTTACCTCGAAAACATGTTTGCAGTAAAAGCCTTGTAACTTCATGTCATCATCAACGTAATTCACGTAGCATCTTTCTTTTCTTTTGGGCCTCCTTATCTCGAGAGACAATGGATACGCACCTGGAGGTGATCAGTGGTTTGTGAAGCAGCGCCTGGAGTGGCTATAAAGGCCAATTCTAGAGTGACAGCTCTTCCACAGGTGCTGCAGAGAAATTTGTTTGTCGGGGCTGTTGCACAGTTGGCTCTCCCCTTGTGCCTCTGTCTTTTTTCCTGCCAACTACTAAGTCTCTTCGACTCGCCACATTTTAGCCCCGTCTTTATGGCTGCCCGCCAGCTCTGGCGAACGCTGGCAACTGACTCCCACGACTTGTGATCAATGTCGCGTTTGCAGACGTCTTTAAAGCGGAGACGTGGACGGCCGGTGGGTCTGATACCAGTGGCGAGCTCGCTGTACAATGTGTCTTTGGGGATCCTGTCATCTTCCATGCGGCTCACATGGCCAAGCCATCTCAAGCGCCGCTGACTCAGTAGTGTGTACAAGCTGGGGATGTTGGCCACCTCGAGGACTTCTGTGTTGGAGATACGGTCCTGCCACCTGATGCCAAGTATTCTCCGGAGGCAGCGAAGATGGAATGAATTGAGACATCGCTCTTGGCTGGTATACGTTGTCCAGGCCTCGCTGCCATAGAGCAAGGTACTGAGGACACAGGCCTGATACACTCAGAGCATCACAAATGTACTTTTCATACAGATAATTTATTGAGCTTCTGCAAAAGTGAATATGTGGAAGATTTTAGAACAATTAAGAATTTTCAATTATAGTTTTTCTACCTGGTTGCTATGTAGTTTGTCACAGTACATTCTCGGTTTTATAGTTCCACAGCAGCAGGTTCAAGACTACAACTCTTGATGCATCTCCCTCTCTCATATTCACATTGGAAATCTCCAGCTCTCAAATGAAATTTTCAACTCTGGTACTGAAGTAGAGTGCAAGTTGCAGGCTTTGGAGAGAGAAAGGCAGGCCTGTATATGTAATATTATTTCAGGCATATACAACATAAAATAGCTAATAATTTGTTTTCAGAATTGTGCATTTAATGTATTTATTGGTTTTCACTCTATGTAACAAGCTGAATCAAAAAGTAAAATATCACCTGTTAATTTACAAGTTAGGCCACAGCTGGAGTACTGTGTACAGTTCTGGACACCACATTATAGGAAGGATGTGATTGCACCGGAGAGGGTGCAGAGGAGATTCACCAGGATGTTGCCTGGGCTGGAGCATTTCAGCTATGAAGAGAGACTGAAAAGGCTAGGGTTGTTTTCCTTAGAGCAGAGAAGGCTGAGGGGGGACATGATTGAGGTATACAAAATTATAAGGAGCATTGATAGGATAGATAGGAAGAAACTTTTCCCTTAGCGGAGGGGTCAATAACCAGGAGGCATAGAGTTAAGGTTTGGGGCAGGAGGTTTAGAGGGGATTTGAGGAAAATATTAGAATCTGGAACTCACTGCCTGACGAGGTGGTAGAGGCAGGAACCCTCACAACATTTAAGAAGTATTTAGATGAGCACTTGAAACGCCATAGCATACAAGGCTACAGATTAAGTGCTGGATTAGAATAGTTAGGTGCTTGATGGCCGGCACAGACACGATGGGCCGAAGAGCCTGTTTCTGTGCTGTATAACTCTATAACTCTATAATCCAGGTTAATGACTGGGCTTTTCTTAAAAATTGTTTTACATATGCAACAAAGGGTGTCACTTTGAAGTGTAATGTCTGATATGCCTGGGGGCTGAAAGTTTCACAGTAGATGAAACACTTGTGGTAACAATTAAGCATTTTTGTCTATAGTTAATTAGTTACTGGATTGTGGCTTGCAGATGGTACACATAGGGTACCTACACTAAGCATGGTTAGCTGATTCCCCGAATTGTACACAACACACACAACATACTGATAGACTGTAGGGATTTCACATGCATCAATATTGGTAGTTGCCAAGGGAAAGGGAGGGTTTAACGTCTCTTGAGTACAGAGCCCCAGTATTGTTCTGTCCAGTATTCCTGACAGTTGCCTCGATAACTGTTAATCTCCTGCAATTAAAATGTTTGAAACTGATCAACCTATTTGATTAAATTACAAGCATCCTGAGGGGCTTGTAGTTCATATTTATTTGGTAGCTGTATTTGTGTGGGCAAATGCCATTTTGAACGCTGCCTACCCATTTAATGTGGTTAAGAGAAATAGTTTTTAATACCTTTTGTCCTTGGATAAAGAAAGATGGACAATATCCGTCCACTATAAAAAGTGTAGTTATTGTCAGCAAAATTAAGTAGCCAGTCAGCAATTCTGCAGTAGTGTACGGAGACATAAGAGGTGTAAGTGCAGGGAAAGCATAGCTGTTGATTTTTTAACATTTCAAGGTTATTAAAGTTTGCAATTACCGTAAATATACGGAATACTGTTCATTTACTTAACATTTAAGAAATTTGACTTGTAATTTACAGCTGAAGCAGCAGTCTGATGTGTGTTTGCTTATGAGAATAGCCAGCGATGCTGAACCTATGAAAATATGTAGTATAAAAAAAACGTAATAAAGGTATTAATTAAAATCACAGGAGAACTGAACAGCCTTTTCTATTGAGACTGATATTTGATCATGTTAAGCTGTGCTGGTATCAAAACAAAGTAGTGATCACCCAGGATTGTTTCATTATTAATGCATGTTGTACAATACTGAATTTAGTTTATATAGTTAGAATGCCGTAATTCTCCCTGAAGGAGAAAATTCTATTCAAATATAGACCATCAGATTAACAACTTCAAATAGAGAAAAGCTGGCTTTGTTTTTGCCGTATTTCTATTAGCAGCAGATCATGGGAAGACATTGCAGTTCTTGCTTCTGAAGGATAGTGAAAATTCACACAGGTTCTACATGTTTATTTTATATAATTTTAAAAAATCTAAGACAAAGCATTAATGCTGTTGTTATGTCTTTGAGTATTTTTTTAATCTGAGACTTTTTGGGGTTCAGTAGCTCAGACCATTCTCGTAAGTAAGCTCTGACTCCCTGCGTCTCAGGGAGTATTGTTACTTGTCTAGATGCAGGGCTAAACATTTGTCTGCACCCGTTTTTAGGCACAGGGTCACGCCTAATCCTACTGAGGCAGGCAGCACACAAACTTCTCAATTGCCTGATTGTAGATTGTAGTGTGCAGCCTTGTGTGATCTGTGTTGCTGACTGGCTGCACGCTCAACAGGGAGCCTAACAGCATACTAGGCTTGTATGTGTTTGAGCTAGCCTCCAGCTCTTAAAGGCAGTCTGCCCCTGTTAAAGGGAAGCTGCACTGACTAAAAGCAAGTTGGTGCTGACTGAACAAAGCATATTGAGCACTCGGGCAGAGGATGCTTCCAGGTTCATGGATACGGCACTGGAGGCATAGTCATAGAGGCAGTCAGGAGAAGAGAGGCCATATTTCTGCAGGAAGCCTTTAAAAACACCCTGCAAAGGCAATGGGGAAGGTGGCCAGGGAGGTCAATGCAACGAGTCTGTCCCAAGAATCTGGCAACAGTGACAGGAAAAGTTCAATGACCTCATGCAAGTGCTTCATCCAGGGAGAAGACTCGGAGGGCGGAGTTCCAGACCGGTAAGTATAAAAAACTTACCTCGGGGATTCGCGGCCTTCATCCAGGGAGAAGACTTGGAGGGCGGAGTTCCAGACCGGTAAGTATAAAAAACTTACCTGTGGTAAAAAAACTGAAAGCTGTGACCTGATTGGCTGGTAGGGAATTTGTACTGAATTTGAAAATAAAACATTGATAAAAATTGATTAAAACCCTAATTAACTGATTAATAAGTAGAGTAACTAAACCAGAGGGAGGAGATTACTGTATTTAGTTAGCATTTAATATTTACAGTAGAAATCTAGCACTAGGGACCATATAGTTAATTGTAACATAATTTAAAAGGATTTAATAAGTATTTATTTATTTTAAATTAATTTATTAATTAGTGCTAGAAATGTCAGTTAGAGGGATAAAGTGCTTCACCTGTGAGATGTGGGAGGTCCGTGACGCTTCCAGCGTTCCAGTTGCAGTTCCTCAGACCGCATGGATCGGTTGGAGCGGCAACTGGATGCACTTAGGAGCATGCAAGTGGTAGAAAGCGTCATAGACAGGAGTTTTAGAGAAGTGGTTACGCCCAAGGTGCAGGCAGATAGATGGGTGACCGCTAGAAGGGGCAGGCAGTCAGTGCAGGAATCCCCTGTGGCTATCCCCCTCTCTAACAAGTATACCGTTTTGGATACTGTTGGGGGGGATGGCCTATCAGGGGAAAACAACAGCAGCAGCCAGAGCAGTGGCACCATGGCTGGCACTGTTGTTCAGCAGGGAGGGACAAAGCGCAGAAGAGCAAGTTATAGGGGACTCTATAGTCAGGGGCACAGATGGGCGCTTATGTGGACGTGAAAGAGACTCCAGGATGGTATGTTGCCTCCCTGGTGCCAGGGTCAAGGATGTCTCTGAACGTACAGGGTGCATTCTGAAGGGGGAGGGTGAACAGCCAGAGGTTGTGGTACACATCGGTACCAACGACATAGGCAGGAAGAGTGACGTGGTCCTGCAGGGGGAGTTTAGGGAGTTAGGTAGAAACGTAAAAGACAGGACCACCAGGGTTGTTATTTATTTATTTATTTAGAGATACAGCACTGAAACAGGCCCTTCGGCCCACCGAGTCTGTGCCGACCAATCTGGGGATTACTCCCTGTGCCACGTGCCAGTGAGGCTAGAAATAGGAAGATAGTGCAGCTACGTGGCTGAACAGCTGGTGTAGGAGGGAGGCTTTCAGATATCTGGATCATTGGGATCTCTTCAGGGACAGATGGGACCTGTACAAGAAGGACGGGTTGCATCTAAACTGGAGGGGCACCAATATCCTGGCTGCGAGGTTTGCTAGCGTCACTCGGGAGGGTTTAAACTAGTGTGGCTGGGGGGTGGGAACCAGAGCAGAAGGACAGCAGGTGAAATAAATGAGGGGGAACTAGTAAATAAGGCCAGTAAGACGAAGAGGAAGAGCAGGCAGGGAGATGTTGCGGAGCACAGCGGCTCTGGTGGTCTGAAGTGCATTTGTTTCAATGCAAGAAGTATAACAGGTAAGGCAGATGAACTTAGAGCTTGGATTAGTACTTGGAACTATGATGTTGTTGCTATTACAGATACTTGGTTGAGGGAAGGACAGGATTGGCAGCTAAATGTTCCAGGATTTAGAAGCTTCAGGCGGGATAGAGGGGAATGTAAAAGGGCTGGGGGAGTTGCATTACTGGTTAAGGAGAATATCACAGCTGTACTGCGGGAGGACACCTCGGAGGAGTCTTGCAGCGAGGCGATATGGGTGGAGTTCAGGAATACGAAGGGTGCAGTCACGATGTTGGGGGTTTACTACAGGCCTCCCAACAGCCAGCGGGAGGTAGAGGAGCAGATATGTAGATAGATTTTGGAAAGATGTAAAGGTAACAGGGTTGTAGTGGTGGGTGATTTTAACTTCCCCGATATTGACTGGGACTCAATTAGTGCTAAGGGCTTGGATGGGGCAGAATTTGTAAGGAGCATCCAGGAGGGCTTCTTGAAACAATATGTAGATAGTCCAACTAGGGATGGGGCCATTCTGGACCTGGTATTGGGGAATGAGCCCGGCCAGGTGGTCGATGTTTCAGTGGGTGAGCATTTCGGGAGCAGTGACCATAATTCCATAAGTTTTAAGGTACTTGTGGATAAGGATAAGAGTAGTCCTCGGGTGAAGGTGCTAAATTGGGGGAAGGCTAATTATAACAATATTAGGCAGGAACTGAAGAATTTAGATTGGGGGCGGCTGTTTGAGGGTAAATCAACATCTGACATGTGGGAGTCTTTCAAACGACAGTTGATTAGAATCCAGGACCGGCATGTTCCTGTGAGGAAGAAGGATAAGTTTGGCAAGTTTCGGGAACCTTGGATAACGCGGGATATTGTGAGCCTCGTCAAAAAGAAAAATGAAGCATTCGTAAGGGCTGGAAGGCTAGGAACGGACGAATCCCTTGAGGAATATAAAGACAGTAGGAAGGAACTTAGGCAAGGAGTCAGGAGGGCTAAAAGGGGTCATGAAAAGTAATTGGCAAACAGGATTAAGGAAAATCCCAAGGCTTTTTATACATATATAAAGAGCAAGAGGGTAACTAGGGAAAGGGTTGGCCTACTCAAGGACAGAGAAGGGAATCTATGTGTGAAGCCAGAGGAAATGGGCGAGTTACTAAATGCGTACTTTGCATCAGTATTCACCAAAGAGAAGGACTTGGTGGATGATGAGCCTAGGGAAGGGAGTGTAGATAGTCTCAGTCATCTCATTATCAAAAAGGAGGAGGTGTTGGGTGTCTTGCAAAGCATTAAGGTAGTTAAGTCCCCAGGGCCTGATGGGGTCTACCCCAGAATACTGAGGGAGGCAAGAGAAGAAATTGCTGGGGCCTTGACAGAAATCTTTGCATCTTCATTGGCTACAGGTGAGGTCCCAGAGGACTGGAGAATAGCCAATGCTGTTCCTTTGTTTAAGAAGGGTGGTAAGGATAATCCAGGAAATTATAGGCCGGTGAGCCTTACGTCAGTGGTAGGGAAACTATTAGAGAGGATTCTTTGGGACAGGATTCCCATTTGGAAACAAACAAACTTATTAGCGAGAGGCAGCATGGTTTTGTGAAGGGGAGGTTGTGTTTCACTAATTTGATTGAGTTTTTTGAGGAAGTGACGAAGATGATTGATGAAGGAAGGGCAGTGGATGTTATCTATATGGACTTCACTAAAGCCTGTGACAAGGTCCCTCATGGCAGACTGGTACAAAAGGTGAAGTCACACTGGATCAGAGGTGAGCTGGCAAGATGGATACAGAACTGGCTCTGTCATAGAAGACAGAGGGTTGCAGTGGAAGGGTGCTTTTCTGAATGGAGGGATGTGACTAGTGGTGTTCCGCAGGGATCAGTGCTGGGACCTTTGCTGTTTGTAGTATATATAAATGATTTGGAGGAAAATGTAGCTGGTCTGATTAGTAAGTTCACGGACGACACAAAGTTTGGAGGAGTTGCGGATAGTGATGAGGATTGTCAGAGGATACAGCAGGATATAGATCGGTTGGAGACTTGGGCGGAGAAATGGCAGATGGAGTTTAATCCGAACAAATGTGAGGTAATGCATTTTGGAAGGTCTAATGCAGGTGGGAAGTATACAGTAAATGGCAGAACCCTTAGGAGTATTGACAGGCAGAGAGATCTGGGCGTACAGGTCCACAGGTCACTGAAAGTGGCAACGCAGGTGGATAAGGTAGTCAAGAAGGCATACGGCATGCTGGCCTTCATTGGTCGGGGCATAGAGTATAAAAATTGGCAACACATGCTGCAGCTGTACAGAACTTTGGTTCGGCCACACTTAGAATATTGCGTGCAATTCTGGTCGCCACACTACCAGAAGGACATGGAGGCTTTGGAGAGGGTACAGAGGAGGTTTACCAGGATGTTGCCTGGTCTGGAGGGCATTAGCTATGAGGAGAGGTTGGATAAACTTGGATTGTTTTCACTGGAACGATGGAGGTGGAGGGGCGACATGATAGAGGTTTACAAAGTTATGAGCGGCATGGACAGAGTGGATAGTCAGAAGCTTTTTCCCAGGGTGGAAGAGTCAGTTACTAGGGGACATAGGTTTAAGGTGAGAGGGGCAAAGTTTAGAGGGGATGTGCGAGGCAAGTTCTTTACACAGAGTTTGGTGAGTGCCTGGAACTTGCTGCCGGGGGAGGTGGTGGAAGCAGGTACGATAGCGACGTTTAAGAGGCATCTTGACAAATACATGAATAGGATGGGAATAGAGGGATACGGTCTCCGGAAGTGCAGAAGGTTTTAGTTTAGGCAGGCATCAAGATCGGCGCAGGCTTGGAGGGCCGAATGGCCTGTTCCTGTGTTGTACTGTTCTTTGTTCTTTGAATGTATCTTCAAAGCAGATCTCCTACACACCAACCTCTCACAATGTTGAATGCACCACATCCTCATCACATACCCATCAGCTGTCAGGACTCAGGCCTTACATTCAGGTACTTCAACTCACCCTTACACACCTTTCAATGGTGCAAGTCTCACACCCAACTCTCAGCTACTCAGCTATGGCAGGCACATCATCCAAATACAGTGCAACACAATTACTGACATTCTTCCTTTCTCTTGCAGGACAAGGTGGCATGCAATAGAGGAAGTAGAGCAGAACCGGTGCGGGATTGGCACACCTGCATCCCTTGAACCCTATGGAGAAGACTGTACTCCGCATCATGGGTTTGGCTGTGACTGAGCCCATTGCATCCGACGAGAACATTCAGGATGATGGTATGTTATTGCCTTATGCCCCTTCTCAACTCCCACCTCACCCTCATCCTGCTATCTGGCATAAATTGCAAGCTGCAGATGGTGTGATCATTCCACCCCAAACCTTTCCCTCATCCCAACCCTCCCCTTCTGATTTTCTGCTTTTAGATACCCAAGAACTGCTGCCTGGCCAGCCACAGCAGCCTCAGTAGGAATGAAAGAGCAACACCACACCAGTGACGTAGAAGCATTGTCACTTATTCTGACACTCACAGCCATTGACATAGATACTGGCACTGCGCGAACTTTAGTGGCTAGTATTGAGTTGGGATCAGCACGTGGTGAGTCAACAGGCATGAGCATGCTGCAGCCTGGCTGGGGGTAAGGATAGCTCATATGCCAGCTCACCAGAAGGCGAGGTCGCAGACGAGTTCAGTTACAAGCGACTCAGATGAGAACTTCGATAGGGTGGCACACAGGACAATCCTGATGAGGATGTACATCGGGATGCTTGGTGCATTGCCAGGTCTGCCAGAAAGCCTCCTGTCACTATGTGGGTAAGCCATGCAGCAGGCTGGAAGGTACTGCGCAGGCTTTGTTCTGTGTGCATGACCACGCAAAGATGTTTAAAGGGTCCACGCACTGAAAAAAAACAGCCCCACACAATAACTAAATTTTAAAAGGAGCATTGGTGTAGACTTGTTATACTGGGTCACTGCCCTTTTGGGAGTGGTAGAGATGGAGCACCTGCCTGCAAAAGGAACAAGTAAGGCAAACATCACAAAGCAACAAGATGTATGACTATAAGAGGTTTTAAAATAGACCAAAAAGACCACTGAAAATCTTTTGCAGACAAGCAGCTAATATGACTGAAAATAAGTGCAACCACACGAATCCTTTATGAAAAAGCAAGTTTCACACACTACTGTGCGAAATTGCAACCTATTAAAAATAAGGCCCTTGACTGCAACTTGTGTAGATAGTAATTTGATGAGCAAGTTAACTGTAATGTAGGAACATTGGAATTTGATTGGAAAGTATTAAAAACCACAACTGTCCTCTTACATTTCCATGACAGCTTGATTTTTAGCCTGACTTTACACTGCTGTGAGGAACAAATGTTTTTTCTTGGACAGTTATTGAACTTAAAAATAAAATTTGATCGTACCAGCGTGAATTCTATCCAATTCAAAATGAAATCTTCAATACCTATCACATTCCAAGAAATTCTATTCATGGCAGTTTTCTATAAGGACATGTTCAGCGAGGATTAAACCAAGTAAAGGTGGTTGACTGCTTTCAGCAATAGGCTCAGATACCTCTCTAACAGCATCCAGGTCCAGTCTCGATGCCAATCTGTGGACTATCTATGGAAGTGCTTGCTGGTGTTTCTGTAACTGATGACAGCACAGTGATTTATGGAGGAAAATAATAGGTCTCCAAGGAGTGGAAAAATACAATAAAAACACTTAAACCTAGTAGTTTACTGGTAAAAGAGTAAGAAATTTACAAACAATTCTTTCACAATACTTGTGTAGAAATGCTACTTTATATTGAAAGTGTTCTCCTTATATTTTCATTTTCCTTCAAAGTTTTTGTAACTAACTGAAGTACTTCTGTTTGTAAGGTAGTAAGTCATGGCAAGATTCACTGGAGTGATTATACTGACTCGACTGTACTTCAATACAGCATTCAGACGTTACTCAAAACATATTAGAGCTGTAAGTAAATGGGCACCATGAGAAAAACTATATTTCTTTTCTGCAGAGCTAAGGAATTGGTGAATTCTCTCATGTAAGCCTCTGTTCTAAAACTGTGAACTCTTTTCAAAAATCATTGTACTTCAAAAAGACAGTTATCAAAGTAATTGACTATCATTACAAAATGTGAATATTTTGATTTTAGTTACAAAATCTTGGGAACAAGGTTTCAAATTTCAGTCTTTATGGTGACAAAACCCATATACATAAACATCCAGCTGTGCAAGTCTTTCAAAATTCAAAGCAAAATTTAACTACCTACACAAGCTTTTAACTGTTTTTACCTCCAAGAATGCAACAATTTTCATTCTTGCCTTGAATATAAGTTGTAGCATTCAGTACTGAATACTGGTGAGGGTGATGGTTCCTCTGGGGAGTGCAGCCAGGCCAAATCCATGGCACCACAAGTGGCTCAGCTGTACAGGGGAGCAGGAGAAAGATTGGGAAAGCAATAGGGAAAGGGGATTCTATAGTTAGGGTAACAGACAGGCATATCTGCGGCCACAAACCTGATTCCAGGATGATATGTTGCCTCCTGCTGCCAGGGTCTACCGATGTCACTGAGCAGCTGCAGAGCACTGAGTGGGGGTGGTGAATGTGAACAGTCAAAGGTTGTGGTCCATATCGATACCAACAGCATAGGTACAAATAGGGATGAGGTCCTGCAGACAGATTTTAGAGAGCTATGAAGAAGACAAGCAAGCAGGACCTCAAAGGTAGGAATTTTCAGATTACTGCCTGTGCCATGTCCTGGTGAGTATAGAAGTGGGATAGAACAGATGAATGCATGGCTGGAGAGATGATACAGGAGAGAGGGCTTAGATTTCTGGGACATTGGGACTGGCTCTTTGGGTGGGACATGTACAAGCTGGTCGGGTTGCACCTCGACAGGGCTGGGAACAATGTCTTTGTGGGGCACTTTGCTACTGCTGTTGGGGAGAGTTTAAACGAACTTGGCAAGGAGACGGGAACCAGGATGCAGCATTAGAAATGAAAAGTAAGGTGCACAAAAGATTGGGAAAGACAGATAGCACTGGAGTAAGAAATAGTAAGGTATTATGTGGGGTCAGATTAAGGGAGAATACAATAAGGTTTAAAAAAGATTTACAGTGCACATATGTAAATATAAAGGGTGGAACATAAGATTAGTGAGCTGCAGGCACAAATAGCCACATGGGAATATGATATTGTGGCAATAACGGAAACCTGGCTCAAAAAAAGGGAGGACTGGGTACTAAATATTCCTGGATACAAGGTTTTCAGGAAAGACAGGGAAGGAAAGAAAGAGAAGGGATGGTAGTATTGATTATAGAGAATATTACAGTGCTGGAGAGAGGGGATGTCCTGGAGGAGTGAAGGACTGAATCTATTTAGATTAGATTAGAGATACAGCACTGAAACAGGCCCTTCGGCCCACCGAGTCTGTGCCGACCATCAACCACCCATTTATACTAATCCTACACTAATCCCATATTCCTACCAAACATCCCCACCTGTCCCTATATTTCCCTACCACCTACCTATACTAGTGACAATTTATAATGGCCAATTTACCTATCAACCTGCAAGTCTTTTGGCTTGTGGGAGGAAACCGGAGCACCCGGAGAAAACCCACGCAGACACAGGGAGAACTTGCAAACTCCACACAGGCAGTACCCAGAATCGAACCCAGGTCCCTGGAGCTGTGAGGCTGCAGTGCTAACCACTGCGCCACTGTGTAGAGTTAAGAAACAATATAGGTATCATTACACTACTGGTATATTCTATAGGCCACCAACTAGTAGGAAAGATATAGAGGAGCAAATTTGCAGGGAAATTAAAGAGAGATACAAAATCTATAGATTAGTGATAATGGGGGAACTTTAATTATCCTAGTGTAAAGGGCAGAGAGGAAGGAGGAATTTTTAAAGTGTGTTCTGGAGAATTTTCTTGATCAGTGTGTTTCCGGCTCAGCAAGAAAGGAGGCATTGCTGGATCTGGTACTGGGGAATGAGATGGGTCAAGTGGATCAAGTGTCAGTAGAGGAAAATTTAGGGAACAATGATCATAGTATCATAGGGTTTCGGTTAGTCATGGAAAAGGGCACGGAGCAATCTAGAGTAAAAATACTTAATTAGAGGAGGGCCACTTTCAGTGGGGTGAGAACAGATCTGTCCCAGGTTAGTTGGAATCCATGACTGGCAGGCAAAATTATAAAAGAACAATGGGCTGCCTTTAAAGAGGAGATGGTTCGGATACAGTCAAGGTACATTCCCACGAGCGGGAAATGTAGGGCAACCAAAGCCTGGGCCCCATGGATGATGAAAGAGATAGAGAGTAAGGTGAAGCAGAAAAACAGGGCATATGACATATGTTAGGTTGATAAAACAAATGAGAATCAGGCTGAATATAGAAAGTTCAGAGGGGAAGTGAGAAAGGAGATGAGAGGAAAAGAAAGAGTATGAGAAGAGACTGGCAACTAACATAAAAGAGGATCCAAAAATCTTCTTTAGGCATATAAATAGTGAAAGGGTAGAAAGAGGAGGGGTGGGGCTGATTCGGGACCAAAAGGGGGATCTAGGCATGGAGGCAGAGGGCATGCCTGAGGTACTAAATGAGTACTTTGCACCTGTCTTTACCAAGGAAGAAGATACTGCCAAAGTCACAGTGAAAGGGGAGGTAGCTGAGGCATTATATGGGCTAAAAATTGATAACCAGGAGGTATTAGAAAGGCTGGCTGTATTTAAAGTTGTTAAGTCACCAGGACCAGATGGGATGCATCTGAGAATGCTGAGGGAAGTAAGGGTGGAAAGTGGCCATAATCTTGCAATCCTCCTTAGATATGGCGGGGGTGGGGGGCACAGCCAGAAGACTGGAGAATTGCAAATGTTACTCCCTTGTTCAAAAAAGGTGTAAGGATAAACCCACAAATACAGGCCAGTCAGTTTAAATCCGGTGGTGGGAAAATTAACAGTAACTTGAACTAGTTGTGGATTAATTAAGGAAAGAGTTAATGAGGTCTTACTGACAGGGGGAGAAGTGGTGTGGGTGACTTTTCATCTCTCAACTGACTGCAGATAGTGTTTTAGTCCCTGAGTGTTCTTAAGGGTCAAATAAATATCAATAGCAGGTTTTCTCATAGGTTAAAGAAAAGGATAAATGTTTATTTTTACATAATAACCAAAAAATGTTCACAACCTCTCACGCAGTCTCACACACACACACACACACACAAGAAAAGATAGCAAGTAGAGTTGTAGCATGCGGTTAGAGTCCAATTGTGGTAAAAGAGTTTGCTGTTTTAAGAAAACCTTTACAAGCTTTTCGGGAGGAAATTTTTCATCAGTTTAGGCCGGAATGTTTGTTGTCTTGAAAAGGATGAGGTGTTGCAGGCTCCTTGTGGTTAAGCCTCTATCCAAAGTTGATGGAGCAATTCTTGGTTCACTTTCGCAGACGAGGAGTCCCAAAGTTACCTTACAATTTCTCTGCTGCAGTAGTTAGATGATGTAGCCAGCAGGGCACCCACTTAGCTGGAACAGTCTCACAGCTGTTCTGCTGGAAAATACTTTCTCTTGCTGTTCTGCTGTTCTCCCCTTTCTCTCTTGTGAGTTACCTTATAAGGTAGAAACTTGTCAGGTTGGGGTGTCAGTCAGGTGACTAAACGCTCTATCCCCTGGGGTGATTCATACAATGTTCCACGTTATGGAAACCATCGTTCCATGATGGCGTCTGAATGTGGTCCATTTTGCTGAATAGGTGCAACTTCACACCTATTATTTTAGACTTGGCTGTAGAGTCAGTCTGTCCACAACAGTCTTTGTTAGCTGCATTCCTTAAGATAGGAGTTGTTTGCATAGAATGGGCTGTTTTACATTTCAATGTGTTTTTCCCAAAGCTAATTCAGATGTGGATAATGGATTTCGTCTTCAACAGACAAATGTTTATTAACAGTAGGGGAGGGGTCACCTGACCTTTACTCCATTTTATTTGTGGCATAAATGTGTCCATTTGTAGTTTCAACAGTTGACTTTTATTTCATAATTCCTTCAGTTCATTTCATATTTCATCACTGACTCTTCGTAAGTATGACAGAGGGTAATGTGGTTGATGTGATGTATATAGACTTCCAAAAGGCATTTGATGAAGTGCCACATAATAGGCTTGCCAGCAAAGATGAAGCCCATGGAATAAATGGGAAAGCGGTAGCAAGGGAGCAAGGATATGAAGTTGGCTGAGCGTCAGGAAAGAGAGTAGTGGTGAACAGTTGTTTTTCGGACTTGTGGTTCCACAGGAGTCGGTACTAGAATCACAGAAAGTTTATGGCACAGAAAGAGGTCACTTGGCCCATCATGTCTGCGCCAGCAGAAAAAAAAGAGCCACCCAGACAAATCCCACTTTTCAGCATTTGTTCCATAGCCCTGAAGATTATGGCACTTCAGGTGCACATCCAGGACCCTTTGAAATGAGATGAGGTTTTCTGCCTCTACCAACCATTCAAGCAGTAAATTCCAGACCCCCACCCCCATCTGGGTGAAAAATATATTCTTCATTTCCCCTCTAATCCTTCCACCAATCACTTTAAATCTATCTGCCCTAGTCACTGACCTTTCTGACAAGGTAAATAGGCCCTTTCCATCCACTCAACCCAGGCCTCTCACAATTTGTATATCTCAATCAAATCTCCCCTCAGCCTCCTCTGTTCCAAGGAGAACAAACCCAATCTATCCAATCTTTCCTCACAGCTGCAATTTTCCAGGCCTGGCAACATCCTTGTAAATCTCCTTTGTAGCCTCTCTAGTGCAATTACATCCTTTCTGTAATGAGATGGCCAGAACTGCACATAGTATTCAAGCTGTGACCTAACTAATGTTTTGTATAGTTCCAGCATAACCTCCCTATTCTTATATTCCATACCTCAGCTAATAAAGGATTCCATATGCCTTCTTAATCACTTTATCGACCTGTCCTGCTACCTTCAGGGATCTGTGGACATACACTCCTCTACACCTCTCAGTATCCTCCTATTGTTTATTCCTTTGCCTTGTTTGACCTCCCCAAATGCATCACTTCACATTTCTCTGCGTTAAATTCCATTTTCCACATTTCTGCCCACCCGGCCAGTCCACTGATTTCTTCCTGCAGTCTACAGCTATCCCCCTTGCTA
Source organism: Heterodontus francisci (assembly GCF_036365525.1). Taxonomy (NCBI): domain Eukaryota; kingdom Metazoa; phylum Chordata; class Chondrichthyes; order Heterodontiformes; family Heterodontidae; genus Heterodontus; species Heterodontus francisci. Next base: position 87,147,467 of record NC_090372.1, read on the forward strand.
TCAACCACACAGCCAATTTTTGTGTTTGAAAATTTCTTGATCATTCCCCCTATATTTATGTCCAAATTGTTAATATATATCATAAAAAGCAGGGGATCTAGTACTGAGCCTTACGGAACCCCACCGGAAACAGCCATCCAGTCGCAAAAACACCAGTCAACAATTACCCTTTCTTTCCTGCCACTGAGCCAATTTTTTATCCACCTTGCTACATTCCCCTGGATCTCATGGGCTTTTATTTTTTTTAACCAGTCTGCCATGTAGGACCTTGTCAAAAGCCTTGCTAAAATCCATGTAGACCACATCAACTGCACTACCCTCATCAATCCTCCTTGTTACCTACTTAAAAAATTCAATCAAGTTAGTCAGACATGTCCTTCCCTTAACAAATCCGTGCTGATTATTGTTTAATCTGTGCCTTTCTAAGTAACAGTTTATCCTGTCTCTCAGAATTAATTCCAATAATTGCCCACTACCATGGTTAAACTGACTAGCCTGTAATTATTCGGTCAATCCCTCGCTCCCTTTTTAAACAAAGGTACAACTTTAGCAGATCTCCAATCCTCTGGCGCCACAGCTGTATCCAGTGAGGATTGGCAAATGATGGTTAGACCCTCTGTTATTTCCTCCCTGGCTTCTTTTAACAGCCTGGGTACATTTCATCCGGCCCTGGTGATTTATCCACTTTCAAGAATGCTAAGCCCCTTAATACTTCCTCTGTCCCTATGTTTATCACATTCAATACTGCACATCCTCCTCCTTAACTACAATGTCTGCATTGGTTCCCTCTTTTATGAAGACAAACGCAAAATATTCATTAAGAACCATACCAACATCTTCCGCCTCCACACATCGGTTACCTTTTTGGTCTTTATGGGCCCTACTCTTTCCTTAATTATCCTCTTACTCTGAATGTATTGATAAAACATCTTTGTGTTCTCCTTGATTTTACTTGCCAATTTTCTTACATGCTCTCTCTTTGCTTTCCTAATTTCCTTTTTGATTTCACCCTCCACTTTCGGCTTTCTGTAGTATTGAGTTCTCTGTATGTGACATAAGCTTTCCTTTTCTGCCTCATCTTACCCTGTACGCTCCTTGACATCCAGGGGGCTCTAGATTTGGCCGTTCCATCCTTTTTCTTTGTGGAAACATGTTTACTCTCGACCCCTTGAATCTCCCCTTTGAATGCCTCGCACTGCTCTGACACTGATAGACCTTCAAGTAGCTGTTTCCAGTCCACTTCTCAGCTTAGTAAAATTGGCCTTATCCTAATTTAGAACTTTAACTCCTGTTGTATCTCTGTCTTTTTCCATAATTATGATGGAACTAACTGAATTATGATCACTACCACCAAAATGCTTTCCCACTGCCACTCCTTCCACCTGCCCAGCTTCACTACCTAAAATCAAGTCCAGAACTGCACCCTCTCTTAGTGGACTTGCTACATACTAGCCAAAAAAGTTCTCCATTATGTACCTTAAGAATTCTGTTCCCTCCATTCCTTTCACACTAAAACTATCCCAGTTAATATTGGAGTAGTTAAAATCCCCTACTATTACTGCCCTATTGTTTTTGTACTTTTCAGAGATTTGCCCACATATTTGCTCTTCTATCTCCCTCTGATTGTTCGGGGGTCTATAATACACTCTCAATAGTGTGACTGCCCCTTTTTTGTTCCTAAGCTCAATCCATATGGCCTCAATGGATGATCCTTCTAACATATCATCCCTCCTCACAGCTGTAATTGCTTCTCTAACCAAATTGCCACCCCTTTGCTATCTTGTCTGAAAACCCTATAGCCAGGAAAGTTGAGCTGCCATTCCTGTCTCTCTTTAAGCCATGGTCATGTAATAGCTATGATATCATACTGCCATGTTTCTATCTGTGCCCTCAGCTCATCTGCTTGATTTGCTAGAACCACTGCTTTTCTTGATATATATTAATTACCTAGATTTGGGTGTACAGAGCAAAATTTGCAGATGACGCAAAACTTGGAACTATGTTGAACTGTGAAGAGGATAGTGATAGATTTCAAGAGGATATAGTCAGGCTGGTGGAATGGGCAAACACATGGTAGATAAAATTTAATGCAGAGAAGTATGAAGTGACACATTTTGCGAGGAAGAATGAGGAGAGGTAATATAAGATAAAGGGTACAGTTCTAAAGGGGATGTAGGAACACAGAGACCTGGGGGTTAATGTGCACAAATCATTGAAGGTGGCAGAGCAGGTTGAGAAAGTGGTTAAAAAGGCATATGGGATCCAGGGCTTTATAAATTGAGGCATAGAGAACAAAAGCAAGGAAGTTATGATGAAGCATTAAAAAAGCACAGTTTCGGCCTCAACTGGAGTATTGTCCAATTCTGGGCACACCCTTTAAGAAGCATGTGAGGACTTTAGAGAGGGTGCAGAAAAGATTTATGAGAATGCTTCCAGGGATGAGAGACTTCAGTTATATGGATAGATTGGGTAAGATGTCCTTGTTTTCCTTCGAGAAGGTTGAGAGGAGATTTGATAGAGATGTTCAAAATCATGAGGAGTCAAGACAGTAGATAAAGAGAAACTGTTCCCTTTGGCAGACGGGTCGAGAACCAGAAGGCACTGATTTAAGGTGAGTGACTGAAGAACCAGAGGCAACATAAGAAGAGACTGAATGGCCTCCTTCAATGCTGTAACCATTCTATGATTCTATAGTATAACTTTTATTGTTGGATATGTCACATTAATAATGCTGCATGAAATGTACAACCTGATCCTTTCTGAATACTGAAGAGCACATTAGGGTGTACAAATGAAATCATTTTTAACTGCAGAGAATGCATTAAACAAAATTCAATATTTTCCCCTTATTTTTTAAAACACTGAGCAACACACAAACACTCTCATGATCACAGTTTTATTGTGTATTTTTAGAAGTATCAGCTGCATTATATTGAACATACAACTTACAAGCCAATCAGCACAAACATATAACAATGATGCAGAGCATCCTGATAACTAGCCAAAATCACTTAACTGTATAAAAAGGATAAAGTGGGAAAACTGTGCTATAGAATGCACAATTTTGAGCAATAATACATAGAGAATGCAAAATGAAGTCTAGATTACTACTGATGCCCTAACAATTATTGTGAATGGCATGGGAGGCCAGGAAATTGTTCTCTTCAATAAGCAAAGTAAGGCGTTTGATAAGGTTCCCCACGGTAGGCTATTGCAGAAAATACGGAAGTATGGGGTTGAAGGTGATTTAGAGCTTTGGATCAGAAATTGGCTAGCTGAAAGAAGACAGAGGGTGGTGGTTGATGGCAAATGTTCATCCTGGAGTTTAGTTACTAGTGGTGTACCGCAAGGATCTGTTTTGGGGCCACTGCTGTTTGTCATTTTTATAAATGACCTGGAAGAGGGTGTAGAAGGGTGGGTTAGTAAATTTGCGGATGACACTAAGGTCGGTGGAGCTGTGGATAGTGCCGAAGGATGTTGTAGGGTACAGAGGGACATAGATAGGCTGCAGAGCTGGGCTGAGAGATGGCAAATGGAGTTTAATGCGGAAAAGTGTGAGGTGATTCACTTTGGAAGGAGTAACAGGAATGCAGAGTACTGGGCTAATGGGAAGATTCTTGGTAGTGTAGATGAACAGAGAGATCTTGGTGTCCAGGTACATAAATCCCTGAAAGTTGCTACCCAGGTTAATAGGGCTGTTAAGAAGGCATATGGTGTGTTAGCTTTTATTAGTAGGGGGATCGAGTTTCGGAGCCACGAGGTCATGCTGCAGCTGTACAAAACTCTGGTGAGACCGCACCTGGAGTATTGTGTGCAGTTCTGGTCACCGCATTATAGGAAGGATGTGGAAGCTTTGGAAAGGGTGCAGAGGAGATTTACTAGGATGTTGCTTGGTATGGAGGGAAGGTCTTACGAGGAAAGGCTGAGGGACTTGAGGTTGTTTTCGTTGGAGAGAAGGAGGAGGAGAGGTGACTTAATAGAGACATATAAGATAATCAGTGGGTTAGTTAGGGTGGATAGTGAGAGTCTTTTTCCTCGGATGGTGATGGCAAACACGAGGGGACATAGCTTTAAGTTGAGGGGTGATAGATATAGGACAGATGTTAGAGGTAGTTTCTTTACTCAGAGCGTAGTAGGGGCGTGGAACGCCCTGCCTGCAACAGTAGTAGACTCGCCAACTTTAAGGGCATTTAAGTGGTCATTGGATAGACATATGGATGAAAATGGAATAGTGTAGGTCAGATGGTTTCACAGGTCGGCGCAACATCGAGGGCCGAAGGGCCTGTACTGCGCTGTAATGTTCTAATTCTAACAAAGTTGTACAGTATTTGTAGGGTACAATGGCAAATGCGGTGAGTATTGACCTAGAATTTGCTTGAAGTAATTTATGCTACTGTTAGAACGTTAAAAAAAAAATGTAGCCACCAGTGACCTGCAGAGCGAGTTACATGTAAGATTTCTGTGCTCATTTGCAGTCCCATTCATGAAGTCATAGGCATAATATCTATGTAAAATGTAAAAAGCAATTCAACTGCATGGAAATTCTTGTGTGACAATTCAACCTGCTCCCTTCAGCAACAGACTGGGACACTTTCACATCCCTCTCTTATAACTTCGCTGCATGTGTTTTCAACATTTTTATTGTGCTTTTACAGAATAAAAACTACACAAGCACAGGGAGGGAAACATCCAGGAGAAGAACACAAAGCTTTGCAGATGTTCAAGTCCAAGCACACCTCCATGAGATATAAGATAGTAAGCCTGGCAGGAGGTGGCACTGGTACTGAGTGCCAACTTGCTCACTGCAGGACTGTAGACCATTGCTGCAAAAATGAAAATGACTTCACCAGAGTTGACAATACAATGAGCACTCTCCCTTCTGCCTCATCCAGCACATAAGCACATTACTTACCTTCTAAAAATACCACTTGCATAACTAACCCTTCACAATGCACTCCGGTTAAGGACAGCTCTAACTCAGTATCCTGCACCATGACTACACAGTTCTTGTAATATCAATTATTTGCATGCAAATCCCAATCTTCCTTAAATAGTGCCAGACTCCTTAGTTCAATCCTGTGCTACTCGGTGGGTAGCCGTTATGGCTCATTAAGAGCTTATTGAGATTTTCCAGTTGGCTTCCAAGTTCCTGCAGGTAGCGGGAACCAGTTTAGGTGGCTGGAGGGGGCCTCCCAGCAGGCCATTGGGCCAGCACTCCAGACAGGCCTGGAGGCCCTCGCTGACTGCCTGGGTGCAGGAGCAGGTAAAGGCCACCCTGTAGAGTGGCTCCCCTGCCAACACCACCTCCCCCCACCTCAATGGTGGCCTGGTTGCAAGATCCATTTTTCAATTTAAAAGTTAAAGAAGTTGGAGAGACGGTGCATCCATCTTGAAGCGCTCGCTCCTTTACTTACTCTCTATTGCAACCTGCTGCTCTTTTCAAGCAGGAAGGCCTCCGATTGACCCTCCAGCTTCGAGAGCCCACCCGCCGTCCTTAATTGGATGGTGAGCCTGTTTCCAGGCCAATTAATTGGGGTGCCCCCTGAAAATTACAATGAGTGACTGTTTCCCCCCGGGACAGGGTTTGGCACCCAGATTTCTGTTTCCCACCCTGGAGGGAAAACCCTGCTCCTCACTTCTGCCTTGATCAGATAATCCTGGCAGCAGCTGTGCCTTATAAATCTCAGTCTAACTTACCCAGAATGCAACAGCAGCATTAAACCCAGGTACTCTGCCACTGGCCGGTCATTGGCATATCCAAATGAGGCCAGTGGGGACTTTGATGGGCAAATCATGGGAAGACTGAAAGTGCTAGAACTCAACATTTTAAAGACTTCCACTCAATTTTCCTCACTCAAAAATTTTCCATGCCATTTATATACAGCTATGGTGCTGGAAATAGTGAGGAAATTCACTTCCAACGTCTCAATCTGCAACATATGGGCTGGATTTTACCAAGCCCACGACGTTGGGTTCTGTGGCGTGGGTGGTGGGGGGTGGGGCAGGGGTAAGTGGGCCGGAATATGGGTCCGGCAGCAGTCCGCCACAGAGGCAGACACTAGGAGGGCCCGGCCTGATTCTCCCAGCAGCAGTGAGGCTCTATGGTGGCCCCCCTGCCGCTGGGCGATGGGACCTGAATTTCAATATTTAAATCAATAAAATGAATAATTTACCTTCCATCTTCTGGGCCTGCCGTGATCCTCAGTGTGGCGGCCATCACTCCCATGCCTTCAATTCCCCGTCTGGGGAAAGCCAGTGTGACAGTGGTGGGGAGAAGGGAGGAGGTAAGGGGGGGAAATGGGGTCAAATAAACGTAATGAGTGTAGGGGATGCTGGGAAGGGGTGAACTTTAACTTTGTGCAGTCTGATGGGGAGGGAAGGTCAGATTTAAAGAGTAAGTGTTTTGTGGGGGAAGGGAAAATAGTTAATGTAATTGTTATGGGGGGGTGGGAAAGGGGTGTTAGAAATTTATTTTAGAACTTTTGGGGGGGGGGGATGTAGCTTTAATAATTTCCATCTGCCGACAGGGCTGGCTGCCCTTTAAAAATGGCGCCAGTGCCTGCGCACAGGCAGCTGACGCCATTGCCGGCATTGGTCAGCTCGCCCCCTCCATGTGATTGGGGGTGCAGCGGGCCATTCAGGTAATTTAAATGAGCCGCCGCGCAGGAGATTTCAGCGGCTGTTTTGCGTGCGTCCCTCCAGTTTTTGAGCTTGCCGCCGAGATCGGCAGTGGGCTTTTAAAATCCAGCCCATGGAATGTGTGTGAATTTCAGCAAGGGTTCTCCTGATCATCTGCCGTAATTTCGGCAGAAGGGCTTGCAGAAACCCCGGGAAAATATTGCTCAGAATGCCTCATTCCAATAGACTATCAATCAGTATAAATACAGGAAAGACCATGCCTCACTAGTTCATATGTCACAAGGGAAGAGCACAGTGGTACATCACATTAAATAGTGCACACCATTCATTATCATTTCAATAATAAAAATGCTTAAAAATTGGTGTTCATTAAAGAATGCGCTATCAATACAGAATAAAAGTATGTGAAATGAAAGATTAAAAAAGTGAGACTTCATGGAATTACTCCATGAAGTGCATGATGGATAGAATTTCTTATAAGAACCCAGAGCACCTGCAATCCTGTGTGGCTGCTTTATTTTTGATGGCTCTTGGGCTTTATTATTGTTCTCTTCTTCCTGTGCCTGCTGCTATTCATTCACTATATCATAATTTGTCCGGCATGGAACACAGCACCGCTCTAACACCAACTCTCTCTGGCACATACCATACAGAGTGGTCCACGGCATGCCCAAATCTGTACTCGATGATTCTTCCCTTTGGACCGAGCCTTGTTATACACAGCTTGCTTAAAGGGTATGAGAGCTCTGAAACCATGTTTCAAACAGGTAATCCATATGCCCAAGACACCAAACATTCAATCCATTTCACCCTGGGAGAGTTTGGGAATTCAAGATTCTTATAAAATTTGTGTATAAGGAGCACTCCCTAGAAAATAAATAATTATTTGGCTGTGATAGTTAGATGTTCAGGGAGCAGTGTTTTTCTTTTCCTGTTGATGAACACTATCGAATTCCAAATGGTCACCCGGGTGCAGTCTACACTCTGGGAATGCCAGCTGTTCCATCGACTGTGTTTGCCTCTAAGCTGCTGCTGCTGTTTGATAGTGCTGAATTTAACAAAGGCATGTGCATCTGTGAACACTGTAATGAAATGGTCAACCACAAAACAGTTGATCATTGTGAAGTCTCCTGCTGCTGACTGGAAGGGCCCTCTCCCATTAAGATTCAGTGCCACTGCCACTTTCAAGGCTGCTGGAAAAGCAGTACTAATGGTGTTCCCTGCTAAAAACCTGTTCTTGTCAGCAGACATACAATTGTGCCACTAGACAGCCCAAAATCAGTCACACAGAATGAACAACCTCTCTTCAGTAATGTATACATCTGATACCTTAAGAGAGTGTAAAGACTGAATTTGAAACCAATTTCACAGAAATGCCTTAATTTTTTACTTTCATTTTGGAAATGTGTGAAATTTTCTTACACTTACTCAAATACTACAGTAATTTCACTCATATTCCAAATACCACTTTCACTTCTCAGTCCATCATTTTATATTTAGTTGCACTCTCTGTTTAGTCTTCATGCACATTTTCTCCTCATTCTTCGCTTCTTGGTACTGAGAAGGTTAATTAGAAACATGATGCTATGATTTTTAGTTTCTATCTGTGTGGTAGCTTGAGAACTTCCAATGGCCTCTCCTGCATGGCATAGTGGAGTTGAAGAATTCAGTGTGCTATAAATATACTCATTTAAATGGTCAGAGAATCATGCACAGCACACTCCCAAATTTCTGAAATGCACTTCCAGGATTGCAAAATCAGGAAATTACCTGTCATATACATGCAACTCACTCACTCATTTTTAAATAGCTCAACACTGCTACAGAAATGCAGGATTTTCTCTTCTTTTCTGCCAAATATAGGAAAGCACATTTAAAGGAGCCTATAATGACTAAGTGACTATTTCATCGTAAACAGAGAAGCCGAAGTTTTTCTATTCTTCGAAGTTGCCTATTCCTTCAAAACTAATGCAAGCTTTAGACTACTTCAACAACAGTAATTTCCCACTCACCTTGCGCTGAAAGATGAAATCAAAATACTGTGAGACTCTGTTCAAAAAACTATAAATGAGGTGAACTCCACAAACTACATCAGAATCATCACACTCCAATGTCATATACTGCACTGAACAGGAAAATCTTGGTGACAAGACCTACTTTAAGGATCAGTTTTAATTTCATACTGAGTAATATTTTGGAATCTATAGAAGAATGATTTCTCATCAATAACCCTTTGTGATATCGAAGACTACAGTAGGAACACTAATAAAAACAGATTTTGACTGGTCGAATGTTGATCAGTGCTTTCAACTCGAAAAGAATTCAGTTTTTATCTGCAATATGCCACAGTAAAATTTTCACTGTTACTGATGTACAGAACTTGTTCATCAGTTTGGCTTCCCAACTCAGAATTAATCTTAAGGTTGAGTTTCTGATTGGAGTGCAGTAATGGTGCACCCATAAGTGCAAGAATGCATCTCGGGTCAGAAGCTCCTGCAGTGGACTTCATGAGATTTTATGAGTTCTGCTCATATAGATTAGAGTATGGAGGGGACCATGTGCAGGGCATGCATGCAAACTGTGAGGAGAGGATATCTAGTTCAAACGCTGAAAGAGCTGTTACTGAGCCTTAAAGAGACTTATTTTGGTGATTTAAAAGTTTGCAGTGGTAATACAATCAGATTCTACTCGATTGCAAGATATAGGGCTGCATTTTACCAGCTCACCACTGATCTTGGCGGCGAGCTTTAAAGATGGTGGGGCGCATGCGTGGGATGAGTGGTTGTGAAATTAAACACGGCAGCTCATTTACATGGCCGAAGCTGATCCCCCCACCCCCCCCCACCATCGCGATGACATGAAGGGGGCGGGTGATCTGTCCCCGGCAACGGCTTTCAGTGCCATAGCACAGGCGCCATTTTTTAAGGGCTCAGAGTCCTAAATGACTATTTAAATTTGTAAACCTACTGTGAATTTAAAATAAACCTTTCCAGCCCCTCTCCCACCACCTCCCCATAGTCTTACATTTCATTCCTTGTCTTCTCCCCCACAAAATACTTACCTTCTGTACCTGACCTTCCCCCACACCCCAAAGTTCAGAAACTTTTAACTTTATCCCTTCCCATCACCCCCTTGACCAATCAGGTAAGTCTGACCCCGCTCCCTCCTCCCACACTAAAATCCTTACCTCCTCTTCCCTCCCCACCAGTGTCCTGCATCAGATTTCTTGAATGGAAATCCAACGGCACGGTAGTGCCGGCCACCGCTTATAATATTGCAGCAGAACGGCCGGCATGACTAGGTAAGTAATTATTCATTCATTTAAATTTATTAACATATTGAAATTTCAGCCCCGTTGCCGAGTGGCAAGGGAGCTGCCACATGGCCTCACTGCCGCCGGTAATGTGGGGACGGGGCCTTCCCGTCGTCGGGACCCGTGGTGGGCCTCTCCTGGAGGCATTTTCTGGGCCCCTTCCCCCCCCGCCCCCCATGACTTCCGACATTGGGGGGCCAGTAAAATTCAGCCCATAAATGAAGGTAATGCAAAAGCAAGGTCAGAATGTTATCCATAAACATGATGCAGAAATATTTGTTCTGGGTTAATTTCAAAATTTCAGACATATGCAAATTATTGAAAATATTGATTTGGACCAGATTTGTCCAACATACGGCTCTTGGGCCAGGATCTGGCCCACCAAAGGTTTCCATCTGGCCCACGGATGTAAACTGTATCGGCCATTACTCGTCCATGCCAGGGGTCGGCAACATGTCCGTACACGGACACCAGTGTCCATGGTAAAAATGTTGAGGTCCATGACTGGTAATTTCAGAGATGAGGAATTTCCCATTGGCTTCTTCTTCCAGACCACTTTTTAAAAAAGAAATCGCAATGTCTATTTCACAGCTGACAGGTGCTAGGAGCGCGAACAGTGGTTTCTGAAGTTCGGACAGCTTCAGGGTTTTCCGGCAGGGTCTGACTTTTTTAAAAATCGGAAAACCACGAATCTGCCCAAAGTTCGGAAACTGCTGTTCCTGCTCTCAGCATGTCAGCTGTGAAACTGACATCGCTTTTTTAAAAACATGATCAACCACAAAGCTGCTCTGTTGAGCACTCCTGCTCTCTGCAGCTGTCAGAGAGAGAGGGACGGGGGGGTGGGGGGGTGGGCAGAGAGAAAGGGGAGTGAGAGAGAGGGGAGGGGGGAAAGAGGGTCTGAGAAAGAGACAGAGAGGGGGCAGAGAGAGAGGGAGACAGAGAGAGAAGGGGCAGACAGAGAGAGGGCAGAGAGCGAAGGAGACAGAGGAGGCAGAGAGAGAGAAAGAGGGGTACAGAGAGAGAGAGGGGCACAGAGGCAGAGAGTGAGGGACAGAGAGAGACAGAGAGGAGAGGGGGGTGGGATAGAGAGGGGGCAGAGAGAGGGGACATAGGAGGGACACAGAGGTAGAGGGGGGTGGGGGGGACAGAGCGAGGGAGCGGGACACAACAAAGGGGGAACCAACACAGAGAGGGGGAACACAGAGACAGAGAGAGAGGAGGGAGAGACAGTGATCAAAATCATTCCCGACAGATGGACCTCAATCTGGAATACTCCACATCACTACAAGTGTGCGGGCAAACACTGACAACTTGTGCAAGCAAAAAAATGCCAAGTATCTCACTAAATCAGTGTCCAACATAGTGATGAGAAAGTAAGTCAATAACTTAAGTCTTTTCATTTAAAGCTTCTTACAATAGTGCACATTTGTTGTTGTTTTGATCAATAGTAAGATACATTTTTAATGCCTTTATCTTTCCAAAATTGTCTCACCGGCCCCCTATGTATGACAAAAATTGTAAAGTGGCCCCCCCATGCGACACCCGACTTAAACCTTGTAAGTGGTCCCATGGTATGTACCTACGCAGCCAACAAAGGAAAGGCTGTATCTATGCCTCTGCTGCAGTATCTCATTCCAGTGTCCACTTGATAGCACTCTCAGAAAGTTGTGAGCTTACGTCCTTCTTCAGAACCTGAGCACATTATTTAGTGTCATGGAACTGTAATTATTTTTCTCCTCGGACTAAAAACAGTGTATGCCTTTAAGACTGAGCACAGGGTGCAAGCTGCACCCGTCCCTAGGCCACAGCAGGAGAGAGAGAGGTCACATGTAATAATGTTTCGATTTGACTGTGTGTAAAATTGGCAAAAACCAGTCTGAACCAGTTTTGTTTTGAGAGACTCACCAGAAAGTGTGCTGTAGGAAAGAGCTGTCTATTCTTTCTCAGCAGAAATTCTACAAGGAGCTACAGGCCAAGTTAATTGCCTAAAAAATTGCCCTTTTTTTTGAAGAGACCATTTGTATTGCTAAAGGTAGCCAAACTCCTTTTCTTTACTTCCAAGCCATGAAGTATTTGCTTCTAGATTGAATCTCTCTTGACTGATTATTTGCTGGAATTCGAAGTAAAGTTTCAACTAAGAGACTGTCGGGTGTAAAATTCAGTTGACCTATTGCTGTGCTCATCATTGAAATAACTGTTTGATGCCTGCTGCAGCCGAAGTGTTTTCAATGCCTATCAAGAACAGAGTATTTCATCAAATCTGCATGGAGACTTCAAGTAGCATTTGATTATTTTCACATTAGAATACCTCACCCAGTAGGAACGTAACCCAAAAAGACTTACTTATTTATTTATTCTTAAGAAACAGCTAATTTTTAAAACATCCTTTTTTTAAAGGAAACCAGTTAACCGTGATTTTTGAATGTATGTGTGTGAATGGGGGAGTTAGATTAAAATAAGAAGTTATAAGGTCTTTAGACATAGGTTTATCTTAATAGTGTTTAAGATTTAGTTTTTAATAAATAGTTAATTTGTTGCTGTCTAAAGATACCTGGTTTGGTCTGTTTTATTCTGGGGGTTACTTGAGTGTTAGCTGTTTTTCCGGTTGGGTGGGAAACTTTAATGATATGCTGCAACCTGTGGAGTGATGGGACGAAATTGATGGTGCATTGCTCCCGCCTCGGTCATAACGCTAAACTAACATTCCAGTGCAGTACTTAGGGGGTGCATCACTGGAAATGCCATCCTTTGGATGATTTGTTAAACAGAGTTTGCTGATCTATTCAGCTGGATATTAAAGATCCTATGGGGTAATTTTTAGAAAAGAAGGGAGTTTTGTTGGTGTCTTTGTCAACATTCCTGTCTCAACCAACACACAAGCAGATTCAGCTCAATGTTGTGCCAAATTGGCTGCTGCATTTAATGTAAGAACATAAGAAATAAGAGTGGGATTAGGCCATTCTGCCCTTCATGACATAACGAAAGTCACTGTGCAACTGTTCAGGACATCTACTCAAATATTTCCAGGAGACATGTTGAGACTGGATAAATGCAAATCTTGCATTTTTCTTTTCTCAGCTGTTCTTGTGCTGGTCGTCATTATGGGGTTGAAATTGGTCATAGGACTGCAGGTTAGGTACAGGGAAAGGAGGAAAATAGTCAAGGCTTTTACTCCTGACTCAATGACCCTGCTAAACTGAATTTGTTTAGTATCTTTTACAACCTCTGGATATCCCAAGCCACTTAATAGACAATTAAGTATGTTTTGAGAAGTTAGTTATTAAGGCCAGTAATAATTTGCCTTCTTAATTGCCTGCTGTACCTGCATGTTAGCTTTCAGTGTCTCATGAACAAGGACATCTAAGTCTCTTTGAATTTCAACACTTCCCAGCCTCTCACCATTTAAGAAATACTCTGTATTTCTGTTTTTCCTACCAAAGTAGATAACCTCACATTTCTCCACATTTTATTTCATCTGCCAAATTTTTGCCCACTCGCTTAGCCTCTCCAAATCCCCTTGAAGCGCCTTTACCTCCTCCTCACAACTTCCACTTCCACCTAATTTTGTGTCATCTGCAAACTTGGAAATATTACATTTAATCCCCACATCCAAATCATTGATATAGATTGTGAATAGCTGGAGCCCAAGTACTGATCCTTGCTGTACCCCACTAGTCACAGCCTGCCAATCTGAAAATGACCCATTTATTCCTACTCTCTGTTTTCTGTTCTCAATCCATGCCAGTATATTACCCCCAAATCCCATGTGCTCTAATTTTGTTTACTAACCTCTTGTGTGGAACCTTATCAAAAGCCTTCTGAAAATCTAAATATACCACATCCATCGCTCCCCCCATTATCTATTCTGCTAGTTACATCCTCAAAAAACTCCAACAGGTTTGTTAAATATGATTTCCCTTTCATAAATCCATATTGACTTTGCCTGTTCCTACCATTATTTTCTAAGTGTCCTGTTATCACATCCTTTATTATAAATTCCAGCATTTTCCCTATGACTGATGTTAGGCTAACAGGTCTGTAGTTCCCTGTTTTCTCTCTCCCTCTTTTCTTAACTAGTGGGGTTACATTTGCTATCTTCCAATTTGCAGAAATCATTCCAGAGTCTATAGAATTTTGAAAGATGACCACCAATGCATTTACGATCTCTAAAGCCACCTCTTTCAACACTCTGAGATGTAGATGATCAGGTCCAGGGGATTTATCTACTTTAAGCCCCATTAATTTCTCTAGCACTTTTTTTTTTACCAATATTAATATCTTGCAGTTCCTGATTTACACTAGTCCCTTGATTCTCCATTATTTCTGGGAGGTTTTTGGTATTTTCCTCCATGAAGAAAGATACGAAGTATATGTTTTGTTTCTCTGCCATTTCCTTATTCTCCACTATAAATTCTTCTGACTCCACTTGTAATAGACCCACATTTGTCTTTGCTAATCTTTTCCTTTTTACAAGCCTATAGAAGCTTTTACAGTCAGTTTTTATGTTTCTCAATAGTTTACTCTCATATTCTATTTTCCCTTTCTTTTTCTTTTTCTTGGTTCTCCTTTGCAGAATTCTGAAATGCTCCCAATCTTCAGGCTTACCATCTTTTTTGGCAATAAGGATCCTGCAGGTCTGTGCATGCTTACCGGGAAGTTGCCTCAATGCCTACATTTTGAGGCAGTCCCAGGTGCCGGAACCTTTCCGGCCTTCCTCATGCCTTCAGGGATAGATCCTTGGAGACGAGGGCTACCCACCGAGCACATGGTGACTGACACCTGTGAGGAACACATGCACAGATGCAGAGGAAAGGTACAACTCATGCCATGGGACAATGCGTGCAACTATACAGCAGGCCAATAATCTGCTGAAGGTGAGATTCAGGGGCCGAGATTGGTCCAGTGCAGTCCTTCAGTATTCCTCGCCGAGGTCCCATGCATTGTGGTGATCTGTTGTGCACTGCACAACCTGGGACTACAAAGGGGGTAGGCATTAAACAATGAGGAATGAAAGGAGCGCAATGCCTTCTCAGACGATGAGGATGCGGAGGAAAAAGCTGGTCAAGCATTGCCAGATGAAAGACCCCAGGGACAACAGGAGAGACGGCATAAGATACGTGCAAGGAAGTCTTGCCTAGCCCTTATACATTCACATTTCCTTTGATTCATACTGCCAGTTGTATGTTGAACAATAAAGACTTACATTTATGCAGCCCTGTTGTTGCCTTTTTCCTTCAGGGAACAAACGCTTATTGATCAGTTTGCGCAGCGTTGAGCTGGCAAGGTTCCAGACTGGACCTCTTGCAGCATGATGCCTTGCCTCAAACTTCTTCAGAACTGGGTTTATACGAAGGGACAAAGTTCTTATGGAAGAGGAAGGAGATCTTGTTTGTTTGAAAGAAAAACTTCAATGATCATGACAGCAAACGTTACCCTTTCTATCTACAATACACAATCACCTGTAAAAACCTCGTGATACTATGTGCTCTTCTTAATTCTTTTGCATGCACTCCTTTGTGGCTCTCCCCCTGCACTGTCAGCTGAGTGGAGGCAGGCTGCTGACCTTGCTGCCTCTTTGCTCGGGATGACCTTGGCAGACGTCCTCTGGTTGCCTTAGGCCTGGTGGGCCCAGGCATCTTGGGGTCGTCCGGCACAGAAGCAGTAGCACCCTATGTCGTTAGGGATGATGGAGGCCCTGGCATCACAGGCAGAGGGGCAGAAGAACTGCTTGCTGCACCAGGAGCACCCTGAGGAGTCCTCAGCTGCGGGAGGCAGCCACTCCTCCTCCTTAGCAAGGTGCACTTGTGCCACCCTGCTGACCTGAAAGGATAGAGGGCCTGGTGGTGACTCTGGGTCTCCTGTCCCCATCTCGCCTTGCCACTGCTGCCTTGTGCTCAAAGTCAAGACGAGGGTATGTAGGTCTGCGTGAATGTCCTGCAGAACTGAGTGCTCTGCTGGATGTGGCTCTCCATCAGAGCCGCCAATCTCTCAATGGAGGATGCCACTCGGGCACCAGTCAGAGATAGTGCTGAGCTCAAGCTGTGGATGGACTCTTCCATCATCCACGTTTGGGAACACAGAGCCTCAGGCATCTCTGCCAGATGTTGCCTGACCTCTTGTTGCAGCTGCTGCATTTCTCATGATGCTAGAGACACCAGAGGCACATCATGAGCCTGGGGCTCAGCATGGCCCTGGCTTTCCAGAGTCCTCTGGTTGTCACAGCCTCTGTCAGCTGCTCAGGCACATGTATACTGTATCAACCAGGTTGTGTGCTCAAATCTAACTGTGAGCTCATCCCACTGATGTGGGAGTATCTGCTCTGGTGGAGGATGCAGGGGTATGAGGTGATGCTGGACCTTCTGAGGCGCCTTCCTCCGACTCAGAGGTGGCAGGTTCTCCCATGCTCTCGGAGGCATTTCGAGTAGGCCCACGTGACCTGCATGAGACATTGAAGGATCAAGGACCTCCCCTCCGGACACAACACACATCCCTACGTAGGAGATTCCTGTAGGCACCGGATGCCTTTTGATCAGCATGGCTTCATAGCTGCTGATGCCCCCTTGTGCTCCATGATGACCTTGCTCGCTCTCTTGCGAAGGTGTCCCATCAGCAACACTTCTTCCATCCTGCGATCTGGCCAGCTCCATGGCGGTTAGGACATGGAGAATCGGTAGCCCACTGCCAGTTTGGATTCGCTGTCTCCGACAGAGGAATGGAGGCTGTTGGTCCCTCAGTGAGAACAATCCCAAGACATAACTAACTTGCTGGAGTATTTTGGGGAGGTAATGGAGAGGATTGATGAAGGCAATGTAGTTGATGTGGTGTACATGGACTTCCAAAAGGCGTTTGATTCAGTGCCACACAACAGACTTGTGAGCAAAGTTATAGCTCATGAAATAAATGGGACAGTAGCAACATGGATTGGCCGAGTGATAGATAACAAAGAATAGTCGTTAATAGATGTTTTTTGGGCTGGAGGAAGGTTTGTAGTGGAGTCCCCCAGGGGTCAGTGGTGGGACCCTTGCTCTTCCTAATATATATTAATGACCTAGACCTTGGTGTACGGGGCTCAAGTTCAAAGTTTGCAGATGATTTGAAACTTGGAAGCATTGTGAACTGTGAGGAAGGTAGTGTAGAACTTTAAAAGGACATTGACAAGTTCGTGGAATGGGCAGATGAAGTTCATTGCGGACAAATGTGAAGTGATACATTTTGGTAGGAAGAACATGGAGAGACAATATAAAATAAAGGATACAATTCTAAAGGGGGTGCAGGAGCAGAGGGGCCTGGGTGCCTGGGTGTATATATGCATAAGTCACAGTGGTGCAGTGGTTAGCACTGCAGCCTCACAGCTCCAGCGACCCGGGTTCAATTCTGGGTCCTGCCTGTGTGGAGTTTGCAAGTTCTCCCTGTGTCTGCGTGGGTTTTCTCCGGGTGCTCCGGTTTCCTCCCACAAGCCAAAAAACTTGCAGGTTGATAGGTAAATTGGCCATTATAAATTGCCCCTAGTATAGGTAGGTGGTAGGGAAATATAGGGACAGGTGAGGATGTGGTAGGAATATGGGATTAGTGTAGGATTAGTATAAATGGGTGGTTGATGGTCGGCACAGACTCGGTGGGCCGAAGGGCCTGTTTCAGTGCTGTATCGCTAAACTAAACTAAACTAAAGTGGCAGGACAGGTTGAGAGAGTGGTTAATAAAGCATACAGTATCCTGGGTTTTATTAATAGGGGCATAGAGTACAAGAGCAAGGAGGTTATGTTGAACGATACTGGTTTGACGTCAGCTGGAGTATTGCATCCAGTTCTGGGCGCCGCACTTTATGAAGGATATGAAGGTGTTTGAGAGGGTGCAGAAAAGATTCATGAGCATGGTTTCAGGGATGAGGAACTTCAATTATGAAGACAGATTGGAGAAGTTGGGACTGTTTTCCTTGAAGAGAAGGCTGAGAGGAGATTTGATAGAGGTATTCAAAATCATGAGGAGTCTGGACAGAGTAGATAGGGAGAACTGTTCCCACTTGTGAAAGGATCGAGAATGAGAGGGCACACATTTAAAGTAATTGGTAAACGAAGCAAAACGACAGGAGGAGAAACTTTTTCATGCAGCGAGTGGTTAAGGTCTAGAATGCACTGACTGAGAGTGCGTTGGAGGCAGGTTCAATTGAAGCATTCAAAGGGAATTAGACTGTTATATGAAAAGGAAGAATGTGCAGGTTATGGGGAGAAGGCGGGGGAGTGGCACTCGATGAATTGCCCATTCAGAGAGCCGGTGCAGACACGTTGGGCTGAATGGCCTCCTACTGCGCTGAAACAATACTGTGATTCTGTGATATGCTGGTGGTAATTCAGCTGTGACTAATGGGGGCAAACAGATGCCTCCTGCATCCGGTCCTTTCCAGGGACCAGGTGAGGGTTTGCAATGAGAAACGGCCTCCTTACAGGGCCATTTCACCATGCCCAGGCAGTTTACCAACATCCCCTGACCCTTTGCCCACATCTGGATGGACACCCTCTCTCCACCCAACACACCCTCCTGCTTTGCCAGATGCAACATTCAACGGCTGCAGGCACTCACTTTCGCTGCCCGGAAGAGGTCGTTGAGCTGCCTGTGGCACTGTATCCAGGTCACACAGCTGCTGCCCTCTTCCACAATCTGCAGCCAGGCTTGCTTGGTCAGGCTCCCAACTCTCCTCCTCCTGTGTTTAGGGAATATTCTGCATTTCCCTGGCAGTACCCGGAGGAAGGCATCTCTGAAGCTTGGGGCCTCCTGGGGTCTACTTTCTGCCATCGGTACTCTGCCACTCCTATTACTGCAGAAAGCAAGACTGAATGCAGAGCTGGCAGCCCTTTAAAAATGGCACCAGTACCTGCTGCAGTGTCAGCTGACATTGGTGTCTCCATCTCTGCTACCGACCATGTAATTGGTCGGATCCTGCACCTCATTGCCCTTAATTGGCCGCCCGCCACTGGATTGCGTACGGCCGGCCACTGCTGGCCCCGACGTGGCACACGCCCACTTCCAGTCCCGAGTGCGGAACCGGCATCCATCAAACTAAATCATGCCCATACTCTCTTACAATGCTTTTTTAGTTGTCTTTTAGAATTGCATTATATATCTTGCCAAAGTTGTTGCACATGCATGTCTGTGGACATTGGATCAGGATAGGATCAGAATCAATCTTGATGCTCACATATTTAAATAACTTGTCAACACTGGCTTACTAGGATCACAAATATAAACTTCGGCATGGTACCAGCAACTAGTTGTACTTCATCTTTTGTGCAGACTTCCTATTACTGATGTTAAAGACAGGATTCCATCTATGTTTTAAATAATGTTTGCAGTAGCTTCTTACAAAGCCTGTGTACCTTTATACCATTGATCTTAAATTTTGAACTGTTTAGGTTGTTGAAAAGGCACCTTTTCTTTTACAACAAAAACAAGAAATGCTGGATTCACTCAGCAGGTCTGGCAGCATCTGTGGAAAGAGAAGCAGAGTTAACGTTTCGGGTCAGTGACCCTTCTTCTTTTACATTTGTTTGAATGTGTTAGTTTTTCTTCAATATACTTTTTCAAAGGAATAGTGACTAAATTTCACTCCTTGGGAAACTGTTCCTGCCCAATTCAAATAGTCAATAGTGGTGACTTCATTCATTATAGCTACTCTTGCTTTTCCACCACAGGAAATCGACAAAGCAGGAAAATTTGCAGAATATCCTGGATGCTATGCCAAAGGTCTTGCGGGTTGTCCTGAATAGGAGTTTTATCTTTAATTATTTCTGTTGAGTCATAATTTGATTACAGTATGTTCATTTAATGAGATTACTTTTCAGTTACCTACAGCACTCCTTACAAGTATTGTTTTGGTAATCAACTTTGGTATCTGGAACTATGTACCTGGAGGATAATAAGTAATTACTTATCACAAAAAAAATGCACGGCACAGTGGCAGACTCCACTCATCCCTGTCTAATTGGTTAAAAACAAATTGCCAATAAGTGTTGAAGCACATTCATATTGGGTGAGGGGGTACCAATGCTTACTGTGTAACTGAATTTGTGAGAGTCACCTAAGAATTTTGATATATTCCTGATGGGCATGCATATAGATAGGCTAAAGTCAATTGTATGTTGACCTTCCTTCGGGTCACAGGCTTACTGCGGTAATTAATTTTTTTAACTGTAACAACAACAACAACTTATATTTATATAGTGCCTTTAATGTAACAAAACATCTCAAGGTACTTCACAGGAGGATTCTAAAACAAAATATGATACCGAGTCACATCAGAAGGCAAGATGACCAAAAGCTTGGTCAAAGAGGTAGGTTTAAAGGAGAGTCTTAAAGGAGAAAAGTGAGGTAGAGAAGCGAAGTAGTAAGGATGGTATTCCAGAGCTTAGGCCCTAGGCAACTGAAGTTGCAGTCACCAATCGCAGAGTGATTAAAATCAGGGATGCAGAAGAGGCCAAAATTAGAGGAGTGCAGATATCTCGAAGGATTGAGGCTGGATCATATTACAGAGATAGGGAGAGGCAAGGCTATGGAGGGATTTGAAGACAAGAATGAGAATTTTAAAATCAAGACATTATTTGACCGGGAGCAATGTAGGTCAGCGAGCACAGGGGCTTTTTCCTGGGCACAGGACATACCTGGAGAGAGTTGCGAGCAGCGGCGGCAGCGGTGGATCTGCATGGAACCTACCGAGGAGAGAATAAATCCAGACCCAGGTTCGGGGCCTTCACTTACCTGGAGAGTCGGGAGCGGTGGCGGCAGCAGCGGACCGGCGTGGAACCTTTTCTGCCTTATCTTACCCTGTAAGCTCCTTGACATCCATGGGGCCAAATCTAAAGCCCATGGATGTCAAGGAGCTTACAGTGTAAGATCAGGCAGAAAAGGAAAGCTTATGTCTGACAATGAGAACTCAAGACGACAGAAAGCCGAGAGGAGTATAGAAAGTGGAGGGGTGAAATCAAAAAGGAAATTAGAAAAGAAAAGAGGGGACATGAAAGAATATTGGCAAGCAACATCAAGGTGAACCCAAAAATGTTTTATCAATGCATTAAGAGTAAGAGGATAACTCAAGAGAGAGTAGGGCCCATAAAAGACCAAAAAAGTAACCTATGTGTCGGGGCGTAAGATGTTGGTATGGTTCTTAATGAATACCTTGCGTCTGTCTTCACAAAAGAGGGGACGATGCAGATATTGTAGTTAAGGAGGAGGACTGTGAAGTATTAGATGTGATAAACATAGGGAGAGAGTAAGTATTAATGGGATTAGTTAGCATCCTTGAAAGTTGATAAATCAGCAGGCCTGGATGAAATGTGGCTGTTAAAAGAAGCAAGAGAGGAAACAGCATAAGGTCTGACCATCATTTTCCAGTCCTCACTGGATACAGATGTGGTGCTGGAGGATTGGAGAACTGCTAAAGTTGTACCTCTGTTTAAAAAGGGAGCGAGGGATAGACCGAATAACTATAGGCCAGTCAGTCTAACCTCAGTAGTGGGCAAATTATTGGAATCTATTCTGAGAGACAGGATAAACTGTCACTGAGAAAGGCACAGGTTAATCAAGGATAGTCAGCATGGATATGTTAAGGGAAGATCTTGTTGATCAACTTGATTGAATTTTTTGAAGAACTAACAAGGAAGATAGATAAGGGTAGTGCAGTTGATGTGGTCTACATGGATTTTAGCAAGGCTTTTGACAAGGTCGCACATGGCAAACTGGTTAAAAAAATAAAATCCCATGGGATCCAGGGAAATGCAGCAAGGTGGATACAAAATTGGCTCAGTGGCAGGAAAGAAAGGGTAATTGTTGACGGGTGTTTTTGTGACTGGAGGGCTGTTTCCAGTGGGATTCCGCAGGGCTCAGTACTGGGTCCCCTGCTTTTTCTGGTATATATTAATGATTTGGATGTAAATGTAGGGGGCATGATCAAGAAGTTTGCAGACGACACAAAGATTGGCCATGTGGTAGATAGAGAGAAGGATAGCTGTAGGCTGCAGGAAGATATTGATGGTCTGGTCAGATGGGCAGAAAAGTGGCAAATGGAATTTAATCTGGAGAAGTGTGAGGGGATGCATTTGGGGAAGTCAAACAAGGCAAAGGAATACATGATTAATGGGAAAATACTGAGAAGTGTAGAGGAAGTGAGGGACCTTGGAGTGAATGTCCACAGATCCCTGAAGGTAGCAGGACAAGTCGATAAGGTGGTTAAGAAGGCATATGGAATCCTTTCCTTTATTAGCCGAGGTATAGAATATAAGATCAGGGAGGTTATGCTGGAACTATATAACTCATTGGTTCGGCCACAACTTGAGTACTGTGTGCAGTTCTGGTCACCTCATTACAGAAAGGATGTAATTGCACTATAGAGAAATAGAAAAGAAAGAGGGTACAGAGGAGATTTACAAGGATGTTGCCAGGACTGGAAATTGCAGTGATGAGGAAAGATTGGATAGGCTGGGGTTGTTCTTCTTGGAGCAAAGAAGGCTGAGGGGAGATCTGATTGAAATGTACAAAACTTTGAAGGGCCTGGATAGCGTGGAGGTGAAGGGTCTACTCACCTTAGCAGAGAGGTTAGGGATGAGGGGGCATAGATTTGAAGTGATTGGTAGAAAAATTAAAGGGGAGATGAGGAAAAACTTTTTGACCCAGAGGGTGGTGAGGGTCTGGAACTCACTCCCTGAAAAGGTAGTTGAGGCAGAAACACTCAACTCATTCAAAAGGAGTCTGGATATGCATCTCAAGTGCCGTAATATTTAGGGCTACGGACCAAATGCTGGAAGGTGGGATTAGAAAGGGTAGATTGTTTTTCGGCCGGTGCAGACACAATGGGCCAGGTGGCCTCATTCTGTGCCTTAAACTTTCTATAAACCTTCCTACCTGGGAGAGAATAAATCCAGACCCAGGCTTGGGACCTTCACTTACCTGGAGAGTCGGGAGCAGCGACGGCAGCGGCGGACCTACGTGGAACCTAACTCTATGTGCCGGAGTTTGAAAAAGAGAAACAAAAATCAAACCGTGACATCACAGGAAAACAGTGAGTTGATTGGCTGGTCAGTATGTGCTGCTTAGAAACTCATTCTAAACAACTGGGGGTTTAAAAACGTTAGAAATATTAAGTATTAATCACAAGTAACAAGTGGGTAGATAGTGAGTCTTGTCTTTTACTATTGGTAAGGTTACTTTTACTATTGGTAAGGTTATTAGTAGCAGGGTTTATTTGTTGTACCAAGGTTTATTATCCAATAGATAGAGGAATGGCAGGGCTGCTCCAACTCAGGAGTGCACATCCTGTGCTAAGTGGCAACTCCAGGACACTTCTCAGGTCCTGGATAACCATATGTGTAGGAAGTGTCGTCTGTTGCAGCAGCTTGAGCTCTGGGTTGCGGCACTTCAGCAATAGCTGGCATTACTGCGGCACATCCGTGAGGATGAGAGCTTCGTGGATAGCATGTTTATAGATGTGGTCACCCACAGCTTAAGAGTATGCAGGCAAACAGTCAAGAAGAAACAGGCAGGTAGTGCAAGAGACCCCTGAATGTGTCTCACTTTCCAACAGGTATTCAGTTCTGAATACTGAGGAAAGTGATGGTTCATTTGGGGAGTGCGACCAGAGCCAAGGCCATGGCACCACGGGTGGTTCAGCTCCACAGTGGGAGCACAAGGAAGACTGGAAGAGTGATAGTGATAGAAGATTCAATGGTCAGAAGAACAGACAGGCGTTTCTGTGGCTGCAGACGTGAATCCAGGATGGTATGTTGCCTCCCTGGTTCCAGGGTTAAGGATGTCACTGAATGGCTGCAGAGCACTCTGAGGCGGGAGGGAGAACAGCGAGCAGTCATGGTCCACATTGGTACCAACGAAATAGGTAGGAAGAGGGATGTGGTCCTGCAGAAAGAGTTTACTGAGCTAGGTAAGAGATTAGCAAGCAGGACCTCAAAAGTGGTAACCTCCGGATTACTCCCAGTACCACGTGCAAGTGAGTACAGAAATAGGAGGATAGTGCAGATGAATGCATGGCTGGAAAGATGGTGAATGAAGGAGGGCTTTAGATTCCTGGAACACTGGGACCAGTTCTGGAAAAGGTGGGACCTATACTGGCTGGACAGTTTGCATCTGAACAGAGCGGGGAGAAATTTCCTTGTGGGGTGATTTGTTAGTGCTATAGGGGAGGAATTAAACTAACCTGACAGGGGTGTGGGAACCAGGAGGCGGCACAGTGGCGCAGTGGTTAGCACCGCAGCCTCACAGCTCCAGTGACCCAGGTTCAATTCTGGGTACTGCCTGTGTGGAGTTTGCAAGTTCTCCCTGTGTCTGCGTGGGTTTCCTCTGGGTGCTCCGGTTTCCTCCCACAAGCCAAAAGACTTGCAGGTTGGTAGGTAAATTGGCCATTATAAATTGCCACTAGTATAGGTAGGGTAGGGAAGGGTAATAGGGAAATATAGGGACAGGTGGGGATGTTTGGTAGGAATATGGGATTACTGTAGGATTAGTATAAATGGGTGGTTGATGGTCGGCACAGACTCGGTGGGCCGAAGGGCCTGTTTCAGTGCTGTATCTCTA
Source organism: Heterodontus francisci (assembly GCF_036365525.1). NCBI lineage: Eukaryota > Metazoa > Chordata > Chondrichthyes > Heterodontiformes > Heterodontidae > Heterodontus > Heterodontus francisci. The sequence goes on from NC_090372.1 coordinate 87,171,990, forward strand.
AACTAAACTAAGGAATACCAAGCTGCACAAAATATTGGGAAAGATAGATAGGTCTAGAGTAGAGAATAGTAAGTTATTAGGTGAGGTCAGAGTAAGGGAGAAAGAAATAAAGTCTAAATCAGGGTTAATGTACATGAATGTGAATGCACGGAGTGTTGTTAATAAGATTGTTGAGTTACAGGAAATACAATATTGATGCTATAACAGAGACTGGGCTCAAAGAAGGACAAGACTGGGTATTGAAAATTCCTGGATACAAGATATTGAGGAAAGACAGGATAGGCAAAAATGGATGAGGGGTGGCGGTATTGATTAAGGAGAGCACTGTGGTGTTGGAGAAAAAGGATGTCCCAGAGGGGTCGAGGACAGAATCAATTTGGCTAGAGCTAAGGAACAAAAAAGGTGCAGTTACATTGTTTGGTGTTGTCTATAGGCCACCAACTAGTGGGAAAGGACATGGAGTAACAACTTTGCAAGGAAATTACAGAGAGGTGCAAAAACTATAGAGTAGTTATAAAGGGGGACTTTAATTATCCAAACAGACACTGGGATAGTAGTAGTGTACAGGGCACTGAAGGGCAAGGATTCCTAGAGTGTGTTCAGGAAGATTTTCTACAGCAGTATGTTTCTAGTTCAACGAGAAAGGAGGCTTTGCTAGACCTGGTTCTTGGGAATGAGGTGGGCCAAATGGATCAAGTATCAGTCGGAGATCATTCAGGGGATTGTGATCATTGTATCATAAGGTTTAGGCTGACTATGGAAAAGGACAAAGAACAATCCAGAGTAAGAATAATTAACTGGGGGAAAGACCACTTCAATGGGTTAAGAACGGAGCTGGGGCGAATAAATTGGAGGCAAAGGTAGGCAGGAAAAACGGTAGCTGAGCAATGGGCTACCTTCAAAGAAGAGATAGCTCGGACACAGTCAAGGTATGTCCCACGAAAGGAAAAGGTAGGGTAAACAAATCCAGAGCTCCCTGGATGACAAAAGAGGTAAAGATTAAGATAAAGAAGAAAAAGTGTGCTTATGACAGATGTCAGGTAGAAAATACTGTTGAGAACCAGGCTGAATATAGAAGGTCGAGAGAGAGGAAGTGAAAAAGCAAATAAGAGAAGCAAAGAGAGAGCATGAAAAGAGACTGGCAGCTAACATTAAAGGGAACTCCAAAGTTTTCCATTGACATATAAAGAGGAAAAGGATGGTAAAAGGAGGGGTTGGGCCGATTAGGGACCATAAAGGGGATTTACACATGGAGGCAGAGGGCATAGCTGAGGTATTAAATGAATACTTTGCATCTGTCTTTACCAAGGAAGAAGATGCGACCCAGGCAATGGTGAAAGAGGAGGTAATTCAGACTCTAGAAGGGTTTAAAATTGATAAGGAGGATGTATTAGATAGGCTGTCTGTACATAAAATGGATAAAAGACCAGGGCCGGATGAGATGCATCCAAGGATACTGAGGGAAGTGAGGGTGGAAATTGCAGAGGCACTGGCCATAATTTTTCAGTCTTCCTTAGACTCAGGGCTGGAGCCAGAGGACTCGAGAATTGCAAATCTTACACCTTTGTTCAGAAAAGGGTGTAAAGATAAGCCCAGAAACTACCAGTCAGTTTAACTTCGGTGCTGGGGAAACTTCTAGAAAGAATAATTCGGGACAAAATTAATCATCACATGGACAAATGTGGGTTAACTAAAGAAAGCCAGCATGGATTTCTTAAGGGAAAATCATGTTTGACTAACTTGCTGCAGTTTTCTGAGGAGGTAACAGAGAGGATTGATGAGAGCAATGCAGTTGATGTGGATAACATGAACTTTCAACAGCCGTTTGAAACAGTACCACACAACAGATTTGTGAGCAAAGTTATAACTCATGGAATAAAAGCGACGGTAGCAACATGGATACGGAATTGGCTGAGTGACAGGAAACAAGGAATAGTGGTTTATGGATGATTTTCAGGCTGGAGGAAGGTTTGTAGTGGAGTTCCCCAGAGGTCAATATTGGGACCCTTGCTTTTCCTGATATATATTAATGACCTAAACCTTGGTGTACAGGCACAATTTTAAAGTTTGTGGATGATACGAAACTTGGAAACATTGTGAACTGTGAGGCAAATGGTGCAAAACTGCAAAAGGACATAGACAAGTTGGTGGAATGGGTGTAAGGTGGCAGATGATGTTCAATGCAGAGAAATGTAAAGTGATACATTTTGGTAGGAAGAACATGGAGAGATGATATAAAATAAAGGGTACAATTCTAAAGCGGGCACAGGAGCAGCGGGACCTGGGTGTATATGTGCATAAGTCATTGAAGGTGGCAGGACAGTTTCAGAAAGCGGTTAATAAAGCATACAATATCCTGGACTTTATTAATAAGGGTATAGCGTACAAGAGCAAGGAAGTTAAACTGAACTTATATAAGACACTATTTCAGCCTCAGCTGGAGTATTGTGTCCAGTTCTGGGCGCGCACTTTAGGAATGATGTGAGGGCATTGGAGAGAGTGCAGAAAAGATTCACAAGAATTGTTTCTGAGATGAAAAACCTCATTTATGAAGATAGATTGGAGAAGTTGGGACTGTTTTCCTTGGAGAAGAGAAGGCTGAGAGGAGATGTGATAGAGATATTCAAAATCATGAGGGATCTGGACAGAGTAGATAGGGAGAAACAGTTCCCATTCATGAAAGGATCGAGAATGAGAGGGCACAGATTTAAAATAATGGGTAAGAGAAGCAACAGCGACATGAGGAAAACTTTTTCACGCAGCGAGTGGTTAAGGTCTGGAATGCGCTGCCTGAAAGTGTGGTGGAGGCAGGGTCAATTGAAGCATTCAAAAGGGAATTAGACTGTTATATGAAAAGGAAGAATGTGCAGGGTTACAGGGAGAAAGCTTGGAAATGCCACTAAGTGAATTGGTCATTCGGAGAGCCGGTGTGGACATGATGGGCCGAATGGCCTCCTTCTGCGCTGTAACAATTCTGTGATAAGGGAACGGGACTTGGTGTGAGTTACGACATGGGCAGCAGTGTTGTAGAAGGGTGTAATTGGGAGACCAGCCAGGAGTGCACTGGAATAGTCAAGTCTAGAGATAATGAAGGCACGAATGAGTGTTTCAGCAGCAGATGAGCTGAGGCAGGGGTGAAGTCGGTCGACGTTACAGAGGTAGAAATAGGTGGTCTTAGTGATGGAACCAATATGAGGTTAGAAGCTTATCTCGGGGTCAAAGGTGACACCAAGGTTGTGAACAGACTGGCTTAATCTTAGAATGTCGCCATGAAGAGGGATGGAGTCGATAGCTAGGGGAGTTTGGAGCAGGGACCGAAAATAATGGCTTCAGTCTGCCCAATATTTAATTGGAGGAAATTTCTGCTCCTCCAATGGAGGATAAGCAGTCTGATAATTTACCAACAGTGGAGGAGTCGAGAGGTTGTGTTGAGGTAGTGAAACCAAACGCTGTGCTTTCAGATAATGTCGCCAAGGCACAGCATGTAGATGAGAAATAGGAGGGGGCTACGGATAGATCCTTGAGGGACACCAGAGGTAAAGGAGTGGGAGCAGGAAGAGAAGATATTCCAGGTGATTGGTTACGATTAGATAGTTAAGAATGGATCCAGGTGAGAGCAGTCCGACCAAGCTGGACAACAGTGGAGAGGTGATGTAGGAGGACGGTGTGGTCAACTGTGTCAAAGGCTGCAGACAGGTTGAGAAGGATGAGGAAGAAAGTTTACCTTTGTTACAGCCACATAGGATATAATTTGTGACTGTGGTAAGAGCTGTTTCTGAACTGTGGCAGGAATAGAAACCTGATTAGAGGGGATTCTAACATAGAGTTCTGGGAAAGATGGGACGGATTTGGGAGGCGACAACATGTTCAAGGACTGTGGAGAAGAAAGGGAGGTTAGAGATGTTTGACAGGACAGTGAGGTCAAGGGTTTTTTTGGGGATAGGGGTGATAACGGCAGATTTAAAGGAGAAAAGGAAAACACCTGAAGAGACAGAATCATTAACAATATCAGCTAGCATGGGGACCAGGAGGGGAAGTTGGGTGGTCAGCAGTTCAGTGAGAATAACATCGAGGGGACAGGGGGTGAATCTCATGAGCTCAGAGAGGGCATATGGGGAGATACGAGAAAGATACGAGTTCAGGGCTAGGGCAGGGGAAAGCATTATAGGGAGTTTGGCCAGGTGGGCTAGTGGAAGGAAGGAATGTGGCAGAGACAGCTGATTGGATGGTCTTGATCTTAGCGACAAAGAAGTCCATGAGCTCCTTGCACTTATTGTTGGAGGGGCGGGTGAAGGGGTTTAAGAAGACAGTCTGCAGTATAGAAAAGAAGCCGGGGTTTATCTTTGCATTCCAGGATGATTCTGGAATAGTGTGCAGTTTTAACAGACAAGAGCAGGACCCGATAGTGTTTCAAGTGGTCCAGCTAGATTTGGCAGTGGAGAGCTAAAACAGTTATGTGCCATATCCTTTCAAGTCTGCGTCCCTTGGACTTAAGAGAGCAGAGATAAGGACCGTACCAGCGTGAATGGCCAGGGTGAGGGTGAGTAATGGTTTTATTGGAGACTAGGGCATCAAAGGTGAGAATGCGACTGAACAAATCAGCAGCTGCAGAAATTTTGTGACGGACAGAGGGCCAAAGACTAGACAGTTTGGATTTTGAAGGTGCAGTTGCAAAGGATAGTTTTTTTTCAGCGACCAATACACAAGGAGGCAGAATTGGGGCGTGGAAAGGGGATGTGGGTGGAATGATACAAAGAAGTGATCAGAGATGGCTTTATCTTTGACTGATCCAATGAGAGTAGTGAGACCATGTGAGATGGCAAGGTCAAGGGGGTGGCCATTAATGTGGGTTGGGGAGTTTACATGGAGGGAGAGATTTAGGGAGGATAAGAGGGCAGTGAACTCAGAGGAGAGAGAACATGATGAGTTGTGATGGAGGTTGAAATCACGAGGATGAGAAGTCATTCAGTGGGAGGAAAGCAGTGAAGATATCTCGGTGATAAAATTTTTATCATACTTGTGAAGGTGATTGAGAGTGATAATTTTGAGAGAGGTGAGAGTGCTACAGTATTTTTCTTGTTTGATTTACAAATTACTTTAAATTTTTAAAACTGCAAAAGAGAGATTTCACATCGACAATTCTCTTCCTTATGATATTCCAAACAACACTAACATTTGTATTTTTGAATATTTCTTGATATCCTCCAAAAAGACAACCATCTCTGCCAGTTTCCCAAGGCAATGAAAAGTATAGAACTCTGCATCAACAAAATCCCATTTCACCAATATCTTTGCTCAAACATGTAAAGTATATTTGATGGTTTTGAAATGCAAAGTAGTCAAGGTACAAAGGAAGCCCTGTCAGTTTTACTAGATTTCTTCTCAAGATGATGGTAGAATATGTTCTATTTCTACTACAAATAGTTTGAAATACAAGCATGTTACAGTGTCGAGTCCTTCAAAGTCTGTTGAAAGTATATGGTACTAAAGCAAAATACGAAACTATAATAAAAATTCCTGTGGATTATATTTTGCATCTTGACAGTGCTTATCTATTTATGTGAGATTACTGCTCAAATTATATGCAGATCTCAAAACATTTCAGAACGGATAATGCCATATGACTCTCCTGATAATTCCTTAATTCCTTTTGATAAATACAGGAGGGATATTCTAGCTGCTGGTAAAATTTTGGCTCATATTTCACCAGACAGGAAATTGGATTTTGTATGTTAATCTGGATTTGGCTAGTGCTTAAATTTGCTAATGTAGTAATTACGATTGGCCAACTTGGCTTCAGCTGACCCCCTTCACAACATAAACAGGAAATATTGTTCTGCTGCTCCAAGTATCTGTAATGGGAGAAATATCTGTACAAAAACATTATATGGTAAATAGAGTGATCCCACAATGCCAGTGGGAGCCTTGCTTGAAGGGAACACAGTCAGAAGTAAGGGCCAGAATTTTACAGCCCCCCAATGAGCGGGCTGGAGATGGGAGGGCGTAAAATTGAGTGGGAGGTGGGGGAGCCGTTCCTGACGCCTCCCCGCCCCCGCTGCAATTTTACGTGGGGCGGCGGTGGCGAGAAACAACCCACCCATCCCAGGCCAATCAAGGGCCTTAAATGGCCAATTAAATACCACTTAACAGCCTCCTCCCGCCACTGCAAAAGCCCCAAGAGCACCGCCAGGTAAAACCTGGCAGCCTTCTTGCGGGCTGCAAGGAGAGGCCCTCCTGATCAGGCACCTTGTGCCCCAAGGAGGGCTGCCTCCGAAGCCCCATCTGCCCCCACCGCACAACACTCCCCCAACCCCCAACCGACCCCTCCTTGCCTCGCCGGGGTCCGGCCGATTGTCCCTGGAGAGGCCCTAAAAACCTATCTTTGTTCCGGGCCATCCTTCACCTTGCTTGCGATGGCTGGGGCATAGTGGCCCAGTGGCCACTGCTGCCGGTAGCGCTGTTAGGACTAAGAGCTGCCAGCCTGCTGATTGGTGGGCAGCTCCATTAGGCGGAACATCCTGCCTCAAGGAGGTTGAAGTCCCGCCCAAGGGTAATTAAGGGCGAGGAGAGCAAAAAATTCCAGTGTGGCTCCCCAGGCCTGGCAGAGGCGGACTCACCCTTGACTTTTCGGCTGGTAGGCGGGGCCTCCCAACCAATGTAAAATTCCGGCAAAGGCCACAACACTACTGCCAATTTTCCAATCAGTGCTCCCTTGCAGGAAGGTTCCGCTGGGAGTGTGGGAGCACTAATACGCTCTTTCATTTAACATCCCATTTCAGAACTATTCTTCTTGCACTGTTTTACATATTCTGTCATTTCTGAGCCTGATCTGAGTAGCTATAAATTCTTTCTAAAATTGTCTAAAATAATTCTCAACATAATACACATCTAGTAACAATAAAAATTGCAGCAGTGTCAAAATAAAATATGCTTTCGGAAATCTAGTTATATAATTTATTCTATTTGTATGATGCAAACCACACATTGAGGGCTGAATCTTGTGGTCCCGTGCCAAGAGCGGTGGTGGGCGTAAAAAATGGCAGCCGGCAAGCACAGGCCGCACGCCACCACACAGCCGCAATCTTGAGCCCGACGGCTCATTCTGATCTGCAGGGTGGCCGCCCCTCCAATCACGTGGTGAGGGCGGCCTCAGCAACGCCGTGAACGGCGTCAACATTTCTCCACAGGCACTATTTTTAAAGGGCTGCCAGCCCTGTGAAGAAACTGCAGAGTTGCCCCCCACAACTACACTACCAATGCAGAACTGACCCCTCCCCCCCCATCTACACTAAGTGCAGAGTTGATCCCTTTTCCCCGAACCCCACGACACTACAAATGGAGAGTACCCCACTTCCCCACCTCGGAGGCACCAGCTTTCCTTGGACGGGCAAGTGAAGGCGTGTGAGTGCCGCACACGCACTGGAGATCTGGAACTGCAGATAAGATCGCTCCGGTTTTCATTTTAATTCATGCAAACAGGCAATTTAAATACATAAAGTTGGGTCCCGTTGCAGAGTGGCGGAGGGCCCGGCACAGAGCTTCCCCGCTGCTGGGAGGATTGGGCCCGGCAATCCTGATGTCGGGTTCCGTGGCGGGCCGCTGCCTCTCCAATCTTCCTGTCCCCCTCCACGGAGCCCGACGTCGGGATGAGAACAAGATCTCGGCCTAAGTATGTGAGTAAATTAAGACACACACACACACACACACACATTATAAAAAGAAAGTCACATTGGACAGTGCCAGCTGCAGCTCAGTGGGTAGTACTTTCACCTCAGAGTCAAAAGGTTGGGGCTTAAGGTCCCTTTCAGAGACTTGAAGACAAAAATCTAGGTTGACACTCCAATGCAGCACTGATGGAATGCTACACTGTTGGAGGTGCTGACTTTCAGATGAGACATTAAACTGAGGTCTGATCTGTTCTCTCAGGTGGATGAAAAGATCTCTGGGCATTATTTCGAACAGTTGGGGAATTTTCCCCATTGTTCTGGCCAATATTTATCCCTAAATCAATGTCACTAAAAAATTATTATCTGGTCATTAGTACATTACTGTTTGTGGGAGCTTGCAGTGCGCAAATTGGCTGCCACATTTCTTGCATTACAACAGTGATTACACTTCAAAAGTACTTCATTGACTATAACGTGCTTTAGGACATCCTGAGGTCAGGAAATGCGCTTGTATGAATGCAAGTCTTTCGTTTTTTATGATTCCAAAACTCTTTAATAGCCATGTCTCAGGTTTCAGTACTATGTTGCAGCTAAAGCCTATTTTTTATATGAAAGATAAAGAAAAAACGCATTAGGATCAAAACTCAAAACACAGGGCAAAGAAATTATACCTTTTATTTCATATGGCATAGAAAACTTTAATAATAACTGAAAATCTTGTAACTATCAAGCCATCTAAATGAGATTGTATTTACCATGTAACTTTTAATCTTAAAGATAAAATTGGCAACAAGGACTACTTGTGTGCAGTTTTTTAAAGTGATAATATATCAGAATACAGGCCAGTGCAGTAGCAATATAAAACATACAAATTGTAAATGTAACTGTAAATATTAACTTTCAGGCAGATAAGCAATAACATTGTGAAAGTGAAATTGTAAACTGTCATTTAATTTTTATTTATTTACAGATTTTAGATATTGCGATTTGAGGAATGTTGGCTAGAATCCTCAGTGAAGGTACTCTTGACAGGGCTATCTCCAGCACTGTATACCATACTAGCCATTGTGCCACTGAATCATCCCTTATGCAGCACTCAAGCTGACTCTTTGGGAGTCTGAATTTTAACATTATGATGTAGCATGGTAGAGATTTGTGGAGTATCATATAAAAAGATGAGATGACATGGTGCAGCAAATGGGCCTCATACCACTGCAGAACATTTTGCAACATCCCACATTCCACAGCAACCACAAACAAACTTAACCTCGGACTCAAGGAGTTAAGATCTTACACTTGGGCGGTCAGAGATTGTAGTGGCAATAGCCGGGAATTTTGGCTAATGTACCTCTCTTATCTGTATTTTTACCTGTGAAGAATATCTCCATTCGAGAAATTGCCTTCTGTTGCCAAATTAAACAATTATGAAGTCTTTCTCCAAATAGGCTTGGATTCATCTACTCAGTATCCAGGCCTTTCTTAGTAGCACCAGATTCTTTTGTGCTCTAGGTATGTCTCCTTCTTCTCAGAGATCATGATGACTCATTGCCTTTATGACCCCGATGTAGAAAAATCTGTAGAGATATAAAAGCAAATTCTGCTTAATTGATATAAGAAATGGCACAAAATGACTAAGAATTCTGAATATTAAAGAAAATTATTAAAAAATAATCTACGTAAAAGCAATTGATAATGGATCAAAAACATTTACATGTGTATTGAAATATTTGTGTAAAATTGTAATGCATATCATAAAACTGAAATGATAACAGAGCAGACTGTCGTTTTATACATACTTGAATATTGGTTTGATAAAACAACACAACACTCACCAGAATCAATGAAGTAAGAGGTGATGTTAGGTCAGTGTTCTATAGATGGAATATCACGTTTTCTCCTTTGGCATATCAGTGTGTGGGATTATGTCATTTTTTTCTGGCTAGTGATATTGTAAATCATTGCTGTGCTTTTATTTTTGATGGTCTTTGGCAGTTCAAGCAATTTTGGAAATTCTGTCAAATTGTTTTGTATTAATGCTCCAGATATATTGATGATCCTCTTGATAAGTACTTTCTTTTTGTGCCTAAAAGTAAAAGTACTTTAGGAATGTCAAGATTTTTGACTGGTTTACGGACAGTAATTATGTGCAGTTATCACTGAAATAATCACACACACTTTCAGAGAACAAGGTTACCTACTGTTAGAGATAAGCTGAATTGTCCTATTGAGCTTCTGTTGAAATTTTTCAATTTTACAGCTTTAATGAATGGGAGTGAACCTCTTAAGCTATGTTAATAGAGTGAGTGACATTATTTCAGTAGTGATTAAGGGCTGAACTTTACCAGCCCCTCAACACCGCCACCCGGCGGCAAGCCCTTCATCTAAATATGCAGATTTAACATTAAGTAGATGCAAATAAACTTACCTGCAGGCGGTGGCCGTCCCATGCCGATTTTACGGCCGCCATTCGTGCTTCATGCACCTTTGAAACTCCGTATGGAGTTCCGAGGCGAGAACCTGGTGGGGAGGCGGGAGGAATAAAATTTTCAGTGCGGGAGGGGTGGAAGAGCATGGAAATCAATTTTTATTGGTTGTGTGAATGGAGGGAAGGGGTTAAAGGGCAAACAGTGCAAAGTTTGGGGTTTAAAGGTCGGGACAGTCAAGAATGGTTTTCCGGGGGGGGGATGGGGGGAGAGGGTTATAAATTTATTGTGTGATCATTGGGGGGGGGGTGTGGAAGAGGCACTTTTATCATAAATGTAATGTTTTTATTAAAAGTTAAAGTCCTGGTCCCTTTAAAAACTAAAATCTCTGCTTAAAGCCCTTTAAAAATGGCACCGGTACCTGCACAGTGGCGCCGGAAGCCGTTACCGGGGCCGAGGCAGCCGCCCCCTCTACGTCATCGGGGGCAGCTGCTCTGCCTCCTCTATTTATCCTTAGAAAATAGGCGACAGGTTTAGATAGAGGATTTGGATCGGCGTAGGCTTGGAGGGCCGAAGGGCCTGTTCCTGTGCTGTAATTTTCTTTGTTCTTTGTTCTTTATTTAAATGAACCCCCGCGCATAATATCGCAGGGGCTCAGGAACGGTGCATCCGGGCGGGATGTATGCTATCATCAGAGTGCGCTGCCGCGAACTGCGGCGCACTCATAAAATTCAGCTCTAAGAGTGGGAAAAGGCAGGTCACATCAGAGGCAGAAGATTAGGTTTCTCGGAGATAAAGATGTATGTATGAATTATATACAGGGCACATAAATGAAGGGCAATTATCGGAAGAAAACCAAAGTTATCTACCTATAAAAGAAACTGGCTAAGTTTTATTAAAAACCATCTTTACTGAAAAGTATGACAGAAAAAAAGGACTGATGACCTCAACAATGTTAGAACAAGGCAAAACCCAATATAATATAAAATGTATGTCAACTGCATAGAAGTAGTTTCATCTCCGCCCACCGGGGGTCGGTCCTGGGGAGCCACGCTGGGATTTTTCACTGCCCAGGTCCTTAATTGGCCTTGGACGGGACTTCCACCTCCTTAAGGCTGGAAATCCCACCTAATGAAGCTGCTAGCCAATCAGCGGGCCAGCAGCTCTATGTCCCAACAGTGCCACTGGGAGTGGTGGCCACTGCTGGGACTATGCCCAGCCATTGCAAGCAGAGTGAAGAACGGCCCCGGAACAAAGGTAAGTGTCCCTGGAGAGGCCCCAAAAAATCAGCCAAGCCCAGAGAGGCAAGGGGAGTCAGTTAGTAGGTAGATGGGGGGGGGGTTGTGCAGTGGGGGCGGTTGGGGCTTTGGGGGTGGCCTTCCATGGGGCACGGGGTGCCTGGTCAGGAGAGCACCCCCTAGCACGCAAGACAGCTGCCAGGTTTTACCTGGTGGTTGTCTTGGGGCCTTTGCCGTCCGCTCGAGGGTAAGGGTGGTGCAGTGGTTAGCACCGCAACCTCACAGCTCCAGGGACCCGGGTTCAATTCTGGGTACTGCCTGTGCGGAGTTTGCAAGTTCCCCCTGTGACCGTGTGGGTTTTCGCCGGGTGCTCCGGTTTCCTCCCACAGCCAAAGACTTGCAGGTAAATTGGTCATTGTAAATTGCCCCCAGTGTAGGTAGGTGGTAGGGATTATGGGATTACTGCAGGGTTAGTATAAATGGGTGGTTGTTGGTCGGCACAGACTCAGTGGGCCGAAGGACCTGTTTCAGTGCTGTATCTCTAAATTAAAAAAAAAATAAAATACCTGCGGTAGCAGGAGGAGGCCCTTAAGTGGCAGTTAATTGGCCATTTAAGAGCCTTGACTGGCCTGGGGCAGGTGGGCCATTTCTTGCCATTGTCGTCCCGCAGAGAATTGCAGTGGGGGCCAGATGGCGTCGGGAATGGCCCCCACGCCTCCTACTCAATTTTACGCCCTCCTCCACCACCAGCCTGCTCATTAGGGGGCCGTAAAATTCCGGAGAGTATCTCCTTATAATGTTTGCTGCCAATTTGAGTCATTAGTAAATAACATCACTGCATTTTGTCTGTCAAGTCTGTAAAGTAGAAGGATACTGAGCAGCATGAAAGTATAAAGGTTGTAGCATTTATATTTAAATTTTCAAAGCATTAGTAGGAATCATTAAAAGTAGCATTTACCAATATGATTTTCTATTAAATTTCCTTTCTTTTGGGTTGGTGTAGTGGTAAAAATTGATTGTCTCCCAAATTTTAAAAAAAAGTCCAAATTCTCAATTTAATCTTTAGTGCCAAAAATCAGGTCCAGGAATAGGCATCGATCACATCATGACATCAGCATATCTATCTTATGCTGTACAAGCTGTACCTGATGCACGAAAGAGACAGCATGTATTGTGTTTTCTAACTTCACAAATGTCACCTGTGCAGATCTTTGGATCGGATTTTTGATGCTAAAAAAAAGCTGGAGAATTGGATTAAAAAATTGATCATTTTAGAACATAAGAAATAGGAGCAGGAGTAGGCCATTCAGCCGCTTGGGCCTACTCTGCCATTCAATAAGATCATGGCTGGCAGATCTTCTACCTCACTACACCTTCCCCCACTATCCCCATATGCCTTAGTATCCAAAAATCTGTCGATCTCTGACTTGAATATGTTCAACGACTGAGCATCGTCATCTCTCTGCGGTAGAGAATTCCAAACGTTCTCCTCATCTCAGACCTAACACTTTATTCTGAGACTGTAACCCCTAGTTCTAGACTCCCCAGTCAGGAGAAACATCCTCCCAGCAACTACCCTGTCAACATTTTAAAAATTTTATATGTTTTAATGAGATCACCTGTCAGTCTTCTAAATTGCAGGGAAAATCGGCCTGGTCTACTCAATCTCTACTCATAGAATAATTCCCTCACCCCAGGAATAAGTGAACCTTTGTTGCACTCCCTCGAAGGTAAGGAGAACAAAGCTGTACACAGTACTCCAGGTGTAGCCTCACCAAGGTCCAGTACAATTTCAGTAAGACTTCCTTACTCTTGTACTCCAATCTGTTTATAATAAAGGCTGACATACCATTTGCTTTCGTAATTGCTTGCTGTACCTGCATGCTAACTGTCCGTGATTCGTGTATAAGGTCATCCAGATCCCTCTGAATATCCTGTTTTCACTATTTAAAAACGATTCTGCTTTTCTGTTTTTCCTACCAAAGTGGATAACTTCACATTTCTCCACATTTTATTCTAACTGCCATGTTCTTGCTCACTTAACCTGTCCAAATCCTTTCGCAGCCTCATTGTATCCTCCTCACAGCTTATTCGCCCACCCTAATGTTGTATCATCAGCAAACCTGCATACATTACACTCAGTCCCCTCACCTAAGTCATTGATATAGATTGTAAATAGCTGAGGCTTAAGCATTGATCCTTGTGGTACTTCACTAGTTATAGCCTGCCAACCCGAAAATACCCCGTTTATTCCTACTCTGTTTTCTGTCCGTTAACCAATCTTCAATCCACGCTCATATATTATCTCAAATTCCATGAGCCCTAATTTTGTGTAATAACCTCTTGTGGATGTTTTTTGAAAATACAGATACACTACAGCTGCTGGTTCTCCCTTAAACACCCTGCTAGTTAGAACCCCAGAAAACTTGAACAGACTTGTCAAACACGATTTTTCTTTCATAAATCCATGTACACGTTGCCCAATCATATTATGATTTTCTAAGTCCCTGTTATCATGCCCCAATAATAGATTCAAGCATTTCCACTACTATTCATGTCAAACTAACCGATCTATAGTTCCCTGTTTTCTCTCTTCCTCTTTTCTTGAATCGTGGGGTTATGTTTGCTACCTGCCAACCCACTGGGACCATTCTAGAATTTAGGGCATTCTGGAAGATCAAAACCAATGCATCGCTATCTCTATCGCCACCTTTTTTTAAAACCTAGGGTGTAGGCCATTAGGTTCAAGGGATTTGTTGGCTCTTAGTCCCATTAATTTCTCCAGTACTATTTCTTTAAAATACTAATATCCTTAAGTTCCTCATTCTTACCAGACCTTTGGTTCCTCATTACTTTGGAATGTTTTTTGTATCTTCTACCATGAAGTCAGATACAAAGTATTTGTTTTATGTCTCTGCCATTTCCTTATACCCCATTATAATTTATCTTGTCTCTGCCTCTAAGCAATCCATGCTTATTCTTGCTAATCTATTGCTTTTTACATGCCTATAAAGCGTTTACAATCATTTTTATGTCTCCAGCTAGTTTACTCTTATCCTATTTTCTCTTTTTTTTAGATCAATTTCTTGGTCATCCTTTGCTGAATTTTAAAATCCTCCCAGTTCTCAGGCTTACAATTCCTTTTTGCAACATTGCAAGCTTCTTCCTTTGATCTAACACTATCTTTAACTTCTCGTTAACTACTTTTCCTACGGGCGTTTTATTCTTTAAATTAATTTATAAAGTTCTTAAATTATAAATTAATTCTTTAAATATTTTCCATTGCCTATCTACTGTTACATTGTTTAATCTGGATTGCCTTTTCTACTTGTCCAACTCTCCCCTAACACCAATGTAGTTTATTTTGTTAAGATTTAAGTCACTAGTTTCGCACTAAACTAAATCACTCTCAAACTCAATATAAAATTCTCATATTATGATCATTCTTCCCCACAGACCTTTTCACAAGGTTATTAATTAATCCTGTCTCAGTCTAAAATAGCCTGTACCCTAGTTGGTTCCTTGACTCATTGATCAAGAAACTATCTTGAATGTATTCCATGAACTCGCCCCCCCACCCACTACTGAAATCTGGTTTGTCCGTCAATATGAAGATTAATGTACTACCCTTGTTAAATGCACCTCTAATTTCCTGATTTATACTCTGCCTGACAGTAGAACTACTGTTAGGGGCCTATAAACTATTTCCACAATTGTTTTTTGCCCCTTGTTGTTTCTTAACTCTACCCAAACTAATTACTTGATTTTCTCTCTACCCTTTATTATCAGGGCAACACCTCCTCCTTTTCCATTTTTCCTATCTCTTTTAAAAGGTCAAGTATCCTGGAATATTTAATTCCCAACCTTGGTCACACTGTAACCATGACTCCAAAATGGTTATTAGGTCAAATCCATTTATATCTATCTGGGCTATTAATTCATCTATTTTGTTGCAAGTGATTCACATGTTCAGATACTTTGGCTTTAACTGTTTTCTATTTTTTCCGCAATACCACCTTAGTCATAATGCTGTGGTAACTTTGTTAAGATCTCCTTCCTGATCCATATTTATATATTATATATTTATCCAAATCATTACTCTTCTCTACAGCCTCAACATTTCCCTTACTGCTTTTGAATTTACCTTTCTGATGCATTCCTCCAACTTCCACAGCCTAGAATTCCCATGAGCTCCAATTTGGATAAAGCTCTTAGTACACGTCATAATTCTCATAGGGAATACACTCTTGGAAACTCCTTGGGAGATTCCAGAAATTGTAAGACTGAACAATTTAAATTTAAACATTTTTACTGGAAGGAGGGTTATTGCTGCCATTGGTAGGCATGATATTTTAAATATTTTTGAGGAACAATGATGAGCACTTCCATTTTCATTCTGTTTCATAAAGGCAGTAATTTCCAAAAGAAAATACATTTTCAGTTCTTACGAATATTTATCCAATGGGAAATCTGTAATGGCAATGCTGAAAAGCCCATTTTGATTACATTTACCCTTGATATACATGGATACCATGCATATCTATGTGGTACCATATAATCTCTGCAACTTGATGAAGGACATCTAATAGTTATGAAATTAATTGTTTGAGTACTGGAGCAGGATTTCCCTGGGGGTTCTGAAACCTGCCATTAGGCTGAAGTGTGGGCCAGAAGCCAGTACTGTGTGGGAAACAGTCAGTCACTCATTGTGATTTTTCTCAGGGTGGCCAATTGTTGTCCAGAGGGAGGGCCCATCATCCAATTAAGGTTGGGGGCAGGCTCTCGAAACTGGATGGCCAATCAGAGGCTTTCCAGCTTAAAAAGAGTAGGAGGCTGTGATGGCAGGTAAATAAAGAAGAGGGCACTTCAAATGGAGGTGCCCACTCTCCAACCTTTTTCAAGTTTAAATAATTAAAAATGGATTTTGTAGCCAGGCCACCACTGTTGGATGGGCAGCCTTTATGCAGGGCAGCCTGTGAATCCCAGTTGGCCCCCTTTATTGGCCTTAAATGGTCCTTAATGAGCCGTGTCGGTGACTCATCATGTATGGGCAGGTAGCTATGCTACCAACCCCCCATCCCACTTCCGTGGAAATGGCCACGGGGGTGGATGGAGCCGGGAACCAGCATGCAGCACGATTTTTAGCACCTGCCCCACCCGGTTCCGATCCCAGCCTCAGCGGGGCCTAAAAATAAAATCCTTGATCTTTAATAAGATCTGATGGGAATAGTGCAATTTATGCTTTAACATGTCGTAATATGTCTTGGATGACTGTAGCTATGATTTTGCAGGTTCTGAACCAGTAGCTTTGCAGATAAAATCTTCCAGCTTTACATGGTGAGTGGTCCAGAAGCTTAATCCTTCGTTCTAATAAGGGCACCCGCCTGGCAAAATAACGTATTTCCATATTACAGGGGAGTCTTCTCGTTCAGACTGAGGAAATTCTTATTACCTGGCACACTTCATTACTCTAAAAGACCATCAAACAATATGATGACACTTTTAAGATATGAAGTGGGTCTCCAGAGATGTATTTGAGCACTTTCTAATGACCACTTACGAGTATTCAATATAACAGCATTATTTGAAGGAATTAAAATTGCTGCCCAGAGAGAGAGCATTTAATCTCCTAATTTGTTTGTCCTATAACAATTTGCAAGTAATATTACCTGTGAGCTTCTGTGCTTTAACTTTGACCCCAGCTCCTCAAACTCCCTCAGCAGAACCACATTCCTAGTTCTACCTATGTCATTGGTTTCTGCCACGACAACTAGATCTTCCCCCTCCAAGTCTTTCTCCAGCCACGAGGGGATATTCCTAACCCTGGCACCGGGCAAGCAACACAACCTTCGGAGTGCCTGTTCACAGCCACAGAGAACAGTGTCTATCCCCCTGACTATACTGTCCCCTACCACTACCATATTCCTCTTCATTCCCCCCACTCGAATAGCCTCCAATACCATAGTGCAACAGACAATTTGTTCATTCACCCTGCAGACTTTGCCCTCAACCACACAGGCAACACGAACCTTGTATCTGTGGGGTAAGGGCAAAGGCCGAGGCTCCTCCAACACTGCACCTGTGGTCCCCTTACATGCCTAACTCGCAGTCACACCGTTCTGTTCCTGACCACTAACCAGACCTTTACTACTACCTAACCGAAATGATATGACTGCCTCCTGGATTAAAGTGTCCAGGTAGCTCCCTCTCCCCAGTGCCCCAAATTATCTGCACCTCAGTCTCCAGCTCAACAGCTGAGATGCAGACCCTTATTGCAGATGTGTTGTTCGAGATCGCAATGCTCTGAACAAACTCCCATATGCTCAGTTGCAGCACATCACCTGTACCATCCCATCAACTCTGGTTTTATGTATTTGATTATTTAAAGTTTGTGTTTTTAATCAACTTAGCTTAATTTTTTATTTTTAAACTAATTCTTGATCTGGCTGAAGCTACAGGTAGTTTATATTAAATGTTTACCTGCAGACTTTTCCCCGAGCCCCTCTGTGTGTTGTGACATTACTGAGCGATTTTTCTCCTATGCTGCTCACAGATCGCCCTTTTCACTGCTCTGCACCTCTTTTGGCTTTGGCCTTCTCATTTCTCTGCTTCTCTCTTCACTGTCCTTTTCACTGCTTCATTCCACTCTTGGTCTCGCTCATTTTTGATCTTGGCTCAAGTTATTGTAACTTACACTCTCCTCAAAACATTTTCTTTAAAGAACCTCCCAACTCAAAGTAACTTTCTTCAGCAAAGAAAGTGATATGACAATGGATCCATGACCTTGATCATGGTAAGCTCCTGCATATTTATCTTCAGTGGTGGTTATTCTGTATCCTCCCTAGGTAATTCTACACATTGGGCTGAATATTACCAGCCCCTTGACGCTGCAGGTCCCAGTACGGGGGCCAGTAAAATTCTGTGGTGAAAGGCCCGACTCGATCCCCGACATCAAGAAGGGCCTGCCGCATATTACCGGCAGTGGGAGAACCTCGGTGCGGCCCACCTGTCGCTCGGTGGTGGCACGCCAATTACCATATTCAAAACGATACTTGCCTCTGCAGAGTATGCAGCCTGCCGCCTCTCGATGATTTTAGATTGAATGGGCGACCGTCACATGCCGTCCCGTTCACCATCAGAAAAGCTGGCAGGTCATCAGAGGCAGAACTTTTGCTACAGAAGGTAAGTTCTGATATTGAGGGGTCTCACTCTGCATTCTGGAAGGGAGGAGGGATATTCAGGGATCTCACTCTGCATTCTTAAAGGGAGGGGGGGGGATATTTGTTTGTGTATGAAGGAGCAATGGCACTCTAGTCACCCTGTGTGTTGGGAGGGTGCCAGAAAGGGTAGAAGCATTAAGGTTATATGGATGGTGGGGACAATCGATGCAGCTGGTAGGATCTTGATGTGGTCATGCTGTGCCACTCTGTGTTAGCCAAGATGCGTAATGCCGTGCCACGCCACATAGTTTATCCATGAAAGCACCTGATGTACCCATCAACACCAATCCCTGCCCTGTTAGGAACCTTCGAATAAATGAAGGGTTCAACTTTATTTATCACATGGAAATGGGTATGGCTCATCCTACATTGTGTGATCCTCTGCTCCTGAGGATCCGTATGCACCGGAGCCAAAATCAACAGGCAGGTGCGATCCATGTAGAGGCCCCCGGTTGTGAGCAGCAGCCCCCAAGGGGAGCTTGCTATTACAGTTGCCATGCATCTACAGGTCCCACATGACATGCCATCGGATGTCAGAGCACCAGTGTCAGAGGCGATTGCACATGTAGAGAGGGTGGTGACACGTCTCTGTGCCCTGCTCAAAGATGACCTGCAGCCTTCGGTGGACATCCTATGCCTGCGGTCCTCATAGTGGCAGCAGTTCTCAAGCTTGACGTCTATGCAGCTTTTCAGAAGCCCATCGGAGACCTTTGTGGGGTCACACAGTCAGCAGTGCACCGCTGCAGCAGGGAGGTCCACTGATGCCCTGCTTGGGCACAGACCTGAAAGTTAACTCTGCTTCTCTCTCCACAGATGCTGCCTGACCTGCTGAGTTTCTCCAGCACTTTTTGCTTTGCTGCCAGATTCACAGCAGCTCCACTCTTCAACAGTGAGGTAAGTATTTCTTTGACAGCTGTCAGGGAGCAGGTGCTGGGGCGCTTTAAATAGGGCCCCAGCACCTGCTGTACAGCTGTCAAAAGGTCCCTCACTGCGCTGGATGTCCTGCCTCTCCCCATGTAATATGGGGGGGATGGGCGACACGTCACAGTGATGCAAATGAGCCCCTGCGCAATATTTTAGGGGCTCGGCGGCGGTCGCTGAATGCAGGCACACCGCTGAGTTCAAATCCCTTCAAGACTTCACCCCGCCCAATCTCTGTAACTAACTACATCCCTCAGAGATCTCTGCGCTCCTCTAATTCCGGCCTCTTGTGCATCCCTGATTTTAATCACTCTACCATTGGCAGCGTACCTTTAGCTGCCTAGGTCCTAAGCTCTGGAATTCTGTCCCTAAACCTTTCCACTTCTTCACCTCTGTCTCCTCCTTTAAGATGCTCCTTAAACCTACCTTTGGCCAAGATTGTGGTCACCTGTCCTAGGAACTCCTTATGTGGCTCGGTGCAGTAGCAAGCTTTGCAATTGTATCCATAGAACGAAACAGAAATACTTTGCAATGCAATTAGTTTCAGTGGATATATTACACAAGGTCGCAATGTCATTAAAAATAATAAGCAATAAAAAAATCATTAAAAATCCATTTCTTTATGTCCAGTTGTCAAGCAAAGAAAAAAAGACTTGCATTTATACAGCACCTTTCACAAGCACTGGACGTCACAAAGTGCTCTTACAGCCAATGAAGTACTTTTGAAGTGTAGTCACTGTTGTAATGTCAGAAAGCACCATGAAACATGTCTTTATCCTAAAGATTCCTTGGCGGGATTTTTATTTAAATGCCAGGGCAGGAACAGAGAAGGGGGAGAACACTTAAACCCGATCGTCAGGTTGGCGCCGATTTCCCAACATAAAACTGAAAACGCTGAAAGTCTAAAAGGCTCCGACGAGAGCGGGAAGAGGCAACCACCCAAAATGTATAAGTTAAGGCTGTTTAGGAGCTTGTTGTCAGCTCGTTAAGGGCCAGCTTCAATTTTTCTTATTAAGGTACAGGATTCACGCAGGATCTCAACCACAACAGGGAGGAGGAGGCAGTAACACACCAGGGAGTGAGTCAGGACAGCAGAACAGCAGCAAAATGTACCATTAAAGAGGGAAGGCTTAACGAAGGCCCTCAAAGGCAACCAGTTGTACAACATCAGGAGAATTATCTGTAAAAACTCTTCACTCTGGATAAGGAAATTTTGGGGGGGGGGAGCGCAGCTTTGGGAGGTGGAAGGATCCTTCTGCCTTCTGCATACAGGCTTCATAAGAGGACAATTGAAAAGAAGGAAGGACATAACAGAAAATGGGCTTAAGCCACTCTGAAATAGGATCGACTAGCGATAAGGAGCAGCATCTGCAGAAGCAGAGACAGACCCCTGGGCAACAGGGGCGAGGAACAAGGGGCAGAAAGGCAATGTGAGAAACAACATGAACATGGCATATCAGTGTAGCAAAAGGCTGCAGCGGTCCAGACAGATGACCACTGACTTGTGTGCCCTCATTGAGGGTCATCCGAGGTTTTGCAGGAACCATCGCCATGGCCTTCTTGTGGCTGTAAAAGTCACAGTGGCCTTGCACATTTTTGCAACCGGTTCTTTCCAAGGAGTGTCAGCAGACAAGAACACAAGAAATAGGAGCAGGAGTAGACCATATGGCCCATCAAGCCTGCTCCGCCTTTCAATACAATCATGGCTATGCTAAGGCTTCAACTCCACTTTCCCGCCCGCTCGCCATATCTCTTGATTCCCTGAGACCCCAAAAATCTGTCTATCCCAGCCTTAAATGTATGAATGATGGAGCATCCACAACCCTCTGGGGTAGAAAATTCCAAAGATTCACAACCCTTTGAGTGAAGTAATTTCTCTTCAGCTCAGTACTAAATGATCGGCCCCTTATCCTGAGACTAACATACAATCTTATCGTAAAAAAATGTTTCCACATTTTCCTAACTTATCATAATTTCTTCGATGACATCCAACAATTTTTTCAAACAAGCACCTCTCTTAGTAAAACAACTGATGACTTGCATCAACCCATTTTATTTTGGAAATTTATTTTCTTTCCAATATTTCTTTTATACTCACGAAATCAATCCTCAACTTCTTTTCTGCGACATTTTTTGTCGAATGGACGTTGTCCCAGACAGAATGGTTATCTATGTAGCATTCTATAAGGAAAACTTTTCTCCGATGCCCCTTATACAAGAGTTCCTTTAAAATACTCAACAAATACATACCCATATCTATCGCTTCTATCAGTGCAAGTGTCTCAGCAGCTAAGGTGCTTTTAACTATCCTCTTTATTTTCTTTGATTCCCAGGCTAACGGATAACATTTATTATTTCTTCCCACCAAAAACAGAATGAACCCTGCTGCGCTCGAATAACCATTGGTAAGATTAGCATGTGAGACATCACTAAAAATAACCAATTTCATTTCTTCTGGGTCAAAACGCAATCTCTTCAATGTCTTATTTGCAGTCAGCACTTCCCCAACAGTAGCATGTTTCAGCATGGTGCTCAATCTAATACATCATAACAAGCATCTGGCCTAGTTTGTCGGCACAACCAGTTCAACTGCCCGATTAAGCTGCTTAACTGGTCTACTTCTTCCTTAGTTGCAGAGTCTCCCTTTTGAGAACTCATCATTGGCAAATTCTCCTCCATTGTCAGTTAGAAACCTAGCCTGTGCTCCCAGTCCCGTTCCTATCCACATTTCCATTATCTTGTCCACAATTACTTTTTTGTCTTTACTATAAATTACCGTCGACAGACTCAATCGAGTCGCCACATCTATTAAGTGTAGAATAAAAATGTTTTTTTCTTTATTCTATACCTTCAAGTCCATCGCTATGGTTTCATTAAAGTCTCTTGCTAATGGGATACTCACTATGGCTCGCGATGGTGTCCACCTGTATTTTTTTTTTTACAGATATCACATTTTCCACTGATATCTTCGATTAGTTTAGTATAGTCATCATCTACTACTCCTGCATCTTTTAACAGAATCTTCAACCTATGACAAGATGGATGTGCAAACTGTCAAGGTAGTTTTGCAATAATTTGACTTTTCTCCTTTAAATCCCTACCCCCGGATGCCATTAATACTTCTTGAACATCCTGCTTAGAGATGTTAGGTCTCGCTAAAGGAATACCATAATGTTCCGACTGTGTAAACTGCAAAGCTACAGATTTCCCAAAGACAATTGCCTTAGCATGTTCCATATCCAATTTCATCCGAGTCTTTTTAATAGACGGTTTACTTAACAGCAAAGGTATATCAATGGATACTACATCCGTACTAAAAAAAGGGTTTACCCCTGCTATTTTACACAGAATTATCACTCTTTTTAGTGATTTCAACATGTTGTCATCCCCAAATCTGAAACAGGTAGAACTGTTGTATTCTTTGAGCTTATTTCAGTCTTCCTTACTTAAATAAGACATGTAACACCTTAACCAATCCACTCCACATACTGCGGACATACACCTACTGTCTAGTACTGCGCAATTGAACGAATCTGCAACTAGGACACTCATTACTGGATTGAAGCTTCTCGTGCCCAGTACAATTCCTTCTGATTGATCAGCAGCAGCATCCTCCCCTTCCACGTCATGCGTCAGCTCAAAAACCCTGCTATTCCTTTTTGGACAATGCAACGCAGAATGATACTTTGAGTCACATCAGAAACACCTGTTGACCACCCCTTGGTTATTCCTGGGGTTCATCCTTCTGCCATAATTGCCCAATTCCTGCCAAAAGGGTGTCTATCCTCATTCGTTTTGTGTGATTCTCCTTTCGTACTGATGTTTGGGCCCCGTACTTGAACAGCATCGAAATGCTGCTAGCATTGTATCCTCCAACTTCAGTGTCACCGCTGAAGAGCCCATCTGCACCATGAAAGCAGCCGGAAAGGAAAGTTTTCCCCAAATTTTTTAGGGCTTCAGACAACTGATCAAAAAGCTATCGCTTTCATTGAATCTAACTCCGGTTAATACCATGTTTGATATCCTAGCAAATCCAACAATTTGAAGACAAGTACTGATCTCTTTCCACAGATGCTGCCAGACCTGCTGAGTGATTCCAGCATTTCTTGTTTTTGTTTCTGAATTTGAAGACAAGTACTGATCTAGACATTTCCAAGCAGAATCGCTGCAACCTTGCATATAGTCGGTTAAACTCCATAATATATTCTTCCATGGTTGAACCATCCATTTTTCTATATCTCCAGCTTCTTTTGGTGGCTTTAAAAATACTTCCCTTTGAAATTCCTCCCCTTGCAAAAATGCTGCTTTGATGTCAATGGACTAACATTCCCAGGAGTGTGTTGCTAAAAGGACCATGCCTCATAGGCACTCAATAAGTCATCTTTCATATAAATTTTATCCATAAATTTCAAGAGTTTCTCCAATCCTTCCTCATCGTCCAAATGATGAGCCACCAGCTCCGAGAACACTTTGCCCCTAATCTTGCTTCTGGCAGAAGCGAAAGTGCAAGGGCCATTCCTCACTTCATTTTAGGTAAAGATGTAACCCGTGCCCATATACCAACTTCATTCTTCTATCGATCGTAAGGTTCAGCTTCACAAAACAGTGGTGGACAATCATACCCTGACACCTTACACTTGGTTTCAGTCATCTTTCTTCAAAAATAAACTCCAATTCTAATCTCTTGTCTGAAAACAAATCTTAGTCTCCAAGCTTCACTTTCAGGCAACCTTCCTCTGCTACCAATGGTAGAGAAATCACCAAGCCTATTTATGAAGAAGACACTGAGACCAGAATGCTTTGGTGGAGATTGTTTATTGCTTGCCATAGATATTACTTCTGCTCTGCAAACAACACCACAAGCTAGAGCTGGCTGGCTCTTCATAGATACACATTTGAATACAATTATCTATTTAACACCCAACACCTGTTCACCCTATTATCTTGAACTACCAGGTATTTATCATCCATTAACAGAACTGCAGCCCCTAACACCTGATCACTTCAGAATAGAACAAAGAACAAAGAACAGTACAGCACAGGAACAGGCCATTCAGCCCTCCAAGCCTGCGCCGATCTTGATGCCTGCCTAAACTAACACCTTCTGCACTTCCGGGGCCCATATCCCTCTATTCCCTTCCTATTCATATATTTGTCAAGATGTCTCTTAAACGTCGCTATCGTATCTGCTTCCACCACCTCCCCTGGCAGCAAGTTCCAGGCACTCATCACCCTCTGTGTAAAAAACTTGCCTCGCACATCCCCTCTAAGCTTTGCCCCTCGCACCTTAAACCTATGTCCCCTAGTAACTGACTCTTCCACCCTGGGAAAAAGCTTCTGACTATCCACTCTGTCCATGCCACTCATAACTTGGTAAACCTCTATCATGTCGCCCCTCCACCTCCGTCGTTCCAGTGAAAACAATCCAAGTTTTTCCAACCTCTCCTCATAGCTAATGCCCTCCAGACCAGGCAACATCCTGGTAAACCTCCTCTGTACCCTTTCCAAAGCCTCCACGTCCTTCTGGTAGTGTGGCGACCAGAATTGCACGCAATATTCTAAGTGTGGCCTAACTAAGGTTCTGTACAGCTGCAACATGACTTGCCAATTTTTATACTCTATGCCCCGACCAATGAAGGCAAGCATGCCGTATGCCTTCTTGACTACCTTACCACCTGCGTTGCCACTTTCAGTGACCTGTGGACCTGTACGCCCAGATCTCTCTGCCTGTCAATACTCCTAAGGGTTCTGCCATTTACTGTATACCTCCCACCTGCATTAGTCCTTCCAAAATGCATTACCTCACATTTGTCCGGATTAAACTCCATCTGCCATTTCTCCGCCCAAGTCTCCAACCGATCTATATCCTGCTGTATCCTCTGACAATCCTCATCATTATCCGCAACTCCACCAACCTTTGTGTCGTCCGCAAACTTACTAATCAGACCAGCTACATTTTCCTCCAAATCATTTATATATACTACAAACAGCAAAGGTCCCAGCACTGATCCCTGCGGAACACCACTAGTCACATTCCTCCATTCAGAAAAATACCCATCCACTGATACCCTCTGTCTTCTATGACCGAGCCAGTTCTGTATCCATCTTGCCAGCTCACCTCTGATCCCGTGTGACTTCACCTTTTGTACCAGTCTGCCATGCGGGACCTTGTCAAAGGCTTTACTAAAGTCCATATAGATAACATCCACTGCCCTTCCTTCATCAATCATCTTCGTCACTTCCTCAAAAAACTCAATCAAATTAGTAAGACACGACCTCCCCTTCACAAAACCATGCTGTCTCTCGCTAATAAGTTCATTTGTTTCCAAATGGGAGTAAATCCTGTCCCGAAGAATCCTCTCTAATTGTGTCCCTACCACTGACGTAAAGCTCACCGGCCTATAATTTCCTGGATTATCCTTGCCACCCTTCTTAAACAAAGGCACAACATTGGCTATTCTCCAGTCCTCTGGGACCTCACCTGTAGCCAATGAGGATGCAAAGATTTCTGTCAAGGCCCCAGCAATTTCTTCCCTTGCCTCCCTCAGTATCCTAGGGTAGATCCCATCAGGACCTGGGGACTTATCTACCTTAATGCTTTGCAAGACAACCAACACCTCCTCCTTTTTGATATTGAGATGACTGAGACTATCTGCACTCCCTTCCCTAGGCTCATCATCCACCAAGTCCTTCTCTTTGGTGAATACTGATGCAAAGTACTCATTTAGCACCTCGCTTATTTCCTCTGGCTCCACACATAGATTCCCATCTCTGTCCTTGAGTGGGCCAACCCTTTCCCTGGTTACCTTCTTGCTCTTTATATATGTATAAAAAGCCTTGGGATTTTCCTTAATCCTGTTTGCCAATGACTTTTCATGCCCCATTTTAACCCTCCTAACTCCTTGCTTAAGTTCCTTCCTACTGTCTTTATATTCCTCAAGTGCTTCATCTGTTCCTAGCCTTCCAGCCCTTACAAATGCTTCCTTTTCCTTTTTGACTAGGCTCACAATATCCCGTGTTATCCAAGCTTCCCGAAACTTGCCAAACTTGTCTTTCTTCCTCACAGGAACATGCTGGTCCTGGATTCTAATCAGCTGACGTTTGAAATCCCACATGTCAGATGTTGATTTACCCTCAAACAGCCGCCCCCAATCTAAATTCTTCAGTTCCTGCCTAATATTGTTATAATTAGCCTTCCCCCAATTTAGCACCTTCACCCGAGGACTACTCGTATCCTTATCCACGTACCTTAAAACTTATGGAATTATGGTCACTGCTCCCGAAATGCTCCCCCACTGAAACTTCGACCACCTGGCCGCGCTCATTCCCCAATACCAGGTCCAGAATGGCCCCATCCCCAGTTGGACTATCTACATACTGTTTCAAGAAGCCCTCCCGGATGCTCCTCACAAATTCTGCCCCATCCAAGCCCCGAGCACTAAGTGAGTCCCAGTCAATATAGGGGAAGTTAAAATCACCCACCACCACAACCCTGTTACCTTTACATCTTTCCAAAATCTATCTACATATCTGCTCCTCTACCTCCCGCTGGCTGTTGGGAGGCCTGTAGTAAACCGCCAACATCGTGACTGCACCCTTCCTATTCCTGAGCTCCACCCATATTGCCTCGCTGCATGACCCCTCTGAGGTGTCCTCCCGCAGTACAGCTGTGATATTCTCCTTAACCAGTAATGCAACTCCCCCACCCCTTTTACATCCCCCTCTATCCCGCCTGAAAATTCTAAAGCCTGGAACATTTAGCCGCCAATCCTGCCCTTCCCTCAACCAAGACTCTGTAATAGCAACAACATCATATTTCCAAGTGCTAATCCAAGCTCTAAGTTCATCTGCCTTACCTGTTATACTTCTCGCATTGAAACAAATGCACTTCAGACCACCAGTCCCGCTGTGCTCAGCAACATCTCCCTGCCTGCTCTTCCTCTTAGTTCTACTGGCCTTATTTACTATGTCCTCCTCATTTATTTCACTAGCTGTCCTACTGCAATGGTTCCCACCCCCCTGCCACACTAGTTTAAACCCTCCCGAGTGACGCTAGCAAACCTCGCAGCCAGGATATTAGTGCCCCTCCAGTTTAGATGCAACCCGTCCTTCTTGTACAGGTCCCATCTGTCCCTGAAGAGAGCCCAATGGTCCAGATATCTGAAACCCTCCCTTCTACACCAGCTGCTCAGCCACGTGTTTAGCTGCACTATCTTCCTATTTCTAGCCTCACTGGCATGTGGCACAGGGAGTAATCCAGAGATTACAACCCTAGAGGTCCTGTTTTTTAACTTACTACCTAACTCCCTAAACTCCCCCTGAAGGACCTCATCACTCTTCCTGCCTATGTCGTTGGTACCGATGTGTCCCACAACCTCTGGCTGTTCACCCTCCCCCTTCAGAATGCCCTCTGTCCGTTCAGAGACATCCTTGACCTTGGCACCAGAGAGGCAACATACCATCCTGGAGTCTCTTTCACGTCCACAGAAGCGCCTATCTGTGCCCCTGACTATAGAGTACCCTATAACTAATGCTCTTCTGCGCTTTGTCCCTCCCTGCTGAACAACAGTGCCAGCCGTGGTGCCACTGCTCTGGCTGCTGCTGTTTTCCCCTGATAGGCCATCCCCCCCAACAGTATCCAAAACGGTATACTTGTTAGAGAGGGGGATAGCCACAGGGGATTCCTGCACTGACTGCCGGCCCCTTCTAGTGGTCACCCATCTATCTGCCTGCACCTTGGGTGTAACCACTTCTCTAAAACTCCTGTCTATGACGCTTTCTGCCACCTGCATGCTCCTAAGTGCATCCAGTTGCCGCTCCAACCGATCCATGCGGTCTGTGAGGAGCTGCAACTGGGTACACTTCCTGCAGATGTAGTCGCCCAGAATGCTGGAAGTGGCATGGACCTCCCACATCTCACAGGTGAAGAACTTCACCCCTCTAACTGTCATTTCTAGCACTAATTAGTTAATTAATATAAAATAAATAAATACTTATTAAATCCTTACTAAATTATGATACACTTAACTATGTGGTCCCTAGTGCTTGATTTCTACAATAAATACTAAATGCTAACTAAATACAGTAATCTCCTCCCTCTGGTTTAGTTACTCTACTTATTAATTAGTTAATTAGTGTTTAATCAATTTTTATCAGTTTTATTTTCAAATTCGGTAGAATTTGAATAGAATCTTGTATGTTTCAATGAGATCGCCTCTCATTCTTCTAAACTCCAGAGAATATAGGCCCAATTTACTCAGTCTCTCATCATAGGACAATCCTCTCATCCCAGGGACCAATTTAGTGAGCCTTGCTCTATTGCCTCCAATGCAAGTATTTGCTTTCTTAAATGTGGAGACCAAAATTGCACAATGTACTCCAGACGTAGTCTCACTAAAACCCTGTACAATTGTAGCAAGACCTCTTTTTTCCTGTACTCCAATCCCTTTGCAATAAAGGCCATCATGCCATTTGCTTTCCTAATTGCTTGCTGTACCCGCATGCCAACTTTCTGTGTTTCGGAACAAGCACACCCAAGTCTCTCTAAACATCAACATTTACAAGTTTCACAGCTTTTGAAACAATTCTGCTTTTCTATTCTTACGACCAAGGTGAATAACTTCACACTTCCCTACATTATACTCCATCTGCCATCATGTTGCTCACTCACTTAACCTGTATATATCTCTTTGCAGCTTCTCTGTGTCCTCCCCACAACTTACCTTTCCACCTACCTTGGTATCATCAGCAAACTTAGATACATTACTCTGTTTCTCTAAGTCATTAATAGAGATTGTAAATAGCTGAGGCCCCAGCACTGATACTTGCGGCACTCCACTATTAGAATCATAGAATCATAGAAAGTTTAAGGCACAGAAAGATGTCACTTGGCTCTTTATTAGCCGAGGTATAGAATAAAAGAGCAGGGTGGTATAGAATATAAGAGCAAGGAGGTTATGCTGGAACTGTATAACTCATTGGTTAGGCCACAGCTTGAGTCCTGTGTACAGTTCTGGTCACCTCATTACAGAAAGGATGTAATTGCACTAGAGAGGGTACAGAGGAGATTTACGAAGATGTTGCCAAGACTGGAAAAATGCAGCTATGAGGAAAGATTGTCACTTTTCTGCCCATCTGACCAGACCATCAATATCTTCCTGCAGCCTACAGCTATCCTCCTCATTATCTACCACATGGCCAATCTTTGTGTCGTCTGCAAAGTTCTTGATCGTGTCCCCTACATTTACATCCAAATCATTAATATTTACTGCCTGCCAACTTGAAAATGCCCCATTTATGCCCATTCGCTGCTTCCTGTCCATTAACTGTCCCTGCTAATATATTACCCTCACTCCATGAGCCCTTATCTTGACTATTAACCTTCTGTGTGGCACCTTATTGAATGCCTTTTGGAAATCCAGATGTACCACATCTATTGGTTCCCCTTTATCTACTCTACTAGTTACATCCTCAAAAAACTCTTAATAAATTTGTCAAACAGGATTTCCCTTTAGTAAAACCATGTTGACTTGTTCTAATCATACTGTGCTTTTCTAAGTGCATTATTAAGACTTCCTTGATAATAGATTCCAGCATTTTCCCAACAACTGATGTTAGGCTAACTGGCCTGTAGTTCCCTGTTTTCTCTTTCCCTCCTTTCTTGAAATGCGGTATAACATTTGTCAACTTTCAATCTGATGAGACCATTCCTGAATCTAAGGAATTTTGGAAAAACATCGCTCGTGCATCCACTATCTCTGCAGCTATCTCTTTTAGAACCCTAGAGTGTAGGCTATCAGGTCCCGGGGGTTTGTCAGATTTTAGTCCCTTAAGTTTCTCCATTACTTTTTCTCTGCTGTTATTAATTTCCTTAATTTCCACACTGTTTTTAGCCCCTAGGTTACTGTCTATTTCTACTATGAAACTTGTGTTTCAACTGTGAAGACAGACACAAAATATTTGTTCAATGCCACTGCCATTTCTTCATTCCTCATGATAATTTCTCCTGTTTCTACTTCTAAGGGGCCAACGTTTACTTTAGCTACTCTCTTCCTTTTTCTATACCTATGAAAGCTCTTACAATCTGTTTTTATAATACTGGCTAGTTTAGTCTCATTCTATTTTTTTACTTCTTTATCAACTTTTTGGTGGCCCTTTGCTGGTTTCTAAAATACTCCCAATCCTCAGACTTGCTACTCTTTTTTGCAACATTGTAAGCCTATTTTAATCTAATACTAACCTTAACTTTCTGAGTGAACCACGGATGGATCTTCCTTGCTGAGTTTTTATTTTTCAATGGAATTTATTTTTGTTGAATATTTTGAACTATTTCTTTAAAGGTTTCCCACTGTTAATTTACCGCCATACCTTTAGTCTATTCACCCAGGTTACCTTAGCCAGCTCTCCCCTCATACCTATGGAATTGGCTTTGTTTAAGTTTAAGACTCTTTTTTTGTGATTGGAGTATGTCACTTTCAAACTTATCATGGAATTCAATGGCATTATGATCACTATTTCCCAGTGGATCTTTTACAATGGCATTATTGATTAACCCTGCTTCATTACACAATACTAGATCTAAGATAGCTTTATCTCTAGTTGATTACACAATGTATTGCTCCAAGAAACTGTCCCAAGTAAATTCTAGACCACTCTTGCCAATTTCATTGTTCTAGTCTATCTGAAGATTAAAGTCCCCCACAAATATTATATTTCCTTTGTTACAAACTGCAATAATTTCTTGTTTAATGCTCTGTTCAACAGTATAACTACTTTTAGGGGGCCAATAAACTACTCCCACCAGTGTTTTCTGATTCTTGCTTTTCCTAATTTCCAACCATACTGATTCTATTTCATGATCTTCTGAGGCTAGATCCTTCCTCACTAATGTCCTTATGTCATCCTTTACTATCAGGGCTACCCCTCCTCTTTTGCCATTCTGTCTGTCTTTCTGAAATCGTGTGTACCCTGGCAAAGTTATTTCCCAACCTTGATCACCAGGTAACCATGTCTCTGTAATGGCGATTAGATCTAAATCATTTACCTTTATTTGTGCCACTAGTTCATCTATCTTATTGCAGATGCTTTGCGCATTCAGATAAAGAACCTTTAATTTCATTTTTTTACTTCTATTCCCTGCAATGATCTTATTCGCTGATGTACAATTTTTGTTAAACTCTTTATCCCTTCCTGTCCCATTCTGTTTGTCTTTACCCACAACGCTATACTGTTCCAATGTCTCGACCTTTCTCTTTGGATTTCTAAATCTCCCTTCACCCGAACCCTCCCCCACACATCTGTTAGTTTATAACCTCTAGTTTTAGCTGCTGGTGCACTCTTAAGTTTGTCCCATCCTGCCACACTCAAGATCATCATTACCCTTATTGCTACCTTGTTCTCTCGCCTACTTCTCTCTCTTTAAGTTATCACATCTTCCCTCACTTGATCCTTCCGTTGCTGGCATTTCACAGGCAGCAGCACATCACTGCATCACTGAGGTGACGGATGCTCTGTTCAAGAGGGCAAGGGGTTACATTGAATTCCAGGTGGATAGCAGCACTCAAGCTCAAAGGGCAGTGAGATTTACCTCCTTTGCTGGATTCCCTCAGGTGCAGGGGATCACTGAATGCACCCATGTGGCCATAAAGGCACTGACTAATCAGCAAGGGAGATTCCTCAAAAGGAAGGGATTCCACACCCTACATGTTCAGCTGGTACGCGACTACAGCAAGGGCTTTATGCAGATGTGTGTAAGCTATCCTGGAAGCTGCCAAGATGCCTTCATCCTCAGGCAATCGTAGGTGCCACAGCTCTTCACGGAGCCATCAGGAATCCGTGGATGGTTGTTAGCAGATAAGGCTTATCCCTTGAAGTGATGGCTGATGACACCAGTGTGTAGCCCTACCACAGAGGCTGAGAGATGCTACAACTGATGCCACCTGAGGACACGGGTCATGACTGAGCAGGCCATCAGCCTCATGAAAGTGAAGTTCAGGTGCCTTGACCAGTTGAGTGGCACCCTCCAGTACACCCCCTCAGGGATCTCGTGCATTGTGGTGGTCTGCTGTGCTCTCCATAACATGGCCCTCCAGAGGTGTGGGTCTTGAAGAGGGTGAAGGCTGGAATGGCACAGCTCCTTAGAGAAAGAAGAGGAGGAGGAAGAGGAGGAGGAGGCTGAAGGAGAACTGGAGAATGGTTCCCATGCTTTGCAGGAGGTAGAGTCAGGAGGCAGAGCGCTCACCAGGATGACAGGGACGTTGGGGGTCACACTGATCCAGACATGTTTCACCTGAGCGAGACTTAGTCTACAGGACATTTAGAGATGAGAGTCTCCTTCATCTGAGTGAGAGCAAGCATCCATGAAGAACAAAAGTCAACAACCTTCCAATGGCACAAACACTGACACACACTTTCCCAATATACTTTGCTTTGCCTTATTTTCCCTTCTCCTGCCTTTTGCCATGATGAAATGGAAATACACAAGTCTGTCTTAGTGCAACAACATGCCCAGTGCCTTATTCATAACAGTTTGATATCAGTTAAAATAGAAACACCCAAGCCATAAAGTGACATCACCAACACCGTGGCCTCTGCTCAATGTCAGTCCTACAAGTTGCTCCCCTTGTGGCTTTGGATGAAGTGGAGGCAGACTGCTCACTTGTGCCTGTCTGGAACTGAGATGCCTGTGGCGGTCGGCCTTGTTATGGAGGTGCTAGGGGACACCTTCAAAGGCTGCTGTATCAGCATCACTGTAGGTACAGTCTCTGTCATAGGGCATGACTCTACAGATGCTTCCTCTGTCAGAGAGGCCATTGAGGCGGATGATGATGACAGAGCCCTGTGAGGGGTGGTCCCCTCATCACCATCTGTTGTTTGCTCAGTCCTTTCATGGCATGCTTGATCGCTAGAGGGAACCACCAGCTGGCATCCACTCCATGCTTCTTTGTGCCATTGAACGGTCAATGCTACAGACTGGCATGCATTCCGTGCATGTCAGTGCGCTGTTCCTGCATCCACACAGAGTGATGCCGCATATGACAGTCCATGAGGTTGGTCACTCTGTCAATGGAGTAGCCCATGTCCTCAAAGCACTGAGACATGGTGCATCACATGAGATCACATGAATGGACTGCTCCATTCTCACCCATGACTCCGCAGTGCCTCAGGTAACTTCGACATGTAGGCACATATCTCACGCTGATTCTCCAGGTACAGCTGCCTATTTATGATTCCCGAGACTCTGCAAACCTGGCTGCCCTCCATCTCCCAAGGGGGGCTGCCCACAACTGACTCTGCCTCCCCCGTATCCTCTTGCTCTGAAGTGATGTACACGTCACCCTGTGCCACCGATTCTAATACTGTATGAGGACGCACCAAGGTGTGAGTGTCTGCGCTGATAGAGGGTGCGCAAGAAAGATGTGATGGTGCAGGCTCCATGTGAAGGTGCGTGCACCCTTCTTCTGTTGCAATACCTCGCGGGACGTGCAGGAAGCGGCCAACAGTGCACTGCACCCTCAGAAAGCAACAACAGGCCTCCATAGCGCCACTTGAGGCGGTACTATGTGATTCAATTCATCGCCCTTAGAGTTTTTGGAGGGTTGTAGGGCTGGAGGAAGTTATAAAGATAGGGATGGGGTGAGACCCTGAAGGGATCTGGACGTGAGGATGAGAGTTCTAAATTGGAGTTGTTGGAGAACAAGGAGCCAATTAGGTCAGTGTACGCAAGGATGATGGGTAAGCGGGACATGGTGCAGCAGAGCTTATGGAAGGTGGTAGATGGGAGGCTAGGTATGAGAGCATTGGAATATTCTCGTTAGAAGGTGACAAAGGCACAATGATGACTGACGGCATTGAGACCCTCTGCATTTTAAAAACTTATGGAAAAATCTTTTTGCTTCATGAGTTAACCAGGCAAAGTGATTGAACTTTATGAACTAAATATGAATATGCATTATTCATACAGGTGCACTTAGGATTTTAAACTTGGGGTAGGGGGCATGCCCACATACAAAGAATACCATAACATACAGTACCACAAGTTTTTTTACATTATGTAGCAGTCTGCCCTTGAATTTTTCCACTTGGTGAATCTTCCATCCTTGTCATTTCCCTTGGTACAACCCTATCAGCAATCCTTTTTGTCTGAGGGCCACAGATTTTATTGTGCTTGGTAACTGGTCTAGCCATCCATCAAACACTGCACTAAACACAACTAAGTATTTCTTATAAGTAAGCACCTTCAGTAACTGAGCTATACAGTTTTAAATTGAAAATCTTGCGCACAATAAGAACTGCTGCAATTTCTTAGGTAATAAACGGACTTTAAAAAGTACATATCTGTAAACAAGCAGTATGATCTTGCAAGAAGGAACACAATAGTGCTTTTTAAAAAATTTCTTAGAATGCCAAAACTGCATTTATTTTTCATCCTCGCTGCCGAGAAGGTGGGTGGTGGATCTTCTCTTTCAGCCACTGTAGGTAGTACCTGTCCTTATGTGATCTGTAACCTGCGTGTGGAATATAATCTGTGTGGCCAATGCAATTACATATCCCAGAAGACTAATGCAAGTGAAAATATTTGTGTTAATAACTGTTTTGCTGAACAGTCTGGTTGTTTTAACTCTTTTATGATCCTATTCTCTGATATTTCTGGTGATATTTGAGGAAAAGAAAAAGAAAAAGGAAGCATTTGTAAGGGCTGGAAGGCTAGGAACAGATGAAGCACTTGAGGAATATAAAGACAGTAGGAAGGAACTTAAGCAAGGAGTTAGGAGGGCTAAAAGGGGTCATGAAAAGTCATTGGCAAACAGGATTAAGGAAAATCCCAAGGATTTTTATACATATATAAAGAGCAAGAGGGTACCCAGGGAAAGGGTTGGCCCACTCAAGGACAGAGATGGGAATCTATGTGTGGAGCCAGAGGAAATATGTGAGGTGCTAAATGAGTACTTTGCATCAGTATTCACCAAGGAAAAGGACTTGGTGGATGATGAGCCTAGGGAAGGGAGTGCAGATAGTCTCAGTCATCTCATTAGCAAAAAGGGGGAGGTGTTGGGTGTCTTGCAAAGCATTAAGGTAGATAAGTCCCCAGGGCCTGATGGGATCTACCCTAGAATACTGAGGGAGACAAGGTAAGAAATTGCTGGGGCCTTGACAGAAATCTTTGCATCCTCATTGGCTACAGGTGAGGTCCCAGAGGACTGGAGAATAGCCAATGCTGTTCCTTTGTTTAAGAAGGGTGGTAAGGATAATCCAGGAAATCATAGGCCAGTGAGCCTTACGTCAGTGGTAGGGAAACTATTAGAGAGGATTCTTCGGGACAGGATTTACTCCCATTTGGAAACAAACGAACTTATTAGCGAGAGACAGCATGGTTTTGTGAAGGGGAGGTCGTGTCTTACTAATTTGATTGAGTTTTTTGAGGAAGTGACGAAGATGATTGATGAGGGAAGGGCGGTGGATGTTGTCTATATGGACTTTAGTAAAGCCTTTGACAAGGTCCCGCATGGCAGACTGGTGCAAGAGGTGAAGTCACACGGGATCAGAGGTGAGCTGGCAAGATGGATACAGAACTGGCTCGGTCACAGAAGACAGAGGGTAACAGTGGATAGGTGTTTTTCTGAATGGAGGGATGTGACTAGTGGTGTTCCGCAGGGATCAGTGCTGGGACCTTTGCTGTTTGTAGTATATATAAATGATTTGGAGGAAAATGTAGCTGGTCTGATTAGTAAGTTTGCGGACGACACAAAGGTTGGTGGAGTTGCGGATAATGATGAGGATTGTCAGAGGATACAGCAGGATATAGATCGGTTGGAGACTTGGGCGGAGAAATGGCAGATGGAGTTTAATCCGGACAAATGTGAGGTAATGCATTTTGGAAGGACTAATGCAGGTGGGAGGCATACAGTAAATGGCAGAACCCTTAGGAGTATTGACAGGCAGAGAGATCTGGGCGTACAGGTCCACAGGTCACAGAAAGTGGCAACGCAGGTGGATAAGGTAGTCAAGAAGGCATATGGCATGCTTGCCTTCATCGGTCGGGGCATAGAGTATAACAATTGGCAAGTCATGTTGCAGCTGTACAGAACCTTAGTTAGGCCACACTTAGAATATTGCGTGCAATTCTGGTCGCCACACTACCAGTAGGACGTGGAGGCTTTGGAAAGGGTACAGAGGAGGTTTACCAGCATGTTGCCTGGTCTGGAGGTCATTAGCTATGAGGAGAGGTTGGAAAAACTCGGATTGTTTTCACTGGAACGACGGAGGTGGAGGGGCGACATGATAGAGGTTTACAAAGTTATGAGCGGCATGGACAGAGTGGATAGTCAGAAGCTTTTTCCCAGGGTGGAAGAGTCAGTTACTAGGGGACATAGGTTTAAGGTGCAAGGGGCAAAGTTTAGAGGGGATGTGCGAGGCAAGTTTTTTACACAGAGGGTGGTGAGTGCCTGGAGGTGGTGGAAGCAGATACGATAGCGACATTTAAGAGACATCTTGACAAATATATGAATAGGAAGGGAATAGAGGGATATGGGCCCCGGAAGTGCAGAAGGTGTTAGTTTAGGCAGGCATCAAGATCGGCGCAGGCTTGGAGGGCTGAATGGCCTGTTCCTGTGCTGTACTGTTCTTTGTTCTTTTGTTCTTTGAACTATCCCTGTACACTAACTTCACTGGCAACAGTTTTGAACTGCAGTTCAGAAATCATGTTTCACTTTTTTCTTAAATAAATACATAATTGTAATCTAATTTTTCCGGACAATTGTATAATGTTACTGTTGCATTAAAAGGTTTTATTTGAAAAATGTTACCCATGCATGCATATAAAGTAAAATGCAAATTCTGGTATGGAGTCTCAAAGCCATGAATCATCATCCATGCTTTTAGAAACTCCCAACAATGCTCTCTCTCCATTGCACTGGCAAAAGGTCATGTAGAATAGATAATCAGGATACCCCAAAAGCAGTGACATGAACACCCATACAAAGAATACATTTTTAAAATTCTTTTACGGGATGTCGGCATCACTGGCTAGGCCAGCATTTATTGCCCATCCCTAATTGCCCTTGAGAAGGTGGTGGTGAGCTGCCTTCTTGAACCACTGCTGTATGTGTGGTGTTGGTATGCCCACAGTGTTGTTGGGAAGGGAGTTCCAGGATTTTGACCCAGCGACAGTGAAGGAATGGCGATATAGTTCCAAGTCAGGATGGTACAGGGCTTGGAGGGGAACTTGCAGGTGCTGGTTTAGTTTGGAGATACTGCACTGAAACAGGCCCTTCGGCCCACCGAGTCTGTGCCGACCATCAACCACCCATTTATACTAATCCTACACTAATTCCATATTCCTACCACATCCCCACCTGTCCCTATATTTCCCTGCCACCTACCTATACTAGGGGCAATTGCTAATGGCCAATTTACCTATCAACCTGCAAGTCTTTGGCATGTGGGAGGAAACCGGAGCACCCGGAGGAAGCCCACGCAGACACAGGGAGAACTTGCAAACTCCACACAGGCAGTACCCAGAATTGAACCTGGGTCACTGGAGCTGTGAGGCTGCGGTGCTAACCACTGCGCCACTGTGCCGCCCACTGTGCTCCTATGTATCTGCTGTCCTTGTCCTTCTAGGTGGCAGAGGTCACAGGTTTGGAAGGTGCTGTCTAAGGAACCTTGGTGAGTTGCTGCAGTGTCTCTTGTAGATCGTTCACACTGCTGCCACTGTGCGTCGGTGGTAGAGGGAGCGAATGTTGAAGGTGGTGGATGGGGTGCCAATCAAGCAGGCTGCTTTGTCCTGGATTGCAATACTCAAAGATTTATTTTAATATTCTTTATAAAGTGAAAAATTACAGAGACTACAGGTGAAATTTGGCTTGGGCAATAGTGAAAAACGAGTGATAACAAATTGACAACCCGATGTACATTCAACCATTCAAACGAAAAAAAAAACATCTGCCAGATTGTAAAATGGGCTGTCAATTTGTAATTGCCTAAGACAAATTTCAAGTTCCTAAATATTTCTTACTCTAACTAGGCATCTTTCTTGCATTTAAAAAGACATAAAAAGTGCAGTACCAGCTCCAATTAAATGGATCAGTTGTAAACTAGACAGTAACTCAATGCACTTAGAAAAGTTGACTAGAATGTCAAATGGAGGAAATATGGATTTTTAAAAAAGCTGATTGATTAATTAGTCATAAGAGCTGATTAAGTAGTACAGAATCACTAGATTTATGCATCTATTAATTCTTAATAATTTGCTATTTTCTCTGAACTGCAGCCTATGAAAAATTAACCAGATAAAATTATTTGAATTACTGAATGGTAGAATAACTACACCTACTTTCATGGCTCAGAGGCATTTAACTATTATAATCTGCTTCCTATTATTGCTAAGGTAACTTTGTGCACAAATAGACCAAAAAGGGCTGCAGAAGGCATGCTTCACTGAGGCTCATGCAGTTCTTCTACAGGGTGTCATCGCATAATCTATTGGGCACAGAATAACACATGTGGGAAATGTTATGTACTTGGCAGATATACAAGTGCTCAAAAAGACATGGGATCTCAAGAAAATCACAAAGATGAGTCAGGGATATTTGTGGCGACTGATATAAACATGCCATATTACAACTTTGGACAATGCAACAGAGCAAAGGATTTTCTAATCCAGCTTTTTGCTGGAAATCTGTAGGCAGAAACAAACAGGTCAGATGTTCCCATGACACACAAAAGAATTAAACAAATCATATATGAAGATTTGTTTTGACTGCATCGTATACAAGTATCCAGAAACACACATCTGATCAAAGGAATATGATTTTTAAATTGTTGGAGCAAAGCAAAACCTGACAGTCCCATTTAGGCTGCAATGTCGCGGAATTACAGCTAACAGGCAATGAGCTTTCACAGGACTTGTTTCCAGAGCCAGTACACTGTCAATAATTTATGCCCTCAAACAATGCAAACTTTTTCTTCAGGGGAAGCTGACATTTAATCACAGGAAGTAGAGATGAATCAAAGGGAGCATAGGCAGGCTAGAGTCCTTACCCCTTTGTGCAGGTCTGAGCATCAGAGATGAAAAAAGGATGTGAGAAAAAAACTCTTTATATAGATGGTGGTTAGAATATGGAAATCATTCCTAGAAATCACTGTTGAAGCAAAGTCCACAACTTTTTAAAAAATTAGATAGTCGCTTAAAAAAAACAGGAAAAATCAGGGGCATGGGGAGTGAGCATGAGTAGGATTAGACTAAGTGCTTTATGTGTGAAAGAAACATAACTTGATGCTCTGAATGATTTGTTTCTATGCTGTAATACTGTATCATCTAAGGCATTTGGAAAGCAAAGCAGCAAAAAATGTCCACAGTCAAAGCTTGTTTCATAACTGACCTGATCGGAGACACCAGCAGCAGTGCCGGAAGTTGAAAGAGAGTGAGCAGGGTCACAGCACGGACTTGATCAGACACCAGCAGAGGTGGTGGAGAATAGCAGAGAGAGAGAGCGGGAGAACAGTGCAGACCTGATCAGACACCAGCAGCGGTGCTGGAGAATAAAAGAGAGAGAGCGGAGGAACAGCACGGACCTGATCAGACACCAGCAGCGGTGCTGGAGAATAAAAGAGAGAGAGCGGAGAAACAGCACGGACCTGATCAGACACCAGCAATGGTGGTGGAGAATTAAAGAGAGAGAGCGGAGGAACAGCACAGACCTGATCAGACAACAGCAGCCGTGGTGAAGAATAAAAGACACAGAGCAGGGGCACAGCAGGAACCTTATCAGACACCAGCAACGGTGGTAGAGAATAAGAGAAAGCGGGGGCACAGCGCAGACCTGATCAGACAACAGCAGCGGTGGTGGAGAATAAAAGAGAGCGGGGGTACAGCAC
This sequence comes from Heterodontus francisci, assembly GCF_036365525.1. Taxonomy (NCBI): domain Eukaryota; kingdom Metazoa; phylum Chordata; class Chondrichthyes; order Heterodontiformes; family Heterodontidae; genus Heterodontus; species Heterodontus francisci. The sequence goes on from NC_090372.1 coordinate 87,212,336, forward strand.
GGACCTGATCAGACACCAGCAACGGTTATGGGGAATAAAAAAGAGAGCGGGGTGACAGCACGGTCCTGATCAGACACCAACAACGATGGTGGAGAATAAAAGAGAGAGTGCGGAGGCATAGCATGGACCTGATCAGCCATCAGCAGCAGTGGTGGAGAATAAAAGAGAGTGGGGGAACAACGTGGACCTGATCAGAGTATTTCCAAAAAAAGCAAGGAGTGATGTCAGAGAACAGCAAGTAGGTGATTGGTTGCTGAGCATAAATTTTAAAAAAAACTAGGGCTGTGGCTTAAACTCAGACTGGGAAACTATAAAGTACCACATTAGATTTATAGCTTAACTAATTGAATTAATTAATAAAATTTCAATTAGGGTAAATATAACAATAAGAGAATTAGTATTGTGTATTAGTACAGAACAGGTCTAGAGTCATTAATTAAAATTGGTAGTTTATAATAGGTATTAACTAGATTCTAAAAGAGGGAATAGAGTTTTTTTTTGTTACACCATGAATGGGCAACTAAGACCTGCTATTTACAATTCCTGTGCCATTCATGATATTCCATGTGCTGGATTTTGTTGTCCAGGAAATGCAGACAATGGCAGCCGCCCCGCACCTGAGCTGCGCCGCCGTAATTACGTGGCGGGCCGCCACTTAGCATATTGATGGTGGCTGCCCTCCCAATCACGTGGCAGGGACAACATTGGCAATGGCATTCACAGCCTCACCTGATGACGGAGCAGGTTCTGGCACCATTTTTCAAAGGCTACCAGCCCTGCAAACAGTTCTAAATAATGCAGAGTTGACCACTTTCACCACCCCCCCCACCACCCCACATACATTAAATAATGCAGAGATGACCCCTTCGCTCCTCTATACACTAAATCATGGAGAATTGATCCCTTCCCCACCTTGTTGGTGCCAGTTTCTCCTGGACAAGAAAGTGAAAGCACGTGAGTGCTGCACGACGTGCTCAAGATTGGGAACTGAAGGTAAGATCATGGGGAATTAAATTTAAGTTTATGCAACGAGGTATTTTAAATATGTAAAGTTGGGCCCCATCGCACAGCGGCAGAGCTGCCGCCATGGAGCCTCGCCGCCAGAAAGATCGGGCACGGCAATCCTGGTGTTGGGCTCCGTGGTGGCTGCTGCCGCTCTGATTCTCCAGCAGCCCCCCCCCCCCCCCACCCCCACCACAAAACCAGACATCGGGCAGGGAACAAAATCCAGCCCCATGTGTCTTGGGGGAACCATGTATGTAGGAAATGTCTCCAGCTCGAGATCAGGATTTCCGAACTTCAGGGGCAGCTGGAGTCACTGCGGAGCATCAGGGCCGATGAACGTTTCCTGGTTCATACATTCCTGGAGATGGTCACCCCAAAGGCAGTGAGAGTTCAGGATAGCAGATGTGTGGCCATCTGGAAGAGGCAGGAGGTACAGGAGTCTTCGGGGTGTGTGTCACTCTCAAACCGTTACTCAGCTTTGGAAATTGCTGGGATTGACGACACCTCGAAGGAGTGCAGTCCAGACCATTACACCAATGGGCAAGAGAATGCACAGAAAGGAACAATAAAGAGTAGAAATGCAGTCATTACAGGAGATTTCATAGTTAGGGGGACAAACAGCATTAGTGTAACCATCATTGTGAGTCCCACATGGTGTTTTGCCTCGCTGGTGCCAGGGTAAAGGACATCACAGAGAAGGTGCAGAATGTGGTACACGATATAGAAAGAGCAGGTATTGAGTTCCTCCTGTCAGATTTTCAGGAGCTAGGGAGGAAGTTAAAAAGTAGGACCTCGAAGATAGTAATCTTTGGATTACTCCCAGTGCCACACACTAACGAGAGAAAAATATAGGAAGGTAGGGAGGATCAATTCATGGCTTGAAGCATGGTGCAGCAGGGTGGGCTTCAGATTCTTGGGTCACCTGGACCAGTTCTGGGGCAGGAGGCACCTATTCAAAAGGGACAGGTTGCACATCAATAGGACTGGGACCAATGTCCTTGTAGGAAGGTTTACTAGTGTGGTTGGCGAGGGTCTAAATTAAATTGGCACCAGCATATAGAAGTAGAAAAGAGGAATAAGGTGCATAAAGGCATGAGAATGTTTGATAGTACTAGAGAAGGAAGTAGTACCATAGTAGGAGCAGACTAAGGAGGGTCACCAGGAATACAAAGAGAGGTTTAGAATGCATGTATATGAATGCACAAAGCGTGGTGAATAATGTTGGTGAGCTACCAGCACAAATACCTGTGTGGAAATGATATAGTAGCAATAATGGAAATGTGACTTAAAAATGGTGAGGACTGGGTGTTTAAATTTCAAAGATACGAAGTGTTCAGAAAAGGTAGGGACGGAAAAAAGGGAGGTGGGTTGCAGTACTGATTAGGGAAGACATTGTAGTGTTGGAAAGAGAGGAGGCCCTTCAGGAGGGAAAGTCAGAATCCATTTGGTTGGAGATGAGAATTAAAAAGGGTATGATCATGTTACTGGGGGTACTATATCGGCCTGCAAATAGAGAGAGAGAGAGAGAGAGAGAGAGAGGGAGGGAGGGAGAGGAGGAGAGAGAGAGAGAGAGAGGAAAATCGGTAGAGAAATCACAAAGATGTGCAAGAACTATAGAGTGGTGATAATTGGGGGGCTTTAATTACCAAACATCGATTGGGATAATGTTAGAGTAAAGGGCAAGGAGGGGGAGGAATTTCTGAAATCTATTCAAGAGAGCTTCTTGGCCAGTATGTTCTCGGTCCCACTAGGAAGGAGGCATTGATAAATCTGGTGCTGGGGAATGAGGTGGGCCAAGTGGAAGAAGTGCCTGTGGGGGAACACTTAGTAGGAGTGATCATTGTATCATAAGGTTTAGATTAGTAATGGAGAAGAACAAGGAACAATCTAAAATAGAACTTTTAATTAGAAGAGGGCTAACTTCAACGGGATGAGGGGGGATCTAGCCAGGGTAACGGAACAATGGGTGATCTTTAAGGACGAGATGTTTCAGATACAGGCTAGGTACATTCCAACAAGGGTGAAAGGAAAAGGAACCAAAGCCAGGGCTCCTTGGATGACAAGGGAGATAGAGAATATAATGAAACAAAAAAGGTGTATGATGCATGTCAGGTGAATTCTTCAAGCAAGAACCAGGCCAAATACAATAAGTTGAGAATGGAAGTAACGAGGAAAATAAGACTAGCAAAGAGAGAATATGAGAATTGAATGGCAGTTGATAAAAAAGGGAACACAAAAATCTTCCACCAGCATGTAAGTAGTTAGCGGGTAGTAAGAGATAGGGTGGGGCCTATTAGGGACAAAGAGGGTGATATATGCTTAGAGGCACAGGGCAAGGCTTGAATACTTGTACTTTGTCTCAGTGTTTACTAAGAAGAGGTCATCAAAATATTGGTAGAAGCATGTGATAGGAAGGATGTACTCAAAAGGTTGGCTATGCTTAGAGTGAATAAATCACCTCGTCTGAATGGCTTGCAGCCCAGGTTGCTGAAGGAAGTGAGAGTGGAGATAGCGGGAAGCCTTGCCATAATCTTCTGAGTTTGCCTAGATATGGGGGAGATGCCAGAGGATTGGAGAGTGGAAAATGTGACAACCTTTTTAAAGAAACGGTGTAAGGACATCCCTAGTAACTAGAGGCTGGTCAGTTTAACATCAGTGGTGGCTAAGGTTTTAGAAACAATAATCAGGGAAACAAATCAACAGGCACTTGGAGAGGTTTAACTTAATTAAGGGGAGCCAGCATGGATTTGTAAAAGGCAGATCGTGCTTAACTAATCCAATTGAAATGTTTGATGAAGTAACAGAGAAGGTTGATGATGGGAAAGCAATGGATGTTGTCCATATGGATTTTAAGAAAGCGTTTGACAAAGTACAACATAAAAGAGTGGTTAACAAAATTGAGGCTCATGGAAGAGCAGTGTTAGTGCCAGGTTGGATAAAATATTGGCTTAAGGACAGAAATCAGCAAGACATGGTAAATGGTTGTTTTCAGACTGGAGGATGGTCGACAGTGGTGTTCCCCAAGGATCAGTGCTAGGGCCACAGCTGTCTTGATATATATATATATATATATAACTGACTTGGATATTGGAATACAGAGTAAAATTTCAAAATTTGTCGATCATACCAAATTTTGGAGGTGAGGCAAACAGTGAGGATGATACAAAGCGACTGCAACATGATATAGGTAGGCTAGCAGAATGGGCAGACTAGTGGCAGATGGAAGTTCATACAGAGAGGTGTGAGGTGACACTTTTTGGCAGAAGGGATAGGGAGAGGCAATATATACCGAATGACTTCTCAAGAGTGTACAGAGACAGAGGGACCTTGGGGTTCTTGTTGACAGATACTTGAAGGTGACAGGACATATTCGCCACAATTTTACGTTGAGGTAGTGGCCCCACCCACTGCCAAAAAGTTGGGGGAGAGCCTGCCTCCACTGGGTCTGGAAGCTACGCTGCAATTTTACATGGCCCAGGTCCACTGTGGCAGGAAGTCCCACCTCCAAGAGCTGCCGGCCAATCAGCAGACCAGCAGCTCCTCAGTCCCAGCAGCGCCACCAGGAGCAGTGGCCACTGCTGGGACTGCACCCAGCCAGAAAAGGACGATTGACGTCACCCTTCAGGAAGGTAAGTGGGGATCAAGCCTCACCACGGACAATCGGCTGCACCCCAGTGAGGGTTTGGGGGTCGGACTGTAGGGCATGGGGGGTAGTTTTAGAGGGTTAGCTCGTGCTGCTGGGAGTCCCTGCATGGGGCACAGGGTGCCCGATCAGGAGGGTGCCCCCCCCCCCCACCCCACAAGGAGGCCACCAGGTGTTACTGGGTGGCCTCCTCGGATGCTGAAGTGCCCGTCCACCCCACCACTGGTAAGAATTGGTCTGGGACGGGTGAGCTGTTTGCCACCTCCCCCATCTCTGGTAAAATAGCAGCAGAGGCAGGTTGGTGGCAGAAATGGCACCCCCTGCCTCCCAATCAATTTTACACTACCCCACCCCTCCCCCAGTTCCCAACCGTTAGAGTACAAAAGCAGAGAAGTTATGCTGAACCTTTATAAAGATCTGGTTAGGCCACAACCAGAGTGCTGCATCCAGTTCTAGTCACCATTCTTTAGGAAAGATGTGAGGGTCCTTGAGAGGGTGCAGTGGAGATTTACCAGAATGGTTCCAAGGACGAGGGATTTTAACTACAGGGTTAGGTTGGAGAAACTGAGGTTGTTCGCCTTGGAGCAAAGGATATTGAGGGGAGATTTGATACAGATGTACAAGATTATGACAAAGAAAAGCTGCTCCCATTAGCTGATCGTGCAAGGACTAGGGACACAGATTTAAGGTTTTGGACAAGGGATGCAGGGGAGATGTAAGGAAGAACTTTTTTATGCAGCAAGTGGTAATGACTTGTAACTGGCTGCCTCCGAGGGTGGTGGAAGAGGACACGATGAACGATTTCAAAAGGAAATTTGATGGGCACGAAGAAAATAAACTTGCAGGGCTACAGGGGGGAATGGGAATGATTGGATTGCACTACAGAGAGCTGGCATGGACTCGATGGACCGAATGGCTGCCTTCTGCGCTATAATGACTCCATGACTGTATAATGCTGTTTGTCCAACATTGCACACTGTAAAAGTGCAACAGCACTGAGGATTTCATGTTATGTCACTGCTGCCATAGTGGGAATTATGGTCACTGTGTGTTTAGAATATCAAATCACGGAAATTCAGAATGGGAAATTCATTTTCCAGCAAATTTCTGCAATGTACTGTATTAGCACCACCCAAAGCAAACACTAGTCAGAGATGCATAGACTGGAGGCTTTTAATCTTATTGTAGAGGAAGAAACACAGAGTGGTACACAGAATATATTTGTGGAAGGTCAAATGCTGTTTGCCCAACACCTAAGTGTTGTTGGACAGAGATCCAGCACTGTCTCAACGCATACTGGGCCATTGTTGGTACAGAATTTATCGGTCCCATTTACAAAGGTCTTTTGTCCTTAAGGATAACACGATGCAAGATCTGGAAGGGGTGTTGCAGAAGTGTCCATCATCTAGATATATGCAGTCATTGAGAAATGGCTGTTTGCATTGTATTCTGTCATGGAGAAAGAGCAACACAGATATCATTTGCAGTGCAGAACTCAAAAGGGACCACAAAGTAGGAGCATTCCTCAGAAATGCTGCTACAAAGGCTATAGAGTCCAAAATACAGGAAACTGTCACATACAGCTTCAACCTCATTAGAGAACAGATACAGGAAACTAAGAGCAGGTGATTCTGAGACTACGTGAAACAGCACAGTCTATGTCTGCATATTTCAGTGGCCTCTGTGACTGCATGACCATAAGCATGCAACAAAAAAATTAAGTAATTGGTTCTCATGCCTAAGTCATGACAGATCATTACATTGCTCTGCAAAACTGACAAAACACAACTCGCAAATGAAAACCAGGTGTAAGTAGCTGGAATTGCACATAACACTGCTGGTACAGATGCAGGGCCCTCTGGGTCAGTGACTTATGAAGTCTATGGTTTCACATAATGCTAAGAAGTTGGCGAAACACACATGGGATAACACCAAGCTGACCCTTAGGACCTAGTTGATGGTTTATAAGGCCTGTGTTCTCAGCATCTTGGCTGTGAAACATAGGTGACTTACAGGTACCAAGAAAAGAAACTCACTAATTTCCATATTCGCTGACTGTGGCAAATTATAGGTATATCCTGGCAGGACAAAGTCACAAATATGGCATCCTCTCAAAGGCAGAGCTCCCAATTGTGTTGGCACTAATCAAACAGAGGCGGCTTCTGTGGATCGGACACGTCCGCAGCATGGAAGACAGTTGCATACCTTCTGTATGGTGAGGTAGCCAGGACCAAACAACCAATGGGGCACCCAAATCTCCACTTCAAGGATGCTTGCATGCGTGACATAACGGCTCTAAATGTCGACTATTGCACCTGGGAGTCACTAGCTGGCGAAAGGGGGAAATGGCAGCGCATCCTGTGGACTGGTGTGCACTACTACGACGATCAGTAGCTACAGCAGCTTGGCAACAAGCACCACTGTCAAAAACAACAACTCACAGTGTCACTTGGCAGCTTCACATGCAGCACTTGTGGCAGAACCTGCCTCTCAAGGATTGGTCTTCACAGCCATCAGCAAATGTGCACCAAGAGAAGACACCCCACCTAAATGGATTGTTTGCTACGTGTCCATCATCTTTCATAGATGGAAGGATGCCACCCAACCAAAGAAAATCAAAGAAGTTGGCTTAGAAATCTCACAGCTGGCAACACATCAGGTATTCACTGCCAGTGACTGTACAAAGGCTAGATCATTTAAGTCTGGGAGTATCATTGTTGGTGCAAGAACTGCATCTCTGCAGTCAATGGAATTTTGTCAGGGTAATTGAGACTTAGGTCCCAATATCAACTTGGGGGCACTTTGAGTGGGGAAAACCCATAAAGAATTTCAACACATTTGTGACATTTTAACACAGCCGCCTCATTATCATTTTACTTCCAGGTTTGGTGACAGTTGTGCCACAGCAGATATGGTGCGGGCCCACATGATGCAATCTCAACTCCAGTAGTTAAAAGGCCAATAAAAGTTGGAGTTTGGAGGAGTTTTGCATTGGAAGCAAGACAGGAAGAAGTTTCATGATGGATGAAGGATAGTCAAGAGCTGCAGCTCAATTTAGCGATGCATAGCTTGCTGTACTGCTGTGCTCAGTGATGAGCCAGAGATACCAGACACAAAGTTGGGGGCAAGCCTCTCTCCGCTGGTGCTGGGAGCCACGCCAGGTGTTTACGCACCCCAGGCCGTTAATTGGTCTTGGGCAGGACTTCCACCAGTGAGGCAGGAAGTCCCGTCTCCAAAAGCTGCCAGTCAATCAGCGGGCCGGCAGCTCTCAGTCCCAGCAGTGCCACTGAGAGCAGTGGCCACTGCTGGGACTGTACCCAGGTTCAGCAGCAAGAGGAACGCCGACCCCAGAAAAAAGGTAAGTTTGAGGGGTCTTACCGGGGACAATCGGCCAGGCCCCAGTGAGGAAAGGGGGGTTGTTTGGGGGTGGCGGGGGGTGGGGAGGAAATGTTGGGTAATGGGGGCGGCTGGGACGCGGGGTTGGGGGGGGCACGATCAGAAAGGCCCCCCCCCAGCCTGCAAGGACGCCGCCAGGTTTTACTGGGCAACCTCCTGGGGGAACCTCAGCCGCCCGGCGGCCGCTGGTAAAATACCAGTGGCAGTGGGAGGAGGCCCTTAAGTGGTAGTTAATTGGCCACTTAAGGGCCTTGATTGGCCTGGGGCGGGCGGGCTGTTTCTCGACGTTGCCACCCCTCGTAGATTTGCAGCGGGGTCGGGAACGACACCACCCCCCCTTCCTCCCACTCAATATTACAACCCCGCCCCTACCCCCACCAGCAGCCTGCTCCTGCGGGGTTGGGGGGCTGGGCGTAAAATTCCGGCCACTGTTTCCCAACAACAGGAGTAAAAAACCTGCTGCTGTCACAAAGAAAATGTGGCGAGAGGTGGCCCAGGAATTCAGCAGCAGGAACATCATGCCAGACTCCGGAATTCAGTGCAGGTAGCACTTATTGACCTAAACAGGTCAGGAAATATGAGTACAGTTGGCAGTCACCTACATCCTGTTGTGCACATCACCCCATCCCTTGACTGTGCCTTTGCAAACTTACACAATCACAGCACTCCTCACACCCACTTAAATTTGCAAGTGCACCTATTTTTTTCTATGCACTTCCTCACATGCCCATCTATCCATCTACCACTTACCCTCTTCCTTATGCAATTTCATGCCTCTCCCTGACAGCCACTCTCACCAAATGCACTTACCTTGCCAGTATTAATTTATATCTTATTTCTCCTCCAGGGCTTTTACGTATGGAGCAGCAGTCCAGTGGCCTTACAGATGGTGAATCCTCAGAGGAGCTGATTTGTTCTGAGGGTGCTCCATCACAGGACTCATGATTATTGTGCATCAGTTCAGATAGTCACACTTCAATGGGACCAGTAAGACAGTGACTTGGGTTTTCACCTGGTGACTCACATTTCACAAGTGAGCAAGAGCAGATAGTGGTGGCACGAACAGCAGTGGACAGTCTGCGTCAGAGGTCACGGCCCTTTCCAAGCTCTGCTCAGTTGGATACAGATGCTGTACCCTAGGTGCCAATGATGAAAAAGATAATCATTGAGGAACAGCAGAGAATGTGCTATGTACTGTCAGGTCTTCCAAGCACACTGGCAGAATCACAAAATTGCTACAGCGCAGAAGGAGGCCATTCGGCCCATCATGTCTGCACCGGCTCTCCAAACGAGCAATTCACTGAGTGCCATTCCCACTCCTTCTGCCCATAACCCTACACATTCTTCTTTTACATGTAACAGTCTAATTCCCTTTTGAATGCTTTAATTGAACCTGCCTCCACCGCACTCTCAGGCAGCGCATTCTAGACCTCAACCATTCGCTGCGTGAAAAAGTTTTTTCTCATGTCGCTTTTGCTCATCATAACCATTACTTTAAATCTGTCCCCTCGCGTTCTCAATCCTTTCATGAGTGGGAACAGTTTCTCCCGATCTACCCTGTCCTGAACCTTCATGATTTTGAATAACTCTATCAGATCACCTCGCAGCCTCTCTTCTCTAAAGAAAACAGTCCCAACTTCACCAGTTTTTCATCCTCATGAAATCTTTTCTGCACTCTCTCCAATGCCCTCTCATCTTTCCTAAAGTGCGGTGCCCAGAACTGGATGCAATAATCCAGCTGAGGCCAAACTAGTGTCTTATATAAGTTCAACATAACTGCCTTACACTTGTACTCTATGCCACTATTAATAAAGCCCAGGATACTGTCTGCTTTATTAACCGCTCTCTCAACCTGTCCTGTCACCTTCAATGACTTATGCACAGATACACCCAGGTCCCTCTGCTCCAGCACCCCTTTTAGAATTGTACCCTTTATTTTATATTGTCTCTCCATGTTCTTCCTACCAAAATGAATCACTTCACATTTCCCTGCATTGAACGTCATCTGCCACCTATACACCCATTTCACTAAATTGTCTATGCCCTTCTGCAGTTCTAACCTCCTCACAGTTCACAATGCTTCCAAGTTTCATACTATCCACAAACTTTAAAATGGTGCCCTGTACACCAAGGTCTAGGTCATTAATATATATTAGGAAAAGCAAGGGTCCCAACACTGGCATCTGGGGAATTCCACTACTAACCTTCCTCCAGCCCAAAAAACATCCATTAACCACTACTCTTTGTTTCCTGTCACTCAGCGAATTCCGTATCTATGTTGCTACCATCCCTTTTATTCCATGAGCTATAACTTTGCTCACAAGTCTGTTGTGTGGCACTGTATCAAATGCCTTTTCAAAGTCCGTGTACACCACATCAACTGCACTGCCCTCATCAACCCTCTCTGTTACCTCCTCAAAAATCTCCAGCAAGTTAAGCAGACATGATTTTCCCTTAAGAAATCCATGCTGTCTTTCTTTAATTAACCCGCATTTGTCCATGTGATGATTAATTTTGTCCTGAATTATTCTTTCTAGAAGTTTTCCCACTACTGAAGTTAAACTGACTGGTAGTTGCTTTACACCCTTTTCTGAACAAAAGTGTCAGGTTTGCAATTCTCCAGTCCTCTGGCACTAGCCCGAGTCTAAGGGAGACTGCAAAATTATGGCCAGTGCCTTGCGATTTCCACCTTCACTTCCCCCAGTATCCTTGGATGCATCTCATCTGGTCCTGGTGTTTTATCCACTTTAAGTACAGACAGCCTACCTAATATGTCCTCCATATCAAATTTTAACCTTTCTAGTGTCTGAATTACCTCCTCTTTCACCATTGCCTGGGTTGCATCTTCTTCCTTTTTAGAGGCATTCATTTATTACCTCAGCTATGCCCTCCGCTTCCATCCGTAAATCCCTTTTATGGTCCCTAATCGGCCCAACTCCTCCTTTTACCATCCTTTTACTATTTATATATCTATAGCTATAAATAGCTGCCAGTCTCTTTTCATGCTCTCTCTTAGTTTCTCAATTGCTTTTTCACTTCCCCTCTTGACCTCCTATATTCAGCATGGTTCTCAATAGTATTTTCTACTTGGCATCTTTCATAAGCACACTTTTTCTTCTTTATCTTAATCCCTACCCTTTTTGTCATCCAGAGAGCTCTGGATTTGTTTACCCTACCTTTCCCCTTCGAGGGAACATACCTTGACCATGCCCGAACTATCGCTTCTTTGAAGGTAGCCCATTGTTCAGTGACCATTTTTCCTGCCAATCCTTGCCTCCAATTTATTCGCCCCAGTTCCGTTCTTCATCTATTGAAGTTGGCATTCCCTCAGTTAATTATTCTTACTCTGGATTGTTCTTTGTCCTTTTCCATAGTCAGCCTAAACCTTATGATACAATGATCACTGTCTGTGAATGATCTCCGGCTGATACTTGATCCATTTGGCCCACCTCATTCCCAAGAACCAGGTCTAGCAGTGCCTCCTTTCTCATTGAACTAGAAACATACTGCTGTCGGAAATTTTCCTGAACACACTCTAGGACCTCTTGCTCCTCACTGCCCTTTACTCTATTATTATCCCAGTCTCTGTTTGGATAATTAAAGTCCCCCATTATAACTACCCTATAATGTTTGCACCTCTCAGTACTTTCCTTGCAACCAGCACTGCAATGCTTTCCTTAATCAATACTGCCACCCCGTCTACTTTTTTCCATTTTCTGTCTTTCCTGAATACCTCGTATCCAGGAATTTTCAATACCCAGACTTGCCCTTCTTTGTGCCAGATGTCTGTTATAGCCACAACATCATATTTCCACATTCAAGTCTGCGCCTGTAACTCAACAATCTTATCAACAACAAGCTTATTCACATAAGCGCACATTAACCCTGATTTAGACTTTATTTCTTTCTCCATTACTCTGACCTCACCTAATAACTTACTATTCTTGACTCTAGTCATATCTATCTCTCTTAGTATTCTGTGCAGCTTGGTATACCTCTCTGATATTTACTCCTGCTTCCCACACCCCTGCCAAGTTAGTTTAAACCCTCCCCAATAGCATTAGCAAATCACCCCGCAAGGAAATTTATCCCCGCTCTGTTCAGATGCAACCTGTCCGGCCTGTGCAGGTCCCACCTTCTCCAGAACTGGTCCCAAGAATTTAAAACCCTCCTTCCTGCACCATTTTTCCAGCTTTGCATTCATCTGCACTATCCTCCTATTTCTGTACTCACTTGCGCGTGGTACTGGGATTAATCCGGAGACTTTTCTTTTGAGGTCCTGCTTCCTAATTTCTTACCTAGCTCAGTAAACTCTTTCTGCAGGACCACATCCCTCTTCCTATTTATGTCGTTGGTACCAATGTGGACCATGACTGCTGGCTGTTCAGCTTCCCCCCTTCGAGTGCTCTGCAACGACAACAGAAAAAAGAATGGTGGAGTTCACCTTGTCAAGGAAAAACAATATGCCAAATAAAGAATATTAATTAATCGGTTGGAAACTTACATTAAACTTTTAATGGAAAAAATCTTGCAGTTAAATTTTCAAAAACTGGCAGCCAAGATGGCCACCACAATTTGCATTTGAAATACCTTTTCACATTCCAAGGCCTCCAACAGGAGACAGAGGTCTGAGGAGCATTCACGCAGAACAATGGCTTGCTCTAAGTGATTGAACTACCTAAGATTCTTTCATTAGCACAGAATTTAAGGCAATCCTAACACCTTGACCTTAGAAGAGCAAACCTGAACTACCTAAGATTCTTTCATTAGCACAGAATTCAAAGCAATCCTAACACCTTGACTTTAGAAGAGCAAACCCCTCCAAGTATAAATATTGGTATCCTGGGGCCTGGGGAGCTAATTCCGAACCTTGAATCTCATTAGAAAGTTCCAGAGAATATACTAGGCAATCATGTGACCATCTGTCCATCTCTGTGAAAGCTGGGAGTTTCCTTGAACAAAGAGAGACAAGCAGTAATTCAGACGGTGCAACAGCAGAAAGGCTGTGTGCCTCCCTCTCTCTCTCTCCCTCTCCGGATAGAACCACAATTTGAAAACCAACTTCGAGTGGGGACCCTCCAAGCCTCCAGATTGCTACAGAGACCAGGGGAACAGAGCCACCTACAAGTCTGCCTCCAAGAAAACCCTAAGCCAAATGGGCCTGCCACAAAGTGCACTTTGACTAGCCAAAGACACCAAGAATACAACTTCAGCCGGAATACCGGAATCATCTAACTTCGCAGACTGTGTATTTAATTTTTATTTATTCTGGATTCTAATCCAACCGCTAAATCTACTTCTCACTCTGTAATCTATTTGTGTGTGTGTGTGTGTGATTCTTGTGTGAATATGTGCATGAATGTGTAGCTTTTCTTTTTAGATCAGGGTTAAATTGTTAAGTGTAATTAATTCACCTCTTTCTTGTTTAAACTCAAGAAAACCTGTCCGATTGGTTCTTTCATGGTCACATTAAAGGTAAAAGGTAAAACACTCACTGAGGTGGTAAGCACAGCCACTGTTTAAAAAGGAATAAATCCTGTTGCAGTCAAATAATAGGAAGGGCAAGAGGGGAGTCTATGACCCCCCCCACCCCCACCCTCACCTGTGCATAAAAACCTCAAGTATGAGTGGGGCATTGTGATCATGCTTTCTTGCATGAAGACAATGGCCAACTTCATGGATATGGATCATCAAATGCAGCTATCATATGAGTCCCTGCACGCATTTGCTATGGTCGTGTGCACTCTAGATGCCAACATATCTGCCGTCTTAAACAGGATGACAGATACTTTGGTGCTGGTTTCACAGTGCTGCACTGATCTGTACCAAAGTAGCAGTGAAATGTGCTCTGGCCGAGAGGGATTTTGGCGAAAGGGCAGAGGGTAGTGGTAACTCCAAAGCGCTTCCACTTCTTATCTGGCATTCTGGGTATTCCAGGTAGGTAGGTGAGCAGCTGTTATGTGTAAGCAATGCAAATGCAATTTTCAGCTCCCCACTACAGTGCACCCTGCACTCATCCAAAGCTGCACATTATGCAAATCAGGTGACCTACAAAAACTGAGGCAAATTAAATTTCCATCATTCTGGCAGGATTTACACCAATTCTTAACCATTTGGAACTGACTTATACAGTACATAAATATATTGGTCAAGATATTTTGAACATAGAATCCCTCATCACCAACTATTTGATTATTGTTGGATTACAGTGGTAATGAAGTCATATCAGTTAATTCTGCAGTGTGAATAGCTTCATACATTTGGAAAGTTGGAGTCTGCAAAGACAGCCATTGCTAACAGCAAAAATGGAAATGGAAGTCCCATGTTATTGTTTTTAATTATTCAGAAATGTGATACTTAGACCATTAACCATTATTGAGAAATACTGATGAAGGGCCAATGCCCATAAAGCAAAATACCGATTTTTGCTCATAGGCAAAAATTCCAAGCCCCACCTTGCAGTAAAAATCTAATTCTCCTCACAATGAACAGGCACTTCAACTTACCTTTTAATTTTTTCAGGACAAGTCTCATCTGTTCTCCAGCATCCTTTTCTAATGGTTAGCCTGCCCCACCATCATCTGCACCCTGCTGCTCTTTCTGCCACTTTTTTATGTCCTCCTTGCCACTGCTATCATTGCTGCTCCACTAGACCCATTGTACTCAATGCTGTTGGGGCCAATGTGTTTGATAGTTGAATTATTCTCAAGTTGACAATTTGGAAGCTCTATCACCCTCATCAAATTTCCTGGCCCCAAAGACTCCATCCTAATTGGTTCAAAAATGCTGGTCAGGCAAGCCCCCACACCTTCCAAGACTGAAGCACACATTATTTCTCCACATTACCATTAAAACTTAAAATTGTGGCTGGGAATAAAAGTGGGCCTATCACAAGGAATTGCCAGGCCCCTGAATGGAAAGACATTTGCATGCTAGCAGTCAGTGTTGGAACAAGGGACCCAGTCCTTACTTCCCCAATACACAGAAGAGGTGGTCAGACCACTTTAGTCACATGACTGGCTAGTGATTGTTTTTTTTTGAATTTGAACTGGCCACAGAATTTCGAACTCAGAAAGATGTTTGCTCCTGGACTGAGAACACCTCTCTCCTGTCTGCTCTCATCTCGCTCTCGCCAGCTTCGGAAACCATTGAAGACATATGAACCCCAAGAGAGAGAAGTCTCCTACAATGAACAAGGTTTAAGAAGATTACCGGGCCCCAACGAAAAGCAAGACTACGTACAATCAAAGGCCCTACAGCGAGCTCGAAGCACAGTGAAAAAAAACCCTTCAGAGATTGCCTCAAACCTCTCTATTTTATTTTCTTCTCTTTTCTGTCTCTATTTGCATGTGCGTACTGCGTATGCATGCCAGCGTGGGGCACGGCGTGTATCCGTAGCCGTTAACCGAATTCGAGTTTAAGTTTTAATAAATTTTACTTTTCTTCTTTAAACCTAAGAAAACCTGGTGTGCTCATTTCTTTGCCTTATAATTGGAAAGTGGTGAACAAGGAGTCATCGAGGGGGGAGCTCAAAACACACTGTGTTTAAAAATCAAACCCTGTTACAATAAGACCAGGTGATGACAGTAAAAGACCCCCAGACACATTTTTCACCTAGTCGTAACAGAAACTTGGGTGCTAGCGTCCAGAACTTTACCCACAGACAAATGAGTGAAATTGGAAGCGGGAAGCCATATTGTTCCCAATCAAAAAGAGCATATTTCAATACAGATTTTCTTGTGGTTGTGTGTGATTGAAAACTAACATGTCTGCAACTGAAGCTAGTAGCTCTCCAAGCCAGGGTGAAGTAACTTGGGATAAGTTAAAAGCTCTGTCTATGGAGGAGTTGAGAAAAATGGCTGAGCAGTGTGGGATCACTGTACGTGGCAAGATCAGGAAGTCTGAACTCCTACGGCTAGTGGCCAACCAGTTTTTCCTTGAATCTGAAGAAGCAGAAGCAGGGTTAGAGGCAGACCTGGAGAGGGTACTGCTAGCAAAGATACAATTGGAACAAAGGAAACTTGAATTAGAAGACACGGAAAGAGAGAGAGAGACAGGAGAGGGAGAAAGAGAGACACTTCCAGAAGGAACGGGAAGAGAAAGAGAGAGCCTTCCAAAGGAATGTGAAGAAAATGAAAGGCAGGAGAGAGAGAGAGAGAGAGAAAGACTGGAAAAGGAATTAGAAAGAGAGGGGAAAGAGAGAGAGAAAGAAAGAATATTCTAGAAAGAATCCGAGGAGAGCTGAAGCGGTTCGAGTTAACTAAGGGGCGACAGAGTAACCCCAGTGAAAGCATGGCCAATATGGAGGAGCAGAATTCAGGGCTGGGTACAAAATTGCTAAAACTCGCTCTATTAATTCCAAAGTTCAATGAGGAAGATGTGGAAGTGTTCTTTGTGTCGTTTGAGAAGGCAGTTAAAATGGCCACTGAGACCTGGTCTCTCTTATTGAAAACTAACTGGAAAAGGCCATGAGGTTTATTCTTTGTTGAACTGACCAAAAATGCTATCCTCAGGGCATATGAATTAGTACCTGAAGCCGATCGCCAAAAGTTTAGAACCCTCAAAAAGCAAGCTAATCAAACTTATCTAGAGTTTGAAAGAAGTAAGCAGCTGGCTTTTGACCAGTGGCTGAGGGCTTTAAAAATACAGCTCAGCTATGAGACTCTCAGAGAAGTAATCCTGTTAGAGGAGTTTAAAAACTCTCTCCCACTCTCAATAAAGACCCAAGTAGAGGAGTAGCAGGTTCAGGGAACCCGGCAAGCGGCTGGTTTGGCCGAAGTGTTTGCTTTAATTTATAAGTCGGTTTCGCCGAGGAGAACTTTCCCTAATCATCCCCACAAATCCGAAAAGGACAAAGGGTGGGAAGGTGATATCCGCCCAGGCAGTCCTGTAAAAGAAAGGAAAGCAGGAGACACAGGGGACCCTCTTCCAGCCAAAAAGGAAGGTGCTGTGAGCAACGGTGAGACCCCGAGACCTGCATGCTTCCATTGTAATAAGGCAGGGCATTTAAAAGCTGACTGCTGGAAACTAATGGGAAAACCTGTAGGGTTAATCAGGGTACACCCACTCAGTGAAGACGGGACCCTGATGGAAAGCACAAAGCAAGCTGTGGCTTTAACTGCAGTAAGAGTGCAACCCAGGAAGCTTACCATGGCCAGTGCAGAAAAATTTAATAGGATTCCTGAAGGTTATCAGGGTTTTGTATTTGAAGGGAAAGTAAACCCATATCCCTCGAGTGGGGCAAGCAAGCCCATTGTGATTCTCAAGGACACAGAGGCGGCTAGATCCCTTTTACTGGGAAAAACCCTGACCTTTCCCATCAGAAAGTGCAGTGAACACCAAAATGGTATCGAATGGTATTAGAGGGCAGTGTATACCTGTACCTGTACACTGGGTGCACCTGGAGTGCGACCTGGTTTCGGGACTGGTAATCATAGGAATTGTTCCTAGTTTGCCTGTGGATGGGGTTGACCTACTCCTAAGGAATGATCTGGTGGGGGTGAAGGTGGTAGCCCCCCTAGTAGTGAAAGAACAACCGCAGGAGGTCAGAGAGACAGGGTCGTGGCAGGAGACGGTTCCCTGCAGTTTCCCTGAATGTGTAGTGGATCAGGCCATGATCAAAGCAGCTCCCCCAGAGGAGACTGCATTGGCACTGCAGGCAAATGACCATGAGATCTGCCTGTCCGAGACTTTCTTTGGAAAGTTAGAAGACCCAGGGAATGAATTGAATGGATTTTCCCTAGCTGAGGTTCGGCAAGCCAACCCAGTATTGCGATAGTTAGCAGAGGCTGCCCCATCTGAAAGTGAAGCAGAGGGAGTCCCTGATTGCTACTGTTTAAAGAATGAAGTACTGATGAGGAAATGGAGTTCTCCTCAGAGACCTGAGGGCAAGGACTGGACAGTAGTTCACCAGTTAGTGGTGCCACAAAGGTACCGAGGGGAAATATTAAGAAGGACCTATGAGACTACAGCGGCTATACATGCTGGTGTACGAAAGACCAAAGCCCGCATAAGACAGAAGCCAAAACTCCACAAAGATGTGGTGGAGTACTGCAGGAGTTGCCACATGTGCCAGGTTGAGGGGAAACCCCAACCTACAGTTGAACCTGCACCCCTAAGTCCTGTACTGGTGTTAGGAGGACCCTCTAGTCTGGTGAACTGTAAGGGACCCCCGCCAAGAACAAAAGGGGCCAGGCAGGCAGATGGCTGGCAAAAGTTTTGAAAAAGGGGTAAAAGTGACCAAGAGGGCAGGTTAAAGGAAATCCGTGAGGAATCCCGGATGAAAACCCCTACTATCCGATTAGCCAACCCCAAAAAATGTGAAAAATTAGACCCCACATCCTCCTATGTAAATGCAGATTCTAGAAGCACCCCACCAGAGTTGCTAACAGCATTTAC
Organism: Heterodontus francisci; assembly: GCF_036365525.1. Classification (NCBI taxonomy): domain Eukaryota; kingdom Metazoa; phylum Chordata; class Chondrichthyes; order Heterodontiformes; family Heterodontidae; genus Heterodontus; species Heterodontus francisci. Next base: position 87,230,778 of record NC_090372.1, read on the forward strand.
AGGAACCTGCAGAGACAAAGACAGACCTCTAGGGGACAGAGAAACCGTGCGGGTGATGCCTCACCTAGTCGAAGTGTCACAGGAGAGTGCAATCAAGTCTACATAAATACCTGCAGATAGGAGTGTCCCAGAGAACAAAGGGAAGCTTAACAAAGAATCCTCCCCCTTAATCAGATGAAAAGGGAACCCCCTATCTGCTGAAGTCAAAAGTCTTTGCTTGACTCAGAGAGTTCAGGATAGACCTGCTCACTACTATCCTGAGAAAAAAGGGGAAATTAAAGCAGCCCTGGTACCCAGAAAAGACCATTTTTAATAAGCTTTAAGATGGGTGAATGAATGGAAGTGAATGAGAGAAATGCATGGCTTTTATTTCTGTATCTTATATTTCTCTCAAACCCTGTCATGAACTGTGCCTTTTTTTTTCAAATCGTATTTCATTGCCTGGGTGTGGAGGTGTCAGGCAAGCCCCCACACCTACCAAGACTGAAGCACACATTATTTTGCCACATTACCATTAAAGCTTAAAATTCTGGCTGGGAATAAAAGAGGGCCTATCACAAAGAATTGCCGGGCCCTGAATGGAAAGACATTTGTATGCTAGCAGTCAGTGTTGGAACAAGGTACCCAGTCCTTGCTTCCCCAATATACAGAAGAGGTGGTCAGACGAAGTTAGTCACATGACTGGCTGGTTGTTGGTTTTTTGAATTTCAACTGGCCACAGAATTTTGAACTCAGAAAGCTGTTTGCTCCTGGACTGAGAACACCTCTCTCCTGTCTGCTCTCATCTCGCTCTCACCAGCTTTGGAAACCATTGAAGACATATGAACCCCAAGAGAGAGAAGTCTCCGACAGTAAACAAGGTTTAAGAAGATTACTGGGCCCCAACAAAAAGCAAGACTACCTATAATCAAGGGCCCTACAGCGAGTTCAAAGCACAGTAAAACAAAAACCCTCTTCAGGGATTGCCTCAAACCTCTCCAGTTTATTTTTCTTCTCTTTTCTGTCTCTATTTGCATGTGTGGATCGCATATGCATACTAGTGTGGGGCACGGCGTGTATCCGTAGCCGTTAACCGAATTAGAGTTTAAGTTTTAAGTTTTAATAAATTTCACTTTTCTTCTTTCAACCTAAGAAAACCTGGTGTGCTCATTTATTTGCCTTATAATTGGAAAATGGTGAACAAGGATTCACCAAGGCGGGGAGCTCAAAACACAGTGTGTTTAATAATCAAACCCTGTTACAATAAGACCAGGTGAAGACAGTACAAGACCCGTAGACATCTTTCTCACCTGGTCCCAACAGCTGCTCTAAAACAAACCAGCTTTTCTAATTCTCAAAGCCATAGAAATTTATACAGCTGAGACACAAACACACAAATGGAAGACAGGCTTCTGGCCAGATTGGGCCCACAGCCTTGTTTTGCAAACTGCTGGAATAGGAGTCTGTGTGATTAGTCTTGAGGGCTAATTCTATGATCTCACTTTACAATGAGAAAGCCATATGGAAAGGGAGTGCATGCAGGAGACAGATTTATAACATTGTATCACATAGTGAAGATGCAGGGAGATGGAAGGGTGAGTAATATGCTAACTTAGGAGGATGAAGCAAAGGAAGTTCACAGAAGTATTAACATAGTAGGATTGATCAAATAGAGGCACACGACTGTTTGAGTGAGAATGAAATCAAAAGAGGATGGTTGGAGGTCAAAGAAGTATCACATGCCAGTTTTTTTTTATTGTAACAGGAGTGTTCCATCCAGGAGTATGAGGGGGACTTGGAATGGCCTCTGCAGATATGACAATACCAGCTTTCAAGTCTGAGATGGAGTTAAGAATTGCTGAAAGGTAAGGAAGTGTTTGGGACAAAAGAGAAAGCTGACATCTGGGAGTTCCAATTGAGATCAGAAATAGGTAAAAATAGATGGTACAAATTGAAAAAAACTTGACAATTACCAAGCAAATTCAAATCCTAATCTAATCTCAAGCTTCAGAGTATAATTCTATGATACAGCATTCACAAGGACACAGCTTGGGAAATTGTAGAATCCCCTCTACAAGCTACTCAAACTTAGATTTTGCCATTTACAATGTCATCAGAATACCTTGATTAAATTATTGCTATACAATAATTCCCAGGCAGTTATTAAGATCTATGTTATACTTGATTCAGAACTGGGTTTGAGCAGTGAAGTGAACATTTGATTTTGAAACACAAAACTATTCGATAAGTGTTGATTCACAATATCAGTTATATTCACCTATCTAAATACCACAACCTTGGAATAAAATGGTTTCAAACTCCTCCTCTTCAAACATGCAATTCTTTAAACTTATGCGACAGAAAATAAACATCAGAAAATTACGACCATGACTGAAGGGTCTTGGATGTCTGATTTTTTTTTAAAGAAATAATCAGTAGAGAATGCTTTCTTGGTTAAGGGGAAAAATCATGGGGGGATTTTTATGCAGTCCGCCGTAGCGGATTTGGTGGCATGCAGGGTGATCTAATTAGGCAGGAGGTGTTTTTTCGGATTCCCAATGGCAGGATATTTTCGAGGAATTAAGTCAGAGGCGGGTTTGCGGCGTTCCCGGGTTTCCCCAGCGCGGTGGCAGATTGCAGCTTTGCATTCATTTAAATAACATGAATATTCATTACGCTACGTATAGTTACGATTTAGTTCTACCTGCCAGATTAAGTGAATGGCGAGAAATATACCTGTGCCACAATTCAACGTGGCATGCAACAGTCGGATTTGTGTAGTTGAACCTCAGGACTGTGTTCTTCTCTCTTTAAGTCAGCTGCTAAACTAACACCAGCAATGGAATGGATGTTTGCCTCCAGGCCAGCATTGCAATGAATGTTTCCATCCACGCCACGATTAAAATGGATGTTTGCCTCCAGGCTCAGCACCAGCAAGGGTGAATCATCTCAGGGAATGGTGGCGACAGCATGGGCGGGTGCTACATGGAGGAGAAGGGCAGGGTAGTCGGGCAGGGAAGGGTGGGGTGATCGGGTGCATAGTAACGGGAGTAGGAACATGGGGGAGGGATGGCATGAATACATTGATGATTACACTGTGCACAGTAATGGGGGCAGGCTCAATGATAACAGAAGGAAGGGTAATGGTAACCTTCAGTGGGTCAAGGGAGATGGTTTCAAGATGGAAGGTTGCAGAAGGAGGTTGGAAGGTGGGGAGACTGGCCCTGAATTCCAAGCGCACCATCTTCTCCAATGATAATGGGAACCATATGGACATGCAAGGATTGCAAGGAGAATGGGAGGAGGCAAACGACAGTGGTTGTGTCTTCTATCTGGCTTGGAAGGCTGTACATTGGCTCGATGTTTCACCTTACTAGCAACAGAGGGCTGAATTGCTATGCTCTGTTTATTTATTGTTCAGAAAAGCCACAGCGACATGGGTCTCATACACCCAATTTGTCTAGTAGCACGAGAAGAAGAGCAAAGGGAGAGACTAAGGAGGGCTCTTTTCCCTCAACTCATGATGCCTGAACACCAGCAACAGGCAGAAGAGGAAGGTGAGGATGCTCCAAATGATAACATCGAGGAACAGCCTTATTGAAGATGGGCACTGGCACGTCATCGCATCCTCAGGACAAGGACAAATTACCTTCAAATGTCAGAGTGGCAATTCCAGAGACACCTAAGGATGTCATGTAAATGGTCACAGAAATTTGTAGGATCCTGCAACATGACGTGCAGCCGCTTGACTTCAGTGGGAATCCCATGCCAGTTGCCCTCAAGATGACTGCTGCACTCAATGTTTTCTCCAGCTGCTCCTTCCAGGGATCTAGGGCGACATATGTGGCATCTTACAGTCTGCGACCCACAGGTGCATCAAAGAGGTGACCAATGCCCTTTTTGACATGTCAATGATTTCATCTACTTACCTGTGAACGAGGGCAGCCAGGCAGCAAGGTCTGCAGCCTTTGGCGCCATCGCTGGCTTCCTTAGAATGCAAGGGGTGATTGTACACATGTGGCCATTAGAGCACCCTGGGACCAGCCTGATGTTTTTGTCAATCGCAAAAGCTTCCACTCTTTAAACGTACAGCTGATTCGTGACCACAGGAGAAGAATCATGCATGTTTCTGCACGTTTCCCAGGGAGCAGTCATGACTTTTACATTTTGAGAAACTCCCAGCTGCCAGTATTTTTGAGAAACCAGCCAAAGTGGACGGATGGATCCTGGATGACGAGGGTTACCCACTTTGTACATGGTTGATGACACCAGTACGTCATCCCCAAAGCACTGCTGAAAAGAGGTACAATACTGCACACCCATCCACAAGAGCCATCATTGAACACACCATTGGCATGCTGAAAATGCGATTCCATTGCCTTGAACGGTCTGGAGGGGCTCTTCAGTACATGTCACAGAGGTGTCACAAATAATCGCTGTCTGCTGTGCCTTGCACAACCTTGCAATCAGACACGGCAACATTCTGCAAGAGGAGGAACATCAGGAGTACCAGTCCTCCTCAGATGAGGATGACTATGAAAAGAGTGAGGAGGAGGAAAGCAATGACAACGATGCCGTCATTGATATGATGGCCATGGAGAGACATGCAAGGAACATGAGGAAGAACCTCATTTATGCACGTTTCAGCCAACAAAAGCCGCATCATCAAGGAACATTGGGAGGAGAAACATAACAATTCCCCACAAAAAATTCTCTTTTACATGAGGTCTTATTAATCTCTGCAATCTTAATGAAGCGTGGCTGCACTTTCATGTGATTGGCATTTGAAATCATCTGTGGCTGTAATGAATGCAATTACACTCCACTGCACGCAGCGTTAAGTTATAACCGTAGAAAACAAAAGTAATCATCAATGGGAAAACAATAGCCATCATTGAAGAGTGAAGGCTAAAATTCCAATGAGATATGGACACTGGACATTTCCTGAGATGCTTGGCAAACATCATTGCATTCCTGCCATAACCCTCCAAAAAACTTCTTTGTATCCATCTGTAACCAAGCAAAACATTACTGAGAGTGGATCAAATCTTGCGTGAAATAAAAATGTTTTAATACATCTTTGCAATCATGACAATTTGTACAGCAACCGTGCCACTTTCGTGATCAAAATTGTTTCACTTTCCTTCCTCTCCCACTATGTCTAGGTGCTACCCAACATTTGCAGCTGAGGTGGTGGCAGTCAACTCAATGCGCTGCCCCATTGCTGTGGATGACTGTGACAGGTGCTCCATCCTACTAGGGGTGTGCAGCAATAATGCTTGAGTATCCCCATGTGCTCTCCTTCTGGAGGCAAGGTGTCAATGTTTGGGGGGGGTGAAGGACATGACACCGCTTTCCCTGGGGGTGTCCTCAAAGGAAGGCCGTGGGGTAGCTGGCACGCCCTCCTCCTCCATCTGTGTGCACGATGACATCTGCCTGTTTTCTGAGGGGAAGGAGCACCTGGAGGGAGGTCCAGTTTCCTCATCCCTCTCTTGCTTAGACTCTGATGCATGGAGCTCACGGCAACAGCGACGGAGTGCAGGTCAGATCACCTATGGCTCGAGTGATCAACCAGACTCGCCACAGAGCTCGCCAGACTCTCTACTGAGGAAGCCATACACTCAAATGCCTGGGACATGGTAGACATCATGGCTTGCATGGACTCTGTAGTATCAGGGTCTGAATGGGCTAATGTTGAGAGAGTGTAAAGAATACCTCCTGCCATGATGATGTAAGAGATTACATGTTCCAGAGACTTGATGATAGATGCAGCGTAGTTTTAGAGGAGTCAGACAGACTGGTGTGAAGCTGTACATAGTTATAATGTAATAAAGGTTAATGTTCTAATTACTATAAACTAAAGAATTTCTCTAAGCTAGACTAAGGCGGCAGCACACCAAACAAACATATAACAGACTCCTCCATGGTACGCGCAAAGACACGCATGACCTCAGGCATCTCTGACATATTTTCCACCTGGTTTTGCTGCACATCCAGCAGACTTCTCATAGCAATAGAGGATGATCATGGGCTGAGCAGATGCGTGGTCCTCAACAGTCCTCCAATTGTCCTTCAATCTCCTGGTTGACATATGCTCCCTCAGCTGATGGGGCGTGTCTGTGTCGTGCACACCAGCTTGTGACCTAGATCCTAATCTTAAACCCCTCTCCCCGCGAACTGTGTGGATGTATCTGCGCTGGTGGAAGTGGAAGAAGAGGCAGGTTATGGTGCACCCTCTGGGGCATTGGCTTCTTCTTACTGCCCAGAGGAGGATTCTTGGGCCACGTGGCATTCTGCAACTCATGTGCGGGCACCTGCAGTGGAGACACAAACAGAGGCACTTTAAGCATGTGCTTCACATGAGTTCAAACAATTTTCTTCAGTTTCCACACAAGTCTGCAAGAGCAGAGATAACATTTCATCATTACATCTTGTGGCTCCTGCCTCGCCTTCTCCGCTCACTCTGCCTCCCTCCTCTCTCGTAATCTCCGAAGCCTCCTACTCAGCCATGGTCAGCAACCTTAAGTCAGGGATCACTCCTCTCGTCTTAGCATGCTTACGCTGGTTGTGGCTTCATTTATTCTGCAACAGACAGTGCAGATTTAATGAAATGGCAAATGATGCATCACAACCATTGCATACATGCATCAGCATCACTCATTCTGCATTGGCTTTCGCATGACACATCCAGTCACATAAACAATGCCAATCTTCAGCATTTAGTAAATGGCACCAAGGCTGCTCATGCAATCCACTGCATTCCTTGTGTATCCTCTGCTTTAAAGACACCTAGCCATAGAAGAATACATTGGAGCAACCTCCCCAGGACCACTTGCCCTCACTGATCTGAGTAAGTCATTGATTTGCATGTGGCACTGCACCCATGTTCTGAGAGTTACCCCATGGTTCAAGACCTCCTCTGATACCTGCATGCAGGCCGCGTTGGTGAGGCAGGAGGGTCTTCGGACTCCATCTGCAGGGAAGAGGACCTCCTGCCTTTCCCAGACGACCTGGAGGAGAACCTACAGGGAGGCATCACTGAGCCGTGGGGCAGGGCACTGTCTGTTGGCTGCCATTTGATTCACTTTGGCTGTAGGGAAAATAAATGATATGAAGTTGGTGGTGACTTTGACAAAATAAGGGAGGCAAAAACATTTTGATTTAAGTAAAAGCTTCAATTTAAATTATTCTGACGATACTTACATGAAAGGAAGGCTGCTGATTCTCGAGGCTACAAGCACAGAATGTTTTATATCTGTGACAATCATGGTGGTTATGGCAGTGATGTTGGGTTCCAGCAACAAAAGGCCATTCCCACCGCATGATCCCACATGTTCTCCGTACCCATCACCGCATGGCTAATTTAAGTTACAAATCGCGTGGGAAACGGGAGCGAATGTTACAACAACTTCCAGTCACGCCGTTGGGAATGCTGCGGTATTCATAAGATTCCACCCCATGTGCATGAACAAGTAAAATCATCTGAACAAGGTTTCCATATGCATTTTACATGCATGCATAGATAGCTCTTGAAAACTCCACAACCATTATATATTCAAATTCATTTACAAATTATGACAGTGGAGGAATACTCACAATGAGGTGTCTTACATGCTGTATCTAATGGTTAACTGACATATTGCTGGAGATGTCAAATGATTTCAGTCAGTTCTGCAAGACTGCAGTTTGTATCTAATCCACTTAAACAAGCACTATGCTTTTATCTTTAGCATTTACTGTAACATTATACAGTAAAATTATTGAGAAAGATATTCTTTTCAATAAATATTTTGAATTATTGTTTAGATTTGGGCATGTTCAAGGTGCACTGTGGTTGTGGGACCAAAAGTACATGCAAGTGAAATAAAAAGAGATGCAGACAATTAAAGGGAAGTGTCAGAATAAGTGGACATTATTGATATTGTTAACAGCTTCCTTTCCTCAGGCACTGTCCTTCTCTTCAAATCTGCTACCATCTCCCCACCCTCCTCAAAAAATTCATTCGACCCATTTGTACCTGCAAACTACTGCCCCATTTCCAACGTCCCTTTCCTCTCCAAAGTCCTTGAATGTGTCGTCATTTCCCACATTCATGTCCATCTTTCCCTCAATCCCATGTATGAATCCCTCTAATCAGATTTCTGACCCAAGCACAGTACTGAAACTGCCCTTGTTAATGTCACAAATGACATTTTGCTTTGACTGTGACCATGATAAACTATCCCTTCTCATCCTTTGCAACTTCTCTGCAGCTTTCGACACAGTTGATCACACCATTCTTCTCCAACATCTCACCTTCATCGTCCAGATGGGTGGAACTGTCCTAGCTTGGTTCCATTCTTACCTATCTAATTGTAACTAGAGAATCAACTGCAATGGCTTCTCTTCTCACTCTCTCTCTGTTATCCCTGGAGTTCCCCAACAATCTATTCTTTGCCTCCTTCTATTTCGCACCTACATGCTACCCCTCAGCAACATCATCCGAAAAGACATTCTCAGGTTCCACATGATTGTTCTGACACTCAGCTCCATCTTGCGACCTCCAGCTTGAACCCCTCAACTGTCTCTGATTTGTCACACTGCTTGTCCGCTATCCAATATTGAATGAGTAGAAGTCTTCTTCAACTAAATATTGAGAAGACCGAAGCTATAGTCTTTGGTCCCACAACAAACCCTGTCCCCTATCCACCATTTCCATCCCTGGTATCTGTCTTACGTTGAGCAAGACTGTTCAGAGCCTTGTATTGACTGAGTTGAGTTTTCGACCACATATCTGCACCATCACCAAGACTGACTACTTCCACCTCTGTAACATTGCTCGATTCCAATCCTGCCTCAGCTCATCTGCTGTTGAAACCCTCATCTACACCTTTGTTAGCTATAGACTTGACTATTCCAATACTCTCTTGGCCAGCCTCGCATCATCCACCCTATATAAACTCGTGCTCATCCAAAACTCTGCTGCATGTTCCAAATCTAATTCATCCATCATCCCTGTGCCTGCTGACTTCATTGTCTTTCCTTCTGACAATGCCTCAATTTTAAAATTCTCATCCATGATTTCAATTCCCTCCATGGCCTCGCTCTTCCCTATCTGTGTGGTCTCCTCCAGTCCTACAAGCCTTTAAGATCTATGGTCTCCTCCAATTCTGGCCTCTTGCGCATCACTGATTTTAATCATTCCACCATTGATGGCTGTGCTTTCATATTTTCATTTTAATATTGTAATGAAAGCTAAGTAACATTCAAATGAACTTACCTGCCAATGGCGGCCATCCCACACCGATTTTACGGCTAACTGGACGTGACTTGCACTGGTGGGGAGGGGGGAGGAATAAAATTATCAGGGCTGGGGGGAGCGGGAAATACACATTATTGGTTGCAGAGATGGTGGGAAGGGGTTGAGGGTCAAAGGGAACAAATGTCGGTTGGGAAAGTTCAGGATATCAATAAAAGTTTTTTCTGGGGTGAAAGGGCAATTTATATACAGATTACCCATTGGGGGGGTGAGAGATGGAATTTAAAGTTGAATTAAAATTTTACTTTTATTTCCTGGAGACCGGGACCTTTAAAAATGTAAATGTCACTGAAGGGCTTGAAACCCTTTAAAAATGGTGCTGGTGCCTGCGCGGTAGTGCCGGACGGCATTGCCAAGGATGTGGCTGCCACCCTCTCTATGTCATCGGGGGCGGCCGTTCCGCCCCCTCCATTCAAATGAGCCCCCGCACATAATATCGCAGGGTTCGGCAGCGGCACCTCTGTGTCAGAAGGCCGCTGCTTTTGCGGCGCGCTGATAAAATTCAGCCCACAGAGTCTATGATTGACCGTATCAGTGAAGTGGGAAAAAATTTAAATTTTTACGCCTCGGTTGTAACAAAATACAAAGCTGATTTGTATTGTTTTGGTTCTGCATGTCAACGAAATGTCTAAGCCTAAAGGTTTCAGTAATTTCAACAATTATTTCTATTTTTTTCCTCTATTCTGAATATACTGATTTATGTTTAGTTTTTGGTTTAGTTTAGAGATACAGCACTGAAACAGGCCCTTCGGCCCACCGAGTCTGTGCCGGCCATCAACCACCTATTTATACTAATCCTACACTAATCCCATATTCCTACCACATCCCCATCTGTCCCTATATTTCCCTACCACCTACCTATACTAGTGGCAATTTATAATGGCCAATTTACCTACCAACCTGCAAGTCTTTTTTTTTTGGCTTGTGGGAGGACACCGTAGCACCCGGAGAAAACCCACGCAGACACAGGGAGAACTTGCAAACTCCACACAGGCAGTACCCAGTATTGAGCCCGGGTCGCTGGAGCTGTGAGGCTGCGGTGCTAACCACTGCGCTCGGATATGGCTCCATAGATCCAACAAATTTTGGTACCTCAGTCAAACGACCATTCTTTATGTGTGCATAAGTGCATATTAGCAGGCGGTTTTATCATAGGAACTTCACAGCTAAGCTGAATACTATCCTTGTTTGGCACACTTTGCAGAAGTGGTCTCTCTGGATAATAATCGAGTGAGAACTATGTCTAATTTTTTTCTCTCACCTCAAACCAGTGGCACTGGGGTCAAACAGAGAGTACCTATTTGTTCTCCAGGTTAACATGTTTTACTGTCTATTTATAATGAAGGAGATTCTTTAAGAGTAAGTACTGAAAAGACCACCGGTGTATCTGGCTGGAAGAAATTATTAGCTGCTCTTACACTGTTCTTTCAATTTGAATTTTCATCCCGGAATTTATATTGATAAATCAGTTTTTCATTTACAGGAGTTAAAATGGGCTTGTAAGTCTGCCGCCGGGCCTTTTTTTTATTCATTCATGGGATTTGGACGTCACTGGCCAGGCCAGCATTTATTGCCCATCCCTAATTGCCCTTGAGAAGGTGGTAGTGAGCTGCCTTCTTTAACCGCAGCAGTCCATGTGAGGTAGGTCTACCCACAGTGCTGTTAGGAAGGGAGTTCCGGGATTTTGACCTAGCAACAGTGAAGGAACGGCGATATAGTTCCAAGTCAGGATGGTGTGTGACTTGGAGGGGAATTTGCAGGTGGTGGTGTTCCCATGCATTTGCTGCCCTTGTCCTTCTAGTTGGTAGAGGTTGTGGATTTGGAAGGTGCTGACTAAGGAGCCTTGGTGCGTTGCTGCAGTGCATCTTGTAGATGGTACACACTGATGCCACTGTGTGTCGGTGGTGGAGCGAGTGAATGTTTGTAGATGGGGTGCCAATCAAGCGGGCTGCTTTGTCCTGGATGGTGTTGAGCTTCGTGAGTGTTGTTGGAGCTGCACCCATCCAGGCAAGTTGAGAGTATTCCATCACACTCCTGACTTGTGCCTTGTAGATGGTGGACAGGCTTTGAGGAGTCAGGAGGTGAGTTACTTGCCGCAGGATTCCTAGCCTCTGACCTGCTCTTGTAGCCACAGTATTTATATGGCTACTCCAATTCAGTTTCTGGTCAAGGATGTTAATAGCAGGGGATTCAGCGATGGTAATGCCATTGAATATCAAGGGGAGATGGTTAGATTCTCTCTTGTTGGAGATAGTCATTGCCTGGCACTTGTGTGGCACGAATATTACTTGCCACTTATCAGCCCAAGCCTGGACATTGTCCAGGTCTTGCTGAATTTCTACACGGACTGCTTCAGTATCTGAGGAGTCATGAATGGTGCTGAACATTGTGCAATCATCAGCGAACATCCCCACTTCTGACCTTATGATTGAAGGAAGGTCATTGATGAAGCAGCTGAAGATGGTTGGACCTGGGACTGCGAAATGAGGATTTAAGAACATAACACAGGAAGCCGACTCCTAGAATGTGAATCAAAAGAATATAAAGCAACAACTGGGCCAGACTGTGTGCTCGAGCTGAATTATCATCAGCAGTAAGTCATTAGTCCCGAGTGCTTCAATTGCCTAGTCACTTATATTGTTTACATCAACTCTGCTGCTGCACAGCCAAGCACAGTAACTATTTCCAAACAATTTTCCCCTGCAATGTAAACAATATTCATCAGTAAAAGGAAAATTAACACAGAAACAGAAAAATAAGCTTTGTAAAACATAAAATTACAATTTTAAGTCTGATGGTGCAATACAGAATATTAATCAACTCTTTGTCTGCTTCTTTAACAAAGTCGAGAAAATGTAAACGTTTTGTGATACCAAAACTACTGACTCCATCTACTACACAATAGCAACTGAAGAAAAACAGCTCTTTCCAGTCAGTGAAAACAGTGGCATAATTCCAACAGGCACAATTTGACCCAATTTTCAAAGATACCTGTATCGTCATTAACATCAAGAGCCTGCTTTTTTATATTGCATTTAAAATAGAAAAACATCCTAAGGCTCAGAGGATATAGGAAAAATGGACAAGGCAAAGAAGGTGTTATTAGGAGGGGCGATCAAAATCTTGGCATCAAGATGGGCTTTAAGGAGTGTCATAGGAACACAGGAGCAGGTGGAGGCCATTCAGCCTATCAAGCCTACTCCGCCATTCAATACGATCATGGCTGATCATCCACTTCAATGCCTTTCTCATGCTACAAACATATATCTCCAGAAGTCTAGTTTCTGACAGGGCAGAATGGTGATACCAAAAAGTCAACAATCCACTTGTGCAAAATTTAGAAGGCGTACAATTTTTTTTTACCAAACTCCATAATACTTGCTGTTATCTAATTTTGCAGATTTCAGAAAGCACCTAGCTGTCTTTCAAAATGGTTTGCAAATATTCACTTTACAAATATTCAGCTAATGCCATTTAAACTTTTGGGTGATAGTGTCTTAAAGGAGTAGAGGTAGGTGGAGAGGCAGTAAGGCTGAGGCAAGAAATTCCATAGTATAGGCCCTAGGATGTTAAGATCTTTGCTGCCAATTCTAGGGTCAAAGAGAGGAAGGCCAGAGCCAAAGGAAAGGAGAGTTTGGGGGTAAGGATGTTAGGGCTGGAGCTAAATTTACAGAACATATCAGCCTTAAAACCTGTGTCATTTCTTCGAAAACCATTGAGATATTAGAAATAAAGGGAAGAAACCTGGAAATGTTGGAAATTTGAAACAAAAACTGAAAATGCTGGACACAAATAGCAGGTCAAGCAGAATTTGCAGAGATGTTTTGCTCAGTGTCCTTCAGAACTGAAAAATTTAAGATGAATAAGCATTTAATATAATTTGGAAAAAGGGGGGATGGGGTAGAAGGAAAACACGAGCAAGTAACAGTTATTGCAATACAAAAGGGAAAGTCAATAAATCTAAAAGACCATTAGATGATATAAAGGATACATTCAGGCAGCCAGCCAGTAGGCAAATGTTAAAGATGCAACGGAAACCAAATAACACAACAGTGGAAAATACGAGAAACTGTGGAAAAGACAAGAAACATTGGAAAGTTGACAGAAAGTAAAGAGAAAAAGCTTGCATGGATGAGACTGATCTGGTTCCAAATTTAATTTAAAAAAAAGCAGTAATTTGATTTTCTCCTCCCTAATAAAATGTAATACCTCCAAATCAGAATAAAGTTGTAACATTAGGGGAATTTTATGCGAGCAGCTGGGGCCTCGACGACAGGGGAAAGCAACACCGAGATCCCCTCATCTCCTCTTTGACGAAAGGCCCGCCGAATTTAGCGCCAATCAGGGCGGGCCTTCCATTGGATTTAGGACCCTGTCGCCAATCGGAGGCTGCCAGCTGCAGCACCACCATGGAGGCAATGGCTGTTGCTGCAGCTGCAGCAACCAGACACCGCGCAACGGCACTTGAACCAGGCTTAAAGTAGATGAGGGCAAGAGGGTCTCACAGGGTTGGGGTCGCAGAGGAGGGTCGGCAGCAAAGGCAGGGGGTTGGCCCTCAATGGGCCCACCCCTTTCCCAATGCCGGGTCCCTCATTCAAACAGTAAGTGCCATGGAACGAGGGACACACCAGATGCCCGCCACCGCCACCAACCCCCCCAACCCCCGTAGCTGGGAAGCAGCCCGCACGGTTTTCTGTGCCCTTCTTCCCATGCGGCGACAAGGCCGTCCGCCCACAGGTAATTGTGGGCTGCAGCGGGAAGTGGCCCTAAATTGGGTGTTAGTTCACAGGCCTTCCCACCTTGGACTAAATTTCGGTTGGAGCAGGATGATGGTGATGTTCTCCCCAACGACTTCCCCGCTACCATCCCACCCAATTTTATGCTCTACCTGCCTCCAAAACCGCCGTGGGAGAAGCATAAAATTCCACCCATTGGGCTGAATTCTATAAGCCCGCCGCGCCAATAAAATTGCGGCCTGCCCATGTGGGCCGCACGCCAGAGAGCTGCTGCGATTCCAAGCGTGGCAGCTCATTTAAATAGTCAGGGCGGGTCAACCCCCACCCCCCGATCCCATGGAGGGGGCGGGCTGGCTGTCCACAGCTATGGCGTCAGCTGCCTGTGCACAGGCGCTGATGCCATTTTTAAAGGGCTGATAGCACTACCAGCATATTTAATTATTTAAATAAAGATTAAATGAAAAAAACTAAACACATCTCTTTTGCCCGTCTCCCACCCCACAATAACAATTAATTATTTGCCCTTCCCCCCCAAAACACTTACCTTTACTATCTGACCTCTCTTGCCTCTAACTGCACAAACTTTAAACTATAACCCTCCCCACCATCCCCTACATCCATGACACTAATTTGACCCCATCCCCCCCCAGTCCCGTACTGAGAAACCTACCTCCTCCCTTTTCCCCACCAGTGTTGTGCTGTTGTGCCCCGTTTGCTTGGATGGGGATCTGAAGGCGCGGCAGTGCCGGCCGCCGGGCTGAAGATAGCAGCAGGACATTAGGAGGCGGTGGGAGAGTCATTAATCCAGGTATTGCAATTTATTTTAGTATTTAAATTGCGGTCCAATCGCCGAGCGATGGGAGGGCTGCCACGAGACCTCGCCGCCACCGGCAATATCGGACCAGGTCCTGCCGTCAAGGTCCGTAGCAGGTCTCATCGGGGGCCATCTTCAGAACCACCCCCCTACCGACCACCCCCGCCACAGATCCCAACGTCGATGGCTCAATAGAATCCAGCCCATTGTCTCTAAACCACAACTATTCATACATGTAACAGAATATTTTTGGAATGGTCTATTGCCACTCATTCTTGTGTCCCTATTGTTCATGGAGCTAAATACCTGAATAATCTGCATTGGTTTGGTAATAAAATTCTTCATATTGATAATGGCTTTCTATCTCTACTTTTCTGGGTCCATGTGGAACTGCATAAACTCAGAAATGTGCCACTATAGGGCATCAATAATGTATCTAATACAGCAATGAACAGTTGATTGCCTGATGTGACTAATGCCACCAGAGGCTGCTGGGAAATATCCAGTTGCATAAAATGCTGTTGTCACCTTCACAGCCTAAAGTGAAGAGTTTGAAAGACAGGTACCAAAAGTTGGTATATTTCAGTGAAGGAGAAAAATCAAAACCCTCTCAGACACTGTTCATAAGAAAAATTCAGATAGGTGCTCCATGGTCTGTAGACCTTGTGGCATGGATATGTGTGGGTTGGGTGATACCTGCTCCCATGATGTTGAATTCTTCTGGCTTCCATCCCTTCCTCCTCTCTATCCTCATCATCCTATTGCTCGAAGCACAGGAACACCGTAAGCCTCAATGCGAAATTCATTATTCCATTATACAAATGCTCCTTTAAATTCTCAGCGAGTTTCAGAAACTACCTTTAGATGATCAGAAGCTGTAATGGAAATGACTCCCAACCAAAAAAGCATTGCAGAATCACATTCGTGTATGACTGTGACTTTTCCGTTCTCTTCCTGTTTGTGGGCCACCATTCATGCTCATCATCACCATGACAGTGGCAGTGATTTTCAGAGACATTAAGTGGATGGAAATCTCGGGGCATTTGATATACAACTTCATTTTAATGAAATGGATCATGCTTATGGCGGACGGATCAGGGTAACAGTGGATCTTCAGAGGGAAATCACAGTAGCTATTTTTAGGGACGGAGTTTCAGGGGAGGGCCTTTCTCCTCTATTTTACTTGCCATATGGCCTCTTCATTGTTCAAGAATGGACTGTTTCCTTAAGCAAAGTCCAGGTCAATAAGTTTATAAATATCACTATTATGCATCCAAGCCGCTATGATATGCAAAATATAGGGGTCACTACCTAGCTGCTTTTTGTAAGATTGTGAAAAATTTTTACATGATTTCTGCATATTTATGTCCACCATTTAATTTTACTTCATTGCGTTTTAAACATTTAAAAAAATATGATGCAATAATTTGCACGATTATTTTTCCTCAGTAAATAGCCTGTCAAAACAGTGTCCATGATTTCTATATTATCACTAATGAACATCCATCATTTTCTTCCTTGATTGAATGTCATTTTTGTTCGTCCTCATTGGTTAAGGTTTCTGAAACCACTCAGGGGAGCACTGTTGGAATCTGAGTCAGGAGCGCGGCACAGTGGTGCAGTGGTTAGCATCGCAGCCTCACAGCTCCAGCAACCCGGGTTTGATTCTGGGTACTGCCTGTGCGGAGTTTGCAAGTTCTCCCTGTGTCTGTGTGGGTTTCTGCTGGGTGTTCTGGTTTCCTCCCACCTCCAAAAGACTTGCAGGTTAATAGGTAAATTGGCCATTGTAAATTGCCCCTAGTGTAGGTAGGTGGTAGGAGAATGGTGGGGATTTGAGAGAATATGGGGTTAGTGTAGGGTCAGTATAAATGGGTCGGCACAGACTCGGTGGGCCGAAGGGCCTGTTTCAGTGCTGTATCTCTAAATAAATAAATGCTGTTTCAGAGTGGGATTGGGGTGCTGGGACCTTGGAGCATGGACATGGTGGAAATAAGAATTCCAAGCCCAGAGCATGCATAAGCAATGCCACAGAAGATTAAACAGAATTCCATTTTTGAAGAGAGTATTGAATTATGACAAAAGGAATGGAAGCAGAACTGTAAATATAAGAGAAGGAAGTTTTAAGGTGGTACTTTTTCTTTTAAAATACTCTCCCATTTGATAATGAAAAAGTACACAGACTAAATTTTTGTTTTGACTGTTTAAGGAAAACCAATTTTCCTCAATACAGGAAGGCATGAGAGATCTGGGGCTGGATTTTACGTTGGGCAGACGGGAGCTGGCCACCCATGTAAAAGTCGGTGGCGAACCCGCTTCCGCCTAGCCTGGGCATCCGTCCCGCATTTTATGGGTCCCCAGGCGGGACTTCCACCCACTTGAGGGAGGAAGTCCCGTCTCATTGAACTGCCAGCCAATCATCGGGCCGACAGCTCTTAGTCCCAGCAGCGCCACCGGGAGCGGTGACCACAGCTGGGACTGCAGCCCAGCCGAGGACATGGAGTGGAGGTGGGAGCGGGTCGGGAAGGCCTCCTGGAGCCTCCCGCTCCATGTTACACCCTGCCCCTGCTACCATCTGGCTCGCTGGGGTGGTGTAAAATTCCGGCCCTGGCCTTCCTCCCTAGCATGTGGTTCTGTCAACAGTGAGGAGCATTCCTCTGATTGGTTCTATTGATTCTCTTTCAGGAGGACTGAATATTATGAAGTTTAGTTTAACCTAAGTAAATTTGATCATTTAGGTTTGTATCCGGTGAATATTTTATATTTTTATATTTTTTATATTTATTTTATATTATTTTATATTTAGAGATACAGCACTGAAACAGGCCCTTCGGCCCACCGAGTCTGTGTCGACCAACAACCACCCATTTATACTAATCCTACATTAACCCCATATTCTCTACTACATCCCCACCATTCTTCTACCACCTACCTACACTAGGGGCAATTTACAATGGCCAATTTACCTATCAACCTGCAAGTCTTTGGCTGTGGGAGGAAACCGGGACACCCAGCGAAAACCCACGCAGACACAGGGAGAACTTGCAAACTCCACGCAGGCAGTACCCAGAACTGAACCCGGGTCACTGGAGCTGTGAGGCTGCGGTGCTAACCACTGCGCCACTGTGCCGCCAAAAGTCATTCACTTTGGGAGTCATTCACAGAGGAAATAGAGAGAGTTCAAAGAACAAAGAACAGTACAGCACAGGAACAGGCCATTCGGCCCTCCAAGCCTGCGCTGATCTTGATGCCTGCCTAAACTAACACCTTCTGCACTTCCGGGGCCCATATCCCTCTATTCCCTTCCTATTCATATATTTGTCAAGATGTCTCTTAAACGTCGCTATCGTATCTGCTTCCACCACCTCCCCTGGCAGCAAGTTCCAGGCACTCACCACCCTCTGTGTAAAAAACATGCCTCGCACATCCCCTCTAAATTTTGCCCCTTGCACCTTAAACCTATGTCCCCTAGTAACTGACTCTTCCACCCTGGGAAAAAGCTTCTGACTATCCACTCTGTCCATGCCGCTCATGACTTTGTAAACCTCTATCATGTCGCCCCTCCACCTCCGTCGTTCCAGTGAAAACAATCCGAGTTTTTCCAACCTCTCCTCATAGCTAATGCCCTCCAGACCAGGCAACATCCTGGTAAACCTCCTCTGTACCCTCTCCAAAGCCTCCACGTCCTTCTGGTAGTGTGGCGACCAGAATTGCACGCAATATTCCTCAAAAAACTCAATCAAATTAGTAAGACACGACCTCTCCTTCACAAAACCATGCTGTCACTCGCTAATAAGTTTGTTTGTTTCCAAATGGGAGTAAATCCTGTCCCAAAGAATCCTCTCTAATAGTTTCCCTACCACTGACGTAAGGCTCACCGGCCTATAATTTCCTGGATTATCCTTACCACCCTTCTTAAACAAAGGAACAACATTGGCTATTCTCCAGTCCTCTGGGACCTCAACTGTAGCCAATGAGGATGCAAAGATTTCTGTCAAGGCCCCAGCAATTTCTTCCCTTGCCTCCCTCAGTATTCGAGGGTAGATCCCATCAGGCCCTGGGGACTTATCTACCTTAATGCTTTGCAAGACACCCAACACCTCCTCCTTTTTGATAATGAGATGACTGAGACTATCTGCACTCCCTTCCCTAGGCTCATCATCCACCAAGTCCCTCTCCTTGGTGAATACTGATGCAAAGTTCTCATTTAGCACCTCGCCCATTTCCCCTGGCTCCATGCATAGATTCCCATCTCTGTCCTTGAGTGGGCCAACCCTTTCCCTCGTTACCCTCTTGCTCTTTATATATGTATAAAAAGCCTTGGGATTTTCCTTAATCCTGTTTGCCAATGACTTTTCATGACCCCTTTTAGCCCTCCTAACTCCTTGCTTAAGTTCCTTCCTACTGTCTTTATATTCCTCAAGTTCTTCATATGTTCCTAGCCTTCCAGCCGTTACAAATGCTTCCTTTTTCTTTTTGACTAGGCTCACAATATCCCGTGTTATCCAAGCTTCCTGAAACTTGCCAAACTTGTCTTTCTTCCTCACAGGAACATGAAGGTCCTGGATTCTAATCAGCTGACGTTAGAAAGACTCCCACATGTCAGATGTTGATTTACCCTCAAACAGCCGCCCCCAATCTAAATTCTTCAGTTCCTGCCTAATATTGTTATAATTAGCCTTCCCCCAATTTAGCACCTTCACCTGAGGACTACTCTTATCCTTATCCACAAGTACCTTAAAACGTATGGAATGGGTGTAAGGATTTCCTGGTTCTCACTCGATTTCACATCAAAGATTGATCTGGATGCAGGATGCAATATTGTTTTTTTACTGGCACAATGCTGGCCTTTAAAATTGGTTTTCAAACAATGAAAACCCATTTTCACTTCAAAAATGAATGGTGGAAGAGCAAGTGGAAAAAGATAAGTTTAACATTTTAAACATAAAAAATGATTAGAACAAAGGAAACATTATAGAAAAGAGTAAAGTTAGTCAGAATGAAAAAGAACAGAATAAGAGACAATATACGCATAGAAGTGTTCAACTTTGTTATTTTTATGTAAAATATTTTAGATGCTTAATTAGTAGTGTTAGATAATAACACAGTAATAAAGCTATTCTTAATGTTTGAGCTCATCTATTCTTGTAATATTAGCACTAATTTGTAGTATGATATGTAAACTGATAACAAACAAAACTAGTCAGACAACAGAGAAAGGAATTTCCCTAAACCTGGCAATAGTCAAATGGTTACATTTTCTTAGGCATGAAGTTTCCCCTCGAAAATTATTTTGCTTCGTTGCCCCTCCCCCACTAGTTTATTTTCAGGTCTTTCTGTAACCAACCTATAAAAAGATTTTTAAAAAACTTGTGTTGTTGGAATGAACAAAGAGATTAGGCATTAGGAATGTAAGAGAGGAAGGGATCATGTGACTAGTTCAAATGTTAGAGTAATGTATGGAATTATTCTATCTTTCATACCCATTAACACTTTCGCTATCCACTTCCATCTTGAATGTATCAATACTATCTTCCCTCATCTGTGTTTGGGTCAATGCACCCTTGAAGCAAAATGTGTGGTGTCATACTTTGTTTTACAATATTTTATTGGCCTTCATACAGAGAGGATTTGAGTACAGGAGCAGGGATGTCTTGCGGAGGCCCGTCGCATTTTACCGGCAGTGGCGGCACTTCGGTGCAGCCCCCCCGTCGCATAGCGGCGGCACCACAATTGGCATATGGTAATGCTTACTTACCAATGCTGATTATGCAGCCCGCTGCCTCTCCACCAACTTCCGGATTTTTCATTGAACGGGCGGCCGTCACGTGCTGTCTCGTTCACGATCTGAAAAGCCAGCGGGTCCTCACTCTGCATTACGGAAAGGAGGAGGGAGGGGGGAATACACAGGGGTCTAACTCTGTTTTCTTAAAGGGGGTGGGGGGGAATACACAGGGGTCTAACTCTGCATTCTTAAAGGAGGGGGGATACACAGGGGTCTAACTCTGCATTCTGAAAGGAAGGGAGTCCGGGATTACTGGAGGGAAAACTGCGCTGGCATGAAGGGAGGTACGGTGTACCATCCCTCCATCGACAGTGTACGCTCTGTGTTTGTGAGGGGGCAATGGCACACTAGGCACCATGTGTGTGACTCCTTAGTGCAGGAGCATTAAGGTTTTATGGATGGTGGGGGCAATTGATTCAGCTGATAGGATCTTGATGTAATCATGCTGTGCAACTCTGAGTGTTGGCCAAGATGGGCAATGCCATGGCACGCCACATAGTTAATCCAGGAAAGCAGCTGATGTATCCATCAACACCAATCCATGCCCTGTTAGGAACCTTCGAATACATTCAGGGTTCAACTTTATTTCTCACATGGAAATAAGTATGGCTCATCCTACATTGTGTGATCCTCTGCACGTGAGGATCCGTATGCGCCAAAGGCAGTACCAACAGGCAGGTGCGATCCATGTAGAGGCCCACGGTCGTGAGCAGCAGCCCCCAAGGGGAGCCCGCCATTACGGTTGCCGTGCATCTATAGGCCCTACATGACATGCCATCGGATGTCGGAGCACCAGTCTCAGAGGAGATTGCGCATATAGAGAGGGTGGTGACATGTCTCCATGCCCTGCTCAAGGATAACCTGCAGCCCATGGGCTCTGGTGTTCATCCCATGCCTTTCTTCCACATAGTGGCAGAGGTTCTCATGCCTGATGTCTCTGCAGCCTTTTAGGGGCCCACCAGAGATCTTTGTGCGGTCACACAGTCAGCAGTGCACCGCTGCATCAGGGAGGTCACCAATGTCCTGCACCAGAGGGCCAGTGAGGATGTCCGCTTCAGGACCGACTCTCACAGCCAGGTCCAGAAGTCCAGTGGTTCTGGCACCATTTCTGGAGAACCATAGGTTATAATGTTCATAGACCGCACTCATGTGGCCATCAGGCCTACTGCCAGACTACCACCTGCAGACATTACCATTAAATGAGCCCTCTCAATCTAGGTGAAGCTGGTATATGAACACGATGGCTGTTGCAGCGAATGTACGACAGCTTCTCAGGCAGCTTCCATGACACCTGGGTCTTGTGCCAGTCCCGGCTGCCACCACTATTCACTGAACTGGCTCAGATGGAGGGGTGGCTTCTTGGAGATAAGGGCTATCCTTTGCAGACATGGCTCCCGACACCAGTGAGAGACTCCACCACTGCTGCAGAGGAGAAATACGCCAGCCACTGAGCTACACGAGCCACCATTGAGCAGGAGATTGGCACGCTGAAAGAGCGCCTCCAATGTTCAGGTCTGTGAACTTGGACAAGTTAACTCTGCTTTTCTCTCCACAGATGCTGCCTGGCCTGTTGGATTTCTCCAGCACTTTCTGCTTTGCTGTCAGATTCACAGCAGCCCCACTCTTCAGCAGTCAGATAAGTATATCTTTGACAGCTGTCAGGAAGCAGGTGCTGCAGCACTTAAAATAGGGCGCCAGCACCTGCTGCACAGCTGTCAAAGACTCTCATTGCGCCGAGTGTCCCGCCTCAGCCCACATAATATGGAGAGGGCAGCTCGGCGCCACAATTCTAATAAGGCTCCGTGATTAATATTGCGGGGGCTCGGAGGTGGCCGGCAAATGCGGGTGCCCTGCCGAGTTCAAAGGACGCCGCCATTGTTGGCAGTGCCCCAATAAAATTCAGCCCAGTGTGGGCTTCTGACTCCCATCTGATCCTGAGATCGGGTCCTGATGTCCGCGGGGAAAACCCTGCCCTTGAGCTGCAAAAGGATTGCGGTGGTCATGCTTTAATGGTTAGACGCATTTGCAACAGATAGTTTGGTGAAAAAGAGGTCAAGTAATTTATTTTCTAGTTCTGGTTCTCTCCTCAACTGCCTACAAGCCCAGTTTGGAAGCTACATCAGTTAAAAGCCAACCATAGTGGCAAGAGACTGGAGTCAGATATAATGCTGACCCAATTAGGTTTTGACCCCTAATGGACATTAGTATACCAGTGAGTTTCTATCACGATTCAACAGCTTTGGGTCAAATTTCCTAATACCAGCTTTTTAATTTCCAGATTTTTTTAAGGCTGTATTTGCTGACAATGCAACCACTAGGTGGTGCACTACTGGCACATGCGCAAATGCAGCCTCATCGGCTGAAACGTCGCCGTCTGGGACGTGTCAGGCAGCTCCTAGTAATAAACATAGCACTGTTGTGCCTGATTTAACTCGGGATGGGAAGATTGACACCTTTTCCAATTATGTCAAACTCCCAGACATCAGACACTGGAATACAAACATATGACAAGGAGAAGTTCAGTACAACAGTTTTATTTAGACACCAAATAAGTACAAGTCTCACTTCTTGTACAAGATACTACCTGTCAACGCAGAGGTGATCAGTCTCTCGTCACGGTTGATCACTAAGCCTCCGGACTCAGGGTCCTGCCTTTGAGAGTTGTTCCTAGGTTCCTGCCGAGGATATACTCAAGCGTTAACCCTTAGATAATCTTTAAGGGCTCATTGCTCAACCCATGACTGACCTGATCGTGTTTTGCATGGTCTTTAAGATAAAGCACCAAACATTAGCTCATCTTTGATTAGCAAGCGTTAGTGGTTTAGCTGCCTAAGCAGAATGTCCAGACTTGTTTGCAACACCCATTGTTTGTTCCCCTTAATCTGCTTCCCTTTATCTGCACCTTTCAAATGTCACTTATTTGCTCCCCTTTGTCTGCACCTTTGAACGGTCATGTACCCTTAGCCAAAAGTTTCGACATGTCTGTAAGCTTCCTTCAGCAAGTTCTGCGTCTATCTTAGCTGCCTTAGAGCATGCTGGGTATAGAACAATACTTAACCAATTTTTCAAGGCCTACAGCACTGCTCAATTTGATACAAAGAACTAATTGAACCCAAGCCCCCTCACCCCTCAATGGCCGTGATCGTTGCCTCCATCACCCCCAACAGTACCCAGCTCAATCCTGCGATTGTTGCCTGAATTGCCACTTTCTCTTCCTCGCCCCTTCCCACGATCGCTGCTTCTCTTTGCCACTCCCTCTTGCACCTGTCTGCTTGCCGTTTCCCCCAGTCGCTCCCAACTGCTCACTGCTCCATCTTTCCATTCTCTCCCACAACCGACTGCTCGCTGCTAGCTTCTCCCCTTGCCACTTCCTCCTCTCAATGCTTCTCCCCACCCCCGGTTGGCTGCTTGCCCACTGGGTGGATGGTTACATCATAACGTGCGGACGTCATTATGTGGTGACGTCGGCGTGCACATGCATGGATTCATACTGGCAAGTGTTCGGACACACTGATGAGGTTTGTGATCTCTCTGCACATGCTCAGCGTTGTCAGGAGACACTTTTTAAATATAAACAGAATTAAAATTCTCAAACTGCAATGGTGATATTTGAACTCACATTCTATGCAATATTAGTCCAGGCCTCTGGATTAATAGGCCAGTAACATAAATACTATGCTACCATACCCATTATATAATTCTTCATAATTAAATAACAAAAGACACAGCAATTTAGGAAACTGAAAAATAGAGTTGGTTGGAGAATTGAAGCTTCTCATGTGAAGTGGTGGGAGATATGAAACAAAGGCATGAGAATGTGACCACTGGAAGAAGGGTATAATTACATGACAAGGTTACATAAATAGTTTGCGTTATAAATATAGACATTGGAATTATTTTCGTGGAAAAAAGGCAAAAAAAGCAGTAGTTTAAACTGGTACTGGGGAGATATAAGTATTGTATTAAATTTGTAGCTTAACTACTTAAATTACTTAATATAACTACAAATTATCAGTGATATTTCTAAACTTGAAACCTAATTAGTTAAAAAAACAGTTAAGATAGCAGGGCAGGTGATGTGTTGCAGCTGTAGCATGTGGGAGCTGGTGGAGACCAGTGTGATCCATATAAGTGTCTGCAGCTCCAGGACACTAGTTACTTCAGATTTTGTCCGTTCTCAGGAACAGGAGGGAGTGACTATGAGTGAGGCTGCACGGGGATCCAGAAGGTAGCAATGTAGGAGCCTCAGCCCTTGCATTTGTCCAACAGGTTCGTGATTCTTGCAGCTTGAGAGCAGGGACTGCAGCAAGGATTAGAAAACTGACCGCAGCACCGTGGTGCAGGGGGACAATCAAGTGAGAGGAGTAAAGAGGAATGTATTAGTAGACAGGGACAGCATACTTAGGGGGAAAGATAGGCTGAAAATTTTCCAGCTCTCTGCCGATCTCGGCAGTGAGACTCAAAAACAGCAGGGCGCTCGCATGGGATTTGCCCCTCGGAGCCACCACGCTATTTAGCGCAGCGGCTCATTTACATGTCTGGACCAGTCCGCCCACCCCCAACGATGTGGAGGGAACGGGTGCTCCACCCCCGGCAACAGCGCCTGGTGCCACTGCACAGGCGCCAACACCATTTTTAAAGGGTTTTCAGCCCTTCATTTAAATTTAATTATTTAAAGTTACCTGACATGAGAAATCAAAAGGAAAGGTTTGTTAAAAGTTTCGATCCCTCTCCCATCCCCCCCCAATGACTACACACTTTATTAATTGCCCTCTCCCCCCAAAAAAGTAAACTCGTGATCCTGACCTTTGCCCCCTCCGAACTTTCTTCACTTTAACCTTCAACCCCTTCCCACCAACCGCTCCACTAATCGCAATGGTTTTCCCTGCTCCTGCTCTCCTCCTGCCCTGAAAACCTACCTGCTCCCCCCTCCCAATCAGTGTCCCACCTCAGATCTCTATAGATCCGAAGGTGCGGGAGTTCTGGCAACCGGCCGGAATATCGCAGCAGGACGGCCATCGCGACGAGATAAGTATTAATTCAATAATTTAAATAGATTTAAATATTTTAATGAAGGTCCCATCGCTGAGCGGTGGGGGGGGGCGTTAACGAGGCCTTGCGGCCGCCGATAAAGTGAGGCCGGGCCTTCCTGGCATCAAGGCCTGTGGCGGACCTCCCCCGGAGGTATTTTCCGGGCCCCGCCGCCATGACCCGCACATCAGGGAGCTGGTAAAATCCAGCCCATACTATTCTCTGCAGCCCAGTGCGTGAGTCCTAAAGGCCATGTTGCCTGCCATGGTTAAGAACCTTGGGGCTGGAGAGGAACTTGCAGTCAGAGGGGAAGGATCCAATTTTCGTGGCCCTTGTGAGTACCAACGCAATAGGTAACACTAAGGAAAAGGTTCTACTGAGGGAGTTTGAGCAGCTAGGGGCTAAAGTGAAAAAAAGAACAACAAAAGCAATAATCTTTGGATTAATACCTGAACCACAAGCAAATTAGCATAGGGTAAATAAGATCAGAGTTGAATGCATGGCTGAAAGATTGGTGTGGGAGAACTGGGTTTCGATTCATGGGGCACTGGTAACAGTACTGGGGAAAGAGGAAGCTGTACTGTTGGGAAGGCCTTCTCCTGAACCACACTGGTACCAGGGCAGTAGAGAGGGCTTTAAATAGTGAGAAGGGGGGGGTGGGTGGTGAGGTTTCAGGTGAGAGGAAATTTAGGAAGTTTAAGAGAAAGGACAAGGTAATAGAGCAGGGTAGCGATACGGGAAATGATAATCAGAGTGTGAAAGGCAGAGACAGTGCATACAAACATAAGAGTGCACCAACAAATAAGGTCAGAGTAGGGAAAAACTGTAAAAAGACAGAATTAAAGGCTCTTTCTGAATGCAAGCAGCATTTGTAACAAGATGGATGAATTGATAGCACAAATAGAAATAAGTGGGTATGATATGATACCCATTACAGAGACGTGGTTGCAAGGTGACTAAGGCTGGGAACTAAATATTCAAGGATATTTGACATTTCGGAAGGATAGGAAGAAGGGAAAAGAAGGTGAGGTAGCTCTGATAAGAAAGGATGAGATCAGTACAGTAGTGAGAAATGATCCTGGCACAGAAGATCCAGATGTAGAATCAGTTTGGGTGGAGATAAGAAATACCAAAAAGAAGTCACTGGTGGGAGTAGTTTATATGCCCCCTAAAAGTAGTTACACTGTAGGACAGAATATAAATCAAGAAATAATGGGGCTTGGAGGAAAGGTACTGCAATAATCATGGGTGATTTTAATCTTCATATAGATTGGATAAATCAAATTGGCAAAGGTAGCCTGCAGTATGATTTCATAGAGTGTATTAGGGGCAGTTTCTTAGAACAATACGTTCTGGAACCAAGATGGGAGCAGGCTATTTTAGACTTGGTAATGTGTAATGAAACAGGATTAGTAAATGACCTCACAGTAAAGAGTCCCTCTAGGCAAGAGAAATCATAACATGAAGAATTTCACATTCAGTTTGAAGCTGACATGTTTGGGTCTGAAACTAGTGTCTTAAACTTAAATAATGGCAATTACAAGGGTATGAAGACAGAGTTGGCTAAAGTGAAATGGGAAAGTAAGTTAAAAGGTAAGACAGTAGAGAAGCAGTGGCAGACAGTTAAGGGGATATTTCATAACTCTCAACAAAGCTATTGAGAAAGAAAGACTCTATGAGAAGGATGCAGCATCCATGGCTATCTATGGAAGTTAAGGATGGTATCAAATTGAAAGAAAAGGCATACAATGCTGCAAAAAGTAGTGGTAGGTTGGAAGATTGGGAAAATTTTAGAAACCAGCAGAGGATGACTAAAAAAACACAAAGAGGGAGAAATTAGAGTATGTCACGCACACCAGAAGTGCAATGATACAACAATCATGGACTAACTTTGAAGAGTTTTGAAAAACTGTCTTTAAAAAAATTAATCTTTACTTTAAAAGCTGAACAATGGTCCAAAGTGACCACTGAAGATAAAGGGATTTGCCTTTTGGCCCTAAAGGGATTGGTCTGAAAAAGACAAAGGACAAATCTTCAAAGCTAGGAGGTGTCAACTGAACCTATCATACACCTATCCTAAAACATTCCAGAATTGAATGTCTTCTTCTGAAAAAAAAGGTGTGAAGTAGCCACGTCTTGAGCTATTGTATGATCACCATGGGAAACAGACCAGAGCGTCTCCGAACAGGAGGTGAGAGAAAACAGCTTTACCTTAAAAAAAAACAGCCAGAGAGACAGAGAGAGAGCAAGAAGCAACATCCTAACAGCTTGTGTTCCAGCCAAGCCAGAAAGCACATGCCTTGCTGCAGAAACCTCTATCTATATTATGCAGCAGTGAGAACTAGAAGTAACCCACCATTTTCAGCTGAACCTTCAATCAAGAGACACATCTACAATGATCTCCGGCCTGCATCCATCGAGAACTTGATTTCCAAGAGAATTCGACAGGTTTATTGTAACTTCCCCGCCTCCCAGTTCAATGTCACCTTCCTTTTCCCTTCTCTATCTGTTTCTTGTGTGTGTGTGCGCGCGCGCGCACATGCGAATATGTAAGTGGATGCGGTTGCGACAATTTCAGGATAAGGCAATGGATGAATAAACAATTCACTTTCTGTTTTTAAATCTACAAGAAAACCCGTCGGTATCTGTTTATTTGAAAAATAAAACACCAAGGGAATAAACTCTGATACAAATACACTTGCTGTGGTCAGGTGGAGAGTTGAACAGTGGAAACCATCCACATCGCATCACATTGTTATAACAAGTAGAAAATTAAACTAGCAAGAAATATAAAAACAAACAGTAAGAGCTTCTACAAATATAGAAAAAGGAAGCGAGTAACTAAAGTAAGTGTTGGTCCCTTAGAGGATGAGACTGGGGAAATTAATAATGGAAAACCAGAAAAAGGCGGAGACTTTGGACAAGTATTTTGTATCTGTCTTCACAGAAGAAGACAAAAAGCATCCCAAGAATAGCAAAAAATCAAGAGGCAAAAGGGAGGAAGGAACTTAAAACAATCACTGTTCCTAGAGAAAAAGTACTAGGAAAACTAATGGGATGAAAGGCTGACAAGTCCCCTGGACCTGATGGCCTACATCTGAGGGTGTTACAAGAAGTGGCTGCAGAGACAGTGGATGGACTGGCTGTAATCTTCCAAAATTCCCTAGATTCTGGAAAGGTCCTAGCAGATTGGATAACCACAAATGTAACACATCTATTCAAGAAAGGGGGGGGAGGGGCAATGAGGGCGACAGAAAGCAGGAAACTATAGGCCAGTTAGCCTAACACCTGTAATTGGGAAAATGCTAGAATCAATTATTAAGGAAGCAGTAGCAGGACATTTAGAAAATCATAACACAGAGGCAGAGTCAACAAGGTTAGATGAAAGAGAAATCGTGTTTGACAAATTTATTAGAGTTCTTTGAGGATGCAATAAGCAGAGTGGATAAAGGGGAGCTAGTAGATGTAGTATTTGGATTTCCAAAAAGCATTCAATAAGGTGCCACATAGAAGGTTCCTACATAAAATAAGAACTCATGGTGTTGGGAGTAATATATTAGCTTGACAGAGGATTGGCTGACTTGAGTCGGAATAAATGGGGCATTTTCAGGTTGGCAAACTGTATCTGGTGGAGTGCCACAGGGATCAGTGTTGGGGCCTCAACTATTTACAATCTATATTAATTACATGAATCAAGAGACAGAGTGTATTCTTGCCAAATTTGTGGATGCTACAAAGATAGGTAGGAAAGCAACTTGTGAGGAATACTCAAAGTGTCTGCAAAGAGATATAGATAGGTTAAGTGAGTGGGCAAAAAATTGGCAGATGAGTATACTGTGGGAAAATGTGAGGTTTCCCATTTTGGCAGGAGGAATAGAAAAACAGATAATTTAGATGGAGAGAAACTGCAGGATGCTGCGGTACAGAGGGATTTGGGTGTCCTTGTACATAAATCACTTCGACAGCACCTTCCAAACCTGCGACCTCTACAACCTAGAAGGACAAGGGCAGCAGATGCATGGGAACACCACCACCTGCAAGTTCCCCTCCAAGCCACACACCATCCTGACTTGGAACTATATCGCTGTTCCTTCACTGTCACTGGGTCAAAATCCTGGAACTCCCTTCCTCACAACACTGTTGCTGTACCTACACACCAAGAAAGCAGCTCACCAACACCTTCTAAAGGGCAATTAGGGATGGGCAATAAATGCTGGCCTAGCCAGCGACCCCCGCATCCCACAAAAGAATTTTAAAAACTGCAAAAAATACCAATGTAAGGGAAAGCACCAACTTTATACTGTATGAGATGAGTGTGCTGATTGGTTGGCAAGTGAACTCTGATTGGTAGAGGCATTGCCATGGAGAATGCACCAGTTATGGTGAATAACAGTTAACTGTCAAGCTTTGTTTGAAATATAAACCAGGCAGTTTGACTCTGATTGGTAAAGGCATTGCCCTGAGGAATGAACCAGTGAATGGCTGTCACTTATTTTGTTTAGCTGTAACAGGTGCAATGTGTGCACATGTTCTTTCTGTCTGCAAAGAACAGGGCCTTATATATTAATATATGTATATTCCAGTACGTGCAAATGTACCACACTGTGAGCCCTACTGACAATCTTAAATTGGTTGTCAGTGTAACTCTTAGCACACTGAGGATTATTTAGCAAATATTGTTCAATCGTGGAATCACATCTAATGTTGGACATTGTGTTTTGAGTTTTGCAAGCACAGGCTGGTTGGGTACGGCCTGTACCTTGACTGTTGCGAACAGCGGAAGGGACATGTTGTTTGATACGATCTGCCAGTCTTTGGGACTATATAGCTAGCATCACACTGGCATTGAAATTCATATATCACGTTGCTCATTTGTCTGATAGGCAAGATGTCTTTTCGGCTTGATGGCAGCATCCTGTTAGTGGCAAACACCACGTGTTGCTGCTGCATAGTAACAGCATGAAACAGCTAACTTCACCTGCTGCTCATATTTTTGGGATACATTACCCTTACAGGGTTATTTAAGGTAGACTAGGCACTTTTCAGGGCCAAAAATGAATGCCTTAGGCCCATTCATAAGTTTGCACGATATACAGCGAGAAATGATGGGATCAGGGTAGCCATTGTCATGCAGGATGCCTTTGATTCATCCTATTTCAGCATCAAGCTTGCATGGTGAGCAAATGAGGTCCTATTTACAAGGTTGCCTGTCAGTCACCATAACTGGAGCATGCTCCATGGCTCACTTGCCAACCAATCAGCACTCTCTTCTCATACTGTATAAATTTGGTGCTTTCCCTGACATTGGTATTCTTGCAATTGTCCTGATGAGTGCATGACAAAAAGCTTAGACAACATGTCTATATTTTCAGCAATACCCAAGTTCTGTACCACCAAACGACTATTTAAAAAAAAACAAAGTTAGAATGCAGGTACAGCAAGTAATTAGGAAGGCAAATGGAATGTTGGCATTTATTGCAAGGGGGATGGAGTATAAAAGTAGGGAACTCTTACTACAACTGTACAGGGCATTGGTAAGACCGCACCTACAGTAGTGCTTATAGTTTTGGTCTCCTTAAGGTGGGATAAACTTGCATTGGAAGCAGTTCAGAGAAGGTTCACTCGGCTGAGTCCTGGGATGAAGGGGTTGTCTAATGAGGAAATGTTGAGCAGGTTGGGCCTATACTCATTGGAGTTTCGAAGAATGAGAGGTGAGCTTATTGAAACATAAGATTCTGAGAGAATTGATAGGGTAGGTGCTGAGAGGATGTTTCCCCTCGTGGGGGAATCTAGAACTAGGGGGCACAGTTTCAGAATAAAGGGGCTCCCATTTAAGACACAGGAATTTCTTCTCTCAGGGGGTCTTTAATCTTTGGAATTCTCTACCTCGAGAGAGCACTGAAGGCTGCATCATTGAATCTATTCAAGGCTGAGTTACAGATTTTTGATCTACAAGGGAGTCAAGCGTTATGGGGGCAGGCAGGAAGGTGGAGTTAAGGCCACAATCAGATCAGCCATCATCTTATTGAATGGCAGAGTAGGCTCGAGGGGCTGAATGGTCTACTCCTACTCCTATTTTTTTATCTTATTATAGATAGTTATACCTTTTGTACTGAGTTTGTATTTAACTATTTACCTTCAATAAATTAATCGGCTGGGTTTTAGCCAGAGTCCCACAGGCCAACTGGATGAATATTCCTCCACAAAGACAAGATCATGTACTGGCATGCAATATATTCCAGTAAGCTGCAATGCTGTGACCAAGATTCCCTGCTGACCTGAGCTTTGCTCCATTTACCTCGCTATTGGGCAAGTAAAGGCAAACTGCGATTCATTGTGGATGCAAGATCCATTTATAAGAGAGTGACCAGCAACAGGGAACAGAAGGAGAATACCTAATGTAAAAGATCAAAAATGCAATTTGGGCATAAAGGTCAGCACACCCCATACATTTTTTGCCCATTATTGACAATTAATGTGCCAAGTCACTGTGCAGCAGCAATCAACCAAGAGAACAGATAACTATATTAATAGATGGAAAACGTAAAATTGTGCAGAACGTTGACTTCCACACCTCAATGTGAGATGTGTTCCCATAGTTCTGCCTATGATTTTTTTTAAGTTCTTCACTAGGTTAGAGTTGATTTTCAAGGCAAAATATTTCTTTATTCATTGTTTCATAATGGCTTATTGAAAGAGTAACTTTTTCAACCGACCTAAATTACAAGCAGTACTTTAAAATTTTTAGTAATTTTATCTACAATTCATTTTTGTACAAAAATTGAGCACTGAAACTCCATTTAGTTACTTTGACTTTTCTATCTGTTTGCTGTCCACTATTGCATGAAGGAGGTCACTAAAGGTCTATATTCTAAGAAAGCTGAATACATTTCATTCTCTCTTGCCAGAAAGAAGCAGGTAGAGCAAACACACTGCTTCACGAGGAATGTAGCCCTCTTCATGGTGCAGGGTGCCAACTGACCGCACGTATGCCGCTGTGCAGGTGCCGCACATCAATTCTGAGGCCTAACGCAACTGAAAGGGATTCCACTCCTTCAATATCCAGCTGGTGCCTGGCCATATACAGCATATCAAGGAAGTCAATGCCCCGTATCCTGGCAGCAGTCGTGATGCCTTCATTTTACAGCAGTCCGCTATGTCATCTGCATTTGAGCTACCACGACAAATCAGAGGTTGGCTACTGGGTGACAAGAACTATCCTTTGACAAGATGGCTCAGGTCTCCAGAGCACAACATTCATATAATGAAAGTCATGCTGCCACATGAAATGAGCAGACCATTGGGATGCTTAAAAGAGCTTCCACTACCTGTACCACACTGGAGGAGCCCTGCAGTACTCGACAGAGCATGCATTAAGATCCGCCATGGTCTTCTGCATGCTGCACAACTTGGGGGTACAGCCTTTGTCACCAGTTTTACGAGAACCAAGTGAGGAAAAGGAAGAAAAAGAAGAGGAGGAAGACAAGAAGAAGGAAGGGAGGAGGCAACCAATAGAGCCCCTTGCTGGCTATGCTGTCTGATCAACTCATCAGACTGCAGCACCAGTGCACATAACCCCAATTCCCCAGTCAACAACTGTGCCACACCTTACCATCCTTCTATGAATAACCATAGGAACATAGGAGCAGGAATAGGCCATTCAGCCCATCGAGCCTGTCCTGCCATTCAGTACGATCATGGCTGATCTTCCACTTCAATGTCTTTTTCCCACACTATCCTCATATCCCCTTATGTAATTTGCATTTAGAAATCTGTCAATCTCTGCTTTAAACATACTCAATGACTGAGCTTCCACAGCCATCTGGGGTAGAGAATTCCAAAGATTCACAACCCTTTGAGTAAAGAAATTTCTCCTCATCTCAGTCCTAAGTGGCTTCCCCCTAATTTTGAAATTGTGTCCCCTGATTCTAGACTCCCAAACCAGGGGAAACATTCTACCAGCATCTACCTTGTTTATCCCTTTAAGTATTTTGTAGGTTTCAATGAGATCACCTCTCATTCTTTGAAACACTAGCGAATACAGGCCCAGCTTCCCCAATCTCTCTTCATAGGACAGTCCCCCCATCCCGGGACCAAGTCTGGTGACCCTTTGTTGCACTCCCTTTAAGGGGATCAAAACTGCACACAGTACTCCAGGTGCAGTGTAACCAAGTAAAGGCCGGCTCAGGTCTGCAAATGAAACACGACCCGAGCCCGACAGAACCACATCCAACCCGAGCCCGACCTGGCCCAAGACCTTTCATTTTTTCCCGCACCCAACCCGACCTGACCATCAGTTAACCTAGCTTCCGTTTTTCACTTTGTTGCTTATCTGCACAAGCTTAAAAAAAATGTAAGTAAACAACCTCTCAAGTCCAAAAAGTACCTTAACATTGGAGCCACTTACCAGAAGTGGTGATAGCGTGTGTCTGACCTGGCCTGACCTGACCCAAGCCCGAATGCCAGTCACAGAAGAGCGATCCGACCCGAACCTGACACATGTTGTCAGGTCCCGTCGGGTTCAGGTTGGGTAGCCATGCTCCAAACCAAGGTTCTACAAAACTGAAGGAAGACTTCACTACTCCTGTATTCAAATCCTCTTGTGATAAAGGCTAAAATACCATTAGCTTCTTAATTGCTTGCTGCAGCTGCATGTTAGCTTTCAGTATTATTGACAAGGACACCCAAGTTCCTTTGTACATCTACACTTTCTAATCTCTTACCATTTAAGAAATACTCTGCACATCTATTCCTCCTACCAAAGTGGATAACCTCACATTTTTCAACATTATATTCCATCTGCTACATTCTTGCCCACTCATTAAGTCTGTCCAAATCCCCTTGAAGCCACTTTGCATCTTCCTCACAACACACATTCCCACCTAGTTTTGTGCCATCCGCGAACTTGGAAATGCTATATTTGGTCTCCACATCCAAATCATTGATATACATTGTGAACAGCTGGTGCCCAAGCACTGATCCCTGCGGTACCCCACTAGTCACATCCTGAACGCGAGAATGACCCGTTTATTCCTACGCTTTGCTTTCTGCTCTGCCTGTTAACGAATCCTTAATCCATGCCAGTATATTACCTCCTATCCCATGTGCTTTAATTTTGCTAACCAACCTCCTATGGGGGACTTTATCAAAAGCCTTCTGAAAATCCAAGTATACCACGTCCACCGACTCCCCTTTATCAATTCTGTTAGCAGCATCCTCAAAAAACTCCAATAGGTTTGTCAAACATGATTTCCCATGCATAAATCCATGTTGACTATGCCCAATCAGATCATTATTTTCCAAGTGTCAATTTATCACATCCTTTAGAATAAATTCCAGCATTTTCCCAACGACTGATGTAAGGCTAACAGGTCTGTAATTCCGTTTTCTCTCTCCCTCCCTTCTTAAACAGTGGGGTGCCATTTGCGACCTTCCAATCTGCAGGAACCGCTCCAGAATCTAGAGAATTTTGGAAGATGATCACCAATACACCCACTATCTCCATAGCTACCTCTTTCAACAATATAGATTATCAGGTCCTGTGGAATTATCAACCTTCAGGCCCATTAAATTCTCCAATATAACCTTACTAATACTAATTTCCTTCAATTCCTCATTCTCCCTAATCTCTTGGATCTCTAATTCTGGGAGATTTCTTGTATCTTCCTCAGTGAAGACAGACACAAAGTAATCATTTAGCTTCCCTGCCATTTCGCTATTCCCCATTATAAATTCTCCTGACTCTGCCTGTAATGGATCCACATTTGTCTTAGCCAAACATTTCCTTTTTACGTACATATGGAAGCTTTTACAGTCTGTTTTTATATTTTTTGCAAGCTTACATTCATATTCTACTCTCCTTTATCAGTTTCTTCATCCTCCTTTGCTATATTCTAAAATCCTCCCAATCCTCAGGTTTACTACTACTTCTGGCAACTTTATAGGCCTTTTCTTTTAATCTTATACAATCCTTAACTTCCTCTGTTATCCATGGTTGACTGCCTTTACTTTTGGGGTTTTTGTACCTTGAAGGAATGTATAGTTGCTGTCAACTTTGTAATATTTCTTTAAAGACTATCCAACACAGAGCCCTCATGGCCACAGTGGAAAAATGAAAGCCACAAAAAAAGACATTGCAAACCAAATGTAGACACCAAACCATGCCATAATGCACATAAACGTCAACTAAGCCCCTATTGAAAAGTTTCTTTATTCACTGTGCCTTGTTGGAAAAGTATCTCTTTCAGCTTACCTAAATTACAATCAGTACGTCAAATTTTAATAATGTTATCTACAATTAATTTTTGTATAAAAATTCAGCATTAAAACTTCATTGGGCTGGATTTTACTTCGGGTGGACGGGAGCTGGCCACCGGCGTAAAAGTCGGTGGCAAACCTGCTTCTGCCTAGCCCGGGGATCAGTCCCGCATTTTACGGGTCCCTGGGCTTTAATTGTTCCTAGGTGGGACTTCCATCCGCTTGAGGGAGGAAGTCCCAAGTCATTGAGCTGCCGGCCAATCATCGGGCCGGCAGCTCTTCGTCCCAGCAGCGCCACCAGGATTGGTGGCCACTGCTGGGACTGCAGCCCAGCCGAGACATGGAGCCAGGAGTGCAGGTAAGTTTGGGTTGTCTTGCCGGGGGGTGATCGGTTGGGCCCCAGCGAGGCAAGGGTGGTCATCTGGGGGGGAAGGGGGGCCAGCTCTCAATCGGGCACCCCGTAAAATTCCGGCCATTACTTTGACTTTTCTATGTTTGCCGTCCACTGCTACATTCCCTTAGTGCCTGTCGTGTGTGTGCCTCTCCCTGTCCTGGTGCTCCTACACAGTGCTACCCCAGTATGGCTGCTGGAAAGCTGTTAATTGTACATTAATTGTATTTAATTACATGCAGGCATTGAGGATTCATTTGTGCCCCTATAAAAAGGAACAGACTGAAACTGTGGTGGTTGAGTTAAGAAGTCCATGCTTGTAATGTGTAACTCTGCAAATAAATGCTTATAAAAGTGTGTAAAGATTGGCTCCGGTTCGATCCTTCACCAATTGTCTTTCTGGAAAATACCATGGTAGCAGAAGATGGTTCCCTAAAGGTGAAGGTTGGAAACTAACAATTTTTTTTTCAGACAACTAAAGTCCTAATGGCCATTGTGAAAAATGACAGAAAGCAAGTATAAACTGTTGGCTATGATTACCCTCCAATGTTCTCAGAGTCTGAACCATATGATCAGTGGAAGAATAAAGTAGATATGTGGACACGGATTATGTCCCTACCAAAGAGAAAACAGAAAACATGGTATGGCTTTGGCACTGTCGCTTCTTATAAGAAGTAAAATCGGAAGTAAAGTATTTTGTGAGATGGATACTTGTCAGTTGGATAATGTTGAAGGTTTGGGCCTTCTATTAGAGTTCTTGGATGAAATGTACAAGAAAGATGATCTGTTCAATGCCAATGAAGTATGGTCAGAATTTGATAGATTTTGGAAAACAGTTGGTCATTCCATGGAAGAATATATCATGGATTTTAACAGATTGTATAAGGGATTGGCAAAATTCAATTTGGGGATCTCTGGATCAGTACTAGCATTTAAATTACTGGATTGTGCTAAGGTATGCCAAGAAAACCCTCCATGCCAAATGAGAAATATTAATTTAATCGGCTGGAAACTTATATTAGACTTTTAATGGAAAAAGTCCTACAAGTTAACTTTTAAAAAACTAGTAGCCATGGTGGCCACTGCAATTTGCATCTGAAATACCAGGAGATTGAACTGGAGATAAAAGGTCTAACAAGAAGCCCAACCAGAACAATGCTTCAACTGAGTAGATTAGCCAGATTACCCTCATTAGCGGACATTCCAAACATCTTGAGGCATTCATAAATGGAGATGTCCCTCCAGGCGGTAAAGCCTGACAACTCCCACCTGAGAAAGGTTTTAGGTTTTAGACTTGGGACCTCATTAAAAACAAAGGGGTTTGAGAGAACCATATGACCATCTGTCCATCTTGGAAGAAACTGGGAGTTGTTACACAGACAAAGAGACAGGCGGTAACTGAGTGGGCAGCAGCAGAGAAGGCTGCTTTCTCTCTTTTTGTCTCTCCTCAGAAAACATCAAGTTTGTAAACCGTCTGCAACTGGGGGACCCTCCAAGCCTACAGACTGCTATAGCCAGTGACCAGGGGAAGAGAGCCAACTACAATTCTGCCTTCAGAAAAACTCTTGAGCAAAGCAAGCCAGCCAAAGTGCCCTTTGACCAGCGATGACTTCAAGAATACAGCTTCAGCTGAGGACCACCGGATCATCCACTTCACAGAGTGTGTATTTAAATTCCATTTATTCTGGACTTTAATTTAAACCACTAAATCTATTTTTTCCTCTGTAATCTCTTTGTATGTGTGTTTGATTCTCTTGTGAAGGTGTGCGTGAATGTGTAGCGTATTTTTAAATCGGGTTAGAGTGTTAAGTATAATAAACTTACCTCTTTCTTGTTTAAACTCAAGAAAACCTGCCGATTGGTTCTTTCATGATCACATTAAAGGAAAAAGGTAAAACACTCACTGAGGTGGTGAGCACAATCACTGTTTAAAAGGAATAAATCCTGTTGCGATCAAATAAGAGGGAGGGCAAGAGAGGAGCCTGCGACCCCCTCCTCACCTGGCTGTAACAGGTGTCTCATATGGACAGGCTACTGGTTCTAACTGGTGTTCAGTTCTCGAAGAAGGAGACCCTGTTGGATCAGATGTCTGTTGTCTTGAAAAAATTCCTGGGAAGACAATCATTTGGTTTAGCCTTCATGAAGCAAATTAGATATTCCAGGGTGATACAAAGATTAGAAGACTCAATGCGTGCCAGATTTCAAAACAGTCCAGAAACCAGACACAGGTGTCAATACAAAGGAAGGATTAAAGACAGGCAGAGTGAAGATGAAAGCACCTTTCACAGATCTGGCTACTACAGTAGAAGACAAAATTGGAACCAAAATAATGGATCTGGAAATGGAAATAATGAATCTCATGAATGCCCAAGAAACAATTAATAGGTGCATCAGGTGTGATTCAATGTACCATCATGCGACAAACTGCCCAAAGTGGAGAGACAGGGTCCTTGAAAAGGCTCATGACAAAGAGAATTCTGAGGAGGAGGATGAAGATAATGATGAATCCGAACAAATTATACTGATCAGAAGGAGTTTTAGTCCTGTGATGAATGTGTTACTCCCAGACTCCTTTGACTGTGCAGTACTGGATAGTGCTTTAATTTCAACAGTATATGGGACAGATTGGCTAAAATGTTGTCTTGGATTCACTAATAATGAGCATTTGACGCAAGTTTAAGGAATACGAAAGTAGTACTCGCTTTAGGCTTGGCAATGACAACCCATGAGGTCACGAAAAAGAGTTGTAATTCCCTGTAAAATAGCTGGAATAAACCAGTTTATTAGTACTAATGTAGTCTCGAATGAGATACCTATGCTGTTGAGTAAACCTTCTATGAAAAAGACACAAATGAAATTTGACATGGAGCATGATAAGGTAATTATTTTTGGGAAGTCAGTTGATCTGCAGTTGACACAGTCAGGACATTATTGTATCCCTTGAACTAAAGCTAATGTTTCTCATCAAATTGTTAGACATGCATTAATGGCAACAGGTGATAAGAATCAGAGAAAAAAAAACAAATTGTTTGTAAGTTACATAGACAATTTGTTCACCCTACTCTTCAAAGGTTAAAAATCCTGCTAAAAGATGCAGGTATGGTTAACAAAGAGTATACGAAGCTAGCAGAAGAGATTACTCAGAACTGCAAAAGAGATATCGGAGAACACAGTCATGTACTATTGTAAGTCTTTCATTGGCACATGACTTTAACAAGGTAGTTGCCATGGATCTAAAGGTATGGGACAAAGACAAAAATATTTTCTTTCTGTATTTTATAGACCTGGTGAGCAGATTTACTCTGTTTTTCTACAATAATGCATAGTAAGGACGAAAGGGTTATTATCAACAAAACCATGCAGAAACAGATACGGAGCAGACTTGGGACATCAGCAAAGTATCTGATTGATAATGGAGGGGAATTTGCCAATGATGATTTCAGAGCCGCGTGAAAATATGAATATCATAGTCATGAATACCACAGCTGAAAGTCATTTCAGCAATGGACTTTGAAAGAGGAATCATTCAGTGATTGACGAAATGCTACATAAGATTTTAGCTCATCAACCAGACTGCAAGTGGCCAACTGCGCTGGCATGGGCAGTTCACGTAAAGAACTCACTTCAGATGTTTGGAGGATATAGTCCCTAGCAATTAGTCTATGGGCAAAATCTCAAATTGCCTTCTGTTCTGTGTGATAGTCTCCCTGCTACAGAGGTACTATAATTAGTTCATTTTTTTTGCACATTTGAATGCTTTACATGCAGTGAGACTGGCTTTCATCATTCTGAGATCTCTCAGAAAATTTGGAGAGCACTAAAGGATCATTCAAGATCATCTGAGATAGACTTCAGTAGATTTAGTATACTATAAAACAGAGGGTCATAGGGAATGGAAAGGCTTTAGAAAGATAATAGGTCATGATGGTAAGATGGTACTACCAAACATGGCAGTCAAACTGTTAAAGTTCATTCCTCATGATTAATCAGAATTAATTACAAAACTCTTAGACTCTGAGCAGTTGATAGAAGTAAACGGGGCACCTTGTATCTTAAATGCTCATGCATTTTGTGACAAAGGTCCTGAGGAACAGAATGTGGTAGATCAAGTGCTAGGTAGTGGTAATGTGAGTGATCATATCACAAATGACTAAGCTATAAAATTCACAGGCCAACTGCCCAGAGAGGGTACTTAGGCGAGGGGTCTAGCGAATGGAGGGATTCAACAATTGTGGGACAAGCAGGAAAAGCTACTAGCATGTTTAAATATTGAATGTTCAGCATAATGGCCAAGATGTGAGGTCAATGAACTGGTAGAATGGGATGAAAGAGTACAGTGTAAGAAGAAAGAGTAGTCCACGTACTCATAGTGGGTCCAGAAGTGACTCCTGCATCAGAAAACGATCACTTACCGCAGAAATATCCTCCAATAGTGCAAGAGGGAGTCCTGGCAGACATAAAAGTGGAAGTAGAGGCCCAGCTTCAATAGATTAGAGAATTAAATAAATGTCACAGAACAGAACTAGAAGTACACGTCCTCATGATTGTGAAGTTTTGGCGGCTGCCAATAAACCCGAGGATAAACTAATAACAGAGGCAAAGCAAAGGGAGTTAGATAGTTAGAAAGAGTTGGCAGTTTATTCTGAGGTACCAGATAAAGGTCAACTAGCTTTGTCACATAGGTGGATTTATACTGAAAAAGTCCTTGCAGATGGGATTTATAAGGCTAGTTGCAAGGGATTTTGAGGAGCAACTGGGTGATACAGATGTTAGAACAGATTCTCCCACAGCTGGAAAAGTAATCTTAAACATCCTTTTAGCCACATATTCATGTAAGCGTAAGTCAATTGACATAAAAGCTGCATTTCTGTAAAGTAATATTTTTCAGAGAAAAGTATTTCTGAAACCATCCAAAGAGGCAGCAGATGCAGAAGGAAAACTAAACAAAAGTGCCTATGGCCTGAATGATGCTTCCAGGCTATGGTATTTTCAGTGGGATCTGTTTCGCTGAAAATAGTTTTTTTTTTACTAAAAGCAGGTCCTGCATTGGTACTGTAAAGGAAAACTTTCAGGCATCTTCATGATGCATGTTGATGATTTCTTATGGGATGGTACTGCGGAATTTGAGAAATGTGTTATTAATAAGATTAGTTCGAACTTATAATTGGAAGTCAGGTTTGTTCTTTTAAATATATTGGTTTAGATATTAAGCAAATAGGTCTGGAATAACTTTAAATTCACAATCTTATTTAGAGAGGGTTACTCCTATCCCAGTTAATCATACTAGGTTATCACAGAAAGATGACATTATGTCTAAAGAAGGGACAGAGCAGTTGCAAAGCTGGATTGGTCAGTTGAACTGATTGTGCACTCAAAACAGGAGATACGGTCCTGCCACCTGATGCCAAGTATTCTCCGGAGGCAGCGAAGATGGAATGAATTGAGATGACGCTCTTGGCTGACATACGTTGTCCAGGCCTCGCTGCCATAGAGCAAGGTACTGAGGACACAGGCTTGATACACTCAGACTTTTGTGTTCCGAGTGTATCAAGTGGCAGGACCATATCTCCAACACAGAAGTCCTCGAGGCGGCCAACATCCCCAGCTTATACACACTACTGAGTCAGCAGCGCTTGAGATGGCTTGGTCATGTGAGCCGTGTGGAAGATGGCAGGATCCCCAAAGACACATTGTACAGCGAGCTCGCCACTGGTATCAGACCCACCGGCCGTCCATGTCTCCGCTTTAAAGACGTCTGCAAACGTGACATGAAATCCTGTGACATTGATCACAAGTCGTGGGAGTCAGTTGCCAGCGTTCGCCAGAGCTGGCGGACAGCCATAAAGGCGGGGCTAAAGTGTGGCGAGTCGAAGAGACTTAGCAGTTGGCAGGAAAAAAGACAGAGGTGCAAGGGAAGAGCCAACTGTGTAACAGCCCCGACAATCAAATTTTTCTGCAGCACCTGTGGAAGAGCCTGTCACTCTAGAATTGGCCTTTATAGCCACTCCAGGCGCTGCTCCACACACCACTGACCACCTCCAGGCGCTTACCCATTGTCTCTCGAGATAAGGAGGCCAAAGATACTCAAAACAACATCAGATGCTAGTTTTGATATGCTGGAGTTAAATACCACAATGAAACACCCTAAAGCAGAGAATGTTTTAAGGGCAAATAAAATATTAAAAAAGTTAAATCAGAATAAATGCATCTTTAAGTTCCCATCCTTAAGTGACCCAAAGAACATGGAGCTAGTCATTTTTAGCAAAGCTTCACATGCTAATCTTCCTGATGGGTATTCGAGTGCAGCTGGTTTCATAATATTTCTGACAGGGGAGAATGTTGTCCTTTAGCTAGAGAAGCTCAGAAAATAAAAAGGGTTGTTAAAAGCACTCTGGCTGCCAAAACACTGGTTCTTGTGGAGGCAGTGCATATGGGATTCTGTCAAATATTTTAACTGAGATTCTGTACAATGGACATACTGAAGATAGTATATCCATTGAATGTTATGTAGATAATGGTTACTTGTGGATCAATATACACTCTACGAAATGTGGGAGTGAGAAAATGTTACGGATTGACCTTGCTGGCTCGAAAGAAATGCTAGAAAGGAAATCTCAAAAATTAAATCGGTGGATGCAAGTCGTCAATGGTCAATTAGTTTTACAAAAGGAATTGCATGTATAAAGAAACTGTTAGGGGTACTAGAGGATAATGCTTTGTACGAAATATGGAGGTCTCTGATTTGATTTGTTTTGAAATTTTGGTTGTACATCTAAACTCTAATTTTTATTTAAAAAGAGAAGGCAATTTGTTAATTGTACAATAATTCAATTTAATTATATGCAGGTGATGGGCATTAACTGGGGATTTTCTTGAGCCCCTATAAATAGGAACAGGCTGAAACTATGGATTAGAAGGTGCACGCTCATAATGAGTCCCTCTGTAAATAAATGCTTATAAAAGTGTGCAAAGATTGGCTGCAGTTCTATTCTTCACAACCTGGCTTTCTGGCATATAACAAAGGCTGCTGACTTACAATGAGGGAGGCTGCAGATTTCCTTGTAGGATGGCTTTGAGCAGCTCTAGGCCTAGAAGGCCCAACTTCGAATTGCACCATCTCCGTATGGCAGT
Source organism: Heterodontus francisci (assembly GCF_036365525.1). Lineage (NCBI taxonomy): Eukaryota > Metazoa > Chordata > Chondrichthyes > Heterodontiformes > Heterodontidae > Heterodontus > Heterodontus francisci. The sequence continues at coordinate 87,274,197 of NC_090372.1, forward strand.
AGTCTAGGCTGACTGGCTGACAGGAAACAGCAAGGGCACTGGCGGAGAGGCAGTGATGGGACTACAAATGCTGGCATCCTGAGACAGGTCAGCAGGTTCGTAATCCATGTGCCACTGCCACTCCTTCTTCTTAGGCACTCCCTTGGGATTGAATATGACTTTCTTCCACTTCAGTTCAATGGGTTCTGAGATGGCTAAATCCAATGAAATGCGTAATCGGCAGACTCTGCCACATGAGAGGCAGGTGATGCTTGAATGGTCAGGTAGATGAGTAGTTTGGAGGTTTACGCGCTCCCTCCAACGTCTCAACTTTACCTCCACATGTTCTCGAAGCCCCTCGAGGTGTACAATGCCGTCCCAAATGAGCTTTCTCCATCTAGGACAGTTAAGAGCCATGGAATTCCAAGAGTCAACCAGAATGTTTGATCTCAAAAGCATTTTCGCTGTCCTCCTGAGAGTTTCCTGCCGCGACCATGCTCTGAGTAGAACAGCTGCTTTTGGAGTCTGGTGTCAGGCATGTGAACGACACGTCCCACCCAGTGGAGCTGGTTTTGGGTGATTAACATCTCGATGCTGGGCATGTTGGCTTGGGAGAGATCCCACCCAGTGGAGCTGGTTTTGGGTGAGAAATACCTCGATGCTGGGCATGTTGGTTGGGAGAGGTCCCACCCAGTGGAACTGGTTTTGGGTGAGAAACACCCCGATGCTGGGCATGTTGGCTTGGGAGAGGATGCTGCTGTTGGACGACCTTTCTTGCCACTGGATTTGGAGGATCTCACGGAGGCACCTCTGGTGGTACTTGGGGCTGGATTTTACCTTAGGTGGACGGGAATTCGCCGCCAACATACAAGTCGGTGGCGAACCTGCTTCCGTCTAGCCAGGGGATCTGTACCACATTTTACGGGCCCCCAGGCTTTAATAGTCCCAAGGCGGGACATCCACCCACTTGAGGGAGGAGGTCCCTCCTCAGTGAGCTGCTGGCCAATCAGCGGGCCAGCAGCTCTTAGTCCCAGCAGCGCCACCTGGAGCGGTGGTCACTGTTGGGACTGCAGCCCAGCCAACGCCATGGAGCCTGGGGACGAGGTAAGTTGGGCTTGCCTCACCAGGGGATCGGTCCTTCCCTGGTGAGGCTGGGGTGGTCGTTTGCAGGGAGGGGGCGTTTTGGGTCCTGGGGGTGGGTTGGGAGGCGGGGCAGCCCTCAATCAGGCACCCTGTGCCCGACTGCCATGCCCCCTCCCCCCCGGGGCGCAGAAAGACTGGCAGCTATCGCTGGGTGGCCTTTCACGTCCCCAGCATGCCCGCTTGCCACGGGTAAAATACCCATGGAGGTGGGCGAGGGCCCTTAAGTGTCCATTAAGTGGCTACATAAGGGCCTTGATTGGTCTCGGCCGGGCGGGCCATTTCCACCCCCACCACCCCCCCACACGCCCGACCGCCATAAAGTTCACCGGAGGTGGGAGCGTGGTGTGTAGGCCTCCCGGAGCCTCCTGCTCAATTTTACGCCGCCCCCACGCCACCATCTGACCCGCTGGGGCGGCGTAAAATTCAGCCCTTGGTGTCCACAATTTTCTTTGACCCTTACCCCCAATCCAACTGTACAACCAAGGCTAGATTTTAAGACCTCGCGCTCAAGCTCAAAAAATGGTGGCCTGCCTGCATGGGTTGCATGCCAAAGAGCTGCTACAATCTACCGCACGACGGCTCATTTAAATGACTGGGGCGCGCCCCCCCCCCGCAAACACATTGAGGGGGCGGACAGTCTGTCGCCGACAAAGGCGTCAGCTGCCTATGCACAGGCACTGGTGACATTTTTAAAGGGCAGCCAGCCCTGCCGGCACATTTAAATTTTTAAAGAAGTAACCCCCCAAAATTAAATAACTAAATTTATAATACCCATTTCCTACCCCCATAACAATTACAATAACTATTTGCCCTTCCCCCCCCCAAAAAACACTTACCTTTTACATCAGACCTTCACGAAGTTTAAAGGTCAACCCTTCCCACCATCCCCTACACCCATTACATTTATTTGACCCCGTTCTCCAAACTAGCACCCCCCCCACACCTGCACTAAACATCTTACCTCCTCCCCCCTCTCCACCAGCATGGCATTGCGTTTCCCCAGACGGGGATTTGAAGGCGCGGGAGTGCAGGCCGTCGTGCTGAAGATCGCGGTGGGCCCTCAAGATCACAGTTAAGTCTATTTAAATGTATTAATTTTATTGATCTGAATAATTGAGGTCCCATCGCCCAGCGGCAGGGGGACGGCCACGGAGCCTTGTCACCGCCGGGAGAATCAGGCCGGGCCCTCATCCAGAACCATCTTCAGGCACTGCCACCCCCCCACCTGCCACGGAACCCAACGACTGGGGGAGAACAAAATCCAGCCCCCAGTTTCTGTTTGCCTTCTCTCAGCATGACAATACAGCCAGCAATGCTGTTGCCCAGTCACAGTCTGACTGTTTGCCCGCACACACAACTACTGGTCTAGCATGTACCCAACCTAACCTTGGCATGCAGCCTGTACCCCACCCTCCTACTGACAAAGAAACCACACAATAATCAATCTCTTTATGAAAACTATGGAAAAAGCAAAAAACACAAGTGGCATATGTGGCATCGGTGCATAAAAAATTAAACAATTCTGGGTGGGGGGCATGGGTGGAAATCAAACTATTCTCCATACTTAGGCATCTTAAAAATGCCTTGAATTCTTTTCCCTTCATGGGCCTTCCCTTTCTCAGGGCCGAGATTGCTTTTGCTCCATTCCTGGAGATGTGAGGACACAATTTCCTACCCTTCCCCCAACCCATGCCCAGGAATGCCAAAATTTTCTGTACCAGTCCATATACACCAATACACCGCCGCAATCTTCTGTGCAGTGGCTCATTATAGTAGCTTGGACGGGCCGCCACCCCCACCCCCCAATCACATGGAGTGGGCTGGCTGACACCATGGCACTGACACCATTTTTAAAGGGCTTTGAGCACTAACGGTAAATTTAAATATTTAAAGTGCAAGTAAATAAAAAAAAATAAAGATGTGCCTTCTGCCCCTCTCCCAGCCTCCCAGAACAATTTAATTAATTATTTGCCCTCTCCCCCACAAAAATGCTTACCTTGTCCACCTGACCTCCCCCCCCCCACCGCCACAAACTGAATAAACTTTAAACTACAACCCTTCCCACCATCCCCTACACCCATGACGTTAATTTGACCCCGTTTCCCCCCACCCCCGGCGTCCACGCTCCCACACTGAGAAACTTATCTCCTCCCCCCTCCCCACCAGTGTGGCACCTTGTTTCCCCAGACGGGGATCCGAAGGCACAGGAGTACCAGCCACCGGGTCGAAGATCGAAGCAGGAAATCAGGCAGCGACGTAAGTATCATGAATGTATTCATTTTAATATATTTAAATATGCAAATAGGGGCCCCGTCACCCAGCAGCGGGGGGGCAGCCACAAGGCCTCACTGCCGCCGGTAACATCGGGCTGGGCCCTCCCGACGTCGGGGTGTGTGGCGGCCCTCTCCCAGAGGCATCTTCAGGCCTCGCCCGCCACGGACCCCAGCGCCTGAGGGAGAACTAAATCCAGCCCATCCTTTCCACATCCACCCTGTCAAGACTCCTCAGAATCTTATATGTTTCAATCAAGTCACCTCTTACTCTTCTAAACTCCAGCGCATACAAGCCTAGCCTGTCTAACCTTTCATCATAAGACAACCCGCCCATTACAAAAAGAATGACAACAGTAAGTCAGCTTTTTCCTATTTTAAATTCCCATATCCAGATTTATCAGAGGTTTTACTGATGTAAACTCATCATTCTGCTCATTATAGCCACCAGATTCCCAGAAATAATTCAAAATATTTGCTAATAATATTTTTCATCCACCACTTTTCTCACTAATTGAAATTTTTAATGTTCAAAATAAAGTTTCAAACAAGATTTAAAACGAGGGAAAATAAAGAAAAGAAAAAGAGAAGCAGAAAGACACAGAGTGGGTAACCTCAAAAACAGGTGCTTTTGGGCCACGTGCAATGTTAAAAATCTGTAAAAGAGAGCCAACACACCCACTTCCAGTTTTAATGAAGGCAGAACAAGGGGCAGGTGACCAAAATCCACTTTTAGAAGATGGGTAGGTAGCTCAAACCTTTTAAGGAGGCTGTGTGCCTTCATTTTAACGGGATAGCAATTTTCAACCCATGTTGGCCAACAGGCAGAAGCAAGCTGGATCCATCAGGTAATTACATTTAGAACACTGCTTGTGGGCCAGGAGAAGCACAATTGTTTCCCCCAGGCCCAATAAGCTAATCTGTAAACAGCCCCACCTCCACGATCTCTCCCTGACACACTTCCCATCACCAATAGCTGATCCCCTCCCATCTCCTACTCCCCCTTTAATCTTTCCCCAACACTGACTTCCCATCTCTGCCCTGATCAACCACCTTTGATCTCTCAACTGAACCCCTGATCACCAGATCTCTCCCCTGATCCCCCTTGCCACCGATCTCTGACCTCACTCTAATCTCTTCCTGACCCTCCTGATTTCTGATCTCTCCGCAATCCTCCCCCATCTCTGCCCCTGATCTCAGACATCCATCTGATCTCTCTCCAAACTCTACCCACCAATCACACCCCTCTCAATAAAGCTATACACGCCCCAACCCCACACCACCCCTCAGCGATCTCTACCCCTGGCAACTGCTATACCCACCTGCTCCTGGACTGCTGCCTTTTTTGGCCAAAGCCTAGGAATCCCTGACAAACACCAGGGCCATTCTCCAGTACTACCAAAGAACCAAAAGAGTAGTATCATCCCTTAGCTCTACCAAAGCCCAGGACTGCCCCAAATGTAGCTAAGTCCCACTTCCTTGCCTATTGTTAAATAACAGGTCTTAGACTCAAAGGCCGGAATTTTACGCCCCCCCCCCATCGCCCCTGGGAACAGGCTGGAGGCAGGTGGGGGGGGGGGGGGGGTATAAAATCGAGTGGAAGGTTTGGAGGGTGCCCTTCCCGTTGCCTACCCGCCCCCACTGCCATTTTACCAGCAGCGGGGAAGGTGGCAAACAGCCCGTCCTCCCCAGGCCAATTGAAGCCCTTAAGTGGCCAATTAATTGCCACTTAAGAGCCTCCTCCCACTACGCTGGTATATTAGCAGCGCCAGCCAGGCACTTTGTTAGCTGAGGCCGCCGCCCGATAATACCTGGCAGCCTTCTTACAGACCTGGGGTGGGGGGGGGAAGGGCCCTCCTGATTGGGCACTCTGCCCCACAGAGGACCCCCCCCCAGCATCACAAGCCGCCCCCACTAGAACACCTCCCCACGTCCTCCTGATTAACCCCATCCCCCTCGCCGGAGCCCAGCCAATTATCCCCCACGAGGCCCGAAACCCCACTTACCTTTCTTTGGGGCCGGCGTCCCTCTTGCTCCTCTTACAGGGTGCAGTCCCAGCCGTTACTTCCACTCCCAGTGCTGCTGCTGGGACTGAACAGCTGTCAGCCCTCTAATTGGCCGGCAGCTCTTGAAGGCAAGCCTTGCTGCCTCGGAGGAGCGGAAGTCCCGACTGAGGCCAATTTAGGGCCTGGGCCATGTAAAATCGCTGCATGGCTTCCAGGCCCAGCGGAGGCGGGCTCACCCCTGACTTTTAAGCCAGTGGACCAGGCATCTGCCGCCATGTAAAATTCCGACCATACAGTCATTACAGCACAGAAGGAGGCCATTAAGCCCATCAAGTTCATGTCGCTCTTGGTAGAGTAATCCAGTCAGTTCCATTCCCCTGCTCCATCCCCATAGCCCTGCAAGTTTATTTCACTTAAGTGCCCATCCAATTTCCTTTCAAAATCAAATCATTTATCGTCTCCACTTCCACCACCATCATAGGCAGTTTCTATCTCCAAGATCAAAGAGTCACTAAACAAACGTTTACTGGTTGGGAGGCAATGGAGACGATCTAATGTGTGGATGAGAAAAAGAGCTGGAGGGATGAATTTCTATGGGGATTCTCCCAATTGTACACTCTATTTTCAATGGGAAAGACATGGGAAGCCCAGAAGTTCCACGGACTCAATGCACTGTGGAAACTACCTTCTTTATATTGCAGAGTGAATTCACAACCTGGAACAAAATAAAACACTCTGGCCTGAATTGTTCTCTTGTCAGAGGCAGGTTCGGTGGCGTGGGCGGGGGGCTGGAGAATCTCCGCGGAGCCGTCCGCCATGAAACCCAGCGCCACACTGCATTGTGCCGATTTTGTTGTAGGCGGGGAAGTACCATGGCACGGCATTGTCATTTAAATGTTTTAATGCTGCTTTGAATAAATTTGAATCTAATTCACAGTGATCCAACAAAGGTTTCTCAATTTTGTGGTTAACATACAGCACTCAACTGCCTTCAGTTTCGCGACTTTTAAAAGCTGGCGCCACCGAGGCAAGTGTCCTCGGTGCTGCAAAGGGGAAGGTAACCTAACCAGAGTAGCATAGGGGAAGTGGAGTTTACAGTGGCCATTGCCACTATGCTGAGTGTCCAAGGGGCTTTTGTGTGAGTGGGGAATCTCTGCAAGGGGCTTGTGTGTGAATGGGGGGAACTCTGCAAGGAGATTGTGTATGAATGGGGGGGATCTCTGCAAGGGGCTTGTGTGTGAATGGGCGGAACTCTGCAAGGAGCTTGTGTGCACAGAGAGAGTGAATGCAGGGCTGGCAGGCTTTTCAAGATGGCGCCAGCACCTTCTCCAATATCCGGTGACGGCATGAACGGTGTCTCCATTGCTGGCCCGTCAAGTGATTGGGGGAGGATGGTTGCTGCCATTCTGCAAAATGGCCGCCCACTGCGTAATCACGGCGATGCTGCTGCTGACGTCACAAGCAGGACTGCCATAATTTTGCACACCTGCCGGATCATAAAATTCAGCCCCACATGGACAATCATATGCATGGACGGCTGTTTTAAATCACAGCTTTTTGTTCTAGCCACTGGATCTTTATCAATGACTGGGAAAGATACACATAGGCCTACAAAGAACAAAAACTTCTATTGCCCTGCATAGGAAAATTCAGTGGACAAAAGATAGTGGATTCTGCTGCTGAAAACTACTTTAGTTTGCAAGTATTAAAATATGAGAGGGTGACATTGGACCTCATTGCATCCTTTTCTGGCCAGAAAACAGATTGAAAATAGTTCAATTTAGGGGGCCAACCTTCTGTGACCAAACTTTTGAAACACGTCCTACACCATATTGGTTTGGGTAATGTATGAGGAGTCCCTGGTGGTCACCTAAAACAGGCATTAGATTCCTTGAATACGCTAATAAAAGGCCTAACACCTGTTTTACGACCGAAGCCAAAATTCTGTTTGCCTTGCATTAAGGATTATCTGATATACAAGCGACCTAACCTGCAGTCCTTAAATGGATCACTGGAAGCTGCCACTAAAAAGTTAAGTTTTTTTGACAAATCCTCATCTTAAGGCACTGGAGTGCTTGCTCCTCCTGGCTCTACATTAAAAGCTCAGACATTTGACTACCACCACCAACCCCACTACCCATCACTTACATCCCTGGACTCTCCTTAGGTCTTCGATCAGCCTCTGGGACCACAACTGGTGCCCACAACAGATCAGTAACATAATAATGAGTTTGGTAGACCAATTTGTTGTAGTACTGCGGCTGGCCTCATTAAACTTCTGATCTCAGCATGTAATCTGATTCGGGTGCAATCCAATTTCTAGGGAAAACTTATAAATATTAGACTGTATTATTAAGAAAAAGATTTTTCTTGAATTAGCATTTCTGAATACTTGAAGAAATTGGCCAGGAATTTCTTGGGAGTTGCTCTCATTCCACTAACATTGTCTTAAATGAGCAAAGTTATGATGGCGGAATAGGAGTAACTCAGAGGAAATTCAGGGCCATTGAATCTAATATAAATGCTGAGGAATGAAACCCCATACTTCTAGAAATATGGAAATAAGGTTATTTGGAAATGGAGGAACACAATTAACCTCCATAACACGACTACAGGATTTGTACAAGAGAGATGCAACATGATGCTCAGAGCAAGTTGCGTTATCCTTGTTTAACAGCTCCAAAACTGAGGTTGAGTTATTTCAAATTGTGTTATAAGATATTAAAACCTAGAAATTACTGTTGCTGATATAATGGATGAACACTTAAAGCAGTTGCTTGACATTCCTCTGTTTGCTATTTTAATGCAGCTATTAACCAGTTCATTTCAATTAAATGCATAATCTCTGCACAAACACTATTTAACTCCTAAGCTCACCCAATTTGTTGCCATGTGACATTAGGACATTGGCCCATGCTTGAGTAATGGAGGAAGGAGCAAAGAGTCAACTAAAAGGTTAGCTGTAGTGTCTTGTGCAATTACCGAGAAAACCAGTGTTATAAAAGATAGAAACAGAATTCCCATGTAGACTGAAAATCTAGGGTTGGCTGCCTTCTATCTATGAAAGATGATGGACACGCAGCAAAAAAATCTATTTAGGTGGGGTGTCTTCTCTTGGTGCACCTTTGTTGATGGCTGTGAAGGCCAATCCTTGACAGGCAGGTTCTGCCATAAGTGCTGCATGTGAAGCTGCTAAGTAATGCTGTGAGTTGTTGTTTTTGACGTTGGCACCTGTTGCCAAGCTGCTGTACCAACTGCTCATCATGGTAGTGCACACCAGTCCACAGGATGTGTCGCCATTTCCCCCTTTTGCCAGCCAGTGACTCCCAGGTGCGATAGTCGACATTTATGCCTTTATGTCACGCTTGCAAGAGTCCTTGAAGCGCTGCTTTGGGTGCTGCACTGGTTGTCTGGTCCCAGCCACCTCACCATACAGAAGGTCCTTGGGTATGCCATCCTGAGGACCTGTCCAATCCACCGAAGCCGCCTCTGTATGATCAGTGCCAACACACTTGGAAGCTCTGCCTTTGAGAGGACTGCCACATTTGTGATTTTGTCCTGCCAGGATATACCCAAAATATGCTGCGGATAGCCAAGATGGAAATTATTGAGCTTCTTTTCCTGGTAACTGTAAGTCACCCATGTTTCACAGCCATACAGCAAGGTGCTGAGAACCAGGCCATATAAACCATCAGCTTGGTCCTAAGGGTCATCTTGGTGTTATCCTATGCGCGTTTCGCAAGTCAGCCAAAGGTGGTAGCTGCTTTCCTGATGTGTGTATTGAGGTCTGCATCAAGGGACTGTCACTATGGACCCAAGGTAGCAGAATTTGCTAACCAAATGGGGTATTATTTAGTGTGACCAGGGGTGGAGATGCAACACCTTGCCCCATGACCATGGTTTTCTTGACGCTTTTCATCAAGGAGAACAGGTTACAGGCATGGGAAAGACAGTCCATGAGTTTTGTAGCTGAGTTTCTGTGTGAACAACTAGCACAGCATCATCATTATAGAGGAGTTCTCTGATCAGGATGTGATATGTTTTTGCCATCGCTTTCAGCCTTGATAGATTGCAGAGATTGCCGTCTGAACGAGTCTGCAAGTAGACTCCAAACATATCCACAGGGCAGGCAAAGGTCAGGAGCAAGGAGAAGAAGATGCCAAACAGAGTGGGGGCTAGGACACAACGCTGTTTCACCCTATTCTTCACTCCGAAACTGTCGGAATTGGAGCCTTCAAACTGTACAGTGCAGTGCATATTGTCATGGAAGGAATGGTTGAGACTGAAGAGCTTCAGTGGACAGCCAATTTTCCCCAAAATTTTGTAGAGCCCTGCCCTGCTCTGCTGAGTGTTGAATGCCTTAGTGAGATCTACAAAAGTAAGGTAAAGGGGTATACTCTGTTCCCAACACCTTCTCTTGTAGCTAGCGTATGGAGAAGATCACATCCACAGTAAATCTGCCGGCAGGGAAACCGTACTGTGCTTCTGGGTACACTCAGGCTGCAAATAAATGTAGTGCTACACCAATGTGTTTTGTTGAATGATAATTTTCTTCAATCCACTGACTGGAGATCTGAATTTATTTTTTTAAGACATTTTTAAAAGACAAGCTGCCAGAAAAGGCCTCCTTTCAGCTTAAGATGATCACCTAGTTTGCTACATGGTATCCTACATTGCAAAGGACTGTGAGGAGAAAGACAAAATGTGTGCTCAGTCCCCAGCAAGAACCAAGACCCAGGAATTTCAAAGGAACTGCTCGTTCTTTCAGCAAGCACAGAAATACTGCTAACTGTTGTATTTGAATGACTGAGTGACTGTCATGTGACAAGGCCCTCCCCATCTATGGTTTTAAGCTGATGTTTTTCTCTGCAGCACAGGAGAAGCTACTGGACTCTGACATGAGCAGACCATAAGTGGGGGTCCCTCTCTCTCTCTCCATTCCAGCTTGAAAGCTTTCAAATCCTGCTTGCTGACTGACCACCTTTGCATACTCCAGCTACAATCAGAAACCCCGCTGGAGGAAATCATCCGCATCGCTATCTCCAAGAGACTCACTGAACCAGTCATCTACCTCTTCAAACTACAAGCCTCAGAACCACTGAATTCAGCTGCAAGCCAGTCGAATCACAGGCTGTATACCGTTTTTTATGGACTCTAACTCAACCAGTCTACCTTTCTCCGCTCTGTAACCTACTTGTCTGTGTGTAAACCTCGAGTGCATGTATGAGAGTGAAAGTTGGCGTGTTGTTTATTATTTTTATCAGTTTGGTTGAAGTACAATAAAGTTAACCTCTTTCTTTGTTAACTCAAGAAAAACTGTCTGATTGGTTCTTGTTATGATCATAGCAAGTAAGTAATCAAACACCTACTGAATTGGCCAGTATATCCACTTTAAGAAAGAATTAAACCTGTTGCAGTCTAACAAGGAGAGGGAAGCCCTTCAACCCCTCCTCACTTGACCGTAACAGGAGTCTTTTAAGTTTGACCCCAGCAAAAGGCTTTCCCTGTGACTCTAAGGAGTAAGATGCCCCTGTAGTTGTTGCAGTCTCCTCTGTCACCTTTGTTTTTGTACAGTTTGGTGATTTTGGCATCATGCATCTCCTGTGGAACAGAGCCTACTTTCCGGCAGAGAAGGAAAAGGTCGTAAAGGTGTGGCAATAGATGGGACTTTCCGTGCTTGAGCAGTTTGACTGGAATTCCATCCTCGCCCGGTGTCCTTCTGTTCGCTAGGTGGTCTATGGTCTTCAGTGATGAGGGTTCTTCATGTAACTCATCCATGACAGGAAGTTTCCGGACAGCATCGAGCGCAGACTAGGATATGTCCGAATCACAGGAGTACAGCTCACAGTAGTGATCAGCCGAGTGGGACATCTGTTTACTTCTGTCGGTGAGTACTTCACCATCTGCCCACTTCAGGGGAGCAACATTTGGTGACGGTAGGGCCAAGCGCCGTCTTGATCCCTTCGTACATAGCTCGTAGACTTCCTTTGTCACATGCCGTTTGGATTTCTTGACATAAGCTGATCTAGTGTCTGTTTGCGTAGTATCTCCCTCTCCTTTTCATGGCTGTCTTGACTACTTTCAAGTCATGCATTGTCTTAGCTGTTGGGTTTATGTTGTGCATCAGGTAGGCTTTGTGTATTGCATCATTGACAAATGTCATCTCAGCTGGGTAGGTCTCAAACCAGCTCTTATTGCGGGTTCCACCTTTACCAAGTGATGCTTCTGCTGCTTCATAAATGATTGAGCTTAGTGACTTCCAAGCTTCATCAATGCCGGCATCAGTGCTTCCCGTTAAGGCTTTGGTGCGTAGCAAGCATTCTAGCGACAGTGCTAAGTGCTGGCATTTAGCCTCATTGCTTATGCAAGGGATGTTCATGCGTGGCGGGCTGTCGTGTTTGGAGCTGTGGAACTTTCGGGGGTGCACCTTCACTCTGCTGCTCATAAGAGAGTGGTCAGTGTCACAATCTGCACTATGGTAGGTGCGGGTGTGAAGAACACTGGGTAGATCGCACCTCCTCATGATGACAAGGTCTAGTTGGTGGCTAATGACCAGACACTGGGTGACACCATGATACCTTGTGGCAATGTCTACCCTGGAAGAAGGTGTTGGTGATGCAGAGTTCATTCAGGGCACAAAGCTCAAGAAGGCGTTGTCCATTATCGTTGATCTTGTCCACCCCATGACGACTGAGGCACGTTGGCCATGAATCACTGTCTGCCCTGACATGTGCGTTGAAGTCACCCAGGATGAATAGCCTCTCATTTGGGATGTTACTCAGAACATCACCCAGGGAGTCATAGAAATGCTCTTTGTCTGAGATACTGGTGTTCAGAGTTGGTCTGTAGATGCATATGATGTTGACTGTGCCTCCAATGGATGATAACCACAGGCAGATGAGGCGCTCCGAGGCTGCTACTGGGGGCTCAATTGACTGTCAGCCAGTTGCTCACTGCAAAGCCTATGACATGCGCACAGTGATCTTCATCGCTCTTTCCATATCAGTAGAAGGTGTAATTAGCCTCTCGAATAGAGCCTGAAAATAGAGACTGAAAAATCTATAATGTAAAGATAAAAATGACCAGATGCAGTCTGAAAATTTTTTGGGTGGAAGTAGGAAAGTATATAACATAGAACATAGAACATAGAACATACAGCACAGAACAGGCCCTTCGGCCCACAATGTTGTGCCGATCCTTTGTCCTCTGTCAAGGACAATTTAATCTATACCCCATCATTCTCCTTTATCCATATACCTATCCAAAAGCCTTTTGAAAGTCCCTAAAGTTTCTGACTCAACAACTTCCCCGGGCAAGGCATTCCATGCCTCGACCACTCTCTGGGTAAAGAACCTTCCCCTGACATCCCCCTTATATCTCCCACCCTTCACCTTAAATTTATGACCCCTTGTAACGCTTTGCTCCACCCGGGGAAAAAGTTTCTGACTGTCTACCCTATCTATTCCCCTGATCATCTTATAAACCTCTATCATGTCACCCCTCATCCTTCTCCTTTCTAATGAGAAGAGGCCTAGAATGTTCAGCCTTTCCTCGTAAGACTTATTCTCCATTCCAGGCAACATCCTGGTAAATCTCCTCTGCACCCTCTCCAAGGCTTCCACATCCTTCCTAAAATGAGGCGACCAGAACTGCACACAGTACTCCAAATGAGGCCTTACCAAGGTCCTGTACAGCTGCATCATCACCTCACGGCTCTTAAATTCAATCCCTCTGCTAATGAACGCTAACACCCCATATGCCTTCTTCACAGCCCTATCCACTTGAGTTGCAACTTTCAATGATCTATGCACATAGACCCCAAGGTCTCTCTGCTCCTCCACATGCCCAAGAACCCTACCGTTAACCCAGTATTTTGCATTCATGTTTGTCCTTCCAAAATGGACGACCTCACACTTTTCAGGGTTAAACTCCATCTGCCACTTTTCAGCCCAGCACTGCAACCTATCCAAGTCCCTTTGCAGACGACAATAGCCCTCCTCGGTATCCACAACTCCACCAACCTTTGTATCATCTGCAAATTTACTGACCCACCCTTCGACTTCCTCATCCAAGTCGTTAATAAAAATCACAAACAGGAGAGGACCCAGAACTGATCCCTGCGGCACGCCACTGGTAACTGGGCTCCAGGCTGAGTATTTACCATCTAAGACCACTCTCTGCCTTCTATCAGTTAGCCAATTCTTAATCCAACTGGCCACATTCCCCACTATCCCATGCCTCCTGACTTTCTCCATAAGTCTACCATAACTTGCATAGATTTCCTTAGACTTTTAAATTGCAATAATTTGCATTTACCACATTTTTCTTAATGTAATACGATTAAAAATATCACAGGCCAGAGGGAAAAGTTGCTGTCAAAAAATTAGAAAACATGAGAAAAATTACTTTTCCAGAAGAAATTATTCCAGACAGTTGGAAGCCTGAGAATGAAACAATGTATTGTTAACTCTAAACAATAATGCAAAAATAAAAAAAATAACTGCAGCCCGTGAATATAATAAGATTAATACTCTATACTAGATTAAAATTACTGAAGTATTCAATTAATAACTTCATTTCACACTTCCCGGCAACTGCTCTGTCAATATTATATAAACTCCTTAAAGGGATTTAAATATACTTATGGTATTGACATCTTGTTTTCACAGAAGCACAAACTATAGTACATTTTAATCAAACACACCTCAGTAAACCATTCTAAATGCTTAATACTCTAATTTTTTTTAAATTCATTCATGGGATGTGGGCGACACTGGCCAGGCCAGCGTTTATTGCCATTCCCTAATTGCCCTTGAGAAGGTGGTGGTGAGCTGCCTTCTTGAACCGCTGCAATCCATTTGGGGTAGGTATACCCACAGTGCTGTTAGGAAGCGAGTTCCAGGATTTTGACCCAGCGACAGTGAAGGAACGGCCATATAGTTCCAAGTCAGGATGGTGTGTGACTTGGAGGAGAAATTGCAGGTGGTGGTGTTCCCATGTATTTGCTGCCCTTGTCCTTCTAGTTGGTAGAGGTCGCGGGTTTGGAAGGTGCTGTCTGAGGAGCCTTGGTGCATTGCTGCAGTGCATCTTGTAGATGGTACACACTGCTGCCACTGTGCTTCGCTGGTGGAGGGGTGAATGTTTGTAGATGGGGTGCCAATCAAGCAGGCTGCTTTGTCCTGGATGGTGTCGAGCTTCTTGAGTGTTGTTGGAGCTGCACCCATCCAGGCAAGTGGACAGTATTCCATCACACTCCTGACTTGTGCCTTGTAGATGATGGACAGGCTTTGGGGAGTCAGGAGGTGAGTTACTCACCTCAGAATTCCTAGCCTCTGACCTGCTCTTGTAGCCATGGTATTTATATGACCAGTTTCTGGTCAATGGTAGCCCCTAAGATGTTGATAGTGGTGGATTCAGCGATGGTAATGCTGTTGAATGTCAAGGGGAGATGGTTAGATTCTCTCTTGTTGGAGATGGTCATTGCCTGGCACTTGTGTGGCGCGAATGTTACTTGCCACTTATCAGCCCAAGCCTGGATATTGTCCAGTTCTTGCTGCATTTCTACACGGACTGCTTCAGTATCTGAGGAATGGTGCTGAACATTGTGCAATCATCAGCAAACATCCCTACTACTGACCTTATGATTGAAGGAAGGTCATTGATGAAGCAGCTGAAGATGGTTGGGCCCAGCACACTACCCTGAGGAACTCCTGCAGTAATGTCCTGGAGCTCAGATGATTGACTTCCAACAACCACAACCATCTTCCTTTGCGCTAGGTATGACTCCAGCCAGCGGAGGGTTTTCCCCGATTCCCATTGACCTCAGTTTTGCTAGGGCTCCTTGATGCCATACTCGGTCAAATGCTGCCTTGATGTCAAGGGCAGTCACTCTCACCTCACCTCTTGAGTTCAGCTCTTTTGTCCATGTTTGAACCAAGGCTGTAATGAGGTCAGGAGCTGAGTGGCCCTGGCGGAACCCAAACTGAGCGTCACTGGGCAGGTTATTGCTAAGCAAGTGCCGCTTGATAGCACTGTTGATGACACCTTCCATCACTTTACTGATGATTGAGAGTAGGCTGATGGTGGTAATTGGCCGGGTTGGACTTGTCCTGCTTTTTGTGTACAGGACATACCTGGGCAATTTTCCACATTGCAGGGTAGATGCCAGTGTTGTAGCTGTACTGGAACAGCTTGGCTAGGGGCGCAGCAAGTTTTGGAGCACAGGTCTTCAGTACTATTGCCGGAATATTGTCAGGGCCCATAGCTTTTGCAGTATCCAGTGCCTTCGGTCGTTTCTTGATATCACGCGGAGTGAATCGAATTGGCTGAAGTCTGGCATCTGTGATGCTGGGGATTTCAGGAGGAGGCCGAGATGGATCATCAACTCGGCACTTCTGGCTGAAGATTGTTGCAAATGCTTCAGCCTTATCTTTCGCACTGATGTGCTGGGGTCCCCCATCATTGAGGATGGGGATATTTGTGGAGCTACCTCCTCCAGTTAGTTGTTTAATTGTCCACCACCATATAATATAATATTATATAATATACTAATCTAATATTCTATCCATGAGCAAAAAAGTAGTATTGTGGTCAACTAAATTGACTTTGCAGGAAATCTACATTTCTTATGTGATTTTTTTTCCTTTCGAACAAAAAAGAAAATTCTATGGTTAGCCACAGAATATTCCAACCAGATGGTGGAGGCATACTACCATGTTGATCTCTAAATATAGCTAAGCAACTTCATACATCAGAACACTAAAAAATATAAATGTAAAATAAATGAGCAATTTAAACAAATTTTAAAGAACTTTGGTCTCAGCTCTTTGTCTACTTTAATGGAAATCTTCCAATTCAGAGTTTAAATAATCATTGTGGGGCTCTATTTTCAGATTGATGGGTATTGTCATGAAAACCCCACCTGCCAAGAATGAGGCATATTAATTTCATCATATGAAACATTAATTTTAAACTTTGCTGGACTGAAAAGATGAGTTGTTCAAAGAGATCACAGCAGTGGCTGGAAACATTTGCATTCTAAGAGACAGTTGCCTGGAGAAGACAATGGAACTGCTCCCTGATCCAATTCACCCAAATGGACTTTGATCACCCGACACTGAATGTGTAAAAAGCCAGCATTCCATCCGCACCCGCCCGCAACTGAGGGTGTCTGCTAAGATGGAGAATCCACAAAAACGCAGGAGAGTTTGTTAAAAAAAAAAGCTGTTCACATGATTAACCTGCTGGCCCAGGTTTGGTTTTGAATTGTGTTCACAGAACAGTGTGAGGCAAACTGCAATTTGAAGACAACAGAGAAGGAAGGTTTCTCTCTCACCCTTTCACGCAAAGACAGGGACCCATGAAGGAAACAGCCTGAAGACAGAAAACTATCGAAACAAATTTGAAAGTGCACTGGGCTCCAACGAGACAGCAAGATTGAACTGCAATCAAAGACTTTACATCAAACTCCAAAGACAGTAAGTGAACTCCAGCTATTGCTTCAAACCTTTCCCCTTTCCTGTCTCTATCTGCGTGTGTGTTTATCGCATATGCATGCTAGCGAGGTTGCGTCGCGTATTGTTAGTATTTTTAACCAAATTAGAGTTTTAAGGTTAATAAACTTATATCTTTCTTATTTAAATCTAAGAAAACCTGTCTGGCTGATTTCTTTGCTATTACAGTTGGAGAGCAATGAACAAGGATTCACTGAGGGGAAGCTAAAAACACGTTGTTTTAAAAATTAAACCCTGTTACGGTCAAACCAGGAAAAGGCTGAAAGGGAACCCCTAGACCCCTTTCTCACCTGGCCATAATAGAAATTTGGGGGCTAGCGTCCAGATTCGACCCACAGACAAATGAGAAATTGGAAGTGGGAAATCAAATTAATCCCAATCAAAAAGAGAAAAGATTTCAATACAGGTTTTATTGTGGTTATGTGTGCTAGAATACTAACATGTCTGCAACTGAAGCCAGCAGCTCCCAAAGCCAGAGTGAAGTAACTTGGGATAAGTTAAAAGCACTGTCTATGGAAAAGTTGAGAAAAATGGCTGAGCAGTGTGGGATCACTGTCCGTGGCAAGACCAGGAAGTCTGAACTCCTAAGGCTAGTGGCCAACCATTTTCCCTTGAATCTGAAGAAGCAGAAGCAGGGTTAGAAGCAGACCCAGTGTGGGTACAGCTAGCAAAGATACAATTGGAACAAAGGAAACTTGAATTTGAAGACAGGGAAAGAGAGAGAGAGAGAGAGAGACAGGAGAAAGAAAAAGAGAGGAGAGAAAGAGAGAGAGGAGAGAGAGAAAGAGAGAGACAGGAAAGAGTGAAAGAGAGAAGAGAGCGAAAGAGAGAGAGGATAGAGAGAAAGAGGGGAGAGAGAAAGAGAAAGAACCTTTCAGAAAGAATGCGAGGAGAGAGAGCTGAGGCAGCTTGAGTTAACTCGGGGGCGACTGAGTAACCCCAGTGAAAGCATGGCCAATATGGAGGATCGTAATTCAGGACTAAGTACTGAATTGTTAAAATTTACCCAACAGATCCCAAAATTCAATGAGGGAGACGTGGAGGTATTTTTTGTATCTTTTGAAAAACTTGCAAGGCAGTTAAGGTGGCTAGCTGAGGCTTGGACTTTCCCGCTACAAAGCAAGTTAACAGGAAAACCCCATGAGGTTTATTCCCTATTGCCAGATGAGAGTTCATCAAATTATGAACTGACAAAAAATGCTATCTTTGGGGCATATGAGCTAGTGCCGGAAGCCTATCGCCAGAAATTTCGAACCGTCAAGAAGCAAGCTGATCAAACTTACCTCGAATTTGAGAGAAGTAAGCAGCTGGCTTTTGACTGTGGCTGAGGGCTCTTAAAGTGCAGCCCAGCTATGAAAATCTCAGAGAGGTAACTTTGCTTGAGGAATTTAAAAGCTCTTTCCCACTCTCCATAAAGACACATGTAGAGGAACAGAAATTTCATAGAACCAGGCAAGCAGCAGTTCTGGCTGATGAGTTTGCTCTCATCTATAAGTCGGTTCCCCAGGGGAAAACCTTTACCGGTCACAAATCCAAAAAAGACAAAGGGTGAGAAGGTGATAGGAGCCCAAGCAGTCCTGGGAGAGAAAGAAAAGCAGGAGACACAGGGGGCCCTCCTCCAGCCAAAAAGGATAGTGCTGTAAGTAGTTGTGAAACCCGGAGACCTGTGTGCTTCCATTGTAATAAAGCAGGTTATCTAAGAGCTGACTGGAAACTCCGGGGAAAGCCTGTAGAGTTAACCAGCTTAGTGAAGGAGAAAGGACCCTGATGGAAAGCACAGCTGAACAAGCTGTGGCTTTAACTGCAGCAGTAGTAAGGCCCAGGAAATGTATTGCTGCAGGTGCAAGAAAATTTAATAGGATTCTTGAAGGTTATGAGGCTTTTGTGTCTGAAGAGAGAGTAACCCCATACCCCTCGAGTGAGGCAAGCAAGCCCATAGTAATCCTCAGGGACACAGGGAAAAGGCCTGACCTTTCCCCCAGAGAGTTCAGTAAATACCAGAATGGTGGTGAATGGTATTGGAGGGCAGTGTACGCCTGTACCTTTACACTCGGTGCATTCGGAGTGCAACCTAGTTTCGGGACCGGTGATCAGGGGGATTGACCATGGTTTTCC
The DNA here is from genome assembly GCF_036365525.1 of Heterodontus francisci. Lineage (NCBI taxonomy): Eukaryota > Metazoa > Chordata > Chondrichthyes > Heterodontiformes > Heterodontidae > Heterodontus > Heterodontus francisci. The sequence continues at coordinate 87,293,223 of NC_090372.1, forward strand.
TGTGGATGAGGTTGACCTGCTCCTAGGTAATGATCTGACAGGGGAGAAGGTGGTAGCTTCCCCAGTCGTGAAAGAGAGACCACAGGAGGTTAGAGAGACAGGGCAGTGGCAGGAGACGGTCCCCTGCAGTTTCCCTGAAAGTGTAGTGAATCGGGCCATGATCAAACCAACTCCCCCAGAGGAGACTGAATTTGCACTACAGGTAGATGATCATGAGGTCTGTCTGTCTGAGACTTTCTTTGGAAAGTTAGAAGACCTAGGGAATGAATTTAATTAATCTTCCCTAGTTGAGGCTCAGCAAGCCGATCCAGTACTGAGAGAGTTAGCACAGGCTACCCTGTCTGAAACTGAAGCAGAGGGAGTCTACTATTTAAAGAATGAGAAACTGATGAGGAAGTGGAGTTCTCCTCGCAGACCTGAGAGCAAGGAGTGGACAGTGGTTTACCAGATAGAGGTACCGGAGAGAAATATCAAGAATGGCCCATGAGATTACAGTGGCTGTATATGTCAGTATAAAAACTTTACATCAAACTCAAAAGACAGTAAACGAACTCCAGCTATTGTTTCAAACCTTTCCCCTTGATTCATTCTCCTTTTCTGTCTAGATCTGCATGTGTGTTTATCGCATATGCATGCTAGCGTGGTTGCGTCACGTATTGTTAGTAGTTTTAACTGAATTAGAGTTTTAAGGTTAATAAATTTACACCTTTCTTGTTTAAATCTAAGAAAACCTGTCTGGTTGATTTCTTTGCCATTACAATTGGAGAGCAGTGAACAAGGATTCACTGAGGGTAAGTTAAAAACACGATGTTTTAAAAATTACAGCCTGTTATGGTCAAACCAGGTAAAGGCAGAAGGGGAACCCCTAGACCCTTTTGTCACCTGGTCGTAACTGTATAAAGACAATTCTGGCATTGACTGAACACAACAGCATTTAATTAATGACAAGCATGCAACTTTCCAATGTACTAATATCTAACGGTAAAACATAAAATCAGTTTTATGCAAAAGTGACACATAAATGAGGCTGCTGACCCTGTATATCTCATTGTGCAGTTGTATCAGCAACAACTTGCACTTGTATTGTAGCTGTAATGCAATAAAGTATTCCAAAGTACCTAAAAGCACCAATACGTAACTGTATTCCAAGCAATGGTGGGAGAAAGATTAAGGGTACTGTGTGTATGATCCAAGAGTCAGGTTTTGAGGAAGTTTCTGAAGGAGGTAAAAGACAGATAGAGTTTCAGGAGAACTGGACTTTGAACACACAGGTCGCTAAATTGGATAGCCCCCAAAAACAGGCATGGGGATCATGATGCACAACTACCCTTTGCCCATTCAATGCAATGCAGGCAGCAACTTAACTTCAATGCCTACTCATTTCAATTATAGTGCTGGCTAACCACGCTGTTAACTGGCTGCACACATCAGTGGGGGTCCCAATATCGATACTTGGTGGCACTACTTAAAGCTAGCCTGCACCTCTTAAAGGGAAGCTGCAATTGGAACAGCGCTGTGCAACAAAAATTAATGGCTGACCATGGAAGTGAGCATGCACCAAGGATTTCCAATGCTGCACTGGAGGTCTTAGAGGAGGAGGTGGAAATGAGGAAAAATATCCACAGGGGGGCAGAAGGCCCTCCAGGTACATGCTCAAAAGGCAGTGGGAACAGATAGCCGCAGAGATAAATGCCAGGCATTTAGCCCCAAGGATCTGGATGTAGTCCCGCAAGAACATTACCTCATATGAGTGGTCAAGGTCAGTGAATGTATCTTCAAAAACCATATCATACAAACTGAACCACTAGCCTTAGCCACTGTTCAATTTACCACATCCCCGTCACTCACCAACCAACAATTTTCATCAATTACAACTCATACCTAACACTAATAATCTTCATTCTCACCCACTTTGCACTGTTGCAAGACTCACACCCACATCTCACAGCTTGCACACTGTCAGCTATTCAACAACATTAGGCACAACACCCAAACATATTGCACGACACTCACTGATACACTTTCCTCTCTCTTGCTGGAAAAGATGGCACACAACCAGAGGCAGCAGGAACTAACTAGAGGGGCAGAGGTGCACCTGCATGTTCTAACACCCACAGAGGAGACGGTACTGGTCGTTACCAGAAGTGCCATTGCTTAGGCTGTGAACAGCGATGGGGGTGGGGTGTGCGGGGCTGAAACTAATAAAGATGATAGTATCCCCACATCTAATCCTACTTCTCAGATAGCCAAGACCTGGAAACCAGCCAGGCAGTGGTGGAAGAGCAAGAGATGGAAGAGGAGGAAGACAGTGTTGAAGAAGAAACACTGTCACTTCCTCTCACATACACAGCCACCAACTCAAATAATGAAACAGCGCATACTTTAGAGGATAGCCCAAGAGGCAGGATCTACACGTGGTGAGGCAGTGGGCACAACTGGCCTGCAGTCAGGATAGGGTAGAACAAGTGCCAGCTTGCCAGAGGGCACATTCGCACATGAGCTCTGTTGCAGAGGACTCAGATGAGAACTTTGATGGGGCAGCCTACAGAAGAAGGCTGATGGGTATGTACGATGAAATGCTTGGTGCGTTGCCAAGTGCACCAGAAAGCCTGTGGTCAATGTCGAAATGTATACAGGAGTCTGGCATCAACTTGGCACAGGGCTTTGCACAGAGCTTGGAGCCCATCTTTTCCAGAATGGAAGTGGTGGCCAGCTGCATTAGCACACTTGTGGACACAACCATAATGCAGCCAGTGTCTCAGCTTCCACTGTAGCACAAGCAGAAGCTATTCAAGGTCTGGCTGCTGCAGTGAGAGCTCAGACTGCTCTCATGCAAGGTCAGTTTGCTGCCTTGGAAACTCAACAGCTGTCATCATGACTGCAAATACCAATGCTTAAAGGGTCTTGCAGAGTGTCACAGCAGTCCAGCAATCTGTCCTCCAAGAAGAGCAGTGGCAGTGGATCCATGGAGCACAACCTTGCTGTCCTCTCTTAGGATGACAGAATTCGTGATCCTGCTCTGCCAGTGCCCTTGTTGTTGTCCGTCAGCCAGTCAGCCCAGATTTCTGCTGCCATGCCATGATGGTGCAGTCCAAAGTCATGCCTTCTAGGACTAGAGCTGTTCCAGGTCGACCTGCAAGGCGATCTGCAGTCTCCTCCACTGAAAGTCAGCAGCTTTTCACCAGCCATGGTGCAGTCACTGGGATAGTACTTCATAGCAACATAAAAGATAGGCACTAAGGGAACTCACAAGAGTGATTAGTTTAATTTCATATGTAATATGGCATGCTGTAATTTATAAATTTGGTTTGAAATGTATATTTTGTGTTGCTTTTTTATTTTTGCATGGTGCCAAGAGGACGATGTGATGGTCAGTGACAGAGGGAAGGTAAGGACCGCGGTACTGTTGTTGAGCGGGGAATTAGGGTTAAGGTTACTGATGTTGCACTTGAATTAGTTCTGCACGTACAGTTTGGACAGAAAGGGGCTGTCTAGATTGCAGCCTCCTTTCTGTTGCCTACTCCTCCATCCCATGCTCCTGCTCCTCAGATTCTCACCTGATAGGTAATGAAAACTGCTGATCCCTCATGATGACAAGGTTGCACAGCAAGCAGCAGACAACCACAAATCTTGATACCCATTCAGCCGAGTACTGTCAGGCTCTTCCAGGGTGGCCGAGGCGATGGAATTGTTGCTTCAGCACACCAATCTTCTGCTGTATCACATTTCCTGTGGCAGCATGGCTCTCATTGTATGTATGCTGCACACGTGTGCATGGATTACAAACCAGAGTAAGGAGCCATGTTGTTAGCGAGTATCCTTCATTGCCCAGTAGCCATCCTTTGGTTTGCCATGATGGCATAAATACACTTTATACCCTAACAAGGGTATACTACAGACCACCCAACAGTGGAAAGGAGGTGAAGGAGGAAATATACAAGCGAATGTGTGAAATGAGTAAAAGAGCATAGAATAATAATTGTGGGAGATTTGACGTCCCTCCAAATAAACTGGCAAGACAAGGTAGCAAAAGGGGGTTTAGGGGTCCATTCCTACTAGCGTGATTGATTCCTTCGTTCCTTCTGTTTCAATCCACGTGGATTCTGTGGGGCGAATTTTACCGGGCCCCCAATGTCGGGGGTCATAGGGGGGGGGCCCAAAAAATACCTCCAGGACAGGCCCCCCACAGGCCTCGATGGTGGGAAGGGCCCGCCCATATTACCAACGGCAGCACCGCCTCATGGTGGCCCCCCACCCCCCAACCCGCCGCTGCTCAGTGACAGAAACATAAGTAAAATATGTTAATACATGTAAATTTAAGAATTCATACCTCGTCACACCGGCCGTCCTGCTGCCCTATTCCAGTCGGTTGCCCGGACTCCCGCGCCTTCGGATCTCCATTCGGAGATCCGAGGCAGCACACTGGTTGGGAGGGAGGAGAAGGTAAGTTTTCAGGAGGGTGGGGGAGCAGGGAAAACTAATACAATTAGTGGAGGGGTTGGTGGGAAGGGTTTGAAGGTGAAAGTTAATAAAGTCCGGGGGGAAGGTCAAGATCGCAAGGTTAAGTTTTTTTTTGGAGAGGAGAGAAATAAATAAATTGTTTAATCATTGCGGGGGTGGGAAGCAGGCTTGAATCTTTTAGTAAATTTTTAACTTTAATTTTAATATGTATGGAACTTTAAAAATTTAAATAAAGTTGAGGATTTGAAGCCCTTTAAAAATGGCACCAGACGCCGTTGCCAGGGATGGATGCCCGCCCCCTCCACGTCATTAACGGAGGGGGGGGGGGGGGTGGGGTCAGTTCGCCCCGTCCATTTCAATGAGCCGCCGTGCTAAATATCATGGAATAAATCTCACGCGTATGCACCGCAGTTTTTGAAGCCCGCCGTGGTGAGCTGGAGAAATTCAGCCCTGTGTCTAGCCTTCTGTTAGTTATGTTCCTATATTCTACTCCCATTGTTATCAGTAATTAGTACAGCTACTCCACCCATTTATTCCTTTCCTATCCTTTCTGATTCTGTTATAACCTGGAATATTTTGTTGCCAGTCCCACTCTTTATGTAGCCGTGTTTCACATTCTTATTACACCTGGTTCCTTACTATGGATTACTACTTCTTTCTCATTATCTCTCGACACCCCTTTTTATTTTAGATGCTGTGCACATTGCTGTACAGGCAGCTTAATTTCAAGTTATAGTTGCTCATTTTACTTCATTTTTAACAGTCCTTTTATACTTGTTTTATAACTCTATTTGTTCCCTGACCATTCTGTAAAGGTTGCTCTAATTCAGTGACTTTATGAAGAGTTTTTTTGAGTAAAAATGTTGTCTCAAACTCAACTTGTAACAAATGTTACAAATTCCAGTGCTTGTCACAAACCTGAGGAAATGTGCCAAGCACTTTTAGACAAACATAGAACAGGATTAGTTCATCTTTGCAGATGACAGTTATGTTCAAATGTAGTTAACAGTTTAATTAATTAAGGAGCTGTTTCAATTCAAATCAAAGTCAGCTCGGAACTTACAAGTGATAAAATACAGAGGAGCATAGCTCACATAGTTGTAAAAAGACAAGAAAGGCATATATAAAAGTTAGCTACAAAAGAATAGCTTAATATACAGAGTGCTATTTTTCGTTTTAAGTTAGCGGAATTTCTCCTTAAATATATGTATTATATTTATTCTTTATTTGCTTGTTCATTTTTTGTTATAACTGCTTAATAGTTTAAATGAGCACTGGCACTCTGCTGCTAATCAAAGATGGAAGAGCTCTTCTGGAGGCACAGAATACATTTCAGCAGCTAACAGAAGTTATAATTTTCTGTCTGATAGTATGGGCATAAAACTATCCAATATGCTGAAAGATATCCCTGGTCAACCACAGAGGCTGAAAGAGCCTAAGTGGGATTTGTGTATTTCCCAATGTGAGTAATGATGTGTCTGGGCAACTTACCTCAGGTACAGGTAAAGAATCCTCCAAAATCTTCATTGTCCAAAGCTCCCCGTGGGAAAGAGAAATTTTTTAAAATACCCACGCTACCAGCAGGGGCTGTTCCATATTGCAGTGAAGGTCAACTGATTTGTAGTTGGTAAAAATGAGAAAATGTTGTTACGACCAGGTGAGCAATGTTTAGGGGTCTTTTGCTATCTTTGCCTGGTCTTATTGTAACAGGGTTTAATTTTTAAATACACTGTGTTTTGAGCTCCCCTTTGTGTGAATCCCTTGTTCACAATTTCCAATTATAAAGCAAATAACTGAGCGCAAACAGGCTTTCTTTGGTTTAAAGCAGAAAGATGAAATTTATTAAACCTTAAACTTAAGCTCTAATACGTTCATGCTTACGGATATACGACGTGCTCACGCTAGCATGCACACGCGATATAAACATGCAAAATAGGGACAGAAAAGAGCAGAAGAAAAGATAAGTAGAACAGTTTGAGGCAATATCTTGTTACTCTTTCTCAAGCTCACTGTAGTCCTTGATTGAAGGTATAGTCTTGCGTTTCATTGGGGCCCAGTAATCTTCTTAAAACTTGGTTCACATGGCAAACCTTTCTCCCTTTGAGTTTCATGTGTTTTCACAAGATTCAGTTCTGTGGGAAGAGATGAAGGCAGGCAGACAGGAGAGGCTGTAATTCTTGCTTCAGTTCCAGAAGAGGCGTTTACTCCATGAGCACATGGCATTGTCAGAGTTCAAATTCCTTTGATGAGAGTTCAAATTCAAAAAAGACATCCAGGTTACCCTGCAGGTTAGTCATGTGACTAGTTCCTTATATGGAACAGTCTCTTCATATCCTTTGGTGGAGGTTCAAATTTCTCCGCCACAGCCAGTTAGCCATGTGACTAAAACTGGTCTGACCACTTCTGTGTATTAGAGAAGCAACTGTTGGATCCCCATTGTTTCAACATTGTCTGTTACCATGGAAATGTCTTTCCGGTCAGGGCTTGCAATTTTAAGTTTTAACGTTCACGTGGCTAAATAATGGGGGCCTCAGTCTTGGCAGGTGGGGTTTGCCTGACAATTTATTTTCAAAAAAAGTCTGACGTGAAGTGCAAAGCAAAAAAAAACTTAAATACAACAAAAGCCAAAAAGACACACAAAACACTTAAATTACTGCAGTCAGCTTTATCAAAAGCAGGAAGTGCGTTCTGCTGCTGAGTTCTATACGCTCCCTTTTAAGGCTGCAGCACCATGCGTACTCACGATTCAAACCAATAGAAAAAACAGCAGCGCATCCCTTATTATGGTACTTTTTGGAACTTTAATGAGGCTCATGCTATGAAGCAGCAAGGGTCACCTTTTTTTATTCATTCATGGGATGTTGGCTTCACTCCCAACACAGAGAAACAAACCGTGGAAGTATTTTTTTTTAAAATCATAATATTATAAACCTTTCACAATTAAATTAGGTTGACTTCCACCACATGGACTGAAACAGTTCAAGAGGGCAGCTCACCACCACCTTCTCAAGGGCAATTAGGGATGGGCAATAAATGCTGGCCTAGCCAGCGACGCCCACATCCCATGAACGAATAAAAAAAATCTAATTTTTATCTATACCATCATACACTTGTTTACTACTTGGAATTACATTTATTTGGCATTGCAAATTCTTAAAAATTTGTAATAATACAATGATTGCTGTCAGTAAAGATATTTGGTTAGTATTATTGCGCATAGCATTCTCATTTTAACACCAGTTTTATTAGTCTCACAGGAATACACACTAGCTCTTAATGCATAACGTACCATTAAAGCAAAATATTGAGTAACTTAATACCATACTAAACCAAATTGACTCTAATATATCAAGCACATTGCACAATGCATAATAGTGATTTGAACATTTTCCATGAATGGGAAACCTAAATTCAATTGCTGTGAATGTGTAATACTATATATAAAGTAACTAAATGTGCAATAAAAATGGAAACAAATGCATTAAAAGTTTGTGTTTTACAAGAAGCAGTTGAAAAATATACCATTTTACAAATTTGCCCTCCCAGTGTGAAGCCGCATCTGCCAGGAGTATATCTGGAGAATTTGGGTGCAGAGTTCAGCTTACACCTGTAAGATTTCTGTCCATAAATGGATGGAAAATCTTGCAGGGCTTGCTGACCTCCATTCCCAAATTCCCAATATGCAATCCTGGTGGGCAAAGGTCCATGCCAGGAGAGCAGTCTTCTAAAACATACCCCATAGTTTTCATAATTTTCCTCGCAAATTGTGAATATCATTCTACAAGCCATGACAGAATGCAGCAATCTAAGTTGGTAGAACTAAACACAATTGACCAGAAATATGGTATTCTGCAGAGCTGAATGTCTAGAAATTATGTTGCATTTAAGGTACTGTAGAAATAGGATTTTCAACATAGTTGTCAATGAACAGGAAGCAATATAGGATTTCTAATCACATAAATTTACAGGCCAGTTTGGAGCACAGCCACCCAGAAGCTCTTGCAGCTAGAACTGCTGGTTCGAGACAATGATTAATAAAAGCATGCAAGATTTTCCCCTTACTAACCAGCTCGTAGATAGTTTCGAGTAAAATCGCACAGATTTAAAAAAACTTGCACTTATATAGCACGCTTCATGACCACGGAAACACCATAGCTAATGAAGTACTTTTGATGTGTAGTTACTGTTGTAATGTAGGAAATGCAGCAGCTAATTTGTGCACAGCAAGCTCCCACAAATAGCAATGTGATAATGACCAGATAATCTGTTTTAATAATGTTGATTGAGGCACAAATACTGGCCAGGATAACTCGCCTGCTTATTTTCAAAATAGTGCCATGGGATCTTTTATGCTCATCTTAGAGAGCAGACAGGACCTCAGTTTAACATCTCATATGCAAGACAGTATCTCTAACAGTGCAGCACTCCCTCAATACTGCATTAGAGTGCCTTATATTACAAGCAGAAATGGCCTCCAACATTCTCTGGTATTTCACAAACATTAGGGAAGTGATATAGGAAATTATATTATACAATCCAATTCATCAATTCTAAGGGCTAAAGATTCATTTGTTTAGAATGCAGACTTGCCTTGATTCCCTGGGGGTAGGCAGCGACATGGGCCACTACCCGTGTGATGCGTGCGGCGTTGTCCATTCATAAGGGCGCACACAGCTGCATTCCCAGGGTGCGCCCAAACATGTGGAAATGACACCATCCTGACATCACACAGCCCAACCATTTCATGTGTTGCCAGGATACCAAAACTGGGCAACACAGGTCCTGGCTGTGCTTGCGTTGTGCAGAAATTTAAAAAGAGGCATACAGTCGCAAGATGGGCCTGGCAGTAGTAGCTTTATTTAAAAGGACCAGGCAAGTAAGTTAAATTTATGGAATTTTTTTCTTTTGGAATGTATCTGAAAATACTCGCACTCTAATGCAGTATTGAGGGAGTGCTGCACTGTTAGAGATACCATCTTTTGTATGAGATGTTAAACTGAGGCCCCGTCTACTCTCTTAGATGTTTTTGGAAGTGTTTTGGTGCATTTGTCAGAGGGTGTTGCCACATCTCACAGGGATAGCAGAGGGGTAACCTCCGACTTGTCCAAACAAAGGCTGCAACAGGTACAGGGACAGCAGTGACAGTGCCTCTGGGTCTGCAGCACCTCGGGGAGATAGAGAAAAGCAGAGAGGGCAAGCTCTGCACCATGCCCTTGGCCAACTTGGAACCAGACTCCTCCACGCTCCTTGATAGTGACAGGAGGCTGTTTAGCAGACTAGATAAATGCATCCAGCATCTCAGTGTGCATGCCCATCAGTGCTCTCTGGTATGCCGCCGCATCGAGGTCCTCATCTGAGTCCTCTGCAGTAGAACTCCTCTGCGACCTCATCCTCCATACAGCTGGCAAATGAAACATCCCTTACCCCTGGCCTGACTGCCACCCACTCTTGCCCAGATAACTTTAACACATGCTGATCTCAACTCTATACTAACGTCCAAGGTACATGCAGTGCCAATATCTGAGCTGGTTGCTGTGAGTGTCAGATCAAGTGATGGGGACTGCTCATCAGTGCTATGTTATTTTTGTTCTTGGATTCTTGGGTGTCTGGAAGCAGGAACTCAGAGGGCAAGGTTGATGTGAGGGAAGGCAGGGGCATATAAAGCAAGAGGTCCATGGTCACAGCTTGTTCATCATGCCAGATAGCAGGGTGAGGGTTTGCTGGCAGTTTAGAAGGGGGATAAGGCAGGAAGTTCCATCATCCTCAATGTTTTCAGTGACATCAGATGCAACCGGCACCACAATACTGAGAACCATCTCCTCCGTAGGGCTCAAGAGATGCACACGTCTTTGTCCCCTGCCAGTTCTGCTCTGCTCCCTTCTATTGTGTGCCACCTCGTTCTGCAAGACAGAGGGCAGAATGTCATTCGTTGTGTAGCACTGTGTTTAGGTGTTGCAAAGTTGAACTGCTGGAGGTATGTGTAGGCAGCAAGAGTGTGAGGCTGGCACCATTGGAAGGTGTGTGAGGGTGAGGTGGAGTATATGGATGTTAGGCAGGAGTCCCGAGTGTCAAGGAGTGCTGCTGGATGAGTGAAGGAGGTGTGGTGCATTGAATAGTGAGAGGTTGGTGATGTGGTGGGTATGAGATGTCATATGAAAAAGTATTCACTGACTTTGACCACCCGCATGAAGTTATTAGACTGCTGCCAGGGCCTTGGAACCAAATTTGGGAATTGACCTTTATGACCAGCTGCTCCCACTGTCTTGAGGGTGATCCGAGAGGGTCTCCTGGCCTCTGTGGGACCATGCCATCTCTTCTCCTGTCCACCTGTACCACTAATGCCTCCAGCACCACATTCATCAGTCTATATCCTTCTATGTGCCCCGGTGTTCATTTTTCAGGAATTTCCACTGCAGAAATCTTTTGTTTCCACTTTCCCTCTAAGAAGCAACCTGTCTTTAAGAAAAAAAGGAGGCAGACGCATGATCTGGAAACAAGGCTGCTGGCACCACCTGCTGTGTGCAGACAATACAAGCAGCATTGAGGAGAACTACACTAGAGGCCCAGTGCTCTTGCCCTGCAGTCATGGAGATGAGGTGGGTAGACCAATTTTGTGTCCGACCCACCTTGACCTGATGGGCATGGGCATGCCACGAACTTCAGCCCTTGCGTCTAAAAATTGCAACAAATGAATTTCACGCCCTGAAGCTTTATCACAACCAAGCAATTACCTAACCATTTTAACAGCTGCTTAAAAATAGAATACAGTGTAATGTATTGTAAACTTGCTAAGCATTGAGACTGGAACTCCATCAATCAGATAATATACCACTAAAGTTCACCGTGTCACAAATGACGCTTCCTTTTAATTGAAAATAGATTTTCATTTTGATTATTTCCCTGAATAAATAAAATTTGGATCTAACTCTAATCAAAAATGGATGCATGTTGTGACTACCCTTTCTTCAACAGATGAGATGAGTGAAAGAATTAGTGGAATAAATTTAAGGTCATACAAAACTACAAAATATAAACACAAAGGCCTAGAAACTTAAGTATCACAGTAAACCAATGCAAACTGGGCACTGTGTTTGGAATGTATGCCCAACGATGTAAGTGAGAGGGCATATGCAAAGTTGGAGCACGCGGCTCACTTGAATATGGTTTATGAGCTACCAGCATTGGTCATGCTTTTGATTGGCAGCTTACTGATTGGCGGGATGGGGGAGCAGGGAATCAGATGTTAGTGATACCATTTAAAGGGAGCTTGCACCTTTTCAAGGAGTGGTGCAACTGAATTTCAACTGAACAGTGAAAATGTCAAGCAGAGGTGCTGCAACAAAAGCCTCTCTGCATTGGAGATCCTCATGGAGGAGGAAGAAGTTGCTTTTTCTTCCTGATGGCAGAAGTATGCTCAGATAAAATATGAGGCACCAGCAAGCAGAGGTGGTGGAGCAGGTCAATGCAAGCAGCAATGTACCCAGAACCTGGCTGCAATGCTGTTAGAAATTCATTCATTCACCAAAGCTGCATTCAACGATCTCTTCTGGCTTTCAAGCAGACCATGGAAAAGGGCTTCCAAACCACCATCTCACTCCTGAACTCTGTCCTTGCACAGAGCAGTGCAAGCACTGAGGGGCAGATTTCATGGGAGAGGCAAATGCGGCTCTCTCTCAGGATGACAGCAGTTCTGCTCCCCTGCCAGTCTCTGAACCAGTGCCAGAGTTGGTTCCAGATAATTTCCCAGGTCGCAACTGAGATGCTGCATTCTGCAGTCAGGCCCTCTAAGGTCAGAGATCCATGAGGTCGTCCACCATGTCCATTTCAAATGCCCTCAGTGGTTGTTGGCAGCCTTCCACCTTCCATCGCCTTGCCACTTAGGAAGCATCCCATAGGAGCAACAGAATAGGCAAATGAGCACAGAACACAGGCACTAGGCATTTTCATAAGCATGAGATTTAGTTTTCAGATTGCATTGTGAAGAATGTTGAAATGAACTATAATTAAACAGTTTGTTGTTGTGCAGCACTTTTGTGTTAATGCAGAAGATAGTGGCATTCATCATGTTGATGCTTTGGAGAAGGATTGATTCAGCAGAACCATTCATTTATTATTTGCTGATGCACAGCTCTGGCAGCATTATGGCCCATAGCTCTTACTGTTTGTCCTCAGCTTCCCCACTTCTTCTCTTGAAGTGGCTGCAAGGGTTACTCTCTCAGAATGGCGAAAGTTACAGGCATCTGAACAACTATGATAGCTGATGAACTTCTGCGGGGGGGAATCGGAATGGGCGACCCAAAATTCATCCAGCATTGCTTAATTTTTTTGTCCAAACACAAGTATAGCATTGCACTTGAAAGAAATCTGGCTGTCTCAAAAAGCAGCACCCTGAATTACCTCTTTTTTGCTGAAAAACACCACAATCCAGGCAATCCTGGTTATACTAGGTCCTCACTTCTTTTTCCACAGAGTTTATCACATAATCATGTCCTCTCACAAATAATGTATGTCATAGTATTTGTCCCCTAGCAACACTGGGCTGTATTTTACAGACCCCCCCCGACATCAGGGGTAGTGGCGGGGGTGGGGGGGCCAGAAATTGCCTCCGGGAAAGGGTTCAGCGACTTGATCGCCATTAGCATATTGAAATAAATTTTAATGAATTCATTAATTACCTTTACATTCCCACTGTCTGTCCCAGTGCGATATTTGTGTTGCTGGCCAACAACCCCCCACACCTTTGGATCCCCGTCCAGGGAACCGAGGCGGAACACTGGTGGGGTGGGGGGAGGAGGTAGGCTCCTCAGTGTGGTGGCGGAAAGGGGGAGCAGCGTCAAAGTCATTTCATTGGTGTAGGGGATGGTGGGAAGGGTTATTGTGTAAGGTTTATGCACTTTGGTGGGGTGGGGGGGAGGAAGGTCAGGTGGACAAGGTAAGTGTTTTGGGTGGGGGGGAGGGAAAATAATTAATTCTATGGTAAATGGGGGTGGTGGGAGAGGGGCAAGATAAATGTATTTATTTTTTTAAATCAATATGTATAGATATTTAAATTGAACGGCAGGGCTCGAAACCCTTTAAAAATGGCCTCAGCACATGCACACAGGCAGCTGATACCATTGCCAGGAACGGACAGCCCACCCCCTCCACATCATCGGGGGGGGGGGGGCTGCCCAGCTATGCCAGTTTCCTGAAAGCAATACATCACAGACTATTTAAAAGCAGGCTACTTTATTTTTTGCATCAAGAGGTAGACCGCACTGCAGTAAGGCGATCCAATGTGATTTTTATTCTCCCCTTCATCTGAGGTGGCATCCCTAATGGTACATGTGACCACTCAAAACAGTTAAATTCCCCATATCCTGTGAAATGGGTCAGGGTCAGCAGCACAACTATTGGACAGGTGATGTCCTCACCAACATACCTAAGGTACCTGGAAATTTGGGGCCAGGGCCTTCAAGCATGCATTGTATTGGCTGGGTATGTCTTTTTAGGAACTATGTACAGGATGGCTTTTATGGCTTTGTTGGATTTTTATGAAACTTTTACAAAACAGTTGCTACCCACTCACAAAAAGATGTAAAGAAGCTTGTGCACCATTTCCAGATATGCATTCCTATTCGATGAGGCTCCCCACCAGTACATCACATTCAGGAAATCAGCCCTGTGAGGGCCAAATGGCTTTCTTCTGTGCTCCAAGATTCAATGATCCTACAATGATCCTATAATGTTATAATAGGTCAAGCATATCTGTGAAGCACAATACTTTGGGAGCAGATCTGACTCCTACATCTAAGGTACTGATGGTGACTGCTGTACTAGCTTAGCCTTCTGGATGATGCTATCCATGCTAGCCTGAGAACGATGGGCTTGGATATTAACAGGGATGGGTTACTTAGGCAAAGAGGGGCAGAGTTTCAGATAGGAAACCCGGAAGTCTGGTTTCCCTGCATGCTGTACAGTCCTTTGTCCTTTGCAGGACCCCACCTGCATTGACAGGCTTAGCTTCCAGTCAAGCAGGCAGGACTCTGGAGTAGGTAGGTCCAACCACTGATCCTGGGGTGGTGGGGGTATGGAGATTAAGAGGGAAGCACTCCTGCTCCTTCTGGTCCACAAGCAGGATAAGTCAGAGGCTGCCAGCCTTATTAAAATATTTCAATTTCTAATTCCCTTCCATGGGAGCAGGTTGGCTGCCCACCCGTTGTCCCAATTTCAGTAAACCCGGAAATGGGCAGGTTGGAGTCGGCTTTCAGACTTCTAAATTTTAACATGTACTCCAACCCACCTGTTGTTGGGAGTTAAAATTCACTTTATGGGGTCAAATTGTGCATGGCTTTGGTGGTACAATTGTTTCTGGTGATATTGTGGTGTGATGTTTTTTCTGGCGTCCCAAATACCACAACCAAAATTCCACCTTGGTGTTTAGTGAGAGCCTTGTAAAGTAATGAAAACTTCATTGTAATTAAGGTGCCTTTCTTTATTTTTTGGCCCTTTGTTTTGTCTCATTTTTGGTGCTTTACATTCAATGAAAGAAGACAATAGCGAAAGAACTGTAGCAACACAATTAGGAAGCAGAGCAGCACTATACTTGCAGCAGGGCGATAGTTCCTACGCAAGGTAGAATGGATGTCTTAATAAGCTCAGATGAGGTTGTTTTGGGATTAAAAGAACAAAAGAAGGTGCTTCAAGATTTCATACACATGCTCGTCAGACATGCCAGAGCTACTTGGGTCTCAGACAGCCTAACAGAAAGCACAGACTAATTGGCCGGAATTTTACGGCCCCCCAGTGAGTGGGCTGGTGGCAGGGAGGTGGGGCATTCCTGACCCCCACCTGCCCTCCGCTTCTATTTTACGCGGCGCGGCGGTGGCGAGAAATGGCCTGCCCACCCCTGGCCAATCAAGGCCCTTAAGTGGCCAATTAACTTAAGGGCTTCTTTTTGCTGCCGCGGGTATTTTACCTTTGGCGGCCAAATGGCAAAGGCCCCAAGAACCCCACTTGGTAAAACCAGGCAGCCTTCTTGCAGGCTCCTGATTGGGCACCCTGTACCCCACGGAGGGCCGCCCCCAAAGCCCCAATCACCCCCAACACACAAAACTACACCCCACCCCTCCCGCAAGCCCACCTCCCTTGCCTTGTCAGGGCCTGGCCGATTGTCTGTGGCGAGGCCCTGAAAACTTACCTTCTTTCCCAGGCCATCCTTCCTGTTGCCTCCGATGGCTGGGTGTAGTTCCAGCAGTAGCCACCGTTCCCAGTGGCACTGCTGGGACTAAGAGCTACCTGCCCGCTGATTGGCCAGCAGCTCCATTACGCGGGACTTCCTGCCTCAAGGAGGTGGAAATCCTGCCCAAGACCAATTAAGGGCTTGGGGAGTGAAAAATCCCCGTGTGGCTCCCAGGCCCGGTGGAACAGACTAGCCACCGACTTTTCGGCTGGTGGGCGGGGCCTCGCACCCAACATAAAATTCTGGACATTATGAAAGCAGTCACTGGATTACGTCATCTCCTGTAGCTAGACGTTTTGCACAGTCAAACCATCTTCTTTGCACTTCTTTGGTAATGAAAAAGACAATTACACATATGTTTTAAACAGCTGAGTCCTCCCAGGCACCTAAAGTGAGTATGGCATGCATCACAGCACCAGATCACGATGACCACTTTTTGACAACCTTTAACGGGTCAGGGAGGGTGAGAATGCAATTTTTGAAGTTGAAATCACCGAAACTGAACAGTCTTGTGCACATAAGTGCACAGCTGTCAGGTTCAAATCGGGAAGATGGTAAATTTTTCTTTGAAGCTGAAAAAATTCGGGAGCTAGGGGTCTTGCGCCGGATTGTGCACTTTACCTTCCATTTGGCCACTTTTATGCTCGGTGAGGCTGCTGGGACTCCGAGATGCTGCCTGGTTTCTTCTGCAAGGCAGTGGCAGACCCCATCATGGCTGCCTTTACCTTTGCTGCTCACACTCTGCAGGCAACTCCCACTTCCTGGTTATGCTGGGCACTACTAAACTTGCCACCAGCCCAATTAGGGCATTTACATTTCAAGTTAGCATCGCTCTCAGCATAGGGCCTGGACCTGGAAATTGTCTGGGCATCGGGTTCCCGACCCCAATTTGAAAATCAAGCCTCAAATTTTGCAGCAGCTCTAGGGAACTCCATCCCTAAGCACTCACCCCATCCCCTCTAGACTTCTTGCCAATTTAAAAAACTTTCTCAAAATCTGTCATTTCAAGTGCGAAAGAACTCAGTAGCTTGTACGTATATGCTTCAACAATTCCCGAACTTCTGTGAAGTCTATTATAAATGTTCCATTTCATGTTTGCTCTTTTTTAAGCTCTTAGAAATCTTGTAAATGCTTCAATTAACTTGGTTTTCTAGTGATTTTCCAAACAATATTCAGCTATTTTCATTTCAACATAAACGTTTGCTACTGCTCAGATAAAACTCAAAAAATAAAGTTATTCTTCTTCTTTGGCCTCCTTATCTCGAGAGACAATGGGTAAGCGCCTGGAGGTGGTCAGTGGTGTGTGGAGCAGCGCCTGAAGTGGCTATAAAGGCCAATTCTAGAGTGACAGGCTCTTCCACAGGTGCTGCAGAAAAATTTGTTTGTCGGGGCTGTTACACAGTTGGCTCTCCCCTTGCGCTTCTGTCTTTTTTCCTGCCAACTGCTAAGTCTCTTCGACTCGCCACACTTTAGCCCCGTCTTTATGGCTGTCCGCCAGCTCTGGCGAACGCTGGCAACTGACTCCCACGACTTGTGATCAATGTCACAGGACTTCATGTCGCGTTTGCAGACGTCTTTAAAGCGGAGACATGATACCAGTGGCGAGCTCGCTGTACAATGTGTCTTTGGGGATCCTGCCATCTTCCATGCGGCTCACATGGCCAAGCCATCTCAAGCGCCGCTGACTCAGTCGTGTGTATAAGCTGGGGATGTTGGCTGTCTTGAGGGCTTCTATGTTGGAGATATGGTCCTGCCACCTGATGCCAAGTATTCTCCGGAGGCAGCGAAGATGGAATGAATCGAGACGTCGCTCTTGGCTGACATACGTTGTCCAGGCCTCGCTGCCATACAGCAAGGTACTGAGGACACAGGCTTGATACACTCGGACTTTTGTGTTCCGTGTCAGTGCGCCATTTTCCCACACTCTCTTGGCCAGTCTGGACATAGCAGTGGAAGCCATTCCCATGCGCTTGTTGATTTAGCAAATTGAAAATTACAAATATTTTAAAAGTCTACCAGTCTCTTTATAAGCACCACCTTTATGTTCAGTGCAGATGGGTAAATAAAGCACACTGATCAATTCCATCCTTATTTAATGCACATTGTAATATTGAAATTAAGCTTTTCCATATTTTTCTCAGTATTTTAAGCCAGCCTAAAATGGAAACTGAAAGATAACATTGCGGGGAGCCAGGAAAGGGAAATTTTAGCACCTGTTCACAGTCTGGGGTAAATTTTAGGAATTCACAGAGCACATCCCTTACCTATCTTTCAAACATCACTCTGAAGTACTTTGGTTCTACTGTGTTCAGGGTGGTGTATAAATGTAAGACGTTGTTGGTTACTAACAGAAAGAATAGGCATATATATAGTGCCTTTCATGAGATCAGGACATCCCAAAGTAGATTACAGCCAATGCAGTACTTCTCTTTGGTGTTTTTCTTAGGTTTATAATGTTATTACATATTAGAAGAGAAAGGCAGTGGTTGAATTTGATTAAGGCCCAATACTGATTTAATCAAACAGACAATATTAACAGTAAATAGACGATAACGTCAGATTCAATATGAACTATGGGACAAAAGCCAAATGTCATATGAACAATATGAAAAATATAAATACAGGAGGTTTCTGCTGACGCACGAAGTAAGTAGTAAGAAATCCAATTTGACTGAGTCCTGCTTCGACGAGTGCTGAAGTTGGGAATTTATCGAGTGTGGGAATTTTAAGGGTTTTAAGGGTTGATCTCATTATAAAATCTAGTCAAGTTTTGCATCTAGTATTCAGCTTAAATTTAACTTTAATTTGTAGTTTCCTTCAGTGTTAGTCAGTGATAGATAAGCTGCCTGTTAGTAGCAGCTGCAGTTAATTAGGTGACTAGTTTGAACTAGTTACCTGATCGGGGCTGAGTTAGGAATTTTTGTTAGTACAAATACAGGAGGCTTCTGCTAATGTATGAAGTCTTGTTTGATGGAGTCCTGCTTTGACAGAGTGCTGAAGTTGGGAATTTGGTGCAGTGAGAGAAGAGGTGCTGTTCTAGTCTTTTACAGAACAAGGAGTAGCCTGACAGAAGGAGTGGGACACAGCAATCCCTGAGACCTGAAGTCCAGAAGTAATAATTAGGTAAGGAGGTAAGTGACTCGTTGATGAGTTTTAAGGTTTCTTTCATTTTGTCTGAACTGGAGCAGTAGTTTGAACTAGTACTGGGGAGATATAAATACTGTATTAAATTTATAGCTTAACTAGTTAAACTACTTAATATAACTACCAATTATCATTGAGTGATATGTCTAAACTTGAAACCCTAATTAGTTAAACAAAATACAATAAAGATAGCAGGGCAGGTGATGTGTTGCAGAGGTAGCATGTGGGAGCTAATGGACTCTAGTGTGATCCAATGCAACCACATCTGCATTAAGTGTCTGCAGCTTGAGGAACTTTGGTTCAGAGTAGATAAGCTGCAATCTGTGCTTTGGACACTGCAATGCATCAGAGAGGGAGAAAGTTACCTGGACACTTTGCTCCAGGAGGCAGTCACACCTCTTAGGTTAGCTACTTCAGATTTGGTCCATTGTCAGGGACAGGAGAGTCTGACTACGAGTGAGATGGGTATGGGAATCCAGAAGGGAGCACTGGAGGAGCTTTGGCCCTAGCACATGTCCAACTTGTTTGAGGTTCCTGCAGCCTGTGTGGACAAGAGTAGGGCTGCAAGGAGAATGAGCAAACTGACCACAGCATCGTGGTACAGGGGGCCATTCAAGTGGGGAGTAAAATGGGATATTGTCGTTGTCGTAGCAGTAGTAGTAAGTATAGTTAGGTGGATAGATAATGTTCTCTGCAGCTGAGAGTTTGAGTCCCAAAGGCTGTGTTGCCTCCCAGGCACCAGCGTTAAGGACATATCTCGAGGCTGGAGTGGAACTTGGAGTGAGAGGGGAAGGATCCAGTTGTTGTGGTCCTCGCAGGTACTGATGACACAGGTAGGACAAAGAAAGAGGTTCTGCTAAGGGAGTATGAGCAGCTAGAGGCTAAATTAAAAAGCAGAACCACAAAGGTAATAATCTCTGAATTAATACCTGAGGCACGGGCAAATTGGCATAGGGTAAATAAGAGAGTTGAATGCAGGGCTCAAAGATTGGTGTGGGAGAAATGGGTTTTGATTCATGGGGCACTGGCACCAGGACTTGGGAAAGAGGAAACTCTTCTTTTGGGATGGCTTCACTTGAACCGAACTGGGACAGTGTCCTGGCAAATCGAACAACTAGGGCTGTAGAGAGGGTTTAAACTAAATAGTGGTGGGGAGAGTTGAGGTGAGGAGAAATTTAGAAAGTTTAAGAGAAAGGACAAGGCAATAGTGGAGGGTAGAAATATGGACAATGATAACCAGAGTGTCACAGGAAGGGGCAGAGCGTACAAACGTAAGAGTGCACCTGTAAATAGGGTCAGACTAGGGAAAATGGTAAAAAAAAGACTGAAGTAAAGGCTCTTTATCTGAATGCACACAACATTTGTAACAAGGGTGGATGGATTGAAAGCACAATTAGAAAAAAAATGGATATGATATGATGGCCATTAGAGATGTACTTGCAGAGTGACCAAGGCTGGGAACTAAATATTCAAGGGTATTTGATATTTTGGAAGGATAGGAAGGAAGGGAAAGGAGGTGGGGTAGCACTGTTAATAATGGATGAGATCAGTACAGTAGTGGGAAATGACGTTGGCTCGGAAGATCAAGATGTTGAATCGGTTTGGGTGGATATTAGAAATAGCAAGAGAAAGAGGTCACTGGTGGTAGTAGTTTATAGGCCACCTAACTGGAGCCACACAGTAGGATAGAGTATAAATCAAGAAATAATGGGGGCTTGTGGGAAAGGTGCTGCAAAGATTGTGGGTGGTTTTAATCTTCATATCGATTGAACAAATCAAATTGGCAAAGGCAGTCTTGAGGTTCATAGAGTATTCGGGACAATTTCTTAGAAAAATATATTCTGGAACCAACCAGGGAACAGGCTATTTTAGACTTGCTAATGTGTAATGAGACAGGATTAATTAATGATCTCATAGTAAAGAATCCTCTCCTGAAGAGTGATCATAACTTGCTAGAATTTCACATTCAATTTGAGGGTGAGAAACATGGGTCTGGAACTAGTGTCTTAAACTTAAATAAAGGCAATTACAAGGGTATGAAAACACAGTTGGCTACAGTGGACTGGGAAAATAGGTTAAAAGGTAACACAGTAGATAAAAAGTAGCAGATATTTAAGGAGATATTTCATAACTCTCAACAAAGATATATACCATTGAGAAAGAAAGACTTTATGAGAATGATGCACTATCTGGGGCTAACTAAGGAAGGTATCAAATTGAAAGAAAAGGCATACAATACTGTGAAGATTAGAGGTAGGCCAGAAGATTGGGAAAATTTTAGAAACCAAAGGATGACTTACAAGTAAACAAGCAAGAAATATAAAAACAGACAGGAAGAGTTTCTACAAGTATATAAAAAGGAAGAGAGTAGCCAAAGTAAACGTTCATCACTTAGAGAATGAGACTGGGGAATTCATAATGGGAAATGAGGAAATGGCAGAGTCTTTGAACAAGTATTTTATATCTGTCTTCAGAGAAGAAGACACAAAAATATTGCAAGGATAGTCGAAAATCAAGGGGCAAAATGGAGGGAAGAACTTAAAACAATCACTATCAATAGAGAAAAAGTACTAGGAAAACTAATGGGACTAAATGTTGACAAGTCCCCTGGACCTGATGGCCTGCATCCTAGGGTCTTAAAAGAAGTGGCTGCATAGACAGTGGATGCATTGATTGTAATCTTCCAAAATTCCCTAGATTCGGGAAAGGTACCAGTGGATTGGAAATCGCAAATGTAACTGCTCCATTCAAGAAAAGAGTGAGACAGAAAGCAGGAACCTATAGTCCAGTTAGCCTTATATCTGTCATTGAGAGAATGCTGGAATCCATCATGAAGGAAGTATTAGCAGGACATTTAGAAAATCATAATACAATTAAGCACAGTCAACATGATTTTCTGAAATGAAAATCGTATTTATCAAATTTATTAGAGTTCTTTGAAGATGTAACAAGCAGGGTAGATAAAGGGGAACCAGTAGATGTAGTGTATTTGGATTTCCAAAAGGCATTCGATAAGGTGCCACATAAAAGGTTACTGCATAAGATAAATGCTCATGGCATTGGGGGTAATAAATTAGCATGGCTACAGGATTGGCTAACTAACAGGAAACAGAGACAGGATAAAAGGGCCATTTTCAGATTGGCAAATTGTAACTAGTGGCGTGTCACAAGGATCAGTGCTGGGGCCTCAACTATTTATGATCTATAGATCATAATGACTTGGAGGAAGGGACCAAGTGTATTGTAGCCAAATTTGCTGACCATACGAAGATAGGTCGGAAAGCAAGTTGAGGAGGATAGACTCTGCAAAGAGATATAGATAGGTTAAATGAGTTGGCAAAAGTTTGGCAGATGGGGTATAATGTGGGAAAATGTGAGGTTGTCCACTTTGGTAGGAAGAATAGAAAAGCAGATTACTTAAATGGAGAGAGACTGCAGAATGCTGTGGTCCAGAGGGATCTCTGTATCCTTGCACATGAATCACAAAAAGTTAGCATATAGGTACAGCAAGTCATTAAGAAGACAAATGGAATGATGGCCTTTACTGCAAGGGGGATGGAATATAAAAGTAAGGAAGTCTTGCGACAACTGTACAGGGTGTTGGTGTCTCCTTATTTAAGGAGGGAT
This sequence comes from Heterodontus francisci, assembly GCF_036365525.1. Lineage (NCBI taxonomy): Eukaryota > Metazoa > Chordata > Chondrichthyes > Heterodontiformes > Heterodontidae > Heterodontus > Heterodontus francisci. The sequence continues at coordinate 87,315,676 of NC_090372.1, forward strand.
ATACTTGCATTGGAGGCAGTTCAGAGAAGATTCACTGGGTTGATTCCTGGGATGAAGAGACTGTGTTATGAGGAAAAGTTCAGCAGGTTGAGCCTATATTCATTGGAGTTTAGAAGAATGAGAGGTAATCTTATTGAAACATATAAAATTCTGAGAGGGCTTGACAGGGTAGCTGCTGAGAGGATGCTTCCCCTCATAGTGGAATCTCGATTTAAGGGGCACAGTTTAAAATTAAGGGGTCTCCCATTTAAGATGGAGATGAGGAGGAATTTCTTCTCAGAGGGTCATTAATCTTTGGAATTCTCTACCCCAGAGAGCAGTGGAAGCTGTGTCATTGAAAATATTCAAGGCTGAGTTGGGCAGATTTTTAATCTACAAAGGAGTCAAGGGTTATGGGGGGCAGGCAGAAAAGTGAAGTTGAGGCCACGATCAGAGTAGCCATGATCTTATTGAATGGTGAAGCAGGTTGCAATGGCCTGCTCCTATTTCTCATGTTCTTAAAACCTCGAACAGTAACAAGAAACTGATGGCAGTTATTCATAACTACCTCTTTCACAAAGGAATCCATTAAATTGAGTAGGACCAATCATTATCCTCTGTTAATCTTCTGTTTAACAGTTATTAGTATTTAGATACTGAAGAGTATAAAAAGAGACCACCCATAGAGTAAGGATGATTTTAGAAATGGTAATAACAGTACCATGTCCTGGCTATTTAATATCTTTAAACTTAGGGTTGCCAACTGTGAGTCAAAGTCAATCTGAGCAGGATATCCAAAATTTCAAACATATAAAAATTTAAAAAAGTCCATTGAATTGAAATTCCACTGAGCATTTTTAACACAATGATCAATATGGTGTAAAATTCTTAGATGGATTATTTAGAAGTTTTAATTGGGTTAATAATTTTGAGTGTGAACCAGCTAGCTGGAAAATAGTAGTAAAACATCAACCCCTAGTTTTTTAAAACAAAATTATTATTTTTGACTTCTGTGCCTTTTGATGTAGAGGCATTAACCATTTATGTTTGACATGAATTTTCACTAGCAGCAATATCAGAAGGGCAATCTTTCTCTGTCCCTCCTCAACCCCAGCATTGGGCAGGAGCGATGCATCAAAATGCACTGTTTCTGTCCAGGCTCAGGATCACCAAGATTTTCTGTTGCAACTGCAACAGAATGCCTGCACCTGGTTACAAACCACTTGACTACTACATAGCAGAACATCTCAGTTCTGCAGACCTCGATGGATTGAAAGACAACACTCCTGCCACCTGTAGTAGATACTGCAGTAATCAGCAATTACAGAATCTATTAGTAATACTGCTGTTAATACAGCAGCAGATCACATCACACACTGGGCTGGATTTTATGGGGCCCCCCCAAGGCAGGGTTGGAGGTGGGCAGGCCAATAGAATCGCATAGGGAGGATGTGGGGGTGGTGGAGGGCCCGTCACCAAACGATTTTCCCGGAGGCAGGATAGGCCGACAACGGCCTTCCCACCCAAAGGCCATGAGGCCCTGAAGTGGCCTAATAACGGCCAATTAAGGGCTTCTTCCTGCCACCGCTAGTATCTTATCTTGGAAAACGAGGTACCCTCCCTGCGGGATTGGGGGGTCCCTCCTTTGTGGGCCACAGGAGGACCCCCTGCCAGGAACCACGTTACCCCGCAGGACCACCACCACCCCCCCCTCCCCTGGACTGCACGATCACCCCCCCTGCCCCCCTCACCAGGGGCTTCCAGACTGGCCTCGGTGTCCCCGCCTCACTTACCTTTGGGCTGGGGTTTCAGTGCTGGGCCTGTCCAAGGCCTCTGCAGTACCTAACCTCTGACTGGCAGGCAGCTCTTGGAGCGGGATCCCTGTCTCTGAAGGGCCAGGGATCCCAGCTCCTGAAACTTAGATTTAAAAAGACCAGAGGATCGCTCTGGAGTGGCGCGAAAAGGCCAAGATGGGGTTATCTCTGCCTTTTCGGTCCGGCACTCCTCCACAAAATCAAGCCCATGATGTTTTTTTTTCAATAGTAAATGTTGCAATCTTAAGTACAAATCTTGAAATCCCAATAATAAAAATGGAGTTTAACTTGAATATTATAAACCTGAAGCCTACATATTCAGGACTATTTTTAAGCTGTTAGCTTCTTCGGGGTTACATCTGCTTTTTTGAAGCTGTTCATTGCTTTTATGAGTTTCTTAGTTTTGCTGTATGTGTCTCCTCAGCCATGAAAGGAGACAGATAGAAAAAGATATCTTAAGTACCCAGATGTATTTCAACCAGAATTCTTTGACTACAGTCAGGCTCTTAAAGGCACTGTGCCAGCTGATGTGTTAGTACAGTTCTCAGAATGGTGTCACTTGAAGCTTTTTAATGCCCATATCTCTGAGGACTTAGTGGCTTACCCCTCAACAATGGACGTTATTGGTTATGTTAGAGTGGTTCTCCTTCATAAGGCTCTTTGACAGTGGTCAGTTTTGCACACTTATGATGCTGTGCCTCAGAGTGGAATCAGCTATTTTTGAGAAGCCAACAACTGCACCTTAAAAATCTTGAACCCTTGTGCTAGTATCAGCCAAAATGAGCTTCAACGTGCTCAAGAGACAATGATTGTTAAAGGGTATTGTTTGACATATATCCTAGACAAAGATTTTTTTTATCTAAGGAAAACAGAAAAACCACAATCCAACTAGAGGTCAATATGTACCTTTTAAGATCCCTAATTATATAAATCACAGAATATTCCACACACAAAAAGCAGAAAATACTCACCTTTCCACATGCACAGGCTCTCATTTCATCGGATATGGGCATCACTGGCCAGGCCAACATTTATTGCCCATCCCTAATTGCCCATGAGAAGGTGGTGGTGAGCTGCCTTCTTGAACCGCTGCAGTCCCTGTCGGGTAGGTACAACCACTGTGCTATTAGGAAGGGAGTTCCAGGATTTTGACCCAGTGACAGTGAAGGAATGGCGATATAGTTCCCAAGTCAGGATGGTGTGTGGCTTGGAGTGGAACTTGCAGGTGGTGGTGTTCCCACGCATCTGCTGCCCTTGTCCTTCTGGGTGGTAGAGGTTTCAGGTTTGGAAGGTGCTGCTGGAGTAGCCTTGGTGATTTGCTGCAGTGCATCTTGTAGATGGTACACACTGCTGCCACAGTGCGTCAGTGTTGGAGGGAGTGAATGTTTGTAGACAGGGTGCCAATCAAGCAGGCTGCTTTGTCCTGGATGGTGTCGAGCTTTGAGTGTTGGAGCTGCACCCATCCAGGCACGTGGAGAGTATTCCATCACACTCGTGACTTGTGCCTTGTAGATGGTGGACAGGCTTTGGGAAGTCAGGAGGTGAGTTACTCACTGCAGGATTCCTAGCCTCAGACCTGCTCTTGTAGCCACGGTATTTATAGGGCTACTCTAGATCAGTTTCTGGACAATGATAACCCCCACATGTTGATAGTGGGGGATTCAGCGTTCGTAATGCCATTGAAGATGGTCAGATTCTTTCTTGCTGGTGATGGTCATTGCCTGGCACTTGTGTGGTGCAAATGTTACATGCCACTTATCAGCCCAAGCCTGGATATTGTCCAGGTCTGGTCGCATTTCTACACGGACTGCTTCAGTATCTGAGGAGTCGCAAATGGTGCTGAACATTGTGCAATCATCAGCAAACATCCCCAATTCTGACCTTATGACTGAAGGGAGGTCATTGATGAAGCAGCTGAAGATGGTTGGGCCTGAGGAACTCCTGTAGTGGTGTCTTGGAGCTGAGATGATTGACCTCCAACAACCACAACCATCTTCCTTTGCGCCAGATACGACTCCAACCAGCGGAGAGTTTCCCCCGATTCCCATTGACTCCAGTTTTGCTAGGGCTCCTTGATGCCATACTCGGTCAAATGGTGCCTTGATGTCAAGGGCAGTCACACTCACCTCTTGAGTTCAGCTTTTTTGTCCATGTTTGAACCAAGGCTGTAATGAGGTCGGGAGCTGAGTGGCCCTGGCAGAACCCAAACTGAGCGTAACTGAGAAAGTTATTGCTAAGCAAGTGCCGCTTGATAGCACTGGCAATGACACCTTCCATCACTTTACTGATGATTGAGAGCAGACTAATGAGGCGGTAATTGTCCTGCTTTTTGTGTACAGGACATACCTGGGCAATTTTCCACATTGCCGGGTAGATGTCGGATGTTGTAGCTATACTGGAACAGCTTGGCTAGGGGCACGGCAAGTTCTGGAGCACAGGTCTTCAGTACTGTTGCTGGAATGTTGTCAGAGCCTGTAGCCTTTGCAGTAGACAGTGCCTTCAGTCATTTCTTGATATCGCGCGGAGTGAATCGAATTGGCTGAAGACTGGCATCTGTTCTGCTGGGGACTTCAGGAGGAGGCTGAGATGGATCATCCACTTCTAGCTGAAAATTGTTGCAAATGCTTCAGCCTTATCTTTTGCACTTATGTGCTGGGCTCCCGCATCATTGAGGATGGAGATATTTGTGGAGCCACCTCCTCCTGTTAGTTGTTTAATTTTCCACCACCATTCATGACTGGATGTGACACGAGTGCAGAGCTTAGATCTGATCCATTGGTCATGGATTGCTTAGCTCTGTCTATCGCATGCTGCTTATGCTGTTTGGCATGTAAGTAGTCCTGGGTTGTAGCTTCACCAGGTCGACATCTCATTTTGAGGTATGCCTGTTGCTGCTCCTGGCATGCCCTCCTGCACTCTTCTTTGGTGTGAATGGTTCCCAGTACAGAAATCTCTAAAAACTAGTGGACGGGAACAGAAAATAATTAAAAAGGCCAATGGAATATTGGCCTTCATCTTGGCGTGGTGGGTTGGAGGTCGCCTGGAATACAAAGGGGTGGAAGTAGTGCTACAGTTGTACAAAGCTCTGGTTAGACTACACCTGGAATACTGCGTTCAATTCTGGCCATGTACCTTTTTTAAAATTCTTTCATGGGATTTGGGCATCGCTGGCTAGGTCAGCATTTATTGCCCATCCCTAATTGCCCTTGAACCGCTGCAGTCCATTTGGACTTCGTAGCGGTTAGATACAACTGAGTGGCTTGTTAAGCCATTTCAGAGGGCATGTAAGAGTCAACCACATTGCTGTGGGTCTGGAGTCACATATAGGCCATACCAGGTAAGGACAGCAGATTTCCTCCCCTAAAGGACATTCATGAACCAGATGGGTTTTTACAACAATCGACAATGGTTTCATGGCCATCATTAGACTAGCTTTTTAATTCCAGATTTATTAATTGAATTCAAATTCCACCTTCTGCTGTGGTGGGATTTGAACCCATGCCCCAGAGCAATACCCTGGGTCTCTGGGTTACTAGTCCAGTGACAAATACCACTACGCCACCGCCTTCCCCTAACCTCAGGAGGGATGTTTGATCTTGGAAGGGATGCAGCACCAATTCACCAAAATGCTACCAGGGTTAAAAAGGGTTAATTTATGGGAACAGATTGCATAGACTAGCCTTGTATTTTATAGAATATAGAAGATTAGGGGGAGATCTAATTCAGATGTTTAAGATGATCAAAAGATTTGATAGGGTAGATAGAAAATATTTCGTCTAGCGGGGTGTCCAGAACAAGGGGACATAACTTTAAAATTAGAGCTGGGCAGTTCAGGGGTGATGTCAGGAAGCACTTCTTCATACAAAGGGTAGTGGAAATCTGGAATTCGATCCCCAAAAAAGCAGTTCAGGCTAGGTCAATTGAAAATATCAAAACTGAGATCAATAGATCTTTGTTAGGTGAGGGTATTAAGGGATATGAAACCAAAGTGGGTCAATGGAGTGAAGATACATATAAGCCATAATTTAACTGAATTGTGGAACAGCTCAAAAAGCTGAATGGCCTACTCTTGTTCCTATGTCACTGTTTACTAAGGGTATGTGGCAGCTGTAAGCCAAATTAAGCATACAAGAACCAGAAACAAATCCTGCCTCTATTTACTGACCATCCAAATTATTCTTTTGGCTCAATTTACCATCCCAGCTCCGAGATAGGAGATAATCTGGAAAATATTTAACTTGCACTAATTCTGGATGCCAGAGAAAGAAAACATGACCTCTCGTCCTTGCACAGGACGGGAGCAATGTCATTGTGCCTATCCAGGCTTCCGAGCTCCCATATTTGGTGGGCTGTTAGTTACATGCTTTGGTCACTCATCCCCCCCCCACTCACTCCCAGAAGGGCCCTGAGATGGAAAATGGGTAGAAGCCCAATCTGAGAGTCTTGCAACAGCAGACGAATACCAGCCAATCTTGAAAATTCATGGAGAAGTTGCAAAAGGTAGCATCTCTTGTCTTGCATTTGGCCCCATGGACTCTGTCTGAGGAAATTCCAGGCAGAAAGACTAATGCTATCTTCCTGAGGTGTTATTCAAAATGGACACACTTCTGACACAAGGTGACAAGCTGCCTGCCATCTCATTTCTACAGTTGCCCTGGTTTTATGCCTGGTTTGCCTCTCTTGGGACGTGAAGGAAATCATATGGCAATGGAAAGGGAATGGAGACTCGATGTAGAAGGTCTTCTCCCCTTTTCTTCTCCAACATCTGGATACTGCGTGTTACACAAATATTATGAAGAGGATTATCAGGCCCGTATTCAAATACATTGACCAACTGAGGATTTATTCTGCTTGCAACAATGCACGTAAATAAGCACCTAACACACTAATGCTGGAAGAGGTTTAGAATTATGTAAGAATTATTGGATGACCCATAGCTTTGCTCAAATTTAGTCAGAGGATGCACTGTTTTATAACAACACCGAATGTGCTAAATGAAAATAAGGAGCAACTTTTCTTGATAGCTTTCTTCAAGGCAGTCCCTTTATACCTATCAGCTACTAAGGTGGAATTGTGTTTATAATGTGGCTGATCCATTCAAGACCAAAACATTAATTGACCAGAGCAGAAATCTAGAAACTGATTTTCTGACTTTTATGCTGAGTCCCCATGCGCAAATGCCACACAAAAGGGGCTTTGATCTATTATGTTGTCTTGGGATTTCCAGAAAATCAAGGAGAAAAGATGGGACTGCAGCTATAATAGCAGAACATCTGACATGTCATGTTAATTAGTCTAGAGGAGGCAATTCCAGACCTCTTATCTTAACTTCTATTTCTGCAGTTGGACGCCCATTTTCCAGAGCACCCAAAGCAGCAAAGTTGGATCTTGTGCCAATGACTCTTTGAAGGCACGGGGAGGCCAGAAGGCTGAAAAATATGGCTAATTTTCTTCCAGCAAGAAACATTCATTTTAAGTCAGCGCGGAGAGGGAGGAGTCCAGAGAGCTTAAACAGAAGCGGCAGTGAGGGAGAATCCCCAGTCAGCCGCAGTAGAGGTAAGAACAAACACCAGAGGATTTTCAGAATTCTGATAGAGTGACGTCAACATTGACATGACACGGGTATGCAAGGAGATTCGCTGAGGGTGAGTAAATTTGGTGAGTAAACAGCAAGTCATTTTTTAAATTTAACAATAGGAGTCTTCAAAGAGCCGAGAGGTGAGGGTGATTGGTTAATTTTTTTCTCTATGGGGGGTGGCGTAAAATTGAGCGGGAGGCCTTCCTGACCCGCTCACGCCTGGGGGGGGCGGGGTGGAAAAGCAACGGACTGCCCAACCCAGGCCAATCAAGGCCCATAAGTGGCCACTTAACAGCCACTTAAGGGTCTTCGCCCGCCTCCAAAGGGATTTTACCCGTGGCAAGCAGGTGTCCGGGAGACGTGAAAGGCTGCCCAATGAAAGCTGGCAGCCTCTCAGTGCCCTGGGGGTGGGCCCTGACAAGTGGGCACAGGGTGCCCGACTGAGGGCTGCCCCTGCTTCCCCAACCATCTCCAGGACCTGAGATGCTCCACCCCACCCCAAAGGACCAACCTTGCCTCGCTGGGATGCAACGAATCTCCCTGGCGAAGCAAAGCAAACTTACCTGCACTCCTGGCTCCATGTGCTCTCAAGTAGGTGGAAGTCCCGCTTAGCAGCAAGCTCAAAAAATGGGGGCCCGCATGTCATTTAAATAGCCGGGACTGCCCTGCCTCACCCCACCCACCAACTTCTTGGAGGGGGCAGGCTGTCCATCCCTGGCAATGGGGTCAATTGCCTGTGTGCAGGCACTGGTGCCATTTTTAAGGGGCAGCCAGCCCTGCCAATCAATTTGAATTTTTAAAGATACACCCCCACCCAATATTTATTAAATAAATTTCTAACACCCCTTTCCCTCCCCCAATAATTAGATTAACTATTTGCCCTTCCCCCTACAAAACGCTTACCTCCCGCAAAAAACTGCACAAAGTTTAAAGTTCACCCCTTCCCACCATCCCCTACACCCATTACGTTTATTTGACCCCATGCCCCACCCCCGCACTGAATTTCTTAACTCCTCCCCCCTCCCCAACAGTGTCATGCCAGCTTTCCCTGGATGAGGAATTGAAAGTGCGGGAGTGCCGGCCACCGTGCTGAAGATCGCAGTGGGCCCGGAGGATTGAAGGTAAGTTCATTTAAATTTATGCATGTCATTTATTTAAATCTAGATACTGTCGCTGAGCAGTGGTTGGGGGGGGGCCGCCACGGAGCCTCGCCGCCACCGGGAGGATCAGGCTGCGCCCTCCCGGCGTTGGCCTCCATGGCAGACCACTGCCGGCCCCATCATTCAGCACCCCACGCCCGCCACGGAGCCTGACATCGAGGGCTTGGTGAAATCCAGTCCAATAATCAGGGTAAAAGAAATCAACAGACACTTGGAGAGCTTCGAGTTAATTAAGGATAGCCAGCACAGATTTGTAAAAAAAAAAGCAGATCAGCTGATCTAATTGAATTTTCCGATAAAGTGACAAAGAAGGTTGATGAGGGAATGCAGTGGATGTTGTTTACATGGATTTTAAGAAAGCGTTTGATAAGGTACCACCTAAAAGACTGGTTAACAAAATTGAGGCTCAAGGAATAGCAGGGTCAGTGTCAAATTGGATTAAAAAATTAGCTTAAGGACAGAAAACAGAGAGTCGTAGTAAATGGTTGTTTTTCAGACCGGAGGATGATAGACAGTGGTGTTCCCCAAGGGTCAGTGCTGAGACATTGCTTTTTTTGCTATATAAATGACTTGGATCTTGGAATATAGAGGAGAATCTCAAAATTTGGTGACAACACCAAATTTGGAGGTGTGACAAACAGTGAGGATGATATGAACTGCCTGCAACAGGACACAGGCTAGCAGAATGGGCAGAGAGGTGGCAGATGGAATTTAATACTCACAAGTGTGAGGTGAAGCTTTTTGGCAGAAGGAATAGGGAGAGGTAATATAAACTTAATGGGACAGTTCAAAAGAGTGTGCAGAAACAGGGGGACCTGGGGTGCATGAGCATCAACCTTTGAAGAGGGCAAGACATTTTGATAGAATGGTTAGTAACGGATATGGGATCTTGGGCTTCATAAATAGGGGCATTGAGTACAAATACAGGGACATTATGCAGAACCTTTATAAAGCTATGGTTAGGCCCCAACTGAAGTACTGCATCCAATTCTGGTCACTACACTTTAGGAAGGATGTGAGGGTCCTTGAGGGGGGTACAAAGGACATTTATCAGAATGATTCCAGGGATGGGAGATTTTAGTTACATAGTTAGTTTGAAAAAGCTGGGGTTGTTCTCCTTAGAGCAAAGGAGATTAAGGGGAGATTTAATACAAGTGTACAAGATTATGACAGGCTTAGATAAGTTAGACAAGGGAAAACTGTTCCCATTAACTAACAGTACAAGGACTAGGGGACACAGATTGAAGGCTTTGGGCAAGAGATGCAGGTGGAACATGAGGAAGAACTTTTTTACGCAGCGGCTGGTAATGATCTGGAACTCGGTGCCCATGAGGGTAGTGGAAGCAGAGATAAACAATGACTTCAAAAGGAAATTGGATGGCCACTGGAAGGAAATAAACTTTCAGGGCTACAGGGATCGAGTGGGGGAGTGCGACTGATTGGATAGGTCAGAGAGCCAGCATGGACTAGATGGGCATAATGGCCTCCTACAATGCCATAAATGACTCTGACTATAACCAATGGGAAACAGCACTACTAATGCATGCAAGAGGGAGTTACTTACAGTTGTTTTTGCTGTGTGAAGCAATTTCCGATCAGGGCAGTTTGTGCTTTTCTTCAGTTTGTTTCAGTTTCCCACTGTCCCACATGTGGGTTTTGACTGCTTCAGGTTACCCTGTTCTTTCTGCTGTTCTCAGTACCACAGTGATCATGCACCTTTTTTCTTTTTTAAGTAAAGACTATATTTTTGAACAAACCCTGTTAATCACTGCTGAACAAGCAAATATAAATATTGATGCTAGATTTGTGTGTAGCAATTGTTTACAAGCAAGGTAATTTTAAGACCGGAAAGAAAAAGGAATGGAGCAAGTCAGGTGATTCTGTAATAATTGCATTCAAAAGGAATTTGTTTCCATCTGATTTTTTTTCAAAGTATTTGTAATTAACTCCAATTCATAACAAAAATATTTTTTTGTAATTAGTATCCTGTTGATAAATGTCAGTCTTCTCTAGTTTTAGTTTAGTTACACAGCACTGAAACAGGCCCTTCGGCCCACCGAGTCTGTGCCGACCATCAACCACCCATTTATACTATTCCTACACTAATCCCATATTCCTACCACATCCCCACCTGTCCCTATACTTCCCTACCACCTACCTAGGGGCAATTTATAATGGCCAATTTACCTATCAACCCGCAAGTCTTTTGGCTTGTGGGAGGAAACTGGAGCACCCAGAGAAAACCCACGCAGACACAGGGAGAACTTGCAAACTCCACAGAGGCAGTACCCAGAATTGAACCCGGGTCGCTGGAGCTGTGAGGCTGCGGTGCTAACCACTGCGCCACTGTACCGCCCTTTGTTAAGACTATCAATACGATGTGGAAAGGAACCTGTGGCACACATATATGGATTAATTTCACCACTTTGTCAGTTAAGCCATACCTCTAAATGGATTAATATAATTAAAAAAGAAATACTCAATACCTTACGTGCTGGTTAAAGACTAGAGTAACTGTTAAAAATAATGGAATATTGTAGCTAGTTTTCGTAGAAATGCAAGTGGCATTTACATTTGTTGCAGACTAAAAATTATGTAATTTTATTTTAAGTGCTACACAGGGTGTACTTAATTATTTTCTTAATCTCGGTGTGTTAAATTTACCATTATGATCTTTTGCTGCCAGTTTAATAGGAAAAGCTGTTTCTTTGTATAAATGTTAGAGTCCAGGAATGATAAACTGACAAAAGATTTTTGGTGATTGATTTCTCAAGGTGCTTTTATATTTAGCACTTCTTTAGTTGTCACAGGATAATGATGAACTTGTTCCCTGTACTTGCATTACAACAACTGAGTCCTCTATGAGAATTTTAATAGATCTACAAGGCCTTTGGGTTAAGACAGCTGGCATTCCTGCATGTTGTCAACCACTAGAATTGCCTATGGAATTCCACAGTCATCCTATCGCTGCATAGAACTTAATTCTGGGACAACTGGTGAAGGGGGACAGTCCCCAAATGTTAAAGGAACCTCGAACTGACTGGGTTGACCTATAACAGATCGCCCTACAAAACTGAGGGCCTCCTTGTTGTTCAAGTCCAGACAGAAAAAGGGCCTTGAAAAAGACAACAGGCCTTCCCGTTAATTTCTATGGGAACCGAACAAGAGATTTGTTGGTAGTCAGAAACCCAAGAAGTTGCTTAAGGACACCCTGCCTTTTCTCCAGCGGGTGAAAGGGCAAACTGTGATCAAGGTTCCAACGGCACGACCTAACTAATTGTATCAGGGTTCAAGAAAGAACCTAGTGAATTGCAGATTCTCCAGTGTATCCATCTTTTGTATGCCCGCTGCAGGGCCGAATCTCAAAGTGAGGACCAGACAACGCACGAGATTGAGCATCTTTTTCTCCAAATGCTTGATCTCAGAATCCCACCTTTTATTCAATCTCCTAGGCTTGGATTTTCTGGCCCCTTGGAGGTGGAGGGGACGGACCAAAAAATCACGTGGAGTGGTGTCAGCACAGCCTTCCAACATCATGACATCGGGCCCAGACTTTACCAGTGGTGGATGGCAAGTCAAGTGTGAATGGTATGTGGTTTCTGAAAAACATTAATTAAGAGGTAGTTAAGGAAATTAAAGCTGTAATTAAACAGTATTTTATGGACCTGTTTGTATTTTCCGGCAAGTGCACAGGGGCCATGGGGGATCAGAACCTCAGCAGGTATATCAGGGCAGCAACGGGACGGCAGCTGAAGGCATTGCTGCATTTGACAGCCATGGAGTGAGGCAGTGTGTCTTCACAGGAAGGCTGGGGCAGCACAGCCACAGCAATTTTCATTGGGGAGGGGGAGTTCAGGTGCCAGGGCTTTGGGGTTGAGTCTCCATAGTACCATCTGTCTTCTGCAGCATGGGTGCATTGAGCAGGGGTGGGGTGTTTGGAGGAAGCACCTGGAAGAGTGGCCCTTCAGACTGGCAGTGCCCACCTGCCATGGGCATTGTCCATTCAGGAGGCAGGTCCTCCAATAAGGAGAACTAAGAGGGAGGGAGGTGCAGCCACAGGGACAGCAGTAATCTCATGGCCACCTGAAGGAGCAACCTGGGATGGGTAAGTGGCAGAAGGCTGAGAGGGGACCACGAGCAGGTGCTGGTGCGGAGAAGAAGGTACCACAAAGCAAGGGCATACAGACAGGATGATCTACCTCCAGATGTCAAAGCAGCAGTGTCGCCAAAGACTGCGCCTCTCCCCACTGGCCTTCACTATGCCTGCCTTGCTGACCTCTTGGCCTTCTCCCACTGGCAGGGCTGCACTGCTGGTTGCAGGTCTTGAGGAAATGGCTGATGCAGGTCTGAAGGGGACCTTGGGCTGCATTCTGGTACTGGCAGCTCTCTAAAGACGGCGCCAGCACATCCATCGATGTCAGTTGATGGCACGGCTGCTGCCTCAGTCCCCGCCTCCAACCGCTGAATGGTCAGAACCCCCCCCACCCTGGCTGTTAATTCACCGGCCAGCACGAGATTGGGGATCGGAGTGGGAGCGTCAGTGCCATCTGCTCCAGCCCCACATTCTCCTCCTTGCTGATTCTCACAAAATCCCGGCCCTAGAAGATGATGCAGACTTGAGTTTTCTCAAGTCACACTGGAGTCTCAAGCAGAGGAAGTCCTCCTTTCTTCCTTTACCAGCTGGCTCAGAATTAACAAAACGACACCTGGAAGTACCTGTCCAAGGACAAATTTCAGTACATGGAAGCTAACCAAGCAAGTTCCACCCACCCAAGTGATCAAAGTGCAGCATTGGCTGCGTTCCAGAGGAAGCACACAGGAATACTGCACCTGAGAAATCTAGAAACAATCGAGCCTGGACTGATTAATTTGAATGACTACAGTCCTCACAAATATAGGTAATATAGCATATACCCAGTTTCCCTTAGGACTAAAGTTTAGAAATCTACCTTTGTCCTTGTTGTTCCTGCAGTTATTGAGGCTGGTGATGGTCATCCAAATACCAGGAGCTTCAGTGTTACCAACAGTGCCCAATGGAGCAAAGTAATTTTGTGACATCCGCTCCTCAAGAGACAGACTGCCAGTAGTGCAGTGGAGGAGGTGTAGCTTCCAAACTCCCAGCAAAAGCCATGGTCGGGGTAAATGGATAGACCCTGCTATCACCTAACCCAGGAAAAGGGTTAATAAAACTGTTAATATCTACAATCAGATGAATAAATCTTAGCAAATAGCTAGGGGAGATGGTGGTGTCACTGAACTAGTAATCCAGAGGCTCAAGCTAATGCTCTGGGGAACTTGGGTTCAAATGGCAGCTGGTGGAATTTAAATTCAATTCATTAACAAAAATCTGGAATTGAAAACAGCACCATTACTATCATCGATTGTCACAAATAATGATCAAATGTTTAAATATTTGAGCCAGCTAATTTTGGGAAGCACTGGGTTACCCAATTAGCTCAGTGGTATTACAGAGATGAGGCCGAGCCTGATTTGAAGCAGGCCTTAGGCCTCTGTTCAATTTCGCCCCCAATATATTTTCATGTTTACATATAAGCTGTTCATGTTCCAATTGATGTCATTCCTGTATTCGAATGCAATTTAAGTGTTTATTTTAATGTGTACAATTGAGAGCATTAGAACCACTTAAGCTTGATCCTGTAGTGTATCAGTTAGCTTGTGGCAGTCAAAAGTAAAAAAAGTTTCAACCTGAGTACAGCACACAGCTACTGCATGAAGTCAAATCAAATATAAATCATCTAGATCACAAAATGATAAGATGTCCACACTTATACTAAGCAAGCCTATAATATGAATAACAATAGTAGCTTATGCTATAGAGGTAAATTTTGGGTGCAACCCCCACAATTTTCCATGTGCTAACTTTAATAGATGGAAAAATGTGAGCTTGTTATGTGCTCCTCGAGATCAACGCCCCATCTCAAGGGTACAATTTTGTAAAAATTACCCTTCATAGTTATAGACTTTGAGTTAATAAAATTGAAGACTACTAGCTGCAAACTGTTGGTTAATGAGAATGCATATGCATTACCAAGTACCAGGTGAAGACATAAAGAGCTGAATTTTAACATTTGGACCCACTTACAGCCGAGGAGGCCAGTAGCAGGTCAGGGACCCTCAAGTTTGAGGAGCAAGCCTTTCAGTGGTTCTTTAACTGAGCCAATGCCTTAGCATCCTAATTCCAGGTTTCCCAACCAATAAGAGCTGGTGGGCATGATGATATCTTGCACCTGATTTGAAGCATCACGATTTAAAAGCGACCCTACAAGAGTCAGAATAGATCCATTGTACAACTGTCAAGAGAGAGCCAGCTACTTAACTGATGGAATCTCAAGAAGGGAAGGCTACCCCCACTGTTCCCTGATGCATCTCTGGACATCAGGCTACAAGGACCCTCAGAGATTCTGTTCCTGGCAGACAGGAGCAAGAAGCCTGCCTCGAGACCAAACAGGCGTGGCTGCAGTGGCAGAGGAGGTTAATAGTGCGAGTTCGGTGCCTCACTCCTGAAGACAGTGCTGTAAGAGTTTCAATGACCTCACCAGGGCAGGAAAGGTGAGTAGCATGCCACATTCAAGTGCCAACCCCTTCACTCTGACTTCCCCAGCATTCCTTTGCACAGAACTCCTTGACAAACAGACCTAGCAGGTCAACCCATTCCTCTCTTTTGAGGCAACTCCTCACCTCACATCTCCATCTGACCAGCCACCACTCACATTCATTCTCATCTTATTGCCATGTTATACCGATACTTCATAGTGCTCGTCCACAAATGTGTGTTTTAATCCTCTTAACATATTCAATTTGTCACACTCATATCTCTCTTTTGTCTCCTTGAGAGAGGACAGAGCACCAGGGAGAAGCAGGGAACTGGGGGGAGGGGGGGGGTGGTGGGAGTGGCAGGAAGCCCTCCAGTCATAACCACCCTGACTACTGCAGACCAGAACCCACTGGAGATAAGCAGATTCTTAGCATGCATTGCCAATAGCGATGGAAAGTTGGGGGTTTCTTGACTACCTGTTGATAGAATTAAATATCACATGGCATACAACACCCACTCATGTCCAGTCACACAATCGAAAATGATGATCTGCACAATGAGGACTGAGAACCCTCTCACCTTGTCAGTTCTAATTCTTATCTTTCATCTCCCACAGTTCCTGCAAGCATCCCACATGAGCTGGTGCCAGAGGAGGAATGCTCCTCAGAGGAGGTCTCTCACTCTGAGGAAGCACCGTTATGCAACTCAAGCACCCTCCACCAGCACAGATATACACATCTCTGTGGGGCCTCCAAGACAGGTAGTTGGGTTGTAACAAGCTAAGATGCACATCGCAAATGAGAGGGGCAGTGGTGGAGACAGGGGCAGCAGTAGAGAGTCCCCGTCAGAGGGTGCAGGACCCTCCAAGCTCTGCTAAGCTAGGCACAGATGCTGAGCCTTGGGAATCGTCAATGAAGAGGAATATTCTGAAGCAGCAGCAATAAAAGTGTGTGGTTCTGCCAGCATTTCCAGCGACACTGCGCACAATTCAAGATTGCAAGAGTCCGTCTCCACCATGAGTGCCATGATATCTCAGAACTTTGTGCTGATGTCTGCCTCCAAGAAAAGAATGGCTACCTGCATAAAGCATTAGGCACAGCAGGCAACCCAGTGCATGCCAGCCCTGATCAATGGTCGGCACACTCAGTCTGCCAGCTTAAGTAGGTTGGAGGAAAGCCTCGCCTTGACTGTTTAGCCCCTCAATGAAGTGCAGCAAAGTGCTCTCCAGCTCTTGGCTAGCAGAGAAGTGCAGGTGAGCCATGACAGAGAAGATGGAGAAAGGGAACATGGAAGTGGGGACTCTGCTCAAAGCGCTTCCACTCCTCCCCATTTACCCCCACCCCACCAACCTCAGTCAGAAACCTACATGCTGCCTGCTGTCCCATTGTCTTTCCCTGCACAGGTGCAAATGGGGCAGTCTTTGGTGGGGGCTCTCACCGGCTCCAAAGCCCAGAGGAGCACACATCTCAGCAGTTAGAGCAGAGGAATGAGGAGCCTTCCCCCAGCTCTGCAGAAGCTACAGGGGTAGCACCATGTAGGAGTAATAGGAAAAGGAAGAGAAATACTTCATAGTTACAGAAGGGAAATCACTTGGGTGTTTAAAAGTTTGTTAAATTGTCACTTTTATTGCCCATGTTTACGTACCATAAAACATTATTTCAAAGTTCCGTTGTCCAGTCCCACCCCTTGTTGCCTGTCGCCTGCCAAGTGGCCATCAGCCTTGAGGAAAATGGTACGACAAGAATAGACGATGAGCAATAGCTGTTGGTGAAAGGGATGGATTGTTGATTGTGCCAATGGCTACATTACCTCAGATTAGCTGATACTTACTTGAATGAGTCTGTCCCAGGCATTCTCGGCATCTAAACGAGCGGCTGCAGGTACCCTAGCCACATCACACTCCTCCTCCTTTTCTTGCTCCTCCTGTGACTCCTCCTCTTCCTCCTTAGCTGTAGAGCATTCATCAACTCCTGCTGCAGCTCCAGACCTCACTGCTGCACTATGTTGTGCAAGGTGCAGCAGACCATTATCATTCTGGACACCCTTGATAGTGTATACTGATGGGCACCCCCAGATCTGTCCAGGAACCTGAATTTCATCATGAGCATCCCGAAGGCCTGCTCAATGACCACTCTTGTGTTCATGTGGCTTCCATTGTACCATTTTGTATGTCAGTGGTAGGATTCGTCACAGGTGTCATCAGCTACATCTGTAGAGGGTAGCCCTTGTCTCCAAGAAACCAACTGCTGACTCTGGAGATGCAAATATCTGTGGGAGACTTGACTGGGGCTGAATGAAGGCATCATAGCAGCTTCTTGCATGTCTTGCACACACATGATAATTTTTCAATGGTTGCATACCAACTGAACATTAATGGAGTAGATTTCCTTTCAAATGATCGATACTGCTGGTTGCATCTGGGGGCACTTTGATTGCCATATGTGCAATCTATAACTCCCTGTACTTGTGGAAATCCAGCCATAGCATCAAATCTGAGGGCCCTCTCATTCTGACTGGCCTTATCAGTAGTGAAGTAGACATAAGTGACAGCCCTGGCTACCATGGCACCCGTCACCTGGGAGATCAACTTGTTCACAACTGATTGTCAGATTCTGCAGATGTCACTAGCAGATCCCTGGAAGGAGTTGAAGGCAAAGAAATTCAGTGCTGTGGTGACTTTGACCATCATTGGCAATGCATGCCCACCTGACCCTCTGTTAAGGAGGAGGTCTTGTTCCAGGAAGCTGTAAATGTCAGCAATGACCTGATGTGAGAGTTTGAGCCTCCTGAGTTACAGGTGCTCAATCATGTCCAGAAAGCTAATCCTCTGCCTGTATACCCTGTGCTGGGGGTATTGCCTCTTGCGAGCTGGAGCTCTGCATCCATTCCCTCTGTCCTGTGGAGCAATAGGTGGCTGAGAGAAGGCTGCTGCTGCTCCTTTTGTTCTCATCAGAGGTCAAAATAAAGCTGCATTTGCTGCTGAAAAGACTGATAGCTGGGAATTGCCGATCATAGACGAAGAACTACAAGGCAGCTGAAATGACCTCCAAAGTCTTGAAAATAACCTCCAAAGCAGTGAAAGCACACACCCAGAACAGGTCCTGCGAGCAAAAGCCTTTCCCCTAGGCAAGGAAGCAAATGTCATATCTCTATATTTAAAGGTTTCCCAGCCTGTCAATTGCCCCAGCCCATCAATCCCCACAGTCCTCTCACCTTGTTCCAGGAAGCCTGGCAAATCCATGTGCTGGCAGTTAAAACTAGAATCCATGGTTAAAGATGCAGTCAATTGGCTTTTAGCAAAGGTTAATAGTAGATCCGTCTGTCTCATGAATGCGCTCCAGTTAAGTGTGGAAGTCGGCAGGTTCTTGCTGGCTTCCCGACACATCATCATTTTTTGATGTTTTAAGCTCTCACATGCACCAACTGCCCACGAGGTCAGGTTAAAATGCCCTCCGTATATTTAAAAAGTTATTTCTAAACATAAATACAAATTAACAAAACCTTAAATCTGCACATTGTAAGTTGCAATAAAAAGGAGGTGGTTTTGTTTCATAGAAGTTCAACACCATTGCCTGTTTAACTACAGATTAGTAGATTCACCCAGCCTTCCTAATTTTGTCACAACACATCTGCCTTCTTTCTAGGTCCAATCTTTCAATTTTGTTCCAACCTGACTATACCAGATTAAGCACTGAAGAAGACTCACAGAATGCACTGTTGCAGCTGTGTATGTTCACTTGATTAATGAGCAAATTGATATCTCACCCATTATTATATAGTACTGGTGTGAAAGACCTAGAAGTTACAAACACCATAAAATTACATCTGTGCTTGCTGATAACTATCTACATTTCAGTGCTTTTCCATATGACTGGAAAAATTTTGAATATTAATCTTAGTTTGAGATACAAAAGTATTTGCACAGTTAAATGATTCCACGTGTGACAGTGTGATTAAGAAGAAGATGAATGAAAGTGAAATGATGCAAGATGTTCAGATTATGTCACTTCAGATGCAGCAATATTTGTCCGAGAGATTACTATTCCAAAAGTATGAATTCATGTCAAATGTAAGCTGTAATAATTAGATTTCTATTACATAGAATTTACAGCACACAAAATGGGCCATTCAGCCCAATTGGTCCATGCCATTGTTTATGCTGCACACAAGCCTCTTCCCTCCCTTCTTCATCTAACCCTATCAGCATAAACGTCTCTTCCTTTCTCCCTCATGTGCTTATCTCACTTTCCCTTAAAGACATCTGCTATATGTCTCAACTACTCCTTGTGGTAGCATGTTCCACATTTTAACCACCCTGGGTAAAGAAGTACCTCCTGAACTGGATTTATTAGATGACTATCTTATAATTATGGTCCCTAGTTTTGGATTATCTATTAAGAAAAATATTTGAAAGAGAGCCAAGAGAACAAATTTTATTGACTGCAAAAATATTTGCTGTGATCCTCAATTATAAGTGTATCAGCCAGAATTTGCTGCAATGGCGATAAACAGCATAAGTTAGACCGCTGTGCTCCCTGATTATACCAAGATTTTCTGGACAAATGCTTAGAGAATGCCGCAGTGAACATAGCAGCAAATATGAAGCAGCATGGCCAATGGCCGGTGTGTTGATCCCGCCACCAAAATGACTTGCACTATAGCATGAAGCAGCAGAAGAACAGCTTTACTGGTTTATATAATAACCACCAACGGCATTGTACAAGACAATTAAAATTTTAGCTATACAGTAATGTTAGACCACGAATATTTTACTGTATTCACTTTCAAATTAATAATTGCAAAGTTCCAAATGTTTTAATGGCAGATCACGTGACCAGAGACAGTCACTGCCTTTTTGGGCTGGATTTTCCAATGGGCTTTGTTAAAATATTTTTAAAGGAATTTATGGTTAAACTGAATAAATGTTGGACCAGTTTTCTTTTTTAAAAAAAGAGAGCCATCAAGGGGGGGCACTGAAGGAACTGGTGGCAACAATGTTACTGGTTGTCACATGACTCAAGTTAAAGATAGAACAGAAACCCTGATAACAGGGGCAGAGAAGTGACAAGCATTCCCTTGATTGAACAAGCCCATTAGCAGCAGAGCACACCTGGGATGGGCAGAAAACTCAAGCTTTTTGGTTGTGAGTGAGTGTGTGTGTTTTACCTTCTGGAATGAGCAGAAATAAAGTCAAGTCTGTTGAAGAGTAAAAAGGAGAGAAGACCACAACCCGGCTTCATTTTCCAACATCTCTGAAGGACCCTGAGAAATCCATTGTGTCAATTCATCTCGTTTCCTGTACTTGAAGAAAGCCTGCTAAATTACTTTTCAACGCCGCCTGAAAAGAACTTTTCTGGAAGATCTCAGTGACCTGTCTACGTGTACTCAGAAGTTAGATTGTATGCCAGTTTTGGAACAACATATCTCATCTGCTGTTTTCTTCAAAAATGAGCAAGTATTCTGCCCAAGTTTTTTTGACTGTAACAGAGCTCTGAATTTATAAAAATCCCTTTTTTTCAGTTAACCGGTGTATATGTGTGTGTTTGTGAGTGTGAAGGGGCTAAGGTGAAAAGGGACTTTAAAGTTTAGTGAAAGTAAAAAGGGGAATTTTAAAAATTTGATGTTAGGACTTTAAAAAAATTTAATCTGTGTATTTATGTTTTACTTCATTACTAGTTAAGACTTGTTTTATAACAAACTGATAATTTTGTTGTTCATTAAAGAAACCTAGTTAGTATGTTCTATTCGGGGGGAAAATACAGTATATGATTGACTATATCAATAAGTGGGAACATTTAAAATAATACGTTGTGACCTGTGGAGAAATGGGACTAGAATAAACAGTGCATTCCTCCCGTCTCGGTCACAACAGCTTCAGGAACTCAATGTTGGGACCAAATGGGGGTCCCGGCCAGCAATTAACCTGCAGCACACCTGAAGGCACAAACTTCCTAGAGAAGACCTCCTAATTGGCCAACTCTGCGCTCGCCATCCTATTAAAGACAGCGGGCGGGCTCTCGGTGTTCCGTCCCAATCAGACGGCTGGCAGCTCTGGAGCCTCGGTAGCCCCACTGAGAGAGGTGGGCGCTGCTGCTGAACATGGTGGCACCCTCATGGTGGCGCCCTCAGAGGCCTATATTTGAAGAAACTTATTGGGGGCAAAGTGTTAGACCCCTCGAAGTGGAGAGGAAACCCCTCCTGGTGCATTCCTGCCAGTGGCTCCCTCTGGTGCATGCGGCATTGGCAGCAAAATGCCAGGATGCCCGCAAAATCAGATCTAATTGGGTCCGTAATTAGCTTAATTGGCTGCCCACCTCCGTGGTGCAGGCAGCCGATCTGGGTCCCCGCTCACCCACAAGAAACTTCCCTGGTGGCCAGAATGAGTCGGGGAATAGCCTCAATGCAGCTCCCCCTTTTTTTTTCCCGCACACCTGCCACCGCCCGGAAAATTTAGCCCTTTGATTACGTAAAGCAGAGAGATTCTGATTTCTTGCATACATGGATGTCATATATTGCGATTATAAACTGGCTTTCAGTTTTACCATTTTCATCACATCCTGTTCATATAGGAGCAGTTATCTATATACAGTATGTATATTTGTAATCAAATCAACCAAATCAAGATCAAATATGACTACAGTCAGCATTAGTAAACCCTCCATACATTGCCTTGGGACTATTACCTGCAAATGACAATAGTCTTGATCCATTGGAATTAGCCTCTTCTCACATTAAATTGCATTAATTCACACTTTCATCATTTCACACCATTAAAGTTAGAACAACTTTGTAACAGGTACATCGGTTTATTTCTGCTTTATTTTTCTCTTTGGTACGACACTAAAACAACTTGCTTCCTTAAATACAAGTCCACAAATCATGCCACGCCCAGTCTCCAATGCCATTACTTTTCAGTCTAGGTGATATCAGCACTAAAAATGACTTAAATGCAGCCAACATGGAAGATCCGTGAACACAGACCATCAAATTGGCGCAGGCTACCAAAGTTCTTGGAAGGACTGGTTCCCAGGGACAAGGTACTCAGGTCCGTGTGGAATTTATGGATGATAGCAACCGTTCCACCATTCAAAACGTGAAAGGACCAGTCAGTGAGGGAGATGTGCTCATACTTTTGAAGTCTGAGCGTGAAGCAAGATGATTACGATAACAGATCTACAAAACTGATGCCAACTGAAGCCTCGATCTAAATAACTGGCTGCAGCCAATACACAACATTTTTGACAAAATGGAACAACATTATTTAGAAGGTGTCATAATTATCCCTCTAGATGTTTTCGGCTTATTGTTTATCAATTGTTTAATTATATGCAGGTGGAGAGTGCTAATTGGGGTCTTTTTTGAGCACTTATGAGACACTCACTGAGACTGGTAGGGGTTTTGCATGAGGAGATACATGTTTGTACTCCTTTTTTACTCTATACAATAAATATGAAACTGAGTAAAGATAGGCTCTAGCATCATTCTTCCATAAAAAGCTTTCTAGAATTTAACGTGATAGCAGAGAATGGTTGCCTAACTAAAATCTCAATGGCTATTGTGGAAAATATGGCAGAAAGCAAGTGTAAATTGTCAGGGTATGATTACCCTCCAATTTTCTCTGAGTCTGAACCATATGACCAATGGAAGAATGAAGTACATATTTGGACATGGGTTACGTCCCTACCAAAGAGCAAACAAGGTATGGCTTTGGCGTTGTCACTTCCTACCAAAAATAAAATCACAAGTAAAGTGTTTTGTGAACTGGATGCTCGTCAGTTGGATACTGATGAAGGTTTGGATCTTTTGTTAGAAGTCTTGGATGAAATTTACAAGAAAGATGACCTATTGAATGTATATGAGGCATGGTCAGACTTTGGCAGATTTCAGAAAACAGATGGAGGAATGTATCATGGACTTTAACAGGCTGTATAGAAAATTGAGGAACTTCAATTTGGAGATCCTTGATTCAGTGCTAGCATTTAAATTGCGAGACTGTGCTCGGGTGTTGCATATGGACAGGCTCCTGGTTTTGACTGGGGTTTGGTTTTTGGAAAAAGACTCCCTGTTGGATCAGATGTCTGCTGCCTTAAAGAAATTCCTGGTAGAACAAACAGGGCATGCTGCAGTGACACAAAGAATGGAAGACTCAATGATTATCGGATTTTGAAATGGTCCAGATACTGGATGCAAATGTAAGTCCAATGGAAGAGTTAAAGACAGGAGGAATGAGGATGAAAGCACCTTTAGCAGGGCTGACTATTACAGCGGAAGACAGAATTGGAACAGCAATCCATGAATGCCCAAGGAACAATTAATAGATGCTTCAAGTGTGGCTCAAAGTATCATTAAGCAATGAACAGCCCTAAACAGAGGGGCAGAGTCTTACTTACTTACTGATACAGCACTGAAACAGGCCCTTCGACCCACCAAGTCTATGCCTACCAACAATCACCCATTTTATACTAATCCTACATTAATCCCATATCCCCACCCTTCTCCTACCACCTACCTACACTAGGGGCAATTTACAATGACCAATTTACCTATCAACCTACAAGTCTTTGGCTGTGGGAGGAAACCGGAGCACCCGGCGGAAACCCACGCGGTCACGGAGAACTTGCAAACTCCGCACAGGCAGTACCCAGAACTGAACCCAGGTCGCTGGAGCTGTGAGGCTGCGGTGCTAACCACTGCACCACTGTGCCACCCTTGAAATAACATATGGCACAGAGAATTCTGAGCAGAAGAGGAAGATATTGATGAACTAGTCACAGGGTGTTTAGTCCTGTGATGAATATGTCAGTCGCAGATTCATTCAACTGTGCTGTATTAGATACTGTCAATGTGCAAGCACTATATGCAACAGACTGGTTAAAATGTTATCTGGACTCATTCAGTAGTAAGAACGGATGCAAGGTTAAGAAGTATAAAAGTACTGTAAACTTTACGTTTGGTGATGACAATACATTGAAGTCACTGACGAGAATACTAATTTCATGTATAATAGCTGTTCCAAGCCACTTGATCAGGACTGATGTAGTCTCTACTGAGATACCTTTTACGGTTGAGTAATCCTTCAATGAAAAAGACACAAATGAAACTTGATATGGAGCATGATAAGGCAATTGTTTTTGGAAAGTCAGTGAATTTGCAGTTTACCCAGTCAGGGCATTATTGTATCCCCTTAACAAAACCTGATATTTCTAGTCAGAGTGTTAGAGAAGTATGAACAGCATCAGGTGATAAGAATCAGAGGAAAAAAAGCAAATTATCTAAAAGTTACACAGACAATTTGCTCATCCTTCTTGTCAAAGATTAAAAACCCTGCTAAAGGATGCAGGAGTGATTGATGAAGAATATGCAAGGACAATAGAAGACATTAGTGAAAAGTGTGAAATCTGTAAAAAAGTATTGGAGGACGCCATCACATCCTATTATAAGCCTTCCATTGGCATGCGATTTTAACAGGTAGTTGCTATGGATTTAAAGGTATGGGATGAAGCTAGGAATATTTTCATTCTACATTTTATAGACCTAGCAACTAGATTTAGTTTTTCTCGAATAATACATAGCAAGGACAAAAGGGTGATTGTAGATAAAATCATGGAGAAATCGACAGGACTGGACTTGGGGAACCAGCTAAGTTTCTGATTGGCAAATTCCCCTCCATTATCAATGCCGAATTCAGAGACGTGTGAAAATATGAACATTATGGTTATGAATATGGGCTCAGCAATGGGCTCTGTGAAAGGAATCATGCTGTGGTCGATGAAATGCTGCATAAAATCTTCAAAGTGGTTCCTGACAACGCAGCCGGCCACTGACGTCATCAGGCTGTGCCAAGGTGTGCACATGTGCAGACGGGCTCCTGCTCTCTGCGCGTGCGCTGCGTTACGACTTGCCAGGACTGCGTGACGTGTGCATCTTCGGGCAACGCGCCTGGTCGGCCTTTTAATGGCCACTTAAGGGTATTCTCCCGCCTCATAGGTATTTTACCCATGGCAAGCAGGCGTGCTGGGGATGTGAATGGCCACCCAGCGATAGCTGCTGGCCTTTCCGCATGTCGGGGGGGTGCCATGGCAGTCGGGCACAGGGTGCCTGATTGAGGGCTGCCCCCGCCTCCCAACCCACCCCCGGGACCAAAGATGTCCCCCCCCCACCCCCCAAACCACTACCCTGGCCTCGCCGCCACGACCGAACCCCCCCCACCCCCCCCCACCACCTTCCCGGCGAGGCAAGCCCAACTTACCTGAGGTCCTGGCTCCATGGCGTCGGCTGGGCTGCAGTCCCAGCAGTGACCACCGCTCCCGATGGCGCTGCTTGGACTAAAAGCTGCCAGCCCACTGATTGGCCGGCAGCTCACTGAGGTGGGACCTTCTCCCTCAAGCGGGTGGAAGTCCCGTCTCAGAAAAATTAAAGCCCGGGGACCCATAAAATGCGGGTTGAATCCCTGGGCTAGGCGGAAGCGGGTTCGCCACCGATTTTTAGGTCAGTGGCGAAGTCCCGTCCGCCTATGGTAAAATCCAGCCCTATGGATTGACCTTGTTGGATTGAAACAAATGCTGGAAAGAAAGGAAATCCCCAAACTTAAATGGGTAGACGCAAGTTATCAGCTATCCAATTCTTTTTACAAAAAGAACTGCTAGTACAAAGAATTTGTTAGGGGTGCTACAGGAGGGGCATCCCACAATGTAATACGCTGTACCTAATATAGAACTTATTTTGAAATGTTGTTTTTAACATGTTAATTTAAGTCTTATTTTGAGAAAGAAGGGAGCCTGTTAATTGTCTATCAACTGTTTGATTATATGCAAGTGGAGGGTGTTAATTGGGTTCTTACTTGAGAACTTATAAGGAGACACTTACTGAGACTGGTGGAGGTTTTGAGTGAGGAGCTGCATGTTTGTAATCCTTTTTACTCTGTACAATAAATGTGAAACTGAGCAAAGATATGCTCCAGCATCATGGGAACATAGGAGCAGGAGTAGGCCATTCAGCCCATTGAGTCTGCCTCGCCATTCAATACGATCATGGCTGATCACCACTTCAATGTCTTTTCCCACACTATCCCCATATCCCCGAATGTCATTGGTATTTAGAAATCTCTGCTTTAAACATACTCAATGACTGAGCTTCTACTGCCCTCTGGGGTAGAGAATTCCAAAGATTCACAACCTTCTGAGTAAAGAAATTTCTCCTCATCTCGATCCTAAGTGGCTTGCCCCTTATTTTGAAGTTGTGTCCCCTGGTTCTAGACTCCCCAACCAGGGGAAACATCTTAGCTGCATCTACCCTGTCTATCCCTTTAAAGTATTTTGCAGGTTTCAATGAGATCACTTCTCATTCCTCGAAGCTCTAGAGAATACAGGCCCAGTTTCCCCAATCTCTCTTCATAGGACAGTCCCCCCATCCTGGGAACAAGTCTGGTGAACCTTTGTTGCACTCCCTCTATGACAATAATATCCTTCCTCAGATAAGGGGCCAAAACTGCACACAGTACTCCAAGTGCGGTCTAACCAAGATTCTATACAATTGAAGCAACACTTCACTACTCCTGTACTCAAATCCTCATGCGATAAAGGCTAACATACCATTAGCCTTCTTAATTGCTTGCTGCAACTGCATGTTAGCTTTTAGTGACTTACTGACAAGGACACCCAGGTCCGTTTGTACATCTACACTTTCTAATCGCATACCATTTAAGAAATACTCTGCATATCTATTCCTCCTACCAAAGTAGATAACCTCACATTTTTCCACATTATATTCCATCTGCCACGTTCTTGCCCACTCACTGGGCTGAATTTTATTAGCGCGCCACACATTGCGGCGGCACACTTTGTATTCGGCGACCTTCCAACACGAAAGCACCGCTGAGCTCCCATGATATTTCGCGCGGGTGCTCATTTAAATGCAGGGTGCGGAGCATCATCTACGTCAACGGGAGCAGCCACACCGTCCCGGCAATGGGGTCTGGCGCCACCACGCAGGCACTGGCGTCATTTTTAAAGGGCTTCAAAAACTTAGCAAAAATTAAAATTTTTAAATGTATATGACTTTTCATCTTCTTGTGAAAAATAATTAGAAGATGGAGGCCCTTTCCCAACCCCCCAATGGTTTTTTATTGCCCTATATTCAGAAAACTTATTTTATTCACAACCCGAACTTTCCCCCCAACATTTGCCCTTCTCACATTTGCCCTTCAACCCCTTTCCCCATCCTCACAGCCAATAAAAAGTATTTTCCCCGCTACCCCCATCCAGCCCTGATAATTTCACTACTCGGAGGGCGGAGTTCCAGAGCGGTAAGTATAAAAAACTTACCTCGTGGATACACGGAGCAGACTTGGAGGGTGGAGTTAACCTCGGGGATTCTCGGAGCAGACTCGGAGGGCGGAGTTAACCTCGGAGATTCTCGGAGCAGACTCGGAGGGCGGAGTTAACCTCGGAGATTCTCAGAGCAGACTCGGTGGGCGGAGTTAACCTCGGAGATTCTCGGAACAGACTCGGAGGGCGGAGTTAACCTCGGAGATTCTCAGAGCAGACTCGGAGGGCGGAGTTAACCTCGGGGATTCTCGAAGCAGACTCGGAGGGCGGAGTTTCAGAGTGGTAAGTTACCTCGGGTGGGGGGAAAAAACTGAAAAAGTGACGTCACAGGAAAGATGTGACCTGATTGACTGGTAGGGAATCTGTACCGAATTTGAAAATAAAACTGATAAAAATTGATTAAAACACTAATTAACTAATTAATAAGTGGAGTAACTAAACCAGAGGGAGCAGATTACTGTATTTAGTTAGCATTTAATATTGAAGTAGAAATCTAGCACGAGGGGCCACATAGTCAAGTGCATCATAATTTAGTAAGGATTTAATAAGCATTTATTTATTTTAAATTAATTTATTAATTAGAGCTAGAAATGGCAGTCAGAGGGGTGAAGTGCTTCACCTGTGAGATGTGGGAGGTCCGTGACGTTTCCAGCATTCCGGTTGACTACATCTGCAGGAAGTGTACCCAGTTGCAGCTCCTCACAGACCGCATGGATCAGTTAGAGCGGCAACTGGATGCACTTAGGAGCATGCAGGTGGCAGAGAGTGTCATAGACAGGAGTTTTAGAGAAGTGGTTACACCCAAGGTGCAGGCAGATAGATGGGTGACCGCTAGAAGGGGCAGGCAGTCAGTGCAGGAATCCCCTGTGGCTATCCCCCTCTCTAACAAGTATACCGTTTTGGATACTGTTGGGGGGGGGGGGTGGCCTATCAGGTGAAAACAGCAGCAGCCAGAGCAGTGGCACCACGGCTGGCACTGTTGTTCAGCAGGGAGGGACACAGCGCAGAACAGCAATAGTTATAGGATACTCTATAGTCAGGGGCACAGATAGGCGCTTCTGTGGACGTGAAAGAGACTCCAGGATGGTATGTTGCCTCCCTGGTGCCAGGGTCAAGGATGTCTCTGAACGGACAGGGGGCATTCTGAAGGGGTGGGTGAACAGCCAGAGGTTGTGGTACACATCGGTACCAACGACATAGGCAGGAAGAGTGATGACGTCCTGCAGGGGGAGTTTAGGGAGTTAGGTAGTAAGCTAAAAAACAGGACCTCTAGGGTTGTAATCTCTGGATTACTCCCTGTGCCATGTGCCAGTGAGGCTAAAAATAGGAAGATAGTGCAGCTAAACAGGTGGCTGAGCAGCTGGTGTAGAAGGGAGGGTTTCAGATATCTGGACCATTGGGCTCTCTTCAGGGACAGATGGGACCTGTACAAGAAGGACGGGTTGCATCAAAACTGGAGGGGCACTAATATCCCCTGGCTGCGAGGTTTGCTAGCGTCACTCAGGAGGGTTTAAACTAGTGTGGCAGGGGGGTGGGAACCAGAGCAGTAGGACAGCTGGTGAAATAAATGAGGAGGACATAGTAAATAAGGCCAGTAGGACTAAGAGGAAGAGCAGGCAGGGAGATGCTGCTGAGCACAGCGGGACTGGTGGTCTGAAGTGCATTTGTTTCAATGCGAGAAGTATAATAGGTAAGGCAGATGAACTTAGAGCTTGGATTAGTACTTGGAAATATGATGTTGTTGCTATTACAGAGACTTGGTTGAGGGAAGGGCAGGATTGGCAGCTAAATATTCCAGGCTTTAGAAGCTTCAGGTGGGATAGATTAGATTAGATTAGAGATACAGCACTGAAACAGGCCCTTCGGCCCACCGAGTCTGTGCCGAACATCAACCACCCATTTATACTAATCCTATACTAATCCCATATTCCTACCAAACATCCCCACCTGTCCCTATATTTCCCTACCACCTACCTATACTAGTGACAATTTATAATGGCCAATTTACCTATCAACCTGCAAGTCTTTTGGCTTGTGGGAGGAAACCGGAGCACCCGGAGAAAACCCACACAGACACAGGGAGAACTTGCAAACTCCACACAGGCAGTACCCGGAATTGAACCTGGGTCACTGGAGCTGTGAGGCTGCGGTGCTAACCACTGCGCCACTGTGGGGATGTAAAAGGGGTGGGGGAGTTGCATTACTGGTGAAGGAGAATATCACAGCTGTACTGAGGGAGGACACCTCAGAGGGGTCATGCAGCGAGGCAATATGGGTGAAGCTCAGGAATAGGAAGAGTGCAGTCACAATGTTGGGGGTTTACTACAGGCCTCCCAACAGCCAGCGGGAGGTAGAGGAGCAGATATGTAGACAGATTTTTGAAAGATGTAAAGGTAACAGGGTGTTGTGTTGGTGTGTGATTTTAACTTCCCCTATATTGACTGGGACTCACTTAGTGCTAGGGGCTTGGATGGGGCAGAATTTGTGAGGAGCATCCAGGAGGGCTTATTGAAGCAGTATGTAGATAGTCCAACTCGGGATGGGGCCATTCTGGACCTGGTATTGGGGAATGAGCCTGGCCAGGTGGTCGATGTTTCAGTGGGTGAGCATTTCGGGAGCAGTGACCATAATTCCATAAGTTTTAAGGTACTTGTGGATAAGAGTAGTCCTCGGGTGAAGGTGCTAAATTGGGGGAAGGCTAATTATAACAATATTAGGCAGGAACTGAAGAAATTAGATTGGGGGTGGCTGTTTGAGGGTAAATCAACATCTGACATATGGGAGTCTTTCAAACGTCAGCTGATTAGAATCCAGGACCAGCATGTTCCTGTGAGGAAGAAAGACAAGTTTGGCAAGTTTCTGGAAGCTTGGATAACACGGGATATTGTGAGCCCAGTCAAAAAGAAAAAGGAAGCATTTGTAAGGGCTGGAAGGCTGGGAACAGATGAAGCACTTGAGGAATATAAAGACAGTAGGAAGGAACTTAAGCAAGGAGTTAGGAGGGCTAAAAGGGGTCATGAAAAGTCATTGGCAAACAGGATTAAGGAAAATCCCAAGGCTTTTTATACATATATAAAGAGCAAGAGGGTAACGAGGGAAAGGGTTGGCCCACTCAAGGACAGAGATGGGAATCTATGTGTGGAGCCAGAGGAAATGGGCGAGGTGCTAAATGAGAACTTTGCATCAGTCTTCACCAAAGAGAAGGACTTGGTGGATGATGAGCCTAGGGAAGGGAGTGCAGATAGTCTCAGTCATCTCATTATCAAAAAGGAGGAGGTGTTGGGTGTCTTGCAAAGCATTAAGGTAGATAAGTCCCCAGGGCCTGATGGGATCTACCCCAGAAAACTGAGGGAGGCAAGGGAAGAAATTGCTGGGGCCTTGACAGAAATCTTTGCATCCTCATTGGCTATAGGTGAGGTCCCAGAGGACTGGAGAATAGCCAATGTTGTGCCTTTGTTTAAGAAGGGTGGCAAGGATAATCCAGGAAATTATAGGCCGGTGAGCCTTACATCAGTGGTAGGGAAACTATTAGAGAGGATTATTCGGGACAGGATTTACTCCCATTTGGAAACAAACGAACTTATTAGCGAGAGACAGCATGGTTTTCTGAAGGGGAGGTCGTGTCTTACTAATTTGATTGAGTTTTTTGAGGAAGTGACGAAGATGATTGATGAAGGAAGGGCAGTGGATGTTATCTATATGGACTTTAGTAAAGCCTTTGACAAGGTCCCGCATGGCAGTCTGGTACAAAAGGTGAAGTCACACGGGATCAGGGGTGAGCTGGCAAGATGGATACAGAACTGGCTCGGTCACAGAAGACAGAGGGTATCAGTGAATGCGTGTTTTTCTGAATGGAGGAATGTGACGAGTGGTGTTCCGCAGGGATCAGTGCTGGGACCTTTGCTGTTTGTAGTATATATAAATGATTTGGAGGAAAATGTAGCTGGTCTGATTAGTAAGTTTGCGGACGACACAAGGTTGATGGAGTTGCGGATAATGATGAGGATTGTCAGAGGATACAGCAGGATATAGATCGGTTGGAGACTTGGGTGGAGAAATGGCAGATGGAGTTTAATCTGGACAATTGTGAGGTAATGCATTTTGGAAGGACTAATGCAGGTGGGAGGTATACAGTAAATGGCAGAACCCTTAGGAGTATTGACAGGCAGAGAGATCTGGCCGTACAGGTCCACAGGTCACTGAAAGTGGCAACGCAGGTGGATAAGGTAGTCAAGAAGGCATACGGCATGCTTGCCTTCATCGGTTGGGGCATAGAGTATAAAAATTGGCAAGTCATGTTGCAGCTGGACAGAACCTTAGTTAGGCCACACTTAGAATATTGCGTGCAATTCTGGTCACCACACTACCAGTAGGACGTGGAGGCTTTGGAGAGGGTACAGAAGAGGTTTACCAAGATGTTGCCTGGTCTGGAGGGCATTAGCTATGAGGAGAGGTTGGAAAAACTCGGATTGTTTTCACTGGAACGACGGAGGTGGAGGGGCGACATGATAGAGGTTTACAAAGTTATGAGCGGCATGGACAGAGTGGATAGTCAGAAGCTTTTTCCCAGGGTGGAAGAGTCAGTTACTAGGAGACATAGGTTTAAGGTGCGAGGGGCAAAGTTTAAAGGGGATGTGCGAGGCAAATTTTTTTACACAGAGGGTGGTGAGTGCCTGGAACTTGCTGCCAGGGGAGGTGGTGGAAGCAGATACGATAGCGACGTTTAAGAGACATCTTGACAAATACATGAATAGGAAGGGAATAGAGGGATATGGGCCCTGGAAGTGCAGAAGGTGTTAGTTTAGGCCGGCATCAAGATCGGCGCAGGCTTGGAGGGCCAAATGGCCTGTTCCTGTGCTGGACTGTTCTTTGTTCTTTGTACTCCCCCCTCCCCACTAGTGTCTCACCCCGGAACTCCAAATGGAGTTCTGAAGGTGCGCGAGGTGCAGCTGACGGGAGTAAAATCAACGTGGGAAGACTGCCGGGACCAGGTAAGTTAATTTACATTTCGTTTTAATTCATTTAAATATGTAAATAAAGGCATAAGCCGCAACGAGTCCTCCCCGGCGCTGGTAAAATGTGGCGAGGCCTTCTCGGCGTCGGGGTCATGGCGGGCCTCTCCCGCAAGTATTTTCCAGGCACCCCCGCCATGACCCCCGATATCGAGGGGCTGGTAAAATTCAGCCCACTAAGTCTGTCCAAATCCTTTTGAAGCCACTTTGCATCTTCCTCACAACACACATTCCCACCTCGTTTTGTGTCATCCACGAACTTGGAAATATTACATTTCACATCCAGATCATAGAGTCACAGTTATACAGCACAGAAACAGGCTCTTCAGCCCATCGTATCCATGCCAGCCATCAAGCACCTACCTATTCTAATCCCATTTTCCAGCACTTGGCCCATAGCCTTGTGTGCTATGGCATTTCAAGTGCTCATCTAAATACCTCTTAAATGTTGAGAGTTCCTGCCTCTACCCCCATTTCAGGCAGTATGTTCCAGATTCCAACGGACAAAAAATTTGTCCTCAAATCCCCTCTAAACCTCCTGCCCCTTACTGTAAATCTATGCCCCCTGGTTATTGACATCTCTGCCCCCTGGTTATTGACACCTCCGCGAAGGGAAAAAGTTTATTCCTATCTAACCTATCTATGCCCCTCATAATTTTGTATACCTCAATCAGGTCCCCCCTCAGCCTTCTCTGCTCTAAGGAAATCAACCCTAGCCTATCCAGTCTCGCATCATAACTGAAATGCACCAGCCCAGGCAGAATCACAGAATAATACAGTGCAGGAGGCCCTTCGGCCCATCGAGTCTGCACCGATGCATTAAAACACCTGACCTGTCTACCTAATCCCATTTGCCAGCACTTGGCCCATAGCCTTGAATGTTATGACGTGCCAAGTGCTCATCCAGGTACTTTTTAAAGGATGTGAGGCAACCTGCCTCGACCACCCTCCCAGGCAGGGCATTCCAGATCGTCACCACCCTCTGGGTTAGAAAGTTTTTCTTCAAATCCCCCATAAACCTCCCGCCCCTCCCTTAAACTTGTGACCTCTCATAACTGACCCTTCAACTAAGGGGAACAGCTGCTCCCTATCCACCCTGTCCATGCCCCTCATAATCTTGTACACCTCGATCAGGTCACCCCTCAGTCTTCTCTGCTCCAGTGAAAACAACCCAAGCCTATCCAACCTCTCTTCATAGCTTAAATGTTCCATCCCAGGCAACATCCTGGTGAATCGCCTCTGCACCCCCTCCAATGCAATCACATCCTTCCTATAATGTGGCGACCAGAATTGCACACAGTACTCCAGCTGTGGCCTTACCAAAGTTCTATACAACTCCAACATGACCTCCCTGCTTTTGTAATCTATGCCTCGATTGATAAAGGCAAGTGTCCCATATGCCTTTTTCACCACCCTACTAACCTGCCCTTCTGCCTTCAGAGATCTATGGACAAACACGCCAACTTCCTCGGAACTTCCCAGTGTCAGGCCATTCATTGAATACTTCCGTGTCACATTACTCCTTCCAAAGTGTATCACCTCACACTTTTCAGCGTTAAATTCCATCTGCCACTTTTCTGCCCATTTGACCATCCCGTCTATATCTTCCTGTAACCCAAGACACTCCACCTCACTGTTAACCACTTGGCCAATCTTTGCGTCATCCGCGAACTTACTGATCCTACCCCCCACATAGTCAACTATGTCGTTTATATAAATGACAAACAATAGGGGACCCAGCACAGATCCCTGTGGTACGCCACTGGATACTGGCTTCCAGTCACTAAAACAGCCATCTGTCATCTCTCTGTCTCCGACAGCTAAGCCAATTTTGAATCCACCTTATCAAGTTACCTTGTATCCTATGTGCATTTGCTTTCTTGATAAGTCTCCCATGTGGGACCTTGTCAAAGGCTTTGCTGAAATCCATGTAAACGACATCAACTGCACTACCCTCATCTATACACCTGGTCATATGCTCAAAAAATTCAATCAAATATGTAAGGCATGACCTCCCTCTGACAAAGCCATGCTGACTATTCCAAATCAAATTTTGCCTCTCCAAGTGGAGATAGATTCTGTCCTTCAGAATTCTCTCCAATAGTTTCCCTACCACTGACGTGAGACTCACTGGTCTGTAGTTCCCTGGCTTATCTCTACAACCTTTCTTAAATAGTGAGACCACATTAGCTGTTCTCCAGTCCTCTGGCACCTCCCCTGTGGCCAGAGCGGAATTAAAAATTTGGGTCAGAGCCCCTGCAATCTCTACCCTCGCCTCCCACAGCATGCTGGGACACAAATTGTCTAGACCTGGAGATTTGTCCACTTTTAAGCCTGCCAAAACCTCCAATACCTTGTCACTCCCTATGACAATTTGCTCAAGAACCTCACAGTCTCTCTCTCGGAGTTCCATATCTATATCCTCATTCTCGTGGGTGAAAACAGATGTGAAGTATTCATTCAACACCCTACCAATGTCCTCTGGCTCCACCCACAGATTTCCCCTTTAGTCCCTAATGGGTCCTACTCTTTCCCTGGTTATCCTCTTCCCATTGATATACTTAGAGAATATCTTGGGATTTTCCCGACTTTTACCAGCCAGAGCTTTCTCATATCCCCTCTTTGCTCTCCTAATTGCTTTCTTAAACTCCATCCTACACTTTCTGTACTCCACTAATGCTTCCATTGATTTGCTCTCCTTGATCCTCTCCTTAATCCAGGATTAAGGAAAATCCCAAGGCTTTTTATACGTATATAAAGAGCAAGAGGGTAACTAGGGAAAGGGTTGGCCCACTCAAGGACAGAGAAGGGAATCTACGTGTGGAGCCAGAGGAAATGGGCGAGGTACTAAATGAGTGCTTTGCATCAGTATTTATCAAAGAGAAGGACTTGGGGGATGATGAGCCTCGGGAAGGGTGTGTCGATAGTCTCAGTCATCTCATTATCAAAAAGGAGGAGGTGTTGGGTGTCTTGCAAAGCATTAAGGTAGATAAGTCCCCAGGGCCTGATGGGATCTACCCCAGAATACTGAGGGAGGCAAGGGAAGAAATTGCTGGGGCCTTGACAGAAATCTTTGCATCCTCATTGGCTACAGGTGAGGTCCCAGAGGACTGGAGAATAGCCAATGTTGTGCCTTTGTTTAAGAAGGGTAGCAAGGATAATCCAGGAAATTATAGGCCGGTGAGCCTTACGTCAGTGGTAGGGAAACTATTAGAGAGGATTCTTCGGGGCAGGATTTACTCCCATTTGGAAACAAACGCACTGATGAGCGAAAGGCAGCACGATTTTGAAGGGGAGGTCGTGTCTCACTAATTTAATTGAGTTTTTTGAGGAAGTGACAAAGATGATTGATGAAGGAAGGGCAGTGGATGTTATCCATACGGACTTTAGTAAAGCCTTTGACAAGGTCCCTCATGGCAGACTGATACAAAAGGTGAAGTCACACGGGATCAGAGGTGAGCTGGCAAGAGGGATACAGAACTGGCTCAGTCATAGAAGACAGAGGGTAGCAGGAGAAGGGTGCTTTTCTGAATGGAGGGATGTGACTAGTGGTGTTCCACAGGGATCAGTGCTGGGACCTTTGCTGTTTGTCGTATATATAAATGATTTGGAGGAAAATGTAGCTGGTCTGATAGTAAGTTTGCGGACGACACAAAGGTTGGTGGAGTTGCGGATAGTGATGAGGATTGTCAGAGGATACAGCAGGATATAGATCGGTTGGAGACTTGGGCGGAGAAATGGCAGATGGAGTTTAATCCGGACAAATGTGAGGTAATGCATTTTGGAAGGTCGAATGCAGGTGGGAGGTATACAGTAAATGGCAGAACCCTTAAGTATTGACAGGCAGAGAGATCTGGGCGTACAGGTCCACAGGTCACTGAAAGTGGCAACGCAGGTGGATAAGGTAGTCAAAAAGGCATACGGCATGCTTGCCTTCATCGGTTGGGGCACAGAGTATAAAAATTGGCAAGTCATGCTACAGCTGTACAGAACTTTAGTTCAGCCACACTTAGAATATTGCGTGCAATTCTGGTCGCCACACTACCAGAAGGACGTGGAGGCTTTGAAGAGGGTACAGAAGAGGTTTACCAGCATGTTGCCTGGTCTGGAGGGCATTAGCTATGAGCAGAGGTTGGATAAACTCGGATTGTTTTCACTGGAACGACGGAGGTGGAGGGGCGACACGATAGAGGTTTACAAAGTTATGAGCGGCATGGACAGAGTGGATAGTCAGAAGCTTCTTCCCAGGGTGGAAGAGTCAGTTACTAGGGGACATAGGTTTAAGGTGAGAGGGGCAAAGTTTAGAGGGGATGTGCGAGGCAAGTTCTTTACACAGAGGGTGGTGAGTGCCTGGAACTTGCTGCGAGGAGAGGTGGTGGAAGCAGGTACAATAGCGACGTTTAAGAGGCATCTTGACAAATACATGAATAGGGTGGGAATAGAGGGATACGGTCCCCAGAAGTGCAGAAGGTTTTAGTTTAGGCAGGCATCAAGATCGGCGCAGGCTTGGTGGGCCGAATGGCCTGTTCCTGTGCTGTACTGTTCTTTGTTCTTTGTATTTGCTAAAAACCTCTCTTTTCCTTCTCATCGTACCCTGAATGTTTCTGGTCATCCATGGTTCTCTGGGATTGTTGCTCCTACCTATTATCCTAGAGGGAACATGTTGGGCCTGTACCCTCCCCGTTTCCTTTTTGAATGCCCCCCACTGCTCTTCTGTAGATTTCCTGACAAGTAACTCTTTCCAGTCTACCTTGGCCAGATCCTGCCTTATTTTACTAAAATTCGCTCTCCCCCAATCCAAAACCTTTTTTTGCAACTTGTCTATTTCTTTCTCCATAGCAAGCTTAAATTGTACCATGTTGTGGTCGCTATCACCAAAATGCACCCCCACCAACACATCAACCACCTGTCTGGCTTCATTCCCCAGAATTAGGTCCAGCACTGCACCCTCCCTTGTTGGATCCTCTACATATTTCGCTTAAAATGTCCTCCTGTATACATTTTAAGAACTCCACTCCATCTCCGCCCTGAACACGATGACTATCCCAATTAATGTTGGGAAAGTTGAAATCTCCTAATATAATTACCCTATTATTTTTACACACCTCTGCAAATTGCACACATACTTGCTCCTCAATTTCCCGCTGACTATCTGGGGTCTATAATGAATACCTGGCAATGTGTCTGTCCCTTTTTTATTCCTAAACTCTCCCCATAAAGCTTCATTTGATGCCCCCTCCAAGATATCATCTCTCCTTACGGCAGTAAATGACTCCTTAACTAATATTGCAATGCCCCCTCCTCTTTTACCCCCTCCTCTGTCTCGCCTGAAGATTCTATATCCCGGGATATTGAGCTGCCGATCCTGCCCCTCCCTCAACCATGTCTCCGTGATGGCTACTATATCACAATTCCACGTGTCAATCATTGCCCTTAACTCATCCGTTTTACCTGCAATACTCCTGGCATTAAAGTAGAGGCCTTCCATCCTGGTCTTACTCCCTTGGAACTTACTTCCGCTGTATTCCCTCTGACTTGTTCGCTTTCCTGTGTTTAGCTGTGTCCCTATTCTGCTAGGAGTCTGCATCCCCTCCCCCTGCCAAATTGGTTTAAACTCCTCCCAACAGCACTCGCAAACCCGCCAGCAAGGATGTTAGTCCCCCTCTGGTTCAGATGTAGACTGTCCCGTTTGTACAGGTCCCACCTTCCCCAGAAATGGTCCCAGTGGTCCAGGAATCTAAAACCCTCCCTCCTGCACCAACTCTTAAGCCCAGCATTCATCTGTGCTTTTCTCCTATTTCTATACTCGCTAGCCCGTGGCACTGGGAGTAATCCAGAGATGCAACCCGAGAGGTCCTGCTTTTTAGTCTACTGCCTAACTCCCTGAATTCATAATGCAAAACCTCATCCCTCTTTCTACCTATGTCATTGGTACCAACATGTACCATGACCTCTGTCTTATCACCCTCCCCCTTCAGGAAGCCCTGCAGCCGTTCAGTGACATCCCGGACCCTGGCACCAGGGAGGCAACACACCATCCTGGAGTCACGTTGACGGCCACAGTAGCGCCTATCTGTTCCCCTGACTATAGAATCCCCTATTACTATTGCTCTTCCTCTCTTTCCCCCTTCCTGTGCAGACAGGCTGCTTGCTGTGCCAGAAACTTGGCTCTGTCCGCACTCCCTGGAGGAACCAGCCTCATCAGCCTCCAAAATGGAATACCGATTTGCAAGCGGGACCCCAGGGGACTCCTGAACTACCTGCCTGATTCTCTTGGACTGCCTGGTGGTCACCCATTCCCTTCCTTCCTCAAGTCCCTTCAGCTGCGGTGTGACCACCTCTCTATACGTGCTATCCACAATGCTCTCAGACTCGCGGATGCTCCACAATGTTTCCAGCCACCGTTCCAGCTCTGAAACCCGAGCTTCCAGGAGCTGCAGCTGGACACATTTCCTGCACACATGCTGGTTCCGGGGACTGGAAATGTTCCCGGATTCCCACATGCAGCAAGAGGAGCAAACCACGGCTTCAAGCTCTCCTGCAATGACTAAACCCTTTAAATTTAAAACTTTAGAAGATTATAATTAAAAAAAACAACTAAGTCTTGTTAAAACAATGACTTACAATTCAATCCACTTTGAAAAATACCCACCAGGACTTACTCACCAGTCAGCTGTGCTCTTTGGAAACTCTCGGCTCCCCTCACTCTGAGGACTGGTAGGAAATGAAAGGAGCTCCTCGCTCCCTCCTCACTGAACTTCCTCAGTCACCAAACTTCCAATTTAACACTCTAATGCAACCCAAGTCAGCACTCCAATGCAAACAAGGTCAGCACTGTAAGATGGCGCACTTTTATACTGACTGATTCTAGCCCCTGAAAACTGGTTTAAGCCAATTCTCTAATTAACAAGGTGCAGCTGCAAGCAGAGCCTGAGTGAACTCTGTTTAAAGCTGGTCTAAAACTCACCTTCTCCAACCCAAACAGCAACTGTTAAGATAATCTGCTAAATAAAAGACAGACTAGACTTAAGATAAAATTGACCCTTAATTATCCTCAGTCACCAAACTTCCACTTTAACACTCTCATGCAACCCAAGTCAGTGCAAACCAGGCAACATCCTGGTGAATCTCCTCTGCACCCTTTCCAGTGCAATCGTATCCGTCCTATCGTGTTGTGACCAGAACTGTACACAGTACTCCAACTGTGGCCTAACTAGTGTTTTATACAGCTCCATCATAACCTCCCTGCTCTTATGTTCTATGCCTCGGCTAATAAAGGCAAGTATCCCATATGCCTTCCCAACCACCTTATCTACCTGTGCTGCTGCCTTCAGTGATCTATGGACAAGTACACCAAGGTCCCTTTGACCCTCTGTACTTCCTAGGGTCCTGCCATCCATTGTATATTCCCTTGCCTTGTTAGTCCTCCCAAAATGCATCACCTCACACTTCTCAGGATGAAATTCCATTTGCCACTGCTCTGCCCATCTTACCAGCCCATCTATGTCGTCCTTTAATCTAAGGCTTTCCTCCTCACTATTTACGACACCACCAATTTTCGTGTTGTATATATATATGTGAACAGCTGGAGCCCAAGTACTGATCCTTGCAGTACCCCACTAGTTACAGCCTGCCAATGCGAGAATTGCATAATGTCCCATTTATTCCTGCTCTCTGTTTTTTGCCTGTTAACCATCCTTAATCCATGCCAGTATATTACCTCCTATCCCATGGGCTTTAATTTTGCTAACCAATCTCCTGTTGGGGACTTTATCAAAAGCCTTCTGAAAATCCAAGTATACTACGTCCACCCTTTATCAATTCTGTTAGTACCATTCTCAAAAAACTCCCAATAGGTTCGTCAAACATGATTTCCCTTGCATAAATCCATGTTGACTATGCCCAATCAGATCATTATTATCCAAGTGTCTATTTCACATCCTTTAGAATAGATTCTAGCATTTTCCCTCCTACTGATGTAAGGCTAACAGGTCTGTAGTTCCCTCCTTAACAAGCTTTCTGAAATTTAACAATGGCTGAGCTGTCCAGTTTGTTGGCTCCACTTCCGACAGTTTTGGACAGAAGAATGGAGTGTAACAGTGTTGTGTCCTAGCTTCACTCATTTTGGCATCTTCTTCTCCATGCTTTTGACCTTTGACTTCCCTGCAGATATGGAAAGAGTCTACTTCACACTAGGTTAGATGGCAAGCTCTACAATCTATCAAGGCTGAAAGTAAAGACAAAAACACACTGCATCCTGATCAGAGAACTCCTCTACACTGATGATGCTGCGCTAGGTCGCTCACAGGGAAACTCAGCTACAAAGACTCTTGGACTGTCTCTCCCGTGCCTGTAACATATAAGCATCAAGAAAAACATGGCCATGGGACAAAGTATTGCATCTCCACCCCTGATCACACTAAATAACACCCCACTGGAAGTGGTTAGCAAATCCTACTACCTTGGGTCCATGATGACAGACATTCTGTCCCTTGATGCACAGCCCGATAAAAATGTAGGGAAAGCAGCTACCACTTTTGGCCGAAACGCGCATGGGATAACACCAAGCTGACCCTTAGGACCAAGCTGATGGTTTATAAGGCCTGTGTTCTCAGCACCTTGCTGTATGGCTGTGAAACATGGGTGACTTACAGCTACCAGGAAAAGAAGCTCAATAATTTCCATTTTCGCTGTCTGCGGCACATTTCGGGTATATCCTGGCAGGACAAAATCGCAAATGTGGCAGTCCTCTCAAAGGCAGAGCTCCCAAGTATGTTGGCACTAATCAAACAGAGGTGGCTCCGGTGGATCGGGCACCTCCGCAGGATGAAAGACAGTTGCATATCCAAGGACCTTCTGTTTGGTGAGGTAGCCGGGCCCAGACAACCAGTGGGGTGCCAAAAGCTCAACTTCAAGGATGCTTGCAAGCATGACACGAAGACCCTAAATGTCGACTATCACACTTGGGAGTTACTAGCTGGTGAAAGAGGGAAATGGTGACACATCCTGCAGACTGGTGTGCACTTCCACGATGAGCAGTTGCTACAGGAGCTTGGCAACAGGCACCAATGTCAAAAACGACAACTCACAGCATCACTTGACAGCTTCACATGCAGCACTTATGTCAGAACTTGCCTCTCAAGGATTGGCCTTCACAGCCATCAACAAAGGAGCATCAAGAGAAGACACCCCATTGGTTGTCTGGGCCCAGCTGCGTGTCCATCATCTTTTGAAGCTGGAAGGATGCCAACCTGAGCTGTCCAAAAATCAGACCAATTCATGGCAATGGTGTAAGTAATTGCAGTAAAGACTCACACCGTAATTTCCTGGAATTTCTGTAACAAAATAATCTGGACACTGTAGATGCGCCATTATGCCACAGGTTTTCAGCTAATTTAGGCTGTATAACTCATTCATGATTGTACCACATTACTTAACCTTTTGTATTCATGTCATATATCACATTCACTCAACTTTCATCAAGAATATCGCAAAATTTATAGTAACTTTTACTTTCAATAGATAGCAAATTTACTGTATTCAAAAAAGTATTTAACTGCAAGCATATTTGCGACAATGTAACTTTGCCATATAATGGAATTGCTTTATGAATAAACACTAAAACATCCAAAAAGGATATAGGGATTCTTTTCTAGGCATAAAATATTTGAAAATGTATTTTAATAAAATAAAAATTGGTAACTAATTCATTAAGACAAGCAATAATCCCAAAGGATGTTTAAAGTAATCTCCATGGGATCAATAATGCAATCCCGTTGTAGCAGCTGTGTTCCATGCTACACACATAACTAAGGTACGAAGCTGACCTCTTACCAGAATGCGAGGTCAGCTCCTTTAACTAAATATTCTACATTTCTGGAGCACATAGTAGGGAGAAGTGTATTATTGGATGCCAACACCTCATAAAAATTTGTTGGCTGTCTCTAAAAGGTAACAGTATCAAAATTTTTAAAAAAAGCTTGGGAAGGTCCAAAGGAAGAGAGTGCAGCTTTACAAAAGGTATCAGTAGGTGGAACTATTGAAAAACATCCAAAAAGATAAACATACTAAGAGATGAAAACAGCACCCAAAACTACAGAAATAGCTGCAAAGAAAATACTTGGCACAAGTCACTCCTATGGAGCCAAGGAACCAA
Source organism: Heterodontus francisci (assembly GCF_036365525.1). NCBI lineage: Eukaryota > Metazoa > Chordata > Chondrichthyes > Heterodontiformes > Heterodontidae > Heterodontus > Heterodontus francisci. Next base: position 87,358,257 of record NC_090372.1, read on the forward strand.
CATCTTGGAAGGGGCTTTTGTCTGCAAGACCCATTTCATACGGGTGTTGAACATCAGAGCAGATTTCAAGTGCTCAAAGTACAAAATATAGAGATCTCTTAATTTGAATAAAACTCAGCAGCATAAGGAGTCTAATATACAATGGGTATGCAGCATTCTTATTAACATGCTACACACAGGGGACGCTGAGCAATTTTCTGATTTCAGTGCAGGGAGTTGGCATCCAACATACATCAGTGCTATTGGCACTAAGTATCACATTAATGATCATTATTTCATAAAGGTGCTGCAGTAAGCAACAGAAATAGACCTCCAAAATACCAAAATAATAGTCTGTTTGATTCACGTGCAGTGAGTGGAGCATTTGATCTGTATATAAACAATCTTACTATGTGTAAAGCAAAACATCAGAACCAACAGCAAGTTTCTTCAAGCTACTAATTCGTTTTGCTATTTTGTTAAATTATCATTTGTAAAAACTGGGATACTTCAGCAATTATGGTAGATCATCTTCCGCCTAAACAAAATAAGTTGAGGGATGTGGAGCAACCCAAGAATGCATAATCATTACTGCAATATTCTTTTATATCAAGTTTATAAACACTTTTACAAGCTGCAGTAGAAATGAAGTAATGTCATCCTAGCTAATTGGCCAGATGGCCTAATCACATTTTTTTTATTCCATTCTTGGGATGTGAGCGTCACTTACAAGGCCAGCATTTATTGCTCATCCCTAATTCCCCTTGAAAGGGTGATGGTGAGCAGCCTTCTTGAACTGCTGCAGTCCATGTGGTGTAGGTACACCCACAATGCTACTCGGGAAGGAGTTCCAGGATTTTGACCCAGCAAGAATGAATGAATGGCAATATAGTTCCAAGTCAGGATGGTGAGTGACTTGGAAGGGAACTTGCAGGTGGTGGTGTTCTCACACGTCTGCTACCTTGTTCTTCTACATGGTAGAGATCACGGGTTTGGGAGGTGCTGTCAAAGGAGCCTTGGTGAGTTGCTGTAGTCCATCTTGTAGATAGTACACAGTGCTGCCACTGTGCACAGGTGCTGGTGGGAGTGAGTATTTAAAGTGGTGGATGGGGTGCCAATCAAGTGGGCTGCTTTGTCTTGGATGGTGTTGAGCTTCTTGAGTGTTGTTGGAACTGCACTCATCTAGGCAACTAGAGAGTATTCTATCACATTCCTGACTTGTGCCTTGTAGATGACGGACAGACTTTGAGAGTCAGGAGGCGAGTTAGTCGTCACAAAATCTTCAGCCTCTGACCAGCTCTTGTAGCCACAATATTTGTATGGCTGGCCCAGCTAAGTTTCTGGTCAATGGTGACACCCCAGGATGTTGATCCCCCAGTGGGGGATTCAACAATGGTAATGCCAAGGAATGTCAAGGGGAGTGGTTGGATTCTCTCTTGTTGAAGATGATCATTGCCTCGCACTTGTTTAGCGCAAATGTTACTTTGTTGTCAGTGTACAAAGGTTCAAATCTAGCAAGTGATATTGCACATTGTCGCCACATTTTTCTAAAACTCCGTGGGCTGGATTTTTGTTTTGGGGTCGGGTGAATTTCTGGGTTCTGACCCCGTGTTGCATTGGCATCAAACACCCGGCAAGATTGTTGTAGGTTGGCCAATTAGTGGCCAGGAAGTGCACTCGCTGTCCAATTAAGGACAGTGAGTGGCCTCCCGAGATGGGAGGGCCAATAGGAGGCCCTCTAGCATTGACATAGCGGCAGCCCCACCGTCCGAAGTGGGAACTGCAGATGCAGGTAAGAGTGAGAGACAGACAGCACCCCATGATGGAGGCACCCTCTGAAGAGAAGTTTAAAAAATTTCACATTAAAAAGGCCACAGCTGCCAGGCTATCATCATGGAGGGGAAAACCCTCCACTACACAGCCAGCAGCCACAGCTGTGGCACAACGGCCACGGCGGGTGGTTCTCCTAGTGGAAAGCAGCGGTAGTCTGCCACCAGGAAGCTGCCTCCATCCCCTGGCTGTGCTATGGCATCAGTGAGGGGCCCGTAACCCGTAAGCCAACTGGAAAATTCAGGTCAGTTTCTGCTGAGTGGCCTTAACAGGTCATTTAATTGGTTTAATAGGCTACCCGCCGTTTGCAGGCGAGTAGTCGTCATCCCCGCTCCTCCCAGAACGAAAATGGCCCGGAGACAGGAACTTACTGGCAACCTGTCAAGCCACTCTCCAGCACCAATTGTCAGGCCTTCCCATTTCCAGTCCCACCTCCTCCGACAACTCTGCCCCATGTATGCTTCCAAGCTAACAATCTCTACTTCATCTTTCAAAAATATTAATGTAAAGCCAAAGATCTTATTAGTGCAAGTTTCATTTCCTTGTTTTCCCTTTTCTACATTTGCTTCTCCAGTTTGGAAAAAGCTCTTGTCTGAGTTGTTCAGTTAGATTAGTAGATTAGAGAGTGAGCTTGAAAGGGTTTTGTGCACATGGGTTCAAATACAGTACTCATACTTTTATGATTTTTATTCAGAGGCGGGGGTATTCTGCAGCATTACTTTTATTTTTGTGTCAAATTATTTTCCAAAACCAAAACATTATTTTCCAAATAATAATTTGTTGTGAAAACAGCAGAAGGATTACACTGGTAGGATAGACAATGTATTACATCACAATTGCCTGATAATAGCACAAGTACTTTGAAATAGTTGTTTGTCATTCATGAGTTTGCCACCTGATGTCTTAACATTGACTTTAACCACAGCTCCCATTTTCTTTTGGATAGCAGATGCCAGCAATGTAGCCTGAGTGGTGCCCCTGCATCAGAGAATGAGGAGGGTTGGTGCTTGAGATGGGAAGTCCCTGTCAGTACATGGCTGGCAGGGTGGTCTTCACCCCTGGCATCACCAGTCTTTTTCTTCTATCATAGTCCCGGGTCACTGGAGCCTTTTCCACAATGCAAAATTTTCCATGCTTCCTTCCCCGTCTGCTATTCTGCTGTAACTATATTGCACATCCTCTGCACTTTGGATACATTTTTTATTTCTCTCATTTTTGTCACCTCTCAGACCAGTCTCACTTTGTCATTTAATCATCTCCTGGCCTCCACCTAGGTCACTATTTTTTCCTCCCTACCCCATTTTCCTTGGCTCTATCCCTCCTTATGGGCTGTTCATCTGTAACATCTCCCAGTTCTGATGAAAGGTCATCAACCCTACACTTTCCTTACCACAGCTGCTGTCTGATCTGCTGAGTGTTTCCAGCATTTTCTGTTGTATTTTGGAACAGCTGCCTGTTTTATATTCTGCCCCATTTTACTTTCCAAGAATAACAACTTCCAGTGAAGTCAATGCTCCTCTGTTATTGAGGAAGAAGATATCTATAATAATTTCAACTTTTGGAAGGAGACATTGGCCTCGATATTAACCTCACTCCCACCCCCAACCCACCTTGAGAGGTGGCTGAACTCCACGAGGTAAATAGGGCCGGGGGAGCAGAAATGCTCTCCCCGATCCAATTTTACATGCCCCTCCTCCGCTGCCACTATTCTTTCTTCCTCCAGATTTCTGGGAACCGCCCCCAAGGGTTCCCAGCTTGGTCTCCTGACCAGTAGTTTTCCCTCTTGCCCGCCAGCCAGGTTGTCACTTTGGCCAGCTGCTGGGTGGGAAATGTTAAATTTGGCAGGACTTCCACATCCTCGGCCTTGCCAGTTTCTTTGGCAATTTTCAGTCTCCCACATACCCTCCCACTTTTCCATAAATATCAGGACCATTGTATGGATGTTATGGAATGCAAAGATCTACAAAGTGTCCAGCTTTTAGAAAGCAAGAATACCTGCTTACTTGGGGGGGGGGGGGGGGAGGGAGGGGGCCGCAGGAGCTGCACTTGAAGGGAACATAGGTCAGAGACTCAACTACAACACTATAGTTTCAATTCTGCGACCTGAACTTCCTTGTGTTTCCCTGTCGGGAGGATGGGACATGGACTTACACTTGAAATGTGGCAAAGGTAAATATTATGCAAAATGGTGTAAATCACAGAACAAACAAAATCATAAACATACCATGCAAGAAAAGTAGTCAGAAGAATTTTTTGTGGATGTATTCGGTACAAATTAAGCAAACAAGAGCAATACAGTACTATCAATAGCAGTGAAACATTCTTACAAATTTTTTGGATACGATAGAATAAGTGAATATCAAATGTAAGCAAGGCATTACAGCATAGATTTAAACTGCAGGAGATTAAGATATCAGGGTAACTTGGGAAGACATAGCAGTGATTGAAAGCTGTATTGACAATGTCACACATAAAACTGATTATTTTTTATTCATTTATTTTATTTAGAGATACAGCACTGAAACAGGCCCTTCGGCCCACCGAGTCTGTGCCGACCATCAACCACACATTTATACTAATCCTACATTAATCCCATATTCCTACCACATCCCCACCTTCCCTCAATTCCCCTACCACCTACCGATACTAGGGGCAATTTATAATGGCCAATTTACCTATCAACCTGCAAGTCTTTGGCTGTGGGAGGAAACCGGAGCACCCGGAGGAAACCCACGCAGACACAGGGAGAACTTGCAAACTCCACACAGGCAGTACCCAGAATTGAACCCGGGTCACTGGAGCTGTGAGGCTGCGGTGCTAACCACTGCGCCACTGCGCCGCCCCGTGATTACAAGTTGTATTTATGCTCAGCCACTTTTAGGCATGACCACTTCTGAGAAACTCAATCTTGTGAAAAGGGTACTCAGAGTAAAAGATCAAATTGTCACAGAAAACACTCATACAGAATGGTTCAGAACTTACTGTCAAAACAATAGTAAGGCTAAGGCGCTCACAGTTATTTCGGTGCAAATCGGTGTTAAACACAAAAATCTGGAAGTTGCTGTACAAGATCTGCTGCTCCACTATTAGCTTTGCAAAAACAGCATCTCACTGTCTGATTCTCCATTCAAATGTATTCAGTGGCATGAGGTGCCTGCATCTGTATGATAGATACAAACTAAATATGTCAAAGAAAGCTACAGCTTATCCATTTCAGTCAAAGTACCCTTTAAACAGCATGATAAGTCTTCATTACTGCCAAACAACCTCTCTGGCATTGAAAATTAACTATTACAAGTGTGGAATCTCATTCTTTTTAATTATTATCTTTTTTTTCTTTCTCTCTTAATCCAATCTTTCCTTCCTTCTCTTTCTGTCCCTGATTTGATGTTGAATTCACGTTTCTAACATACACTTCCTGGTTCAGACGGCACTGTTCATTGTACAGTGCTTCAATCTGATTGGATAAGGAGATACACAATCATTTGCCCAGTTTACACAGATCTCAAATACCCTGTGAATTGTACTGTGCCATTTCAATCTCCCACTTACAGCAACTTGCCACGCAAAGTCTCATGGAAATGAAATGGGCAAGGGCAAGTCTAACGAACGATGGGTGCCAGCTAAAGTAAATCTGGCCCAACATTCTATTTCAAGGATTGTTTGTTGGGGGAAACCCAAATCAGGATTTGAAAAACAATTTACCCAGTAATACGATTTTCATAGAAGGAATAAAATTTTAAATGGAGCTTGATAGAAAAAAAGTACTTAAGAGTTCCTAAAGAATATAGATGAACTAATAGAATAAATAATTTTAAGCAATTGTTGATAGAACAGGTGGCAAGTTGCAAATTTGCTTGAACCTCAAACATAAATGAAGCAATTAAAGGGAAACATGTCAAGCTTCAAATTTGAGTATAATTTGCTAATGTAAAATAAATTTCCAAGTTAGTTGCAATCTCAAGTTTCTGGCACCTGAAATTGGATGAATCGTGTACTATGTTATGCATGCTCATTACTGCTTATGAGGTGTACAGCTTTTAATGGCTTCCTTTCTTCATTGGTTCTGCTCCAAAGTATAGCACAAGATCATTCTTACGATATATAAATACATTGATTGTGTTGACACATAAATAGATGACTTAATTGTGTAAGGTGTCATGATTCTGTAGTTTTTTTTCAGAATATGCAGTTTGCCTTTAAGGCTTGCAAGGGATCAGTATTGCTTTAAGAACCAGCAAGCCTCAGGAGTTATAGGAAGGTGCATTTTCATTGCTTTAGAAACAGCCATTTGGAAACTGTCATTCAAAGGGTGCATTCTCGTTACCATAGAAACAGCCACTGGGAGTGAGTCTCATGCGATGCATTTGTTACAATTCAGTTTTGAACTGGCTTTTAGTTGAAGACAGTTTGTTCTAACAGACACAGAGGACACAGTTGTGATGTCAGCACCTGGAAAAAGAGCTCTCAGCCACTTAAACTGAAGGAATAGGATTTTAGTCTGTTTATTATTCTAAGAAAAAGTCAAGCCAAAACAGAGATCTCTGATAATTTAAATTGAAGAAAGGGAAGTTAGACCATGACAATCTTTTATCCCTCAAAAACTCTAAAGTCAGATTGATTCTGTTGAAAGTGTTTGCAAGTTGTTAAATGTTGAAATTCGCTGGAGAAGGAAAGCAACATTCTGTGAGGACTTCGAGCAACATTCTGTGAGGACTTCGAGCAACATTCTGTGAGGACTTCGAGCAACACTGGACTGTAAATTTACAAGGACTCTAATTTTTTTATTTTAAAAATTGTTTATATCTTCATAGTGTTTAAGAATTTAGTTTTTCCAATTAAACAGTTAATTTGTTGATTTAAAGACACCTGGTTTGGTTAGCCTCATTCGGGGGTTAATAGATGGCACAATTTGGCTGGGTCTTTCTTTAATTCGGAAAGTTTTAAATGAAATATGGCGGCACAGTGGCGCAGACGTTAGCACCGCAGCCTCACAGCTCCAGGGACCCGGGTTCAATTCTGGGTACTACCTGTGCGGAGTTTGCAAGTTCTCCCTGTGACCGCGTGGGTTCTCCCCGGGTGCTCCGGTTTCCTCCCACCGCCAAAGACTTGCAGGTGATAGGTAAATTGGCCATTGTAAATTGCCCCTAGTGTAGGTAGGGAATATGGGATTACTGTAGTGTTGGTATAAATGGGTGGTTCTTGGTCAGCACAGACTTGGTGGGCCGAAGGGCTTGTTTTAGTGCTGTATCTCTAAATAAATAAATAAATATGTTAGGCGATCTGTGGAGTGACGAGATTGAATTATCAGTGCGTTTCTCCCACCACAATCAGAATCATATATTTTGACTGGGGGCTTTGACTGGAGCGGTCGGTCGTAACAAGTGATTATCCAAAGAGGAACATGACATATTTTGGAGAGTACTGAAGTTAATAGAATAGTCAACCTAAAACTTAATAAAGGCATATGCATCTGCAGCCACAGAGCTGACATTTGTTGTTGACATCATTAATAATGACAATATTACAACTGTCAGGCATGTCACATCTATGGGACAAAAAAATTAAGGATTTCTAAATGTGGTCAATCAAGTGGGTAAATTCATACCAAATTCTTAGTTTCATCTCTTAAAGCAGTGTTGGAAAAGACTACTGAATAAAGCTGCAATCATGAACTGGAAGCAAGATGGAAAACATTTGTGGTTAGATGATCCTGAAAGACTAATAAAACTTTCAATTGATTAGGGATTAGGGATTATGCTGGCAAAAATATGACAACAAGCGACAGACAACCTGTTGTTTATGCAACATTTTCATACTGGTAGTGGCAGTGGCAAGAAACAAATACATAGAGAGGATATATAAAGCATTACATTTTCTTCTGAAAGGCTTGATTAATTTGTGTATGGCCATACTGTTATTGACAAAGTGGACCACATTTGTTAATTACTCTTCCTGTAAAATTTTTGAATGATTCTTGTATTTCCAAAAGACAATGATAGTCAGGCTACAGAGAAATGATTCAAAATTATTACGTACACCGCTTACGAAAAAGCTAATGGAAGTGCTGATGAGAATAGTCAAGCATGGCTATGATGGCTATGTCACTATCTCACCAGAATATGAAGTTGATCAATACTGATAGAGAAAAAAAGTGACCTTTGAGATGAAAAATAACCTCCCTGCAGATGGTCATAAATAAAGGAAGAGGCTGTCTTGAAATTCAAGCATACTGGAATTGTAGTATGGAATAGTATAGAGAGAAAGTAAGATGATAACTCCATTAAGCTTACACAAAAAAAACTACCAAAGATTCATGAATCAAATGGGCACTGTAAAAAGTTAACATGATGCCATTTATTGCTCATGTGATAACAACTTGCTCATCTTGCTTAAATTATAGACGGAACCAATAAGCAGAACCACTGAAACCTCACACAGTACCACATTGACCATACTAGAAATTCAGAAGGAATTTATTCATATGGCATGAGAATCTATGATTAAGAAGATCTAGTCACAAGATTAAAGACTTACAAAGGTTAATTTTTGCTTTTAATAACCAGAGCAATCAAAATTATTTGATCCTTTAAAGACATGCTTATAGTTAAGTTATAGTTACAGTTTCTAAATATAGTTGTATTGATCATTCTTCGTTTCAGGAAAGGTAAGTTGATTGCATTACATGGTCACTAAGAATGGACACAAATAAAAAATAATATGGAACTATTTGGTTATATATGCATGCAATTTTTTGGCAGAAAGATGCAAGATGTGATAATAGAGTATAAACATTTATAGAGGTTCCCTTACTTCATTAAAATGTCAATGCTTAATATTGGTTTGATTACAAAATGTAGGGTCTATTTATGCAAAAACTACAGTGTCAGCTTGTTATTATACTATACAATAAATCCATAATCAAGTCAGGAATTTATACTTTGTTTTTTCCTTTGTTATCTCTTGCCCCACCCCCACCTCACTTGCTTATAACCTGTGACTTTTCTAATATTTGTCAGTTCCGAAGAAGGGTCACTGACCCGAAACGTTAACTCTGCTTCTCTTTTCACAGATGCTGCCAGACCTGCTGAGTGGTTCCAGCATTTATTGTTTTTATTTCAAGAATTTATACTACAGCTTTAACCGCTATTACAATTGTAGCCTTCGAGACATTGGCCAGAATTTTACGGTGGATGGACGGGAGCCGGACTCTGACGTGAAAGTCGGTGGTGAACCCGCTTCTACCTAGCCTGGGGATCCTTCCCGTATTTTACGGATCCCCAGGCTTTAATTGTCCCGAGGCGGGACTTCCACCCACTGGAGGGAGGAGGTCCCGCCTCAGTGAGCTACTGGCCAATCAACAGGCCGGCAGCTCTTAGTCCCAGCAGCACCACCGGGAGCGGTGGCCACTGCTGGGACTGCAGCCCAGCTGACGCCAGGGATCCAGGAGGGAAGATAAGTAGGGGCATGCCTCACCAGGGGGATTGGTCCTTCCCTGGTGAGGCTGGAGTGGTCGTTTGGGGGAAGGGGGTGTCTTGGGTCCTGGGGGTGGGTGGGGAGGCGGGGGCGGACCTCAATTGGGCACCCTGTGCCCGAATGCCATGCTCACCCCCACCATCAGCTATTGCTGGGCGGCCTTTCATGTCGCCAGCACACCTACTTGCCACGGATAAAATACCCGTGAAGGTGGGCGAGGGCCCTTAAGTGGCCGTTAAGTGGCCACTTAAGGGTCTTGATTGGCCTCGGGCGGGCGGGCCGTTTCCCACCGCCTCCCACCCCCACCCCCCCGCCTGACCACCGTAAACTTGTCCGGAGGTGGAAACAGGGCGGGTAGGCCTCCCGGAGCCTGCCACTCAATTTTACGCCGCCCCCAGGCCACCATCCGACCCACTGGGGCGACGTAAAATTCCGGCCATTACCTTGAAAACAATTACGACAACTTTAACTGCTATTACACTTGTAGTGTTAATGCAGCCTTAGAGACATTTTCTTGAAAACAATCAGAATTATCATTTCTGATCATAAGTGCCCTAGTCATGAAGTTAAAGATGAAGTTTTTTTAAGCAGCAACAGAACTGCTGTACATGATGCAGTTTTAAAATTTGGTGGGGTTTTTTCTATTTACTTTTAGATTACAAAGGACCATAACATGTTCTAAATTATTTCAACCCATCACCAGCCTTGATACCATGACTATTTCTATACTGTCCAACTGGCTATTCAACATCAAATTGTGGATAAACCAGAACTTCTACAGTTTAACAGTAACAAGACTGAATCCATCCTGATCATTTGCCACAATGAACTCTACACTCTAACTCCATGGATTCATATATTAATATAATCAAAGTGGTTAAGATTAATAATTTTCAAGGTCCAAAGCACTGATTTATTAAAAACTGACTGTACACCAACAAAACTGTTTCCTGGCTTAATACTTAACATACACTGACAGTTATTTACTGGTAATTAACTGTAGGTTATCACTCAATACATTTACATTGATTACGTCAAAATTATCAACTTGTAATAACTGCCAGAAATGCAAAGGCTGTCAATATCTGCTATGACATTTGCCACTAGCAGGAAAAATAGAATGAAAGTGCGATATGCATAATTCAGATTGTAAAAGTTAAACATGTGGAAGTAATTCTAAAGCTTTAATAATCACTATCTCAGGCAGTTGTAAACCAGTTAACCATCACTCTCACTGGAATGGTCGTGTATTGAATTACTAGAAGAAATTCATAAAGAAATATATTCTACACTTTTCAATTTTTTAATAAATTTTGTTTCCAAAATGTAAAAAAAAGAACTATTGTATCTTCAGTTTCTGAATTCCATGGTCAGTAGCTCCAGAGCATGTACAGCGCATTACATAAGCAAGCAATGATCGATTCAACAAACACAATATTTCATGTGGAAACTTTCTACTATTTGCAATAGAAATTACATACATTAGCAAACCAATGAAATTATTTTGACTTTTAATAGCTCCATTTTCATAGGAACATAGGAGCAGGAGTTGGCCATTCAGCCCATCGAGCCTGCTCCGCCATTCAATACGATCATGGCTGATCATCCACTTCAATGCCTTTCTCATGCTACAAACATATATCTCCAGAAGTCTAGTTTCTGACAGGGTAGAATGGTGTTACCAAAAAGTCAATAATACACTTGTGCAAAATTTAGAAGGGGTACAATTTTTTTTTACCAAACTCCATAATATTTGCTGTTATCTAATTTTACAGATTTCAGAAAGCACCTCGCTGTCTTTCAAAATGGTTTGCAAATATTCACTTTACAAATATTCAGATAATGCCTTTTAAACTTTTGGGTGGTAGCGTTAACATAATACTATTACATGTGTGGAACTTGCACTTCCAAGGTATGAGCTTAGATAAATAAGTAACTTAAATCTTAAATGTTTACTAATCATTACATCGACAAGTCAAAAATGGCACTAAACCTTGATGGAGGAACAATGTAACTTTTGAAATACCAATTAAAAATGTACAGAAGCAACAGTCCTTGGATATGTAAAAAAAGCAAGAAAGATACATAAATCAAAAGTTTTATAATGTAATTTGCGAAGCACATAAAAAAACAAGCACATAGCAAGACAGGCACTGAAACTGGCAAACAGCATGAGCATATTCTGAACTAAAACTAACACTAAATACGATTAGCACATGCATGCTTACAGTCAAATAGAACATTTCTTGCAACAATTGTAAATCAATGCTATTTTGAAGTTCAACAGCAAGTGAAAGTCTCATTCTGAACAAACTCCCTATGTACTCATGAACAAAACTCTTTCATTATTCACAACTGCTGATTTGATCAGCATCAATCATTTTAATGAAAACATGTTCAAATTAAACAATTCTATACAGTAAGCATACAAAAACTTCAATCTTCCTTCTCTTTAATATCTCATCCAATATTTCATAGTCTTGCATGTTGACGGCAAAAAAGGAGAATGTCCCCGTGGAAACAATCCAGGAAAAGCACATACTTTCGATAATAACCTGACCAATATTTCCACATCACAACAAGAAATGCATCCAACTGTTCTTACCTGCAATTTGGAGGAGGATCCAGTGTGATCTCTGCAAGTTCTTTCTGAATCCTACAGGGAGGCACACAAGAAAATCTGTTCAATATGAATATTGTTGCCAATTCTACTTTAGCAGACCAATGAACATAGATTTTCAAGTAGTAGTTCTATCATTTTTTGCATAAGACATATAACATTTTGTTTAGTCAAAAGAATCTAAACGGCACATGTGTGGTATATGCAAGCATTTATACAAAAATAAAACATAATATTGTACATCTACTCCCTTGATATTTGTTGCAATCAGTAGGGTTATTGTCAAGCTCTTCTGCAGCACAAATGAAGATTTGTGGCGTAGAACCTTACAATAATTTAGAAACTGTAAAATTGGAAAGTTAGAGATGTTATATTGCAAATTTCAGTTTAAATTTCAGTTAAAGGAAGAACAATTCAGCTGTTCTTTTTTAAGGTGAAGGCTCATTGAGACTCCCAAAGAGAATGAAAACAGCACAACAACATGCTATTTCAATATATTCAAGTTCAGCATGCAAAATTGGCAAAGAAAGCACATCAGAACCTCACATACCCAAGTCTCGATGTGATCCAAAGCGAAAATAGCCAGAATTAGGAAATAAACTAGAGTGATAAGAGCAGAGGGAAGAGTGGTCAACACAATTATGATACCTAAAGGCCTGTCAGAAATCTGTTGAAAATCCAATTGTTTAAATGCATATATTCTTTCATTTAAACAATAGTGACAGATTAAGGACAGCCTCTATATCTGATGTGCGTGAATGGGTGACTTCTTCTTGGAAATCTGTATCCCCAGTTATCTGTGTTGGGGATTTATCAAGACTGGACCTCCAGAAAAAAAACACCAGATATACCTGAATCTAACTTTGAATCCTGTAAAAATTAATCTTCAAAAGAAACATTGATAGTTCCAATCAAAGGTAATTATATTGATGAGAGTTCTGCTGAGAGTTGTTTTAGTCGGATGAAAGATTCACTAGCTTTGTCACAGGCAACTGACTGTTCCTCAATACGCCAAGACACTGGGCTGTTAGTGTCACTGCTGGAGCACTGCTTTCCTTCCCCCATTATCTCCTCTTTTCTTCCGTTCTCTCCCAAATGTGGGGACTCATACCGCGACCAACAGTCCTGCAGTACTCTCAACTTCTCCTTGTGGCCATTCCTCATCTCTGAGCCTAGATAGCAAATGTAGTGTGTTCTTCATTTGAAGCCACCTTACATGCTTGCTGTAGCATGCACAGTGTGTCAATAATAAAAGTTCAGTTTACAGCAGCAATCCAGAAGGTAGTGCCGTGTGTTTCTTTCAGAGATTTACAATAGCAGATCTACAATTTGAGATCTTACAGCAATGGATCATAGGATATTCAATTTTAGGAGTTGCAAATCCTGCCAATCCTGATCTTAAACCAATGTCCCCATCTGCACCTTTTCCAGCAGAGATCTCTGGATAATGAGAATAGACTCTGGCAATGTTTCCCTTCCCTAGCCTACAGATACTAAGGCCAAGTGTAGAATTTAGATCAAATAACTTAGCTCAGGTCTGCGATTACCCTGGGATATTTCTCATCTGCATGGCGCTGTATTACATCATATGGGGTTGTCATGCTAGACCCCCACCAGCCAAGAATGAGGTACACTAATTTTGTCATTAACATTGATTTTAAAATGTTGCTGAAGCAAGGAAATGACTTGTTAAGCAGATCAGCCATGGCTGGAAAAGACATTTGCATACTAACAGACGGTGATTGGAAGGACAAAGGACCATTCCCTGACACATTCAACCCACAATCGACCTTGATCACCAGGTATTGTGTGTAAGAGGAGCATTCCAGAGACTGCTAAGGTGATACAATCCAGGACTGGTTAGACCAGCTGTGCAGATGACTAACAGGCTGTTCCAGGGTCTTTTGTACTAACAACAGAGAGTCTGAACTCAGAAAAGACTCTTTGCTCCTGGACTGAGACGATCTCTCCTGTCTGCTCCCATCTCTTCCTCACAAGCCTCTGAATCCACTGAAGACATATGAACCCAAGAGTGAAAAGCCTCCTACAGGAAACAAGGTTTAAGAAGAATACTGGGCCCCAACAAAATACAAAATCCACCTACAATCAAGGACTCTACAGTGAGCACGAAGAACCGTAACAAAGACTCTTCAGATATTGCCTCAAACTTTCCCACTTTATTTTTCTTCTGCTCTTTTCTGTCTCTATTTGCATGTGTGTATTGCGTATGCACGCTAGCGTGGGCACATTGTGTATCCATAGGCGTCAACCAAATTAAAGTTTAAGTTCAAGTTTAATAAATTTCAACTTTTCTTCTTTAAACCTAAGAAAACCTGTTTGTCCTGGTTTCTTTGCCTTATAATTGGAAAGCGATGAACAAGGATTCACCAAGGGGGAGCTAAAAACACAGTGTTTTAAAAATTAAACTCTGTTACGGTAAGACCAGGTGAAGGCAGAGAGGGACCCCTAAACCCCTTTCTCACCTGGTTGTAACAGGATTCATTAAATCATTGAGACAATACTTTTTATATTATAACTGGTAACATCAGGACTGATGCGAGTAATAATGTAGGTAAATTACAGAGGTTTAAAGTCAGAGAGTCATCTGCAGCATAGAAGGAGGCCATTTAGCCCATCAGGTCCATGCCAGCTCTTCATGGAGGAACCCAATCAGTTCCACTCCCCCGCCCAATCCCTGTAGCCTGCAGGTGTATTTCCATCAAGTGCCCATCCAATGTCCTTTTGAAATCATTGACTGTCTCCCCATCCACCACCTTCGTGGGCAGCAGGTTCCAGATCATTACTACTCACTGCTTAAAAAAGTTCTTCCTCATATTTCCCCCACATCTCTTACACAAAACTTTCAGTCTGTGTCCCGTAGTCCCTGTACCATCAGTTAATGGGAACAGTTTTTCCTCGTCTAACTTATCTATGCCGGACATAATCTTGTACGCCTCGATCAAATCTCCCCTCAATCTCCTTTGCTCCAGGGAGAACAACCCCTGCTTTTCCAACATAACCTTGTAACTAAAATCCCAAAACCTAGGAACTATTCCGGTAAATCTCCTCTGCGATCTCTCAAGGACCCTCATATCCTTCCTAAAGTGTGGTGACCAGAACTGGACACAATACTCTAGTTATGGCCTAACCAGTGCTTTGTAAAGGTTCAGCATAACTTCCCTGCTTTTGTCCTCTATGCCTCTATTTATGAAGCCCAAGATCACACATGCTTTGCTAGCCACTCTCTCAATATGTCCTGCCACCTTCAAAGATTGATGCACATGCATTCCCAGGTCCCTTTGTTCCTGGACACTATTTAGAACTGTGTCATTATGTATATATCGCCTCACCCTATAAGAATATGAACTATGTTCCAATCAATTTATCCATGCACATGTATCAATCAAGTGTATTCTGAAATCTTCCTGCCATATTTTTATACACCATATTTTTATATTATCATGGTTCTGTAGTATTTTTTTCGGAATATGTGGTTTGCCTTTAAGGCTGCAAGGGATCAGTATTGCTTTAAGAGCCGGCAAGCCTTAGGAGTTATAGGAAGGTGCATTTTCGTTGCCTTAGAAACAGCCATTTGGAGACTGCGATTCAAAGGGTGCATTCTCCTTACCATAGATATAGCCACTGGGAGTGAGCCTGATGCAATACATTTGTTACAATTCAGTTTTGAACTGGCAGTTGAAGACAGTTTGTCCTAACAGACAGACACAGACAGAAGACACAGAGGACACAGCTGTGGTGTCAGCACTGAAAAAGAGCTCTCAACCATGTAAACTGAAGGAAATAGGATTTTTCCGAAGAAGGGTCACTGACCCGAAACATTAACTGCTTCTCTTTCCACAGATGCTGCCAGACCTGCTGAGTGAATCCAGCATTTCTTGTGTTTGTGTTTGAAATAGGATTTTTGTCTGTTTAATTATTATGTCTCAAAATTCTAAAACATCAAGCCAAAACACAGATCTCTGGTAATTTAAATTGAAGAAAGGGAAGTTAGACTGTAACAATCTTTTATCCCTCAAAAACTAAAGTCATATTGCAAGTTAATTGTTGAAATTCATCGCCGAAGAAGGAAGCATCACCTACTACTGAAGTTAGACTACGGACTGTTCTGCGTGGAAAAACTTTCTCCCCATCGGACGGCTGCGAGGACTTCAAACAACATTCTGGGAGGACTTCGAACAAAGTTGGACTGTAAATCTGCAAGGCCTCAAATTTTTCTATTTTTAAATGTTCATAGTGTTTAAGAATTTAGTTCTTCTAATTAAAGAGTTAATGTGTTGATTTAAAGACACCTGGTTTTGGTAGCCTCATTCGGGGATTAATAGATGGTACAATTTGGCTGGGTCTTTCGTTAATTTGGAAAGTTTTAAATGATATGTTAGCCGATCTGTGGAATGACGGGATTGAATTAATAGTGCATTGGTCCCACCACAATCAGAATCGTTTATTTTGATTGGGGGCTTTGACAGGAGTGGTCAGTCATAACAATATACATTGTTATACTTGTTGTACAACCTAGTTGCTATATGAACTAGCTTCTAGTTTTGAATTAGTTTTGAGATTATGTAACTTTTGTCATGGTTGAAAACATTATGCGCCCTTAATAATTTCATTTAAAAAAAAATGAGATGTGAAGACCTTTTCCTGGAAACCACATGATCTGCTCACATTTCGGACTCCTGGAAATCATGTGGTCTCAGCTTGTAGTGATAAGCATGTGACCCCTTATCTCTAGAGAACAAAGGGGCCATTTAATGGATAGCACTAACCTAGGTGTCTGTCACTTGAAGAAACCAATGAGAAAGCGATCATACGCACCTGAGACCAATCAAAAGAACTGGGAGGGTCATTTGGTTAGGGGTGTAAACCTCCAAGAAAGGGTTACAAAACTGTGCCCGGTAGCCTTTGGCACACAGCTTTACTGAAGAAAGAAAAAGAAAGAAGAAGAGGCCAGAACTAGCAACGATCTGTGTCTAAGCGCCCAGAGAGTAAAGGCCGTGCGTGACTTGTAATCTATCACCTGGCTGTTAAGTATAATTTTATTACTTAATAAATCCTCTTAATTTGTTGCACTGTAACTGTTTTGTCTTGTCCAAGAACCCGAATAAGGTTCAGAACCACCCAGAACCTTTACAAATTGGCACACCAGATGGGACATGACTCTGCAGACAATTAGTTTGTAACAAATTGGACTTCGGGAGTGGCTGCCTGCTCAACACCCACACCGGGGAAACCCTTCAGGGGAGTGTAGTTTTTTCACGCTGATAGTTCTCGACTTTTAGGGTCTAATAAATGATGGCTGCAAAAAGAATAGTCGCAGTGTATAAAGACAAGGTCAATAAAGTGTACATGGAAGCGGTAAAAAAGTTATTGACACAGTGGCGCAGTGGTTAGCACCGCAGCCGCACAGCCCCAGTGACCCGGGTTCAAATCTGGGTACTGCCTGTGTGGAGTTTGCAAGTTCTCCCTGTGTCTGCGTGGGTTTTCTCCGGGTGCTCCAGTTTCCTCCCACAGCCAAAAGACTTGCAGGTTGGTAGGTAAATTGGCCATTATAAATTGCCCCTAGTATAGGTAGATGATAGGGAAATATAAGTACAGGTGGGGATGTGGTAGGAATATGGGATGAGTGTAAGATTAGTATAAATGGATGGTTGATGGTCGGCACAGACTCGGTGGGCCGAAGGGCCTGTTTCAGTGCTGTATCTCTAAATAAAAAATAAATAGAATGTCTGTTTAAGGGGGATAGAGCACTCTTTGAAGAAGTAGTTAACTTTATCCAGGAATGAGTAAGTCAAAAGAAAATTAAGCCAGACAAAGCAACTAAGTTAGTAGCCTAAACAGCCTTTTATTGTGCCCAGAGAGATGATGAGCACAGCAGAAAAAACAGCAGGAAGAAATTGAGAATTTAAAAGGCAGGTCCGTGTCTTAGAAATGGTGATGGAACAGTCTTCCGCTCCCATACAACAACAGAACATGACTGCTCTACAGGCAGGGAGTGCTATACAAGAAGCGCAAGAGCTGAAACAGAGCCTGAAATATGTCTGAAAGAGAATGAAAAACTTAAGCAGGGCCTGGAAGATTTCAGCGAAGCCCTCTGATAAGCACTTAAGCAACCCCAGAGAGAGAAGGACCACACTCAGTGTAAAGTGAAAATTTCAGAACTTAAAATAGATTTGGTAGGCAACTGGCAGATGCTAGCACCATCGCGGCAGTGGCAGCCAGACAAGATGGGCTGCTGAGTGGACAGTTCAAAATGTGAGAAAAAACTTCGGAGTTGAAATCATCACTTAGGCCGATAATAAAAGCTGTCAGCTTCTGTTTGAGGAAATGCTTTTAAGATTGCGCAGCAGGGAAAAAGACAGGAAAGGAAATAAGTTAAAAGACAAACTTAAAGTTGGAACCATCACTGGGACTGCTGGCCAGCTTCCGTGCCAAGGGAAATTAAACAAGAAGTCTTTTGTTGTGAGAATGTTGGAGGTTTTATTTAACTGTGAAAGCTGACTTTTCTTTAGTTTTGTTCCTTATCTATAATTTTATTACAGTCATTTGAAAAGGCGCCTGAAGAAAGAACAAGACAAGTGATGTAATTTATCTCTCTTTTTAAAAAAAAAGCACGTGCTAATTCTGTTGTGTGTGTAGTTAATAAGTATTGGTCTGAATTAAGTTTAAATTATCAAGGTTAACTAACCTGTTAAGTTGGGAAAACTGAAATTTAATTAGTGGCTACAATGAAGTTGGAAGTTATCTTAAGGTATGAGAGAGTCTTTAATTCCAGAAAAGAAGGCTCATATTAAATGTTTATTAGTGTGAATTGAAATTTAGAAAAAAAAGGAATGTTTGGAAATAGTTGGAGTTTAATCGAAAAAGCTGTCTTCTCTGAGAATATGTATTATGAAATTTGGGCATAGCTGAAGAAAAGGTAGCAAAAGAATTGAAAAATAATTGTTAGTTCACCACAACTTTTCGATTGTTGGATGAAAATTTATATATATTGGGCATTATGAAATATTAAGTTTTTAAAACAGATATGTTTGGACAAATTAACCTATTGGGCTGTTGGCCAGGGCCAAAAGTATTCTTTGTGTTTTTTTTTAAAAAGGCAACAATGGTGCCACAAGAGATTCATCAACTTTAAAAATTTAAGAACTTAACTGCAGACATCAAATATCACAACATAATCATGATTTAGCTTAAAGGCTTTGCCTTTTTAAAGACTTTTGTCATTTGTCATCTTTTGAGACAAAGTGCACGAGAACAGGAGATGGGAAAGTTACCTCTAAACTAATTGCAAGTACTTTTGTCTCTGTTGTGAAAGCACCATTTTAAAACCACCAAGCCTGGGCATATTTATTTTTGAAATTGGAATTAATAAAGTAAATTGACAAATTTCTATTCTAAACATTTAAAGGGAAAATTTACCTGAAGTTTAAGAAGATAATCAAATTCCTAAAAAAAAGTCTATGAATATTAAGAAATAGAATTTTTGGGGAAAAATAAACTAAACACTAACAAAACATGTCAGCCCCAACAACACCGCTATTTGAAATTGGGATAATTTTGAAAAAATATGAGTACAATTTCGTAGATTACTTTTGAGTAATAAAAGGTCATCTAAAATAAAGAACAAACAAAATATGTTAATGCCTGGAATCAAATGAGAATGTTTGATTTCAGTTTTAATGAGTATTGGATAGTAAAGATTCTCCAGGGCTCAAAAATTGAATAAAATTGTTATTAATGGGACAGAAGATAAAGATAGGAAAATCACATCACCAAATAGGAATTGGGAATTAAATCTGGCTGATGAGAGAGTTTATTAAGGAATTTTGGGAACAAACATCATTAAATTAATGTAGTGCAGAGTTCCCAAGAAGTCCAGAATTTTCCAGTGAAAGTCAGGAAAGTGTTGATAGGCCTAATGGTTTAATAGCTTTCTCTTGGAGATGTTTGTGTCCTTGCCTGTGAGTTTTTTAAAAAAAAGAGAACTGCATTTGGTAGTCTGGCCATTACCCGAGGCATCGGGACCATGCAGGGGGAGATAAGCAAAGGTCTCGAGACAGATACCACCCCCCCACCCCGACCTTTTGATAAGATCACCTGAAAGTCAAGAAAGACTGTATCAGAGGAACATGTGGCTTGATATTGGGATACCTGTGTAAGTGTGAAATTGTGATCTGTTACACGTGGAGCAACTAACATGAAAAAAAATGCATGGTAAAATGCACTGAAGAATGTGTCTCAGACATACGCAGGTACCTGACAACAAAACAACATGAAATGGTTAACGTGGCCAGTGGAGTGAGAGAACACTTTAAATTATCAAGGCATTGACACATACTCCATAGAGAAACCACTTTACAATAATCAGGATAAATTAAACAAACTGGTAATGGTCAGAAGGAGTAAAATTAAAGCTCAGAGAGACAGTTTAAGGGCTGGGAAAATAAAACTGATACGTAGCAAGAACTTTCCACAAGTTGAATGCCGGTAGAGGGAGAGCTGGAGAATCTTTTAGGTCCATACATGTTTAATGTTATTGAGTAAGGTGATCTGTAGGTGGGGAGTGCCAAACCAATCGATAATATTCAGGGATCAGGATCACATTTGAAAAATTTTCACCCAGGTATAGGAAATCTTGGGAATCAGGCATAAATTGCATATTTCTCACCCCTCCCCCCAATCCTCAGGAGTGACGGAAAGGGGAAACAGGACCCATAAATGATGTTGGAAAAATTGGGCTGAATTTTATTAGGGCGCCGCGCTCCATGGCGGCGCCCTTTAAACTCAGCGCGGTGCCCGCATTCAGCGGCCACGAGCCCCCACGATATTTTGCGCGGGGGCTCATTTAAATAGAGGGGGCGGAGCAGCCGCCCCCCCGATGACATAAGAGGGCAGCCGCCCCCCCCGATGACATAAGAGGGCGGCCGCCACATCCCCAGCAAAGGCGTCCGGCACCACTGCACAGGTGCCGGCACTGTTTTTAAAGGGCTTCAGGCCCTGCAGTAACATTTTAACCTTTAAAGGTCCCGATCTCCGGGAAATGAAAATAAATTTAAATTTCAACTCTAAATCTCATCTCCCAACCCCCAATGGGTAATTTATATATTAATTGCTCTCTCCCCGCATAACAAACTTTTATTAGTATCCAGAATTATCCCCCCTGAAATTAGTTCCCTTTGACTCTCAACCTCTTCCCACCATCCCCACATCCAATTAAAATTGATTTCCCTGCTCCTCCACCCCTACCGCCCTGAAAATTATAGTGCTCCCCCTCCCCACCAGGTTCTCGCCTGGAACTCCATGTGGAATTCCGAAGGCAAGCGGAGCACGAACAGCGGCCGTAATATCAGAGTGGGTTGACCGCTACCTGCAGGTAGGTTAATTTGAATTTCATTAAGCCTCATTTTAATATGGAGATGAAGGACCCGCCGTCTGGCAGTGGGGGGGGGGCCGCACTGAGGTCCCGCCGCCGCTGGTAATATGCGGCGGGCCCATCTTGACGTCGCGAGTCAAGGCGGGCCTCTCCCCGCAGGATTTTACCAGCCCCCGTGCCGCGACTCGCGCCACGAGGGGCCATTAAAATTCATCCTATTATGTGTAAAACACCCCACGCATGGGCTAGAGGAAGACAGAATGGTAATGAACAGTAATGAGACAAAGCATCAGGGAGTAAGATCTTGCCACATCTGGAGTACTGTATACAGTATTGGTCTCCTTATTTAAGGAAGGATGTAAGTGCGTCGGAAGCAGTTCAGAGAAGGTTCACTAGACTAATACCTGGAATGGGCGGATTGTCTTATGATGAAAGGTTGGACAGGCTAGGCTTGTATCCGCTAGAGGTTAGAAGAGTAAGAGGCAACTTGATTGAAACATATCAGATTCTGAGGGGGTCTGGACAGGGTGGTTGTGGAAAGGATGTTACCTCTTGTGGGCGAATCTAGAACTAGGGGTCACTGTTTAAAAATAAGAGGGCGCCCATTTAAGACAGAGACGAGGAGAATTGTTTTCTCTCAGAGGGTCGTGAGTCATGGAACTCTCTTCCTCAAAGGTGCAGGAATATTTTTAAGGCAGGGGTAGATAGATTCTTGATAAGCAAAGGGGGTGAAAGGTTATTGGAGGTAGGTAGGAATGTGGAGTTCAGGTTACAATCAGATCAGCCATGATCTTATTAAATGGTGGAGCAGGCTCGAGGGGCCGAGTGGCCTACTCCTGCTCCTAATTTGTATGTTCGTATGTGATAACTGAAGGCGCCAAGAATGGCTTTGTGGTACCTCATATCC
Organism: Heterodontus francisci; assembly: GCF_036365525.1. Classification (NCBI taxonomy): domain Eukaryota; kingdom Metazoa; phylum Chordata; class Chondrichthyes; order Heterodontiformes; family Heterodontidae; genus Heterodontus; species Heterodontus francisci. The sequence goes on from NC_090372.1 coordinate 87,380,460, forward strand.
ATGAAGTCAAGTCTGTCAGCCAGCTGTGGTATTTGAGATGTTTGATTAAGAAATTGCAGGGCTAACCAACCGTTTGGATTGGGTAACCTCAGTTATCAGATATAATTAATTGTAAAGAATCAATGCTATGAAGCATGTTATCCTCAGGTGGGGATTCTGTAACAATGTGAACTATGTCCCGATCAATTTATCTGTGCACATGTATCAATCCAGTGTATTTTGAAATCTTCCTGCCATATTTTTTATACACCATATTTTATATACATTATTATACATCCTAGTTGCTATAAGAAGTAGCTTCTAGTTTTATATTAGTTTCGAGATTATGTAACTTTTGTCATGGTTGAAAATATTATGCGCCCTTAATAATTTCATTTATAAAACAATATCAAATGTGAAGACCTTTTCCTGGACATGATCCCCTCACAGTTCAGATTCTGGAAATCATGTGGTCTCCTCAGTTTGCGGTGATAAGCAGAATTCCTGGAAATCACACGATCCTAATTCCTGTAAAATGTGTGACTCCCTATCTCTAGAGAACAAAGCAGCCATTTAATGGATGGTGCTGCCCTAGCTGTCTGTCAGTTTAAGAAAGCAATGAGAAAGCGAACACACTCACCTGAGACCAATCAAAAGAACTGGGGAGGGCAGTTTGGTTAGGGGTGTAAACCTCCAAGAAAGGGTTAAAAGATAATGCCCAATATTTTGTCAGATTCCTCTTCCTTAGTAAGCAGCGCTACAAAGTACTCTTAAGTATTCTAGCCTTGCCCTGCGCCTCTAAGCATATATTACCCTCTTCGTCCCTAACAGGCCCCATTCCACCTCTTACTACCGCTTACTATTTACATGCCGGTAGAAGATTTTTGGGTTCCCTTTTACATTGACTGCCTATCTATTTCCATATTCTCTATTTGCCAATCTTATTTTCATCTTCATTTCCTCTCCCAACTTATTGTATTTGGTCTGGTTCTCACTTGAAGAATTCACCTGACATGCATCATACACCCTCATTTTTTTGTTTCATCATAATCTCTAACTCCCTCTTCATCCAAGGAGCTCTGTTTTTGGTTCCTCTCTCTTTCACCCTTGTTGGAACGTGCCTAGCCTGTACCTGAAGCATCTCTCCCTTAAAGATAACCATTGTTCTGTTACGGTTTTTCCTGCAAGTCTTTGGTTCCATTTTCTCCTGGCTAGATCCCTTCTCATCGCATTTAAATTAGCCCTCTTCCAATTTAGCCATGTAAATTCTGTTTGAAAAAAACTTGTACAGTATTTATTTACAGTAATATAGTGCTGCTGTGTTATAAAAAAAGTTGGAAAGTTTAATATATGCAAGTGTGAATTTGTGAGATATTACAATTGGCAGTATAAGTCAGGAGTGTGATGGAATACTCTCCATTTGCCTTGATAGGTGCAACTCCAACAACACTCAAGAAGCTCGACACCAACCAGGACAAAGCAGCCCGCTTGATTGGCACCCCATCTACAAACATTCACTCCCTCCACCACCGACACACAGTGGCAGCAGTGTGTACCATCTACAAGATGCACTGCAGCAACGCACCAAGGCTCCTTAGACAACACCTTCCAAACCCGCGACCTCTACCAACTAGAGGGACAAGGGCAGCAAATGCATGGGAACACCACCACCTGCAAGTTCCCCTCCAAGTCACACACCATCCTGACTTGGAACTATATTGCCGTTCCTTCACTGTCGCTGGGTCAAAATCCTGGAACTCCCTTCCTAGCAGCACTGTGGGTGTACCTACCCCACATGGACTGCAGTGGTTCAAGAAGGCAGCTCACAACCACCTTCTCAAGGGCAATTAGGGATGGGCAATAAATGCTGGCCTGGCCAGCGACGCCCACATCCCATGAATGAATAAAAAAAAAATAATTGTCAGCACTGTATTATGTGACTACAATATTTGTATTTGGAAAGTGGAATAAATGCAATAGCAAATTTAACATCTTCTAAGCTAATCAGAAAGAAAATAAACACCTATAAATATCTTTCCACCTTTGAAAAATGATCCATTAGCATAAATACTAGGAGAACAGCTTTTAACAAAATGGAAAAGTGCACTTACCACAATTTAGATTCATAATATTTTAGGTTGTGACGAGACATTTTCAATAAAATACACTTGCTAAATTAAGAGCTGATTTGTAAGGAAGGGCAATAGAGCCTTCAACAATGTGAAATTAATGTTTCTCTTTATTTTATCCACTTCAAAATTTATTTACATTTCATCTGACTTAAAGTACTGCTGTTTATTGTTTTCTTCAGATCTTACCATTTTTCATGTATTGTTACATTAAAATAAGATGGTTGCTGTCACTTTTAAATTGATTTGACTAACGAAAAGAACTAAGGAAGAAGCTATTTAGCCTTGGCTCAGTGGTAACACTTTCACCTCTGGGTCAGTGCATAACCTTGGCTGACACTTCAGTGATACTAAGGGTGTGTTGTCTTTCAGGTGGACATAAAAGATGTCATGGACTAATTGAAAAAGAGACCTCCTAATGTCCTAGCTAATACTGCTATTTCAACTAACCTCACTAAAACAGATTATCTAGTCATCCATCTGATTGCTATAAGTGGCATCATTTTATCTGTGCAAACTAGCTGCTGCATTTGCCTATGTTATAACAATGAACACAGTTCAAAAGTCTATCTAGCCATGACGCACTCTGAGATATCATACAGATATAAAAAGTGCTAAATATATGCATGTTCTTTTGAAAGAAAGCAATGAAAATGCAATATTATTTAGACTGTAATGGGCAGAATTTTACTCTGGATAGTAACTGGCGAATGTCTTAACCACTAGCACTAGAAACATTTTTGGCTTGGCTCCATTCCTTTGCTACCAACTCCATTCCTCTCCCTGGCAAATGTCTGAGACTAAACCAGACTGCTCTGAACCCGAGACAAGCTTCGACCACATATCTGTGCCATGATTAAGACCACCTGTTTCCACGTCGGTTACATTGCCCGACTTCGCCCCTGCCTCAGCTCATCTGCTGCTGAAATCCTCATTCATGCCTTTGTTACCTCAAGACTTGACTATTCCCAATACACTTCTGGCCAGCCTCCCACATTCTACTCTCTCTAAATTTGAGGTCATCCAAAACTCTGCTGCCCATGTCCTTACTCACACCAAGTCCCATTCACCTATCACCCCTTTGCTCGCTGACCTACAATGGCCAAGCAATGCCTTGATTTTAAAATTCTCATCCTTGTTTTCAAATCCCTTGCCCCTCCCTATCTCTGTAATCTCATCCAGCCCCACCAACCTCAGAGATATCTGCGCTCATCCAATTCTGGCTTCTTGAGCATCCCTGATTTTAATTGCTCCACTATTGATGGCCATGCATTCAGCTGTCTAGGCCCTAAGCTCTGGAATTCCCTCCCTACACCTCTCAGACTTTCTACCTCTCTTTCTTCCTTTAAAAAGCTGCTTAAAACCTTCTTCTTTGATCAAGCTATTGGCCATCTGCCCAAATATTGCCTTATGTGGCTCGGTGTCCAATTTTGCTTTATAATGCTCCTGTGAAGCACCTTGGGACATTTTAATAGGTTAAAGGTACTATATAAATACAAGTTGCTGTTGTTGGTATTATTTATATAATGGAGTTACCATCAGGTACACAATTTTCCTCTACTCAGCACTGCCAGTTGGGAATAAGTTTTAAAAGAGGGGTAGGTCTGCATCACTACTAACCCCCTACCCAATTTTTCCCTCTTTGTGGTACTGCAACCATTTTGTTAGGAAGAACGAGGAAAGGCAATATAAAATAAAGGATAAAATTCTAAAGGGGATACAAGAGCAAAGGCACCTGGGGTATATGTGCATAAATCGTTGAAATTGGCAGGGCAGGTTAAGAAAGCAATTAATAAGGCATATAGGTTCGAGGGGTTTATAAATAGAGGCATGGAGTACAAAAACAAGAAAGTTATGGTGAACTTTTATAAAACACTGGTTTGCCCTCAACTGGAGTAATGTGTCCAATTCTGGGCACCAGACTTTAAGAAGGACATGAATGCATTGGAGAGGGTGCAGGAAAGATTTATGAGAATCTTTCTGGTTTGATGGGTTGAGATACTTCAGTTATGTGGATAGATTGGTAAAGCTAGAACTGTTCTCTATATGGAAGAGAAGGTTGAGAGAAGATTTGATAGAGGTGTTCAGAATCATGAGGAATCTGGAGAAAGCAGATAGGGAGAAACTGTTCATATTGATGGACGGGTCGAGAACCAGAGGACACCAATTTAAAGTGAATGACAAAAGAACCAGAGGCGACTTAAGGGAAAACTTTTTATGCAGCAAGTGGTTGTGATCTGTATTGCACTGCCTGAGAGTGTGGTGGAGGCAGATTCAATCATGGCTTTCAAAAGGGAATTGGATAATTATCTGAAGAGAAAAGATTTGCAGGGCTACAGGGAAAAGGCGAGGGAGTGGGACTAGCTGAGTTGCTCTTACAGAGGGCTGGCATGGACATGACAGGCTGAATGGCCTCCTTCTATGCTATAACTATTCTATGCGTCTATTAGAAATGGCAAAAAGAAAGCGAGACAGCCTTCATCCATATGTTGTGTAGAAGGAACAAAAGATAACTATGCACCTATTTGGATATTCCATTCACTACTCTCTGGCAGCAGATGAGAAAAATTCTCACTGCAATACATTAGGTTTAACAAACAAGGAGTAACATAGTTATATTTGTTCAACATCACCAGGAAGAGAAGGTTTTTTTTGATAAGAGAAATGTCATTAATATAACTGCGCATCACTTTCATTCAGAAAAGTCTCGTAACGCTACACAATAAGCCACGTTGAACTAAGTAAGTGTGGCAGCCACTCTGCACACAACAAGATCCCATAAATAGCAATGAGATGAATAACCAGTTAATCGATTTTCAATGCCGTTAGTTGAGGAAAGAACGCTGGTCAGGACATGTGCAGAATTCTGTGCTTTTCCTCAAACAGTATTTTGAAATATTTTACCTCCATCTCAGCCACTGGACTAGGCAGACGGAGCCCTTAGTTTAATATCCCATTCAAAGAATGACACCTTTAGTCATGCTACATTCCTGTAGTTTCACACTGGAGTGTCTGTCTATATGATATGCTTGGTGGATGCTGAAATCCAGCTTAACATTCGGCCCCTTGAGCCTACTCTGCCATTCATGGCTGATCTGATCATGGCTTCAACTCCGCCTTCCTGCCGACCGCCCATACCCTTGACTCCATTGTAGATCAAAAATTTGTCTAACTCAGCCTTGAATATATTTAATGACCCAGCCTCCACTGCTCTCTGGAGTAGGGAATTCCAAAGGTTAATGCCCCTCTGAGAGAAGAAATTCCTGCTCATCTCCATCTTAAATGGGAGACCCCTTATTCTGAAACTGTGCCCCCTAGTTCCTGATTCCCCCATAAGGAGAAACATCCTTTCAGCATTTACCCTGTCAAACCCCCTCAGAATCTTATATGTTGCAATAAGATCACCTCTCATTCTTCTAAACTCCGATGAATATAGGCCTCACCTGCTCAAGCTTTCCTCATAAGGCAACCCTTTCATCCCAGGAATCAACAGAGTGAACCTTCTCTGAACTGCCTCCAATGCAAGTATATCCCTCCTTTAATAAGGGGACCAAAACTGTATGCAGTACTGCAAGTGTGATCTCACCAACGCCCTGTACAGTTGTCGCAAGACTTCCCTACTTTTATACTCCATTCCCCTTGCAACAAAGATCAACAGTCCATTTGACTTCTGAATTACTCATTGTTCCTGCATGCTCCTTCTTCTTCTTCTTTGGCCTCCTTGTCTCGGGAGACAATGGGTAAGCGCCTGGAGGTGGTCAGTGGTTTGTGGAGCAGCGCCTGGAGTGGCTATAAAGGCCAATACTAGAGTGACAGACTCTTCCACAGGTGCTGCAGATAAAATTGGTTGTCAGGGCTGTTTCGCAGTTGGCTCTCCCCTTGCACTTCTGTCTTTTTTCCTGCCAACTGCTAAGTCTCTTCGACTCGCCACACTTTAGCCCTGTCTTTATGGCTGCCCGCCAGCTCTGGCGATCGCTGGCAACTGACTCCCACGACTTGTGATCAATGTCACAGGACTTCATGTCGCGTTTGCAGACGTCGTTAAAGCGGAGACATGGACGGCCGGTGGGTCTGATACCAGTGGCGAGCTCATTGTACAATGTGTCCTTGGGGATCCTGCCATCTTCCATGCGGCTCACATGCCAAGCCATCTCAGGCGCCACTGACTCAGTAGTGTGTATAAGCTGGGGATGTTGGCCGCCTCGAGGACTTCTGTGTTGGAGATACGGTCCTGCCTCCTGATGCCAAGGATTCTCCGGAGGCAGCGAAGATGGAATGAATTGAGACGTCACTCTTGGCTGACATACGTTATCCAGGCCTCGCTGCCGTAGAGCAAGGTACTGAGGACACAGGCTTGATACACTCGGACTTCTGTGTTCCATGTCAGTGCGCCATTTTCCCACACTCTCTTGGCCAGTCTGGACATAGCAGTGGATGCCTTTCCCATGCGCTTGTTGATTTCTGCATCGAGAGATAGGTTACTGGTGATAGTTGAGCCTAGGTAGGTGAACACTTGAACCACTTCCAGAGCGTGGTCGCCGATATTGATGGATGGAGCATTTCTGACGTCCTGTCCCATGATGTTCATTCTCTTGAGGCTGATGGTTAGGCCAAATTCGTTGCAGGCAGCCGCAAACCTGTCGATGAGATTCTGCAGACACTCTTCAGAGTGAGATGTTAATGCAGCATCGTCAGCAAAGAGAAGTTCCCTGATGAGGACTTTCCGTACTTTGTTCTTCGCTCTTATACGGGCAAGGTTGAACAACCTGCCACCTGATCTTGCGTAGAGGAAAATTCCTTCTTCTGAAGACTTGAACGCATGTGAGAGCAGCAGGGAGAAGAAAATCCCAAACAGTGTAGGTGCGAGAACACAGCCCTGTTTCACGCCACTCAGGATATGAAAGGGGTCTGATGAGGTTGAATTGTGCCTTTCATATTGTCATGGAATGAGGTGATGATACTTTGTAGCTTTGGTGGACATCCAATCTTATCTAGTAGTCTGAAGAGACCACGTCTGCTGACGAGGTCAAAGGCTTTGGTGAGATCAATGAAAGCAACGTAGAGGATCATCTGTTGTTCGCGGCATTTCTCCTGTAGCTCACGAAGGGAGAACAGCATGTCAATGGTCGATCTCTCTGCTCGAAAGCCACACTGTGCCTCAGGGTAGACACGCTTGGCCAGCTTCTGGAGCCTGTTTAAAGCGACTCGAGCGAAGACTTTCCCCACTATGCTGAGCAGGGAGATTCCACGGTAGCTGTTGCAGTCACTGCGGTCACCTTTGTTTTTATAGAGGGTGATGATATTGGCATCGCGCATGTCCTGTGATACTGCTCCCTCATCCCAGCACAGGAAAGCAGTTCATAGAGTGCTGAGAGTATAGCAGGCTTAATTATTCCAGGGGTAATGCCGTCCTTCCCAGGGGCTTTTCCACTGGCTGGAGAATCAATGGCATTACTGAGTTCCGATTTTGTTGGCTGTATGTCCAGCTCATCCATGACTGGCAGAGGCTGGGCTGCATTGAGGGCGGTCTCAGTGACAACATTCTCCCTGGAGTACAGTTCTAGGTAGTGCTCAACCCAGCGGTCCATTTGTTTGCGTTGGTCAGTGATTGTGTCCCCTGATTTAGATTTGAGGGGGGCGATCTTCTTGATGGTTGGCCCAGAAGCTCTCTTAATGCCATCATACATTCCTGCATGCTAACTTTTGTGATTCATGTCGGAGGACACCCCGATCCCCCTGTACCACAGCATTCTGCAGTTTCGCTCTATTTAGATACTATTCTGCTTTTCTATTCTTCCTACCAAAGTGGACAACCTCCTGTTTCCCGACATTATACTCCATCTGCCAAATTTTTGCTCACTCACTTAACTTATCTACATCCCTTTGCAGACTGTCTGTGTCCTGCTCACAACTTGTTTTCCTACCTATCTTTGTATCGTCACCAAATTTGGCTGCAGTACACTTGGTCCCTTCATCCACGTCATTAATATAGATTGTAAATAGTTGAGGCCTCAGCACTGAGCCCTGTGGTACTCCACTAGTTACAGTTTGCCAACCTGAAAATGATCCATTTATCCCGACTCTCTGTTTCCTGTTAGTTAGTCACTGCTCTATCCATGCTCATACCTTACCCCAACACCATGAACTCTTATCTTGTGCAGTAACCTTTTATGTGACACCTGACTGAATGCCTTTTGGAAATCCAAATACACTACATCTACAGATTTCCCATTATCCACCCTGCTTGTTACATCCTCAAAGAACTCTAATACATTTTTCAAACACAATTTCCCTTTCACAAAACCATGTTAACTCTTCTTGATTGTATTATGATTTGAACCCACAACCTTTTAAGACAATGGGGTAAAATTGGATTATGCTAGTAGCATGAAATCGGCTCATAGCAAATCAGTAGCCCGTTTAACATTGTACCCAAATTTAAACCATTACAGAATACAATAATTCTCTAGCTGCATGAGTTTCGTACCAATACTAGAGCGAGTGCATTGTGAAGAGAGACCCATCTTGACATTGTTTAACAACGGAACTGAAAGATTGCATTTATTGTCAACTTGTAGGTCCATAGATCTGTGGGTAAAATTTAAACAATAAAAGTAGTATGCTGGCCTTGTTAATAAAAGATGGGTTCACATTTACAGTTCTCAATGTGTCAAGCAGAAGTAACTATTTCAGGGAAAGTGTAGAACTTGTGCTCAAAATATTTGAGACTGTTTCTGCTGAGAATTGGCTGTGATGTAAAATAGGGGATTTCATCAAAGTTGGTTTAAAACACTTGTTATTGTTCCATACCTTCTGCCAATTAAAAATATTAGTACATGAGTCAGGTAGATAATTTAACACCTAATGCAATGTGAATTGATTTGAGGCAACACTAAGTAGAAATCATATTCATCTTGAATTGCCCTGAGAAAACTAAATATCTCAACTGTGATTTAAACTATTGTTAGTGGAAAATTTGGCACTAACACCAGTAGTGTCAAATTATGAAATATAACTTGCATTTGTGCACTGCCTTTAATATACAGCTCTCTTAAAAGGATTTGCTTTAAGAAAATCATTAGAAAGAAAGGACTTGTATTTATATAGCACCTTTCATGTTCTCAGTACATCCCAAAGGCAGTCAAAAGCTTTAAGCACAGTCATTGTTGTAATGCAGCAGGCAATTTTCACACAAAGTCACAAACACAACTAAAAGAAAGTGACCAGATCAGAGTTTTTTGATGTTGGTTGAGGGATAAATGTTCATCCAGGGTATCAGATAATTTTCATGTGACCTAGGGAATTATTAGACCCAATTTTGAATAGAAAAATTATTTGTGTGTGTACATTCTTCACAATAATATAATAAAAGCTGTTAATTTGGAATGTACATATTTATTTCACTGTAATAAATTCTAATCTAGGGAGATAATCATCCACACCTGCATCTTTCAAAAGAATAGAACAAAAGATAATTACCCATTGAAATCAGGGGAAGAAAGCTGTGCCACTTTGTATTGTTACAATTTTGCCATGACAAACATTGTGTGTCTGACTTTGCTGATGATAACATAACATTGGTATTTTGACTAGTATAACCTCCCTCCTAGGATAGCTTTGGAAAAGATGGTACCTTTTAGCACTAGTTGAAAGTTTAGCAGCAGTTTTACTGGAAATCTTGGCATCCTTCTTCTTGGGCTGTGGCAGTTCCCTCTCTTGTTCTTGCTGCGCACTTTCACGCTGATCTCCATCTGAGCTGCCACTACTGGTACTGGGGCTGTCATCAGCCCTCTGCGGCTCACTGGACATCTTTGCCCGTTCTGCAATTTAAAACAAATAAATTAAATTAGCAATTTGATAAACTCTGCGACATGGAACGAAGTTAAAGATCGTCTTGTTTCAAGTCTTTAAAAGGCACGATCCAGCATCTCACATATGTTTTGCCATTTCGTAAATGCTAAAACAGTTTAAAATGCAAACACGCCAATTTCCAATACAGAATCGAAATCGACAGCAGGGTGTATCTAGTCAGGGTATCTAGTTAGATCTAAAACATTCGCCAAATGTAAACATTGTTAACACCATCACGTCTTTCAGTGCATCACTTTTCATAATATTAAGAAGGCAGAAAAATTAAGTTTTGTACGATGGGCACCCTACAGATTTTTTCGACAGAATGTAAATTCCAAGATTAAGTTTCACATACAGTGCCAGCGAAGTGCTAAGAGGAGGAGAGGGAAGCGAGTCATACATTTGACAGCCACGTCAAACGCGCGCTTGAGATGCAGAAATAACAAACGAAAGAAGCTTTTCAACACCAGACTGCTTCTCATTGGGAGGCGGGGGGAGGTGGAGGGAGATCAGTTCCCCATTTGGAATGGGTCTGAGATGAAAAACTGTAAATCAGTCAGTGTGCAGTGACTGATGCGTTAAAGGCCTTTATCGTTCCCACTCACTCACACACCGGAATATCACACAAAGACAAACACCGTCCCTTCTCGCCTCGAACTTTCAGGCCGGATTTGGAAGCTGTAGAGTCGCTTTGAGAGGATGTGGTGAATGCTACGGGGAGGAGGAACAGAAGGTTTTTCTTCTGCCTAAAAAGATGATATTACCTGAATACTGGTCGGGAAAAACGCTGCCTGTCTTCGGGTTATGCTGAAAAAGAGGGGAGTAAGAAAAGAGTTGAAAAGAGGAGATGGGAGTGATGGGGAAAACACCAATCCCAACACATATGAAGCCCTCTCTCTCTCTCTCCTCGCCGCCGCTTCCACCCGCTCGCGCGCGCGCTCGACCTCCTGAGAGCAGCGTCGCGCGCTTTGAAACTGAATCAGCGCTTCAGCAACACGTGGCCGCGCGCACCTCGCGGGGGCGCGCTTCCCCTCCCGCAGTGACACTGACAACCGCGCCCGGCGGCGGCGGGAGGACACGCGGGACACAGGCTGCGGGCGCGCACGCGCTGAGTCCAACCGCCGCATTCTCTTCTGAGCGATGGCGCGCGCACCGGCGGTTACACATCGAATTAACGCTACTGAAGTGAGTGAGTGACAGAGAGGCACCCGGGGAGGGGGCAAGACAGCACCAACACCTGCTCGGTTCAAATGTCCTGGTCGTTCCCCTCCCGGGGCCGTCCGATCTCGCTCACCTTTCAGGACCAGTGTGGCCGCTCTGTCCTTCACTTCTGCTTACTCCCACCCCTCCGGTATCCAATTCGTGTCTCTCTTCCTCCCCATCTCAACAAGTTTTAGCATGTTTAGCTTCTGCAAGTGACTCCCAGAGAAGCATCAGCTCGGTCCCCATGGCAAAGTCATTTATTTAGGCATCTGACTTTAAAAAAAAACATTAACTTAGTCTGCGGTGTCAGGCTAACTGCTTACTTCCGACATGGCGTGCACGTGAGGAGGAGAGTTACTGAAATGGTTGTATTGACCGACCCAGTAAACACGATAAGTCTTAGCGTCAAATTTATCAGAGTTTCACGATCACACCTCTGAAACTTGCTCTTGGTTCAGATACAATAAATGGGCTGGCACACCGCAGTCAATAGGATGCAGTTAAAGCTGCACCATAAAACCTCATAACATTTCTTTGCTGTTGACAAGGAGATGCTAGGATTCAAACTTAAGTGCAGGTTATCCTTAGCTTATCATGACTTCTCATTGTGAGCCCAGGAGTGTCCAAACTACATGGAAGCTGAGACAACTCATTTGTATTGCCACATAAATGCCATTCCTGCTGGTTTGTCCTGTTGAAATTTGGTGCACCCAGAAATTTGTAAAGGGTTTAGGATTATTATCTCACTGATGCATAAATCCAAAATCAGAACACCAAGATTTGTAAGTATCTGTAGCTTAGGACATGAAAATTAATGGGAACATTGATTGAAGCTATATATGTGGCCCAGGAGACTCCATGACAAAAACCTAAGTAGCCTATGAAGATAAAGAGCTTAGGCATTCCTGAACAACTGGCTCATTTCTCCTTCTAGCTTACATATTCATCATATTTAAGATTTTACTGTTTGATAGTAATGAAAACTTAAAGAGAAAAGACAGTTAAAGGAGAGTATTTTTCATTCAGTGCATTCCTATATTAAAAATATAACCTGGAAATTACTGTTGTGTGAGACATACTGCCTATGATATCAGTGGATTTCTGAGCAGTAATTTCAAGATGCCAGTAAGTATGCACTTTCTGACTATTTCCTACATGTTGCCAAATTTTTATTGAAGGAAAGTTTGTTCTTCATGCTACGGCTTTGCGGCTATTTGCAACAGTTATAAGATTGTTATTACCGCAACAGCTGATGCTTCAGTGGAAGATATACCATTTTCCAATGCTAACGAAGTGTGATATTTGCTAGCCTTCCTATTCAGCTGACAGTGCTGCGCTTTGTTTCTTTGACCATTGATTGAAAAGTTCCAAACATTACAAAATAAAGTTTGGATTTAGTGCTCCATCAGCTCAGCAGTTTGCAGAGGAAGTCCAGTAAGAAAAGAAAACCTGTCTGCGTTCCCCAAGAATCTAATTTTGGCCTCCGCCTATTTCTCATCCACATGCTGCCCCTCGGCGACATCGTCCAAAAACAAGTCCAATTACAATTCCACATGTATGCTGATGACACCCAGCTCTATCTCACCTCCACCTCTCTTGACCCCTTCACTGTCTTTGTGTTGTCAGGCTGTGTTTTGGCGTCCAGTAATGGAAGAGCAGCAATTTCCTCCAGTTAAATCTTGGGTAGACTGAAGCAGGCTACTCCCCTGTCACAAACTCCGTTCACTCGCCATCCATCAATTCTGACTACTGCCTCAGGCTGAACCACACTGTTTGCAACCTCAGATTTGTTAAGGGAAGATCGTGTCTGCCTGTTTGAGGAGGTACCAAGGAGGGTCAACGAAGGTAGTGCTTTTGATGTAGCCTATATGGATTTTAGCAAGGCTTTTGATAAGCTCCTATATGGCAGACTGGTCACAAAAGTAAAACCCCATGGGATCCAAGGCAAAGTGGCAAGTTGGATCCAAAATTAGCTCGGAGGCAGGAAGCAAAGGGCAATGGTCGATGGGTGTTTTTGTGACTGGAAGGCTGTTTCCAGTGGGGTTCTGCAGGGTTCAGTAATTGGTCTCTTGCTTTTTGTAATATATAACAATGATTTGGACTTGAATTTAGTGGGCATGATTAAGAAGTTTGCTGATTGTACAAAAATTGGCCGAGTGGTTGATAATGAAGAAGAAAGCTGCAGACTGCCGGAAGATATCAATGGACTAGTCAGATGGGCAGAAGAGTGGCAGATGGAGTTCAATCCAGAGAAATGTGAAGTAATGCATTTGGGGAAGGCTAACAAAGCAAGGGGATACACCATAATTGGTAGTATACTGAGAAGTGTAGAGGATCAGAGGGACCTTAGAGTGCATGTCCACAGATCCATGAAGATGGCTGGAAAGGTAGATGAGGTGGTCAAGAGGGTATACATGATACTTGCCTTTATTAGCTGAGGCATAGAATATAAGAACTGGGAAGGTATGCTGGAACTGCATAACGTACTAGTTAGGCCACAGCTGTAGCACTGTGTGCAGTTCTGGTCACCGCACTAGGAAAGATGTGATTGTATTAGAGAGGGTACAGAGAAGATTTACAAGTAAGTAGCACAGAATCCACTTTGACGGTGTACACGTCTACAGAGTACTTAACTTGGGAATTTGGTGAGTGAGGGAATTCAGCGCAGCGGAGGGAAGAGGTACTGTTCTGGTCTTTTACAAAACAAGGAGCAGTCCAAGAGAGGGAGCGAGAGACAGTGAGACCTGAGATCTGAAGTTTAGTGGCATTAATTAGGTGAGTAGGTAGGTGATGCTTGCCAAGTCTTAAGGTTTTTTCCCTCTAAACTAGGGCAGTAGTTTAAACTAGGACTGGGGAGATATAAGTACCGTATCAAATGTATAGTTCGACTAGTTAAGCTATTTAGTATAGCTACAAATAATCATTGAGGAGTCATCATACAAATAATCATCAAGGAGTCTACTTGCACACAAGGCAAGCTCTACAATCTATCACGGCTGAAAGTGCTCATTTTGCTTCAGGAGATTTGATTGAAATGTACAAAATTGTGAGGGGTCTGGATAGAGTGAATGCGAAGGGCCTATTTACCTTAGCAGAGAGGTCAGTGACTAGGGGGCATAGATTTAAAGTGATTCGTAGAAAGATTAGAAGGAAGATGAGAAAAATATTTTCACCCAGAGGGTGGTGGGGGTTGGCAAACTGTAACTAGCGGGGTATGTTACGACCGGGGCAGGAGGGGTGTACTGTTAATTCAGTCCTACTTCTCTACAGGTCACAGCATATCAATAAATTTTCCCACTTACCGAAACAGCCAATTAGGTACTCTATTTGTCCCTGAATAAAGCACACCAACCAGGTTTCTGTAATCAACAACAAAATTAATAGTTTATTAAAAAACCAAGTCTTAACCAATAATGAAGTAAATCTGTGTACATATTGAGATATTAAAGCTCCTTATTTTCCCTAACCCTCATGCACACATACATACATCTAAAAACCGGCTAACCGGAAAAAAAAGGATTTTTCATAGGAAAGGAATAATAAAAAAGCTTAGTCTGTCATGACCTGGAAGGAAGTTCTTCAGTTTGGTGAGGTGTCCCAAAGTCGAATAGTTGGATGCTACTTGAAGTCTTTCCAGGCGAGGTTGATGAACAGTCTGTGATGGGTAGGCTTTCAAAGAACTTCAACAATAGAAGGCTTCACATAAGGTCTTCCATCAGGTGTGCAGCAACAAGGATCTTCTTAGGTCTTACAGCAGCAGTATAGCAATAAAAGGTTTCTTCCAATATTCAGGACTTCTTAATCTAGGAGACAACAGTACAGATTTATGCAGAGATTCTACAGAGACAGGAGGCAATAGGAATCTGCCACATTTGAAACACAGAGTTTCTTCTAAAGAGATGCAGAATTCCTGTACAGAGAGGTAATACTTTTTCTGGGTCTTCTAATTTCCAGGCAGGTCAAAATCAAATTTCAAATGCTTGCTTTTGTCCAAACTCACTGGCTTTTTAAAGTTCAAAACTGAAACCAAAACCTTCCATCACCAAATCACATGCCCAGTCATCAATTGTGTTTTGTCATAACAGAGGTAAACCCCTGCTGGTTTCCTTGAAATTACCTGCATTCCAGTCCTTGTTTATCAGTTCAGCTTTTGTTGAACTTTCTTTCAAAACATCCATAAAGTTCAACTATTTGCAGGTGTGTCAATGTCCACTGAAATCCTTTTTCAGTTTTTAAAAACACAGAATCCTAAGTTTTAATGCAAAAACAAATCCTCGTAACAGGTGCCACAAGGGTCAGTGCTAGGGCCTCAACTATTGACAATCTATATTAATGACCTGGATGAAAGGATAGAGTGTATTGTAATTAAATTTGCTGAAAGTACAAAGATAGGTGGGAAAGCAAGTTGTGAGGAGGACACAGAGAGTCTGCAAAGCGATATAGGTATGTTAAGTGAGTGAACAAAACATTGGCTGATGGAGTATAATGTGGGAAAACGTGAGGTTATTCACTTTGGTAGGAAGAATAAAAAAGCAAAAGACTATTTAAATGAAGCGAGATTACAGAATTCTGCGGTACAGAGGGATCTGGGTGTGCTCATGCATCAATCACAAACGTTAGCGTGCAGGTATAGTGAATAATTAAAAAGGCAAATAGAATGTTGGCCTTCATTACAAGGGGAATGGAGTATAAAAGTAGGGAAGTCTTGCTACAACTGTACAGGGCATTGGTGCAACCACACCTAGAGTACTGCATCTAGTTTTGGTCCCCTTTTTGAAGGAGAGATATATTTGCATTGGAGGCAGTTCAGAGAAGGTTCACTAGGTTGGTTCCTGGGATGAAAGGGTTGCCTTATGAGGAAAGGTTGAGCAGATAAGGCCTCTATTCATTAGAGTTTAGAAGAATGGGAGGTAATCTTATTGAAACATATAAGATTCTGAGGGGGTTTGACAGGTAGCTGCTGAAAGGATGTTTCCCCTCGTGGGAGAATCTAGAACTAGGGGACAGTGTTTCAGAATGAGGTCTCCCATTTAAGATGGAGATGAGGAGGATTTTATTCTCTCAGAGGGTCATTAATCTTTGGATTTCCCTACCTGAGAGACCAGTGGAGGCTGGATCATTGAATATATTCAAGGCTGAGTTAGACAGATTTTTGATCTATAAGGAGGTCAATGGTTATGGGGGGCAGGCAGGAATGTGGAGTTGAGGCCACAATCAGATCAGCCATGATCGTATTGAATGGTGGAGCAGGCACGAGGGACTGAATGGCCTGCTCCTGCTCTTATTTCTTATGTTCCTATGCCTGGACTGGAGAATTGATTGAATAGGCTAGGATTGTTTTCTTTGGAACAGAGGAGGCTGAGGAGAGACCTAATTGAAATGTATAAAATTATGAGGGGTGTAGGTATTTTGGATAGGTAGGCCCTTTTCCCCTTTGTCTATAACAAGGAGCATAGATTTAGGGTAAGAGGTAGAAGGTTTAGAGGGGATTCAAGGGGAGTTTTTTTCACCCAAAGGGTGGCGGGGATCTGGAACTCACTGCCTGAAAGGGTGCCTGAGGCAGAAACCCTCATAACATTTAAAAAGTACTTGGATGTGCATCTGAAGTGCTGTAACCTACAAGGCTACGGGCCAAGAGCTGGAAAGTGGAACTACGCTGGATGGCTACTTGTCGGCCGGCGTGGACACAATGGGCAAACTGGCTTCCCTCCGTGTTGTAAATTTCTATGATTCTATAATTCTCAGTGTCCTACAGGACCCTGAGCTGAGCTCCTGATCCCATATCCTCTCCATCATTAAGACCACCTACTTCCACCTCTGTAATATCGCACATCTCTGCCCCTGCCTCAGCCCATCTGCTGCTGAAACCCTCATTCATGCTTTTGTTACATCCAGACTCAACTATTCCAATGCTTTCCTGGCTGACCTCCCATCTTACGTCCTCTATAAACTTGAACTCATCCAAAACTCTGCTGGCCATTTCTTAACTTGCACCAAGGCCTGATCACCCATCACCTCTGTTCTCGTTGACCTACATTTGGCTCTTGCACCAACGCCACAAGTTAAAAATTCTCATCCTTTTGTGCAACTCCCTGTATGGCCATGCCCCTCCCGATCTCTGTAATATCCTCCAGCATATAAACCTCAGAGAACTCTGTGTTGGTCCAATTCTGGCCTCTTGTGCATCCCCACCTTCTCTTGCCCCACCCCTTGCAGCTGTCTAGGCCCTAAGCTCTGGAATCCCCTCCCTAAAACTATCTAGCTCTCCCTCCTCCTTTCAGACACTCCTTAACTCTTTGACCAAACTTTTGGCCACCTTTCCTCATCTGGAAATGATGGAAGAGATGTACCTAATGAGGATAACATTTAGCAGATAGGCAATAACAGACCTAATAGTGGTACCGATGCCTTTGTGCAGCACAGGCCTTCAATTTCTACGCATCTCTTCCCACTCCTACACAGTTAACTGGTGTTCCCCAAGAATCTATCCTTGGTCCCCTCTTATTTCTCATCTACTTGCTGCCCCTTGGTGACTGCATCAAAAACACAGCATCAGTTTTCAAATGTACACCGATGACTCCCAGCTCTACCTTACCACCACCTCTCTCGACTCCTCCACTGATTAGCTGGTAGCTCTTGGAGGGGGGGACATCCTGACTCAGAGGGGCGAAATTCCCGCCCAGGGTCAATTTAAAGCCTGGACCACACAAAATCGCTGTGTGGCTTCCAGGCTCGGCAGAGGTGGGCTCGCCCCGACTCTATGGCTGGTGGGTGGGGCAACCGCCACACTGGAAAATTCCGGCCCCCATCTGTCCTCTCAGGTGGATGCAAAAAATCCCATGGCACTATTTTGAAAGACAGTAGGGGAGTTATCCCTAGTGTCCTGGCCAATATTTATATCTCAACATCACAAGAACTGATTTATCTGGTCATCTGGAGCTTGCTGTGTGCAAATTGGCTGTTGTATTTCCTACATTACAAGAATGATTACAATTCAAACGTACCTCACTGGCTGTAAAGTACTTTGGGATGTCCTGAGGTCGCGAAAGGCGAGTCTTTCTTTTTTCAATAAGAATGATTATCAAACACACAATTAGAAATTTAAAGGACTTCAGATGTCTCAACCATTAGAGGGCGCCTTATAATCAAACTCCCACCATCTTCAAGATTTCATTCGTAATTGTTATCAACTGCTTCACCACCTAATGTTATGCTGACTAAAGAACAACAAAGAAAAGCCATGGCAGAGCAAAGGCATGAAACTGACTATGAGGAAATAGCTGCCATCAATTGAGGGAGGAAGACTGAAGTGCCAGGCAATAATTCAAGATACCTTCCAATGACTGCCAGAATCAGCAAAGTAACTAAAACTGTCTTCACTGACAATGTTCTACACAACTGTTCAAATAACATCTTTTGCTGAGCTTCTACATTACAGTAAATAATTACGAATAAATACTCAGTACAATGGTCAAATCAAGTGCAGTACCTTTACCTAATCCATTGTTTCATGTGTGAGGGTCATTAATGTGATTTGCACCAGTGCTGTTTGTGCTTATAGTTTGCTCCTCCTAAGTGACTTCATTGTAGAAAGAGAAATTGCATTAGCTGGCTGCAGGGTTTCACTGACTGCCAATTGAGTTTCCTGTGGCCCTAGACCTCCTTGCAATGTGCATTGTAATGGCCCTACATATGACTGAGCCACACAACCACAGTACTTGGGGAGGTGGTGGTGCAGTCGTATTGTCATTGGATTAATAACCCAATGAACCCAGGTATTGTTCTGGTAACGTGGGTTGGAATCCTACCATGGCAAAAGGTGGAATTTGAATTTAATTTTTAAAAAGTCAATCTAATGATTGTTTAAAAACCTATCTGGTTCACTAATGTCCTTCAGGGAAGGAAATCTGCAGACACTACCTGGTCTGGTCTACAGGTGACTCCAGACCTACAGCAATTTGGTTGACTCTTAAAGTCCCTCTGAAATGGCCCAGCAAGCCACTCAGTTGTATCTAGCCACGATGAAGTCAATAAGGAATGAAACCAGATGGACCACCTGGCATCGACCTGTGTACAGTTCTGGTCGTCACACTATAGGATGGATGTGATTGCAATGGAGAGGGTGCAGAGGAGATTCACCAGGATGTTGTCTGGGCTGGAGCATTTCAGTTATGAAGACAGACTAGATAGGCTGGGGTTGTTTTCCTTGGAGTGGAGAAGGCTGAGGGGGACCTGATTGAGGTATACAAAATTAGGAGGGGCATTGATAGGATAGATAGGAAGAAACTTTTTCCGTTAGCGGAGGTGTCAATAACTAGGGGGCATAGATTTAAGGTCAGGGGCAGGAGGTTTAGAGGGGAGTTGAGGAGGAATTTTTTCACCCAGAGGGTGGTTGGAATCTGGAACACACTGCCTGAAGAGGTGGTAGAGGCAGGAACACTCACGACATTCAAGAAATATTTAGATGAGCACTTGAAACGCCATAACATACAAGGCTACGGGCCAAGTGCTGGGAAATGGGATTAGTTAGGACGGGTGCTTGATGGTCGGCGCAGGCATTTTGGACCGAAGAGCCTGTTTCTGTGTTGTAAAACACTATGATTCTAAGGGGTATCCTTTGAAGAGATAGTTACTGACCCCTCTATGGGAGCCCCAGACAGAGGCAATATAACCAGTACTCAATCACTGAGCGGACCATCGGGCTTCTGAAGATGCCATTCCTGTGGCTGGACCTGTCAGGTCACCTCCCCCCCCAGTACCCTGCTGCAAGGCTCTCTGTCATTGTGGTGGTCCAATGTGCTCTCCATAACATGCCCTCCAGAGAGGTGTGGACCTGAACACTGAGGCCCTGGAAGGAGACAGTTCATCAGAGGAAGACCAGGGGTAAGACAGAAGGAGGAAAAGGAGGCAGAAAGGGATAACCCTGAAGAGGGAGGTGCCCCTGCTGCATGACAAGGTGGCCGCCTCCTGCCACCCTCCAGGAGGAGAACCTCCCTCCTCTCCCTCATGGCCTCCAGGTCAGCATCGATGAAGCGAAGGTCTGCTCTGCCCCCAGCTCCCCTGTGACTTCTCACTTACCACTGGTGCAGTGGAAGGTTTTGGCACAAAACGTAGATCTCTTCCTCAGGACAACCAGCTGCCTCAGTGACACTGCCATAGCGTATCTACATGAGACCCACACTTGATCTGACCTACCTCCATTCCCAGCCCCACTGGCTTTCAGTGGACAAGAAACCCATCTCCATACCAATTAAGGGAATGGGTTTCTGACCCAAATCTAGGCCAGGGTTCTTTTTTCCTGCCTCTGTAACAAAATTCTAGCCCCATGTGTTAAGCCCTTTCTTTGTAACATTCAAAACCCCAATCCCATTCAGTCAACCTCTCAAAAGTGCATCAACAGCACCTTCTGGGCTTATATATTTGTAAAAATATGGATTTTGTAAGCGGTTAAGGGGGCAAAACTTGATAATGCATGAAATCAGGCATGGGGATCGCGATGTGTGATTTGATTCCTCCCTACCGGTTGCTTCTGATGCCAATTTCGCACAGCCTGCTAATTTGCTTGATTGCTGTGTGCAGCCAGCGTTAAACATGCTGTTGAGTGGCTGCATGTCTCAGCAGAGGGCCCTAGTTTGTGCAAGGCAAGCACCACTTAAACCCAGCATACACCTCTTAAAAGGAGGGTGCATTCTGACTGGAGCAGGTGCTGGACCTGTTTGTGGAATAGAGTCTGGAGCAATGGGGAGAGAGCATGTTCCAGTGTTCTCTGATGCTGCACTGGATGCCTCGGTGGAGGAGGTGGAGAGGAGGAGAGATGTGATATATCCACAGAGGCCCTGCAGCCAAACTTTCCGAAGGCAGTCAGTCCAGATAGCCGTGATGATAAATGTCAGGAGCGTAGCCCCGAGGACCTGGATGCAGTGCCACAGAAAGTTCAATGGCCTTGCGCGAATGGTCAAGGTCAGTGAATGTATCTCAAATGCCATATTCCACACATTGCTCAATGCACCACACCCCAATCACTCAACTATCAACAATCTCTATCAAATCTAACATTCAAAGCTAAGCTTCATCTCACCATCACACACTTAGACCAGCTGCAAGCCCCACACTCACATTTCACAGCTTTCACATACTGTAAGCTATTCAACCATGACAGCCACATCACCCAAACAGATAGTAGCACACTCACTGACACACTTCCCTCACTCTTGCAAAACAACTTGGACATAACCGGAGGCAGTAGCACCTATCCAGTGGGAGACAGGCATGGCTGCGTGTCCTGACCCCAATAGAGAAGATGATGCTTGTCGTTATTGGAATGACTGTCACTGAGGCCGTAGCCAATGGCGGAGATGAAACCATCGAGACCATGGTATCCTCATGCTGAATCCTCCTCGCATCCCACCTCTCCCTCATCCCACAATCTCTTCTGATTTACGAGCTGCAGATGCATCTCTTGCTTTACCCCACTCCTCTCATTGCAACCCTATCCGTGTGCCTTTCTCCTTTCAGATACCCAAGAACCAGGCATTGGTGAAAGTGCAAGAGGTAGAAGAGCAGGAAGACAGTGAAGAAGAAGAAACACTATCACTTGGTCTCACATTTGCAGCCAGCATACTTTAGAGGATAGCTTAGAGGTGGTTTCTGCACGTGGAGAGACACTAGTCATGAGTGGTGAGCTTATAGGCAGATCAGGTGGGTATCAGATCAGGTGGGTATGCACAATGTAACTGGCAGGCCTGCCAAAGAGTCTGTAGTCATTTTCAAGAAGCACGGAGGAGTCTGGCACCAACTTGGCACAGGGCTTTGCACAGAACTTGGAGCCCATCCTTTCCAGCGTGGAAATGGTGACCAATTCATTAGCACACTTGTGGACCCAACCATGATTTAGCGGTTGATGGCCAATGTTTCCGCTTCCGTTGCAGTATAGACGGAAGCCAGCCAACATCTGAGTACTGCAGTGGAAGCTCAGACTGAGGTTATGCAAGGTCACCTTGCTGCCATCCAAGCTCAGACTGCTGCCATCATGACTGCATATAGCAGTGTTCAAGGGGATTTGCAGGATGTCAAAGCAACCGAGCAATCCGTCCTCCAATAGATTGCCGCAGTTGATGGCTGAGGCAGTGGCTCCATGGAGCAGGAACCTGGTGATCTCTCTCGGGATGACAGCATTCGTCCGCCCACTCCTGCCACTCCGCCAGTGCCCTTGCTGTTTTCTGTCACACAGCTAGCCCAGACTGCCGCTGCTCATGCCAAGGTGGAGCAGTCCAAAGCTGGGCCTTCTAGATCCAGAGCTGCTAGAGGTCATCATGCAAGGCCATATGCAGCCATTGGGGTAGCACTACGTAGGAGCACTAGGGCAGGCAAAGGTACACAGAAGACAGGCGCTAAGGAATGAACAAGGGTGATTAGTTGACATTTGTTTACAATATGGCATGATTTGATTAATAAATTCATTTTGGAATGTTTATTCTGTGTTGACTTTCATTTTAGTGTGGCCAAGTGTATGTTGGACAGTAACAGAGGTAAAATAAGGCAAGGGACTGTAGGTAAATGGGGTTGCGTTTATTGGTATTGCAGTCAGATCGTGGACTGGCCGGACGATCAGAGGAGGGTTGGGATTCAATCAGGGAGTGGTTGAATGGAAGGAGTGGCTGATCCCAGGAGTGGGAGACCAGGGCCTGGTGGGGTAAGGGGGAGATTGGGGTTTGGTTTGGTGGGTGGAGTGGGGGGACAGTGAGATTGGGGTCCTTGGGGGAGGGTGTATTGGGGCCTGTTGAGGAGGGGTGGATGAGGGATCAGAGGCCTGGGGGAGGGGGCGGTAATCGGGGCCTGGTTAGGGGGGCAGGTTGTGAGTTTGGAAGCCTCACAGGCAAAGGCCGTTGGTGGGGGTATCCTTAGGCAGGCAGCTGGATCCGGGGGTAAGTGTGAAGGCACTTACCTCCTGAGTCCACCAAGTCCTCACCTAGAGGAAGCTGCTGGGTTCTGCAAGGCTTAAGAAACCCAGCCAACAACAGTAAAACTCCTAAAGCTGCATGTCAGTGAGGCTCACAGCCTCATTGTCATATTTAAAGTTGCAACCTGGCTCCTTGGGTTGGGTTGCTGCCCACCCACCTTCTAGCTTCAGTTAAAAGTGGAAATGGGCAGGTTGGAGGCGGGTTTGGGTCAGGGAGCAGAGTTTTCTGAATTTAACCCCCCCACCTCACCCACCCTGACCCAAGCCAACCCATTTTTATCAGCTAAAATTCCCCCCAAGGTGTCCAGGAAAGATAGGGAAGGAAAGAAAGGAGAATGAGTGGCAGTATTGAGTAAGGAGAATAATACAGTGCAGGAGAGAGAGGATGTGCTAGCGGGGTTAAGGATATAATCTATTTGGTCAGAGTTAAGATACAGTGGAGGTGCCAATACACTACTGGGTGTATTCTATACGCTACCAACAAGTGAAAAGATATAGAGGAGCAAATTTGCAGAGAAATTGCAGAGAGGTGGAAGAACTAGTCATGATATTCAGAGACTTCAATTATCCCAATGTAGATTGGGATTATGATCATGTAAAGAGCAGAGAGGAGGGAGAGTTTCTGAAGTGTGTTCTGGATGACTTTCTTGTTCAGTATGTTGCTGGCTCAACAATGCATTGTTGGATCTTGTTCTAGGAAATGAGGTTGGTCAAGTCGATCAAGTGTTAGTAAGGAAACATTTAAGAGACATTGATCATAGTAGCATCAGGTTTAGATTAGCTATGGAAAATGATAAGGAGCAATCTAGAGTAAAAATACTTAACTGGAGGAGGGCCGATTTCAGTGGGTTGAGAATGGATCTGGTCCAGGTAAATTGGAATCAGAGATTGGGAGGCAAAACTGTAATTGAATAATGGACTGCCTTTAAACAGGAGATAGTTTGGGTATAATAAAAGCAAAATACTGCGGATGCTGGAAATCTGAAACAAAAACAAGAAATGCTGGATTCACTCAGCAGGTCTGGCAGCATCTGTGGAAAGAGAAGCAGAGTTAATGTTTCGGGTCAGTGACCCTTCTTCGGAACTGACAAATATTAGAAAAGTCACAGATTATAAACAAGTGAGGTGGGGGTTGGGCAAGAGATAACAAAGGAGAAGGTGCAGATTGGACCTGGTCCAATCTGCACCTTCTCCTTTGTTATCTCTTGCCCAACCCCCACCTCACTTGTTTATAATCTGTGACTTTTCTAATATTTGTCAGTTCCGAAGAAGGGTCACTGACCCGAAACGTTAACTCTGCTTCTCTTTCCACAGATGCTGCCAGACCTGCTGAGTGAATCCAGCATTTCTTGTGATAGTTTGGGTATAGTTGAGGTGCATTCCATGAGGGGGTAATGGAGGGACAACCAAAGCCAGAGCTTCCTGGATGACCAAACAGATAGAAAGTAAGATGAAGCAGAAAAAGGTGTCAGGTTGATAAAACGAGTGAGAACCAGGTGGAATATAGAAAGTTCAGAGGGGAAGTGAAAAAGGAAATAGGAGGGGCAAAGAGAGAAAATGACAATAGACTGGCACCTAACATAAAAGGGAATCCAGAAGTCTTCTATATGCATATAAATAATAAAAGGGCAGTAAGAGGATGGGTGGGCCGATTAGGGACCAAAAAGGTCCATGGAGGCTGAGGGCATGGCCAACGTACTAAATGAGTACTTTGCCAAGGAAAAAGATGCTGCCAAAGTCTTAGTGAAAGAGGAGGCAGTTGAGATACTGAAGGGCTAAAAATTGATAAAGAGGAAGTACTAGAAAGGCTGGCTGTACTTAAAGTTGCTAAGTCACCAGAACTGGATGGGATACATCCAAGGATGCTGAGGGAAGTAAGGCTGGAAATTATGGAGGTACTGGCCATAATATTACAACCCTCCTTAGATACAGGGGCGGGCCAGAGGACTGTAAAATTGTAAATGTAACACCCTTGTTCAATAAGGGTGTAAAGATAACCCAGGAACTACAGGCCAGCCAGTTTAACCTCAGTGGTGAGAAAACTTTTAGAAACAATAATCCAGGTAAAAATTAACAGTCACTTGGACAAGTGTGGATTAATTAAGGAAAGCCAGCGTGGATTTGTTAAAGGCAAATAGTGTTTAACTATTTATTTATTTTATTTATTTAGGGATACAGCACTGAAACAGGCCCTTCAGCCCACCGAGTCTGTGCTGACCATCAACCACCCATTTATACTAATTCTACACTAATCCCACATTCCGACCACATCCCCTACCTATACTAGGGGCAATTTATAATGGCCAATTTACCTATCTTGACTGAGTTTTTTTGAGGAGGTAGCAGAGAGGGTTGAAGAGGGTAATGAAGTTGATGTATATATGGATTTCCAAAAGATGTTTGATAAAGTGCCAGATAATAGGCTTGCCAATAAAGTTGAAGCCCGTGGAATAAAAGGGACAGTGGCAGCATGGATACAAAATTAGCTCTGGGATAGGAAACAGAGTAGTGGTGAACGGTTGCTTTTTGGACCGGAGGAAGACATACAGCAGTGTTCCCCAGGGGTCAGTACTAGGACCACTGCTTTTCATGATATATATTAATGGCTTAAACTTGGGTGTACAGGGCACAATTTAAAAATTTGCAGATGACACAAAACTTGGAAGTATAGCGAACAATGAAGAGGTTAGTGATAGACTTCAAGAGGACATGGCCTGATGGAGTGGGCAGACACATGGCTGATGAAATTTAACACAGAGAAGTACGAAGTGATACATTTTGATAGGAAGAGTGAGGAGAGGCAATATAAACTGAAGGGGACAATTCTAAAGTGGGTGCAGGAACAGAGAGACCTGGGAGTATATGTACACAAATCGTTGAAGGTGGCAGGGCAGGTTGAGCAAGTGGTTAAAAGACATATGGGTTCCCGGGCTTTATACCTCACTGTTCAATACATCTGGGGCATCTTAACTTAATTCTTTTAATTCTGGGTGACATCTAGATTCCCAGATCTGTGAAAGGAATCCCCAGTAATGAGCAAGGTAGAAAGGACCTACCAGATCTACCATGCCTTCACTACCAGTTTCGAACTCCGCCACTTGAAATTTCATGGAAAGCAGGAGGTTTTCAATTTTCTACCCAGGTGCCAAACCGTTGTTGCAGATCAGCAGCCCATTATAGTAAGCGCCCAATTTGCATTTCCACTGATTTCAATGGAAATTAAAATTAGGAAATGCAAATGAAAATAGGACAGTTTTTATAATGGGTAGTCCATCTGCAATGCCAGCTTTTTGCATGGCCAGCAAGTTCTATCCCAAGAGTCAAAATGGTTGCATTTATGAGGAAGAGCGATATTTACCTAAAGCTCAGAATGAATCAAGATTAATTCACTGACCTGTGTTTTCTTACCAATAGAAGACCTCGCTTCAAGCTGTGAATATTTCAAAAGGTAACCCATGCCACAGTTCGTAGACCTACTTTGAACCCCATCACACCACAAAAAGCAGTGGATGCTTTTGACAGGTAAAAATTGCATTGCAAGGGAATCTTGCTGTACCTTCTTGTTTAGCTGCATTTGTCAGACTGCCCATTGGAACCCCTGCAGCAAATCAAAGTGCCTACTTCTGTTTCACAATTCAGCATTGGTTCAATTTCAGAGTCACAGATTTTAATACAAAATTTTCTTCAGCTTTTTATTAGCCCCTCGCACATTCACCAGATATCTGTCAGCTCAGTCCATTTTAGAGATGGTATTTGCATCTCTAATATTTTGTATATTAACACAGATGCTTCGTGACCA
The DNA here is from genome assembly GCF_036365525.1 of Heterodontus francisci. NCBI lineage: Eukaryota > Metazoa > Chordata > Chondrichthyes > Heterodontiformes > Heterodontidae > Heterodontus > Heterodontus francisci. The sequence goes on from NC_090372.1 coordinate 87,407,380, forward strand.
CTCCTTGTCAAGATACTGCTTGGGCAGATCTCCAGCAGGTACTAAATTCCAGAACCTCTGCTTTATTGTCAATTATTAAAAAACCTATCTATAGTCAAAGCTAGGTTGTTAGACCCTTAGGGGTAGAATTTCTGCTCTGTTGCACTGTTTTTTCAGCATAATTCACCTGAAACCCGAGCAAAAGATTACGAATTTTAAGCACAATCCATGTTCAGCACAAATCAAGTTTCTGTCATCTCTTGCGCTAGTGTAAAAAATATTGTGCTAGAAGCCAGCCCCACCCACATAACTGACCATGTCCACATGATGAAGTAATCACCTTTGGGAGTTTCTGCTAATTGTGTTCATTTGCAGGCCTTTGAAGAGACTCTAAATATTAAGCTGGTTCTTCTGGGTGCAAGGACACCGATAGGCATATTTTATAAGCTTTTGAATGTTTTTTAAAAATTTACTACAAAACTGATGACTGTATCCCAATACAACGAGCAAATAGTTCTAAACATAAGCAGTAGCTTAAGCACATTAATATATTAAGAAGTGAACCCATATAAAAGCAAGTACTTTGAGTTTTACTCTTGTCTGTTGTCACAATAATTAAAGGAAGTCTTTTTCCTTGTATACAATGCAGGCAGTGAAAACGAATTACACTAGGTCACCTCATTTCCACATTCTTAGCTATAATTTTTGAACCAGACTTGAACACTAAACTTGTGTCTTTATCATATTACAGTACATTTCTCAAACACCCACACGAGATACTGTAGGGCAGCAACCATTCCAATACATCTAAATGCTTTTCCAAATGACTACTGTGTTAGTGCATTAGGCAGGTAAATGCCTCCTGTTTTCAACTGATTCCTGAGCATGATTAGAATTGATGGATTGGACTATGTAAGAGTTTCGCATGGCTCTTTTAAGGGAAGTACATGTAGTCTTTGTTAAAAAAAAAAGCCTTAGTGCCCATTACCATAACTATCACACAAAAAAGAGAGAAAAACAAAACCATTAGTCAATTAAGCTTGAATTAGGGTGAGTAGAGAAGGATAAGTTGATTATATGACATGAAGGTAGATGGCAGGCAACTGCAGTAATCAAAATAATAGGAAGATTTATTATAACAAGCATTTGATATCTATAACAATAATCAATTGAATAGATTTAACAAGTTGAACTCAAAATAAAACATAATGCATAGGAATAGTTCCAACATGGCAATAATATTATTGAATGATTAGGACAACATTATAAACTGCTGCTTTCAAACCAAGAATCTGAAACTGAAAATGAGAATAAAGCCTTGAAATAACTGCAGGATATTTAGCCATTTTATTATGCCAGAAAGCTCAACTTTGTAGTTTTATTCCCTTCTGTTTGCAGAAGGTGTGATGGTTGATACTAATGGCTGGTCTACTATTTATCATTGATAGCTTTCTTTTCCACCCCATATTCTTTCCTTTTCTGCCTTGCACTGCTGAAGGCAGTGAAGCCAGAGATGCAAGAAACCATCCAGTAACTTACTTAAGTGACTATTCTTAACATGAGAGCTGAGATAAGTGCATATTGACAGGTTATTTGATAATAGCAGAGGGGAATCATAGAAAAAGCTCCAACTATTGTCAGTCTGATGTCCACATTGGTACAATTTCCAGCAGCCATTATGACATAACAATGAGGAGTGGCGATCCTGGGTAATTATTCCTTCCTGGGGAAACTAATACCAATTGTGGTACACCCAATCTTTCCCCAACCCAGGCCAGAGATTAAGCCTGGCATCTCCCAAATGTGCATGGTTCAGTACCAAAGTACATGGTGCATTTATCGACTGAATCATTCACAAATTCCTTGTCATGATTCTGCACTTGCAGGAGGGAATAGCACCTGCAGAGGATGTTGTAGCCCAATCTCTGATTCTTACACCCTGCAAGCATGACTTCCCTGCTGGGATTGTAAGATTGTAGAATCATGCCTAATAAGAACAGGTTGAGCCTTCCCACACTCACTTCATATCGGGATCTTTTGGACAGAAGGTTTTCCACCAATCTGTCTGGACTGTATTCAAACCCTGATGCCAGAGTAAAGGAACATTTGGTCAGCTCATTGCACTACCTATTACTGAGAGTACAGCTTTTACAATATTGCTGTGTTAACACTGGCAATAGCAGAATCTGTTGATGTGCCAATTAATTTAATGTGCATGCATTAATAATCTAATTCTATGTAAGGTGCACAGTTCATTTAGGTCACAATCTTGCTATCATTACATTAGGCTGAACTTTTGGTCTGAGCATTGAATTTCTGTATAATCACCTAATTCATGCGTCATCTAAACTAAAACTAACCTCTGATAACCAAAGATATCCAAGTATGAAATTATCCTCAAGACTGCCAACACAATTTAATATTATGATTAGGATAAATGCCATCAATCATTATAGCGATAACCTTTCGACAATTATTCTATAGCTCTATTTTAGTTAGATTTGCATTACTCCAGTCCTTTCTGCCATATTTCTGCATGTTTTGGGTACATTTTTATCACAATCTGATACTTTTTCACTATATTTTACTGTAGCCCTGATCCAGCACATCTGTTGTCAGTTCCAATCTCTCCATATTTTGTTTATTTTTTTCTGCTCATTAGGATTCCATGTCATGCACTATTCTGCAGCCAAAAAAGCAGGAAAATAATTAGACCCAGGCCCATCCCACACCCATTTCTTGAATTAATTACATGAAAGACTTTTCTTTTTAGAGATACAGCACTGAAACAGGCCCTTCGGCCCACCAAGTCTGTGCCGACCATCAACCACCCATTTATACTAATCCTATACTAATTCCATATTCCTACTACATCCCCACCAGTCCCTATATTTCCCTACCACCTACCTATCCTAGGGGTAATTTATAATGGCCAATTTACCTATCAACCTGCAAGTCTTTTGGCATGTGGGAGGAAACCGGAGCACCCGGAGGAAACCCACGTAGACCCAGGTCGCTAGAGCTGTGAGGCTGCGATGCTAACCACTGCGCCACTGTGCCACCCTGTAACTTATTCTCCAATTTTTTCGACTATAATCTGGGAATATTCTAACCCTTACCTACTGCCTTCTCTTAAGGGAATTTGCTGTGTGAACACTCGGTGGCATGAACCAGATCTCAAATTTGTGGCACATAATTTTGCACCAACCAATTCAAACTGAGTCAGGGCTTGGAGATGCAGCATGTTTTTTGAAAGTATTTTCTCCTTTTTCTTTCGTTTCCCTGTGCCAAGGAGATGGACGAACAAGCTGCTTACATACATCTGATAATACCTCTGGAAATGGCTCCAAGAAATTGCACAAGATTTGCTTTAGCAATTCTCTCTGTAATTTTCTCTTTTTTTTTACTTGCTGGCTCACTAGTACAGCACATGGCATGTAAAAAATAGATGGCAAAATTTACATCCTATGCATCACCTTACTAATGATCCCTTTGTTCTAAGGATCTAATAAGGGATATAGACCCTATAAATCCTCGGGCCATATTCCTTGATGTTAACTCAGGATTGCAACTGCCAGTACCCTCCAGCACTGAACTCACTGAACTTTGCAGGACTTTGGGAGTCCACCTCATTATATGTGGCATGTGAACACAAACTCCTCCATTTCTGACACCTGCCTGCCCCATGAAGGTAGAAAATCTAGTGCCATGCCCTGCTATTGCTGGGGATTGCCCAGAACACCCTCCCCTTCCCCAACAATGTCTGCTTTTGGTCTCCTTTGTGAGGAGCTTTTTTTTAAACTGTCCTTTTTCCTCATCTTGACTCCCTTTGGAACCATCTGGAGACTGGTACACTTCACCTCACTCAATGTATCAATGTCCAGAGATAAATTGGTCCCTATTGAGCCAGGCAAACAGGAACTCCTAATGTAGGAAGTACTCACCTGACGCAGTTGCCTCATAAGCAGAGGGAGGTTCTGTCCCTTACAATGCATGTTGTTGGAAAATCCCAGAAATGATGGTGACTCAGCACAACTTACAAACCATTTACAAAACAGAATAGAATGCGTTTATGAAAAACATATTTGTCAAGATCCAGCCTACAAATCAATACGCGTGCAAAAGTATATGCAGGCCAACAATTGTGCACATTAGCATTGAAATGTATTTTACTTGCATGTATTCAATTTACTTGTTTTTTTTCCAACAGTATCAAATATACAGTAAATTGTCTTTTCAATCTCTCTTGTTTTGGGATCATTGCACAGAACTGCCAAAACAACAGCAGGACTCTGTGGACATTTTGTGCTATATTACATGAAGGCTTTTTGTGTGCTATAAAAGATAGTTGTTGCCATTTCAATATATCCACAAATCAGTGAAGAAACAGCAGAAGTGATCCAGATCCAGCCTACAAATCAATACGCGTGCAAAAGTATATGCAGGCCAACAATTGTGCACATTAGCATTGAAATGTATTTTACTTGCATGTATTCAATTTACTTGTTTTTTTTCCAACAGTATCAAATATACAGTAAATTGTCTTTTCAATCTCTCTTGTTTTGGGATCATTGCACAGAACTGCCAAAACAACAGCAGGACTCTGTGGACATTTTGTGCTATATTACATGAAGGCTTTTTGTGTGCTATAAAAGATAGTTGTTGCCATTTCAATATATCCACAAATCAGTGAAGAAACAGCAGAAGTGAGAAGAGGCGTCTTGTGTCTCACTTTGATGCACAGGCATAAAGCATAATGACATAGCATATCATTACTTGTCACATGTGCTCATTTATCTCACACATCTATTTGCCAATACTTTGGCAGCTATGTACATGCCATGCAGGGATGTATTTTTCAGGAAATCATTTAACAACACATAGCTTTGTGTCTGTGCAAAAATGATTGCATAAGCATCTCATAGTCATGGAGATACAGCACTGAAACAGGCCCTTCGGCCCACTGAGTCTGTGCTGACCAACAACCACCCATTTATACTAATCCTGCATTAATCCCATATTCCCTACCACATCCTCACCATTCTCCTACCACCTACCTACACTTGGGGCAATTTACAGTGGCCAATTTACTATCAACCTGCAAGTCTTTGGCTGTGGGAGGAAACCGGAGCACCCGGCGGAAACCCACACGGTCACAGGGAGAACTTGCAAACTCCGCACACGCAATACCCAGAATCAAACCCGGGTCGCTGGAGCTGTGAGGCTGCGATGCTAACCACTGCGCCACTGTGCCGCCCACAGTGAAACACATAGATTCAATTAGGACTGTTAGGAAGATTCAAAGCTTTAACTGTTCTGTTAACTGTCAGTATTGTAGTCCCATTTGGCCCACTTCCACTCTCCTCACATTGTTTTCCTGATTACCTGGATGCATTATTCATTTTCTGTTGATCATAGCTTTCGTCTTACAGCTGGTCAAAAATTTTAAAGGAGAAAAATAGCTTCTTTATACTATTAATTTCTTCATCTGTGTATGTTCGACCACATGGTGCATATTTTATGAACCTAATCTGAATAATTTTTGTGATCTGGAATGAGGCGTCATTGTCTTAGTCATTGAAGGCGTGAAGGAATAGAGCATCATTGCCATCAGACTGCTGACAGTGGCACATTGCAGAACGGCTCAGAGACTGAATGAGAGGGTGTACAGGTTCTCGGCTATGGCACTGGAGATCCTGGTGGAGGAGAGTTCTCCTTTAACCACAGTGGGGAAGGATGCCACCTTACCCTCTTGTCCCTTCTGCAGCAACTGGTGCTGCTCTACCTGGCATCTCTGATCATTAATTTTCCAATTTATTTTCCAGATACCTTGCCATGGGCTTTGAGGTTATCATGACATTGAAATTCAATGCGACCAAGAATAAGCTGTGTGCCACTTTGCACCATCTGTGCATACCCACAATGTCCTGAGTCTGGAACGTTTACTGATTCTACATCAGGAGACGCCAACTCAGCCAGGATGAAATGCAGAAGGTGGAAGAGTTAGTCCAGCTACAAGCCGTGAACAAGCAGCTGAAGGATTATAGTTGAGTCAGAGGATGTTCAATAAGACTGTAACCCGGCATGACATCACAAATATAAAGACTCGGCTCAAAACAGGTGATGACAGCATGAACGCACTCCCTGATATTCTGGGAAAAATTCAACAGAATCGGGTGATGACCTGCAAGCAAACCGCATCCAATTCATTGCGTTCATGACACCAATAATGAAGCCCTGTCTGGAGGCCTTTCCTGAACTGCTGTTCATTGATAAGATGTATAAAATCACCAAGTATGGCTATCCTCTGTATCAGGTGATGGTGCAGGACAGACTTGGCAGGGGCAGGGCTGTCTTTTACTCCATGTTGAGGAATGAGACAGCTGAGATGCTGGATGAAATTGTGGATGCGTTCGTTGAAATGATGGGATCCTGCATTGATCGGGTGAAAATAGCAATTATGGATAAGGAAATCAATGAGATAAATGCATCCAAGAAGCATCTCCAAACTATCAAGGTGCTACTGTGCCAATTCCATGTGAAAATGAGCATGAGGAGGAAGATTTACAGCTACACATTGGACAGCAGTCAGATGCAGGAATTGTTTGCTGTGTGCAGGGATATGGCTCATGCACCCTCAGAGGAGCAAATAATAAGATGCATCGAGCGTATTGGGCACCTCCACTGACTCCTGCAGTAGTATCTGCTTATCTTCTTATTAACTGGCTTCCATTATTTACGAAGTAACGTTCTACTTTTGGGAATAATCCCAGCAAACAGATTGAATCGGAGAATGGCAAGATAAAACACCTGCTCCGCTCCTCCTCATCCATGAAGGATTGCATTTCATCGCTCATATTCCACAATTATACCCACAATTGGGAGCGCTCCTATATCACATTCCTGCAGGAGGCCTCTTTGAAGCCGGTTGCAGAGTCAACAGTTGATTTACAATCATTTTTTGCAGAGCTCACTGGTTACATTGTGAAGCTAATGCATGAAAATCATTGTAGCCTCTATGCAGTGAGCGTCAAGCAGCAGGATGCCAACACAGTGACTATGATTTCTGGTTTTAAGGAGTACACATTGCAGACACATGATGGCCAAGCTACCTGCAACTACTGCTTCTGCATCCAGTATTTGTTGCCCTGCAAGCACACTGTTGTTGTGCAGAGGCATTTGGGTTTTTCTCGGGAGAGATTTGCCCCCAACAGGGGTTGGCGAACATCACGGTCGCCCGTTTTTTGAGCCAACCATATCTGCTGCAATTGCCATTATCAAGGCCCAGCCAAGGCCACACAATAGCCATGAGAAGTACCGTATAGCTACAGACATGACGCATCGGCTATATAACTTCTTGACCCTCAGTGGAACAGTGATTTTCCAGCAAAGAGTGAACTGACTGGAATATCAGATTCACAACTGGCAGTGAGGACTGACAGCTGAGATGGAGTGTCGTGATGAAAGCATGGACCAAGTAATGGGTTGCAAAATTGTCATGAGGTGGCTTTGGATGAAGCAGGCTCCACTGTTCCAATGTTTTTGGTGATTCTGTACAATGCACCGAGGGTCATGAGGACATCAGCCTCATGTCACCATTCCTGGATGACATGATCCTATTCCCTGGATTATGTGTGTGCCTGCCTGCACACCACCCCACTTCTCTCACCTAAGGAGCCGTCTTCTCAGTGCCCTGTCACATTGGGAGAACCATACACCTCATGGGCCACCATAATGGAAGAAAAGAATAACACACAAGCACCTGGCTCCTCGTGGAATCCACCCCTGAGATAACCATACAGAGCCTCCTGAAGCTCTGCGGTTGTCAGCTGGTGTCTGTCAAACGGCGAGGATGACCAAAGGGATCAAATGCCTGGGGAGCATTCAGTACAAAGAAACAGCATGTGAAAGAGAAAAAAAAATGACAGACTGTGCAGCTTGTGCCACATGAGCGAGCCGCCCAGCCATCGAAACAAAGAGCCTGCAATTTCTTGGGTGGAGTGTGAAAGTGGATGCTCTTGCTGGTTCCACCTTTGGTGCTTCCCACCTGGAGTGTGTTATATCACTTTAACTGCTTGAGTAAAGTATGCATTATCAAAGAAGTGATGTTAACCAACATGTGAGATAGCAGTTGGGGTAGTGTTAGTCTACAATCAGTGTGTGCATTACAGAGCTCTCTTGTAAATGTGTTACTTTGCATAAAGAACCCTTCATTCAACTTACCATTCACCCTAAGATTGTTTGGCACCTTATTGCTGAGAAAACAATAACACAAGAGAGGACCCACGCTCATTCCATTGTGAGTGTCATGCATCATGACCAATGTTATGATTGTGCCTCAATCAATACCTGTTGTCTCCAAAAAGAAAATGTCACGAAGCCTTTTAATTCACGGTCCTGTGCACGTCATTACCCTTGTGCTCGATGACCTACATTGGCTCCCAGTTGAGCAACGTCTCCATTGAATAATTTTCCCCCTTGTTCTCAGAATTATCTACGATCTCCCCGCTCCCCATCCTATAATCTTCTCCAGCCCCACACTCCTCTGAGATCTCTGTGCTTCTTCAACTTTGTCCTCTTGAGCATCCCTACTTTTAATTGCTGCACCTTTGGTGGCTGTGCCTTCAACTGCCTAAATCCAAAGGTCTGGAATTCCCTCCCTAAACCTCTCCACCTCTCCATGTCTCTTTCTTCCTTTCTGACACTCCAGAAAACCTGTCTCGCTGACCAAGCTGGAGGTCATATGCCATACTGTTAACCTTTTGTGATGGGGTGTGAAATTCCACCTTCTAAGCCTCCTGTGATGTGTCTTGGGATGTTTCATTGTGTTCAATGCTCTTTGTAAATACAAGTTGCTTTGTTGTTGGAAAGAAATGTCAATTTTGAACTCAGCTATATTGTGAAATAGAGTAAAATAATTTTATTTTGATATGAAAATGTGTTGCTGGTCATTCTGCTAACGGTATCTATTTTTCTCGCACATTGTGTAGTCCCATTGCATTCAATTCTCCTATACTCTGAGCAGCGGTCTCAAATGGAGCATGTGGTGTGTTACTCAAGTACCTCACTTCTAACCCCAGTCTCTCTTATCCATCAATGGGGTTTGGGCTGAATAGCGAGGCCTTGCATGCTACAGCAAGGGTCAGTAAGCCTGTAGCATATCTTTCATAGGCCTTACCGAGAATTTTTTAGCACAGTAGACACACATCAAAGTGACCCAAGCATTGGGAAAAGGAAGTAAATATGTCAAATGGGACAGTGAGCCAGATGTGTGTCATGAGTTAATGTCCGCCTGTTAGTTCATAACTCATATCAAGTTCCATTCACCCATCATAATTATATAATAAAATAAAAGCAAAATGCTGCAGATGCTGGAAATCTGAAATAAAAACAAGAAATGCCGGAAATACTCAGCAGGTCTGGCCGCATCTGTGGAGAGAGAAGCAGAGTTAACGTTTCAGGTCAGTGACCCTTCACCAGAACTGGAAAAGGTTAGAAATGTAATAAGTTTTAAGCAAATAAAGCGAATGTGGGGCAAGAGATAACAAAAGTGAAGGTGTTGATAAGACAGGGTCACAGAGAATAACTGGGGTTACTCTGTCGCTACCCCCCCACAGGTTAACTCAAGCCGCTTTAGCTCTCTCTCTTCACGTTCTTTCTGGAAGGTTCTTTTTCTCTCTCCCTCTCTCCTCTCTCTCTTTGTCTTCACGTTCCTTCTGGAAGTCTCTTTCTTTCTCCCTCTCCTCTAATTCAAATTTCCTCTGTTCCAATTGTATCTTTGCTAGCAATACCCTGTCGGAGTCTACTTCTAACCCTGTTTCTGCTTCTTCAGATTCAAGGGAAAAACAGTTGGCCACTAGCCTTAGGTGTTCAGGCTTCCTAGCCTTGCCATGTACAGAGATCCCACACTGCCCAGCTATTTTCCTCAACTCCTCCATAGACAGTGCTTTTAACTTATCCCAGGTTACTTCACCCTGGCTTGGGGAGCTGCTAGTTTCATTTACAGACATGTTAATATTCTGGCACACACAACCACAAGAAAACCTGTATTGAAATCTTGCTTTTTTTTTGATTGGGAACAATTTGGCTTCCCACTTCCAATTTCTCTTGTTGGTCTATGGGTAAAATCCAGGATGGGAGCCCCCAAATTTACGACCAGGTGAGAAAGGGGTCTAAGGTTCCCTCTCAGCCTTCACCTGGTCTTACTGGAACAGCATTTTATTTTTAAACACACCGTGTTTTTAGCTCCCCCTTGGTGAATCCTTGTTCCAGCCAAACCAGCCATACAGATTTTCTTAGGTTTAAAGAAGAATGGTTGAAATCTATTTATCTTAAACTCTAATCCGGTTAACAACTACGAATATGCGATGCGACCAAGCGAGCATGCCTAAGCGACAAACACGCACGCAGATAGAGACAGAAAAAGTAGAAGGAATCAAGTGGAAAAAGTTTAAGGCAATATCTGAAGATGATTTTGGTTACTGTTCTTCGAGCTCACTGTAGAGTCCTTGATTGTAGGTAGGTCTTGCTTTTCATTGGGGCCCAGTATTCTTCTTAAACCTTGTTCGATATAGAAGACTTTTCTCTCTTGAGGTTCACATCTTCACTGGATTTGGAGTTCTGTGTGAAAGAGATGGGAGCAGACAGGAGAGGTCTTCACAGTCCAGGAGCAAACACTCTCTTTCTCTCAAACTGTCTGTACAATTTTAAAAAACTCAGGTTGCCCAGCAGGTTAGTCATGTGACTAGCTGGTTTGACCGCATCCGTTTGTGGATTCAGCCATCTTAGCAGTCATCCTGTCATGTGAGCTTCCTCACCTTCATTGTCTGATGATCAAAGTCCATTGTGGGTTGAATGTGTCAGGGACTGGTCCTTTGACTCCACTAGCACTGTCTGTTAATATGTAAATTTTTTTTCCAGCCATGGCTGATATGTTTAACATGTCATTTCCTCGCTCCAGCAACAGTTTAAAAATCAATGTTCTTACGACAAAATTAATATGCCTCATTCTTGGCAGGTGGGGGCCTGCATGACACACGAAACACTGACTGAAATTGAAGAACCCTTTTTCATTACATGAATGGAGAAAGAAAACCTAGATAAAGTTGACAAATAGTGCATAAATGTTCATGTACTCATATCTGAAACAATTTACCCAGTTTAAAGATGATTTACAATCTTCTGGACTCTTTTGGTGGTGTCCCCAGCAAGGAAGATTCATAAGTTGTGGCAAATGAATATCCGGTGATGTCACCACGTTGTTGAAGGTACATGCGTGTGGCCATAAGGACGTCAGCGCACATGATTGAAATTGTGTATGTGCACAGAATGTGGAAGGTCTGTGCATGCTTGAAGTAGTCCTGGCATCGGTGGATGCCTAACAGATACATTTTCGTGATGTCTTTGAGTGGTTGAAACTTTGCATGCATGGGTAGACGTGATCCAGGCCATCAGGCCATGTGTGCATTATGAGTAGGGGTGGCTTCCGGCTAAGCATCAGAAATTGCTCCCTCAATGAAATATAATGTTCACAGACCATTTTGAGAACTTTTCATTGGGTGGATTTCTCTCTCTGTTACCCAATATGCTACAGTAAGTGGAATGTGTTTTGTTTTTGTTCCATTAAAAATTAATGTTATCCCATCTAATGCATTTACTCTTACAACAGCTACGCAAAAGTAACATGAGTGCCTAGAATACCTGATCCAATGGAAACACAGTAGGAACATAGGAACAGGAGTAGTCCATTTAGCCCCTCAAGCCTGCTCCATCATTCAATGTGATCATGGTTGATCTGTAACCTAACTCCATATACCCGCCTTTTCCCCATATCCCTTACTACTTTTGGCTAACACAAATCTATCAATCAGAGGAAAATACTAAAAACCTCCCAGATATAATGAAGAATCAAGGGACTAGTGTAAACGAGAAACTACAAGGTACTAATATTAGTAAAGAAAAAGTATGAGAGAAATTAATTGGACTTAAAAGATGATCTACATCCCAGAGTGTTGAAAGAGGTGGCCGTAGAGATAGTAGATGCATTGGTGGTCATCTTTCAAAATTCTTTAGACTCTGGAATGGTTCCTGCAGATTGGAAGGTGGCAATTGTAACCCCACTCTTTAAGAAAGGAGGGAGAGAGAAAATGGGGAACCACAGACCTGTTAATCTAACATCAGTCATAGGGAAAATGCTAGAATCTATAATAAAGGATGTGATAACAGGCAACTTGGAAAATAATGGTAGGATTGGGCAGAGTCAACATGGATTTATAAAAGGGAAATGATGTTTAATAAACCTGTTGGAGTTTTTTGAAGATGTAACTAGCAGAATAGATAAGGGGGAACTAGTGAATATGGTATATTTAGATTTTCAGAAGGCTTTTGATAAGGTTCCACACAAGAGGTTAGTAAACAAAATTTGAGCAAATGGGATTGGGGGGAATATACTGGCATGGAATGAGAATTGGTTAATGGACAGAAAAGAGAGAGTAGGAATAAATGGGTCATTTTCAGGTTGGCAGCATGTGACTAGTGGGGTACCGCAAGGATCAATACTTGGGCCCCAGCTATTCACAATTTATATCAATGATTTGGAAGTCGAGATTAAATGTAATATTTCCAAGTTTGCAGATGACACAAAACAAGGCAAAAGTGTGAGTTGTGAGGAGGATGCAAAGATGCTTCAAGGGGATTTGGAAAGGCTAAGTGAGTGGGCAAAAATTTGGCAGGTGGAATACAATTTGGAAAAATGTGAGGTTATCCACTTTGGTAGAAAAAACAGAAATACAGAGTATTTCTTAAATGGTGAGAGGCTGGGAAGTGTTGAACTTCAAAGGGACTTGGGTGTCCTTGTTCATGAGTCACTGAAAGCTAACATGCAGGTACAGCAAGCAATTAAGAATGCCAATGGTATATTGGCCTTTATTACAAGAGGATTTGAGTATAGGAGTAAAGATGTCTTATTGCAATTATGTAGAGCCTTGGTGAGACCGCATCTGGAGTATTGTGTGCAGTTTTGGTCTCCTTACCAAAGAAAAGATATGCTGCCATAGAGGGAGTGCAATGAAAGTTCACTAAATGAATTCCTGGGATAGAGGGATTGTCCTATGAGGAAAGGTTAAATAGACTGGGCCTTTATTCTCTGGAGTTTAGAAGAATGAGAGGTGATCTCATTCAAACATACAAAATTCTTACAGGGCTCAACAGGGTAGATGGAGGAAGGATGTTTCCCCGGGCTGGGGGGGGCCAGAGCCAGGGGACACAGTCTCAGAATAAGGGTCAGGCCATTTAGGACTGTGATGAGGAGGAATTTCTTCACTCAGAGGATGGTGAGTCTTCAGAATTCTTTGCCCCAGAGGGCTGTGGAGGGTCAGTCAGTGAGTATGTTCAAGACTATCGATAGATTTCTACATATTACAAATATCAAAGGATATGGGGATAGTGCAAGAAAATAGTATTGAAGTAGAAGATCAGCTATGATCTCACTGAATTGCAGAGTGAGTTCGAAGGGCTGAATGGCCTACTCCTGCTCCTATTTCTTTTGTTCTTATCTCAGTTTTAAAATTAACAATTGATCTAGCATAAATTGTCGTTTGTAGAAGAGAGTTCTAAACTTCTACAACCCTTTCTGTGAAGAACTGTGTTCTAATTTTTTCTTAATTATTGCAAGACCATCAGCGCGTCCTACGATAATCTACCGTCAAACAGCTTCTGGGCTTCACTCACTACACCTGTCTCCAAATTGGGATAATAGTTCGTTGATGCTCCGTGCTGACTCCACCCTACCTATGTTATTGCAATCCAGCCATAGGACCTCTGACTTTAACTTTGAACTCATTCCCATTGACTCCTTTCCATTTCCTGTTTACTATTACCTTTTTATGTATCGTAATAACTGCTACATAACCAGACCTGCGTAACCTGAGTTTTCCATGTCCATTCGTATGCGCATTTTGGCTGCTGCTCTGGAACCAAAACCATCACTTCTATTTCCACTTTTGCCTCTCTTTTTATAACTTCTTTTCGCTTCACCCCTCCTAGGCCCCCCTCTTCTATCACCATGCCTTTTTCACATCTCCCCTCTCAGGTACTCTGCCCTCCTAATTACCCACCCTCAGCCTTCAGTATTCCTCGACCTTCCTGCCCTCTTAGTTTAGTTTAGAGATACAGCACTGAAACAGGCCCTTTGGCCCACTGTGTCTGTGCCGACCATCAACCACCCATTTATACTAATCCTACGCTAATTCCATATTCCTACCACATCCCCACCTGTCCCTATATTTCCCTACCACCTATCTACACTAGAGGCAATTGCTAATGGCCAATTTACCTATGAACCTGCAAGTCTTTGGCATGTGGGAGGAAACCGGAGCACCCGGAGGAAACCCACGCAGACACAGGGAGAACTTGCAAACTCCACACAGGCAGTACCCAGAATTGAACCTGGGTCGCTGGAGCTGTGAGGCTGTGGTGCTAACCACTGCGCCACTGTGCCTCTTGCTGCTGTCCCTGGCTTGACTCCCTCTTAGAAAGCCTACAGTTTCCCTCAATGTCTCTCTTGGCATCCTCTGAAGGGTTCATCGAGGCACTTGGTGTTGGCTCGTTATGAACAGTAATCCCAATAGCCCCATCCCATTCTGTTGTCGACCCTCCCGCCCAACGGATCCACTGGGGGCTAATATTTCAAATCTCCTTCCCGTCCAACCCACTGCTGACTCAGCCTCTGCACCAATTTCACCAAACAATTTCTCATCCTTGGGGATTTCAACCTCAATCTTAACTCATCATGCTGTCTCTCCTCTGACTTCACTGCCCTCTTATCCTCCCAAAATTTCTCCCTCCTTATGTACTGTCCTTCTCTCCTTTAAATCTGCCATCATCACCCCTCTCCTCAAAAACACCAACCTTTGATCTCACCGTTCTTGCAAACTACTCTCCCATTTCCAGCCTCCCTTTCCTATCCAAAGTCCTTGAAAGTGTTGTTCCCAATATATCTCAGAGGCTCAGTTACAGTGCAGTATATTTCAGGAACTCAGTTAGTCACTCATGCAGCCTTCCTCAAAACACTTCACAGGCAGAGAATTACCTTTTGGAAGTTTAATTGTTCTTTTGTTAAAAACATGTATTACCCTGTTTACAGGTCCCTCAAGAAATGAACAAATTAATCTGTGTTGCTGGTGCTGGTTCAGATAAGAATGTTGTTCAGGAGACCAGAAGAGCTCCCTACTCTTCTTTGAATAGTGTCTTGGGACCTTTTGCATTCATTTGAGCAGGTTGAAAAAGTGGTTTCAATCTAACATCTCATCTGAATGATAGCATCACAAACAATGCAGTACTCCCTCAATACTGTGCTATGTTGTCAGCTTGATGTCAATGATGTCAATGGTATGTTTAAGCCCTGTGGCTAAAGTTGATGTTGGGGATTTGACTGTCATTGGGAATAGCATTCCTCTATGAAATATAAATTTCTGTAGTTTATATAACTGCGATGCTGTATTGACATTATTATCATACAAAATCCACTTTGATGATGGTTACTGCAGTGGGATCTATCTTGATATTCATAATTAGCAATGAAAATTATAAATGGAAACACTTCACTAATTCACAGGAACATTTCTACAGTGTTATTTTCACCTATTTGTTCTATAGAAAATTAAAAACCTAATGGTGACATTAAAGTGGCTAACACTTACGGTAGACTTCTATTATGATTGTATCACAAAAATTGATGTAGATGTTCTTTTTTATCAATTCAAACAATCCACACAGAGCACCAGAGTGAAACATCATATTCTCCTACAAAAGTAAAATGCTATGGAAGCTGGAAATTTGAAATAAAAACAGAAGATACTGGTCTGGCAGCATCTGTGGAGAGAGAAACAGTTAAGTTTTCAAATGGTAGTTCTATTTCTTTCTCCACATATGCTGCTAGACCTGCTGAGTATTTCCAGCATTTTCTGATTTTATATCATATTCTCCTTGTTAGGAGAAACTCATATTTAGAATTAAACACTGAACTGAAAGATTGCTGAAGCATGAATTAAATGGAAAAGCACTAGCGTGCCAGTTGGCACCCTAATACAAATTCTCCAAGTCCGACTACACCCTGCTGTTATGCCACCTGATATGAAAAAAAAGTATCATTTTTCTCTGGACTCATTCCCAGAAAAATATGGCATCACAAGGAATATTGCCATTTGGAGCTAATTATGTAACTGGATATGCTGATAGCATTGCTGCTGATGAGGACATATTGTCAAGTGAAAGGGCCTTAAGCCTCTTTCTTAGGTAAAGTGCACAGGATGCCATTCTTCAATTTATGAGTAATGGTGATTGCATTTTTCATGCGATCGCATACAAAGCTTTATAAAAATGACACAAATATGTTGAAAGTACAATTTCACATGTTCAGTACTGAAATTGCATGGAAGTCATTCTGCACCCATTTAAAATGAGGACTGCTTTGAAAGCCCTTCAACCATTTTGGACATAGTACTCTTAAAGTGGGTGCCTCATTAACAGTTAGAAATTTATTTTACTGAACACTCATTCATTCAGATTAAAATTATATACTTTTGTTAAAATAATTTCTGTTTTTGATTGTGGCTTAGTTTTGCATTTTTGGGGTTTCTGTACTTGTTCACTGCTGCAGTGGAAAGTTTAAAATATGAATATCTCCCGAGCAGCGAGTAGCAGCATCTGGGAGTTCCCTGGTCCAATCCCAAGACCCCCAATTCTGGCACAGCTATCGTCGTACCACTGGTAATGAACCCAAGAATGGACCATAAATAAATATCTGATTGTTATATGATTGATGTTTGTGGGACCTTCCTGTACTTAAAGTAGATGCCACAATTCCTTACATGACAACAGTGACTACACTTCAAAATTACTCCTTCATTGGCTCTGAAGCACTTTGGGATCTTCTGGAGTCATGAAGGGTTGAATTTTATGCGGCCAGGAGGAGCGGGATCGGAAGCGTGGTGGGGGATGTCGTAATATCGGGATGGGACGCACTTGCCTGGAAACCCGATGTCATGACATTGGTTCAGAATTTTGTCAGCAGTGGGAAAGGTGCAAGGCAGCGTCATCACTATAACGCGGCAGGACTGCAATTGCAATTGCTGAACAGGTATTTAGCATGTATTTGCATTGGCCTAACTTGGATTTTATTGGGGGGGGGGGGGTTTCAATTTAGTGAACGACGCACGGGGATCATATACCTTCAGATTCCTGGCTGTTTAAAGGTTTTGACACTGACGCAAGGCTTCAGTGCCGCCATGGGAAGGCAGCCATAGTGATCACTGGAAAGGAGAAGAGGGGCGAGCAGTGGGTGCTCTTTGCAAGGCTGGGCATTGTCTTAGGTGCAGGGTCTCTGCAAGAGTAGGCAAAGAGCGGCATTATTGCATGTTCAGAGAGGAGTAGCAAGGGGAAGGTCCCAAGGCGAGGTCAACTCTCCAAGGACAGTGCACGGGAGGAGGAGAGACCAACTGGCATGTGTCTCTGTGGTGGAAACCCCACCTGCCAAGAATGAGGCATATTAATTTCATCATATGGAACATTAATTTTTAAACTCTTACTGGACTGAAATATGGCTGTACCAACATTTTAAAAGGACAGCGGCTGGAAACATTTGCATCCTAAGAGACAGTTGCCTGCAGAAGACAATGAAACTTCTCCCTGATCCAATTAACCCAAATGGATTTTGATCACCAGTCAATGAATGTGTAAAAAGCCAACATTCCATTCCTCCTCACTGATGGTGTCCGCTAAGATGGAGAGTCTACAAAAACACAGGAGAGTTTGCAAAAACAAAAACATGACTAACCTGCTGGCCCAGTTTGGTTTTGAATTGTGTTCACAGAACAGTTTGAGGCAGGCTGCAATTTGAAGACAACAGAGAAGGAAGGTCTCTCTCTCTCTCTCTCTCTCTCTCTCTCTCCCTGTCACGCAAAGACAGGGACCCATGGAAGGAAACTAAGCCTCAAGACAGAAAACCATCAAAACAATTTGTAAGTGCACTGGGCCCCAATTAGATGGCGAGATTGAACTGCAATCAAAGACTTTACATCACACTCAAAAGACAGTAAATGAACTCCAGCTATTGCTTCAAACCCTTCCCCTTGATTCTTTCCCCTTTTCTGTCTCTATCTGCCTGTGTGTTTATCGTGTATGCATGCTAGCATTGCATATTGTTAGTAGTTTTAACCAAATTAGAGTTTTAAGGTTAACAAACTTACACCTTTCTTGGTTAAATCTAAGAAAACCTGCCTGGTTGATTTCTTTGCCGTTACAATCGGAGAGCAGAGAACAAGGATTCACGGAGGGGAAGCTAAAAACACGGTGTTTTAAAAATTAGACCCTGTTCTGGTCAAACCAGGAAAGGCTGAGAGGGAACCCCGAGACCCCTTTCTCACCTGGTTGCAACAGTCTCATATACCCAGTCTTTGTAGACCCCTGTGCTGCACAGCAGCAGCTGAGAGGGATGGAGGTCCAGGACCCGACGGGTGAAGCTAGAGTAGGGGAGTGACAGCAGTTAACCATGTCAAGCAGGGCCCATCCATAGCAGAGAGTCTACCGGACTGGCCTCAACTACCTGAAAATGTTCAAGTGACAGTGTCACTGAGGCTGTCACAGACTTATGCGTCATGCTGCAGCATATGGACCCATGGACTTCGGGGGACACCCAATGCCCGTGGCCCTGAAGATCACCATGGCACTGAACATTTAGGCATCCAGGTCTTTCCAGGAATCCACTGATGGCATGTGTGGAGTCTCCCAGGCAGCAGCCCACTGCTGCATCAAGGAGGTGACCAATGCCTTGTTCCAAGAGGGCCAGCGACTATGTGCCGACCCGGACAGTCAGGCAGAGAGAGCCATTGACTTCAGGGTCATTGCTGGATTCCCCCAGGTCCAAGGTGTCATCGACGACACACATGTGGCCATCAAGGCTCCCATGGAGCAGCCAGCGACCTTCATCAACAGCAAGGGCTTCCATTCCATCAACGTTCAACTGGTCTGTGAGCACCAAATATGTTTCCTGCAGGTAAGCGCCCACTTCACTGGAAGCAGCCACGATGCCTACATATATCAATAGTCTCAGGTGCCACAGCTTTTCTGGCCATCCACTTGCCATCAGGGATGTATTCTCAGTGACAAGGGCTATCCATTGAAGACATCGCTACTCATGTCTGTGAGGAACACTCGCAGTGTAGCAGAGGAGAGGTACAACACCTGCTGCTGATTCAACTGAGCTGCCATCGAGCAGGCCATTGGGCTGCTGAAGATGAGATTCCAGTACCTCAATCACTCCAGTGGAGCCCTGCATTATGCCCCAGCGAAGGTTTCATATTTTGTGATGGTCTGCTGTGCTCTGCACAATCTAGCACTGCAGAAGAGGGAGGCCCTGCATCAAGAGGACATGATTGATCTTTACTCCTCATCCGACGAGGAGGATGTGGAGGAGGCTGCTGAGCAGGCAATACTGGATGATGAACACCTTGCACTGGAGGTGAGGGGCATTGAGAAATCCGCAAGGGAGGCTCAGGACAATCTCATAAGTACCCACTTCCTGCCCCATGATGCTCTCTCAAAGTCAGTGCAATAAAAACTCACATCAGTGTAGTCTACCTGTCTCCTCCTTTATATCGCACCCAGATTCACCAAGCGCATTTACACAGCTGAGATGCTGATCAAACGTGGCCTGCCCCTACACTGGCAACCCATCTTTGGAACAAGGGTGAAGGTGACATCAGCCAAGGCGGCAATGAAAGCATGAGCAAATGACAACAATGATTTTGACATTATTTTCATTATTCGAACAACCAGTAACAAGGCCAATTTTGTTTTTTTACTCTTTCATGGGATGTGGGCATCACTGGCCAGCCCAGCATTTATTGCCCCTCCCTAATTGCCCTTGAGAAGGTGGTGGTGAGCTGCCTTCTTGAACCGGTGCAGTCCATGTGAGTAAGGTACACCCACAGTGCTGTCAGGAAGGGAGTTCCAGGATTTTGACCCAGCGACAGTGAAGGAACAGTGATATCATTCCAAGTAAGGATGGTGTGTGATCTGGAGAGGAACTTGCAGGTGGTGGTGCTCCCATGCATTTGCTGCCCTTGTCCTTCTAGTTGGTAGAGGTCGTGAATTTGGAAGGTGCTGTCTGAGGAGCCTTGGTATGTTGCTGCAGTGCATCTTGTAGATGGTACACACTGCTGCCACTGTGCGTCGGTGTGGAGAGAGTGAATGTTTGTGGATGGGGTGCCAATCAAGCGGGCTGCTTTGTCCTGGATGGTGTCAAGCTTCTTGAGTGTTATTGGAGCTGCACCCATCCAGGCAAGTGGAGAGTATTCCATCACACTCCTGACTTGTGCCGTGTAGATGGTGGATAGGCTTTGGGGAATCAGGAGATGAGTTACTCGCCACAGGATTCTTAGCCTCTGACCTGCTCTTGTAGCCACGGTATTTATATGGCTACTCCAGTTCAGTTTCTGATCAATGGTAGCCCCTAGGGTGTTGATAGTGGGGGATTCAACGATGATAATGCCATTGAATGTCAAGGGGAGATGGTTAGATTCTCTCTTGTTGGAGATGGTCATTACCTGGCATTTGTGTGGTGCGAATGTCACTTGCCACTTAACAGCCCAAGCCTGAATATTCTCCAGGTCTTGTTGCATTTCTACATCCACTCCTTCAGTATCTGAGGAGTCGCAAATGATACTGAACATTGTGCAATCAGCAGCGAACATCCCCACTTCTGACCTTATGTTTGAAGGAAGGTCATTGAGAAGCAGCTGAAGATGGTTGGGCCCAGGACACTACCCTGAGGAACTCCTGCAGTGATGTTCTGGAGCTCAGATGACAACCACAACCATCTTCCTTTGCATCAGGTATGACTCCAACCAGCGGAGAGTTTTCCCCCTGATTCCCATTGACTTCGGTTTTGCTAGGGCTCCTTGATGCCATACTCTGTCAAATGCTGCCTTGATGTCAAGGGCAGTCACTCTCACCTCAGCTCTTGAGTTCAGCTCTTTTGTCCATGTTTGAACCAAGGCTGTAATGAGGTTTGGAGCTAAGTGGCCCTGGCGGAACCCAAACTGAGCGTCACTGAGCAGGTTATTGCTAAGCAAGGGCTGCTTGATGGCACTTTTGATGACACCTTCCATCACTTTACTGATGATTGAGAGTAGACTGATGGGACAGTAATTGGCCAGGTTGGACTTGTCCTGCTTTTTGCGTACAGGACACTCATAAACCCGAAGTACACCTAGGTGCTCTTCTTCGTGCACTTTCATGTGTTCCTACATGGAGTGACCCCTGCTTTGGAAACTGAAGCTGCTGAACACGCTGACACTTAGCCTGGGATAAATTTGGCGGACATCCTTTGGCTGTCTGAGGCCTGGAGGGAACCGGCTGACTGAGGGGTTCCTCTGAGGGGAGCTCCCAGATGTGGCGCAAAGTCTCTTCTCCTTCCTTTCACTTGAACCTCCCTGCTAACCAGACTCCAGGCACCTCATCCTCCTCTCGCTTTGCCATTGTTGCACTGAGCTTGTGGCCAAGGCATTGCTGTGTAGGTCTGTGCACATCTCCAGGAGCTGGCTCTCCATGAGGGTTGCCAACCTCTTGATGGAGGAAGCCATGTGCTCACATGCCTGAGCCATGGCAGCACTCATAGTGATGGACTCCTCCATCATCCACTCATGACCACGCATTGCCTTAGGCAGCTCCTCCAGATGCTCCCTTACCTCACTCTGCATCTCCAGCATGCCCTGTGCTGCCGACACCAGAAGCTCATCATCAGTCTGGGGTTTAACATGGGCCCGGCCTCCCGCAATCCTGTCAGTGGCCTTGCTTGTCATAGCCTCCATCAGCTGCTCAGGCACATTTGTGGTGCTCTCACCAGCTTGTGACCCTGAATCTAAGCCTAAGCGCTTACTCACTGACATGACAGTTTTCGGACTGGCGGAGGGTGCAGGGGAATGATTTGACAGTGCATTGTCTGACTATTCCTCCTGCTCAGAGGTTGACAGCAGGCCCCCATCCCAGCGGCTGAGCTTGCCTCCGATATGCCACGACCTGCTGGAAAGAGCACAAACATTTGTTGGTTAGCTTGTTCAGATCTCCTCATACCAACCATGCATGATGTGGATCTCCAGAAGTGTGGTGGAGGACACTTGAACACTATGTCTCCTCACTCTCTTGTGTGCACTCCAGTCTGATCATCAGCAATTGCATGGCTGCCCTGGACCCCCACTAGCTCTAGAGCCTCCTCCTCTGCTGGCATCAGAGGATGCACATCAGGGATCTCAAAGCCAGTTTTCGCACTCTCCCTTCTGTTATGGGTCCATTTCTCCTGCAAGCAAAAAGAGGGACACAATTAGACCTTGCAAGAAGAACAACAGGACACTTATGCTAGTGGTAGCTCCTACACCCTTGATGGGGGCTCTCAAATGGCTCCTCCTCACGTCTGCTCTCAGGAGACGTAGTGGGGGTGAGCTCTGAAAGAAGGCGGCCTGTGGATGTGCTGATGTTTCAACCCCTTGCCACCGCCTTTGTGGTTACTCCCTCCATATGTTGTGCTCTCTCCCCCATAGCCACATGCTATGACCAAAGAGGAGATCGGTATAGAGGAATCAACTTGGCGGAGTGAAGGAGGTCATTGCCCCACTTGAGGCATTGGACCTAGTTCCGAGGGGTGACCCCGTGGCTGCTGACCACTTCTATGATCTTCATCCAGGCTTGCTTGGTCAGGCAGGAGGGTCTTCTGGCCATCCCTTGGGAGGAGGACCTCCCGTCTTTCCCATGTGGCCTGGAGGAGAATCTGCAGGGAGAAATCGCTAAACCATGGGGCCACCTGGTGTCTTGCCTTGGACATGGTCCAAGTAGGCTCCCGCTCCATTGTTGGGTTCTCAGTCCTGGTGCAGAGGGGTCTAACAGGACAGCAGCAGCAGTGGGGGGTCCAGCAGTCAGAGCAGCAGTAGAGGGGGATCCAGCAGCAACAGCAGTGGGAGAACAGCAGCAACAGTGGGAGGGGGGAGGTCCAACAGCAAAGCAGCAGTGGTGGGGGGAGGGGGGGGATCCAGCAGCAACAGCAGCAGCAGTGGGGGTGTCCAGCAGTATTCCAGATTCACTGCATCCGTGAAAGGCAGCAATACAAGCAGGGCTGGCAGTGCTTTAAAGATGGCGCCAGCACCTGCATTTTCATCAGCTGATGCCATTATCAGCACCTCGTAGCCTGGCCCCATCCTGCAATAGGATGTGCCCTATGCCTCAGTTATGGTAATTGGATGGCCGCTGCGTGATTGCAGTCAGACGACTGCACACATCGGTGATGGCACCCGCTTCTGATGCCACTGGCAGGACTTGCGCCGGGCTGGCAAAGTTCAGGGGGTGCTATATAAGTGCAAGTTCTTTTAAACTAATGCACATTAGTTGAAAATATAACTAATTTCATTTACTGTAGTTTTCTTGGATATATTGCTTTTGATAGATACTGCTGCATTGGAGAGAAACGTCAGTTGAAACAGTACAATTTTTTTATTGACTTTGCAACAACATTCCCTCAATATCTTGAAATGCTTGCTGGGAATAATGACATTACAATGGAAGCTGTATGAGAATTGTTTTTAAAAATCCCTCGTGGCAGACATTATCCAGAGTACTTAGATAATGGTAAAGAATTTTGCAACTATTAGGTTTTCCCACCGTGAATTGGCTACCAGTAGTGCATTCCACTGCTCCTCGGTGGATTCTTCAAGTCATATTTTCTCCATCAAAAGTGAAAAGTTTAATATATAATTTAGTCCTGTGTTTTCATTTGATTTATTCTGGATAATTAACTTAAAACATACAAGAACCATTTTTATGTCCTGATTGTTTTATTCTTCCACTCCTTTTCAAAGTGTTACAAATGTTATTCAGATTTTGTAACCTGTAAGTTACATTAAGATTTCACTTTATTGCCAATATTAGAGGAGATACATACTTTAATAATTGAAAACTGGAAAGAGGAAAATTAATTTGTCTTTATTTGTGACTTATCTGCTCAATATTTCCCAAACGCTGCTTTGCTTTTCAGCTCAATTACAAAAAGAACTATGTTTAGGAGATTTTAATCATTTGTGTAATAATAGCATGTCACTTCCAAAGATGAATTGCTCATTTTACCTTGAATATTTTATCCTGTTTTGGTAACTGAAAAAAGAAAGAACTTGAATTTATATAGTGCCTTTCACCATCTCAGGATGTCCCAGAGTACGTTTTAGCCAATGAGGCACTTATTTTCCAGCAAAAGAGCCATTCCTCTATTGATAAATAGAGCACCAGATCAATCCAGTGTTGTCCACTCAGCTAATATAGTTCTTTGGTAATTGAGATCAATATAGTGATGAATAACCGTTAATTTAAAAATATGCAATAATGTTCCAAAATTAATCTCATATGATTCATCTTAAATAACATCAATCTGGATTTTACATTCTAGACATGAGTTACGAACAAAAATGATTCAAAATACTTATGTTTACTCTATGTGGGTATTTGTACACCTTTTGTGAATTTAATTTAAATTGGAGCATTCACATTCAAATTAACCAAGAGATGGATTAAACTGACAGTTAAAAATATAATACTTTGACAACAGTTTGGCATGGACAACATCTGCCAAGCACGTTATGTCTTGTAAATTATTTTCCTCTCGGGTATTATTAGCTGTGTTGGCTTATCGACCAACATACACAAGTCATTAGTATGAGTCTTTGATAATGAGTTCTGCAAAGAATCATTACCCATTCAATAGAATACAAATATCTTCCCTCAAGGACTGTTATAAGGGGGACAGTGCTTCGCAGATGCTGACATTTGGCATTTCTAGATATGAAACTGCCATGATTTGAAAAATAAGTTTGTCAGAAAAATAACATAACTGGTGAAATTATGAGGTCAATTTTAACTCCCCTTTCCTGGCAGAAACCAGGAAGGAGGGCAGTTAAAATGGAGTGTGGAGACTTATCCCCTCCTTTCCCGCCACAATCTGGCCAAATACTTTTTAAGCCAGTGGGCTTCTATTTAAATATGCAGATGAGCTCCAATGACATGCATCATCAAGGCCCATCTTGCTGTTTTAAACTGATGTCTGAGCGAGAGCCATGTTGGCATGCCCGCCAGATCAAACCTGCACGAAACAGTAGCCGCGGCCAGAAGACGCCCAGGAAGGTAAAAGGAAAATGATTTATTCCTTGTAGGCCATGAGAGCAGGACTGCCGCTCTGAGCTCCACAAGGAAACTTTGAGCATATCATGCCATCAGCTTCTCCGTCTACCCAGATCTGTATTCCTTTTAATAGACTTATCTCATGCTGGGCACACTTCCTGCAGATTTTGAATCGTGGCTTTCTGCCACTAGATTTAAAAGCTGAGCAGTCACTTCCCATGTCGTACTAGCCACTTTGATCAAGAAATCAGCAAATGGCATGTAAATGAGGCCTGGCCATTAAAATAGGCCAAACCTCTACTCTAGTGCTCCTGGACAGGCTTGCCGTAACTTTTGCGAGGATTTAAAATTCCTACCCAGGATTTAAAATTCAGCCCACTCTATGGGCAGGAATTTTAGGTGCCAATTGGGGTGAGGGAGTATGGGGACAGTGAGCGAGGAGGTGGGCGGGCAGGTGTGAAAATTAGCGCTGTCAGCCAGCAAGCTCATATTATGTTGCTGTTCCTGCTGCTGCTGATTTTTCTCAGGTTGGGGAAGGCGGGCCTCATCAACATGCCCGATTTGGAAATGAGGCCAATTAATATTGTTAATAAGCTTATTGTCAGCTCTTTAAGGACCAGTTTGGAATTTTGGTGGGGGCACACGGGTTGCACTCTGGATCAGGGCCATGCCATGAAATTAGGTGGGCCCATAAAAGGGAACACGGCTGAGAGGGACACTCAGCCTCAGGCACACAGTGCCATTGGGTGTGCAGAGGTTGCTGCTTGAGTGGTCTGTATGCACATGGGCAGTGGAGGGGGTCGTGACACTCCTGGCATCGTGGGGTCATAAGGTGGAATGGTGTGGTCCAGAAATTATTGTGAGTGCAGCTAAGTGCGAGAAAGGCAACAGCTGGGGCCAGTGGTGATGAGGATCAACATCCTCAGCAGCAGTGACAGAGCCCCAGGCATGAGAAGGGCAGAGGAATGGGACGAAGGGCAGGATAGGATCTACCGCCAAAGACAAAGCTACTTGGACATGTTGGAGAACCAGTACCACAGGAGAGTGTGACTACCCAGCCAGATGGTCAGAGAGATTTGTGCCCTTGCCGTGTAAGACCTCACACCTCACAGCAATGCTCGCCATGGCCTGGCAGTAGCTGTCAAAGTCACTGTGACCTTGAACTTCTTTGCCTCTGGCTCCTTCCAAGGATTAGCAGCAGTCCTTGGTGGCATCCCTCAAGTGGCAGCACACCACTGCACCTCGCAGGTCACTGATGCCCTATTTACGAAAACTGGGCAGTATATACAATTTCAGACAGATGGGGCCTTGCAAGCATAAAGGGCAGTGGGATTCACTTTCATTGCTGGATTCCCCCAGGTGCAGAGCATCATCGATTGCATCCATGTGGGCATTAAGACACTGAGTAAGCAACCAGTGAGATTCATCAGCAGGAAGAGCTTCCAGTCCCTCAACGTTCAGCTGGTCTGTGACCACAATAAGAGCTTCATGCACATGTCCACTTGTTATCCTGGCAGCTGCCAGGACTCTTTCACCTTCCACTGTCCAGAGCTCTGCAGCTCTTCATTCCACCCCCCAAACTCCGTGGATGGATTCTAAGGGGACAAGGGATATCCCTTGAAGAGATGGCTACTCACCCCTCTACGAGAGCCCCAGAGGTGCTACAACCAAAGCCATCTGCTCATAAGGACCATCATCGAACAGGCCATCAGGTTTCTGAAGATGTGGTTCCGGTGCCTGGACTGGTCAGGTGCCTCCCTGCAGTACACTCCTTTGAGGGTCTCGCTTATTGTGGTGGTCTGCTGCACTGTCCATAACACAGCCCTCCAGAGAAGTGTGGAGCTTGAAGAGGGTGAGGCCCTGGTATGATACAGCTCATCAGAGGAAGAGGAGGAGCAGGATGTGGAAGAGGAATGTGCAGAGCAGAGAGGTGCCCTGGCTTTTCAGGATCTTGCCAGGATTCCGTCAATGTCAGGGAACATCTGATCCAGGTATATTTCAGCTGATCCCTTCTAACCCAGGAGGATGGTATTCCCGGAACTCACTTTGAGCTGCCTGTGAGAACACCTCCATTGAAAAAGCAAATTTGGAATGGATCTATTCTTATCATCAACGAATGGTGCACATCTATTCCTCTTCAAAGACCTTTGCTTCTCTGCACAACTTCATCCCTCTTTTCGAACTTTGTCATGAAAGTGTGGAAGCTCACACATCTGGAGTCATGTGTCAATATTTACAATGTGCTCAAAAAGTAACAAAGTGCACATTTACAAGTGCAACAAACTCCAGTGAACCACTCAGTGCTCTGACCGACACTGTGGCCATTGCTCTAGGCCACTTTTACGCAGCTTCTTCTGTGGCGTGGGAGGAGGTGGGGGAGGTCTGCTCATTTGTTTCTGCTTGCGGCTGAGATGGCTGTGGCAATTGTGCTCGTCATGGAGGTGCCAGTTGGGGCCAGAGGCTGCTGCACCAGTGACAATGCAGGGGCAGCCTCCATCATAGGGCTCTGCTGCATAGATGGTCCGTCAAAAGGGCCAAGGAGGCTGATGATAATGGTGCCCTGTGAGGGGATGCTCCTTCATCATCATTGGTGACTGCCCCTTGGATGGCATTTCAGATGACTGTAGGGGATCACCAGTTGGGGCAGAACTGGCATCAACTTCATGCACCTTTGTGCTACCAGTGTCACTGACTAGTCCATGCTACAGAGCGTTGCATGCATTCTGTGCATGTCAGTGCACTGCACCTGCATCCACTCAGTGCTGCCACATCTGTCTCATCATGATGTTGGCCACTCTTTCAATGAAGAAGGTCATGCGCTCAAAACCCTGAGCCCTGTGAGCTGAATGGACTCTTCCATTCTGAGGCCATGACCCCACACTGCCTCAGGGAGCTCTGATATTTGTGTACACATCTGTTGCTGCTGGTCTAAGTAGAGCCTCCTTTCTTGTTACTCCCGGGGTCTTGCATCTGCACCCAGCTGAGCATGGCTGTGTCTGTTCTCTACCCTCTGAGGGGGACTTCCCACAGCTGACACTGCCTCTCACCTCCTCCTGCTCACTAGTGCCATGCTGTTTGCACAGTGCCACCCTTTCTAAGTGTGCGCGAAGACTCAATGTGTGTATCTGCACTGGTGGAGGGTGCACTTGTAAGATGTGATAGTGCTGGCTCTGTTGTCTCAGATTCTTGAGATGGCCCTGGGTAATGTGACAGGACTTGGGCGCTCCCCCTCCACAACTGACCCTGTGGGAGACACAAGAGGATCACGAGAACTAGCCGTCGATAGCAGAAGCTTCTGCAGTGCTGAGGCTTCCCAATGCAACTGAGTCCTTGGCATGCTGTTGGATGGAGAGGAGAAGTGCACCCCACCCCCTTCATCTTTTCACTCTCTCCTCTAGGAATGCGCAACTCTCCTTCCCCCACTTGGTCCTGCGGGACACCCTCGTGATTTCCTCGCTAGGCGAGCGAGGGCATTCCTCCAATGCAAGCCCTCTCTCTGGCATTGTTCACCCTTTTCTCATGTAAGGGCAAAAGAGAGTGAGATAAGGCACTGGTGGCCTCTATGACCAGTGCCAGCGGCTCATTTACATAAGAAGCTGCACGTATCAGTGCTGTCAGGCCCTTAACAGTGCTCGGGCTCTGGGCCTTGCTGAGGGGTCAGTGAGTACTCTGGGCACCCATTTCTTCCATGTTCAGGAGCTGCATGCACCCTCAGGCTCCTCAGGTGGTGTGTCTGTTGGTGGTTGAATACCCAATGGCCTGTCATCATGGTCTGGCATTGCACTCACCTTGCCAGAACAAAGGAGGTCGTTGAGACTCTTGCAGCACTGCACCCAGTTCCTCCACACTACCCTCCTGCTGCTAACAGTTTCAGCCACCTCCAGCCATGCCCATTTGGTTTAGTTAGGTGGTCTTCTCCTGCCACCCTCTGGAAAGAGGACCTCCCTGCTTTTCTTCACTGCCTCCAGGAGGATCTCAAAGTAAACATCAGTGAAACGAGGGGCAGCCCTGCCCCGGGTGCCAGGCCTCTGCCTCTCCTTCTTTTGCCCTGGTGTTTTCATCCTGCTTCCAAACAGCTGCCTCAGTAAAGGCTGCCGTGATGCCTTTAGATCGGGCCTGCACTTCAGCAGTTCCCCCTCCATCTTGCATCTGCTGCCAGTAATTGGCTGCCCAACCCACCCTCCAGCCAATTAACAGCGTGCTTCTTTGAGGGTGTGACAAAGTCTGCTCCCCTCCACCCCGAGGGGGATCACGACCCAGAGATGGTCACAATGTCAGGTTCACAACCTATGGATTTTATGTAAGGATTAACTACATCTGTAAAGAATTAATATAAAATATGCTCGTGGAAAACAAAGTGTACATTTTATTTGATCTTTAGATTGAATGTATCGCATCTTACTGTATTGATTGGAAAATGAGTTGCAGTAAAAACAGCTCTGAATTTGACCATTACCAAATTGCCTTAAAGTTGTGACTGAGCAGAAATGATGCGGTCCCTGAGTGCCCTGGGTCAGGTGGATGTTAAAGATCCTGATATCCTGGCAAGCAGCACCACTAAAAAAAGTTACCTTTCATTTACTTAGTGCTACCACCTTCTCAAGGGCAATTAGATATGGTCAACAAATGCTGGCCTTGCCAGCGACACTCACATCCCATGAAAGAATAAGAAAAAATGGCGGTATCTTGTGTGCAAAGTAGCTGCTGTCTTTACCTATTTAAGAGAAAGCATTGTATTTCAAAATAACTCATTGTATAGAAAGTGCTTTGAGCTGTACTAAGACATTATATAAATCAATTCTTTTGTCTTGCTTTCAGTGTGCATCATTCCCTATTTCAGAGATCAGGTAACCTTCCCTCAATCCTCTGTTGATAATGCTGTGTTCCTAGCTACTAAAACGTGTAACAGAATCCCTAGCAAATTTTAAGGTAGATAATGATGGACTTGGACTTGGACAATTTTAATGGTAAATGAAGTGTTTCTTTGACCAAAGTTTTAGATACCCTTCCTAATATCTCCTTCTCTGACTCGTCATCACGTTCTGTTTGATTATGCTTCTGTGAAGCGCCTTGAGATGTTTTCCTGTCATAAGAAATGAAAATAAATAAATGAAAGATATTATTTTAAATAGTTTATCCACAATGAACATTTAAATAATTCCCATTTTTTATAAATAAAAAAACTATTTTTGCAGTTTAGCATTATACATGAACAAAATTTTGCAATGATTATATGAACCATTTACAGCTACTTCACACAAACATAAGGAAATATAAATTCATGAACCATGAGCTGCAGCCAGAGCCAGTAAACATATTTTCTTCTCCAGTATTCAATGCCCCTCAGATGCAAAAACAAAACTTTTAAAACCTTTTTCTTCTGTTTTAATTAAATGAAGCAAATATTTTCAATGAATGGTCATAAAGGGAATCCATCCCAAACAGAGTATAAAAACAGGAGATTTGGCACTGGGGGGAGTAGGTGCTGCTTTTGCCAACAATACTTGCTGCGGTTTGCGTGACAGGTAAGTCTTTAATTAAATTTACCTATAACTTAAAGTAGTCTAAAAACTATAAGCTAAGTTGATTAAATACATAGAGTAATTAATTAAATAAATGATTGGCATCCTTTCATCTATGAGAGATGATGGGAATGCAGCCTCAGAACTTTGTTGAGGTCAAGTGAGATCATCGGTTGCATTTCTTTTGATGGCTGAACAAGCCACAAGTGCAACACATGATGTTGTCCCCTGCCGGTGGGTGGGATGATCTCTGCTGATGCCTTGCTTGCAGGGTTGGCGTCTGCTTTGGAGCTTCTGAAACCATATGTCATGTTGGTGGCGCATTCCTGCCCACATCTGGTGTCGCCATTTGCATCAATCATCAGCTAGAGTTTCCCACTTGTCATGATTGATGGTGAGAGCATTCATGTCTCTTTTGACAGCATCCTTGAATTGGACCTTTGGGCCCCCTGTTGGTCTCTTGGCATAGACTACCTCCCCATATAAGCACATGCTTAGGGGATGTGGCCATCTTCTATCCTGTGCACATGCCCAAGTCAGCGAAGCCTTCTTTGCTTGATTAGCGCTAGCATGCTTAGCATGTTTGCTCTAGAAAGGACTGCTTCATTGGTGACTTTGTCTTTCTGTGTGATGCCGAGAATGTGTCGTAGGTACAGGAGATGGAAGTTATTGAGCCTTTTGTCTTGGTAGATGTAAGTTCTCCAGACTTCACTGCCATACAGCAATGTGCTGAGGGCACAGGCCTGGTAGATAAGCATGGTGGTCCTGCGGCTCAGTTTGCTGTTTTCCCATGCCTGTTTTGTCAGTCAGCCAAAGTTGGCGGCTGTCTTTCCAATGTGTGTGCTGAGCACTTCATCGAGAGACAGGTTGTCTGTCACTGTATCCAAGATATCAGAATTTGATGACTGTTTCCAGTGGTGTGTTGCTGAGTCTGATCAGGCAGAGACATAACACCCTGTCTCATAACTACAGTCATCTTGACACTGATGGTGAGGGAGAACATGACACAGCCATGGGACAGACAATCCATGAGTCATTGGAGCTGTACTTCTGTCTGGGGAACTAGTAGGGCATCATCAGCATACAGAGAGCGGAATTAAATAAACAAATAAATAAAATAAAACAAGCTTATTTAGGGATGGCAGTGCAGGTGGTGTGCTGCAGCTACTGTATGGCAGTTTGTGGATGGCAATGCGATCCTGGACAACCACATCTGTAAGTATCTGCATGTCGAGGAACTTCAGCTCAGAGATGTTGAGCTGGAGTCTGAAGTGCAGACATTGTGGGACATCAGGGAGGGGGAGAGTTACCTAGACACTTTGATCCAGGAGGCAGTCATACCCCTTATGTTAAAATCATAGAATCATTACAGCGCAGAAGGAGGCCATTTAGCCCCTCGTGCCCATCCCAGCTCTCTGCAAGAGCAACTCACATAGTCCCACTCCCCCACCTTTTCCTGTAGCCCGGAAAACCTTTTCTCTGCAGATAATTGTCCAATTATCTTTTGAAGGCCTTGATTGAATCTGCTGCTACCATACTCTCAGGCAGTGCATTCCAGATCCTAATCACTCGCAGTGTAAAAAAGTTTTTCCTCATGTCGCCGTTGCTTCTTTTGCCAATCACTTTAAATCAATGCCCTCTGGTTCTGGATCCTTCCACCAATGGGAACAGTTTCTCCCTATATACTCTGTCTGGACTCTTCATGATTTTGAACACCTCTATCAAATCTCAGCTTAATCTCCTCTCCAAGGAGAACAGCAACAGCTTCTCCAATCTATCCGCGTAACTGAAGTTCCTCATCCCTGGAACCATTCACGTGAGCCTTTTTACACACTCTTTAATATCTTAACATTGGTACGAACAGGTAGTTAATCTTTTTTTTTCTCTGAACAAATTTCCCTATTTTTCCAACCACCTGTCCATAAATAGATTAGTGATTGAATTTCTTTCCCTCCCTTAAACCCTTATAATAAATGGCCGCAACAACAACACTGTTGTTGGAGTAACTCTTAAATTCAAGAAGGTGTTTAATTTCGCCATGCACACTTACAAACATACAAGAAAAGGTTAAAAGGCATAAAAAGACAAGGACATTTACTAAATAGAACAAAAAACTAACATGAATTTCAGTTAAAGTTTGGATTATCAAAAAAAGTCCCAAAATTGGATATCCCTGACTGGAAATGCCAAATTGGGGAGGAGCTGTTGGAAATATCTCTTCTCTTACAAATTTCTTCTTTGTTGCATTCTCGGAGATAAATGGAGGTCGCTTGATTTGGCTGAAGTCACCTTTGTCTTAGATGGAGAGGAAGCTAGCAGAAGGCAGGTTTTCTTGCTATTTTTGCAGACTGTGTCTTCTTTAATTTTCTGGCTTTTGCAGACTGTGTCTTAGAGAGAGAGATCTGCAACTCGGGCAGCTGGGCTAATCTGAACAAAGTCAGCTGTGGATTGAAAACAGGCTGTACCCTCAAACTGTTACAGTTTCAAGTCCAGGCAGGTTGGATAGGGGTTTCCTGGGTCCTAAAACTAGACCCTTTCAAGTTGCTGTCCGATGTGACCTCTCTCCTTCATTTTAACAAGTGGAATCCAGCTGAAACTTAACAGGCTGAATAAAATGGTGGCTGATGTTATTATTCAAATGCACAAAACACAATTTACAGGGGGTTCTCATCTATTCGTGACAACATCCTTCCTAAAGTGTGATGCTCTCATGCTCAGTCAAGGCATATCATATTCCATTTTTAAGATACAACCTTTATTCAATGTGAACTCTTTGACATTGACTTCCCCTTCTAAAATATAGACAAAGTGCTGCAAGATGACCACCAAAGGTCAGATGACCTGGTCTATATATTCATATTATCTCACTGTATCGAAAGGACAAAAGGATACATTCCAGACTAAGGGGTGTTGACTACGCCCATCCTGAAACCATCAAGAGAAATTCCTGAGTTGAATGGATTTCTTCTGAGACAAATGAGGTATGAAGTAGACACATCATAACAGAATGACACTCATTCAGACATTAATGGATGGCCATGAATGCCACATCCTGGTCCATTTTGTGGTCACACCAGGGGAGAAGACCCTGTGTTAGATAACAGAAATGATAATATGATGAATTATGACCTTAAAAGGTAACCCTCTCTACAGAGAGAGAGAACGATCACAGAAAAGCTGTCCAGGAAGAGACTGTGGAAAGATCCAACCTAAACAAGAAGAAGCCCTGCTGCTAATTCTTCACTTCAACTAGGTGCAGCCGAGAACTGAAAGTGACCACCACCTCTGGTCTGAAATTTTAATCACCAGAAATCTACAATACCTGAACAAGTTCAAGACTACAAATATCCAGGCCTGCACCTTTAAAAGAAACTGCCCTTTCGAGAAGATTCAACAGATTTATCATAAACCATGAACACCTACCACACCTTGAACCCTTATCCTTTACCTGCTATCTATCTTCTCTTGAGAGTCCATGTGAGAGTGAATGTGTGTGTGAGTGGTGTTACAAACATTTTGGGGAATGCATATTGTTCAATAAATAGTTAATCTTCTGCTTTAAACCTTCAAGAAAGCCTGTCACTTACTGTTTAGTTGGCAAGTAAAACACTCAGAGGCTAACTCGCATTTTAAATAAAACACAATTGTGGTCAGTTGGGAGGTGAACAGTGGGAACCACCCATACCCCTTACCACCTGTCTGTAACAGGGGCCCAGTACTGGACACGATACTCCAGTTGAGGCTGAATCAGTGTTTTATACAGGTTTATCGTAACTTCATTGTTCTTGTACTCAATGCCCCAAATTTATAAAGCTTACGATCCCATATGCTTTATTAACTGCTTTCTGAACCTGACCTGCAATCTGCAATGATTTGTGCACAATTATTGCAGATCAGTGTCCAATTGGATTTTAAAAAATTGGCTTAAGGACAGAAAACAGCGAGTTGTGGTAAATGGTTATTTTTCAGATTGGAGGATGGTCAACAGTGGTGTTCCCCCAGGGTCAGTGCTGGGACCACTGCTTTTTTTTTGCTATATGTAAATGACTTGGAATTTGGAATACAGAGTAGAATTTCAAAATTTGCCAATGATGTCAAACTGAGAGGAGTGCAAACAGTGAGGATGATACGAACCGCCTGCAACTAGACATAAATAGGCTAGCAGAATGGGCAAACAGGTGGCAGATGGAATTTAATACAGACAAGTGTGAGGTGATGTATTTTGGCAGAAGAGATAAGGTGAAGCAATATAGACGTAATACCGCAGTTCTAACGAGTGTGCAGGAACAGAAGGAACTGGGGGTGCATGTGCATCGATCTTTGAAGGGGGCAGGACATATTGAGAGAATGGTTAGCAAAGCATATGGGATCTTGGGCTTCATAAATAGAGGAATAGAGTACAAAAGCAGGGATGTTATGCTGAGCCTTTATAAAGCTCTGGTTAAGTTCCAACTGGAGTATTGCATCCAGTCCTAGTCTTGAGAGGGTGCAGAGGAGGTTTACCAGAGTGGTTTCAGGAATGGGGGATTTTGGTTACAAGGTTAGGTTGGAAAAGCTGGGCTTGTTCTCCCTGGAGCAAAGGAGATTGAGGGGAGGTTTGATAGAGGTCTACAAGATTATGGCAGACTTAACTAAGTTAGACAAGGAAAAACTGTTCCCATTAAATGATGGTACAAGGACTAGGGGACACAGATTGAAGGTTTTGGGCAAGAAATGCAGGAGGAATGTGAGGATGAACTTTTTTTCCGCAGTGAGTGTTAATGACCTGGAACTCGCTGTCCGCGAGGGTGGTGGTAGCAGAAACAATCAATGATTTCAAAAGGACATTGGATGGACAGTTGAAGGAAATAAACTTGCAGGGCTATGGGGATCAAGCAGGGGAGTGGGACTGACTGGATTGCTCCGCAGAGAGCCGGCATGGACTTGATGCAGAATGATCTCCTTCTATGCCGTAAATGATTCTAAGGCTCTATGTCACACACCCCCAGGTCCCTCTGCTCTGCATCCCCTTTAGAATTGTACCCTTTATTTTGTATTGTCTTTCCTCATTCTTCTTACCAAAATGAATCACTTCACACTTCTCTGCATTAAATTTCATCTGCCACTTGTCCTCCCATTCCGCCATCCTGTCTATGGCCTCCTGAAGTTTGTCACTATCCTCCTCACAGTTCAAAATACTTCCAAGTTTTGTGTCATCCTCAAATTTTGCAATTGTGCCCTGTACACCCAACTTTAGGTCATTAATATATATCAAGAAAAGCAGGGGTCCTAACACGGACCCTTGGGGAACCCCACTATATACCTTCCTCCAGTCTGAAAAATAACCGTTCACAACTACTCTCTGTTCCCTGTCACTCAGCCAATTTTGTATCCTGCTGCTACTGTCCCTTGTATTCCATGGGCTCTAACCTTGCTGACAAGCCTGTGATGTGGCATTTTATCGCATGCCTTTTGGAAGTCCATGTAAACCACATCAACTACATTACCCTCATCAACCTTTTCTGTTACCTCATCAAAAAACTCCAGCAAATTAGTTAAAAATGATTTGCCCTAAATAAATCCACGCTGGCTTTCCTTAACTAATCCACATTTTTCCAAGTGACTATTAATTTTGTCCTGAATTATCATTTCTAAAAGCTTTTCCACCACCGAGGTTAAACTGACTGGCCTGTAGTTGCTCGGCTTATCCTTACACCCTTTTTTGAACAAGAGTGTAAGATTGGCAATTCTCCAGTCCTCTGGCACCACCCATATATCTAAGGATGATAGGAAAATTATGGCCAGTGCCAGTGCAATTTTTTACCCTTACTTCCCTAAGTATCGTTGGATGCATCTCATCTGGTCCTGATGACTTACAGTGAGCCTTTCTCTTACCTCCTCTTTATCAATTTTTAACCTATCCAGTGTCTCAACTACCTCCTCTTCCTTGGTAGAGACAGATGCAAAGTATTAATTTAGCACATAAGCCATGCCCCCTGCCTTTATGCATAAATCCCCTTTTAGGTCCCTAATCCACCCCGTTCCTCCTTTTACCATCTTGTTGCTATTTATACGCTCAGAGAATACTTTTTTATTCCCTTTTATGTTAGCTGCAAGTCTCTTCCCATACTCTCTTTTTGCTTCTCTTATTTGTTTTTTCATGTCCCCTCTGACCCTTCTATATTCAGTCTGGTTCTTAATTGTATTATCAACCTGGCATCTGCCATATGCATCCTTTTTCTGTTTCATCTTACTCTCGATCTCTTTCATCATCCAGGGCGCTCTGGATCTATTTGCCCTAACTTTCCCCCTCATAGGAATGTAACTTGACTGTACCCAAACTATCTCCTCTTTAAAGACAGTCCATTGTTCCACTTATAGTTCTGCCTGTCAATCTTTGATTCCAATTTACTTGGGCCAGATCCATTTTCACTCCATTGAAGTTGGCTCTCACCCAATTAATTATCTTTACTCTGGATTACTCCTTGTCCTTTTCCATAGCTAACCTAAACCTGATGATGCTATGGTCACTGTCCCTTAAATGTACCCCGACTGATACTTGATTCACTTGACCCACCTCATTTCCCAGAATCAGATCCAGCAAAGCCTCCTTTCTCATTGGTCTGGTAACATACTGCTGTGGAAAAGTCTCCTGAACACACTCTAGAAACTCTTGCCCCTCTCTGCCTTTTAAACTATTACTCTCCCAGTCTATATTAGGATAATTAAAGTCCCCCGTTATAACTACACTATAATTGTTGCACATCTCCGTAATTTCTTTGCAAAGTTACTGCTCTACATCTATCCCACTAGTTGGTGGCCTATAGAATACACCCAGCAATGTAATGGTACCACTTCTTAGCTCTAACCAAATAGATTCCGTTCTTGAACCCTCTATGACATCCTCTCTCTCCAGCACTGTAATGATCTCCTTAATCAATACAGCTACCCCTCTTCCTTTCCTTCTTTCCTTATCTTTCCTGAACACCCTGTATTCGGGAGTATTTAGTACCCAGTCCTACTTTGAGCCATGTCTCGGACATCATATTACCACATGGCTATCTGCACCTGCAGCTCACCAACCTTATTTACCACACTCCGTGCATTCATATACATGCACAGTAAAACTAATTTAGACCTTATTACATTCTCTCTCTTACACTGACCCCACCTAATGTCTTAATATTTCCTACTCTAGTGCTATCTGTCTCTCTCAATTCTCTGTGCACCTTGGCTTTCCTCTCTAATTTTACCTCCTGGCTCCCAACTTAGTTTCTACCCTTGCCAATAGCACCAGCAAATCATCAAACAAGGACGTTGGTCCTGGTTCTACATGTGCAACCCGTCCAGCCTGTACAGGTCCCATCTCCTCCAGAACAGATATCAATGTCACAGGAATCTAAAGCCTTCCGTCCTCCACCATCTCTCCAGCCATGCATTCATCTGCTCTATCGTCTATCCCAGGGTATTCCAACATATGGACCGTGGGCCAGGATCCAGCCCGCCAAAGGTTTCCATCTGGCCCGTGGATGAATTCCAGAGATGAGAAATTTTCCATTGTTTTCTTCTTCCAGACCGGCTTTTAAAACATCGTGCTGTCAGTTTCACAGCTAACAGTTGCTGATACTGGGAACAGCGGTTTCTGAACACAGACAGATTCGGGCTTTTCTGGTGGACTTTTAAAAAAAAGTTGGAACCTGCTGGAAAACCCGAATCTGTCCTCCCACACCATTGCAACTGTCACAGAGAGAGAGAGAGGGAGAGGAAAGAGAGGGAAAGAGAGAGAGGGGCAGAGAGAGACAGAGAGGGGAGAGAGAGAGGGGGGGAACACAGACAGAGAGGGAGAGAGGGACAGAGATGGAGGGTCAGAGAGAGAGAGGGGCAGAGAGAGAGGGGCATAGAGAGGGGAGAGAGAGGAGTAACAGAGAGAGAGGGGAACAGAGAGAGGGAGAGAGAGAGGGAGCAAAGAGAGGGAGAGGGGGACAGAGCGAGAGGGGCAGAGAGAGAGAGGGGGCAAAGAGAGGGATAGAGATGGAGGGTCAGAAAGAGAGAGGGGCAGAGAGACAGCGGCAGAGAGAGGGGAGAGAGAGGAGTAACAGAGAGAGAGGGAAACAGAGAGGGAGAGAGAGGGGACAAAGACAGAGAGAGGGGGACAGATAGAGAGGGGCAGAGAGAGAGAGGGGGCAGAGAGAGAGGGGCAGAGGGGGAGGGCGGAGAGAGGGGGCAGAGAGAGGGGGCAGAGAGAGAGAAGGGCAAAGCGAGAGCGGGCAGAGAGGGACAGAGAGAGAGAGACGGGCAGAGAGAGAGGGGGGCAGAGGGAGGGGGGCAGAGAGAGGGAGAACAGAGAGAGGAGGCAGAGAGAGAGGGGCAGAGAGGGGGACAAAGAGAGAGGGCCGAGAGAGGAAGGGGGGGACAGAGGGAGAAAGAGGTGGGGACAGAGAGGGTGGGACACAGAGAGTGAGGACAACACACAGAGGCGGGGGAACGACACAGAGAGGGGTGACACAGACAGTGGGGACACAGAGAGATAGAGAGGGAGGGAGCGGGAGGGAGGGAGGGAGAGGGAGAAAGGGTGATCATGATCATTCCTGACAGATGGCCATCTATCTGGAATACTCTGCATCACTACAAGAAGTGTGAGGGCAAACATTGACTACTTGTGCAAGCAAAAAAAATGTCAGGTATGTCAGTAAATCAGTGTCCAACACAGCATTGAGAAAGTAAGTCAATAAATTAATCTTCTCATTTGAAGCTTCTTCACAAAAATGCACATTTGTTGTTGTTTTGGTTAATAGTAAGATACATTTTTAATGCCTTTATCTTTCTAAAATTGTCTCACCGGCCTCCTATGTAAGACAAAAATTGTAATGTGCCCCCCGCCATGCAAAAAGGTTGGACAACCCTGCTCTATCCTATACTTATTTGCACTTGGTACTGGGAGTAATTCAGAGTTTGCTCCTTTGAGGTCTTGCCTGCTAGTTTCTTTCCTAGCCTGCAGGATTTCATCTTTCTTTCTACCTATGTCTGTGGTACCAATATGGACCACAACTGCTGGCCATTCACCCTTCTCACTCAGAGTGCTCTGCAGCTGCTCAGTGACATCCTTGACCCTGGCACCAGGGAGGTAACATACCATAATAAAAGCAAAATACTGCGGATGCTGGAAATTTGAAATAAAAACAAGAAATGCTGGAACCACTCAGCAGGTCTGGCAGCATCTGTGGAAAGAGAAGCAGAGTTAACGTTTCAGGTCAGTGACCCTTCTTCAGAACTAGCAAATATTAGAAATGTCAAAGGTTATAAGCAAGTGAGGCGGGGGTGGGGCAAGAGATAACAAAGGAGAAGGTTTATATTGGACAAGGCCACATAGCTGACCAAAAGGTCATGGAGCAAAGGCAAACAATATGTTAATGGTGTGTTGAAAGACAAAGCATTAGTACAAATAGGGTGTTAACGGACTGAAGGTTGAACAGCAGCAAGTACAAACATGAAAAAAAAACAGTGGGTAAGCAAACTGAACAAACTATGATGAAATGAAATAAATATGAAAAAAAAAGTTGTAAAAAATGTAAAAAAGAAAAAAAGAAAAAATAACTAAAAATAACAGTAAAATGGGGGGCCCCGTCAGTCTCTGAAATGATTGAACTCAATGTTCAGTCCGGCAGGCTGTAGTGTGCCTAATCGGTAAATGAGATGCAGTCCCTCGAGCTTGTGTTGATGTTCACTAGAACATTGCAGCAATCCCAGGACAGAGATGTGAGCATGAGAGCAGGGGGGGAGTGTTGAAATGGCAAGCAACCGGAAGCTCAGGGTCCTGCTTGCGGACTGAGTGGAGGTGTTCCGCAAAGCGTTCACCCAGTCTGCATTTTGTCTCCCCAATGTAAAGGAGACCACATTGCGAGCAGCGAATACAGTATACGACATTGAAAGAAGTACAAGTAAATCGCTGCTTCACCTGAAACATACCTGGATTCACTTCTGTGGCTGCAGAAACGCTTGGCTGTTCCCATAAGTTCAAAATGCCCTATAACTATTGCTTTTCCAATCTTTCTCCTGCCCCGCTGTACAGCTGAGACAGCCATGGTGCTGTGGACTAGACTCTGGCTGCACAGCCCAGAGGAACCATCACTCTCACCAGTATTCAGAACAGAATACTGGTTGGTGAGTGAGATGCACTCAAGAGACTCCTAGACTACCTGCCTGATCCTTCTTGACTGTCTGGCGCCCACTCATTCCCTCTCTGTCTGCATACACATCTATAAACCTGCTATCCATGAAACTTTCAGCCTCATGGATGTTCCGCAATCATGCCAAATGCTGCTCAAGCTCCAAAGCCTGGAGCTCGAGCTGCTGTAGCTGACGACACTTTCTGCACGTGTGGTTGTCCAGGAGATGAGAAGTGTCCTGGAGTTCCCATATGGAGCAGGATGCACACTCCACAAGTCTAGACATGCCCTGCCATGCCTCTATTTAGTAGACTATTAAATGTCCTATTTAAATAATAAAACGATTCGCCAGCTGCTCACCAAGCAGCTGCTTTTCCTATGCTGGCATCACTTTATTTTATAGGGAGGTTAACTATTATTAAATTTTAAACTTTATTCCCTAGATCTGATTGATTAATTGAGCATTAGTTTTAATTATATTGATAAATTATAAAATCTTTTACAGTTTTTAGTTTTTATACGAATGAATTGATCAAGTCTTATTTAATAGTTGATTCATTTAGATTAAATTAAAAGCTTGCCAGTATGCTCACCCAGCGTGCTTTCTGTTTTCTCACGCTCTCTGTTAATTGTGATGTCACCCGATTGTTACTTTTTGTTTTTTTGTTTTGCCTGTGTTTGGCTCCGAATCTCCTCTTTGCGCCCGCCCCTTTATCTTCAGCCTCTGATCTCTTGGCATGCTTTTTTTCAGGAAGTGGTACAGATCTGGTTGGTGGTCAGGGACAGGAGGGTGTGATTGCAAGTAAGGTAATGGGGCCTCAGGTGTAGTGTTAGAGGAGCCTCGGCCTTTGCCTTTATCCAGCAGGTATGAGGTTGTTGCTGCTTGTATGGATGAAGGCAAAATTTGCAGAGTGGATGAGCAAACTGACCATGGCACTAGGCTGCAGGAGGCCACTCAAGTGAGGGAATTGAAAAGGAATATGGTAGTGAAAGGAGACATTATATCAGGGGAATAGATACAGTTCTCTATAGCCATAACTGGGAGACCTGAAGGTTGTGTTGCCTGTCCGGTGCCAGGGTTAAAAGCTGAAGAAAAACTTGGAATGGGAGAGGGCGGAATCTGTCGTTGTGGTCCACGTAGGAACCAATGACATAGGTAGAATGAGGAATGAGGTTCTGCTAAGAGAGTTTGATGAGCTAGGGCCCAAATTAATAAGCTGAACCTCAAATGCAATTACTGGATTACTACGTGAGTCATGTGCAAATTGGTACAGGGCCAAACAGATCAGAGAGTCGAATGCATGTTCAAGGAGTGGTGTGGGAGATGGTGTGGGTGGGTGGGGGGGCGTGGGGTAGTAGGGGGGTGGTGGTGGCAGTTCGATTCATGAGGCACTGGCACCAGTACTAGGGAAAAAGGGAACTGTTCCGTTGGGGTGGGTTTCACTTAAACCGGGCTGGGATCAGTGTCCTGGTGAATCGAATAACTACAGCTGTAGATAGTGCTTTAAACTCGAGGAGTGGGGTGTTCAAGTGAGGGAAAATTTATAAATCCAAAGAAAAAAGTCAAGACCATAGAGCAATATAGCGATTTGGGTAAAGATAAGCAGAATGTGACCAAAAGAGATGAAAAGCATAACAGTAATAGTGCATCACTGAATAAGGTCAAATTAGGGGAAAATGGTAAAAAGTTAATATTAAAAACACTTTATTTGTAACAAGATAGACAAATTAATGGCATAAATAGAGATAAAGGAGTTTGATCTAATAGCCATTACAGAGAAGTGGTTGCACAGTGGCCAAGATTGGGAAATAAATATTCCAGGGTACTTGACGTTTCAAAAAGACAGAGGGTTGAATGTAATGATGCCCCAGTGGGTTGGATGATGGCATGGGGGCGGCATAAAATTGAGCGGGAGGCTTCGGAAGGCCTACCTGCCCCACTCCCGCCTCCAGTGAACTTTATGGCGGTTGGGTGGGGGAAGCAAACAGCCCATCCGCCTGAGGCTAATCAAGGCCCTTAAGTCGCCATTAAGTGGCCACTTAAGGGCCCTCGCCTGCCTCCAGCGAAAGCTGCCGGCCTTTCCGCGCCCCGGGGGTGGAGGGGGGGGGGATTGATGACAGTCAGGCACAGGGTGCCCGATTGAGGGCTGCCCTTGCCTCCCAACCAACCCCCCCGACCCAAGATGCCCTCTCCCCCCAAACGACTACCCTAGCCTCACCAGGGCACGACCGATCCCCCGGTGAGGCATGCCCAATTTACCCACTCTCTTGGGTTCATGGCGTCGGCTGGGCTGCAGTCCCACCAGTGGCCACCGCTCCCCGTGGCACTGCTGCTGGCCCGCTGATTAGCCGGCAGCTCACTGAGGCGGGACCTCCTCCCTTAAGTGGGTGGAAGTCCCGCTTCAGGACAATTAAAGCCCGGGAATCCATAAAATATGAGACGGATCCCCGGGCTCGGCAGAAGCTTAGGGTAAAATCCAAACCCAGCCAGTCATGAGGAAGGATCTTGACTCAAAAGGGCAGGAAATAGGATCAGTATGGGTAGAGATAAGAAATAACAAGGGACAGAAGACATTGGTGGGAATAGTTTATATGCCCCTCAGCAGTAGCTATAC
Source organism: Heterodontus francisci (assembly GCF_036365525.1). Lineage (NCBI taxonomy): Eukaryota > Metazoa > Chordata > Chondrichthyes > Heterodontiformes > Heterodontidae > Heterodontus > Heterodontus francisci. The sequence goes on from NC_090372.1 coordinate 87,450,853, forward strand.
ATTTGGACAGAATACTAATGAAGAAATTAGAGGAGCTCAGAACAAAGGTAAAACAATTGTGGGGGAGTTTAATCTTCATACAAACTGGACAAATCAAATTGGCAAAAGTAGTTTAGAGGATGAGTTCATGGAATGCATTCAAAACAGTTTCCGAGAACAATATATTGTGGAACAAAGCAGGGAAGAGATTATTTTAGATCCTGTCTTTTGTAATGAGACAGGGTTAATTAACAATTTCATAGTGAGGGATTCTCCATGAAAGTGTGATCATAATATTTTGCATTGAGTTTGGCAGTGGCGTACATATGTCCAAAACTAGAATGTTGAACTTAAATAAAGCCAATTATATATGTATGGAAGGTGAGTTGGCTAAGGTAGATCTCAAAATTAGATTAACAGGTATGACTGTAGATGAGTAAAGGTGAACATTTAAAAATTCACAATTCCCAACAAATCGACACTTCAATAGAAATAAAAACTCCACGGGAAAAGAGATCTATCTGTGGCTAACTAAAGGTGAAGGATAGATTATATTAAAAGAAGAGGCTTATTAAATTGCCAAGAAGAGCAGTAAGCCTGAGGAATGGGAGAGTTTTAGATACCAGCAAAGCATAACAAAAGATTGCAGGTTTGCAGGGACATGTGGAGATGTGTATGTAGCTGGCGTGATTGGAAGCTGTGTGTGGGTAAGGATAAGGAGTAATATAAAAATGTCAGGGTGTGCTGCTGGGTGCCTGATGGGCAGTGTGAGAGGTTGGTGTCATGGTGGAGCTGAGATGTGATGTGCAGATGCATTCACTTACATGACCACGAGTGAGGACATTATATTTCTTTCTGCACTGCTGCCATGTCCTGGGAGTGACACTCTGGACATTAACTGCCCTTCCACCTGTTCCCATTCCCATCTGAGGCTCTGTCTGTAAGGCTTCCTGTCCCCTGGTGGAGACATGGCTTTTTTCCTGGCTTCTACCCTCCAGGGTAGCAACACTAAATCAGGGAGACCTTTCCTTGGCATGGTGCGACATATTTCTTGAACATGAGTGTTCGAAAGTGATTATTCAGCAGCCTACAGTTCATTAGTGCAGCTTTTTTATAAATAGGAACTGCGCCTTTTAGAAGGGAAAGCTGTCTGGATCATATGGTTTGTTTAGAATGCTACTGAGCCCCTTACGGTGTGCAGAGGAGACTGGCAATGCTGCAGAGAGGAGTGCAGCCTGGGATCCGCTCAGGGCTATGCTACAATCATGCAAATGAGGTGGGTGCATCAATTTTATGGTTAAATCCCTGTGAGAGAGAAGAATGAGTGGAGCTGCAAGGTGTGTGGTCTAAGGAGTGCTATGCAGTAGAATGCTGGGAAAGTCAGAGTGTGGGGGTTAGCATCTGAAAGTGGGATGCCACTCTCACTTCCTGTCTTCATTGAACCTCTTGGGCACTGTATCCAGGTTTGAGGGACCGCACTCCTGCTACTCACTTCCTCTGCCACTTCCATTGAAGCCTGCTTGGTTTGAAAGACTGCCACCTCTTTCTCCAGTGCACAGGAACCATTAGTTCACCTCAGTCCCTCAGATCCCCCAACAGGACCTCCAGGTAAGAGTCAGAGACCAGGGAGAGTAGCCTTCCCATGTCTCCTTTCTAGTCCTGTGTTTGCAGAAGCCTCAGGAAGCAATGTAGAATTCAGCCACCCTGACACCTGCTGGGTTCCCTTCAGATAGAAATCCTTCCCCCGCCCGTGTGACTTGCTATGCATTTATGAAGCATGTGAAAATGATTATGGTGTACAGCCATCCAGATTTCTACCTGTGTCATTTCTAATTAGTAGTAATTGTCAATACCCCTTCTGGATCAAGGTAAGCAGGCGCTCATTTGAATTTAGAGAAACCATTGGCTATCTAAACAGTAAGGGTTCCTGCTGGTCTAGATTACCCATTCTCGATTTGGCTTCTCTCTCCATGAGGAAGCCTCATGTCCACAACTGGCTTTTTTTTCTGTGAGATGTTCGCTGCTATTGAGGGCTGCATTAGCACTGCAACTTTCAGCCTGCACACTTGCGCCAAAAACTAGAACAAAGAACAAAGAACAGTACAGCACAGGAACAGGCCATTCGGCCCTCCAAGCCTGCGCCGATCTTGATGCCTGTCGAAACTAAAACCTTCTGCACTTCCGTGGCCCATATCCCTCTATTCCCTTCCTATTCATGTATTTGTCAAGATGTCTCTTAAACGTCGCTATTGTACCTGCTTCCACCACCTCCCCTCGCAGCAAGTTCCAGGCACTCACCACCCTCTGTGTAAAGAACTTGCCTTGCACATCCCCTCTAAACTTTGCCCCTCGCACCTTAAACCTATGTCCCCTAGTAACTGACTCTTCCACCCTGGGAAAAAGCTTCTGACTATCCACTCTGTCCATGCTGCTCATAACTTTGTAAACCTCTATCATGTCGCCCCTCCACCTCCGCCGTTCCAGTGAAAACAATCCGAGTTTTTCCAACTTCTCCTCATAGCTAATGCCCTCCAGACCAGGCAACATCCTGGTAAACCTCCTCTGTACCCTCTCCAAAGCCTCCATGTCCTTCTGGTCGTGTGGCGACCAGAATTGCACGCAATATTCTAAGTGTGGCCTAACTAAGGTTCTGTACAGCTGCAACATGACTTGCCAATTTTTATACTCTATGCCCCGACCGATGAAGGCAAGCATGCCGTATGCCTTCTTGACTACCTTATTCACCTGCGTTGCCACAATCAGTGACCTGTGGACCTGTATGCCCAGATCTCTCTGCCTGTCAATACTCCTAAGGGTTCTGCCATTTACTGTATACCTCCCACCTGCATTAGACCTTCCAAAATGCATTACCTCACATTTGTCCGGATCAAACTCCATCTGCCATTTCTCTGCCTAAGTCTCCAACCGATCTATATCCTGCTGTATCCTCTGACAATCCTCATCATTATCCGCAACTCCACCAACCTTTGTGTCATCCGCAAACTTACTAATCAGACCAGCTACATTTTCCTCCAAATCATTTATATATACTACAAACAGCAAAGGTCGCAGCACTGATCCCTGCGGAACACCACTAGTCACATCCATCCATTCAGAAAAACACCCTTCCACTGATACCCTCTGTCTTCTATGACTGAGAAGTTGCAATGTGCCTCAATGGGCTCCAGAGAAGCGTACGAAGAAGGTCCCACTGAGCCGCTCTGTAAAGCGGCAGGGACCAGTAATTCGACAATTTGGGCTGATTGTCCACAAGTTACAATGATTTTCATGCCTTTTTTTTTGAAAGCTGCTACTAGCAGGCGCAGATGCTGCTCAGGAGATTCCGCACTAGAAATTAATGAGCCTCTTAACCGAAAGCACCTCTCCACAAATACATTTAAATGTGTAAAACGATTCTGTGAACTTCTGATTGTAAAACTGCATAAATCAGTGCTGTACTACCCATCTACTGGTTAATTTAAGATCAACTGTTTTCTGATTTGCATTGGAAATAAAATCAGAAGATGAAAGGGAGGAGAGCGCACCTCAAGTTTTGTTAATCAGCGATTAAGAGACATGAAAGATATTGCTATTAAACCTGACCAAGGGGAACCAGCAGCACTGGGGAGAAAGAGATAGTGAGGGATAGTAAGGCACTTCTCCACAGGGAGGCTGTAAAATGGCAAACCAAACTGACCACTGTAATGTTTGTGCACTTCCACACACCTGGTCACCACTGGGATACAGAAGAGCCTAGGACAGGGGTCTGCAATTCTTTTTTACCTGAAGACCTTTTTTTCTTTACAAAAACTGCCTGAAACAAAAACTATTGGGAGCTGCAAAATGAAAATATGGCATTTCTAAACCCAAATATTTGGCAAATTGCCAAGTGTCTCTGGTAGAATGCCTAATGTGCATATATAATAAATAAAATACATGTATTGAATTTATGTATCTATAGAAAAAAAATTGAAATTAAAATAGATCCAACTCTGAGTTATCATGTTTTTTTACTTCTGTTTACTATAATTTTGTCAGTAGTCATCTTTAAAACAAATTATAACATATGATGTGTAGAATTAAGACAATATTTTCAGCTATTGATACTTGTGATAAAAAAGCTTCTAATAGCACATTCAGAATAGTTTATCATCTCACCTATATTAGAAACAATAATGGCCGCAACCATAAAACCGGTTCTTTGTATCAAAGGCATTATGTATAACCATGGTTAGCTATACCACTCAACCATGTTTATTCAGAACACGATCATGTTTTTGTTAAAATAATCATTTGAAACTGTAAAGTGTAGCATAATGATTAGCCTTTTATCCACACAATAAATACACAGCTCTTACTTTTCTTGACTTAATTTTTTTAGGCTTTTTCTCATTTTAATGCGATCCAACTGAAAAAGGTTGGGAGTTGCAAATGAGATGTTAAACAGCCGCATGCAGCTCCGGAGCCACAGGTGGCAGACCCCTGGCCTAGGGAAAGGCCATTGCTTCCCCCTTTGGATACATGATACAGAGTGGTGGAACTGAAAAGAAAAGTGGTATGGTGGGAAGAAGTAAATTTCTTGTGCCTGAAATTCTCTTTTGCAACTGTAAATGGGAGAGAAATAAATGTGCTCTTAGAGTGGAAATCATTGTTTGTCTTTTCAAGATTAATAAGTACTGAAGCTTTTATGTGGATCAGTAACTTTTGTGGTAGAACACAATCTTTCAAGGTGGGGAACTTGGAAATCTGCATTTCAGCATACAGTCCAACAATAATTTTGCTTAACTTTATTTTTTATTGAGTTTTATTGATACTGCTGCCCATGTTGCTAGATAGATCACCTTGTAGAAATGTAGCAGGAGGCTGGGAATGTGGGAAGGAACAAACGGCATAACCTGTACAGCCCTCCTGTTCGACTCATCAAAAGTTGCATTCAAAATGAGTACAAAATCCACAAACCAGACATTCTTACCTTCATGGTTAAAGAGCAATGTGAAGGTGGGAAAGAGAAGGAAAGGATACCAATAAAAGACACAGTTAAACACATTTTTTTTAAAATTCTCACTACAGTGAGTGTTGTGGGATGACCTTAAGAGCGGACTTTCTTAAGAAACTGTAATGAAGGTCACCAAAGGAAGTGATGTTGTGTCACACATCACCAGGGAGTTGTAGGTGTTGCCCGACAGAGTGAGATGTGTTTAGATGTGACTGGTGCAGAAACTGTATATATACGTTCTAGTTAAGTTATAATAAAAACCCATGTTTTCTTTGGATATTATTTGTAGTCCTGTGAATCTTACAATAGTTCACACTCCAAAGGAACAAGCAATATTACAGTGAGCACTTCAGATAATTTTCAACTAGGCTGACTCTGCAATGTATTATCATATTGTTTGTTGATTCTTTGCTAAAGTGTGGATCCTATCAGACCAGTCAGTAGTGACAATAGATTGTATCACAGAATTACCCAAAATAAATAAAATCATTGTGAAGCAGTGCCTCAATGTTTTGTATAGCAGCATGGACAAAGCCTCTTTCAGCACATACCTTTGAGCAGAAGACTGAGCACTTTGCCACTAACTGCAAAAGCCTGACTTTCCTGAAGAGTGTGAAACCTGATGTATTCCCCTGCCCTCTTGAACAAGGCATCCGTCACCTGTTTAAGTCAGCAATGGGCTTCTCACTGAGAGAGCCCAAAATGTCCCCAGATAATCCCTGGAAGGACTCTGTAGTGAAAAAGTTGAGCATGACGGTCAACCTCACAGCTACAGGTAATGGGTGTTATCACATCCCAGTGGCCTCAACTCCTCCTCCAGCATGTTGCATAGTCTAGCGACCACCTGTCTTGATAGATGTAGTTTTTGGAGACACTGGTGCTCAGACATCTCCATGAAGCTTAGTCTCTGTCTGTACACCCTTTGCACTGGGTACTTCCTTCTTCAAATATTCCGACTGGCTTACTGCCCCTCTGCGCCCCTTCTCCCCAAGCCCGCATCCTATCCCAGCGTCATGCCACTTGTGCTTCACTGCCTACTGCTGCACCTCCCCATGTGACTGACACAGTCTCTCTCTTTCCCACTCTCCTACTGACTAGAGGAGTCAAACTCCGATTGCAAAACACCAATCTCCCTTTGGAGCCTTCATGGCATAATGGCTTTCACCCCCCCTTGAGTTGCCTTTATTTGTTTCAGGGATCCTGGGAGACACTTTCCAGTTACAGCCCTCTGCATTGGCCTTCCACACAGCAATCCCTCTAAAGGTCTCTGCCTTCCAATCTCAGCCCTGACCTTCCTGCTTGTAAACGCAGCAGAAGTGAATGGCTGTTAGTTTCAGCCAACACTCAGCCACCACTCAGCTCTCGCTTCCTTTGAGCTGGTGAACTGCTGAAACTCCAGAGGACCCATGTGCCCCATGGAAAATTCTAAACGCAGTGGAATATTGTCTTCAAATGTCAACTTAACAGGCTCACTTGGATAGCCGCCACCTGCATGCACAGTCCCAATCCCATTGCCCAATCACCCCTGGAAAATTTTGCTGGCAGTGGAAGATATCTGGTATCCACTCCAATGCATTCTCTCACCATTTTCCTGGCTGCTTCACCTCCAACCCATCATCATAGACTGGTAAAATTCCACCCTCATTGTTCAGGCTCACATTTAAAGAATTGTCACTTGGCTGAGAAACTGGAAGCCACCATTGTGGTAGAAGTACCTGAAAAGGGTTAATGTTTGAGACAGTGGGAGTAAACCTCTCCCACTGTACTGATGATAATGTAATAGTCACATGGGTATTAGTCTGGGAAGAAACTAAAAGCAGCACGAGGTGCGCTGGCTTGTCAGGCTTGCGAGAGTGTAAATAATTATATGTATTTTTTTATTTATTTTTTTTTTTTTATTTCCAAAATATACTTTATTCATAAAAATCTGTAAAAATTACATTGCCAAACAGTTTCCAAACAGCACCAAAAAATACAAACATTGCAAGGGAGATCAGTTTCCTTCAATACTGTCATGTGTTTCTTCCCAACCCTTCCGTTTCACAATTGTCATGTCAATTACAGTTTTACATTTACAGCAATTGAGAATATTAACGATACAGTTCGAGGGGTTTCCCATTGATCCAGCCCCTCAGTCCAGCTTGGTGGGGGAACCTTACACTGTGGTCTTTCCCCATTGAGCCTTTGCTGCGGCTGCCCCAAGCTTTAGTGCGTCCCTCAGCACGTAGTCCTGGACCTTGGAATGTGCCAGTCTGCAACATTCGGTGGTGGACAACTCTTTGCGCTGGAAGACCAGCAAGTTTCGGGCAGACCAAAGGGCGTCTTTCACCGAATTGATAGTCCTCCAGCAGCAGTTGATGTTTGTCTCGGTGTGCGTCCCTGGGAACAGCCCGTAGAGCACAGACTCCTGTGTTACAGAGCTGCTTGGGATGAACCTTGACAAAAACCACTGCATCTCTTTCCACACCTGCTTTGCAAAGGCACATTCCAGGAGGAGGTGGGCGACCGTCTCTTCCCCACCACAGCCAACGCGGGGGCACTGTGCGGAGGGGGCGAGACTTCGGGTGTGCATGAAGGATCTGACGGGGAGGGCCCTTCTCACCACCAGCCAAGCTACGTCTTGGTGCTTGTTTGAAAGTTCTGGTGATGAGGCATAAATGTATATAATAAATGAGTTACTCTTTAGCCCTACAAAGAACCCGAGACATCTTTAAATAACACTCGATCTACGCTACAACAATACACAATATGGTGGCAACGGCAAACAATGAAAAAATGTAAAGAAAAATACTTGCCCAGTACAGTTCAGTCAGAAGACTGAAGAAAACTGCTTACCTGCAGAAGAAGCGGTGAAGCATTCCAGAGCTGCTTCGTAGCCGAAGGACGACATGGACAGTCAGTGAGTCTGTGAGTTGGTGGCCTGCGAGAAGAATCCAGCAATTGGGTGAGGCACGGTACCTCCCGATGGTCGGGGTCGTGTAAGAAACCCTTTGAAAAGGGTGAAGTAATTTTCTAATGGTGCACTGTGCACAGAAAAAAAAACCAAATGCTTTACTCAGGCTGTCTGTGAGGGTGAAAAGCAGGAAATTCCCAAAAAGTGCGAGAACTCCTGAAAAGAGCGAGGACACCTCCATTAAAGTAAGGGGAACACTCTAAAAAAGACTAAAACATATAATCCCTGAAAACTTCCAGAATTGGGAAGGACCCAATCAGATACAGAATTGGTTAATGTGGAGTAAAAGATTTCCAAGATTTAGAATAGCTTCTCAGCTACACACTAAATCAGAGACAGAGCAAGTTAATACTCTTTTATACTCCGTGGCTGCCATGACTGATAACGTGATCTTTCGTAAGGCAAGGCATAAATGAAGCGTCAGACAAATTTGAAGATATGTTGCAAGCATTTGACAAATATTTTAATTTGAGAAGGAACAAGATCCTGGAAAGAGCAAAATTTAATAACAGAGGCCAGAAGATAGGTGAATTTGTGGATGCTTTCATTAATGATTTGTACAGATTGGTGGAGGGTTGAGAGTAAGGAGAACTGAAGTCTGAGTTGATCAGGGACCAAACAGTAGTGGAAATAGCCGATGAGTCCTTGTCAGATCTCTTGCAGTCCAAAGAGGACCTCACATTCGAGAAAGTCATAGAGTCATAAAGTCATAGAGAGATACAGCACTGAAACAGGCCCTTCAGCCCACCGAGTCTGTGCCGACCAACAACCACCCACTTATACTAATCCTTTAACATCTCACACTGAAGAATGCCTGCAGAGTCTCATCGACAGGTTTGCGTCTGCCTGCAATGAATTTGGCCTAACCATCAGCCTCAAGAAAACGAACATCATGGGGCAGGATGTCAGAAATGCTCCATCCATCAATATTGGCGACCACGCTCTGGAAGTGGTTCAAGAGTTCACCTACCTAGGCTCAACTATCACCAGTAACCTGTCTCTAGATGCAGAAATCAACAAGCGCATGGGTAAGGCTTCCACTGCTATGTTCAGACTGGCCAAGAGAGTGTGGGAAAATGGCGCACTGACACGGAACACAAAAGTCCGAGTGTATCAGGCCTGTGTCCTCAGTACCTTGCTCTACGGCAGCGAGGCCTGGACAACGTATGCCAGCCAAGAGCGACGTCTCAATTCATTCCATCTTCGCTGCCTTCGGAGAATACTTGGCATCAGGTGGCAGGACTATATCTCCAACACAGAAGTCCTTGAAGCGGCCAACATCCCCAGCTTATACACACTACTGAGTCAGCGGCGCTTGAGATGGCTTGGCCATGTGAGCCGCATGGAAGATGGCAGGATCCCCAAAGACACATTGTACAGCGAGCTCGCCACTGGTATCAGACCCACCGGCCGTCCATGTCTCCGTTATAAAGACGTCTGCAAACGCGACATGAAATCGTGTGACATTGATCACAAGTCGTGGGAGTCAGTTGCCAGCATTCGCCAGAGCTGGCGGGCAGCCATAAAGACAGGGCTAAATTGTGGCGAGTCGAAGAGACTTAGTAGTTGGCAGGAAAAAAGACAGAGGCGCAAGGGGAGAGCCAACTGTGCAACAGCCCCAACAAACAAATTTCTCTGCAGCACCTGTGGAAGAGCCTGTCACTCCAGAATTGGCCTTTATAGCCACTCCAGGCGCTGCTTCACAAACCACTGACCACCTCCAGGCGCGTATCCATTGTCTCTCGAGATAAGGAGGCCCAAAAGAAAAAGAAAAAAAAGAACATGAATCCCATATTCCCTACCACATCCCCACTATTCTCCTACCACCTACCTACACTAGGGGCAATTTACAATGGCCAATTTACCTATCAACCTGCAAGTCTTTGGCTGTGGGAGGAAACCGGAGCACCCGGCGGAAACCCACGCGGTCACAGGGAGAACTTGCAAACTCCGCACAGGCAGTGCCCAGAACCGAACCCGGGTCGCTGGAGCTGCGGTGCTAACAGGCAGAAGTCCAAAGACAAAACAGAGCTATCCTGAGGCCTGAAGAGCAGCCTTGGGTCAGAAAAAATCCAATGGCAGTTCAGTTGCTGAAGGCCAGGATGGAGAAGTTATCTCCGGACGAACTTGTTGATCAGGACATTTTAGGTAATTTAATCATAGAGCACCCCATTGTTCTGGTTAGGTTGAGTCAGTGGTGCTGTCTCCAGTCTAATATTTTGGTTTTTCAAGTGTGAATTGCAGTGGCCATCTTGGCTGCCAGTTTACTTCTTTAAAAACATTATTTGTAAGAATTTTCAGTAAAAGTCTAAGGCAAGGTTCCAACTGATGAAATTAATATTTCCCATTTGGCATGTTGGGTTTTCATGACAATTGCATTAATTAATCCAAGATCTGGTACATCTACAAATCAGATATATATAGCACATTTCACGAACCTTATATCTTAATGAATTAAAATTTTTTAAAATTCATCATGTTCAAATAATACAGTGCAATTAACTTCACTGCAGCAAATCATGGGAAGTGAAAATTACTATATATTAAATGTGAAACATATGCAAAAATATATATCAACTGGGGAGATTTTGCTATTCAATTAGTGCCTTGTTCTAAATTCAGATTTTTAGATGTGTTTTAGGCTCCAGTCGCATTAAGATGTTCCCTTTGTAAAAGTTTCACTTCGCTGCACCACTTACTTCCAATAGCGAGTCAGATTGGCAATGAAATAGACTGAAGGCTTGTTAGAGATATCAATGGGTATCATGACTGGTATCGAACTCCTTACAGTTGAATAGTCCCAAGTAGATGGGGGTGTTGAATTGAAGTTTAGTGTGCATCTAACTCCCTAGCTCACCTAACACAAGAGCTCCTATCACAACATTGGAATAAGAATTGATTTCTGTTGAGTCACCAGAGACGCCACTGTTTCTGAACATAAATTCTCCGTAAACATAAAGGTTGAAAATTAAAATATTTAAATTTTGTGCCAATTACTTTTTGAACATTGTGTTAAAGTGGATTCGTTGTTCAAGTTGATGTATCTCGTTATAGTGTTTATAATGTCATGTGTTAAAATGCAATATAAAAAATCTTTAAAATTACATTTAAGAAAACTTTACAAAGGAAGCCAGGGTTTTAGCTATGATGTTAACCAAAAATCAAATTCTACCCGGCAATTGTTGGCAAAGCTCAAAACCTTTGCCGAAAAATATCCACATAGAAGTGAATGAAAACATGCTGTTATGATTCTCCAGGAAAAAGTTGATAAAGCTGAAGGCAAATTTAAAATTTGAGTGACATCAAGATTCAACTTTGAAGACAAAAATAATGTTTTTTACTTATTCCTGGGATGTACATATGGACATATGAATTAGGAGCAGGAGTAGGCCACTCGTCCCCTTGAGCCTGCTCTGCCATTCAATAAGATCATGGCTGATTGAATTGTAACCTCGACTCCACATTCCTGCCTACTCCTGATAACTTTTCATCTGCTTGCTTATCAAGAATCTATCTACCGCTGCCTTAAAATTATTTAAAGGCTCTGCTTCCACAGCCTTTTGAAGAAGAGAGTTCCAAAGACTCATGCCCCTCTGAGAGATAAAATTTCTCCTCATATCTGTCTTAAATGGGCGACCCCTTATTTTTAAATAGTGACCCCTAGTTCTAGATTCTCTCACAAAGGGAAACATCCTTTCCATATCCACCTTGGCAAGACCCCTCAGGATCTTATATGTTTCAATCAAATCACCTCTTACTCTTCTAAACTCCACTGGAAACAAGCCGAGCCTGTCCAAACTTTCTTCATAACATAACTCTCCTATTCCAGGTATTAGTCTAGTAAACCTTCTCTGAACTGCTTCTAATGCACTAATATCCTTCCTTAAATAAGGAGAGTGTTACGACCAGGTGTGAAAGAGGTCTAGGGTTGCCTTTCAGCCTTCACCTGGCTTGATTGTAATAGGGCTTTATTTTTAAACACACTGTGTTTTCAGTTCCCCCTTGGTGAATCCTTGTTCACCACTTTCCAATTATAAGGCAAAAAAACTATCTCAAATGGGTTTTCTCAGGTTTAAAGAAGAAAAGTTGATATTTATTAAACTTAAACTCTAATTTGGTTGAGGCCTATGACACACCCACGCTAGCATGCATACGCGATACACACATGCAAACAGAGACAGAAAAGAGCAGAGGAAAAATAAAGTGGAAAAAAATTGAGGCAATATCTGAAGAGCTTTTGTTATGGTGCTTCGAGCTCCCTGTAGAGTCTTTGGTTGTAGGTAGATCTTGCTATCGTTGGGGCCCAGTAGTCTTCTTAAACCTTGTTTGCTGTAGGAGACTTTTCTCTCTTGGGGTTCATGTATCTTCAGTGGATTCAGAGGCTTGTGAAAGAGATGGGAGCAGACAGGAGAGATCTTCTCAGTCCAGGCGCAAACAGTATTTCTGAGTTCAAACTGTTTGTACAATTCAGAAGAACTCAGGTTGCCCAAGCAGGTTAATCATGTGACTAACTGGTCTAGCCACATCTTGGATTGTATCACCTTAACAGTTTCTGGAATGCTCCTCTAACACACAATACCTGGTGATCAAGGTCCATTATGCGTTGAATGTATCAGGGAATGGTCCTTTGTCCTTCCAATCACCGTCTGCTAATATGCAAATATCTTTTCCAGCCACAGCTGATCTGTTTATCAAGTCCTTTCTTCACTCCAGTAACAGTTTAAAATCAATGTTCATGATAAAATTAATGTGCCTCATTCTTGGCAGGTGGGGGCCTAGCATGACACCTCCATACCCAATGGAATGAAATGCAATTTGAGAAAAGGTGCATTTCATTAAAAGGGTCAAGAGAAAATATAAGATACAGAAAAAAACCATGCATTTTTCTCATTCATTCACAAATCCAAAAACAGATTAAAATCGGGCCTTTTTTTAATTCATTCATGGGATGTGGGCGTCACTGGCCAGGCCAGCATTTATTGCCCATCCTTAATTGTCCTTGAGAAGGTGGTGGTGAGCTGCCTTCTTGAACCGTTGCAGTCCATGTGAGGTAGGTACACCCACAGTGCTGTTAGGAAGGGAGTTCCAGGATTTTGACCCAGCGACAGTGAAGGAACAGCGATATAGTTCCAAGTCAGGATGGTATGTGACTTGGACGGGAACTTGCAGGTGGTGGTGTTCCCATGCATTTGCTGCTCTTGTCCTTCTAGGTGGTAGAGATCGTGGGTTTGGAAGGTGCTGTCTAAGGAGCCTTGGTGCATTGCTGCAGTGCATCTTGTAGATGGTACACACTGCTGCCACTGTGCGTCAGTGGTGGAGGGAGTGAATGTTTGTGGATGGTGTGCCAATCAAGCGGGCTGCTTTTCGTTGGGGCCCAATAGTCTTCTTCAACCTGTTCGCTGTAGGAGACTTTTCTCTCTTGGGGTTGATATGTCTTCAGTGGATTTATAGGCTTGTGAGAAAGAGATGGGAGTACACAGGAGCGATCTTCTCAGTCCAGGAGCAAACAGTATTTCTGAGTTCAAACTGTTTGTACAATTCAGAAAAACCTAGGTTGCCAAGCAGGTTAGTCATGTGACTAACTGGTCTGACCACATCTTAGATTGTATCACCTTAATAGTCTCTGGAATGCTCCTTTTACACACCATGCCTGGTGATCAAGGTCCACTGTGGGTTGGATGTGTCAGGGATGTGTCTTTTGTCCTTCCAATCATCATCTGTTAATAGGCAAATGTCTTTTCCAGCCACGGCTGATCTATTTAACGTCATTTCTTCACTCCAGTAACAGTTTAAAATCAATGTTCATGACAAAATTAATGTGCCTCATTCTTAGCAGGTGGGGGCCTAGCATGACAAGACCAATACTGTAGACAGTACTCCAGATGTGGTCTCACCAATGTCGTGTATAACTGAAGCATAAACCTCCTTACTTTTGTATTCAATTCCCCTCGCAATAAGCAATTACATTCTATAGCTTTCCGAATTACTTGCTGAACCTGCAAACTAACTTCTGTGATTCATGCACTAGGACACCCAGATCCCTCTGCATCTCAGAGCTCTGCAATCTCTCACCATTTAGTTGGTATCCTTCTTTTTTATTCTTCCTGCCAAAATGTACAATTTCACATTTTTCCACATTAAACTCCATATGCCAGATATTTTCCCACTCACTTAACCTATCTATATCCCTTTGTAGCCTCCTTATGTCCTTTTCACAACTGACTTTCCTACCTATCTTTGTGTCATCAGCAAATTTAGCAACCATATCTTCGTCCCCTTCATCCAAGTCATTTATATAAATTGTAAAATGTTGAGGCCCCAGCACTGATCCCTGTGGCACACCACTCATTACATCATTACAACCAGAAAATGGACCATTTATGCCTCCTCTGTTAGCTAGCCAATCTTCTATCCATGCCAATATGTTACTCCCTGCACCATGAGCTTTTATTTTCCACAATAACCTTTGATGTGGTAACTTATCAAATGCCTTATGGAAGTCTAAGTACAGTACATCCATCAGTTCCCCTTTATCCACAGCACATGTTACTTCTTCAAAAAACTCCAATAAATTGGTTAAACATGATTTCCTTTTCACAAAACCATGTTGACTCTGCCTGATTACCTTGATTTTTTTTCTAAATGCCCTGCTATAACGTCTTTAATAATAGCTTCTAACATTTTCCCTAAGACAGATGTTAAGCTAACTGGCTTGAAGTTTCCTGCTTTTTGTCTCTCTTCCTTTATGAATAAAAGAGTTACATTTGCTATTTTCCAATCTAATGGAACCTTCCTTGAATCTAGGGCATTTTGGAAAATTAAAACCAAAGCATCAACTATCTCACTAGCCACTTCTTTTAAGACCCTAAGATGAAGTCCATCAGGATCTGGGGACTTGCCAACCTGCAGTTCCAACAATTTTCTCAGTACTACTTCCCTGGTGATTGTAATTTTCTTGAGTTCCTCCCTCCCTTCCATTTCCTGATTTACAGCTATTTCTGGGATGTTACTTGTGTCCTCTATAGAGAGGAATGATGCAAAATACCTGTTCAATTCATCTACCATCTCCTTATTTTCCCTTATTAATTCCCCAGATTCACTTTCTATAGGACCAATGCTCACTTTGTTAACTCTTTTCGTTTTTAAATATCTATAGAAACTCTCACTATCTGTTTTTATATTTCTAGCTAGCTTTCTCTCGTACCCTAATTTTTCCTTCCTTATCAATCTTTTGGTCATTCTTTGCTGTTTTTTATATTCTGTCCAATCTTCTGACCTGCCACCCAACTTTGCGCAGTTATATGCTTTTCATTAAGTTTGATCCTATCTTTAACTTTTTTAGTTAACCATGGATAGTGGTTCCTCCCCTTGGAATTTTTCTTTCTCATTGGAATGTATCTATTCTCTGTATTCTGAAATATCCCCTTAAATGTCTGCCACTGCATTTCTATTGATCTATCTCTTAACCTAATTTGGCAGTTCACTTTAGCTAGCTCTGCTTTCATGCCCTCATAATTGACCTAGTTTAAGTTTAATATACTAGTCTTGGACCCACTCTTCTCTCCCTCAAACTGAATGTAGAATTCAATCATATTATGATCGCTGTTACCTAGGGGCACCTTCACTATGAGGTCATCAGTTAATCCTATCTTTTGCACAATACCAGGTCTAGTATGGCCTGCTCTCTGGTTGGCTCCAGAATGTGCTGTTCTAAGAAATTATCCTGAAAACATTACATGAACTCCTCATCTAGGCTACCTTTGCCCATCTGATTCTTCAAGTCTATATGTAGATTAAAACGCTCCATGATTATTGCCGTACCTTTCTGACAAGCTGCCATTATTTCTTCCTTTATACTCTGTCCTACCATATGGTTATTGTTAGGGGTCCTGTACACCACTTCCACAAGTGACTTCTTAGCTTTATCATTTCGCATCTCTGCCCAAACCGCTTCTTTATCCTGGTTTCCTGAACTTAGGTCATCCCTCTGTAATGTGCTAATACCATCATGTAAAGACTGGATTTTTGCCTGACCTCTATACAGGATTGAAATTACATGAAATTCAGCAGTAACTACAGTCATTCTATAAGCATCAGAGACCAGTTAAAGCAAATGACTTTTTACAGCATCAAATAAGTGCATAATGTTCCTTAGATTTTTGATAAACAATTTTTTTTCCTCTTCAGGTATGCTTATGCCTTTACTCCATTCTTTAATTTTTATTCATCTTGCGGATCCCAATAGCTTTTTTTTAAAAAGGCCCTTCAGGTAGAAAAGGTTGCTGGCTCCTGAGGTCGGGGAGGAGAGAACTTGGAATTTGCCTAAACAAAATCTCATCTGATGTTCACTGGAACCTTGCCATGTTGTTTCCACTAAAGCTTAAAGCCTCTATATATTGATCTTACACATTTTCTTGAGACCTTCATTTTAACATTTAATTATGAGAATTAGAGCATGTGCAGTTTCCAGTCATTTATGACAGGATTCCACTCTATGCTCAGCCCACCCAACTACAGTGTGCATAAAGAAAAGCTCTAAACATAAAAGAGACCATAAAGGGGTAGAAACATTTTAAATAAAAGGAAATGCAGATGCTGGAAATCTGAAATAAAAACAAGAAATGCAGGAAATATTCAGCATGTCTGGCAGCATCTGTGGAGAGAGAAGCAGAATTAACGTTTCAGGTCAGTGGCCCTTCATCAGAGACATTTTAAATATTTTTTTCCTTTTTTAATGGCTTTTTACATTTTTTTGAAAGTATGTTTCGTTTTACTTTTCTTTTTTTTTGGGTTGCCCAGTTTTTTGCGTTTAACCATGGTCAGAATGTTATTTTTCCCTCTGTTTTAAACTTATTGAGATGAGAAATATTACTGCTGGGGTTTGGAACACTTCCCATTTTGGACACCAAGGCTGGAATTTTATCAGCGTGCAAATTTGGAACTTAGTGCAAAGGGCTGGCTCCCTGATGTGTTCATGCTTCTGTGCGATTTTCACAGAGACAGGCTGCCAGTGGCAACAGCTACCCGCCTGGCAGTGCCGCATAGCCAATGAAGGTACTTAATAGGGCAATTGGCCTTATTCTGGCAATGCATTGAAATTTTCCCGACGATGCATGGGCCCCCCGTTGTGTCATGAGCCTGGTGATGCATCAGAGGTGCCCACATGGCAGGAGCTTGGACTGCCAGCATAATATCTTTCATAAAAAAGTAAAAATGTGCAGAAAGGTTTTAAGCAGCACATCTGTGGGCACACTGATCCCCGAGATGGTTCTGGCTGCTATTCAAAGGATGTCGTTTGGAGCTTTGGTTGAGCACCTCCATCTTGTGGTGCCCTCTCACTCTCCTTTTGCCTGAGCAGTGCTCACCTTTTCCAGTGGGGCTGCCGGCCAGCTCTCCCTTCAGCCCCTCTGATTTTCCCTCCCATGTCTGTGTGACGTCCGCCATCCCAAATTGGATGGCAAATTTGGAGGTGACCTGTTAATTGGCCGCCTCCAATAAAATTAGACCAGTGGGCACACCACTGAAACGCAAGGGCTCGGGACCTGGAAATGGTCCTGACATTGGGTTCCTGCTGCCCGCAGGAAATTTCAGCCTCAACTGTCAGCATCAAGCGTGACCAGGTCAGGTATAGCACTGTTACATGCTGAGTAAGACTCCCTCTACTCTACCCAGCAATGTGCCTCAATGACAACCTAAGATATAAAACTGTTTGTAAAATCCTTAGGAAACCAACTATAATTCAAGCATTTACACAAGTTCAGCAGAACAAGAAAATTTTAAACTAAAAAAGGCAGTCATGAGAAGGATATTTTACAATATAAATGGCTGTTACTGTACTAGAAGCAACAATCCATCTAATGCATGATACAATGTCAATGGTGTGTGACTTGGAGGGGAACTTGCAGATGGTGGTGTTCCCATGTACTTGCTGCCCTTGTCCTTCTAGTTGGCGGAAAATCCTACATAATCATGATTGATTATTTCTCAGGATGGATTGAAGTGAAAAGGTTGCACTCAACAACAACAGAATCTGGTATCAGAGCTTTGCAGGAGATCTTTGCGACTCATGGCATCTCTGATGAAGTTGTGTCAGACAATGGGCCACAATTCGCAAATGAAAACTTCACACAATTTGCAAGAAAATGGTGATTTGAACATCTCATGAGTTCACCACGATATCCTCAGTCGAACGGTGAAACCAGAAGAGGAGAAAGAACCATAAAGGCATTGTTGAAGAAGAATGAAGATCTTTCAACTGCATTGATTAATTATCGATCTACTCCATTGTTAAGTGGACTATCACCTTTTGAGCTGTTGATGGGGAGGAAGATAAAAAAAAACTTCCCATTTTGCCTAGAAAACTACTACTGGGGCTAGATGTCAAAGACTACCGAAAAGTCCAAGCTACAGAGGAGTACTACAGGAACCAAGAAACTCGCAATTACAACAAAAGATTTCATACGAGAAAATTACTTCAGCTGAAGGAGGCATGAAGGCATGGATATGAGACCTAGAACGGGAATGTATTGTCATCCAAAGAGTTGAAAATGATCAGAGATCATATCTAGTACGCACGGCAGAGAGTTAGCACCGCAGCCTCACAGCTCCAGCGACCCGGGTTCAGTTCTGGGTACTGCCTGTGCGGAGTTTGCAAGTTCTCCCTGTGACCGCGTGGGTTTCCGCTGGGTGCTCCGGTTTCCTCATACAGCCAAAGACTTGCAGGTTGATAGGTAAATTGGCCATTATAAATTGCATCTAGTGTAGATAGGTGGTAGGAGAATGGTGGGGATGTGGTAGGGAATATGGGGTTAATGTAGGATTAGTGTAAATGGGTGGTTGTTGGTCAGCACAGACTCGGTGGGCCGAAGGGCCTGTTTCAGTGCAGTATCTCTAAATAAATAAACATTATCCCTATTCCACAGAAGCAACAATCAATAATTTATCTGGATGAACCAGATGATGATCAAGAAACCCAGAGACAACAGGATACTACAAACATTGGTCAAGGCCATCCAAGTCATCCAAAAAGACTTTCAAGCAAGACCACCGATCTTCCAACACGATCAGGGAGAGTTGTGAAACCTCCTGATAAGTTGAATCTGTGATGGACAGAGACTTGGGTGAGATGGGGTAGTATGTAAAGTCAAAAAAAATGAATGTATATATATCAAAAATAGATAGAAGCAATGACTTGGGGGTGGGGGAGGGAAATGTAGTATAAGGGCCTGAAAGGGTTAATGTTTGAGACAGTAAGAGTAAACCCCTCTCACTGTAGTGATGATGATGTAATAGTCACATAGGTATTAGTCTGGGAAGAAGTTACAAGCAGCACGAGGTGTGCTGGCTAGATCGGCTTGTGGAGAGTGTAAATAATTATATGTAGATAATAAACGAGTTATTCTTTA
This sequence comes from Heterodontus francisci, assembly GCF_036365525.1. Taxonomy (NCBI): domain Eukaryota; kingdom Metazoa; phylum Chordata; class Chondrichthyes; order Heterodontiformes; family Heterodontidae; genus Heterodontus; species Heterodontus francisci. Next base: position 87,470,186 of record NC_090372.1, read on the forward strand.
GCCCTACATAGAACCCAAGACTTCTTTAAACAACACTCGATCTACATTACAGAAATATACAACACATAGAAGGTGTAACTTTGAGGCAAAGTGAACACTTCATTTAAAACCCTATAGCAGATGTCCCACAAAATTACTGGAACTCTTAGAAGATGTAATGAAATTTGTGGGAAAGTTAAATATAGTGAATGTCAAACGCTTTGATTTTCAGAAGACATTGAATCAGGTTGTTATTGTCATATTTTCATATTTTTCCCTTTGCAAATAGTATATTGGAAGGATTTGCAGTCTGACAGGCTGAAATATGAGTGCTCCTTCCATGTCTGTGGCCATCTTACACCTGCAGATAGGGTGGTTAGTCTTATTCAGTGGGAGGGTTTTATGGGCTCCCACAACCCATAAGATGAGGGAGGCCACCCATATCCATCGGACTTAAGTATCCTGCTGGATGTCAACCCAGAATTCAGAGTCAGAGCTCTGGTTTCCACTTGCTGGATCTGTCTGGAGGAGGTCCAAACCCTGTATCTAGTGACTTAAAGTGAGGAATTCTACCACTGTGCCAAAGGCTTACTCCTACTTGATCAGGTACTTTACAAGAAACTTTATAACTGAAGTGAAATCACTTGGGATAAAAGCAAGTGTAAATTTGCCAACAGGTTGATAAAATATAAGAAACAAAGCATAATCATTATGATAGATTTCTAATTAACTGTGCCCAGCATTCAATCCTAGGTCCTCTGTTCTTTCCAGTCTCCATAATAAATGTCCTGTGTTTCTGTCAGACACACTGAAGGCTGAATTTTGTCCGGCCAGCAGGACCAGGAGTGGGGGCATGGGGAGCTGAAAGATTGTGACGGACACGCTCGCCTGGAAACCCAAAGGCGTGACAACAATTCTGGATTTTGTCAGCTGTGAGAAAGCTTCAAAGTGGTGTTGCCGCCCTAAGGTGGCCGTACTGTAATTTAAATTGCTGAACTGCCAGTTCACTGAAGTGATTGCAATTTTATGGAGGGAGTTAAATTTAGTCAAATGGGAATCACGTGCCAGTTGTTTAAAGGTGGTAGCACTGAGGCGAGGTCTCAGTGAAGCCGTAGGAAGGCAACCGGGGGAGCAGTGGATAAGGAAGAGAGAGAGAGGAGGCCATTGTCGGCCTGCAGTGCTGGGCTCTCTGCACGGGTAGGCCCATTGTTGAGTGCAAGTATCAAGTGGGCTCATTGTTGGGTGCAAAGGTCGGATGCAAGGGTCAGGTGGGCTCATTGTTGGGTGCAAGGGTTAGGTGGGTTCATTCTTGGGTGCAAGGGTCAGGTGGGCACAGTATCGGGTGCTGGGTTCTCTGCAAGGCTAGGCATTGAGGGGCGTGAGCGTGTATTCAGAGGAGAGTAGCAACAGGAAGGTCCCAAGGCAAGTTCATCTCTGCATGGACAGCGATCTGAAGAGGTACTGATCAGATGGCATGGGTCTTATATACCCCGTCTTTGTGGACCCTCAGGCCACGCAGCAGTGGCTCAGAGGGAGGGAGGACCAGGATGTAGCTAGTTCTGCCCATGAAGTTCCAAGAGGAGAGCGACAGCAGCTGGCCATGCCAAGAAGGGCTTAGAGTGCCAAAGAATGTACCAGACTCGACTCAGCTATCTCCAACTGTCCAAGCAGCAGGGTCAGTGAAGATTGCCGCTCTCCAGAGAGGCCGTTACTGACTTATGCGCCAGGCTACAGGACGAGTTGCGACCCATGGGCTTTGGTGGACACCCAATGCCCGTGGCCCTGACGATCACCGTGGCACTCAACTTCTACACATGTGGCTCATTCCCAGGGATCCATGGGGGAGATGTGTGGGGTCTCCCAGGCAGCAGACCAACTCTGCATCAAGGAAGTGACCAATGCCCTGTTTAGGAGGGCCAGCGACTATGTGCACTACCGGACTGACCCTGACAATCAGGCGGAGAGGGCCATCAGCTTCGGAGCCATCGCTGGATGCCCCCAGGTGCAAGGTATCATCGACTGCATACATGTGGCCATCAAGCACCCACGGAGCAGCCAGCGGCCTTCATCAACTGGAAGGGCTTCCATTCCATCAATGTACAGACCACCAGAAGTGCATTTTGCAGGTGTGTGTCCGCATCCCAGAAGGCATCCGTGATGCAACATACTTCGACAATCCCAGATGCCACAGCTTTTCAGGTCACCCGGCTCGCCTTCAGGGATGGATTTTCAGGGGCAAGGATTACCTACTGAAGACATAGCTATTCATGCCTTCGCATTGCAGCAGAGGAGAGGTATAACACCTGCTACTGGTTCATCCGAGCGACCATTGAGCAGGCCAGTGGGCTGCTGAAGATGAGATCCCGGTGTCTCACATATCTTTGTGGTCTGCTGTGCTTTGCACAATTCAGCACAGCAGACAAGGGAGGCCGTACATGAAGAGGACATGATTGATTGCCACTCCACATCCGATGAGGAGGATGTGCAGAAGGCTACTGAGCAGGCACCACTGGATATTGATTCCCTTAAAGCGGAGACGAAGGCCATTGTGAGACGTTACAAGGGAAGCAAGAGACAATTTCATACATACCCGCTTCCTGTCACCATGATGGCCTCTCAAAGTGAACTCAATAAAGAGTCACTTTACTGTGTTCCGCTTGTCGCCTCCTTTCTATTTCGATTCCATGCCTAGTGCCCAATTTCAACAGGCGCTCGGTAACATCTGAAACGCTTACCAAACGTGGCCTTGCCTACGCTGGCAGCCCAATGAGGGAGCAAGGATGAAAGCAGCATCTCACAATACAGGCATGAAAGAATGAGCATTTTACAACAATGAATGTGAACTCTACAATATCAATTGCAGAAAACAATACACAGGCCTCGCTAAGAGGAAAAAGGAAGCATAAATAAGGTCTAGGTGGCTGAAGAAAGACGAAGCTTTGGAAGAATATCGGGAATGTAGGACCAATCTGAAACGAGGAATTAAGAGGGCTAAAAGGGGTCATGAAATATCTTTAGCAAACAGGGTTAAGGAAAATCCCAAAGCCTTTTATTCATATATAAGGAGCAAGAGGGTAACTAGAGAAAGGATTGGCCCACTCAAGGACAAAGGAGGAAAATTATGCGTGGAGTCAGAGAAAATGGGTGAGATTCTAAACGAGTACTTTGCATCGGTATTCACCGAGGCGAGGGACATGACGGATGTTGAAGTTAGGGATAGATGTTTGATTACTCTAGGTCAAGTCGGCATAAGGAGGGAGGAAGTGTTGGGTATTCTAAAAGGCATTAAGGTGGACAAGTCCCCAGGTCCGGATGGGATCTATCCCAGGTTACTGAGGGAAGCGAGAGAGGAAATAGCTGGGGCCTTAACAGATATCTTTGCAGCATCCTTAAACACGGGTGAGGTCCCGGAGGACTGGAGAATTGCTAAGGTTGTCCCCTTGTTTAAGAAGGGTAGCAGGGATAATCCAGGTAATTATAGACCGGTGAGCCTGACGTCAGTGGTAGGGAAGCTGCTGGAGAAGATACTGAGGGATAGGATCTATTCCCATTTGGAAGAAAATGGGCTTATCAGTGATAGGCAACATGGTTTTGTGCAGGGAAGGTCATTTCTTACCAACTTAATAGAATTCTTTGAGGAAGTGACAAAGTTGATTGATGAGGGAAGGGCTGTAGATGTCATATACATGGACTTCAGTAAGGCGTTTGATAAGGTTCCCCATGGTAGGTTGATGGAGAAAGTGAAGTCGCATGGGGTCCAGGGTGTACTAGCTAGATGGATAAAGAACTGGCTGGGCAAAAGGAGACAGAGAGTAGCAGTGGAAGGGAGTTTCTCGAAATGGAGACGTGTGACCAGTGGTGTTCCACAGGGATCCGTGCTGGGACCACTGTTGTTTGTGATATACATAAATGATTTGGAGGAAAGTGTAGGTGGTCTGATTAGCAAGTTTGCAGACGACACTAAGATTGGTGGAGTAGCAGATAGTGAAGAGGACTGTCAGGGAATACAGCAGAATATAGATAGATTGGAGAGTTGGGCAGAGAAATGGCAGATGGAGTTCAATCCGGGCAAATGCGAGGTGATGCATTTTGGAAGATCCAATTCAAGAGTGAACTATACAGTAAATGGAAAAGTCCTGGGGAAAATTGATGTACAGAGTGATTTGGGTGTTCAGGTCCATTGTTCCCTGAAGGTGGCAACGCAGGTCAATAGAGTGGTCAAGAAGGCATACGGCATGCTTTCCTTCATCGGATGGGGTATTGAGTACAAGAGTTGGCAGGTCATGTTACAGTTGTATAGGACTTTGGTTCGGCCACATTTGGAATACTGCATGCAGTTCTGGTCGCCACATTACCAAAAGGATGTAGATGCTTTGGAGAGGGTGCAGAGGAGGTTCACCAGGATGTTGCCTGGTATGGAGGGCACTAGCTATGAAGAGAGGTTGAGTAGATTAGGATTATCTTCATTAGAAAGACAGAGGTTGAGGGGGGACCTGATTGAGGTGTACAAAATCATGAGAGGTATAGACAGGGTGAATAGCAAGAAGCTTTTTCCCAGAGTGGGGTATTCAATTACTAGGGGTCACGAGTTCAAAGTGAGAGGGGAAAAGTTTAGTGGGGATATGCGTGGAAAGTTCTTTACGCAGAGGGTGGTGGGTGCCTGGAACGCGTTGCCAGCGGACGTGGTAGACTCGGGCACGATAGCGTCTTTTAAGATGTATCTAGACAGATACATGAATGGGCAGGAAGCAAAGAGATACAGACCCTCAGAAAATAGGCGACAGGTTTAGATAGAGGATCTGGATCGGTGCAGGCTTGGAGGGCTGAAGGGCCTGTTCCTGTGCTGTAATTTACTTTGTTCTTTGTTCTTTGAATAACACCCCTGTGAGGTCCCAAGTGCATCTAGGTGCTCTTTTTATGTTTTCATGTGCTTCTACGTTGTGTGACCTCTGCGCTGGCAGCTTTGGTTGAGGGATGCGGCTGATTGGCCTGTCCTTGGCCTGGGATGACTTTGGCAGTGGTCCTCTGGCTGCCTAAGGCCTGGAGGGCCCAAGCTGGCTGAGTGGTTCCCTCAGAGGTGCAGGAAACCTCTCAATCATTGTGACTCCTGGAGCTGGGCACACTGGTGGAGCACTGAGCAGCTACTATCCACACTCCGAGCACCCTGAGGGATGCCTCCAAATGTGGAGGGAAGACTTCTCCTCTTCTTCCCTTTCAAGGCTCACATGAACCTCCCTGCTCACCAAAGAAGGACGAGGACCTGGAGAAGATTCCAGGTAACTCATCCTTCTCTCACCTTGCCACTGCTGAGTTGAGCTCATGGCCAAGGCGTTGGTTAGCATGTCTGTGGGATCTGGCTCTCCATGAGGGTCACCAACCTCTCAATGGAGGAAGCCATGTGCTCGCATGCCTGAGATATGGCAGCACGTAGGGAATGAATGGACTCCTCCATCATCTGCTCATGGCTGTGCATTGCCTCTGGCAGCTCCAGCAGATGTTCCTTACATCTCTCTGTATCTCCAGCATGCCCTGTGCTCCCAACACCAGAGGCTCATCATCAACGTGGGGGTCAGCATGGGCCTGACCACCCACTGTACTCCAACTGTCAGAGGCCTCGGTTGTCACAGCCTCTGTCAGCTGCTTGGGCATGTGTGTGGTGCTGTTAACAGCTTGTGACCCTGAACCTAAGTCGGAGTGCATATGCACCGTGGTGAAAGTGACTGCGCTGGTGGAAGGTGCAGGAAAATGATGTAACAATTCATCATCTGACTGCTCCTACTTCTCAGAGGTCGATGGCAGACACCCCCCCCATCCCAGCAGTTGAGCTTGTCCCTGACGTATGATGACCTGCATGAGAGAACACAAACATTTGTGGGTTAGGTTGTTCAGATCTTCTCATTCCAACCATACGTGATGTGGATCTCCAGAGGTCTGTTGGAGGACACATGAATTCAATGTCTCCTCACTCTTGTGTGGACACTCCAGTCTCACCAACCATGATTGCACAGCCATACTGGGCCGCTGCTTACTCCAGAGCCTCCTCCTCTGCCGACATCAGAGGACACACATTAGGGATTCCACAGCCAGTCCTCAAGGTCATAGAATCATAGAATGGTTACAGCATAGAAGGAGGCCATTCAGCCCATCATGTCCATGCTAGCTCTCTGCAAGCGCAGCTCGCCTCCCTGGTGTTATGGGCACATTTCTCCTACAAGTGGAAAGAGGGACATATTAAGACTTTGTAGAAAGAGCGACAGAAGTTATTCTTGGGGCAGCCCCTCATCCCTCATGAGGTTTCCTACATAGCTCCTCTCCACATCCGCTCACAGGGGAGGTAATGGGGGTGAGCTGTGAAAGAAGGCAGCCTGTCACCGAGATGCAGCCATGCATCTGCCAGGATGTGGTGATGCCTCACCCCCTTGCCACCGTCTCTGTGGTCACTCCCTCCCCATGTAGCGTTCCCTCCCGCGTAGCTACATACAAGCCCCAAGAGGAGAGATGTATGGCGGACTCACCTTCGTGAAGCGAAGGAGGTCATTGAGCGCCTTGCGACACTGGACATCAAGTTCCAGGGGGTGACCCCATGGCTGCTGACCTCCTCTGCGAGCTCCATCCAGGCTTTCTTGGTTCGGCAGGATCTCTTCTTACCATCACTTGGAAAGAGAATTTCCCGCCTTTCCATTGCAGCCTGGAAGAAAATCTCCATGCAGGCATCGCTAAACCATGGGGCCACCTTGTGTCTTGCCTCGGACATTGTCCCAATTTGCTCCCGCTCTATTCAGATGGACAGCAGCAGTGATGCAGGGGCACAAGAAGTTTCAACTACAGCAACATCAGCAACAGTGGTGCAGGCAGTCCAGCAGTTTAAAATGCAACAGCAGCAGTGGTGGTGCAGTGGGATCCAGGGTTTAGAAGCAACAGCAGAGAGGTCCAGCAGCACTCCAGGTTCATTGCCTCCCTGAAAGGCAGTAGTACAAGCAGGGTGGGCAATTTAAAAATGGCGGCAGCTCCTGCGTTGCAGTCATCTGATGCTGGCATTAGCTCTTCGGAGTCTGCCTCCTCAGCCTGCAATAGGATGGGCCCCGTGCCTCCAGTAAGTTAAGTGTACGACCGCTGTATGGTCGTGTTCAGCCGGCTGCACACATCACATGCAGCGATGGCAGCTTCTTCCGGGATCTGCGACGGGATGACAAAATCCAACCCTGGGTCTGTCATCTGTTACAAGAGAAGTGAGCAAATGTTTTTGTTGTTGGTTAATTTCCAGGGTTGTGTGGGGTGGAGGGAGGGGTAGGGGGCCCGCAGCACCCCCCAGCATGGGTATAGCAATTCTGGAGTTATTGTGGGTCTGCAGCTGGTTCGTATCAGAGATTCATCTGACGTGGCGCCTTCCCCATGCTAATCAAGGGTGCTCCTATTCTCCCCACAGATTTTGGTGGAGTCAGTCCCCCTCCTGCCATTGATGCGCAGGAATCCTGCTGGGCCTCATGAATATCCTGACCTCAGAGAGCCTGACTGACTAATATTGTTAACCAAAACAATGAACTACAACTCCCATGAACCACTTTGTGGCCCAGTCTCTTCACCTTGCATGTGCAAAGAGCTTAATTGTAGTGTTAGGCTGGTGTAAACTAACCAACAGCAATTTGTGCAAACCATCATCCTGAGGCTTGAACCTTCTTGCAACCACTGGCACTTTGCAGCAACCCCACACTTCACTGCCTTTTCCGAGGATCAACCGTGACCACCCTGCTTCTTGTTCTCAATTTTGTTCAGCTGATTTACAGGCCCTCTTCATTCCACTTAACTCTTCATCTGTAAGTCTCACTCCTATTGCTCTCTCAATCTCAACTTTTGACCTTCTTCTATCCTCCTCTAAGCACCATTGCCAGTTCTAGGACCAGATTTCAATGCTTACTCCTTTTCCTCTGAACACTATGCATGCCCCAGACTTCATTGCTTGCTCCATACACTCCTTTAAAAAAATACAATGCTCATATTATTAGTTTCATTTAAAACAATGGAGATTGAACCACAATTAATGATTTAAAACCATGTGGACAGGTTGTTAAATACAAAAATAAATGTAACTTTGAAAGAGTGAACTTGCTTTAAAGCATTTGAAGGAATTGTGAAAGAAGGAACGGGAGAGGAGCAAAAAACATTTGGGAGTCCATGTACACAGATTATTAAGAGTCAGTAGGCATGTACAGAAAGCAATCAAAAAGGCTAACGGAGAGTTAGCCTTCAGCTCAAGGGGCTGGAAGACAAAGGGGAGGAAGTGATGCTTCGGTTGTATAGAGCTTGGTCAGACCCCAACTGGAGTATTACATTCAGTTTTGTGCATTGCACCTAAGGAAGGACATATTGGCCTTGGAAAGAGTGTAGCACAGATTCACCAAAATGATACCAGACCTTAGAGGATTACATTATGAGGACAGTTTGCATAAAGTTAGCTTGTATTCCCTGAATATAAAAGATTACGCAGATTTCTGATCTAGGTGTTTACAATATTAATCTTAAAATTGGAACTAGACCATTCAGGAGCAAAAAGTCAGGAAACTTTGGAACACTCGCCCTCAAAAGACTGTAGATCCTTTACAATTGGAACTTTTAAAACTGAAATTTTTGTTCTTATAGACAAACTTTTGGTCTCTCAGGGAATCAAGGGATATGGAGAGCAGGCAGGAAAGTGGAGTTGGAGCCGAAGATCAGCCATGATCTAATTGAATGATGGAACAGGCTCGACAGGATGAATAGTCTATTCCTGTTCTTAGTATTCCTAAGGCTAACTACATTGAGTACAAAGTAAACTGCCTATTGCAAGACAAATATTCGAAAAGATTTTTTTATAAATCAATTGATATGAAGAGATAGAAAATACAAATAAATAATAAATAGTTTCGTAGATTATTTTTAATGTTCTGTTAAATATTTTAAAATTGTTTCATAATTTTGTCAGTGAAAAATGCAAGGGATATTAACTACTTATTATAAATTATTTTGATGACCCAAACATACTGCGTAGTTAAATTATGAATGACATTTTTCGCTGGGCAACCTTTCACATCCCCGGTACACCCGCTTGCCATGGGTAAAATACCCGTGGAGGCGGGCAAGGGCCCTTAAGTGGCCATTAAGTGTTGATTGGCCTTGGGCGGGCGGCCGTTTCCCACCCCCCACCCCGCTGGACCTCCGTACACTTGTTCGGAGGTGGAAACGGGGCAGGTAGGCCTCCCGGAGCCAGCCGCTCAATTTTACGCCACCCCCATGCCACCATCCAACCCGCTGATTCCTTGGGAATCGCTGGAATGGAGATACATTCAAGGATACTGAGGGAAGTGAGAGTTGAAATTGTGGAGGCACTGGCCATAATTTTCCAGCCTTCCTTAGATTCAGGGGTGGTGCCAGAGGTCTGGAGAATTGCAAACTGTTACACCCTTGTTCAAAAAAGGGTGTAAAGATAAGCCCACAACTACAGGCCAGTCAGTTTAACCTCGGTGGTGGGGAAGCTTCGAGAAATGATGATTCAGGACGAAATTAATAGTCACGTGGCAAACACAGGTTGGTTCAGGAAAGTCAGCATGGATTTGTTAAGAGCAAATTGTGTTTAGCTAACTTGCTGGAGCTTTTTTAATGAGGTAACAGAGAATTGATGAGGGTAATGCTGTTGATGTGGTGTACATGTACTTCCAAAAGGATCAAGTGCCACACAGCAGACTTGTGAGCAAAGTTATAGCTCATGGAATAAAAGGAACAGTAGCAACATGGATATGAAACTAACTGAGTGACAGAAACAGGGAGTAGTGGTTAAACGATGTTTTTTGGACTGGAGAACGGTTTGTACTGGAGTCCCCCAGGGGTCAGTGTTGGTACCCTTGCTCTTCCTAATATATATTACCTTGGTGTACAGGGCACAAATTCAAAATTTGGGGATGATATGAAACTTGGAAGAATTGTTTAAATTGAGGAGGATAGTGTAGAACTTCAAAAGGACATAGACAGGTTGGTGGAATGGGAGAACAATTGGCAGATGGAATTTAATGTAGAGAAGTGTGAAGTGATTCTTTTTCGTAGGAAGAACGTTGAGAGACAATATAAAATAAAGGGTACAATTCGAAAGCGGATGCAGGAGCAGAGGGACATGGGTGTATATGTGCATAAATCATTGAATGTGACAGGACAGGTTGAGAGACCGGTGAATAAAGTGTTATGGCCACACGGTGAGGTTTGGGTGCTTCCCACAGTTCAACTCCCACCTGGGTGCAGCAGGTGTGTTTTGTTATTAGAGGTTTAACCCCTTGGGGTTTTATTTGTCAAATAAACAGACAGCAATAGGCTTTCTTGTCGGTTCAAAACAGAAAATCAATTGTTTATTGATCAATAAGCCTTATCCTGAAATTGTCTCAACCACACCCACACATGCATTCGCTCACACACGCGCACACCACATACACACACAGGTAAGAAGAGACAGACAGAGAGGAGAAACGGATAAGCAATTATAAGTGGGGGTTAGGTTTTGGAGGAGGTCACGGTAAATGGGTTGAATTCTCTTGGAAATCGATTTCTCATTGGTTGCAGGCCTGAGATGATTGTAGATTTCTCTCTTGATTGAAAGTTCAGTTGAAGTCAATGGATCACTTCTAGTTCACTGCTATCTAGTGCAGATGCAGAAGAATTCTACAGCAGGGCCCATTCCTTCTGGTTTGTTGGATATAAGCTTCTGGATGCTGCCTTCCTTTTTTTTGGGTGTGTCTCTCCAGGCTGCTTTTTAATGTAAAGCTGTGTTACATCTCACCTCCAGGTAGGAGGCGCTTTGGTCTCTCCCCATGGTGATCGCACAGTGGCCGAGGACGTGACTATTTCACACTTTCTTTGTTTCAGAAGAAGACATTCAATTCTGGAATGTTTTAGGATGGGTGTTGGATGGGTGCAATTTTCACCCCTAAGCTTTGAAGATTTTCCTTTGTTTCTAGCAGACCGTTTGAATATACAAAGGCCATGCCCTTTTTCTTTAGTGGCCATTTTGGAGCATTGATCTTTTAAAAAGAAAGGTCCATTTTTTTAAAAGACAAAGGCAGTTTTTATAACTCTTCAGATTTAGTCCATAATTTGTATCATTGCACTTCTTGGGCTGAATTTTACCGGCCCCTTGATACCGCGGGTCGTGGCACGGGGGCCAGTAAAATGCTACGGGGAGAGGCCCACCTCGATCCGTGACGTCGAGAAGGGCCGCATATTATTGGCAGCAGCAGGACCTCGTTGCAACCCTCCCGCCGCCTGGTGGCGGGCCCTTCATCAGCATATGTAGATGACCTTTAAAATAATGTAAATAAACTTACCTACATGCAGCGGCCGTCTCACTCCAATATTACGGCCGCTGTTCGTGCTCCACGTGCCTTTGAAACACCATATGGTGGGGAGGGGGGAGGAATAAAAGTTTCAGGGCGGGAGGGGTGTAGGAGCAGGGAAATCAATATTTATTGGATGTGGGGATGGTGGCAAGGGGTTGGAGGTCAAAAGATCAAAGGTTGGGGGGAAAGTTCAGGTATTTGTACCAGCTATTGATGGTCATTTCATTGCCTGAAATGACCATTGCAGGGGTTGGGGAAGGGCCTCCATCACTTACTTTTATCTGTAATAAAAGTCATGTCTATTATCCCTTTAAAAATTACATTTATTGGTAAGGGCTTAAAGCCCTTTAAAAATGGCACCAGCGCCTGCGCGGTGGCACTAGACGCCGTTGCCGGGGACGAGGAGGCCACCCCCTTACATCAATGGGGGTGGGCGCACTGCCCCCAATATTGAAATGAGCCCCGGCGCGAAATATCGCAGGGGCTCTTTGGCGGCTGCTGAATGCGGGCACTGCGCTAAGTTTAAAGGGCGCCGCCGCAGAGTGCGGCGGCCGAATAAAATTAAGCCCCTTGTGTGCATGACAAAAGCACACAGCATCCTAGGCTTTATTAATAGGGGCATAAAGTACAAATGCAAGGATGTTATGCTAAACCGGTGTAGAACACTGGTTCGGCCTCAACTGGAGTATTGTGTCCAGTTCTAGGCACCAAACCTTAGGAAAGATGTGAAGGCATTAGAGAAAGTGCAGAAAAGATTCACCAGAATGGTTCCAGGGATGAGGAACTTCAGTTATGTAGATAGATTGGAGAAATTAGGACTGTTTTCCTCGGAGAAGAGAAGGTTGAGAAGAGTGTAATATTACTTAATCCTTTGGTGTGTGATCTATTGTAAGACTCACAGGACTACAGGTAATATCCAAAGTCAGTGTGGGTTTTATTATACTTTAAACTGGAATATATATGTACAAACAGTTACTGCATGAGCTACATCTAAACACATCTTGCTCTGGCGGGCTCCACCCACAACTGACTGCTCATGTGTGATGCGACTTCACTTTCTCCAGTGATCTTCACTTACAGCTTCTTAAGGTGATCTGCTGTTAAAGTCACCCCACATCAAGGAGATTTGATAGAGGGACCTGGACAGAGTAGATAGGGAAAAAACTGTTCCCATTGGTGGAAGAATCGAGAACAAGAGGGCACAGATTTAATGTAATTGGCAAAAGAGGCAATGGAGACATGGTATTTGGCAAAAGAAGCATTGCTGACATGAGGAAAAGCTTTTTCATGCAGCAAGAGGTTAGGAGCTGGAATGCACTGCCTTAAAGTGTGGTGGAGGCAGATTCAATAGAGGCATTCAAGAGGGAATTGGACTGTTATCTGAAAAGGAAGAATGCGCAGGACTACAGGGAGAAGGCGGGGGAGTGGTACTAGGTAAATTGCTCCTTCAGAGAGCCAGCACAGACACGATGGACAGAATGGCCTCCTTCTGTACTGTAACAATTCTGTGAATCTGTGGGTACCTCCTTCTGTACTGGCCACCTCCCTCGCTGTCTCCTTTTTACCCTTCTGCAGTGTCGGGAGACTGCTAAAGTTCCTCCTGTGGGCTCATAGTCCGTTGTGGTGCCGCTGAAGGTGCCTGATCCTCCTTCCCATTCAGGTGCACTTCATCTTCACAGGGGCCCCCGAAGCCTGGGTGAATGAGGCCCATGATAAATGGCCTGTCCCTTAAAGGCAATCTTCCCCTGCCAATGTCCCCCTCTTGATGCCCAAACTTATGACCTTTACCCATGTGCCACTTGCCCATTGCCCTCTTGAATTGACCCCCCTGGAGCGTAGCGAACCTTCTCCTCACTCCTGACATGCTAAGCTCAGCCGTCCCTTCGTGACCCTTCCAGGCCCTCAATGTTTGCCCTTCGGATAGTCTCCCCTTCCAGGCAGGCATGACCTGCCATCTGAACATCACCTCCTTCAAGAAGGTGATACTCTGAAGTCTGGTGAGACCCATGCACCGTTAATAAAATTACATCCGACACATAAAATCACTTTGAATTGGCCATTTAACTAGCTTAATTACCTGTCTGTCATGTCGCCGTCAGACCTCCGTCCTCCATATTTGCCACCATGGACAAAATCGGGATGGGACATCACAATGTCAGACTTCCTGTCTGACTTGTCCCATTCCGATTTTATGTCCCCCCAAGCCTCCATACTCGTTCCCTTAAAATTCAGCCCTCTGCCTCTAAGGGACCCATTAATCTCTTTTTTACATACCTATAGAAACTTTTGCAATCTGTTTTATGTCTCTTGCTAGGTTACTGTCTTATTCTCTTTCCTCTTTCTTTATCAATTTATTGGTCATCCTTTGCTGAATTCTAAAATCCGCCCAATCCTCAGCCTTACTACTCTTTTTGACAAGCCTCTTCCTTCAATACTATCATTAACTTCTCTTGTTATCTATGGTTGGACCACTTTACCCATTGTTTTTTTATTCCTTAAGAATGTGTATATTTGTTACAAATTATGAATTAATTCTTTAAATGTTTGCCATTGCTTATCTACTGTCATATCTTTTAATGTAGTTTTCCAATCTACTCGTCCCTCATCCCTACATTATTTGCTTTATTGAGGTTTAAGATCCTAGTTTCTTACTCTCAAATTCAATATAAAATTCTATCATATTCTGAACACTGTTCCCCAGATGCTCCTTTACTGCAAGGTTATTAATCAACGCTGTCTCATTGCACAATACTAGATCCAAAATAGCCTGCTCCCTAGTTGGTTTCTTGACACACTGATCGAGAATACGTTTCATGAACTCGTCCTCCACACTATTAGTGCAAATTTGGTTTGCCCAGTGTATATGAAGTTTAAAGTCCTCCATGATTACTGTATTACCATTGTTAACTGCACCTCAAATTTCCTGGTTTATACCCTGCCTGCCACTCCTACTACTATTTAGGGCCTTATAAATTACTCCCTCCATTGTTTTCTGCCCCTTGTTGTTTCTTAGCTTCACCCAAACTGATTCTACATCTTGATTTTCTGAGCTGAGATCCTTTCTCTTCACTGCCTTTATCCCATCCTTTATTATTTTCCATTTTGCCTATCTCTTCTAAAAGTCAAGAATCCTGGAATATTTAATTCCGAAGCTTGGTCACTCTGCGACCACAAGTCTGTAATGGCTGTTAGTTCAAGCCCATTAATTTCTATCTGTGCATCAATTGCCACTGCAGCCAGCATTTCTCAGTACAAAGACGCCATAAGAAGTTTTTTTAAAAACTTAAAACTTTGTTGTTGGTTGCTGTTTAGGCCGAAGCGGTCACTTAAGAATCCTGAACGGGTTAGGCATCAGTCCTGCCCCACTCATTGCAATCAAATTTCTGTGAGGGGACCTAAAACAGACATATGGCAATCATTTATATATTTAAAGTCATAATGCCTGTTTTAGGCTGCTACCGGGGTGCCTGAAAAATGGCCCAATATAATTTTTAATTGGATATTTTTTAGGCATTCTTGGGTCATCTACAGATCGTTGTTCTCAAATATTGGGCCCTGTTGCAATAACTTAAACCTGTAAAAGGTTCAATTTCTACCCTTTGAATTCATATTATTAGTTATAGTAAAATGTATGCAATTTGGGAAGTAGAGAAGTGGGGCATAGGAGGACTCATCAGTCCATTTGTCTTTCTGGTAAAAGAGCATGAATGCTCAATGCTACAGTTTTATAGGGCTTTGGTGAGACCACAGCTGGAGTGCTGTGCACAATTTTGGTCTCCATATCTAAGGAAGGATATACTTGCTTTGGAGGCGGTACAGCAAAGGTTCACTAGATTGATTCCTGTGATGAGAGGGTTTTCCTATGATGAGAGGCTGAGTAAATTGGGCCTATACTGTCTGGAATTTAGAAGACCGAGAGGTGATCTCATTGAAACATACAAGATTCTGAAGGGGCTTGACAGGGTAGACACTGAGAGGTTGCTTCCCTTAGCTGGGGGCACAGATAAGGGGGTGATCATTTAGGACTGAGATGAGGAGAAATTTCTTCACCCAGATGGTTGTGAATCTTTGGAATTCTCTCCCCCAAAGGGTTGTGGATGTTCCATCATTGAATAAGGCTGAGATAGATAGATTTTTGATCTCTCAGGGTATCAAGGGATATGAGGAGGGGGCAGGAAAGTAGGGTTGATGCAGAATATCATTTGAATGGTGGGGCAGGCGTGAGGGGCCATATGGTCTACTGCTCCTGTTTCTTATGCTCTTATGAGAAAAAAAACACATTATCAAGTCTTGCCTTACAAAAATATTCTGTATTTCCTCTGAATGGCCAAGTAACATTGCTGCTGCACTGTATTTAAAATGCTATTGGTACCTCAGAGTCAGTGTGGAGCTATAAAATGTTTAAATTTACATCAGCATTTTCTATTTGCATTAATATAGTCCCCAACTCCTCTACAGCAAACATCACAATCATCCTGTACTGCTGCTAATATGTTTTTTGCATACTGCAGAATTACATTAATACTATTCATAGAAGGAATAACTATTCAGCAATAATGCAAATTTACTTAGTCTGAAATACAGGACAATCATCTGCAGCAGTTTGATACTCACCTCATTCTGACATTTTTCATCATACTAGAAGAAAATAAAATTTAGTGTCAGATGAAATGCAAACAAAATTGCTCTAGTTTGTGCTTCCACGAAAGAAGATATTCTATATAGTGAGAAGGTTTTCCTATTATAGCTATATCAAATTGCAGTTGTTTTGCGTTGGTTATATAACCTGCAGATGAACAGTTTCTAATATTCATTAAGCAAAAGGCATATGAACCAGCCTCTGATAAATTGAACCTAAATGTAATCAAATGGTAGAATATAAAGTTAAAAAGTAGCACCAAACCTGCAGTGTTCGTCTAACTGTGTGAATTGCTGAGTTTCACTTTAATAGTTTGATGCTGACAAATCCTTTCTAGTGTGTGCAGCTGCATTATGCATTCCTATCCCTCCTGGATTCTTTGTTATTAATTTTAAGACAGGATCTGGCTAACTGAACAGCCCTTTAACACATCTGTTTATCAGTTGTCTTAATTGCATGGTACTATCTTAAAGGTTATGTTAACATTAATGTCTCAGCCAACATTTTTAGTGCCTCCGATTAGTAATGGTCATGGTTTTTAGCAAAACATGCCAATCATCGATGTTCCTCACAAATAATTCGGCGTAGGATGTGCACACAATTTATGATTGGTGGCACTATTTCTCTCTAATTTGAAAAAAAAATCAGTGTGTTGAAGATATCACTGTATTTTTCCATGAGTTGTATTTTGTATATGACATTAAGGTCCTTTTAAGCAAAATTAAATGGTCATTCAAATCAACACACATCCATGTAAAATTCTGTTCACACATTCCTCGCTGCAAACAGCTGGTGTAGCTTCACTCTGTTGCTTTTCCTTTTTGTAAATATTATTCCCCTTTCTTTGATGTCTGAAGAAGCAAGATGTGTTTGGCCATGGTTGGCTGAGCATCAGTGTCTATGGGTATTTTCTTTGTATAATTAACCTCTGTACATGGTTGTGTGTTTCTACATTGTTCATTGAAAACAAACAAATAGGAAAATGCACCATTATGCTCTGATGGTCATTGTTGATTAAATACGAATATAATCTCACTGACTGTTCACCACATGCACTTCCCACTGAGTCCCACCTGCTCTTACAATTTGTTAGCATAACTATTGCACTTCTCAGTTTTTACAAATTGTTATGATGTATTTTTAAACTTGAGAAATGAAGACCGGCAGGAATTGTTCCCACACATTACTGCAACATGGAAAGAAGCGAAAATTCAACTTCTTCTTGTCAAGAATTCTCAAATCCAGTCCATTACACTCATATCACACCCTTTACACAAGACATCTAGCTTTATCAATTGTTAACAACAGACTACTTGGACAGGTGTTCCAGATCTTCAGTAAAATTTCTTCCCTTTTCCAGAGGTGAATGGAAGTTGGATGGATAAATTTTAGATGGGCGGCACAGTGGTTAGCACCACAGCCTCACAGCTCCAGCGACCCGGGTTCAGTTCTGGGTACTGCCTGTGCGGAGTTTGCAAGTTCTCCCTGTGACCGCGTGGGTTTCTGTCGGGTGCTCCGGTTTCCTTCCACAGCCAAAGACTTACAGGTTGATGGGTAAATTGGCCATTGTAAATTGCCCCTAGTGTAGGTAGGTGGTGGGGATGTGGTAGGGAATATGGGATTAATGTAGGATTAGTATAAATGGGTGGTTGTTGGTCGGCACAGACTCGGTGGGCTGAAGGGCCTGTTTCAGTGCTGTATCTCTAAATAGATTTTCAACTGTTTAAGTCACTCATTCTCTCTGAAATAAATCTTTGGGCTGTGTGGTAGCATTCCTGACTCTGAGTCAGAAGGTGCTGAGTCAAATCCTGCTCCAGACAGTCACAATAAATGGAGAGTAGAGCTCTGACTCTGAATTCTGGGTTGACATCCAATGGGTGTGGGTGGTGTCCTCTTCATCATGTAGGTTGTGGGAGCCCATGAAACTTTCCCACTATATAGGACCGATGGTTACAACCATGGAAGAAGTATTAACATTGCTAACTGTCAGGCTGGTACTAGTACCGCTTCCCTGCCGTCTCCCTGTAGTCCTGTGCATTCTTCCTTTTCAGATAACAATGCCAACTTGCAAATGCTTCTCCTACTTGACATTGTTTTCCAAGGGAAGAGCGTGATGATACGAAAGCAACAACCCATCCCCATTTGTACTTCCAAACAATCCTGAAGCCCACTAATTTTGACAATTCAACTAAGAGCAGGCTAGAGAATTCTGATTTGATACTGCTTCAACTGATAATACATTTTCACCTGTTTACTTTGTGAGGAGTGGAAAAAGTTAATTTAGTAATTCAACTGGCTTAGTTCCAGTAATTAAGGTGGCAACCAATTGTTAATTGCATTAGCAGAATTCTAATAGTATCTTACATTTTTCCATTACAGAAGTAAAATTTATTGTTGTTCTGATCGTTGATTGAGCAGATTTATTTTCTCAAAACCACAACAAAATTTGCTAAAAATGTCTTTCACATACAGCTTGGAAGAGACCCCTCACCCATGTATTTGAGTTTGTGAGATCAACTATTGATTGTTATAAGTGTGATTCCAAGTAGAACTGTATCCCACTGGGTACCCTCACAAGTACTATCTTTTGACAGGCTCCATTAAGTGAGCTGTTGTGTCCTAGGATTCAGCACATGATGCATTTATGCTTTGCTATTCATAGCTATGCTGACAATCTTACCTTGTACCTTAGGTCAGTAGTTCTTAAACTGGGGTCCGTAGACCCCTGAGTGACAGTAGAAACTTTCCAGGGCTTCTGTGAAATAATCTTGCATAGGTATGAAAGAGAGGGGGAGAAAAAAGAAGGAAAAAAAAGCCTGCTTTGAATAGATTAGTATTAGTCCCAAACAAATAGACGACAAGATATCCATCTCCGAAGCTCCCGAATACTTGGCTTTCTTTGTGGTGATGAGCACCTCAGCTGCCATGGTTTTCAATGGTGAGTCTCGCATTTATTTTCTGCGGGAGGGGAGGAGAGGTGGAAGGCCAGCTGTTGCTGTGTTACCAGGGCACGTTCAATTTGGGGTCATACAGTGAGTAAGTGTCTGGTCTGCTGAGTGTTTCCAGCATTTTTTTTTGTTTTTTTATATTAATTTCTTGATTTGATTCTTGTAATCGTGGAAAAGCTGTCAGTTTGACTTACTTAAATCTTCCACTATATTGCAAAAATGCATGACATTAAATAACACCAAGAAACAGGGGTGGGTTTTCCTGAGAATGTCCTGTTCAATAAATACTCTGCGATAGAACTGGAGGGAAAGAAATTCCTCTGTTTATGGGATTTTTAAAAAATAGTAAACTCTTTTAAACCTGTTAAACAGCTAAATAGGGTTAGACTGTTGTTAACACTGATGTGGCCAATAGCTGGTTGTGTTGAATGTAAACTGATTGTGTATGTATACCATTAACGGGCAATTTTTAACCGCGTTAAAAGCCGTTCAGTTGACATAAACTAGATTTTATCTCCAAAGTGATTCTTGACAACGCAGCAGGCGGGGAAGTCATCTGACTGCTCCAACCTGCGCACATGTGCAAATGGGCTCCTGCTGTCTGAGCGTGCATTGCGTTCCGCATTGCCAGGTCCAGTTGGCGCATGCGCGGATGACATCCTCACCTAAATTGCCAGGACTGGTCCACGCATGCCCAGCTGACGTCATCGCATAACTCAGGAGAGAGAGCAAGCGGAGAAGCGGGGAGAGATGGGGGCGTGGGGGAGAAGCGGGGAGAGAGCGGGGTGTGGGGGAGAAGCAGGGAGAGAGCGGGGTGTGGGGGAGAAGCGGGGAGAGAGCAGGGTGTGCGGGAGAAGCGGGGAGAGAGCGGGGTGTGGGGGAGAAGCGAGGTGAGAGCGGGGTGTGGGGAAGAAGCGGGGAGAGAGCGGGATGTGGGGGAGAGCGGGATGTGGGGGAGAAGCGGGGAGAGAGCAGGGTGTGGGGGAGAAGCGGGGAGAGAGCGGGGTGTGGGGGAGAAGCGGGGAGAGAGCGGGATGTGGGGGAGAGCGGGATGTGGGGGAGAAGCGGGGAGAGAGCGGTGTGTGGGGGAGAAGCAGGGAGAGAGCGGGGTGTGGGGGAGAAGCGAGGAGAGAGCGGGGTGTGGGGGAGAAGCGGAGAGAGAGCGGGCTGTGGGGGAGAAGTGGGGAGAGAACGGGGTGTGGGGGAGAAGCAGGGAGAGTGCGGGGTGTGGGGGAGAAGCGGGGGGAGAGCAGGGTGTGGGGGAGAAGCGGGGAGAGAGCGGGATGTGGGGGAGAAGCGGGGAGAGAGTGGGGTGTGGGGGAGAAGCAGAGAGACAGCGGGGTGTGGGGGAGAAGCGGGGGGAGAGCGGGACGTGGGGGAGAAGCGGGGAGAGAGTGGGGTGTGGGGGAGAAGCAGGGAGAGAGCGGGGTGTGGGGGAGAAGCGGGGGGAGAGCAGGGTGTGGGGGAGAAGCGGGGAGAGAGCGGGATGTGGGGGAGAAGCAGGGAGAGAGCGGGATGTGGGGAAGAAGCGGGGAGAGAGTGGGGTGTGGGGGAGAAGCGGGGGGAGAGCAGGGTGTGGGGGAGAAGTGGGGAGAGAGTGGGGTGTGGGGGAGAAGCGGGGGGAGAGCAGGGTGTGGGGGAGAAGCGGGGAGAGAGCGGGATGTGGGGGAGAAGCGGGGGGAGAGCAGGGTGTGGGGGAGAAGCGGGGAGAGAGCGGGATGTGGGGGAGAAGCGGGGGGAGAGCAGGGTGTGGGGGAGAAGCGGGTAGAGAGCGGCCGAAGACCTTGGTTGTGACGGGTGCACTTTCCTCCTGCCTCCCCGCCTGCTCTCTCTGGCAATTCACCCCACCCCCCTCGATCTCCCGTTCTCTCTGGCCATTCCTCCCGCCCCCCCGCCCGCTCTCTCCGGCCATTCCCCGCCCCCCGCCCGCTCTCTCCGCCATTCCCCAGCACGCCGATCTCTCCGGCCATTGTGTGCTGCCATGTGTTTACTTTGCCTTTCTGTGATTATTTGAACAGCACCATCTTTAGTCCTGGCAGCTGCCTGAATGTCGCTGACTGTGACATTTGAGTTGAACAGGCTGCATTTGCGCATGTGTCAGTGCAGCGCCACCTAGTGGCTGTGTTGTCAGCAAACGCAGCCATTTGCAAAAGACACATAGTGCTTAACTGATTTAATTGAATGGTTTGATGAAGTAACAGAGAAGGTTGGTGAAGGGAAATTATGCATTTTAAGAAAGCATATGACAAAATACCACAAAAAAGGCTGGTTAACACAATTGAGGCTCATGAAATAGGAGGGTCAGTGTCCAATTGGATTAAAAAATTGACTTAAGGACAGAAAATCTTGAGTCGTGGTAAATGGTTATTCTTCAGAATGGGGGAAGATACACAGTGGTATTCCCCAAGGGTCAGTATTTGATATATATAAATGACTTGGATATTGAAATACAGAGTAAAATTTCAAAATTTGCTGATGATGCCAAACTTGGAGGAGTGGCAAACCGTGAGGGTGATATGAACCGCCTGCTTCAGGACATAGATAGGTTAACAGAATGGGCAGACAAGTGGCAGATGGAATTTAATAGAGACATGTGTGAGGTGATGCATAGACTCAATGGGCTGAATGGCCTCCTTCTGTGCCATAAATTACTGCATGGCCGGATTTAATGCAGAGATGACGGCCCCGTCCACTGGCTGGAAAGTCAGGGACGAGCCCGCCTCTGCCAACCCTTGAAGACATAACCGTATTTTACAGTCCTCAGGCAATTAACTGACTGCAGTCATGGCCTCCACTCTTCTATGGCAACATGTCCCACCTCCAACAACTGCTGGCCAATCAGAGGGCCGGCAGCTCTTCAGTCCCAGCAGTGCCACTGGGAGAAGTGGCTTTTTCTGGGACTGCAGCAGTCTCAGGAGCAGCAGCCATTGAGGAATCCTGGAGTGCAGGTAAGTGGAGTTAGGGATCACCAGGGCCAATCAGGCAGGCCCCGGTGAGGAGGAGGGGGGTTGATCACGAGGGCAGGGGAGATTTTCCAGTGGTAGCGGGACTTGCTGCTGGTGGGGGGGGGGGCCCTCCATGGGGCATAGGGTGCCTGATCAGGAGTGACCCACCACCACCAAGCCCACAGGGAGGCTGCCAGGTTTCACTGGGCAGACTCCACAAATTGCAAAGCGCCCATCCGCTGCTAGTAAAATATCTGCGGCTATGGGAAGTGTTGTATGATTGCCTTAAGAGTGATGTCCCTTTAAGATCACAGTATGCTAATGAGCTAAGTACCAGGATGTAGACTTGTGACTACAAGCCAGAGTCACTCTGCAACTGTAACACCCAGATGAAGGTTCTGTAAATAGCTTGCTTTGTACTGTATATAATAGCTTAGCTGTTAATAAACCTGTTTGAGATCTTCAGCAAACTGGACACATCTCATTTATGTTGCATGAGACAACATAAATAAACCATTCTCGGAAGAGGCCTTTAAGTGGCCATTAATTAGCCACTTAAGGGCCTCAATTGACTGAAGGGCAAGCAGGTCACCTACCACCTCCCCTGCTGTTGGTAAAATATCAGCAGAAGCAGGTAGGCGATGGGCACAGCAACCCCTGCCATCCCACCCAATTTTATACCCCCGCCATCCCCAGCATGCTCCTGGGGGGCGGTGGGGCGTAAAATCTCAGCCTCTGACTCTATGACTGTGGCTATGACTATGACTTTGTGAGGGTCTGGGTAAAACAGGCAGATGTGAAAATACTTTATTTGGCAAGTCAACTTTTACTTAGTGAAAGTGCTGGCTATTCAGCCGCACCCTGTTTTCTCTGGCTGCTGCTGTCCTGTTTCATACCCTCTCCTTTCTGTTGAGCTTGCTCACGCTAACATTGGCTCAAACATTAGCAGAGCAGCAGTATACTGAGCCACATGTCTCTATCAGAGTAGTCATCACAAAGACTAGCAGGGCCTTAAAGGGGCTATTTTGCTTCCTTAATGTGTCAGCAGGGCTCTGTAGTATATTCCCACTCACCTGTTCTGCATTGCTGCAGCTTGTTTTGCCCTGTGCAACTTTGCCATCCAAACAGGTCTGGACATGTGCATTCCTGGGGAGGTCCCCCAAGCTGTTTTGGAGGCAGAGGTACATGGAGAAGGACATCAGGATAACTGTCACTCCTCAGTGACTGCTATAAGGCACATCTGAGCATAACCACTCTCTTCTTTCTTTCTATCTTTCAAACCAATACCGTAACTCCTCATCCATCTTCAACTAAAGGGTGACTCTTACAATTCAATAGTCATCCTAGAACAATACTTTGGTCCTCTTTGGCCCACATGACCATGCAAATAATAATCACCTGATTGAATGTCAGCACAAAATAAGCACAGTATTTTCAATATGACAATAATGACAAGAATAACAAAACATGATGTAAGTTCACATTCTCTTTTCTTATAATAAATACCTGAATGAACGGAGGTTAACTGAGTCTTTCCTCAAAGCCATACTTACCCTAAATGTGCTTTCCTTTCTCCTAATCTAGGGATCCTCCTAGGTTCAATTGTAGGAATAAAAATTGAATGGTTTCTATAAAGGGTGGCTGATCTGCATTGCCAGTTTCATGCCGGGCAATAAGTTAAAAGTCTAATTCAACTGTGATCCACATTTCATAATCCAGACTTATTGCTCCCAATATTTACAGGGAAGCAGGAAGGATGCAGGGAGGCCTAAAGCACTAAAGAACTCGATGAAGTTGGGACAGTTTTCTTCCATTCCTCACCAGGCAGCCAGCCAAGTTGACAGCCTGGACAGTTGGCTGACAGCCAAATACTTTTGGGGATGGTGCCCAGCAATCGGGAGGGTTGGATGGTTAACATTTGGAACTGAATGGGGTGGAGGAAGGTCAGCCGTGATCATGGCATGTTGAGGATGGCAATCAGAGCTTGGGGCTAGGGGAAGAGTGACCATCGGGTCTGAACAGGGGGAGGTTGGCACTTGAGCAGAGGGAGGTGAATTCCACAGCATTCGAACTCTCTGTGTGATATGTTTCTCGTGCCCTTTTTTGTAAATCATTTATATTTAATCCTGCTTCTCTTGGCCCACACGGAGTCCTGGCAACTCCCACCTCCCTTTCACTGCTAGGTTTCACGACCTCTGGGAAACCCACAGAGCAGTTGTAAAATTTAAATTGGGCTCCCAATTGCATGATGGGAGCCTGACCTAAATCTGTTATTGAGCATGCTGCCTCTCCATGGTGGGAGCCTCAGACGCCTTAAAATCCACTACTGTAAAAACAGCAATAGGTGGATTGGGGTTGCATTTCCCTGTCCCGCCAGTCATTCTTCTAGTGTATTAATTACATCCTCTTTCACCGTGACCTGGATTGCATCTTCTTCCTTGGTAAAGACAGATGCAAAATATTCATTTAATACAGCGGCTATACCTCCTGGTTCCAGGCGTAAATCTCATTTTTGGTCCTTCGTCGGCTGTTGCCTGTCCCTACGACTGGTCCGGAGGTTTACTCTGGGTATCAACGACTCAAGACTACCAAATTATTGCTCATACGTAGCATGTTTTTATTCAGCGTTTCAAAATCTTATCTTTAACAGAGATTATACTCATACATCCACATAAGCTAGGTTACTTAGGTTCATCCGAGAGTTGGAACAGAGCAGATGATTGGTCCACCCCTTCTGATTCTCCAAGTAGTTGACCAGATTACTTAGTCCTAATCTAGCTAGCTGGCACTTCAGAACACGCTTTCTTATACTTTGTTTCGTGCCTACTACCTGCATGATCAGCTCGGGATGGGGCCAGACCTGACTACCCGATGTACAGTGATTGGTCAATCAGCTGTTGCTAACGCCGTGGGTGCGCTATGTCAGCCACAGTTGGTCAACCTTTCACTGGTTTTGACATCTACTTATTTTTGGTAGCCTCATCCCTCAAGTTTTGACCACATTGCATAGCTAGTTCTCTGTTCTCCAGCCCCTATCAGATAACAAGGCATTACTTCACTCCATCGACCCCCTGTCTCCAAGCAACCAGCTCACATGGAGTGTCTGTTACAAATTTAGCAGCAAGTTTAGACATGTCTTCATCAAACCTCGCAGGTGTTAGTACATCCACTTCCCCTTTACTGATCAGTTACATCACATAGCTGTCTCAGCACATCCCGACTTCCCTGCCGTGGACTTGTTTACACTTTTAGTGGCACACATTACTTTCTCCACATACCAGGTTACATACAGTTCACAGGTTAGATGGTGGTTGCCTACAGAGCACCACCCTTTAAACCTTACCTGGTCCAATTAGGTTGAGATAAAACCTTCCAACTCATGATCCTCCCCCGAGGAGTCCCTTCTTGGAAAACCTCTCGTATAAGTGCTTGCTTTTCCCGTTTCTTAGTTTGTCGCCTTAGCTGACAGAGGATGAGGAGGAGGCAAAGCAACACCACAAGCTGAACTACAATCAGAACATGTGAGGATATTCTGATCCAGGGGTGAACTGACACATTCATTCCACAGTCCCACAGTTCCTATATAGGTGGTCACCTATATTTCCTCAATGCCCGTTGCACTTAGAGTCATAGAGTTATACAGCACAGAAACAGGCCCATCATGTCTGTGCCGGCCCTCAAGCACCTAACTATTCTAATCCCATTTTCCAGCACTTGGCCCATAGCCTTGTATGCTATGGCGTTTCAAGGGCTCATCTAAATACTTCTTAAATGTCGTGAGCATTCCTGCCTCTACCACCTCTTCAGGCAGTGTGTTCCAGATTCCAACCACCCTCTGAGTGAAAACATTTTTCCTCAAATCCCCTCTAAACCTCCTGCCCCTTACCTTAAATCCCCCTGGTTATTGACCCCTCCGCTAATGGAAAATGTTTCTTCCTATCTAACCTATCTATGCCCCTCATAATTTTGTATACCTCAATCAGGTCCCCCCTCAGCCTTCTCTGCTCTAAGGAAAACAACTCTAGCCTTTTCAGTCTCTCTTCACAGCTGAAATGCTCCAGCCCAGGCAACATCCTGGTGAATCTCCTCTGCACCCTCTCCAGTGCAATCACATTTCAGTAAAAAGGGCAAGAACTACTACGTGCATGGCGGATAATTTAATCTACCAGGGCGAACCTCATGAGTGTCAGGTTTTGACAGCAAAGGCCCTCCAGGGACATTTTGTGTCAAAATCTTTGGGGGGTGTACAAGGGAAGGAGCCAGCAATCAAACCAGCAATCAAAATTTTTGTTGATGGTTCCTCTACAGTGGAGGACAGGATTAGGCAGACAGGATGTGAATTACATGTACAGGAGAATGTAGGTCCCAGACCCAGGGACGAATTGTGGTGGGTCTTTCTTGTAAACGTTACTATCGGACAGTGGGTGTGTGTCGAATGCCCAAAAGGGACCCACCAGGGCACCCCCCCCCCCCACCCGAATTTCCTGTATGGGAATGTGATGATAAAGACTGTAGAAACCGATCAATATGTGTGAAACCACAAAACGTTAGGGGCTATTGGCTCTATTGTGTTTGGAGAAATAAAAAGGGACAGTTCCTCTTCCAGGTTGTGGGATTAAACGGAAAAGAAGCACCAACCCCCACGGTTACCCCAACATCCGAATTACCAACGAGTAAGGTTACGACCCAGCAGCCACAAGTGACTGATCTCCCTTGTGCTGCCTTAACTGCAGGACCAGAAAATGGACTTGCGATAATAAAAACTAATAAAATTGTATATGATAATATACAGCATGATTTGGTACCGGTAATATTGAATATCTCAGATATCCAGCTACCTGACTGGTGCCCTGAGAAGACCCGAGAGTTGTACAAGGTATTACTACAACAATTGCTGAGACAAAAATTTAGTGATGAGGGACTAATAAAGGGAAAGAGACGTAAACGTAGTTTAGTGAATGACGCATGCACAGTCTTTAATAGGGGAACTTCAATTGTCAATACTATAGATTTGGAAAGTGTGGACCAGAAGGTTAGAACTCTCAACCAGCTAGTAAAGGATATTTTGAAAGAGGAGCGAAAGGGACAGCAGTGGTGGAGCTAAAGTAGGACAGGATTTGATGAATGCAGTGAAAGGACTGGTGAGAGTACTGGAAGGTCATGCTCATACTATTAATATAATAGAAAAGGTAAAGGAGGTCCATGACATTTCAAATAATGAAAGTGTTTGCAGTACATATGGTTCGTGGATGTTAGAACAAATGAAGGAAAATTTGAGGCAAATTGATGCAGGACAGGTGCCAGTTTGAATCAATGACACCCAGTTGGAGGACTTAGCTAGTCACACAAACGATAAAATTACCAGGTGCCAACTCAGAAAACTTGTTAAGGTATGGAAAGGTCAGGTGTGTGTAAATACAAGATCTATGAGTATTGGAGTAGTACTGGGAATACCTGTAATTCTGAGAGATAAGTTAGGGATGCAATTATATGAAGTAGAAAATATAGGAGTAATAAGGGGAAAGGATTACATAAAACACTATGATATTTTACCCTATATTGTGGAACTTGGCAAAGAGGTAGTTGGAACAACATTGTTTGAATGTAGTCTGGAAAACCAGGTGGTCATATGTCCTCATCCAATATATAAAACAGCAGAATCAAAATGTGGATTTAATGCCACTGTAAATTGCACCATGGAGACTAGGAAAGCATTGTCAGGGCTAACCCATGTGGCCTATATGGGAAAGGGGAGATATTGTTTAACCACCACGGTGAAGGAGTATGGAGCAACAGTACGTTTTGTTTCAACCCACAAATACCCACCAGAGTAGGGAAGATGGAGTTGATAGACATACATAAACGAAAGACAGAAACGATAACTGTGACAGAAAGTATTAAGGAGGATTTGACAAATTACCACCAGGAATATGAATATAGTATTCAGCTATTGCCCACGCGCTTTGGTAAAGAGAGACAGCAGCTAGAAGCCATTGCTGTAGTGTACTACAATCTGGAACAACAGTCGAAGAAGCTACAAGATGAGATTGATGAGATAAATGATTCTACCTGGTGGGAGGACTTATGGAACTGGGTAAAACGGTAAAATTACAGGTAAAACGGATGAGTTAAGGGCAAGGATTGACACGTGGAATTGTGATATAGTAGCCATCATGGAGACATGGTTGAGGGAGGGGCAGGATTGGCAGCTCAATATCCCGGGATATAGAATTTTCAGGTGAGACAGAGGAGGGGGTTAAAGAGGAGGGGGCATTGCAATATTAGTTAAGGAGTCAGTTACTACAGTAAGGAGAGATGGTATCTTGGAGGGGGCATCAAATGAAGCTTTATGGGGAGAGTTTAGGAATAAAAAAAGGGACAGACACATTGCTAGGTGTATATTATAGACCCCCAGATAGTCAGCAGGAAATTGAGGAGCAAATATGCACGCAATTTGCAGAGGTGTGTAAAAATAATAATATGGTAATTATATTAGGTGATTTCAACTTTCCCAACATTAATTGAGATCGTCATCATGTTAAGGGCTTAGATGGAGTGGAGTTCTTAAAATGTATACAGGAGAACTTTTTAGCTCAATATGTAGAGGATATGTAGGGGATACGAGAAAGCTCTGGCTGGTAAAAGTAGGGAAAATCTCAAGATATTCTATAAATATATCAATGGGAAGAGGATAACCAGGGAAAGAGTAGGACCCATTAGGGACCAAGGGGGAAATTTGTGGGTGGAGCCAGAGGACATTGGTAGGGTGTTGAACGAATACTTCACATCTGTCTTCACCCAAGAGAAAGAGGATGTAGATATGGAACTTAGAGAGAGAGACTGTGAGGTTCTTGAGCAAATTGTCATTGGGAGTGACAAGGTATTGGAGGTTTTGGAAGGCATAAAAGTGGTCAAATCTCCAGGTCCGGATGATTTCTGTCCCAGGATGCTGTGGGAGGCGAGAGTGCAGATTGCAGGGACTCTGACCCTAATTTTTAATTCCTCTCTGGCCATGGGGGAGGTGCCAGAGGACTGGAGAACAGCTAATGTGGTCCCACTATTTAAGAAAGGTTGGAGAGATAAGCCAGGGAACTACAGACCAGTGAGTCTCACGTCAGTGGTAGGGAAACTATTGGAGAAAATTCTGAAGGAGAGGCAAAATTTGATTAGGAATAGTCAGCATGGCTTTGTCAGAGGGAGGTCATGTCTAACAAATTTGATTGAATTTTTTGAGCATGTGCCAAGGTGTATAGATGAGGGTCGTGCTGTTGATGTAGTTTACATGGATTTCAGCAAAGGTCCCACATGGGAGACTTATCAAGAAAGCAAATGCACATGGGATACAGGGTAACTTGATAAGGTGGATTCAAAATTGGCTTAGCTGTAGGAGACAGAGAGATGACAGATGGCTGTTTTAGTGACTGGAAGCCAGTGTCCCATGGCGTACCACAGGGATCTGTGCTGGGTCCCCTATTGTTTGTCATTTATATAAACGACATAGATGACTATGTGGGTGGTAGGATCAGTAAGTTCGCAGATGACACAAAGATTGGCCGAGTGGTTAACAGTGAGGTGGAGTGTCTTGGGTTACAGGAAGATATAGACGGGATGGTCAAATGGGCAGAATGGTGGCAGATGGAATTTAACCCTGAAAAGTGTGAGGTGATACACTTTGGAAGGAGTAATGTGTCATGGAAGTATTCAATGAATGGCCTGACACTGGGAAGTTCCAAGGAACAAAGGGACCTTGGCGTGTTTGTCCATAGATCTCTGAAGGCAGAAGGGCAGGTTAATAGGGTGGTGAAAAAGGCATATGGGACACTTGCCTTTATCAATCGAGGCACAGATTACAAAAGCAGGGAGGTCATGTTGGAGTTGTATAGAACTGGCCACAGCTGGAGTACTGTGTGCAATTCTGGTTGCCACATTATAGGAAGGATGTGATTGCACTGGAGGGGGTACAGAGGCGATTCACCAGGATGTTGCCTGGGATGGAACATTTAAGCTATGAAGAGAGGTTGGAAAGGCTTGGGTAGTTTTCGCTGGAGCAGAGAAGACTGAGGGGTGACCTGATCGAGGTGTACAAGATTATGATGGGCATGGACAGGGTGGATAGGGAGCAGCTGTTCCCCCTAGTTGAAGGGTCAGTTACTAGGGGACACAAGTTTAAGGTGAGGGGCGGGAGGTTTAAGGGGGATTTGAGGAAGAACATTTTTACCCAGAGGGTGGTGACAGTCTGGAATGCACTGCCTGGGAGGGTGGTAGAGGCGTGTTGCCTCACATCCTTTAAAAAGTACCTGGATGAGCACTTGGCACATCATAACGTTCAAGGCTATGGGCCAAATGCTGTTAGATGGGATTAGGTAGACAGGTAGGGTGTCTTTAATGCATCGGTGCAGACTCGATGGGCCAAAGGGCCTCTTCTGCACTGTATTACTCTGTGATTCTGTGATTCTGTGAACTGGGGTGTCAAACTTGCAGATACACCCCTGGTTTAGAATGATCTCCCATGTCCTGATAGTGGTTTTGGGTATCATGGTGTTATATGTGACATACTTAATTTGGAAATTTAAGAAATTAATGAGGCAATGTGAGAGGATGTATGAACACAGGTTGGACAGCTACCCGAAAGGCAATCAGTATTTGAACTTGCTCTATAAAAGGATAGACAATTAGTTATGCCACACAAGGGTAACTGTATAACCTATTCGTATATACTTAAAATGTGTTAATGAATGATCAACATACTCTAAGAATGAAATTGCGACTGTATTATGTTCGTTAGTTGAAACAAAGGGGCTAGTCACACAACAATGAACAGTGTGTTAAAGCATAGGGAGGATGGGTAAAAGAGGCCACAGCACACAGATGGCCAAGGAATTGTAGATAGTATAGTAAAGATATTGAGGAGGATTCCAGACACAGTCCTTGCACTTCGCAGATATAGGGAGTTGTCATGGACACCAGATATCATTAAACTCATAATAGACAATGGGAAGCTGTGAAATTTTGAATAGGTTCTCACTGAGCTAAATAAGGAACTATAATTATGTCATTATAGCAGACCCCCTATGAGTGAGTAAGAGGGGCGAGTCTTAGAAACAAGATTTAACCCCTGACTGAAACTAGGGAAGGTACGAGAACCCCGGGGAAGAACACTCGAGAAGATACCCTGAGCCAGGGGCTCAGAGAACAGAAGAGCAGCCGCAAGTCCAAGACTGATCACCTCATGTCTTGACGGGTAGTATACTGTACAAGTAGTGAGATGATCTTAGAGCTTTAATATCTTGTGGTGGGGGGAGTTTGAGGATTGTCTGTACTTGCATCTGCTCTATCTGATGTTATTACTGTTCCCAAATAGGAAACCTTTTCCTTCATTATCTGTGCCTTTTTCGGCTTAACTTTCACTCCGACCTTCTGGAGGAAGGTGGAATATCGACGGACTATTATGAAATCCCTGGGAGAGGCACGTCCAGGTGTACTGTTGTCCCTGGAACGCAAACGCAAATTTATATTGACACTCTTGTGCCAGTGGTATGGACCAGAACCCATTGCTAATGTCCAACACAGTAAACCACTTCGACTGTTTTGTTTTTTATTTTCTAAAACTTTGATTGTCCTCTTAAATATCAGATAAATTTTCCTTTGAGTGCTTTACATAACCACTCATATCAATTAAATTGTGTTTATTGATTCCAATTTCTTATGCCCAGACTTGGTGGTATTTTTTTTTACATTAAAGACAGAAGTGCTTGCAACTATCTCTCCTTCTGCAGCACTTTGGCTCATTGATAACGATACTGTGACATTTGATGTCTGCAATTAAGTTCCTAAATTCTTAAAACTGCTGGACCTCTTGCAGTGGCATCAGTTCTCATGTGGCCTTGGAACCTACCATCACCTGCTTAAAAAAAACACAAAGAATCTATTGTGGCTCTGCCCCTGAGCCCAATGTGTTAATTTGTCCAATTCTATCTGTGAATTTGGAAATTTAAGATTTAATAATGTCCAATATATATAAATGTTACTCTCAGCAATGCAAAAATTGTGTGGTGGATGAAATGGGAAAACAATAGCTGCAGCAGGGTTAATTTCTTTGTTTGTCTCCAAGGGGGCGGAGCAAAACATTCTCAGCTGCGTCACTTTACGTAACTTTTTTTTCTGATTGAAAAGAACGACACTCCATTTTAAACTTTTTTTCAATCCTTTTGGTATCCTTAGGGTTTGAAAACAACAAAATCATTAGTAACATTATCAACTTCAAAGGAAGCATCTCCATCAGGAAAGACAGCAATTTAGATTGAACTGCAATTGTTTCCAAACTTTTAGCATCTTTTGTAAGAGGTTTCTAATGCCAGGATTTTTTATAACAAAGATGATTCCAAATTCCAATTCACTGCAATAAATATTTAAAAATCAAAACTGCCAATGTTACATGAACGAGTCTTATGTCCGCAACTGAAGACTCCTCCAAAACTTAACATAATAAACTTGAAAGAACATTGTGGCCACAAATGAAATTTCAGTTTTTCAACTTAACAGGTCAGTTAACCTTAATAGTATAAACTTAACTCAGACATATTAACTTATAATACTTATTAACTACACACAGAACAGAATAGCAGGTGCTGTTTTTTTAAGATAGTAAATTACGTCATTTTTCTTGTTCTTTCTTCAGGCACCTTTTCAAATGACTGTAATAATACCAAAAACTAAAGAAAAAGTTATTTAACATTCTTAAAACAAAAGATTTAACACCAGCTTCTTAAACAAACTTTAAACAGACAGAATCTTTCCTATATCTCCTTTGTTTATCCTTCTCTCCCTTAAACCAATATCCAATTCCTGCCATTTGCTACTTAAAACAGTCAGTAAAACTCCAAAAGAAAAATAGAACAGATTTTAAACTGGAACTCCAATTAAAGTAATGTTTTAAACTTCAAATTGGATTTCTGCCAAACATCTTCAGACCTTCAAGGCTGAAGCTTATCTCTTACAAAATTGTTCATTGCCTCTTCACAGTTGCAAAACCAACTTTTAAAATAAAGTTAAAACTTCAACTTAAATATAATTCAATTTTATATCCCATTACAATCTTAAATTGAAACAAATACACAATCACTTTCACACTTATTCAATTCCAAACAACTTAGAAAATTGACTCCTGTAATGGGTTATGAATTCAAAATACCACAATCTCTGTCAAATTCCCTGTCCCGATGCCAAGGAACACACAGAGGTTCAACAAGTTCACAACCAAAACATGACTCAAGATTCCCACAAAATATACACGTGTAAAAATAGAAAAAGTAACAGACTCATTCTTTCAATATCAAGGCCAGACAACAAAGAGGTAACGACTGTCAGTTCTACAGAACACAAGCTACACATCCCACATTCATGGAAGCTTCCAACGTTCACACATTCGAATCAAAAGACACAGTAACTTATTTTTACTCACTTGAAATTTCACTAAAACATAGTCTTTTTATGTCACTCTGCCATTAACTTAGTCATGGAGCCCTCTGCACCCCCCCCCCCCCCCAGTTATTGATGGGCCATAGGTAAGGCCAGGGTTGGGGCTGAAGGCTCGATTGGGGGGTTTGGGCGGTTCGGGGGGTGGTCATCCCATGGTACTTACAGGCCTTATCTGCCAAGTTGGCCCGATTAAAGTCGCCATTGTCATCATCCTCCCTATCCACAAAAGTGCACATTATGCCCCTCTGTGCTGAGAGTTGAGATTCTATTTTATATGTCTCCTCCTGACATTTGGTATGATCTGCTGACTGGTACACCCACTCCTTCTGTAAGCTGTGCAGAACCGTCATTGCCCTATCATGCCACTCAGCAGTGGCTTTCACTAACTTCGGCGCCCATTTGGCTTGGTGGGTATGTGCATCCTCCCAATGCTGTACCCCAATGAACCCCTGGCCCGTGTACTGTTTAACTGCAAACTCTATCCACGAGGGCCACTTGCCCTTCAAATATTTCTGGAGTTCCAACTCCCACTCTGGCCTGGCCAGGGCCACAATTACTCAAAGTTCACCAATCCGATCCGTCAGATTTGTAACTTTGTTTTTAATTTAGTTCAAACTCAGTGAGGCTATTCCAAATAACTTGAAATAGCACTACAACCGAGTCCCTGTTCAGGCGCCAATTATGTTGTGCCTAACCCGCACGCTACTCTTAAAGAATCCACGGAATCCGATTGGTGAAAGATATATCAATATTTTATTCACACACTAAATCATCAAGTACAAGCTCTCACTGCTTGTACAGTATCAAAACTCATCAAAGTTCAAGCTCTCACTACTTGTACAGTATACTACCCGTCAAGACACGAGTTGATCAGTTTCGGACTTACGGCTGCTCTTCTGTTCTCTGAGCCCCTGGCTCAGGGTATCTTCTTGAGTGTTCTTCCCCGGGGTTCTCGTACCTTCCCTAGTTTCAGTCAGGGGTTAAATCTTGTTTCTAAGACCCACCCCTCTTACTTACTCATAGGGGTCTGGTATAATGACATAATGATAATTCCTTATTTAGCTCAGTGAGAACCTATTCAAAACTTCACAGCTTCCCATCGTCTATTATGAGTTTAATCATATCTGCTAAGTGCAAGGACTGTGTCTGGGATCCTCCTCAACATCTTTACTATACTATCTACAATTCCTCGGCCATCTGTGTGCTGTGGCCTCTTTTACCCATCCTCCCTATGCGTGAACACACTGTTCATTGTTGTGTGACTAGCCCCTTTGTTTCAACTAAGTTCTTATGTGTTTTTACTGTATGTGGTTTTACTGGGTCTACACCCTCCCATTGGGTTCAGGAAACGCAACACCTACCGTATTACATTGATGCAGAAGTGACTATTGTTCCAAGAAGTTAAACAGATCCAGTTGCCCAGCACGAGTCCTCCCCTTGGGATATCATCCACCCCCACTTGTACCTGTCCACCTCCTCCTTTAGCATACACAAAACAGCTGGGCGTTTCCCATCTGTGCTTAAATCGCGAATACTGTCTCTGATCCCATTATGACACAACTACATTTCCTGGCATTTTGGATCTTTGATGGCGGCTTGCGTTCTATTGCCTCCTCCCAGCGCCAGAAGGACCCTGATGCTTACCATGAATCTTGCCATCCTACAAGACAAAATATTTACACATTGTTAAGGCTCTTTTACTCAAAGGCCTTGCCAGAGGGGTTAGAAATTCATAAAGAATTCAGCCCAGTGCTGCAGCTTTCGCTGTTTCCAGTTGCTTTAACGGGACCGAGAGGTCGAAGGGGTATCTTCCCCACAATCGGACTGTCGCCGATCTCGCCATCACCCTCATCGGTCCCAATGGGGTATTGGAGGGGCATCCTCTTCCGACCCTGCTGAGTCGTTATCATTGTCATCCTCGTCCCAAACTAATGGGCTTATCGAGGAATCGGGTCACTTTCGGGGTGTACTAGTAGCCACCTTTCCTGGCTCATGTGTTGGCAGATGCACTTTCTTCAATTGGTTAATAAGAACATAAGAACATAAGAACTAGGAGCAGGAGTAGGCAATTCAGCCCCTTGAGCCTGCTCCACCATTCAATAGAATCATGGCTGATCTCATCTCAGCCTCAACTCCACTTTCCTGCCCGTTCTCCATAACCCTTCAACTCATTACTAATTAAAAATCTGTCTATCTCCTCCTTAAATTTACTCAATGTCCCGGCATTCACCACACTCTGAGGTAGTGAATTCCACAGACTCACGACCCTTTGAGAGAAGTAATTTCTCCTCATCTCTGTTTTAAATCTGCTACACCTTATCCTAAAACTATGACCTCTCGTTCTAGATTGCCCCACAAGAGGAAA
Organism: Heterodontus francisci; assembly: GCF_036365525.1. NCBI lineage: Eukaryota > Metazoa > Chordata > Chondrichthyes > Heterodontiformes > Heterodontidae > Heterodontus > Heterodontus francisci. The sequence continues at coordinate 87,505,894 of NC_090372.1, forward strand.
CATTTTCTCTACATCTACTTTGTCAATCCCCTTAATCATCTTATAGACCTCCTCTATTAGATCTCCTCTCATTCTTCTAAACTCTAGAGAGTAAAGGCCGAAACTGCTCAATCTCTCTTCATAAGACAAACCCCTTATCTCTGGAATCAATCTAGTGAAGCTCCTCTGAACTGCCTTCAATGCAACTACATCCCTCCTCAAGTAAGGGGACCAAAACTATACGCAATACTCCAGGTGCGGTCTCACTAATGCCTTGTACAGTTGCAGCAACACTTCCCTACTTTTATACTCTGTTCCTTTCGCAATAAATGCCAAAATTCCATTTGCCTTCCTTATTATTTGCTGCACCTGCATACTAGTTTTCTGTGATTCATGCACGAGGACACCCAGATCCCTCTGCACTCTGAAGCATTCTGAAGTTTCTCTCCATTTAGATAATAATTTGCCTTTCTATTCTTCCGACCAAAATGGATAACCTCACACTTATCCACGTTAAACTCCATCTGCCAAATTTTGGCCAATTCACCTAACCTATCTATATCCATTTGTACATTTCTTATTTCTTTATTGCAACTTACTATCCCACCTATTTTAGTGTCATCTGCAAATTTGGCTATCGTACCTTCTATCCCTATATCCAAGTCATTGATACAGATTGTAAATAGTTGGGGCCTGAGGACCGAACCGTGTGGCACCCCACTAGTTACATGTTGCCAACCAGAAAAGGACCCATTTATCTCGACTCTCTGTTTTCTGTTGGTTAGCCAATCCTCTATCCAAGCTAATAAATTGCCCCTAACCCCATGTGATCTTACCTTTTGTGCGGCACCTTATCAAATGCCTTCTGGAAGTCCAGATATACTACAGCTACAGGATCCCCTTTGTCCACTTTACTTGTTACATCTTCGAAGACTCTAGCAAATTAGTCAAACACGATTTACCCCTCATAAAACAATGCTGAATCTGATCGATTGCGTTTTGACTTTCTAAATGTCCTGTTATTACTTCCTTAATAACAGATTCTAACAATTTCCCAATAACAGATGTTAAACTAACTAGTCTATCGTTTCCTACTTTCTGCCTCCCTTCCTTTTTGAATAAGGGCGTTATATTAGCATTTTTCCAATCCACTGGAAGCTTCCCTGCATCCAGGGAATTTTGGAATATTATAACCAATGGATCCACTATCTCCGCTGCCACTTCCTTTAAGACCCTAGGATGTAGGTCATCAGGCCCTGGGGACTTGTCTGCCTTCAATCCCAATAGTTTGCTCAGTACTTTTTCCCTAGTGATAATGATTGTTCTAAGTTCCTCCCTTTCTATAATCTCTGCATTTCCTGTTACTATTGGGATGGTACTAGTGTCCTCCACAGTGAAAACTGAGGCAAAATACTGATTTAGTGTCTCTGCCATTTCTGTGTTCCCCACTATTAACTCCCTAGTCACATCCTCTCAAGGGACCAACGTTCACTTTAGCTGTTCTCTTCTCTTTTATATACTTATAAGGAGCTTTTGCTATCCGTTTTTATATTTTGCGCTAGTTTTCTTTCATAATTTGCCTTTGCTCTTTTTATTACTTTTTTAGCAACCCTTTGTTGATCTTTAAAAGTTTCCCAATCTTCCAGCCTGCCACTGGCCTTTGCAATATGGTATGCCTTAGTTTTTGTCTTTATGTTATCCTTAACTTCCTTGCTTAGCCATGGATGTTTTTTCCCCCTCTTACAATCTTTCTTCCTCTCTGGAATATATTTTAGTTGGGAGGAATTGAATATCTCCTTAAACATCTGCCATTGCTCATCAACTGTCTTACCTTTCAGTCTTCCTGCCCAGTCCAATAGGGCCAAATCTGTCCTCATGCCTAAGTAATTACCTTTGTTTTACTCCAGAATGCTAGTGTGGGACTCTAGTTTCACACCCTCAAACTGAATCTGAAATTCTAGCATGTTAAGGATCCTAGAGGATCCTTAACTATGAGATCATTAATTAATCCCACCTCATTACATAATACCTAATCTAGAATAACCTGCTCCCTGGTTTGTTCCACAACATATTGCTCCAAAAAACAATCTCTAATACATTCAATGAACTCTCCCTCGAGGCTACCCTTGCAATTTGATTAATCCAGTATATATGCATATTAAAACCACCCATGGTTATTGCCATACCTTTCTTACAAGCCTCTTCTTACAAGTATTTCCTGGTTTATACTGTGCTCCACTGCAGAACTACTGTTTGGGGACCTATAGATTACTCCCACCAGGGACTTCTTTCCCTTGCTATTTCTTATTTCTACCCAGACTGATTCTACCTCTTGATCTCCAGTGCCTATATCATTTCTCACTACAACACTGATCTCTTCCTTTACTAACAAAGCTACACCACCTCCTTTTCCTTCCTGCCTATCCTTCCGAAATACTGAGTTACCTTGGATATTCAATTCCTAAACCTGGTTTCCTTGCAACCATGTCTCAGTAATCGCCACTAAAACATACCCATTCGTCTCTATTTGCGCTGTCAACTCATTAATTTTATTCCCAATGCTTTGTGCATTCATCTACAAAGCCTTTAAGTTTGATCTATTACCAAATTTCCCTACTCTTGGTATAATATGGCATTCTGTCCCTACCTTTTATTTTCTGGTAACAATCAGCCTCATCACTAACCTGCATTCCTAACTTCTCCTTTAACTTTGACTTCCTAATTTTCCAGGCAAGTGAACTCTCCCCCGCCCCCCCCCCCGCTATTTAGTTTAAAGCCCTATCTACGGCCTTAGTTATGCGATTCACCAGGAGTCTGGTCCCAGCATGATTCAGGTGGAGCCCGTCCCATCGGAACAGCTCCCCCTTCCCCAGTACTGGTGCCAATGCCCCATGAATTCGAACCCATTTCTCCCACACCAATCTTTGAGGCACACATTTATCTCTTTAATCTTATTAACCCTGTGCCAATTAGCTCGTGGCTCAGGTATTAATCCGGAAATTATTACCTTTTTGGTTCTGCTTTTTAATTTAGCCCCTAGCTGCTCATATTCCCTCAGCAGAACGTCTATCCTCGTTCTACCTATATCGTTGGTACCTACGTGGACCACAACAACTGGATCTATCCCCTCCCACTCCAAGTTCCTCTGCAGCCCAGATGAGATATCCTGAACCCTGGCACCAGGTTGTCAACACAGCCTTCAGGACTCTTGATCCTGGCCACAGAGAACAGTGTCTACGCCCCTTACTATACTATCCACAATTATGACTACATTTCTCTATTCTCCCCCCACTTGAATGGCTCCCTGTACCACGCTGTTATGGTCAGTTTGCTCATCCTCCCTACAGTCCCTGCTCTCGTCCACACAAGGAACAAGAATCTCGAATCTGTTGGACAAAGACAAGGGCTGAGGCTCCTGCAATACTACCTCCTGGATCCCTCTACCTGCCTCATTCATAGTCACACCCTCCTGTCCCTGACCACTGGCCGAATTCAAGGTAGTTAATCTAAGGGGTGTGATTGTCTCCTGAAACACAGCGTCCAGGTAACTCTCTCCTTCCCTGATGTGTCGCAGTGTCCGAAGCTCAGACTCCAGCTCATCAACTCTGAGCCGGAGTTCCTCGAGTAGCCAACACTTGCTACAGATGTGGTCACTAGGAACCACAATGGGGTCCATGAGCTCCCACATCATGCAGGTACAACATATCGCCTGGCCCTGCATCTCTATTTTATTTAATTAGATTTTAATTTGTTTTATAAAATTTCCGGCTGGTCTTTAGTTTTTAATCTGTAAAATATTTCTCCTATTCAACTTTAATCTGAAATCAACTTAGAATAGGTAATTCAACTAGCAGTTACTTACCAACGAATGAACTTAACGGTTTTCCTGTGATGTCACTCTTTGTTTCTTTTCTCTCTGTTTTTATTCCCTTAAAAAACCCTCTCTCTCTCTCTCTGGTCTCTGACTCTTCCTTTTGGCACACTTTTTAAAGCTCTGCTCCCACTATGATTTTTCTCTCTCTCTCTGTGCAACCATTTAACACGATTGGGCAATTGGATGGCATATGGCTGGCCTTGTCCACAATATGGTATGGGCCTCTGTACAAGGTTCAAATACTCCCACCCTTTCATAGTTTCTTACCATGACCTCGTCCCCAATGTCCCATTCTTGGGACTTACCCGGCATCAGCAGTAGTTTGTTCTGACGATGCTTCATCCCGATATTACGAGCCGCACTTTCATGCAACAATTGCAATTGGTCCCACAGATCTCGGGTGAATTTATGTTTAGTTACCTCCTGGGCCTGCTGTTCCATCAGTGTGGGTATCACCATAGGCCTCCCTGTCACCAATTCATGGGGGAATACCTTGTAGCTTTGGACTTCTGTCCTCTGATGTGCAGTACTTCATCCCATCGCTCCGACTGTCCCTCCGACTCTTTCCGCAAAGCTGCTTTAATGGTTCTGTTCATGCCTTCCACGATTCCCGATGACTGGGTGTTTTGTGACACATGCCTTTTGCCCTCTATCCCCAGTAATTTTAGAGTTGCCTGCATCACCCATCCGGTGAAGTGACTTCCCTGATCTGATTCCACTGTATCAGGCAATCCCCATCTCGAGAACACAAAGCTGTGGCTGACTTACAGGGGAAAGCCTCCACCCATTTAGTGAAATTGTCCACTAATACCAACAGTGCTTATTCCCCCTTTTGGTGGTGGGTAAGATTCCGATAAAATCAATCTAGATTGACTGCAAGGGTCCCTCCACCCTTCGGGTCACTCCCAATTCTGCCTTCCTTTTCTGGGAATCTGTGTTATTTGCCAGGCATTCCAAACATCCCTTCACAAAACCCTCTATATCTGATCTCATCTCGGACCACCATCCTACTTGTTTAATATGTTCCCATGTTCCCTCACTTCCGGGATGCCCCACACCAGGGCCTCCGTGGGTTAACTGTATCACTTCCTGTTGGTACCCTATGGGCACCATGCACTTGTCTCCCTTGAATAGCATGTCTTTCCTCACCATTATGTCACTAGCCTTGGTCCTTCCAATTCTTTCCCTTCTTGTTTTGCCCTGATGATAGCCTTCAAAATTGGATCCTAATGTTGAACTTCCTTGAGATCAGGGGTAGGGGCACTGATGTGGCCTCTTGCTTGCCTGTTATGGCCGCCACCATTCTGGATTCATGGGGGTCCCAGGGACTACCCTTTTCTATTTTTTTTTAGAGATACAGCACTGAAACAGGCCCTTCGGCCCACCGAGTCTGTGCCGACCAACAACCACCCATTTATACTAATCCTACATTAATCCCATATTCTCTACCACATCCCCACCATTCTCCTACTACCTATCTACACTAGGGGCAATTTACAATGGCCAATTTACCTAACAACCTGCAAGTCTATGGAGGTGGGAGGAAACCGGAGCACCCAGCGGAAACCCACGCAGACACAGGGAGAACTTGCAAACTCCACATAGGCAGTACCCAGAACTGAACCCGGGTCGCTGGAGCTGTGAGGCTGCGGTGCTAACCACTGCGCCACTGTGCTACCCTCTTTCAGCTCCCTCTTTCGCCTGTTCATCAGCCCTTCTATGTCCTTCCCACCTGACCTCAGTTTTCGAATGGACGTTTACCCTGTGGATATAATACTGTTGCTCGGGATCCCCAATCACTACTTCCAAGATCGTGCCAAGCATGGGACTGGTTACAAGCAGTTTTCCGTTGGCTGAGGTAAATCCCCGTCGTGCCCACATAGCTAGATACTTGGTGCATGAGTTACAGGTAAATATGGAATAGGAGCAGATGGTGTAAGGCATGGGGAATTCCTGTGGGTAGGTGACCACATAAGTTACTGCCGCCAACTTGGCCTGTTGGACACTCATGGTCGGGGGTAGCTTCAGGGCTAACTCCACTCCCTGATCAGGATCATAAATGCCAGACCCTGTCCTTCTTTCCCCTTTACTAATCGAGCTTGAGCCATCCACATAGATGTCTTGTCCCTCTGGGTGCATGCCTGTGCGCATACCACCCTTTGTGTCCCATACTCCTTCTACAGTGCATATGTGGGTTTCACCTGCATAATCCATGTTTCCTGCCAGCTTTGGCTTTGCCAAAGGCTTTACTTTCAAGTCCATCCCATTTAGGAGCAAGGTCCATCGGGCCATGCGAGCACTACTCACAATGCCATCCTTAATCCTTCCTGCCAGTATGAGTCTTGTTGTGGTATCGTGGGTGGTCAGGGTTACACTACGTGTGCCTGTATATACTGCAAAGTGTTGTACAGCCCAAAAGGTGGCCAAGAGATGTCATTCACAAATGGAATATGCCTTTTCCATATCAGACAGTATACAGGAGGCATAGACAACCAGTCGAGCCTGGCCATACACCTCTTGCATCGGGCCTGCATTATGTCTCGAATCTGTGGCTGCCACCTCCAGGATATATTCCTTCTAGGGGTCTATGGCCCCTAAAGTGGGTGCAGTCTGCAGGTCAATTTTTAGCTGGACAAAAGCACTTTCACATGCCTCCGTCCATTCCCATTCAACTCCCTTTCGGAGGAGTCAGAGCAGGGGAGCCACCATCAGTGCATACCCCTCAATAAATACTCTGCAGTACCCTCTTAGTCCAGGAATGATCGGACCCCTGACACATCACTGGGTCGCTTTAACTCCTGTACCACTGTACGTTTCCCTTCCTCTTTGGCCCTTTCTCTGGGTCGCAGGGTCAGTCCCAAGAACTGAACCTCCTCCTGTCCAATCTGAGCTGTCTTAGGGTTAACCTTAAGTCCCATGTCCCGTAACAGCTGTAACAGCTCACTCAGGAGACTTGAGTGTTGTTCTTCGGTCTCCGAGAACAGTAGCAAGTTATCCACATATTGCATTAACTGGTTGGGTGACCAAACCCTTCCAGCCCCTGTGCCATGCTCTGGTGGAATATAGAGGGACTGTTATGGAACCCTTGGGGAAGGTATATCCACGTATAGTGTTGGCCCTTAAAGGTGAATACAAACTTATACTGGTCCTCCTTCCTCACCGGTATGGACCAGAGCCCATTGGAGATGTCCATTACTGTGAATACCTTAGCTGCACTAGGTATGGCCGCTATTAGATCAGCCACTGCTGCGACACTGGGAGCATAGGCTGGGATGTTCCTATTTAGCATGTCCACTGTCATTCGCCAAGACTCGTCGGGTTTCCTAACTGGCCAAATTGGTGAATTTACATCGGTGGCAATAGGGTGCAACACACACTGTTCCACAAATGACCCTACCGTGCCTCTCCGCTTCCTTTGGAAAGGAGTACTGTCTTTGAGGTTTAGACATGGGATCTCCATCTATCTCTTGACTGCATTCTCCCGCAGTCATGTTTGTGTGTAGCAAACGCGCCTGCATTCTCCAAGACCTGACTCTAGTACCGTACCGGCACCCTCACCGGGTGTTCCCGTTGATCATATGGTTTCATAGCGGCGACACGTCCTGCCTCCCCTCCCAAGCGAGGGATCAATAACATACCTGTTTCTTTCATCACTTCTCCCCAGAGGCATTTGTTGGCTATATCTACTGCTACGCAGTGAGCGGTGAGACAATCTGCGCCTAACACACCTTTAGTTAGGACTCCCCATTTTGCTAATATACATTCCCATTGAGTCTCTTGAGCCCCACCCTTAGGCTCAAAGGTTTTGATACCCCTCCCCCCCCCCCACCCCCATGGCCGGGTTGCCCGTAAAGCCTTCCAGCTGATACGGTTGCCGACTGGAGAGGGACGACCCCAGTGGTTTTGATGAATGGATCACCGTGTGGGACGCCCCAGTATCTACCAGCTACATTCCCAGAACCCCGCCCACACGTATGGATGCAGGGTCTTCCCCATTCATCATACATTATCGTCACAAGTGCTTGGGATGGGCGCAGCCCCTTCATTGCGAAATAGGCGGAGCAGAGTGAAGGATACCCTCCCCACTCTGGGCATGTACCTTCCCCATCTGCAGCCCTGAGCTCTGCCACTTCACGGCACAGTTCCTCTACCTCCCTGTAATCCTTTGAACCCTCCTTTCTCCCCACCTCCCATTATGGGTGGCTTTCTTGGGGATTTACAATCCCTTTTAAAGTGTCCCTTCTTGCCACAAATGTCGCATTCTCCTCCCATTCCTGGAGACCCAACTCCTCCTACCCCCTTCCCCTCCTGCTTCCAGGATTAGGGGGTGGTGCTTTTTGCCTCACACACCTTGTCCTTTTGCTTTTGTTCCAACCCCACCTTCTTATCTCACAGCCTACGTTCAAAACACAGGGTCATTTTCCTCAGTACACCGGCCTTTGTATTATTAGCCATCTCAGGGTCAAAGTCCTCAAAAGCCGCTTGCAAGTATGGGAGTGAGTGGATTTCAGGGTTCTTAACCAGTGGTTTAAGGGTTCTCCCGCAAGGTGATTCCTAACCATGGGACCTCCGGGGTAGCTGCACTGTAAGTCGCCCACAATTGGTCCGTATATGCGTTTGGGGCCTCGTTGGGCCCCTGTTGGACCTTGTCAAAGCATCCCGTTGGGTTTCCGTGAGTGTTACCCATGGCTGTCAGCACTTCGGTCTGGATCACTGGGTACTGCCCCCCCCTTGTTTGGATGCCTTTGGAAGGACGGAAAACAAACTACTTCCCAGAGTTATCAGGAGCACCTTCTTTTTCTCATCATCATCTAGGTCATGCAATGTGGTCAATTGATCTACCTCCAGAAAATGTCCATACGGATCCTTCCCGAAGTCTAGCTTGGGGAGTTTTTCGGTCATTCCCCTTAGTTGATCAGGGGTATAGGGCATCACAAACACCTGTTGTACGGCCCCTGGATCCAAAAGAACAAAGAACAAAGAAAGTTACAGCACAGGAACAGGCCCTTCAGCCCTCCAAGCCTGCGCCGATCCAGATCCTCTATCTAAACATGTCGCCTATTTTCTAAGGGTCTGTATCTCTTTGCTTCCTGCCCATTCATGTATCTGTCTAGATACATCTTAAAAGACGCTATCGTGACCGCGTCTACCACCTCCGCTGGCAACGCGTTCCAGGCACCCACCACCCTCTGCGTAAAGAACTTTCCACGCATATCCCCACTAAACTTTTCCCCTCTCACTTTGAAATCGTGACCCCTAGTAATTGAATCCCCCACTCTGGGAAAAAGCTTCTTGCTATCCACCCTGTCTATACCTCTCATGATTTTGTACACCTCAATCAGGTCCCCCCTCAACCTCCGTCTTTCTAATGAAAATAATCCTAATCTACTCAACCTCTCTTCATAGCTAGCGCCCTGCATACCAGGCAACATCCTGGTGAACCTCCTCTGCACCCTCTCCAAAGCATCTACACCCCTATTTGCTTGTGGTGGAACGCGCCGTTCCTGTAGCATCGGGGCCATAGATGGGCACCTTCTCAGGTTCTGAGCCGGTGGCCATCTGCTCGGCTGTTCCATGTCCTGGCCATCTCCTTCCCCATCATCAGATTCACTAGTGTCCATCACTCCTCCCATTACACATACTATGCCGCTAGTTCGTTTCAGCACGTCCCTCAATCTGCACACTTTTTCCTGGCAAGGACCATGATTTCTCTCTTGATACTGACTACGCTGTTTCTCCTTTACACTGGTATGCAACCTTTAGGTCAGCGCACTGTCCCTTGGTCTCTTCCACCCTGCAGCATTGAGTGTATGCTTTCTCAGCCCAGGAGTAAATCTGGTGCTGATTGTTCACACTCTGACTCTCAACAAACTGTAGTCGGTTACACCACTTTTCTTTTCATGCTTTTCTAAATCCTCCTTGTGACCTTGTCACTCCTCTTCCAATTCTTTTAGTAATCTATTCACTACCGCTTCTTTCTCCTCTAACTGCTGTCTTAACTTCTGCATCTCCTCCTGGTCATTTTGCTTCTTTTGCCAATAAACCATCATCCAGATGGCCCTTTCTATGGCCGACTTCCGAGTGGACCCTCGTGTCCACTCATCCACCTCACTTCGTAGGATGGTCTGCACCCATCACTCCTTGAGGGGCACCTTTTTCCCTCTGTAACCTTGTACTAATGCGTCCATAGTTAGTCTAGTCATTTCTTTACCTTCAACCTCCTGGCTGGCTCACCAATTAATCTATTGCCTGTCCCTGCTACTGGTCCAGAGGTTTACTCTGGGTATCAACGACTCAAGACAACCAAATTATTGCTCGCACATAACATGTTTATTCAGCATTTCAAAATCTTATCTTTAACAGAGATTATACTCACGCATCCACATAAGCTAGGTTACTTAGGTTCATCCGATAGTTGGAACGGAGCAGATGATCAGTCCTCCCCTTCCGATTCTCCAAGTAGTTGATCAGACTACTTAGTCCTGAGCTAGCTGGCTAGTACTTTGGAGCATGCTATCTTATACTTGTGCATGCTACCTGCATGATCAGCTCGGGATGGGCCGGATCTAACCATCCGATGTACGATGATTGGTCAGTCAGCTGTTGCTAAGGCCATGGGTGTACTACGTCAGCCACAGTCGGTCAACTTTTCACCAGTTTTGACATCTACTTATTTTTGGGAGCCTCATCCCTCAACTTTCGACCACAGAGCATAGCTAATTCTCTGTTCTCTAGCCCCTGTCTGATAACAAGACTCACTCCATCAACCCCCAGCCTCCAAGCAACCAGCTCACATGGAGCATCTGTTACAAATTTAGTAGTAAGTTTATACATGTCTTCATCAAACCTTGCCAGTGTTAATACATCCACTTCCCCTTTACTGTTCAGTTACACCACATAGCTGTCTCAGCACATCCCTACTTCCCTGCTGTGAACTTGTTTGCACTTTTAGCCGGAAACATTACTTTCCCCACATAACAGGTTAAATACAGGTCATGGGTTAGATGGTGATCGCCTACATGGCCCCACTCCTCCTTTTACCACCCTTTTACTATACATATGCCCATAGAAGACTTGGGGATTCCCTTTTATGTTAGCTGCCAGTGTCTTTTTACTCTCTTTGCTTCTCTTATTTGCTTTTTCATTTCCCCTCTGAACCTTCTTTATTCACCCTGGTTCTCTGTTGTATTATCTACTTAACATGTGTCATAAGCACAATTCTTCTTCTTTATCTTAATCTCTATCTCTTTCATCATCCAGGGAGTTCTGGATTTGTTACCTACCTTTCCCTTTCAAGGGAATATATCTCGACTGTGCCAGAAATATCTCTTCTTTGAGGGGAGTCCATTGTTCATGTACCCATTTTTTCCTGCCAACCTTTCATTCCAATTTATTTGGGTCAGACCCATTCTTAGCCCACTGAAGTTTGCTTTCCCCCAGTTACTTATAATTACTCCAAAATGTCCTTTTCCCTTTTCCAGAGTCAACCTAAACCTTATGATGCAATGATCACTGTCTCCCAAATGGCCTCCTACTAAGACTTGATCCACTTGGCCCACCTCATTCCCAAGAACCAGGTATAGCAGTGCCTCCTTTCTCGTTGGTCTGGAAACATACTGCTGTAGAAAATTTTCCTGAGCAGCTCACTGCCCTTTACACTGTTACCAGCGCAGTCTGTATTCAGATAATATATCTATACTCTATAATTCTCACACGTCTCCGTAATTTCCTTGCAAATTTGTTCCTCCACGTCTTTCCCACTAGTTGGTGGCCTATTGACAACACCAAGCAATATAATTGTACCTTTTTTTATTCCTTAGCTCCAGCCAAATAGATTCTGTCCTTGACCCCTCTGAGACATCATCGCTCTCCAGCACTGCAATGCTTCCCTTTAATCAATACTGCCACCCCTCTCCCTCTTCTTCCTTTCCTATCTTTCCTGAACACCTTGTATCCAGGAAAATTTAATACCCAGTCCTGCCCTTCTTTGAGCCAGATCTCTGTTCTAGTCTCAACATCATATTTCCACATGGCAATCTGCACCTGTAACTCACCAATCTTATTTACCACACGCCGTGCATTCATATACATGCACAGTAACCCTAATTCAGTCTTTATTACTTTCTCCCTTACTCTACTCCATCTAATAACTTACTATTACCTAGTCTACTGCTATCTCTCCCAGTATTCTGTGTACGTTGGTGTTCTTCTCTGATATTACCACCTGATTCCCATACCCCTGCCAAGTTAGCTTAAAACCTCCCTAACAGGACTAGCAAATCACCCGGATGGAACTCAGTCCTGGCACTATTTACAAGCAACCTGTGCAGCCTGTACAGTTCCCACCTCCCCTAGAGTCAGTTCCAATGTCCCAAGAATCTAAAGCCATTCCTCCTGCACCATCTTTCCAGCCAGGCATTAATCTGCTTTATCCTCCTATTTCTATACTCACTTACACGTGGTATTGGGATTAATTTGGAGATTACTACTTTTGAGGTCCTGCTTACTAATTTCCTACCTAGCTCCCTAAAGTATGACTGCAGGACACCATCTCTCTTTCTGCCTATGTCGTCTGTACCATTGTGGACAACAACCACTGGCTGTTCACCCTGTCCCTTCAACGTGCTCTGCAGCCGTTCAGTGACATCCTTGACCCTTTCACCAGGGAGACAACACACATCCTGGATTCACATCTGCAGCCACAGAAATGCCTGTCTATTCCACTAAGCACCAAATTGCCTATCACTATTGCTCTTCCAGTCTTCTTTGTGCCCCCCTGTACAGTTGAGCCACCCATGGTGCCATGGACTTGGCTCAGGCTGCACTCCCCAGATGAACAATCATTTTCATCAGTATTCAGAACTGAATACCGGTTGGAGAGTAAGATGCACTCAGGGGTCTCCTGCGCTACCCGCACATTTCTTCTTGGCTGCCTGGTGGTCATCAACTCCCTCTCACCCTGTATATTCTTAAGCTGCGGGGTGACCACATCCATAAATGTGCTGTCCACGAAGCTCTCAACTTCATGGATGCACCACAGTGACACCAGCTGCTGCTCAAGTTCCAAAACCTGGAGCTCGAGCTGCTGCAACTGACAATATTTCCTGCACATATGGTTATCCAGGACACGGGAAGAGCCCTGGAGTTCCCACATAGCACAGGATGTGCACTCTAGAGGTCAGAGCATCCCTGCCATTCCTCTTTCTATTAGTTAATAAACATTAATCCTGCAATAAATCTTTCTCTGCTAAGTGCTAATAAACCTTGCGACTGCTAATAATAAACCTCACTACTGTTTATAAACCTTACCAATACAAATGAAGTTTATCACTATTAATAAGCCCTACCAAAACTAATAAAACTTACTACTATTAATAAATCTTATCAATAGTAATAAACCTTACCAGTAGTAATAATAGCCTTACCAATTGTAAAAAACCTTACTAATAGCAATAAAACTTAAATAAAAATAAAAGATAAGACTCACCAGCTACTCACTTGTTACTTGCTATTAATACTTAACATTTTTAAAATTTTTAAACTCTCAGTTGCTTAGAATCAGTCCACAAGCAGCAATTGTCACCAGCCAATCAACTCATGGCTTTCCTGTGATGTCATGGTTTGATTTTTTTTTCAAACTCTGGTGCTTAGGGGTTTCTCACAGGTCCACCGCTGCCGTTGTCTCTCCTGACTCCCTCTAGGTAAGTGAAGGCCCCGAGCCTAGGTCTTGATTTATTCTCTCTCCGATAGATTTCTCACAGGTTCGCCACTGCCATCACCTCTCCCTGCACAGTAATCAGCCATTGATATGGTTTTCTTCCTTGAAGAGGCCAGGGAGGACTGACTGCCAGAGGATGAATACATCATGGCAACTTCCGGCATACTGGGCCTGAGCATGAAGGATCCTCTGTGCTGTCACAAACAATCTGCACATTCACAGATTGGAACCCTTTCCTGGTCTCAGAGGTGAGGGTGCACTGTGGGCACCTTCAATGCAACATAGGTGCCACTGATTGTATCCTGGACCTTGGAGAAGCCCACAACCCCAGAGAATTGTATGGCTTTTCCTCTCTGTGGCGTGACTATGAAGCCCAAGTTTATGAAGTGGGTTGCCATGTCGTAAAGTGCATCAGTGATTCACCTATGCCAACTCATTCTGCTATATGTTGCACATATTGCTTGAGGCTCCCCAAAGAGATTCTGATCTGTAAATGTTGTGGGTGGTGATCACCTTTAGGGGCCATTGTGAGAGCAATGAAGGCAGGTAAGTGTGGCCTGAGATCTTCATGCAGTAGGTCCCTATTGCAACTTTTGAGAATCAAAGTCTTCTGATGCAAAGCTACTCAGAGAGGTTCTCTTATGACCCACACTGTCAGTAAATTGGCCATTGTAAATTGCCCCTAATGTAGGTAGATGGTAGGAGAATGATGGGGATGTGGTAGGGAATATGGGGTTAATGTAGGATTAGTATAAATGGGTGGTTGTTGGTCGGCACAGACTCGGTGGGCCGAAGGGCCTGTTTCAGTGCTGTATCTCTAAATAAAGAAATAAATATTGTGGGCTGCATTCTTCTAGCAATTTAGCTAATTCTGCTTCCCTCAGAACTTTGCTGTTACACTTCTTCCTCTTTAATAATGACATACAATGGTATGCCCAAGGAAAAAGCCATACTTGCTCTTGAGTTTTTATGATTGCAACTCTGGGTGCGGGTGGTAGGGGGAATTTGATGTTGTCAAGGCTCTGAACATATGTGGATGCTCTGACATGGGCAAGCCACAGTAGCATTTTTTAAAAAAAAGGTAGAACATTTTTTGAAACTGCTGAAATCACTAAACCAACTTTCCAGACTGCTCAAAGCTCAGAACTTCTCAATTCTGCCTTGATCAGGTAATAAAAATAGCTGTTGGACTTCTTATAGATGAGTCTAACTTACACTAGTGGTGAGATAAAATCAGGAAACACATGTCTACAGGATCACTGGCTGACAGTTTTATGTTCCAGCAAACGCCTATGAGATTCTCAGGAAATTTCAGTGTGACTGGATGGCAGGATGGTTATCAAGCTTTCAGTGTAACTGGCTGTTAACCTGATGGAGAAAACTCCAAACCATTATCTCATTGATTCCAAAAGCAGATGATGTGCTGAATAATCCTTCACCAGAAGATGCGTTGTTTTCTAGTCCAGATACAGAAGAGAAATCAAATGGGATAATATCCTGTCTTAAAGGAATATACTGCTGGATAGCAGTCTATGAATAGCTGACTGCTGTAGTCTTTCCATTTCAACAACTGGGTTTTGGCTTTGTTAGTTTATCACTGCTGCACAAGTTATTCTTCATGCTGACACAGCTGTTTGGCCTGCAGCTCATTCAACTCCTGCAGGATTTTGTTCTCCATGTGATCAGTATCCTGCCAAAGGAGGCAGATCTCTCACAGGATTAATAAGTCATGAGACACAACAGTTCCTCCCAGGGAATGGAGAAATGAAGCTTAGAATGACGTAAAGTAGAACGAAAAACACCAATTAGTCCACTCAAAAAACATCTATTGAAAAAGGAAGATCAATGTGGTGCACAGAAGTACACATATTTTGTTTTTACTGAAGTATTTCAGCAGCCATATGAGGGTTTCCAAAGTTGCTAATTATTTGTTTCTTACTGCCATGAATCACACTGCAACAGATTACTATCTACAAGGCAATTTAGAAATGGTTCTGGCTGGATTTAAGAGTAACAATCTTCCCAATGTAATACCATAAGTAACTTCTGGTACTTACTGATTGAAAGACAGAAGTGCAGCTCTACCATAGATTTGATTATTCTATATGCATAATATAAAAGGTCATGGTAACAAATTGTCATAACTTCACAAAAAACATCCTCCCCTTAGGAACGGCAAAAGTTAAGAGTATGAACCATCCCAGGACATTCTCATGTACCTGCTAGTGATTGATGACTAATTGGATTGACGGGCTCCTGGGGCCAGGCTACCTGTCCTCTCACTTGACCATGGTGAGATAAAAATCCATTTTAATTGTACGCTTTAGTCTACTCAACAACTTCATTGGCCAAAGGAAATCTTAATAAGAATGCTCATCCTTTCTGTTCAGGACCAGGAGCATGGTGGATTGCAATTTACAGTACCGTATCCTGAGTTTTGTTCTCATCCTCTATTAAGGCTTTTTAAAGCACTATAATATTTGGTTTCTGGGACACTGACACCTAAATGACCTCCCTGCACTGTTCTCCTATTTTTATATTTACATCTGATACCTTCATAGTCCACACCTGCCATCAAGCCTATCTATTCTAACCCCATTTTCCAGCACCTGGCCCATAGCCTTGTATGCTATGGCATTTCAAGTGCTCATCTAAATACTTAAATGTTGTGAAGGTTCCTGCCTCTTCCACCCCTTCAGGCAATGTGTTCCAGATTGCAACCACCCTCTGGGTGAAATTTTTTTCCCTCAAATCCCCTCTAAACCTCCTGCCTCTTACCTTAAATCTATGCCCCCTGGTTATTGACACCTCCGCTAAGGGAAAAAGTTTATTCCTATCTACCCTATCTATGCCCCTCCTAATTTTGTAAACCTCAAACAGGCACCCCCCTCAGCCTTCTCTGCTCTAAGGAAAACAACCCTAGTCTATCCACTCTCTCTTCATAGCTGAAACACTCCAGCCCAGGCACCATCCTGGTGCATTTCCTCTGCACCCTCTCCAGTGCAATCACATCCTTCCTATAGTGTGGCGACCAGAACTGTACACTGTACTCCAGCTGTGGCCTAACTAGCGTTCTATACAGCTCCATCATAAGCTCTCTGCTCTTATATTCTATGCCTCGGCTTATAAAGGCAAATATCCCATATGCCTTTCTAACCACCTTATCTACCTGTGCTGCTGCCTTCAGTGATCCCTTCTTAAATAGTGGGGTGACATTTGCTACCTTCCAATCTGCAGGAACCATTCCAGAATCTATAGAATTTTGAAAGATAATCACCAATGCATCCACTATCTCCATAGATACCTCTTTCAACACTCTGGGATGTAGAATATCAGGTCCCGAGGACTTATTAATCTTCAGCCCTACTAATTTCTTGAATACAACCTTCTTACTGATACTAATTTCCTTCAATTCCTCTTTCTTCCTCGTCCCTTGGATCTCTAATTCTGGGAGATTTCTTATATCTTCCTCAGTGAAGACAGACACAAAGTAATCATTTAGCTTCTCTGCCATTTCTTTATTCCCCATGATAAATTCCCTTGTCTCTGCCTATAATGGACCCACATTTGTCTTAGCTAAATATTTCCTTTTTACGTACCTACAGAAGCTGTAACGTCCATTTTTATGTTTTTTGCTAGTTTACACTGATATTCTGTTCTCCCTTTCTTTATTAGTTTCTTGGTCCTCCTTTGCTATGTTGTAAATTCCTCCCAATCCTCACGTTTACTACTATTTCTGACAACTTTATAGGCCTTTTCTTTTAATCTTATACAATCCTTAATTTCCTTTGTTAGCCACAGCTGACTGCCTTTTCTTTTTGGGTTTTTGTGCCTTGAAGGAATGTATAGTTGCTGTAGACTATGTAATAATTCTTTAAAGACTATCCATTGTCTATGTACTGTCATACCTTTTTATGTATTTTCACAATCCACCTTAGCCAGTTTGCCCCTCATACCTTCATAATTTCCTTTGTTCAAATTTAACACCTGGCTTCAGATTGAACTACCTCACTTGCAAACATATGTAAAATTCTATCATATTATGGTCAGTCATCCCGAAAGGTTCTTTTACAACAAGATTATTAATAAACCCTTTCTCATTACATAATACTAGATCTAAAATAGCCTGTTCAATATAATGCTCTAAAAAAACATCCCCAACACACTCCAGAAACTCGTCCTCCACAGCATTAGTGCTCATACGGTTTACCCAGTCTATATGCAGATTGAAGTCACCCACGATTACTGTATTACCCATGTCACATGCTTCTCTAATCTCCTGATTAATACCATTGCCCACACTACCATTACTTGTTCATAAGTCATTGAAAGCTAACATGCAGTAAACAATTAAGAAGACAAATGGTATGTTGGCCTTTATTGCAAGAGGATTTGAGTACAGGAGTAAAAAAGTTTTGCTGCAATTGTACAGAGCCTTGGTGAGACCACACCTGGAGTATTGTGTATAGTTTTGGTCTCCTTACCTTAGGACAGATATACATGTCATTGAGGGAGTGTAACAAAGATTCACCAGACTGATTCCTGGGATGGCAGGATTGTCCTGTGAGGGGAGATTGAGGAGACTGGGCCTGTATTCTCTAGAGTTTAGAATAATGAGAGATGATCTCATTGAAACATACAAAATTCTTACATAGCTCAACAGGGTTGAAGCAGGAATGATGTTTTCCCTGGCTGGGGGTCTAGAACCAGAGGACACAGTCTCAGAATAAAAGGTAGGCCATTTAAAACTGAGATGAGGAGGAATTTCTTTACAGAAGGTGATGAATCTTTAGAATTCTCTACCCCAGAGGGCTGTGGTGTCTCAATCATTGGGTAGATTCAAGACAGAGATTGATAGATTTTTAAACATTAAAGGTATCAAGGGATATGGGGATAGTGCAGGAAAATAGCATTGAGATAAAAGATCAGCCATGATCTGGTTGAATGATAGAGCAAGCTTGAAGGACATGATGGCCTACGCCTGCTCCTATTTCCTATGTTCCTAACCGGTGGAGGACAGGCACAGTTGCATGTCCTCATCCAGATGGAGAAAATGGTGGTCACTATCATTGGAGTGGCCATGGCTCAGACCATGGCCAGTGGCGCAGTTGAAACCATTATACACAACAGTATCCTCATACATAATCCTCCTGCTCAAATGCCACTTCCTCCTCATTCCACAATCTCTTCTGATTTACAAGCTGCAGATGGTGCACCTTTCTCCTTTCAAATACTAAGAACTACAACCTGGTCAGACAGTGGTGGAAGAGCAAGAGCAGGAAGATAGTGAAGAAGAAGAAACACCATCGCTCACTTGCACACTCACAGCCACCATCTCAGATACTGACTCTACGCTACTTTACAGGATAGCTTAGAGGCAGGATCTGCATATGGTGGAACACTGGGCAAGAGTGGCCTGCAGCCAGGACAGGGGAAAGGGAAGCGCAGGTGCCAGCTCGCTGGAGGGTGAGGTCGCACATGGCTTCTGCTGCAGAGGACTCCGATGGGGTGGCCTACAGAAGAAGGCTGTTGGATATGCACAATGAAATGCTTGGTGCATTGGGAAGTCTTCCAGAAAGCCTGCAGTCACTGTCAAGGAGCATGGAGGAGTCTGGCACCAACTAGGCATAGGGCTTTGTGCAGAGCTTGGAGTCCATTCCTCCCAGCATGGAAGTTGTGGGCAATTCCATAAGCACACTTGTGGACTCAACCACGATGCAGCATCTGATGGCCATGTCTCAGCCTCCACTGCAACAGAAACAGGAGCCACCCAGTATCTGAGTGCCGCGGTGGAATATCAGACTGAAGTCATGCAAGATCAGCTTGCTGCAATGCAGGCTCAGACTGCTGCCATCATGGCTACAGATACCAGTGTGTGTTACGACCAGGTCAGAAAGAGGTCTAGGGTTCCCTTTCAGCCTTCACCTGGTCTTACCGTAACAGGGTTTAATTTTAAACACACCGTGTCTTTAGCTCCCCCTTGGTGAACACTTTCCAATTATAAGGCAAAGGAATCAGCACAAACAGGTTTTCTTAGGTTTAAATAAGAAAAGTTGAAATTTATTAAACTTGAACTTAAACTCTAATTTGGTTAACGCCTATGGATACACGACGCACACCATGCTAGCATGCATATGCGATACACACATGCAAATAGAGACAGAAAAGAGCAGAAGAAAAATAAAGCGGAAAAGTTTGAGACAATATCAGAAGAGTTGCTGTTACAGTTCTTCGAGCTCACTGTAGAGTCCTTGATTGTAGGTAGAACTTGCTTTTAGTTAGGACCCAGTATTCTCCTTAAACCTTGTTCGCTATAGCAGACTTTTCTCTCTTGGGGTTCATGTGTCTTAGTGGATTCGGAGGCTTGTGTGAAATAGATAGGAGCAGGCAGACAGGAGAGGCTGTGGCGAGCCAGCCAGGAGAGATCTTCTCAGTCCAGGAACATTCTGCTTTCTGCCCAAACTGTTTGTACAAATTCAAAAAACTCAAGTTGCCCAGCAGGTTAATCACGTGACTAACTGGTTTGACCATGTCCGTTTGTATATTCGGCCTTCTTAGCAGTCAACCTGGAATGTGAGCTCCCCCACCTTCAACGTCTGGTGATCAAAAGTCCATTGTGTGTTGAATGTCAGGGAATGGCTGCTTTGTCCTTCCAAACACCGTCTACCAATATGCAAACATCCCTTCCAGCCACGGCCGATCTGTTCAACAAGTCCTCCCCTCACTCCAGTAACAGTTTAAAATCAATGGTCATGACAAAATTATTGTGCCTCATTCTTGGCAGATGGGGGCCTAGGAGGACAGTGTGTTACAGCAGTCCAGAATTCTGTCCTCCAGCAGATTACTAGAATTGCTGAGGCACTGCCCGGGGGAGTGGCACTGGCTCCGTGAAGCATGAACCTGCTTTCCTCTCTCAAGATGACAGCATTCATCCTTCCACTACTGCCACTCCACCAGTGCCTTTACTATTGCGTTTCAGCCGATCAGGACAGACTTCTGCCACTGAAGCTGAGATAGTGTACGCCAAAGCCGGGACTTCTAGGGCCGGAGCTGCTGGAGGTTGTCCTACAAGGCCATCTGCAATCTCTCCCATTGAGAGTCAGCAACCTTCCACCAACCATGCTTCAGCCACTGGGATAGCACTGTGTAGCGGCACAAGGGGTAACAGAGACACACAGAAGACAGGCACTGAGAGAATGTACAAGGGTGATTAGTTGATGTCTGTATGCAATATGATATGATATGATGTATAAATTTGGATTGGAATGATTATTTTGTGTTGGCATTCATTTTTGCATTGTGGCCAAGAGTATGGTCTGATGTCAGTGACAGAGGTAAGGTATGGGACAGTTGGCGAATGGAGAGTTGGAGTTGCATTTACTGGTATCACAGTTGGATGAGTCGCTCACGACCAACCCTGCCAGAAAAGGGCTGTGTTGGTTGCCTACTCCCTTTGTCCACGTCCTCCTCTTCCTTTTCCTCCTCCTCCTCAGCTGGTTGCCATATAGCTGTGCTCTCATGATGCCAAGGTTGTGCAGCATGCTGTGGACCACCATCAATCTTGACACACCCTCTGCCGAGTACTACAGGACTCCTCCAGAGCGGTCCTGGCAGCGGATGCGCTGTTTAAGCGTCCCAATGGCCTGCTCCATAATATTGTTTGTGGCAGAATGGTTCTCATTATATGCATGCTGCCCACATTTGCATAGATTGCGCACCGGAGTTATGAGCCATGTCATCAGCAGATAGCCCTTGTTGTCCAGTAGCCACCCTTTGGTCTGTCATTGGGGCTGAAATGCACATGGCACAGGGAACTGCCACAGAATGAGGGCATCATGACTGCTGCCAGAATATCAGACATTGACCTGCATGATGCACTGCGATGGTCTTACATTAACTGGACTTTGAGAGAATGGAATCCCTTTTGGAATGAGGTACATCTCAGAGATGAAGTGTGGCGCCTAGTAAGTGACAAGCATGCAGTCAGTGGCACCTTGTACCATTGGGAAATCCACTATCCTGGCAAAGCCATGTGCTTGCTCTGACTGCTTCTCTCTGAGAGACTGAGTGCAACCTCCCTTACGCAACAACAGACAGCAAACTTGGAGATGTTGGAAATATCGCCCGCTCCAGCCGGGAAGGAGCCAGATGCATTCAGTGAGGACGTCATTAGTGAAGCGGAGATTTCTGACCTATTGTTCATCATTGAGGTTCAGGTAGGAGAATTGCTCCCTGAACACCCTGGGCAGAAATAGCCTCCTACTGAGAGCCCTTCTCCCTCTTCTGGCAGCTTGTTCTGCTCTGTGTCACCTCTGCTTATTCTCCCAGTCATGCTGTCGTCCAAGGGGAAAGCATGCTACTGCACCCATGTCTGTGAGCAAGTGGTTTATGCAGAATCCTTAAGTCAGGGAAAATTTTTTCAGCACATTTCACACCACTCCCTGTGGACTTTAGCAACATTAGACAAGTCTAGAAACCACAAAACACTTCTATAATCACAGCAACAGCCAGTAGAAAACTGTAAACCCAAAAACCAATAAAAATCAATCAGCAACTAATCTGAAAATAGTTGATAATCCCTTTAAATAGCAGTGGTAAGGGTAGGGGGTGGGGGAGGTAGTCCTTTCTGCTGCTGAACACAAAATCAGCTGTGCAAGGTTAAGAGAGGACATTAAAATAAAAGCAAAATACTGCGGATGCTGGAAATCTGAAACAAAAACAAGAAATGCTGGATTCACTCAGCAGCTCTGGCAGCATCTGTGGAACGAGAAGCAGAGTTAACGTTTCGGGTCAGTGACCCTTCTTCGGAACTGACAAATATTAGAAAAGTCACAGATTATAAACAAGTGAGGTGGGGGTTGGGCAAGAGATAACAAAGGAGAAGGTGCAGATTGGACCAGGCCACATAGCTGACCAAAAGGTCACGGAGCAAAGGCAAACAATATGTTAATGGTGTGTTGAAAGACAAAGCATTAGTACAGATTAGGTGTGAATATACTGAATATTGAACATCAGCAAGTGCAAACCTGAAGAAAAACAACTCAATGTTCAGTCCGGCAGGCTGTAGTGTGCCTAATCGGTTCAACACTCCCCCCTGCTCTCATGCTCACATCTCTGTCCTGGGATTGCTGCAGTGTTCCAGTGAACATCAACGCAAGCTCGAGGAACAGCATCTCATCTACCGATTAGGCACACTACAGCCTGCCGGACTGAACATTGAGTTCAATAATTTCAGAGCATGACAGCCCCCCTCTTTACTTTCATTTTTAGTCATTTTTAGTTATTTTTTCTTCCTTTTTTTTGCATTCCTTTTTACATTTTTTACAATCTTTTTTTGCATTTATTTCATTTCATCTTAGTTTGTTCAGTTTGCTTACCCACTGTTTTTTTCAGGTTGTTTTTCTTCAGGTTTGCACTTGCTGATGTTCAATATTCAGTATATTCACACCTAATCTGTACTAATGCTTTGTCTTTCAACACACCATTAACATATTGTTTGCCTTTGCTCCGTGACCTTTTGGTCAGCTATGTGGCCTGGTCCAATCTGCACCTTCTCCTTTGTTATCTCTTGCCCAACCCCCACCTCACTTGTTTATAATCTGTGACTTTTCTAATATTTGTCAGTTCCGAAGAAGGGTCACTGACCCGAAACGTTAACTCTGCTTCTCTTTCCACAGATGCTGCCAGACCTGCTGAGTGAATCCAGCATTTCTTGTTTTTGTGTAAGAGAGGACATTAACTGGAGCATTGAGCTCCAAAACAGCATTACATATTGATTGATGTCACAATCTGCCTATTCTGCAATCTTCCAGTGGACACTCCCTGTTGACACACTCACCAAAATGGCATCCAGTACAGCTCGCAACAGAAATCTGCCTGCTGCCCTGGGTTTCATTTCGGAGGCAAAATGTTACCAGTAGCGCCAAGAAACCTGGTGCTAAGGAGCAGAATTTTGCAGCCCTAATCTTCTGTGCATGTACAGTGTCCCATTCAAACAACCATCCTTTTTAATTCTTGCAATATTCTGATGCTGATTAGTCTTATAACTGAATATCTGAGAAATTGACGGTTACAGGAAACAGGAATATATTTACATGTGTCCGATATCTATGGCTTCCAGTTTCACTCTACATGAGGTTCTAGACAAGTTCTATTATATCACTTCCTGTGATGTCACTCAGACTATTTACATATTCTGCCACGTAACAACCCTATATTACAGTATACTACAGTGTTGATTGTCAGTCTCCTGTATTACAAGATTCCACTGACTGGAGTATTCTGGAGCATCCTTTACAAGTATGTCATCCTAGTAGAATTAATGGCTGGAAACGCCTTTGGGGCCTGCCAGGTGAAACCCTACACTGACCAAATTTCTTCTCCATCACAAAGACTATCTACTTCCATCTCAGTAAAATTTCCCACCTGCATCCCTACTTCAACCCTCTACTGCTGAAACCCTCATCCCTGCCCTTGTTAAAACTTGACTATTCCAATAGTCTCCTGGCTGCACTCTCATCCTCCATTCTCTTTAACCTTCAGCTCATCCAAAACTTAGTTGCCCCAATCCTATGTCAAACCAAGTTCTGCTTACATATTATCTCTGACTTACTTTGGTTCCCAATACTCCATCACCTTAAATGTAGAATTCTTATTGTTGTATTCAAATCCTCCATGGCCTCAGACCTCCCTACTTCTATAACCTTCTCCAGTGCTTCACTCCCTTTAAATTCTTTGTTCCTCTGATTCAAGTCCCTTCAGTATGCCCACCCCATCTCTGACCCACCATTGGCAATTGTGCCTTCAACCACTTCGGTCCTACTTTCTGGAATTCCCTCCCTAAACCCTTACACCTCTTTGTTGTCTTCTCATTTAAGACTTTCTTTAAAACCCACCTCTTTGAACAAGTTTTTGTCACCCCTCCTAATATCTTCTTCTATGGCTTGGAACCTATTTTCTTCTTACACCTCTAGGAAGTTCTTTGGCCTGTTTTTCACTTTGAAGTCGCTACATAAATATATGTTGTTTTATTGTTGTTGTTGAAACATTACAGAAAGATCACACAAAATAAGGCCTGCAACAAAAAAACCAGTAAAAAATAAATAAAATTAATAGTCCATGATCTGTAAGCAAAAGTGAAGATATATGCCAACTGAGTCTATCTGTAGCTTTTCTGCTCAGAATAACTCAGAACAGCTGTCTGGATAAAACTTAATGAACAACTTATTCCACTTGCCACATAAAAGCAATATAATACTTAATAAGAACAGATAATTCATTAAATGACTTACAGGTTTGCCAACTCTAATAACTGAAAAATATTACTGCATTATTCACCTCATCCGTCTGCAGAACACTGCATGTTAATATCAGAGAAGGTGAGAAAGGGTCAAGTTTTGAGTGAGCAAGGGAGCTGCTCACTTTTTACTGCCAATTAAAATCAATCCTTTGATGTCAAAACAAGGCTATCAAGCAGAAAGAAAAACTCCAACTCACTATCAGGCTATTTCATGTCATGCTGCATACATAAGATTGGCAGAGGTCAATAGATTATTGTGTTCAGAGCAAAATTATTTACAAAAGTGTTCATGTTTTATTTCCTTTTTCTATTTTCAAAGTAGCAGGTTGCTACATAGGAATGGCTGGAAGTTACAACATAGAAATAGGCCATTCGGCCCAACCAATCTATGTTGATAGTTACCCTCCATGCTTTCCTCCATCGGACGGGGTATTGAGTACAAGAGTTGGCAGGTCATGTTACAGTTGTATAGGACTTTGGTTTGGCAACATTTGGAATACTGCGTGCAGTTCTGGTCGCCACATTACCAAAAGGATGTAGATGCTTTGGAGAGGGTGCAGAGGAGGTTCACCAGGATGTTGCCTGGTATGGAGGGCGCTAGCTATGAAGAGAGGTTGAGTAGATTAGGATTATTTTCATTAGAAAGACGGAGGTTGAGGGGGGACCTGATTGAGGTGTACAAAATCATGAGAGGTATAGACAGGGTGGATAGCAAGAAGCTTTTTCCCAGAGTGGGGTATTCAATTACTAGGGGTTACGAGTTCAAAGTGAGAGGGGAAAAGTTTAGTGGGGATATGCGTGGAAAGTTCTTTATGCAGAGGGTGGTGGGTGCCTGGAATGCGTTGCCAGCGGAGGTGGTAGACGCGGGCACGATAGCGTCTTTTAAGATGTATCTAGACAGATACATGAATGGGCAGGAAGCAAGGAGATACAGACCCTCAGAAAATAGGCGACATGTTTAGATAGAGGATCTGGATCGGCGCAGGCTTGGAGGGCCGAAGGGCCTGTTCCTGTGCTGTAATTTTCTTTGTTCTTTGTTCTTTGTTCTCCACATGAGACAATTGTCTTACTCACATTTATGTATCCTGGGTGCGAAATTCATTTGCGTAGCACCAGAAGGTCTATCTGAGTTTCCTGGGGGAAGGCTTCTCCACCAGCCACTACCAGTGCAGCCCATGTGGCTTCTCTGAGGATATGGGCGCACGCAGGTGTATCCTCTGCCTGTGCCAGAAAACGTTGATTTGGTGCTATTCTAACATCACACAGGCCAACTGCCTGATGTGAAACCAGCATCTCAAATTTGGTCAACAAATGTGCAGGCAATGCCTGTGTTGTCTGTTCATTAAAAAGTGTAAAGTTGCATGGTGGGCCCTGTAGCGTTATTTAAAGGGCCAGACACCGTGACCATTAGTAAGTTAAATTTTTGGAACTTTTTCCATTGCAAGGTGTCTGGAAGTACTCTTGAGTGTTTTGGTGAGTTCCTGGATTTGTCAGAGTGTGTGGCTGCATCCTCACAGGGATGGCAGAGGATTAGGTGACCTGTCCACATAAAGGCTACATTTTGAGACAGCAGTAGTGGTGCCTCTGGGTCTGCAACATAACAGAGAGACAGAGCAGAGGCTATGAAGAGGGAAAACGCTGCATCATCCCCTCTGCAAAGTTGTAGTCAAACTCCTCCTTGCTCCTTGACAGTGACAGGCCAACCACTGCACCCTGCATTTCAGTGTGCATGCACATCAGCACAATCCTGTATGCAGTCCCATTGAGATCCTCAGCTGAGTCCTCTAAAGCAGTACTCACCTACTACCTCGCCCTCCAGTGAACTGAAAAATGAATCATCCTTTACTCCTGGCCTGGCTGGAACCCACTCACGCCCAGTGATTTACTATGTGCTGATCCCAGCTGCATATTAGCCTCCAAGGTATGTGCAGTGCCAGGGTCTGAGCTGGTGGCTGCAAGTGTCAGATCAAGTGAAGGAGCCTCTTCATCAGTGCTATGCTGTTGCTCGCTTTCCTCCTCCTGGGGCTGCTGTGAATGGGCAGGCAGCAGTATTGGGTGTCTAAAAGCAGAAAATCAGAAGGGGAACAAATGTGAGCAAATGGAGGGTGAGTTGGGAAGCAGGAGGTTCATGGTCACACCATCAGCAGTTTGCTCTTCATGCCAGATAGCTGGAAGACAGTGGGCTAGGAATTAAGGAGGGGCATAAGGGAGCAACATGTCATTATCCTCAATGCTCTAAGCGACATCGGCTGCTAAGGGCCCTGTTGCAGCAGGCACCACGATGCAGGGAACCATCTCCTCAATAGAGTTGAGGAGTTGCACACATCCTTGTTCCCCACCGGTTCTGCTCCGCTCTGCTCCCTTCTATTTCCACCTTATCCTGCAAGGAAGAGGGCAGAATGTCAGTGTTTGTGTGGCATTGTCTTTGGGTGGTATTCTTGCCATAGTTGAATAACTGGAGGTATGTAGAGGCAGTGTGAGGTGGGTGTGAGGCTAGCAGCATTGGTAGGTCTGTGTGGATGAGCTACAGTATCTGGATATTAGATGTGAGTCCTGAGTGCCAGGAAGTGCTACTGCATGAGTAATGGGAGTGTGGTGCATTGAGCAGCGTGAGAGGTTAGTGTTGTGGTGGGTAGGAGATGTCATGTGAAGATGCATTCATTGTGTTGATCAGCTATGTGAGGTCATGATACTTCTTGTGGCATTGCTGCCAACTCCTCGGGTCCAGACTCTGGAAGTTGACCTTTCCAGCCAACAGCTCCCACTCCCTTCTGAGGGTGATTCTTCAGGGCCTCCTGGCCCCCCACAGGACCATAGTGTCGCTCCTCCTGCCCACCTCCACCACTAATGAATCCAGCACCATATCTGTCATCCTGGAACCCTCTCTGTGCCCTGTGTTCAGTTGCTAAGAATTTCCATTGCAGCAATCTTTTTGCGTAGCTTCCCTTTAAAAGGCAGCCTGCCTTTAAGAAGAGCAGGCTACCTGTGCCACACGATCAGCAAACAATTCAGCAGGGCTTCCTGATGCTGCAGAGTTTTTTGGCAGTGTTAAGAAGCAGAGATCAGTGTTGCAGATGCACCAGCTAGCACCACAATCATTCAGCTGAGGTGGGTACATAAATTTTGCATGTTGCCCACATCGATCTGAATGGGCCTGGGTACGTTGCGAATCGTGCCCCCTGCTCCTGAAAATCAGGGAAAACAAATTTCCAGCCCTGATTCCATATTTGTTCCACCTTTTCCTTCTTCCTTTTTCTTCATCTGCCTATCCAGTCGAATCTTCAATGTTGACAAAGCTTCTGCTCAACCATTAACCCTTCAAGTGAATTCCACAGCCTCACAACTTTTTGTGTTCAGAAGTTCCTCCTGCCCTATCTTCTAAATCACTTGCACTTAATCTTGTAGCTATGGCCCCCTTGTTCTTGACCCTTTAATTACTAGAAAATGTCTGCTTCTACATACCATTGGCTGGATTTTCCGTTTGACATCAGGATCAAATGTGGTTCCTGACCATGCACCGGGTTGGGAATAGGCAGGTGGGTTCACGAGGCTCCAGTGTCAGTTGGAGGTCCCCCGGCAATGAGACATCAGCAGCCGCACTGGCTGAGGAGGGAACTGCCGATTTCTGCGGAGAGGGTGCCTCAAAATGAAGGCACCCTCTGAAGACAAGATAATAAAATTTAAATTGAAAAAGGCCACAGCAGCCTGGCCATCATCATGGAGGGCCAACCACTCCACTGGACCGCCAGTGGCTGCAGTTGTGTCCCAACAGTCATGTAGGGGGAGCCTAAGCAGGATGAAGGCCATCTCATTTAACTGGCTGTGTTTTAGCAGCAGTGTGGAGCCCACCTGCCATCTGGAAGATTCCAGTCGGCACAGGAAAGGGGCCTTAATAAGCCCTTTAAGTGATCTAATTGGCTACCTGCCACTTTTCAAAATTGCTATGGGTCAGAACCTTGCTGGGAAACCAGCACACCGGCAGGAAATTCCTGGCCTGCCAGCCTCCAGGCCCATCAGGCCTTGAAAATCTGGTCCATTCATGTCTCACCCTTTCATAATTCGAAACACATTTAATCGCCTCACCCTGTAATCTTCATTCTAATGACAAAGCTGCACTAAAATAAAATATCTCTTGACAATGTTATGGCATGCATTCAGATGTTTTGTAAAAATATTGCTATTAGATCAGGTTGGCCAGTAGTTTACCCTAATTGAAAGGGTCAGTACCTTGAGAGTAACTATTTGATTCCGTAAGCTCAGCTGTGTCCCTGGGGTTGCTAATTTCTAATTATGTTTTCAATAGTACTTTTTATCTCAGCTAGGGGCTTTTGAAATGCGAGCAGATCTTTTATCAATGGAGAAAGAGAAGCTGAAACTCAATGTATGTAGGCTTCCTGAAGATTCCATTTATTCCTATACACTAAGCTGCAGGACTATGTTATACAGAACTAATTCTTAAAGCTTTTATTCATATTCCATCATACATTGACTTTCACTTGTTACAGTCAAGTAAGGTGGGATGAGGGCTTTCCTCTTTTCCCTCTTCTTGTTTGATCACAACAAGGTTAATTCGTTCTTAAAGTGGACATACTGGCCAATTCAGTAGGTGTTTGATTACTTACTTGCTATGATCATAACAAGAATCAATTGGACAGGTTTTCTTGAGTTAACAAAGAAAGAGGTTAATATTATTGTACCTATACTGAATTAATAAAATAATAAACAATGCGCCAACTTTCACTCTCACACACACTACAGGTTTACACACACACACACAAATAGGTTACAGAGTGGAGAAAGGTAGATTGATTGAGTTAGAGTCCACAAAAAAAGTATACTGTCTGTGAAGTTTGGTGATTCAGCTGGCTTCTAGCTGAATTCAGTGTCCTTAGGCTTTTAGTTTGAAGAGGTAGATGACTGGTTCAGTGAGTCTCTTGAAGATAGCGATGCGGATGATTTCCTCCAACAGGGTTTCTGATTGTAGCCGGAGTATGCAAAGGTGGTTAGTCAACAAGCAGGATTTGAAAGCTTTCAAGCTGGAATGGAGAGTGAGAGAGAGAGAGAGAGAGAGGGACCCCCACCTAGGGTCTGCTCATGTCAGATCCAGTTGCTTCTCCTTTGCTACAGTGAAAACACCAGCTTAAAACCACAGATGGGGAGGAGCTTGTCATATGACTGTCACTCAGTGATTCAAACATAGCAATTAGCATATTTCTCTCTTGCAAAAAAAGAACAAGCAGTTCCTTCAAGCTTCCTGCATCTTGATGCTTGCTGGGGAATTAGCAGATATTTCGTCTCTCTCCTCACAAGCATTGCAGTGTAGGATACAGTGTTGCAAATTAGGTAGCCAACTTAAGCTGATAGCAGAGTCATCCTTTTTTAAATGTCCTTTAAAATGTCTTTTAAAAAAAATACAAACTCAGAACTCCAGTCAGTGGATTAAAGAAAATTATCATTCAACAAAGCACACTGGCGTAACACACTGGTTGTTTATAGTTGTTATGAGTTGTTTTTAATGGCATCAACCCCGCCTGCAGAGATGTGAACAAGTAATTTGGATAGGCACTTCAGTGTAGTACCAAGGGAATGCTTCACTGTCAGAGGTGTTGCCTTTTGAATGAGATGTTAAAACTAATTGCTATCTGCCTTTTTAAACAATTCATTCATGGGATATGAGCGTCGCTGGCAAAGCTGGCATTTGTTACTGATCCCTAAGTACCCTTGAGAAGCTGATGGTGAGCTGCCTTCTTGAAACACTGCAGTCCATCTGGTGTCGGTACACCCACAGTGCTGTTAGGAAGGGAGTTCCAGATTTTTGACCCAGCAACAGTGAAGGAACGGCGATATAGTTCTAATTCAGAATGGTGTGTGACTTGGAGGGGAACTTGCACGTGGTGGTCTTCCCTTGTGTCTGCTGCCCTTGTCCTTCTAGGTAGGTGGTAGAGGTCACAGGTTTGAAGGATGCTGTCAAAGAAGGCTTGGCGGGTTGCCGCAGTGAACCTTGGATATGGTACACACTGCTGCCATTGTTCACCGGTGGTGCAGGGAGTGAATGTTTAAGGTGGTGGATGGGGTGCCAATCAAGTGGACTGCTTTGTCCTGGATGGTGTTGAGCTTCTTGAGTGTTGTTGGAGCTGCACTCATCCAGGCAAATGGAGAATATTCCGTCACATTTCTGACTTGTGCCTTGTAGATGGTGGACAAGCTTTGAAGAGTCAGGAGGTGAGTTACTTGCCACAAGATACCTCGTCTCTGACCTGTCCTGATAGCCACAGTATTTATATGCCTGTTCCAGTTAAGTTTCTGGTCAATGGTAATCCCCAGGATGTTGATGCTGTGGAGTTCAGCGATGATAATGCCATTGAAAGTCAAAGGGAGGTGGTTAGATTCTCTCTTGTTGGATATGGTCATTGCCTAGCACTTGTGTGGCACAAATGTTACTTGCCACTTATCAGCCCAAGCCTGATTGTTGCCCAGGTTTTGTTGCATGCAGCCACGTCTGCTTCATTATCTGAGGAGTTGCGAATGAAACTAAACACTACCATCATCAGCGAACATCCCTATTCCTATCCTAATGCTGGAGGGAAGGTCGCTGATGAAGCTACTGAAGATGGTTGGGCTTAGAACATTGCCCTGAGGGACTCCTGCAGCAATATCCTGGAGCTGAGATGATTGGCCTCCAACAACTACAATCACCTTCCTTTGTGCTAGATATGACCCAAGCTGGTGGAGAGTTTTACTCAGGCTCCTTGATGCCACACTGAGTCAAATGCTGCCTTGATATCAAGGGCAGTCACTCTCACCTCACCTCTGGAATTCAGCTCTTTCACCCATGTTCAGGTCAAGTCTGTAATGAGATCTGCAGCTGAGTGGTCCTGGTGGAACCCAAACTGAGCATCAGTGTGCACGTTATTGGTGTGTAAGTGCCACTTAATAGCACTGTCAATGACACCTTCCATCACTTTGCTGTTGATTGGGAGTAGACTGATGGAGCAGTAATTGACCGAATTGGATTTGTCCTGCTTTTGTGGACAGGACACACCTGGACAATTTTCCACTTTGTCTGGTTGATGTCAATGTTGTAGCTGTACTGGAACAGGTTGGCTAGGGATGTGGCTCATTCTGGAGCACAAGTCTTTAGCACTACAGCCGAGATGTTGTCGAGACCCTTAACCTTTGCTGTATCCGATGCACCCAGCCATTTCTTAATATCACGTGGAATGAATCGAATTGGCTGAAGACTGGCATTTATAATGCTGGGAACCTCAGGAGGAGGCCAAGATGGATCATCCACTTGACACTTCTGGTTTAAGACAATTGCAAACACTTAAGCCTTCTCTTTTACACTGGTGTACTAGGCTCAGCTGTCACATTTTCTTACATCAAAACAGTAACTACACTTCATAAGAGCATATGAACAGAAGTGGACCATTCAGTGTTCCATCATTCAATTAGACCATGGCTGATCTGAGCTCCAACTCCATTTACTCACCTTTGTTCCATATCCTTGATACATTTACATAACAAAAATCTATTGATATGAAGTCTTCAAAATTTCAATTTATCCAACATCCACAACCTTTTGGGACAGCGAGTTCCAGATTTCTACTGCACTGTGTATGAAAAAGTTCATCCTGATTTCACCCCTGAATGGCTTAGCTCTAATTTTGATTATGCCCCTTGTTCTGGATTCCCCAGCAGAAAAAATTGCTTTTCTGTATCTACTGTATTGAATCCTTTTATCATTTAAGCACTTCAATTAGATCACCCCAACCTTCTAAGCTCAAAGAAATACAAGCCAATTTTATGCAGCCTTTCCGCAAAATTTAACAATTTAAGTCCTGGTATAATCTGGAGAATTGGCAATATATCTCTTCCAAGGCCAATACATCCTGCCTGAGGTGCAGTGTCCAAAAGTGAATGCAGTAAGAAAGAAAGACTTGCATTTATGAACTGCCTTTCACAACCACCGGACGCCTCAAAGCACTTAACAGGTAATGAAGTACTTTTGAAGAGTAGTCACTATGTCGTGTAGGAAATGAGGCAGTCAATTTGCACATAGAAAGCTCCCACAAACAGCAATGTGATAATGATCAGATAATCTGTTTTTTGTGATGTGGATTGAGGGATTGGCTCAGACACCAGGGATAACTTACCTGAAGACCGGAGTGGCAGCAGGCGGACCTGGGAGGAATCGGATCCTGAGCGGGACCTGAAAAGGAGAGAGTGGGGCTCAAAGCCCTTACATACCTGAAGACGGGAGTGGCGGCAGGCGGACCGAGGAGGAATCGGATCCTGAGCGGGACCTGAAAAGGAGAGAGCGGGGCTCGAGGCCCTTAGTTACCTGAAGACTGGAGCAGCGGCAGGCTCTCTCTCTCTCTCTCTCACTGTGCCAGCACACGTTGAGATTCAAAAGAAGAAAGAAAGATTTTCAGTGACATCATAGGAAATATGTAAGCTGATTGGTTGGGTAAGTAACAGCTGTTACAGGGGTAAGTTTCTTTTTGAAAAAACCTCAAAACCTACTGTATACGTGATAAGGTTAGCCCTACTAAAGTGTGTTTTTTTTTAATTTGTGTAATTTATTAAGGACTTTAGATTGTAGTGAGTAGTGTTTGAGGTAGAACAAGGCCCCTAGCGTATTTAGTATTTTTAAATTAAAGGAAGTAACTAAATAATCTAAAGCTAAGTCAGGCCAGGAGAGCTGGCACCCGTGATATGCTCCTCCTGCGCTATGTGGGAAATCAGGGACGCTTCCAGTGTCCCTGATGACCATATGTGCAGGACGTGTGTCCATCTGCAGCTACTGGCTACTCGCATTATGGAGCTGGAGCTGTGGGTGGATTCACTGTGGAGCATCCACGATACTGAGATCATCGTGGGTAGCACATTTAGTGAGGTGGTCACACTGCAGGAAATGCAGCAAAGGCAGAAAGGGAATGGGTGACCACCAGGCATAGTAGAGGAAGGCAGGTAGTGCAGGAGTCCCCTAACAGATATACTGCTTTGGATATTGTTGGGGGAGATGGCTCAGGGGAAAGCAGCAAGAGCCAAGTTCATGGCACCCTGGTTGGCTCTGCGGCACAGGAGGGGAGGAAGAAGAGTGGTGGGGCGAAAGAGATAAGGGATTCAATCGTAAGGGGAACAGACAGGCATTTCTGCGGCCGCAGAAGAGACTCCAGGATGGTATGTTGCCTCCCTGGTGCTAGGGTCAAGGATGTCTCTGAGCAGCTGCAGGGCATTCTGAGGGGTGAGGGCAAGCAGCCAGTTGTCATGGTACATTTCAGTACCAATGACATAGGTGAAAAAAGGGATGAGGTCCTACAAGCTGAATACAGGGAGTTAGGACAAAAATAATAAATAGGACTTCAAAGGTAGTAATCTCAGGATTATTACCTGTGCCACGTGCTAGTGAGAGCAGAAATAGCAGGATATATCAGATGAATATGTAGCTGGAGTAGTGGGGAGGGATTCAGATTCCTGGGACATTGGGACTGGAGAAGGTGGGACCAGTACAAGCTGGACGGGTTGCATCTGGGCAGGACCGGGACCAATTTCCTCGGGGGGGGGGGGGGGTGGCGGAGGGGGCGCTGTTTGCTATGCTTTCGGGGAGGGTTTAAACTAGAATGGCAGGGGATTGGGAATCTGAGCAGGGAGATAGAGGAGAGGGAAACAAGGGTAGAAATGAAAGACAGAAAGGTAAGAAGCAAAAGTGGAAGGCAGAGAAGACAAGGGCGAGAAACAAATGGGGCCATAGTGCAAAATAAAGCTAAAATGACTAATAATGTTTAAAAGACAAGTCTAAAGGCATTGTGTCTTAATGCATGGAGCATTTGCAATAAGGTAGATGAATTAATAGAGCAAATAGATATAAACGGTTATGATAGAGTAGCGATTACAGAGACATGGCTGCAAGGTGACCAAGGATGGGAACTGAACATCCAGGGGTATTCAATATTTCGAAAGGACAGGCAAAAAGGGAAAGGAGGAGGGGTAGCGTTGTTAGTAAAGAAGGAAATCAATGCAATAGTGAGGAAAGATATTGCCTCGGAAAATCATGATGTGGAATCTGTATGGGGTGAAGCTAAGAAACACCAAGGGGCAGAAACCATTGCTGGGGGTTGTCTATAGGCTCCCAAACTGTAGTGGAGATGTAAGGAATGGCATTAAACAGGAAATTAGAAATGCATGCAATAAGGATACAACTGTAATCATGGGTGAGTTTAATCTACATATAGATTGATCAAACCAAATTATCAATCATACTGTGGAGGAGGATTTCCTGGAGTGTGTATGTGATGGTTTTTTAGGCCTATACATTGATGAACCAACTAGAGGACAGGTTATTCTAGACGGGGTATTGTGTAATGAGAAAGGATTAATTAACAATCTTGTTATGCGGGGTCCCTTGGGGAGGAGCGACCATAACACGATAGAATTCTTCACTAAGATGGAGAGTGAAGTAGATGAATCCGAAACTAGGGTCCTGAATCTAAATAAAGGAAACTACGAAGGTATGAGGTGCGAGTTGGCTATGGTAGATTGGGGAACTTTAATAAAAGGGTTGACGATGGATTGGCAATGGATAATATTTAAAGAACGTGTGCAAGAATTACAATTATTCATTCCTGTCTGGCACAAAAATAAAACAGGAAAGGTGGCTCAACCATGGCTTACAAAAGAAATTAGGGATAGTATTAGATCCAAAGAGGAGGCATATAAAATTGCCAGAAAAAGCAGCAAGTCTGAGGATTGGGTGCAGTTTAGAATTCAGCAAAGGAGGACAAAGAGGTTGGTTAAGCAGGGGAAAATAGAGTATGAGAGTAAACTTGCTTGGAACATAAAACTGACTGCAAAAGCTTCTATAAGTATGTAAAGAGAATAAGATTAGTGAAGACAAATGTAGGTACTTACAGTCAGAAACGGGGGAAATTATAATGGGGAACGAAGAAATGGCAGAACAATTAAACACATACTTTAGTTCTGTCTTCACAAAGGAGGACACAAATAACCTCCCAGAAATGTTAGGGAACCAAAGGCCTATTGAGAGGGAGGAACTGAAGGAAATCAGTATTAGTAAAAAAAATAGTGCTAGGGAAATTAATGGGGCTAAAGGCTGACAAATCCCCAGGGCCTGATAATCTACACCCCCAGAGTACTAAAGGAAGTGGCCCTGGAAATAGTGGATGCAATGGAGGTCATCTTCCAAATTCTATAGACTCTGGAGCAGTTCCTACAGATTGGAGGGTGGCAAATGTAACCCCACTATATAAAAAAGGCGAGAGAGAAAAAGCAGGGAACTACAGACCAGTTAGTTTTACATCAGTAGTGGGAAAAATGCTAGAGTCTGTTATAAAGGATGTGATAGCAGAACAGCGAGAAAGCATTAATGGGATTGGGCAAAGTCAGCATGGGTTTACGAAAGGGAAGTCATGCTTAACAAATCTACTGGAGTTTTTTGAGGATGTAACTAGTAGAATAGATAAGGGAGAACCAGTTGATGTGGTGTATTTGAATTTTCAGAAACTTTTGATAAGTTCCCACATAAGAGATTAGTGTGCACATGGGATTGGGGATACAATACTGGCATGAATTGAGAGCTGGTTGACAGACAGGAAATAGAGAGTAGGAATAAACGGATCTTTTTCCGGGTGGCAGGCAGTGACTAGTGGGGTACTGCAGGGATCAGTGCTTGGGCCCCAGCTATTTACAATATATATTAATGACTTGGGTGAGGGAACTAAATGTAACATTTCCAAGTTTGCAGACGACATAAAGCTGGGGGGAATGTGAGCTGTGAGGAGGATCCAAAGAGGCTCCAATGTGATTTGGACAAGTTGGGTGAGTGGGCAAATGCATAGCAGATGCAGTATAACGTGGATAAATGTGAGGTTATCCACTTTGGCTGTGAAAACACAAAGGTAGATTATTAGCTGAATGGTGATAGATTGGGAAAGGGGGAGGTGCAATGAGACCTGGGTGTCCTTGTACATCAGGCGCTGAAAGCAAGCATTCAGGTACAGCAAGGAATTAGGAAGGCGAATGGTATGTTGGCCTCCATTGCAAGAGGATTTGAGTACAGGAGCAAGGATGTCTTACTACAGTTATACAGGGCCTTGGTGAGACCACATCTGGAGTATTGTGTGCAGTTTTGGTCTCCTTATCGGAGGAAGGATGTTCTTGCCTTGGAGGGAATGCAAAGAAGATTTACTCGGCTGATTCCTGGGATAGCAGGATTGACGTATGAGGAAAGATTGGGTCGACTAAGCCTATATTCACTAGAGTTTAGAAGAATGAGAGGGGATCTCATAGAAACCTATAAAATTCTAACAGGAGTAGACAGGCTAGTTGCAGGGAGGATGTTCCCGATGGCTGGAGAGTCCAGAACCAGGGGTCACAGTCTCAGGATACGGGTTATGCCATTTAGAACCGAGATGAGGAGAAATTTCTTCACTCAGCAGGTGGTGAACCTGTGGAATTCTCTACCGCAGAAGGCAGTGGAGGCCAAGTCATTAAATATATTCAAGAGGGAGATATATATATTTCTTAATGCCAAAGAGATCAAGGGATATGGGGAGAAAGTGGGAACAGGGTACTGAATTAGACGATCAGCCATGATCTTTTTTGAATGGCAGAGCAAACCCAAAGGGCGAATGGCCTACTCCTGCTCCTATTTTCTATCTTTCTATGTTTCCTCTTTTCTTCAAAATAGTGCCATGGGATCTTTTATATCTATCTGAGAGGGCAGACAGGGTCTCTGTTTAATGCTTCATCCAAAAGACAACACTAGGAACAGTGCAGCACTCCCTCACTACTGCACTGGAGTGTCAGTCTTGATATTTATGCTCAAGTCTTGGAGTAGTGTTTGGACCCACAACCTTTTAACTCAGAGGCAAGAATGCAATCAAATAAGCCACAGATGGGTTCTAGCCAAAGTGCTATGCAACTGAAGCATAACCTCTGCCCCTTTAAGTTCCATCCTCCTTGAGATAAAGCCCAAATTCCATTAGACCTTTTGATTACTTTGCATTTTTTGCATGTGCAGGAGTTATTAGTAATTTGTATTGTTGAACACTTGGTTCTTGTGCAGTTCTTAATCTGTCATCATTAAGAAAACATTCCAATTTGTCTTTCTTGGATCCAACTGGGTGTAGTGCAACCCATAGGAAAACCCACCTACTTTGACATTACATTGATTTCAGTTCCAAATCGCCCTTGTTCTTTTCATTCAATTTCAAATAATTTCTCTCTGTAACCTTCAGTCACACTTTGAGTAGCAAAAGGAGCAATTCAATAAAATACACAATGCACAATCAGAAACAAACTCTGCAAAGTTGTGATGAAGTGTCACTGACCTGAAACGTTAACTCTGCTTCTCTCTCCATAGATGCTGCCAGACCTGCTGAGTATTTCCAGCATTTCTTGTTTTATTCTGCTAAGTCATTCCACATTATAACCTAAGGCTCAAAGATTCTCAAATCTTTTTGGTTTGAAGGACCGCTTTTCAAATAGATTAGTAATCAGGCCCACCCCCATCTAAATTATCAGACTATGTAATATTCATAAAAAGAAAGTGCTGCATGTAAAAAATGTTTAATAATGCATTTCAGAAAACAGGTAATTTGAGAACAATTTCATTGATGTAGACAGTGATGGGACAGACCACACACCCAGAGATAAAAGGCTGTGTTTGCTGACAACGCAGCCACTAGGTGGCGCTGCACTGACACATGCGCAAATGCAGCCTGTTCAACTTAAACGTCACAGTCAGTGACGTTCAGGCAGCTGCCAGGACTAAAGATGGCGCTGCTCAGATAATCACACAAAGGCAACGTAAACACATGGCAGCACACAATGGCCTGAGAGATCAGCTGGCTGGGGAATGGCCGGAGTGATCGGCTGGCTGGGGAATGGCCGGAGAGATCGGCTGGCTGGGCAATGGCCAGAGAGAGCGGGCAGGGGGCGGGAGGAATGGCCGGAAAGAGCGGGAGATCGAGGGGGGTGGGATGAATTGCCGGAGAGAGTGGGCGCGGAGGCAGGAGGAAAGTGCACCCGCCACCGCCAAGGCCTTCGGCCGCTCTCTCCCTGCTTCTCCCCCACACCCCGCTCTCTCCCCGCTTCTCCGCTTGCTCTCTCTCCCGCGTTATGCGATGACGTCAGCTGGGCATGCGTGTACCAGTCCTGGCAATTTACGTGAGGACGTCATCTGCGCATGCGCCAACTGGTCCTGGCAATGCGGAACGCAATGCACGCACAGAGAGCAGGAGCCCGTTTGCACATGTGCGCAGGTTGGTGCAGTCAGATGACTTCCCCGCCTGCTGTGTTGTCAAGAATCACTTTGGTTACAAGTATGTGCTGGAAATCCTTAATTAACTCAAACCTCTCCAAGCGCCTGTTGATTTTTTCCCTTGATTATTGTTTCTAAAACCTTACCCACCACTGATGTTAAATTAAAATAAAAGCAAAATACTGCAGCGGCTGGAAATCTGAAATAAAAACAGGAAGTGCTGGAATTACTCAGCAGGTCTGGCATCATCTGTGGAGAGAGAAGCAGAGTTAACGTTTCAGGTCTGTAACCTTTCATCAGAACTGGCAAAGGTTAGAAAAGAATTAGGTTTTAAGTAAGTAAAGAGGTGAGGGGGGGGTGGCGTAGTTGATGGGGAAGAGAACAAAAGATGAGGTGTGTGATAGGGCAGAGGGTAGGAGAGATTAAATAACAAACATGTCCTGAGTGTGTTAATGCTTGTGGTGAAAGACAAAGTATTAGTCCAGAGACAGTGTTAATAATAGAATAATGAGCAGCTCTATCATGAAAAACAGGCACATGGTTAAATAATAAAATAAAATGAAATAAAAAGTATTAAAATATTAAAAAAGGCCAGTCATGCTCTGAAGTTATTGAACTCAATGTTCTGTCTGCAAGGCTGGAGAGTGCCTAATGGAAAGATCAGGTGCTGCTCCTCGAGCTTAAGTTGATGTTCACTGGAACACTGGAGCAGGCCAAAGACAGAAATGTGCGCATGCGAGCAAGGGGGGATTTTGAAATGGCAAGCAACCGGAAGCTCGGGACCATGCTTTCAGACTGAGCGGAGGTGTTCCGCAAAGCGGTCACCCAATCTGTGTTCGGTCTCCCGAATATAGAGGCAATAAAGTTCATCTAAAATAAAAGCAAAATACTGCAGATGCTGAAAATCTGAAGTAAAAACAGGAAGTGCTGGAAATACTCAGCAGGTCAGGCAGCATCTGTAAATTCATCCACCCATCTATCTGCATGATTTTGGCACTAGCTAGTGTGCCTCTAATGCAGCTCTCTCCTTCCCAATGCTGCTGCGAGCTTTGCACACAGCAGGAGGCCCCAGCAGTGTTGTTGCAGACCACATGGTACAGGCAGCCTGCTCTTTCTTAAAAGCAGACTGCCTCTTAAAGGAAAGCTGTCCAAAAATATTGCTGCAATGATAATTCTTGCAGACTGAATACCATGGCAGACTGAGGGATCCAAATTGATGTATGTGGCACTGGAGGCATTAGCGGTATTGGTAGGCAGGAGGAGAGATGCCATGCAGGAGACCCTCAAGAACCACCCTCAGAAGTAAGTGGGAGCAGGACCAGGAGGGTCAAGCCCTAGAGTCTGGACCTGAGGACATGGCAGGACTTAGATGATCAAGGTCAGTGAATGAATCTTTATAAGAATCTTCTACCCACCGCACCAACAACCACTCATGCTACTCAATGTGTCACGCACCCGTCATTCACCAGTGGCACTCCCTTTCCTTCTGCACAGCCTCTGCTCCATCTCCCATCGTGTTGCAGACCCAGAGGCACTGGCACTGTTCTCCCATTCCTGTTGCAGCCTTTATGTGAACAGATCACCTACTCCTCTGCCCTCCCTGAGAAGATAAGGCAAATGCAGGAACTCACCAAAATACCTCCAAAGACACTCCAGTGTACTTTCAGACACTTTGCAATAGAAAAAAAAATTCTACCTACCTGCAATCAGGATGCCTGTACCTTTAAATAACTCTACTACAGGCCTGTCTTGTTGTTTCACTTTTCTTTTCTCAGGAATGGGCAACGCAGGCATTGCTAGGACCTGTGTTATCCAAATTTTGAATCCTGGCATCACATCAACTGGTTCGACTACGTGATGTCAGGATATCGTCAGTTCAATGTGGGCAGGTGCATGCAGGTGACACACCTGTCTGTGCCTATATCCCTGGAAAATGCCATGCGGGCTGCACAGGTAGCGGCGAGCAGCACGGCATGTACCTGGGAAACTAGTTGGCCTTCACAGCACCGCTAGAAACGATGCTACACAATTACATTTTGCACCTAATTTTTCAAAACATGCCAGCATTTCCTATCACTCTGTCTGAACTATTTTTTAACACTGTGTCCAGCCTCTGTGCCAACTAACGTACTCCTGATGTACCCCTCCTATGAGGTGCTCCATGAGAGATGTGAGTTTGAGAGGTGGATAGTTAGGATAATCTGCTCAGACACTTAGATCTGGGACTTCAGAGAGGATAGTGAAATGACCAACATTGACTGAGTAGCCTAGCGACCTACATATCAGGGGCTATTCTTTGAAATAGCAACAGTTAGAAAACATCAATCTCATGTGGAAGCAATGAAAACAGCTTTCACGGATATGGCTGAGGCAGTTTAAATGCTTTGGGCTGTTTTACTCTGTTAAAGGCACTATATTGGTGAAAATTGTTAAAGTTACATACGAACATACAAATTAGGAGCATGAGTAGGCCACTCTGCCCTCAGGTCTGCTTCGCCATTCAATAAGATCATGGATGATCTGATTGTAATGCCAACTCCACATTCCTGGTTATCCCTGATAACCTTTCACCCCCTTGCTTATCAAGAATCTATCTAATTCTACATTAAAAATATTTAAGGACTCTGCTTCCACTGCCTTTTGAGGAAGGGAGTTCCAACGACACACAACCTTCTGAGAGAAAATATCTTTCCTCATCTCTGTCTTAAATGGGCGACTCCTTATTTTTAAATAATGACACCTAGTTCCAGATTCTCCCACAAAAGGAAACATCCTTTCCACATACACCCTGTCAAGATCCCTCAGGATCTTGTATGTTTCAGTCAAGTCGCCTCTTACTCTTCTAAGCTCCAGCGGATACAAGCCTAGCTTGTCCAACCTTTGCTCACAAGATAACCCGCCCATTCTAGGTATTAGTCTAGTAAACCTTCTCTGAACTGCTTCTGATGCATTGACATCCTTCCTTAAATAAGGAGACCACTCCAGATGTGGTCTCACCAATGCCCTACATAACAGAAGCATAACCTCCCTACTTTTGTATTCAATTCCCCTCGCAATAAACAATACCATTCTATTAGCTTTCCGAATTGCTTTCTGAACCTGCATACTCACCTTTTGCGATTCATGCACCAGGACACTCAGATCCCTCTGCATCTCAGAGCTCTGCAATCTCTCACCATTTAGATTAAATGCTTCTTTTTTATTCTTCCTGCCAAAATGTACAATTTCACATTTTCCCACATTATACTCCATTTGCCAGATCTTTGCCCACTCACTTAAACTATCTATTTCCCTTTGTAGCCTTCTTATGTCCTCTTCACAACTTACTTTCCTACCTATCTTTGTGTCATCAGAAAATTTAGCAACCGTATCTTCACTCCCTTCATCCAAATCATTTATATAAATTGTAAAAATATGAGGCCCCAGCACTGATCCCTGCAGCACACCATCTTGCCAACCAGAAAATGACCCATTTATGCCTTCTGTTTCCTGTTAGCTAGACAATCTTCTATCCATCCCAATATGTTACACCCTATACCATGAGCTTTTACTTTCCGCAATAACCTTTGATGTGGCACCTGCTGGAAATCTAAGTACAGTACATCCACCGGTTCCCCTTTATCCACAGCACATGTTACTTCTTCAAAAAACTCCAATAAATTGCTTAAACATGATTTCCCTTTCACAAAGCCATGTCGACTCTGCCTGATTACCTTGAATTTTT
Organism: Heterodontus francisci; assembly: GCF_036365525.1. Taxonomy (NCBI): domain Eukaryota; kingdom Metazoa; phylum Chordata; class Chondrichthyes; order Heterodontiformes; family Heterodontidae; genus Heterodontus; species Heterodontus francisci. Next base: position 87,548,775 of record NC_090372.1, read on the forward strand.
CTAAGTGCCCGCTATGATGTCTTTAATAATAGCTTCTAACATTTTCCCTAAGCTAACTGGCCTGTAATTTCCTGCTTTTTGTCTCCCTCCCTTTTTGAACAAAGGAGTTACATTCACCATTTTCCAATTTAATGGAACCTTCCCTGAATCTGGGGAATTTTGGAAAATTAAAACCAATGCATCAACTATCTCACTCGCCACATCTTTTTGGACCCTAGGATGAAGTTCATCAGGACCTGAGGACATGTCAGCCCGCAGCTCCAACAATTTGTTCAATACTACTTACCTGGTGATTGTAATTTTCTTGAGTTCCTCCCTCCCTTCCATTTCCTGATTTACAGCTATTTCTGGGATGTTACTTATATCCTCTATAGTGAAAACCGAAGCAAAATACCTGTTCAATTCTTCTGCCATCTCCTTATTTTCCCTTATTAATTCCCCAGACTCACTAACTATAGGACCAAGGCTCACTTTGTTAACTCTTCCTTTTTTAAATATCTATTCAAACTCTTACTTGTTTTTATATTTCTAGCTAGCTTTCTCTCGTACTCCAATTTTTTCCTCCTTATCAGTCTATGCTGTTTGTTATATTCTGTCCAATCTGCTGCCTATCGTTGCACAATTATATGCTTTTTCTTTAAGTTTGATACTATCTTTAACATTTTTAGTTAACCACAGATGGTGGGTGCTCCTCTTGGAATTTTTCTTTCTCGCTGGAATGTTGTTGTTGAGATGATGGAAAATGGGAAGAATCCAATATTTGCCAACATGTTGCAGGACGTTTTTCATAACCTGCGTAATACCCTGCAGAATCTGCCTTAGATGCTGTCATCATGGCTCTGAATATCACTGTTCAAAGAGACTTCCAGGGCATCACAGCAGTCCACAGTCTGTTCTCAAACAGATTATGAGGATTGCTGTGGTGCCACTCCAGGAGAGTGTTAGCAGCTCCATGGATCATGAACCTGCTGTCCTTTCTCAGGATGACAGCATTGCTGCTCCCACCCCTGCCACTCTGCCTGTGCTCTTGCTCTTCCCTGCCTGCCAGCCCAGACTGCAGCCTTTCACCTACCATGTTCCTGCCAGGGGAAGCACCTCATAGCAGCACTCAGAGAGGCAAAGGCACACAGAAGACAAGCACTTAGGGAATGCATCAGGGTGATGAGTTCATTTTTGTATGCATTAACTTTTTTCTGTTCCAGTTTCTCCACTTCCTGTTGCACTTCCTCCTCCTCCTCTTCCTCTTGCTCCTGCTCCTCAGCTTCTCATCAGATAGGTGGTGACAAGGGCTCTTCCCTCATAATGACTGGGTTGTGCAGCATGCCACATACTGCCACAATTCTGTTACTCAGTCAGCTGAGTACTGCAGCGTCCTCCAGAGCAGTCCAGGCAACAGAATGATTGTTTGAGAATGCTGAAGGTGTGTTGCATAATGCTGTATAATTTTCTTGTGGGAGTGCATGACACACATTTTTCCCTGCTATGCATGTGTACGTGGGTTGTCGACCAGAGCCATGAGCCATATAATGAGTGGATAACCCTTGTCACACAGTAGCCAGTCTTTACTTGACGTAGTGGTTCAAATACAATGTGGCACAGAGAACTGCCACAGAATGAAGGAATTGTGGCCACTGCCTGTAGTCGCACACAACTGCACATTGAGGGAGTGGAATTCCATATCAGTTCATGAGTATGGCAGAGTTCACAGGAGCCGCATGCAAACCAGTGTGCGTGCAATCAGTGGTATCCTGCACAATGGGGAAGCCTGCAGTCTTTCTCTCCTCCACCTGCTTGTTTCTGGCAAGAGGGAATGAGATAAAGCTGTCTTTCTGTGTATAGACACCCTCAGTGACCTCCCTTATGCAGGGGCTTACTGCAAACTGTGAGATATTGCTGATATAAAAACATAAGAGCATATGAAACAGGAGCAACTTGTTCGGAAGCAGCTTGATAAAGCACAAGCTTTTAAATGAACACATAGTACTTCAGTTCCAGCCAGACCACTCCCTGCACATTATTGAAACTTTAGACAAGCATACGAATGTTCCAAAAAAGTGCACAATTGCACTACCATCCAGAAAAAATCATTCAGCAACTGACCTTTAGGTAGTCCACGATCCCCTCAAATGGCAATAGCAGGGTTTTTCATAACGTTTAACATCATGTTCAGTTGTGCGAGGTTAAGACAGATAGGCTGCAGCGTGGCATTTGAAAATGTTAGCACTGGCATCAAATCAGTGTTGCACTCTGATTGTCGTCATAATTTGCCTGCTCGGCAAGCTACTGGTTATCATTTGTTTATGAAAACTGCTTTACCATTGTAAATGTGCATACACATCACAGACGCCATTTTCGAAGATTCGACCACATACCACCTAGAAAACAAATGTTACAGAGCCCAATTCTTCTTGTATATATATTTCCTAAGGTTCAATGCCCAAAACTAACACAATACGCCAGATGGGGTCTGACCAAATCTCTGTACAACTGAAGCATCATTCCCTCATGTTTGAATTTCAATCCCCTTGAGATAAAGCTTTTAGTAATTTATGCAGATGGACACCTAAATCTCTTTTGTCGCCCACAGATCTTAATCTCTCACCATTAAGAAAATATTTAGATTTCTCTTACTCAGATGCTCTGATGACCTCATACTTCCTTGGATTGAGCTCCATCTACCATAGTTTTGCCCTGTCACACGTACGAGAAGTGCGACGATGAAAAAATACAAACTGAAGTGTTATAAAAATTGACTTTACCTTTTTACCTTTTTAAAAATGGACAATGCTGCAAAAGAAGGCCACATATGTATTCAAACATTGCCACACTGTCTGTTTAGAACAAAGGATGCTTAACCAGGTTGAGAGGAATCAATTACCCCCATCCTGAAACATTCCTGAATTGAAGGGTTCTACTGAAACAAAGAAGGTATGAAGTGGAAACATCATAACTGGATTATTCTCATCCGGGGCCATTGTGTGATCAGCATGGGGGGAGACCAAAGCATCTCCTCCCAGAAAATGATGTGACAAACCTTTACCTTAAAAGGCAGCCTGAGAGACAAGACACCCAGAATGAAGCATCAACAAGAAACTTGTCCAGCTAAGGGCTGGGAAAAAATCCAACAAGCTAGAAGGGAGGCACCCTGCTTTAAATTCTACATTTTGAACTTATGCAGCAGTGCAGTTGGAAGTGATTCTCTGTCTTCAAACTAAACTTTCAACCAAGAGAGAAATCTATAAATACCTCAGGCCTGCAACCAACAAGAACTTGACTTCCGAGAGAATTCAACAGGTTTACCGTAAACCCTGAAACCCTACCTCACCTGAAAACCACTCACCCTTTTCCTCTCTATCTGTCTCTTCTTGCATGTGTGCACGTGTGTGTGTGTGTGTGTGTGTATTTGTGCATGTGTATGTGTGCGTGTGTACGTGTGTGTGCGTGTATTTGTGCGTGTGTGTGCGAGTGAATGTGTGAAATGATGAGGACTGGGTGCTCAATATACAAGGATATAAAGTGTTCAGAAAAAACAGAAAAGGGAGGTGAGGTGGCAGTACTGATTAGGGAAGACATTGTGATGTTGGAAAGAGGGGATGTCATTGAGGGGACAGAATCCATTTGGTTAGAGCTGAGAAGCAAAATGGGTATTATCACGCGACAATTTCGGGATAAGGCATATTGCTTAATAAATAATTAATCTTCGGCTTTAAACCTACAAGAAAACCTGTCACTGTCTATTTATTTGACAAATAAAACTCAAAGGGGTTAAACCCTAATAACAAAAAACATTTGCTTCGGTCAGGTGGGAGTTGAACAGTGGAAACCACCCATACCCCTCACCAGGTGGCCGCAACAGCCCAATTAGTCCATTTATGTCCCTTTGTAATTTTCTACTCCCATCCACACAATTTACTGTGCCTCCTAATTAATGCCATCTGCAGACTCAGATATACAGCCCTTTATGCATTTACCCAAGTCATGATTATGATGAAAATCCCTGGGGAGCACCACTTGTCACATCTCACCAATCTGAGAACAAAATCTTTATCCTTACTTTATGGGTGGTTATTTTGGTGAAAGGGTGAAATCTGGTGATAAATGGTTGCTGTGCTAATAAGACATGCCTGCTTGAAAGTTTGGTTTTAACACGCAATTTTAGTTCTAATTGCCGAATACCATAATTTGAATTTGCCTGGAGGCTCTAACTCAGCCAGCAGCAGGATTAGCACTCAAGCACAAATCAGGTCAAGCCGCATCAATTAAAATTAATAGTCTAAACAAAGTAACAACTATATTGCAAAGGCAGGAATAGGATTTTTTTGATCATGGATGGGCAGCTGCGACCTGCCGCTTGTAATTCCACACCATGTGGGAACTCCAGGACACTTCACATGTTTTGGCGACAAGGTGTGCATGAAGTATCTCCAGCTGCTTAAGCTCAAGCTCATGATTTCTGAGCTTGAGGGGCAGCTGGAGTCACTGAGGACCATCAGGGAGCAGGAGTGTTTCCTAGATCATACTTTCCATGAAGTGGTCACCCCACAGGCAGTAAGAGTTCAGGATAGTAGGTGGATGGTCATTCAGAAGACTAGGAAGAGGCAGGAGTTACAGGAGTCTTCGGGGTGTGTGCCAATCTCAAACGGGTACTAGGCATTGGAGACTGCTGAAAGTGACAATATACCCTGAAGGAGTGCAGTCCCAACCAGGGCACCAATGGGCAAGGGACTGAACAGGAGGGAACAGTAAAGTGTAGAAATGCATTTGTCAGAGGAGATTCCATAGTAGGGGATCAGATAGGCATTTCTGTAACCATCGTCATGAGTCCCGCATGGTGTGTTGCCTCTCTGGTGCCAGGGTAAAGGACATCACAGAGAGGGTGCAGGATATTCAGCATGGGGAAGGGAGTGAGCCAGAAGTTGTGGTACATGTTGGTACCAACAAGATAGCAAGGGCAACTGTTGCAGTCCCAAGGTCAGATTTTCAGGAACAAGGGAAGAAGTTAACGAGTAGGACCTTGAAGGGAGGGCTTCAGATTCTGAGGGCATTGGCTCCAATTCTGGGGCACAAGGCACCTATTCAAAAGTTGCACCTCAAAAAAACTGGGGCCAATGTCTTTGCGGGGAGGTTCACTATGGTGGTTGGCGAGGGTTTAAACTAAATGGCCAAGGGTTGGGCACCAGCATATCGAGGTAGAAAAGAGGAATAAGGTGCATAATGTGAGTGTTGGACAGTACCAGAGTAGGGAGTAGTTTCATCTTAGATAGGGGCAGACTGAGAAGGGCTACGAGGAATGCAAAGACAGGATACCAATGCATATATGTAAAAGGGCAAAGTGTGGTGAATAAGGTTGGTGAGCTACAAGCACAAATAGCAGTATAGGAATATGATGTAGGGGCAATAATGGTAACATGGCTTAAAAATGGTGTGGACTGGGTGCTTAATATACAAGGATATAAAGTGTTCAGAAAAGGTAGTGGGGTCAGATGATGGTACTGATTAGGGAAGACATTGGAGTGTTGGAAAGAGGGGATGTCCTTGATGGGAAAGAATCTATTTGGTTAGAGATGAGAAGCAAAAAGGGTATGATCACGCAGCTAGGGTTATTCTGTAGGCCTCCAAATAGTGAGAGAGAGATAGAGGAGCAAATCTGCAGGAAAATTGCAGAGATGTGCACGAGCTATAGAATGGTGAAATTGGTGAACTTTAATTATCCAAATATCAATTGGGATGATGTTAGAGTAAAGGGAAAGTAGAGGGAGGAACTTCTGAAATGTGCTCATGAGAACTTCCTTGATCATTATGTTCTCGGCCCAACTAGAAAGCAGGCCTTGCTGGATCTGGTGCTGGGAAATGAGGTGGACCAAGTGTCTGTGGGGGAGCACGGGTAAGATTGATCATCGTATCATAAGTTTCAGTCTTGTAATTCAGAAAAGCAATGAACAATATAAAGTAGAATGTCTAGATTAGAAGAGGGCTAATTTCAATGCAATGAGAAGGGATCTCGCCAGGATAAAATGGAAACAAAAGCTGACAGGAAACACTGTAATGGAACAATGGGTTATCTTTAAGGAAGAGATGCTTCAAATACAGGCTAGGAACATTCAACAAGGGCAAAAGGTAGGGGAACCAAAAAAATGTAGGAGATGACAAGGGAGATAAAGATTATGATGAAAAAAAGAGGGTGCATGATGTATGTATGGTAGGCTGGTCCAGAAGGTTCGAACACATGGGATCCAGGGTGAGCTAGCCAATTGGATACAAAATTGGCTTAGTGATGGGAGGCAGAGGGTGGTAGTGGAGGGTTGTTTTTCAGATTGGAGGCCGGTGACCAGTGGTGTGCCACAGGGATCGGTGCCGGGCCCTCTGTTGTTTATCATATATATTAATGACTTGGATGTGAATGTAAGGGGCATGATTAGTAAGTTTGCAGATGACACCAAAATTGGTGGTAGAGTGGACAGTGAAGAAGGTTGTCTAAGGTTACAACAGGATATAGATCAACTGGGAAAGTGGGCAAGGGATTGGCAAATGGAATTTAACGCAGACAAGTGCGAAGTGATGCATTTTGGGAAGTTAAACCAGGGCAGGACATGCACAGTGAATGGCAGGGCCCTGGCGAGTGTTGTTGAGCAGAGAGACCTTGGGGTGCAAGTACATAGTTCCCTGAAAGTGGCAACACAGGTAGACAGGATGGTGAAGAGGGCGTATGGCATGCTTGCCTTCATTGGCCGAGGCATTGAGTACAAGAGTTGGGACGTCATGTTACAGTTGTACATAACGGTTGGTTAGGCCGCATTTGGAGTACTGTGTGCAGTTCTGGTCACCGCACTACAGGAAAGATGTGATTAAGCTAGAGAGGGTGCAGAAAAGATTCACAAGGATGTTGCCTGGTTTGGAGGGTTTGAGTTATAAAGAGAGATTGGATAGGCTGGGTCTGTTTTCCTTAGAACGAAGGAGGCTGAGAGGGGACATGATAGAGGAATATAAAATTATGAGAGGCATAGACAGGATAGATAGCCAGAGTCTGTTTCCCATGGTCGGGGTGACTAAAACTAGGGGCATAGATTTAAGGTGAGAGGGAGGAGGTTTAAAGGGGATCAAAGGGGGAAGTTTTTCACACAAAGAATACTGGGTATCTGGAATAAGCTGCCAGAGGAGGTGGTGGAGGCAGGAACAGTAGCAACATTTAAGAGGCATCTGGACAGGTACTTGAATGAGCAAGGCATAGAGGGATATGGAATTAATGCAGGCAGGTGGGATTAGAATAGATAGGCATTATGGTCGGTATGGGTGGGCCGAAGGGCCTGTTTCTATGCTGTATGACTCTATGACTGTATGGCTAATTCTTCAAGTGAGAACCAGGCCAAATACAATAAATTGAGAGGGGAGGTGAAGAGGAAAATAAGACTTGCAAAGAGAAAATATGAGAATAGAATGGCAGTCAACATGAAAGGGAATTCAAAATCATCTACCGACGTGTAAACAGTAAGCAGGTAGTAAGAGGTGGAGTGGGGCCTCTTAGGGACCAAGGGGGTAATGTATGCTGAGAGGCACAGGGCTAGGCTAGAATACTTAATGAGCACTATGTATCGGTGTTTAATAAGGAAGAGGCACAGTGGTGCAGTGGTTAGCACCACAGCCTCGCAGCTCCAGCGACCTGGGTTCAATTCCGGTTACTGCCTGTGTGGAGTTTGCAAGTTCTCCCTGTGTCTGTGTGGGTTTCCTTCGGGTGCTCCGGTTTCCTCCCACATGCCAAAGACTTGCAGGTTGATAGGTAAATTGGCCATTATAAATTACCCCCAGGATAGGTAGGTGGTAGAGAAATATATGGACTGGTGGGGATGTGATAGGAATATGGGATTAGTATAAATGGGTGGTTGATGGTCGGCACAGACTCGGTGGGCTGAAGGGCCTGTTTCAGTGCTGTATCTCTTTTTAAAAAAAAATATCAGTAGAGAAGAGAGAGTAGAGACAATGGGTAGAATAAAAATTGAGAGTGGGGAGATACTTAAAAGGCTGGCTATGCTTAGGGTAGATAAGTCACCTGGTCCAGATGGCTTGCATCCCTACTTGCTATAAGAAGGGTTTTCCATAATCTTATACTCTTCCTGAGATATGGAGGAGGTGTCAGAGGATTGGAGAGTGGCAAATGTGACACCCTTATCAAGAAACGGTATAAGGACATTCCTAACAACTACAGGCCAGTTAGTTTAATATCAGCGGTGGGTAAGGTTTTAGGAACAACAATCATGAAAAACAATCAACAGGCACTTGGAGAAGTTTGAGTTAATTAAGGATAGCCAGCATGTATTAGTAAAGGCAGGTCATGCTTGAAGTAACAGATTAAGTTGATGAAGGTAATGTGGTAGATATTGTCTGTATGGATTTTAAGAAAGAATTTGATAATGTGTCGTATAAAAGGCTGCTTAACAAAATTTAGGCTCATGGAATAGGAGGGTCAATGTCCAATTGGATAGAAAATTAGCTTAGGGACTGTTACGCCAATTTCTTTTAATTCATTCATGGGATTTGGGCGTCGCTGGCCAGCCCAGCATTTATTGCTCATCCCTAATTGCCCTTGAGAAGGTGGTGGCGAGTTGCCTTCTTGAACCGCTGCAGTCCATTTGGGGTAGGTACACGCACAGTGCTGTTAGGAAGGGAGTTCCAGGATTTTGACCCAGCGACAGTGAAGGAACGGCGATATAGTTCCAAGTCAGGATGGTGTGTGACTTGGAGGGGAACTTGCAGGTGGTGGTGTTCCCATGCATTTGCTGCCCTTGTCCTTCTAGTTGGTAGAGGTTGTGCGTTTGGAAGGTGCTGACTAAGGAGCCTTGGTGCATTGCTGCAGTGCATCTTGTAGATAGTACACACTGCTGCCACTGTGCGTCGGGGGTGGAGGGAGTGGATGTTTGTAGATGGGGTGCCGATCAAGTGGGCTGCTTTGTCCTGGATGGTGTCAAGCTTCTTGAGTGTTGTTGGAGCTGCACCCATCCAGGCAAGTGGAGAGTATTCCATCACACTCCTGACTTGTGCCTTGCAGATGGTGGACAGGCTTTGGAGAGTCAGGAGGTGAGTTACTCACCTCAGGATTCCAAGCCTCTGACCTGCTCTTGTAGCCACGGTATTTATATGGCTACTCCAGTTCAGTTTCTGGTCAATGATAGCCCCTAGGATGTTGATAGTGGGGGATTCAGCGATGGTAATGCCGTTGAATGTCAAGGGGAGATGGTTAGATTCTCTCTTGTTGGAGATGGTCACTGCCTGGCACTTGAGTGGCGTGAATGTTACTTGCCACTTATCAGCCCAAGCCTGGATATTGTCCAGGTCTTGCTGCACTTCTACACGGACTGCTTCAGTATCTGAGGAGTCACGAATGGTGCTGAACATTGTGCAATCATCAACGAACATCCCCACTTCTGACCTTATGATTGAAGGAAGGTCATTGATGAAGCAGCTGAAGATGGTTGGGCCTAGGACACTACCCTGAGGAACTCCTGCAGTGATGTCCTGGAGGTCAGATGATTGACCTCCAACAACCACAACCATCTTCCTTTGCGCTAGGTATGACTCCAGCCAGAGGAGGGTTTTCCCCCTGATTCCCATTGACCTCAGTTTTGCTAGGGTTCCTTGATGCCATACTCGGTCAAATGCTGCCTTGGTATCAAGGGCAGTCACTCTCACCGCACCTCTTTGTTTGTTGAGTAAGCACCTCTGAGCTTTGCTGAATGATAATTTTATTTAATCCATTGACTGGAGATCTGAATTTATATATATATATTTTTTAAAGACAAGGGGATTGCCATGCTCACGGGAAGGGCAGCAATGAAAATACAGAACCAAACTGAAGAGTTATAATATAAAATATAAAAGAATTACTATTCCTTTAAAAAGTGGACAATGTGCTGCAAAATGGCTGCCGAAGGTCGGTCTGACTGGGCCTGTATATTCAAAGGGTCTTGCTGTCTGCTAAGGACAAAAGGATGTTTTCCAGGCTAGGAGGTGTCAATTACACCCATCCTGAAACCATCAGGAGACATTCCTGAATTGAATGGGTTCTTCTGAAACAAAGAAGGTGTGAAGTAGCCACATCCTGGGAGGGGCCATCGTCTCTGAACAGAGGCTAATGTGAGAGATTGTCACCTTAAAAGTAGCTCATTGGAGAGAGAGAGAGAGAGATCACAAGAACATCACAGAAAGGAAGTCCAGCCAGTAGCTGTGGAAAGGCCAGCCAAAACAAGAAAGGAGCCCTGCAAGAATTCTACACTTCAGCTTGGTGCAGCAGAAAATTGAAAGTGACTACCACCTCCTCTTAATATCCAGAAAATTACAAACACCGAGGCCTGCAACTTTAAAAAGAAATTGCCTGCTGAGAAGATCCAACAGGTTTACCGTGAACCCCAAACACCTACCTCACTTCAAACCACTTATCCTTTTCCTCTCTATCTATTCTTGTGTGTGCCTGTGTGGGTGTGTGTGTCAGTGAATGCATGCATGGTGCAGTTACAACTATTTCAGGAATGAATATTGCTCAATAAATAGTTTATCTTCTGTTTTAAACCTACAGGGAAACCTGTCACTGTTTGTTTATTTGACAATAAAACACAAGGAGATAAAACCCACTTGCTGTGGTCAGTTGGGAGGTGAACAGTGGGAACAAACCACACCATCGCCCACCTGGCCATAACAGGATGCATATGCATTAACCTTTGAAGGTGGCAGGACATATTGAGAGAGTGATTAGCAAAGCATATGGGATCTTGGGCTTCAAAATAGAGAAATTGAGTACAAAAGCAGGGACATTATGCTGAACATTTATAAAGATCTGGTTAGGCCCCAACTGGAGTATTGCATCCAGTTCTGGTCACCACATTTTAATAAGGATGTGAGGGTCCTTGGGAGGGTGCAGGAGAGATTTACCAGAATGGCTCCAGGGATCGGGGATTTTAGTTACAAGGTTAAGTTGGAAAAGCTGGGGTTGGTATCTTTGGAGCAAAGGAGATTGAGGGGAGATTTAATAGAGGTGTACAATATTATGACAGGCTTAGATAAGTTAGATAAGGAAAAACTATTCCTATTAATGGATCGTACAAGGACGAGGGGTCATATATTGGAGGTTTTGGGCAAGAGATACAGGGGGAATGTGAGGAAGAACTTTTTTGCACAGTTTGGGGTAATGACCTGGAACTCATTGCCCACAAGGGTGGTGGTAGCAGAGACTATCAATGATTTCAAAAGGACATTGGCTGGTCATTCGAAGGAAATAAACTTGCAGGGCTACAGGGTGGAGCGGGGGAATGGGGCAGACTGGATTGCCCAGTGGAGAGTCGGTCAACCTTATGGCCTCCTTCTATGATGTAAATGACTGTATGCATTTAAGTGTTGATTAGACACAATTTACATGGAGCAGTAGGGCCGGGATTTTGCGTGGCTGCCTGATGTGGAGAGGCATGGCATATCATGACAGATGACAGGGTTTGAGGGGTGGGGGTCAGAGGGCCCACCACCTCCTTATTGCCAAGCGACCTTCCCGAGTGTGGGGTAGGCCGACGATGGCCTTCCTGCCCAGAGGCCAATTGAGGCCCTTAAATGGCCTATTAATGGCCAATTAAAGGCCTCTTCTCATTGCCGCTGAGCTCTTACCAACGGCGGGGGAGGGGGGTGCCTCCGCCACGTGGGGAGGACGCCTTGTAACACAAGACACCCTCCCGGTGGGCTTGGGGAAGGTGTCCCTCCTCCGTGGGAAATGTGTGGCCTATGGAGGACCCCGCGGGGAACTAGTTTAGCACCTGTACCCCCTCTCCCCCTGGACTACATGACTACACCCCCAAACCCCCTCGCCAGGGCCTTCTGGATTGGCCCTGGCGAGCCTCACTCACCTTGGGTCTGGGGTTCCAGTGCTGGGCCTGGGTCTGAGGCCTCTGCAGTACTGGCAGTGGCCACCGCTCCTGGTGGCGCTGCCGATAATGCTGAGCTGCCGGCCCTGTGATTGGTCAGCAGCTCTCGGAGGTGGGATCTATGTCTTTAATGGGATGGGAATCCTGTCTCCTGAAACTTTGATCTTAAAAAACTGCAGGATTGCTCCAGGGAGGCACGAAAAGGCAGAGGTGGGCTTTCCCTTGCCTTTTCAACCTGGCGCTGAAGCCCCCTCTCCAGCACTATGGGCTGGATTCTATACAGCTGTTGACATCGTGATCCGTGGCAGGCAGGGCGGTGGGGTGCATGAAAATGTCCCCAGATGAGGCCCGCCATGGACCTCGATGCTGCCAAGGGCCAGCCCAATATTGCAGGCAGTGGCGAGGCCTCATGGCGGCCCCCATGCCTCTCAGCGACTGGACCTCAATTTAAATATTTAAATAAATTCCAATACCTGAATTAATGACTCTCTCGTTGCCTCCTAATGTCTCGCTACGACCTTTACCCTGGCAGCCAGCACTGGCCGGGGAAACAAAGCACAACACTGGTGGGAAGGGGGGAGGAGGTAAATTTCTCGGTGCGGGAGTGGGGGTGGAGGGAACGGGGTCAAATTAACGTCGTGGGTGTAGGCAATGGTGGGAAAGGTTAAAATGGAAAGTTTGTGCAGTTGGTGGGGGGAAGGCCATATGGTAAAGGTAAGTGTTTTGGGGATGAAAGGGCACATAATTAAATTAATTGTTATGGGCGGGGGCTGAGAGAGGGGCAAAAGAGATGTATTTATTTTATTTCATTTAATCTATCTTTAAATATCTAAATTTGCCAGTAGAGCTAACAGCCCTTTAAAAATGGCATCAGCGCCTGCGCGCAGGTAGCTGACGCCTATGCCAGAGATGGACAGCTGCCCCCTTCATGTGATGGTGGGGGACAGCCTGCCACAGCTATTTAAATGAACCGCCACGATTGGAATCATTTCTTTGGCCCAGCCCTGTGGGCTCCACTCACTCACTTCCACTGAAGGTAATAATGTAGTTAGCCAGGCGGTTAAGAACAAAACTGAAGCCTAATCTTTACACACTTAAAATGAGGACTGAGGTATTGCAGTCAGCCACTAACCAACAGGACAGTAAGTGCTTCTTCAATTAGCTACAGGCCCTGTATGGGCTGAAAACAAGTGGCATTATCCTATCCAGACTGAAGATGCCACTTAGTTGCTTACTGACCAAGCAGAAATCATGGAACCCTGGGCCTGCTTTATCAACCAAGTCTTCAACAGTCCATCTGCTGATACACTAAACAACACACTCCAATTGCTTTTGCAAGATCAACCTGCCATCCCACCCAACATTATTGAAGTCAAATTTGTGATCATGCAGATGTTGGATGGAAAAGCAATTGGTTCAGATAGTATTGTTATGACCGCGGTGGGAGCAACACACTGTTAATTCAGTCCTGTCGCTCCACAGGTCGCAGCATATTTCTTTAAGCTTTCCAAATCGGAAAAGCAGCCAAATTGAACACTCTGGTGTCCCCCGAATGAAGCGGATCAAACCAGGTATTTTTAGACAACAACAAATTAACTATTTATTGAAAAAACTAAAATCTTAAACACTACTAAGATAAACCTATGTCGAACGACCTTATAACTTCTTATTTAAAAATCTAACTCCCACATTCTCATACATAGACTCAAAATTAACAATAGTTCGGTTTTTAATTAGCTGGCCATTGAGAATAAAATTTAAAAAAAATAAAGTCTTTGCAAGTTACCTTCCTGATGAATGGAATCTTCCAATATAAAACAGTCAAAGGTCGCTTGAAGTCTTCAGAGTGGTCCGATGGGGAAAAAAAGACCCTCAAAGATAGGAATTCAGCAGTTTGGCTGTTGTAGCATTAAACTGTCCCTTCAGTGATGAACACAGCGAAATACCAATTATTTGCTAAGAAAGAAAAGCTTTTCTTATTTTTCTTAGGGAATTAATTCGGCTTGAAGCTTTGTAGAATTTTGAGAGGAATAACACAGCTTCTTCAGTTCAAATCCACTCAGGACTCTCTCTTCTTGTGTTACATATAGCATGACTCCCCAGTGTAGCCATGAATGTGGCCCCCTACTGGAACACTTATACATAACTAGTTCCGAGCTAATTAGTTCCTAACACTTTACAGATAGTATAACAATATGTACATATATAACACCAGGATTGGGTACTTCTCCCATCAGCACCTTGATAAAAACTGGCACTCATTCATTGATGTGATGGGAGAGTCTATCGTCATGCAAGACTTTAGTGACAGATCTTCATTTAGCAACAGCCTTTCAGTCTAACTGCAATAATCTTTATTTAATCTGATATATATCTCATATTTTTAGATATATAACGAGATTACCACAGAAGCTTTGAAGTGTGCATCTCAACCTTAATAGAAAATACAGTTCAGCCAGCTCTATCTACAGAGATAATGCTACACTGCCACAGGGCATTCTTGAGTGCCATCATGCAATATGAGACTGTTCAGTTGGGAACAGATAGGTTAAGCACCATCCTGCATTAAACAGTAATTCACTTGGTGACATCATCTGATCATAAACAGATTTCCTCCTATGGGATTACTATCCATAAATGGTGATTGCTTAGCAATAACACTTTGAATGATTGATTTAGGAAGTACTATTCTGGAAAGATTCAATTTCAAGGTAAAAGAAGAGTAACAGTTTTCATGGATGTAAAATGTTTTGATGTTGCTGTCAAACAAAATACTGTAGTTTCTCTAGAAATTGCAGAATCATCAATTCCTCTTTACCAGAAAATGTAAGGAAAGAACATAGCATTTTTCACATCTTTGCAACATATAATCACAGTTGCTTTGTAGGTAACTGTAACAACCAAATAATAACGAAAGATCCCACAAAGGGGAAGTGACGATATCATTTGTTTTGGTAGCGTTGGTTGATAGATCATTGTTGGTTAGGATAGTAGGAGAACTCCCTGCTCACCTTCATATAGTGTCATGCAATCTTTTATAATCATCTGAGCAGTTTAATACCTACATTGACACTGAAGATGGATTATATTACAGAGCCATGTTATATGGTGGCATAATGCCTCTTGTATTATTGCTCTCCTGATGCCCTGGGAACAGCACAGGTGCCATTATCTATGACTACAGAGAATATAACCTAATATCCAGTCAGACATTTGCCTTTCAGTTTGGAAGATTGGTTGCATTGTGAACTGCCTTAATATAAAAGCATTGTGACAACAGATAAGAAAGCAATGATATGCATGATACAGTGTCAGTGGTCACAGACTCACTCCACAATGAATGGCAGTCTTTTCCATTGATATTAGCCACTGGTGTGATGAAGGGAGCGTGTATTGCCATATGGGTTTGAGCAACAACCCTCTGAATGTTAGGGAATCTTGCCACAGTAAAAATCCCATGGTCTTCTCATGCTAATACTGAGCATCCCTGGCTAAACTGAAGTACTCGCCTGCTCGAGCAGCCAAAGTATCAGTTACCTTATCCAATGCATCTGTGGACAGCTGAATCATAGAATGGTTACAATGTAAAGGAAGGCCATTTGCCCGTTGAGCCCATCCTGCCTCTCTGCAAGAGCAATCCAGCTCCCCTGCCCTTTCCCCATAGCCCTGCAAATTTTTTACCTTTACAAAGCCACGATTGAATCTACATCCATCACCCATTCAGGAAAAGCATTCTGAATGATAACCACTCACTGCATAAAGAAGTTTCCTACATTACAACAGTGACCTTCAAAGGTACTTCACTGGCTGTAAAGTTCTTTGGTTGTAAAGCTCTTTTAGATGTCTGGTGGTCATGAAAGGCACTATACAAATGCAAGTCTTTTTTCAATCACCTCAAATCCATGTCCTCTGGTTCTCAAACCTTCTGCCAATGGGAACAGGTTCTCCCTATCTACTTTCTGTAGACCCCTCATGAATTTAAACACCTCTATCAAATCACCTCTCAATCTACTCTGCACAAAGGAGACAACCCAGCTTCTCCAATCTATCCGCGTAACTGAAGTCCCTTTCCCTAGAACCATTCTAATAAATCTCTTCTGCACCCTCTTTAAAGCCTTCACATCCTTGTTAAAATGTGGTGCCCAGAATTGGATGCAATACGCCAGTTGTGGCCAAGCCAGTGTTTTATAGAAGTACATCATGACATCCTTGCTTTTGTACTCTATGCCTCGATTTAAAAAACCCAGGATCCCATCTGCCTTTTTAATTGCTTTCTCAACCTGCCCTGCCACCTTCAATGATTTGCGCACCTATAACCTCAGGTTTCTCTGTTCCTGCAGCACTTTTAGAACTGTACCTTTTAGTTTACGTTGCCTCTCCTTGTTCTCCCTACCATTTTGCATGTCACTGCATCTGTGCCCTTTTGAAGTCTATCACTATCCTCTTCACAGTTCACTACACTTGTAAATTTTGTGTCATCTGTAAATTTTGAAATTGTGGCCGGCACGCCTAAGTCCAAGTCATTAATATATATCACAAAAAGCAGTAGTCCTTGTACTGACTCCTGGGAAACATCACTGTATACCTTCCCCCAGTCTAAAAATCAACCATTCACCACTACTCTGTTACTATGTAGAACTTTATCAAATGTCTTTTGAAAGTCCATATCCCGCATTGCTCTCATCAACCTTCTCTGTTACCTCATCAAAAACTCAAACAAGTTAGTTAAACGCGATTTTCCTTTAACAAATCCGTGTTGGCTTTCCTTACTTAATCCATAATTGTCCAAGTGACTGTTAATTATATCCTGGATTATTGTTTCTGAAATTTTCCCACCACCCAAGTTAAACTGACTGGCCTGTAGTTGCTGGATTTATCCTTACACCCTTTTTTCCCAATTCTCTTATTCTCTGGCGCCAGCCCTGTACTTAAGGAGGTTTTGAAGGCCAGTACCTCTGCAATTTTCATCTTTACTTCCCTCAGAAACCTAGAATGCATCTCATCCAGACCTGGTAACTTATCTCCTATAAACATAGCCAGCCTTTCCAAAACAACCTCTTTAACAATTTTTAGCCCATCCAGTATTTCAACACCTCCTCTTTCACTATGACTTTGGCAGCATCGTTATCCTTGGTAAGACAAATGCAAAGTACTCATTTAGTACCTCAGCCATGTCCATTGCCTCCATGCATAGATCTCCATTTTGGCCCCTAACCGGCCTCACCCCTTCTCTTCTTGCTCTTAGATGGCTAAGAAATGTTATAGATGGCCCCCGAGACAACATAAATGAGACCATAGTAAAGATAACTGTGAGTTCAGTAAAGCCATTGGCAGTGCAGTTGGTGTGCTGGAGCAAACTGTAGGCCAGCTTGCAGAATGTGATACAATGTAAGATCAGTTCCCTTGGGAAGCAGAGTCACCTGATGCCTTACTCTAGGATGAGATGAGGGTAGGAACCCTGAATAGGGTCTTTATCTTCTATTGGGTGGGCTCTGTGCGTGGTTTGATGATGCATCCGGTGCAGTTTACCTGCCTGGTTTCCCTCTGCTTCACCTCCTGATATTTCTTTAAGGCAGCTGGATACAGAGGTATCCACAAGGAGATTTTCAGAATCAGCAGGGTGTAATTCAAAGGTTTACAAGCTAGTTGGTCAAACATTCAAAATGAAGAAGTTCAAATGTTAAAAGTATGAGAAAATGCAGTAAATGCTTGAGAAACCAGCTTTTTATCGGGAAAAGCTAAGACAAATTGAAGGCATTTTCACGTTGTCTGTTGTACCTGAGCAAAGGACATTGCCTGTTTTATCCAGTATTTGTTAAGTAAATTGCCAATAAAGACATAGTGATAGAAAATGATCAACTTCCTGCCCCATTTATATGATGTGGCAGTGTAGCAATAGCAGATTAGTTCAATGCACGCAATTATAGAGTTTCTCTGTATAAATGCTCTAAACCACACTTTAATGTTTTTCACAGGTGCAAACACACAGGAGTGACGTAAGATAACTGCACTCCCTAGCAGGACATCTTTTTTTTTTAGAACATTACAGCGCAGTACAGGCCCTTCGGCCCTCGATGTTGCGCCGACCTGTGAAACCATCTGACCTACACTATTCCATTTTCATCCATATGTCTATCCAATGACCACTTAAGTGCCCTTAAAGTTGGCGAGTCTACTACTGTTGCAGGCAGGGCGTTCCACGCCCCTACTACTATCTGAGTAAAGAAACTACCTCTGACATCTGTCCTATATCTATCACCCCTCAACTTAAAGCTATGTCCCCTCGTGTTTGCCATCACCATCCGAGGAAAAAGACTCTCACTATCCACCCTATCTAACCCTCTGATTATCTTATATGTCTCTATTAAGTCACCTCTCCTCCTCCTTCTCTCCAACGAAAACAACCTCAAGTCCCTCAGCCTTTCCTCGTAAGACCTTCCCTCCATACCAGGCAACATCCTAGTAAATCCCCTCTGCACCCTTTCCATAGCTTCCACATCCTTCCTATAATGCGGTGACCAGAACTGCACGCAATACTCCAGGTGCGGTCTCACCAGAGTTTTGTACAGCTGCAGCATGACCTCGTGGCTCCGAAACTCGATCCCCCTACTAATAAAAGCTAACACACCATATGCCATCTGCTTCAAAGCTCTGGTGTCCATGGAAAAGGGTTGTTTGAAGACCAATTGCTGAGCAATATATTTTTACCCTGCTGAGTGTTTGCTATGTTTTACACCTTTTCAGACCACAAAATATGATTGCACTTAAAATCAAATATGTTTACAAACAAAAGGTTGTGTCAATTGACATTCGAGTGAGCTAACATGATTTCAAAAGCCACAAAATCATATTTTACTGTCTCATTGTAATGAACCACTAAGATAATAGGATGGATTTTAACTGCTGCCATCCAGCATAAAAAGGACAACAGCATCCTGGAAATGATGTTGGGTCACTCACTGTCTCATTTACACTGGCACTGCGGAAGCTGCTTTTATAGGGGTCTTTAAATGAACGGTCAGAGCACTGGCTCTTGGTAGGAGCTGAGAAATTTCTTGCCCTGCCCAACTGGAGAACTCCTTTGGAGTGAAGGTTTGGAGTGCGCAGTTCGCCAGCTCCATACAAGTCAGGCCTGGTCCTCAAAATGGCTCAGGTTTAATGGCAGCAACATTGGGTAAACAGCGAGTGTACTCCACATGCCAATTGCCTGTTTCACACCAAATTTTAAAATTGGCCACAATGAATTGTATGTACATCCAGTCAAGTGACTTCAACTTATTTGGTTTAAATTGGCAATTAATATGTAACTTTCTTCAAAGTAAGGCAATGTTCATTTTGTATAAATTTACCATGAATGCAGAAGTTACAAGCTGAGTTTAGTTCTTAGTTCACAGTTTCGAAAATTCTTTCTTCTTGGCCAAGATTGACTTCCCCACCCCCATGGTTTTTGAAAATACGATCTTGTGGTTTCTTCAAGGCTCTGGATGCAATCTTAGGCATTTATATCTGTTCCTTTGATTTAATTCCTGGAGGGAAGCCCAGTCAAAAGCATGTAAAAGGAACAGCCTGAGCATGATTTGATGAACCTCTTGAACTGCAAAATTAGAATATTAGGAGAAATGCTTCCTTTGTGCAGCCAAACAAAATTAGAAACGGAGACAAAATAATTACCACAGAATGAGCAAGTGTGGTGGGATAGATTGTCCATCTTGTTCCTTATGTCTGCCATTAGGATGTTAACTATTTCAAATTCTTCCTCCTTAAGCACAATGAGCTGCTGCTCAAGATGTTCTGTTCCCTGGTGCAGAGGAGGGTGATGGCCACAATTTGTTGGAATTAACTGAGCCAGAAAAGCTTAAAGGGAAGAATATTGAGCCTTTCTGATCTTGCTCTACAGCTGATAGCTGTTCTAAAAACAAAGGAAAAGGAGGCTCAGGTATTGAAGGAGGAATTGGCCTTGTTATAGTGATAGTGCATAATTTCTACTCATCCTCCAAGTCCTTAGGCAATGGGACTTGGGACAATTTCCTACATTAAAAAGCACTGTATAAATGCAAGATGCTGTCATTGTTGTGCAGGGCAAATGTTCCACTGATTCTGTGAAAAAAGAAGATTAATAAATTGCTTGAGCCTGGCAATATGTCAATCTTTGTCAATGACTGTTGTTTGTTTATATGGTTCCCCAAGGTTTAGTGCCCTTCTAGAATATTCTTACTATCTCCCCATATTGTGATTATTTTGTATGAAACTATGGTGATTTGATGTTCAAGACATAAACCTTAAACTTTACTTAGATGTTTAGAGTAATTGGAATTACAAGCAGTAACATTCCTTGTTCCAGTCAACACTCTGAAGGATAACTGATTATTTTTCTTCACTGGGGTCAGCTGTTCAGATACAAGGGAACCAGCTTTTCTTCTTTGACTAGTGAAAGCCAAGTACCGCTTCATCCCCATAAACTTGTCCGTATTTATTTTGTTTTTCAATCGTCCTATTTACAGCTTACTTTCCCACACTATTTGATCAGTTAGTAGAACTGATTTTATTTGCTATTTCCTCACAACTCTACTTACTCTAATAATGGCCTTCCAAAGTTCTAAACAATACACCTACTGTTTTTTCTGGGCTTATTCCAATCAGCTCTATCAATGAAATATTCTTTACATTGACTGTCAGGCTCTTTGCCAAGCTTTTCTATTACTTTAGCAAAATTAAGTGGTGAAAGAAACAGTGCTGCACATTTGTTCAATCTGTAATGTTAATATGATATGGAGGAGAAATTGGCCAAACCCTGAAAATGGGCACAAGGATCATGATTAACCCTCGCCTGTTCATTGCATTGCAGGCTGTATAGTAAATTCGTGCTGCCTGCTGCTTTACATGATTACTGCATGCAGCCAGCACTGCCTACATTGTTCATTAGCTGCACACATCAGCAGGGAGATAGAATCATAGAAAGTTTACGGCACAGAAAGAGGCCACTTGGCCCATCGTGTCTGTGCCGGCCAAAAAACAAGCCACCCAGTCTAATCCCGCCTTCCAGCATTTGGTCCGTAGCCCTGCAGGTTACGGCACTTGAGGTCCATATCCAGACACCTTTTAAATGAGTTGAGGGTTTCTACCTCAACTACCCTTTCAGTCAGTGAGTTCCAGACCCCCACCATCCTCTGGGTGAAAATAATTTTCCTCATCTCCCCTCTAATCTGTCTATCAAACACTTTAAATCTATGCTCCCTAGTCACTGAACTTTCTGCTAATGTAAATCGGCCCTTCACATGCTCTATCTAGGCCCCTCACAATTTTGTACATTTCAATCAGATCTCTTTTCAGCCTTCTATCTTCCAAGGGGAACAACCCCAGCCTATCCAATTTTTCCTCTTAGCTGCATTTTTCAAGTCCCGGCAACATCCTCGAAAATCTCCTCTGTACCCTCTCGAGTGCCATTACATCCTTTCTGTAATGAGGTGGCCAGAACTGCACACAGTACTCATGTTGTGACCTAAGCAATGATTCATACAGTTCCAGCATAACCTCCCTGCTCTTATATTCTATACCTCAGCTAATAAAGGAAAGGATTCCATATGCCTTCTCAACCACCTTATCAACCTGTCCTGCTACCTTCAGGGATCTGTGGACATTCACTCCAAGGTCCCTCACTTCCCCGATGCCTCTCAGTATTCTCCCATTAATCGCGTATTCCTTTGCCTTGTTTGACCTCCCCAAATGCATCAGCTCACACTTCTCCAGGCTGAATTCCATTTGCCACTTTTCTGCCCACTTGACCAGTCCATTGATACCTTCCTGCAGCCGACAGTTGTCCTCCTCGCTATCTACCGCACGGCCAATCTTTGTGTTGTCTGCAAACTTCTTGATCATTCCTCGTACATTTGCATCCAAATTATTGATATATACCACAAAAAACAGGGGACCCAGTACTGAGCCCTGCAGAATGCCACTGGAAGCAGCCTTCCAGTCGCTAAAACACCCATCAACAATTACCCTTTCTTTCCTGCCACTGAGCCAATTTTGTATCCACCTCGCTGCATTTCCCTGGGTCCTGTGGGCTTTTATTTTTTTTAACCAGTCTGCCATGTGGGACCTTGTCAAAAGCCTTGCTAAAATCCATGTAGACCACATCAACTGCACTACCCTCATCAATCTTCCTTGTTACTTCTTCAAACAAATTCGATCAAGTTGGTCAAACAAGATTTTCCCTTAACAAACCCATGCTAAATATCCTTGATTAATCTGTGCCCTTCTAAGTGATCGTTTATTTTGTCTCTCAGAATTGATTCCATTAATTTGCTTATTACTGAGGTTAAGCTGACTGGCCTGTAATTATTTGGTCTATCCTCGCTCTCTTTTTAAACAGAGGTACAATGTTAGCAGGCCTCCAATCCTCCGGCACCATACCTGTATCCAGTGAGGACTGGAAAATGATGGTCAGACCTTCTGCTATTTCCCCTCTTGCTTCTTTTAACAGCCTGGGGTACATTTCTACCAGCCCTGGTGATTTATCAACTTTTACGAAGGCTAATCCCATTAATACTACCCCTCTCCCTATGTTTATCACATCCAATACTTCACACCCCTCTTCCTTAGCCATAATACTTGCATCATCCCCCTCTTTTGTGAAGACAGACGCAAAGTATTCATTAAGAACAATGCCAACATCTTCCGCCCCGACACATAGGTCTTTTATGGGCCCGACTCTTTCCTTCGTTATCCTCTTACTCATTATGTATTGATAAAACATCTTTGGGTTCACCTTGATTTTGCTTGCCAATATTCTTTCATGCCTTCTCTTTTCTTTCCTAATTTCCTTTTTGATTTCACCCCTCTACTTTCTATACTGCTCTCGGTTTTCTGTAGTATTGCGTTCTCGGTGTCGGACATAAGCTTTCCTTTTCTGCCTTATCTTACCCTGTAAGCTCCTTGACATCCATGGGGCTCTAGATTTGGCCATCTCACCCTTTTTCTTTATGGGAACATGTTTACTCCGAACCCCTTGAATCTCCCTTTTGAATGCCTCCCGCTGCTCTGATACTGATTTACCTTCAAGTAGCAGTTTCCAGTCCAGTTTCGCTAAATCACTCCTCAGCTTAATAAAATTGGCTTTGCCCCAATTGAGAACTCTTACTCCTACTCTATCATTTTCTTTTTCCATAATTATGTTAAAACTGACTGAATTATGACTATTACCACCAAAATGCTCTCCCACTGCAACTCCTTCCACCTGCCCATCTTCATTTCCTAAAACTAAGTCTAAAACTAAGTCGAAAACTGCGATCAATATCATGATTGGCAGAACTACTTAAAGGCAGTCTGCACTTCTTCAAGGCGAGGTGCATGTGGCTGCAGAAGTGATGGGAGCCATTTGAAAACTGAATATGTGCTCAGATACTTTGAGCAATGGCTGAACATGCGAGTGAATGTGCACCAAGAGTTTCAAACACTGCACTGGATGTCTTAGTGGAAAAGGTGGAAAGAAGGAGAGATGTCCTATTTCCACAGCTGGGTAGCGGGCCCTGAAGACAGATGCTCAGGAAGCATTGGGGCAAAGTAGCAGCAGAGGTCAACACTAGGAGTGTTGCTCCAAGAACATGGAAGCAGTGCAGCATCAAGTTTAATGATCTCACACGATTTGTCAGTGTCAGTGAGTTCACCCTCAAATGGCACATCCTACCAACTGCACCACTAGCCTCATACACTGCTAATTTCACTACACCCCCATCACAATCCAACCAACAATCTCTATCAATTAGTATTCAAGCCTATAATTCATATGCTTTACCACACCCTCACACACTAAGCACTGTTTCAAGCTGCACAACTACAACTTACAGCTCACACACAATGGCAACTATTCAAGCATTACAGACACATCACCAAAATAGATTGCACAAAGTTCCCGGGCAAACCCTTTCTTGCAGGAGAAGGTTGTGCATAACTCCAGGCAGAGCAAAAAACTGGAGGAGGACAAGCATGCCTGCAGGAGACAGGCCTGCCCATTATGGGAAGGGACATTACTGAGGCTCTGGCCATTAGTGGCACAAAAGCAATCGATGAAGAGGATATCAGCATCCCTAATCCTCCTTCATTCATTCTGCTTCTCCCTCATATCTCAATCTCTTCTAACTGCAAGACTACACCTTCTTCTGGCAGGGCAGGGATCCTGAAGAACTAAGACAGCATGGAGTGGGCTTCACCATCAGAAACTCCTTGCTCAGCATGATAGAGCCTCCCTCAAATGGCTCGGAATGCATACTGTCCATCCGACTGCTCACCACCTCTGGCCCAGTACACCTATTCAGCATCTATGCTCCAACACTCTGCTCCCCACCTGAAGCTAAAGATCAGTTCTACGAGGAACTCCATAACATCATTAGCAGCATCCCCAACACCGAACACCTATTCCTGCTGGGGGACTTTAATGCCAGGGTTGGGGCCGACCATGACTCATGGCCCTCCTGCCTTGGGCGCTATGGCGTTGGAAGAATGAATGAGAACGGGCAGAGACTGCTTGAGTTGTGTACCTATCATAACCTCTGCATCACCAACTCGTTCTTTCACACTAAACCCTGTCACCAGGTTTCATGGAGGCACCCAAGATCGCGTCGTTGGCACCAGCTAGACCTCATTGTCACAAGGCGAGCCGCCTTAAACAGTGTTCAAATCACATGCAGCTTCCACAGTGCGGACTGTGACACTGACCACTCCCTGGTGTGCAGCAAGGTTAGACTCAGACCAAAGAAGTTGCATCATTCCAAGCAGAAGGGCCACCTGCGCATCAACATGAGCAGAATTTCTCACCCACAGCTGTTACAAACATTTCTAAATTCACTTGTGTCAGCCCTTCAAAACACTCCCACAGGGGAAGCTGAGACCAAGTGGGCCCACATCAGAGACGCCATCAATGAGTCAGCTTTGACCACCTACGGCAAAAGTGCGAGGAGAAATGCAGACTGGTTTCAACCTCATAATGAAGAGCTGGAACCTGTCATAGCCTCTAAGCGCATTGCACTGTTGAACTACAAGAAAGCCCCCAGCGAGTTAACATCCGTAGCACTTAAAGCAGCCAGAAACACTGCACAAAGAATAGCCAGGCGCTGCGCAAACGACTACTGGCAACACCTATGCAGTCATATTCAGCTGGCCTCAGACACCGGAAACATCAGAGGAATGTATGATGGCATTAAGAGAGCTCTTGGGCCAACCATCAAGAAGATCGCCCCCCTCAAATCTAAATCAGGGGACATAATCATTGACCAACGCAAACAAATGGACCACTGGGTTGAGCACTACCTAGAACTGTACTCCAGGGAAAATGTTGTCACTGAGACTGCCCTCAATGCAGCCCAGCCTCTACCAGTCATGGATGAGCTGGACATACAGCCAACCAAATCGGAACTCAGTGATGCCATTGATTCTCCAGCCAGCGGAAAAGCCCCTGGGAAGGACAGCATTACCCGTGAAATAATCAAGAGTGCCAAGCCTGCTATACTCTCAGCACGACATGAACTGCTATGCCTGTGCTGGGACGAGGGAGCAGTACCTCAGGACGTGCGCGATGCCAATATCATCACTCTCTATAAAAACAAAGGTGACCGAGGTGACTGCAACAACTACCGTGGAATCTCCCTGCTCAGCATAGTGGGGAAAGTCTTTGCTCGAGTCGCTCTAAACAGGCTCCAGAAGCTGGCCGAGCGCGTCTACCCTGAGGCACAGTGTGGCTTTTGTGCAGAGAGATCGACCGTTGCCATGCTGTTCTCCCTTCGTCAGATACAGGAGTAAAGCCGCGAACAACATATGCCCCTCTACATTGCTTTCATTGATCTCACCAAAGCCTTTGACCTCGTCAGCAGACGTGGTCTCTTCAGACTACTAGAAAAGATTGGATGCCCACCAAAGCTACTAAGTATCATCACCCCATTCCATGACAATATGAAAGGCGCAATTCAACATGATGACTCCTCATCAGACCCCTTTCCTATCCTGAGTGGTGTGAAACAGGGCTGTGTTCTCGCACCCACACTTTTTGGGATTTTCTTCTCCCTACTGCTTTCACATGCGTTCAAGTCCTCGGAAGAAGGAATTTTCCTCCACACAAGATCAGGGGGCAGGTTGTTCAACCTTGCCCGTCTAAGAGCGAAGTCCAAAGTACGGAAAGTCCTCATCAGGGAACTCCTCTTTGCTGACGATGCTGATTTAACATCTCACACTGAAGAGTGCCTGCAGAGTCTCATCGACAGGTTTGCGGCTGCCTGCAATGAATTTGGCCTAACCATCAGCCTCAAGAAAATGAACATCATGGGGCATGATGTCAAAAATGCTCCATCCATCAATATTGGCAACCACGCTCTGGAAGTGGTTCAAGAGTTCACCTACCTAGGCTCAACTATCACCAGTAACCTGTCTCTAGATGCAGAAATCAACAAGCACATGGGAAAGGCTTCCACTGCTATGTCCAGACTGGCCAAGAGAGTGTGGGAAAATGGCGCACTGACACGGAACACAAAAGTCCGAGTGTATCAAGCCTGTGTCCTCAGTACCTTGCTCTATGGCAGCGAGGCCTGGACAACGTATGTCAGCCAAGAGCGACGTCTCAATTCATTCTATCTTCGCTGCCTCCGGAGAATACTTGGCATCAGGTGGCAGGACCGTATCTCCAACACAGAAGTCCTCGAGGCGGCCAACATCACCAGCTTATACACACTACTGAGTCAGCGGCGCTTGAGATGGCTTGGCCATGTGAGCCGCATGGAAGATGGCAGGATCCCCAAAGACACGTTGTACAGCGAGCTCGCCACTGGTATCAGACCCATCGGCCGTCCATGTCTCCGCTTTAAAGACGTCTGCAAATGCGACATGAAATCCTGTGACATTGATCACAAGCCGTGGGAGTCAGTTGCCAGCGTTTGCTAGAGCTGGCGGACAGCCATAAAGACGGCGCTAAAGTGTGGCGAGTCGAAGAGACTTAGCAGTTGGCAGGAAAAAAGACAGAGGCGCAAGGAAAGAGCCAACTATGTAACAGCCCCGACAATCAAATTTTTCTGCAGCACCTGTGGAAGAGCCTGTCACTCTATAATTGGCCTTTATAGCCACTCCAGGCACTGCTCCACACACCACTGACCACCTCCAGGCGCTTACCCATTGTCTCTCAAGATAAGGAGGCCAAAGATGAAGATAATCCTCCTTCTTTCATTCTGCTTCTCCCTCATATCTCAATCTCTTCTAACTGAGAAGCTGCAGATGGTGTAAGCACATACTTATTACTACCGCCTCTCTCGACACTACAACCCAATCCTTGTCCCTTTTGAATTTCAGATACCCAAGAATTGGAACCTGCCCAGTCAGTGGAGCAGGAGGAAAAAGAAAATGAAAATGTACAGATACAAACATTCGATCTTACACTCACAGCCATCAGCTCAGACAGTGGCACTGTGCTTATCTTAGAGACTATAATACAGGAGCTATCTGCATGTTGTCAGGTAAACCCCCCACGTGTCAAGACTGAGGCACACATTATTTCGTCACATGAACATTAAAACTTAAAATTACAAGACCCTGACTGGAAGGACATTTGCTTAATACTGGCAGTGTTGGAACAATGGGCACCCAGTCGTTGCTTTCCCAATACACAGAAGAAGTGGTCAGACCAGTTTTAGTCACATGACTAACTGGCGGTTGCAGAGAATTTGAACTTCCAACAAAGGATTTGAACTCAGACAAAGCCGTGTGCTCATGGAGTGAAGCTCTCTCCTGGAACTGAAGCAAGAATCACCTCCTCTCATGTCTGCCTGCCTCCATCTATTCCCCACGGAACTGAATCTTGTGAAGACATGTAAACTCAGAGAGAGAAAAATCTCCTATGTGAACAAGGTTTATGAAGAATACTGGGCCCCAACGAAACACAAGACCATATCTTCAATCAAAGACTACAATGAGCTCGAGAAACAATAACAAGATATTGCCTCAAACAGTTCTACTTATCTTTTCTTCTGCTCTTTTCTGTCTCTGTTTGCATATGTGTATCGCATGTGCATGCTAGTATGGGCACGTCATATATCAGTCAGCATTAACCGGATTAGAATTTAAGTTTAAGGTTTAATAAATTTCATCTTTCTTCTTTAAACAAAAGAAAGCCGGTTTGTGTCCATTTCTTTGCCTTAAAATTGGAAAGTTGTGAACAAGAATTTACAAAGGGGGAGCTCGAAACACAGTGTGTTTAAAATTAAACCCTGTTACAATAAGACCAGGTGAAGATAGTAACAGACACCTAGACATCTTTCGCAGCTGGTCGTAACCACATGGTGAGACAAGTGGCACAAGTACGCAGGACCCAGGTGGGGAGAACAGATAGTGTAGTTGCCAACTTACCCAAGGGCGAGGTCACATACTAGCTCTGCTGCAAGGATTCAGATGACGATTTCAATGGGTCAGGCTACAGAAGATGTAAAAGGTGTCGCTATGGGTACCCGCATGTGTCCCAGTTATGCCTGTCTTTTTGTGGGATATGTCGAGCATTCTTTGTTCCAGTCCTACTCAGGCCCCCTCCCCCAACTCTTTTTCCGGTACATTGATGACTGTATCGGTGCCGTTTCCTGCTCCCGCCCCGAACTAGAAAACTTTATCAACTTTGCTTCCAATTTCCACCCTTCTCTCACCTTTACATGGTCCATCTCTGACACTTCCCTTCCCTTCCTCGACTTCTCTGTCTCCATCTCTGGGGATAGGTTGTCTACCAATATCCATTATAAGCCCACTGACTCCCACAGCTACCTCGACTACACTTCTTCACACCCTACCTCCTGTAAGGACTCCATTCCATTCTCCCAGTTTCTCCGTCTCCGACACATCTGCTCTGATGATGCTACCTTCCATGACGGTGCTTCTGATATGACCTCCTTTTTCCTCAACCGAGGATTTCCCCCCACTGTGGTTGACAGGGCCCTCAATCGTGTCCGACCTATTCCCCGCACCTCTACCCTCACTCCTTCCCCTCCCTCCCAGAACCGTGACAGGGTTCCCCTTGTCCTCACTTTTCATCCCACCAGCCTCCATATCCAAAGGATCATCCTCCGCCATTTTCGCCACCTCCAGCGTGATGCCACTACCAGTCGCATCTTCCCCTCCCTTCCCCTGTCAGCATTCCGAAGGGATTGTTCCCTCCGCGACACCCTGGTCCACTCCTCCATTACCCCCACCACCTCGTCCCCGTCCCAGGGCACCTTCCCCTGCAATCGCAGGAGGTGTAATACCTGCCCATTTACCTCCTCTCTCCTCACTATCCCAGGCCCCAAACACTCCTTTCAGGTGAAGCAGCGATTTACTTGTACTTCTTTCAATGTAGTATACTGTATTCGCTGCTCACAGTGTGGTCTCCTCTACATTGGGGAGACCAAGCGCAGACTGGGTGACCGCTTTGCGGAACATCTCCGCTCAGTCCGCAAGCAGGACCCTGAGCTTCCGGTTGCTTGCCATTTCAACACTCCCCCCTGCTCTCATGCTCACATCTCTGTCCTGGGATTGCTGCAGTGTTCCAGTGAACATCAACGCAAGCTCGAGGAACAGCATCTCATCGACCGATTAGGCACACTACAGCCTGCCGGACTGAACATTGAGTTCAATAATTTCAGAGCATGACAGCCCCCCATTTTACTTTCATTTTTAGTTATTTTTTCTTCCTTTTTTTTT
The DNA here is from genome assembly GCF_036365525.1 of Heterodontus francisci. Classification (NCBI taxonomy): domain Eukaryota; kingdom Metazoa; phylum Chordata; class Chondrichthyes; order Heterodontiformes; family Heterodontidae; genus Heterodontus; species Heterodontus francisci. The sequence goes on from NC_090372.1 coordinate 87,578,366, forward strand.
GCATTCCTTTTTACATTTTTTACAATCTTTTTTTGCATTTATTTCATTTCATCTTAGTTTGTTCAGTTTGCTTACCCACTGTTTTTTTCAGGTTGTTTTTCTTCAGGTTTGCACTTGCTGCTGTTCAATATTCAGTGTATTCACACCTAATCTGTACTAATGCTTTGTCTTTCAACACACCATTAACATATTGTTTGCCTTTTCTCCGTGACCTTTTGGTCAGCTATGTGGCCTGGTCCAATCTGCACCTTCTCCTTTGTTATCTCTTGCCCCACCCCCACTTCACTTGTTTATAATCTGTGACTTTTCTAATATTTGTCAGTTCCGAAGAAGGGTCACTGACCCGAAACGTTAACTCTGCTTCTCTTTCCACAGATGCTGCCAGACCTGCTGAGTGATTCCAGCATTTCTTGTTTTTGTTACAGAAGATGTTTGATGTGTTTACATAAGCAAATGCTTGGTGCACTGGAAAGCCTGCCAGTAAGCTTGTGCTCAATGTTGAGGAGCATGGAGGTGTCCAGAAATAACTTGGAACAGAGCTTGGAACCAATCCTTTCCAACATGGTGGTCACCTTCTTCATCACACCTGAAGAATTCAGCATGATGCAGTATCTGATGGCTGTGTCACATCTTCGACTGCAGCACAAGCAGCTTACGTCAAAGGTTGCGTGCTACAATGGAAACTCAGACTGCTGCCCTCATGGCTGTAGATTACAGCATGCAAAGCAGCATGAAAGTTAGCAGCCTTCCACCACCAAGGCTGTAGCCACTGAGGAAGTCCCTCATAGGAGCACCAGGATAGGCAAAGGCACACAAAGACATGCACTGAGGGAATGTGATCGTCTGATTAGTTTATTTCTGTATACATTATGTCATGATTGAAATTCTATATTTGGATTGGAATGTGCAGTTTCTAGTGGTTTTTATTCTTGTTTTGTCAGAAAGTGGACGATGTGATGGTCAGTGGTAGATGAAAGGTAAAGAGTGTGGGACTGTTGGTGAATAGGGAGATGTGATTGAGGTTACTGGTATCAGATTAATAATTTCATCACGTAGAACTGGACAGAAAGGGACTGTCTATGTCGTAGCTTCCCTTCCTCTTCCTGTTCCTCCACTTCCTGCTGCACTTCCTTTTCCTCTTCCTCTTCCTCTTTCTTGTGCTCCTGCTCCTCAGCTTCTCGCCTGATAGCTGGTGGCAAGCGCTGTTCCCTCCTAATGGCATGGTTGGACAGCATGCAACATATAACACAAATCTTGATACCTGCTCAGCTGAGTACTGCAGGGCTCCTCCAGAGTGGTCCAGGCAGTGGAAATGTTGCTTCAGGGTGACAATGGTGTGCTCTATAATATTTCTTGTGGCAGCATGGCTGTCGTTGTAGGCCTGCTGTGCATTTATTGGCATTTATTGCAAGGGGAATCAAATACAAAATAGGGAAGGTTTAATGCAGCTGTGCAGGACCTTGATGAGAGTGCATCTGGAGTACTGTGTACAGTTTTGGTCTTTTTATTTGAAAAAGGATATAATTGCATTAGAAGCAGTTCAGAGAAGGTTCACGCGATTCTTTCCAGTGATGAAGTGCTTACCTTATGAAGAAAGATTGAACAGGTTGGGCATTTACCCGTTGGAGTTTAGAAGAAACATCTAAGATCCTGAGGGGACTTGATAGAGTAGATACCGGGAGGATGTTTCCTCTTGTGGGGGAGATTAGAACGGGAACATAGTTTAAGAATAAGAGGCTTCCCTTTTAAGACAGAGATGAGGAGAAATTTTGTTTCTAAGAGGGTCGTTAGTTTGTAGAATTCCCTTCCCCAGAAAGCAGCGGAGGCTGCGGCACTGAATTTATTCAAGGCTGAGTTAGATTTTTGATAGACAAGGGAGCCAACGGTTATCGCAGGCAGAGAGGAAAGTGGAATTGAGACCACAACCAGATCAGCCATTATCTTATTGAATGGCGAAGCAGACTCGAAGGGCCGAACGGCCTCCTCGTGCTCCTAAGTCCTATGTTTCTATGTTCCATGCGTGCATGGGTTCCAGACTGGCGTCATGAGTCATGCAATGTGTGGATAGCCCTGGTTGTTCAGTATCTAGCCTTTGATTTGCCATGGTGAATCAAATACAGGCCAATACAGAGAACTGCCGCAGAGTGAAGGAATCGTGACAACTGCCAGGAGAACAGGCATGATGCATGATGCACTTTCTGTGGTCACACACTGGCTGCATATTGAGGGAGTGGAATCCCTTTTGGTTCATGAAAATAATAGAGTTGACATCAGGCACAAGTAGGGCAATGTGCGTGCAGTCAATGGCACCTTGTAACATGGGGAAGCCTGCAATCCTCAACTTCACTCCACCTGCTTATCACTGGCAAGAGGGAATGAGACAAAGCCTTTTCTCTGTGTATAGAGAGCCTTCCTTATGCAGCAGTGTCCTGCAAACTGCGAGATGTTGCTGATATCTCCAGCAGCAGCCTGGAAGGAGCCAAGTGCACAAATGTTCAGAGCCACAGTCAACCTTCACAGCCACAGACAATGTGATCCTTGCCCTGCTTTGAAGCTTCAGTTGTGGCTGTAGCAGTTGGCAGATTTCAGTCACAACCTCTTTATTGAAGCAACGATGTCTCAAGCATTGGTCATTCGTGAAGTTGAGGTAAAGGAATTGCTCTTTAAAAGTGCATATGGCTTCCTATTAAGAATCCTTCATTTTCTCCTCTATTATCATGTAATGTAGGGTTGTTACTGGGCAGAATATGTAAATAGTCTGTGAGTGTCATCACAAGAAGCGATATAACAGAATTTGTACAGAACCTTGTGTCGAGTGTTAGTGGAAGCCATAGATGTCAGATGTCAGATGTCAGATGTATGTAAATAAACTCCTGTTTCTGTAACCGTCAATCTCTTAGATATCCTGTTCTAAGCCGTAATAGCATCAGAATATTATACGGTGGCAGCGGTAAACTGAAGAAGGAATGGAAAAAAATCACTGCCCTTACTTCGGAAAACTAACTGGACTGAACCAAGCAGAGGCGTGGCCGAAATGGGTCTGAAGGTTCGTTAGGTACCATACTGCATCAGGTCTCATGCAGAAGTCAGACAAGGAGTAGCTCAGTATGTTATTATATGCCATGGGGGAATGTGCAGACGACAGCCTCATGATGAAGAAAAAGTTACATATGAGGAGATCATTAAGGCTCTGGAGTCATACCTTAAGGTAAGGAAAAATGTAATCGGCGAGTGTGCCAAATTCAATAAGTGTTCTCAGCAGAGAGGAGAATGCATTTGCTAGAAGAGTTAATTGGAGATAGGATCATGGTTGGAGTGGCAGACGGCGCTCTCTCGGATCACCTGCAGTCGAGGGATGATCTTACATCAGTCAAGGTGATTCAGTTAAGCAGGCAAGCAGAGGTTAGAAAATGTGCTGTTGTTCGAGGGGATAGGGCGAGTCCGTTCTCGAAAGTAGCAGACTCCATTGAATACTTAAAGAAAGCAAAGGCGAAAAATAGTGGTCAAAGCCAGGAAAGATGGGAAGAGCATCTAGAGGCAGAAGCATCGCATTGCAGTAGGTGTGGTCGAGTGAGGCACTGGTGGGAAAATTGCCCAGCTAGAGAAGCGGAGTGTTTTGTATGTAAAAGGAGGGGACACTTCCAATTGGTATGCTGCAGCAAGAAACCAGGACTGCAAAATAGAAAAGACAAATACAAAGAAAATAAAAAAGTTCATGAAGAAAGAATATACAATTTGTTGAATTACTGTTTCTCAGAGAAATCCACAGAGTAAGTGAAGATTCCTGGACGGCAGAGATTCTTGTAGGAGGCTATCAGTCAAGATTCAAACTGGACACCGGAGCAGCAGTTTCAATACTGGCAGACACGAAACTGTGGTTGAAGAAAATAAGCATTAGGCCTACAGGTAAAAAAAAGGATGGACCTGGAGACATCAACTTGAAGGTCATAGGAGAGTTGAAAATGATTCTGAGTTACCAGGGAAAAGAAATTCCTGAAATATATATTATCAAGAATTAGAATTACTTGCTATTAAGCAGAAAAGCTTGCATAGATCTACTGTTACTATGCAGAGTTGAAGAGCTTAAAGGTACAGAGGAACAGCCAAGCAATTTTAGGGCTGAATTCCCGAAATTATTCAAAGGATTGGGAAAACTAAAAGCAGCCTACCACATCACTTTAAAAAAGGATGCAGAACCATTGTGTTTATATATACTGAGAAAAGTTCCACAGCCACTCCTAGAGAAAGTTAAGTAAGGAATCGAGTTAATGACCAAACAGTTACAAAGCCTACTGGATGGTGCTCAGGTATGGTTCCAGCGAAGAAACCAAATGCGTCCACTTGAATTGTGTAGACCTGGTGAGTCTTATAGTTGAATAAGGCAGTAGAGAGAGAAATATATCCAATGTCATCAGTGGGTGAGAGTCTGGCAAAGCTAAGGAAAAGCATGATTTTCATTAAATTAGATGCTGACAGCGGATTTTGGCAAGTACCTTTGGATGAAGAATCTAAACTATTAACGACTTTTATAACACCATTTGGAAGTATGTTCAAATGCATGGTCATATCTTCGTATTCTGTTTTAACAGATTAATGTTTGGAATTACATCAGCCCTGGAAATTTTCCAAAGAACAGTGTCCAGAATCCTGGAAGGATTAAATGGGATTATCTGCCACATGGATGACGTGTTGACCCAATGTGCAAGTCAGCAGGAACATGATGCAAGAGTGCGAGCAGTGCTGCAGAGATTGCAGGAAGCAGATCTAACATTGAATACAAAATGTATCTTTTCAGAACAAATGGTGAGATTTCTAGGTCATATTATTGATGGATCAGGCATCAGAGCAGACCTTCAAAAGATGGAAATCATAAAAGACTTTTCTGAGCCTAAAAACATCAGAGTTGCAAAGGTTTATGGGCATGGTCAATCAGGTGGGAAAGTTTCAGCCGAATCTAGCTATGATAAATGAACCACAATGACAGTTATTAAAGAATGACAAGGCCTGATGTTGGAGCGAGGTCCAGCAAGAATCTTTTGAAAAAAACAAGAAGATGTTACTTTCTTTAAAAGTATTAGCACATTATGACCCAAAGTTACCAACCATTATAACAGCGGATGCATCAGCAACAGGGCTAGGTGCAATCTTGTTTCAGGTACAAAGCGATGGGAGTCACAGGCCTGTATATTTTGCATCTCATTCATTAACAGAAACAGAGCAAAGCTGCACAGTGTCATGCAGGCCCCCACATGCCAAGACTGAGGCACACATTATTTCGCCACATGAACATTAAAACTTTAAACTGTGGCTGGGAAGAAAAGAGGGCCTATCACAAGGAATTGCCAATCCCCTGAATGGAAAGACATTTGTATGCTAGCAGACAGTGTTGGAACAAGGGATCCAGTCCTTACTTCCCCAATACACAAGTGGTCAAACCAATTTTGTCACATGACTAATTGACTTGGAGTTTTTTTTAATTTTGAACTTTCTGAGAAAAAGAAACCCAGAAAGCTGTTTGCTCCTGGACTGAGAACACCCCTCTCCTGTCTGCTGCCATCTCTTTCTCATGGAGTGGAAGACCCATTGAAGACACGTGAACTCAAAGAGAGAAAAGTCTCCTATGTGAACAAGGGTTAAGAAGAATACTGGGCCCCAACGAAAAGTAAGAGCTGTCCATAATCAAAGACTCTATGGCGAGCTGGAAACGCAGAAACAGTAACAAGAAAGCCCCCTTCAGAGATTGCCTGAAACCTCTCTACTTTATTTTTATCTGCTCTTTTCTGTCCCTATTTGCATGTTGGTATCGCATGTGCATGCCAGCATGGGCGCGTCGTATATCCATCGGCATTAACCGAATTAGTGTTTATGTAAGTTTCATAAATTTCGCTTTTCTTTTATAAACCTAAGAAAATCTGGTGTGCTCATTTCTTTGCCTTATAATTGGAAAGTGGTGAACAAGGATTCACCTAAGGGGAGCTCAAAACACAACGTCTTTAAAAAAATCAAACCCTTTTACAATAAGACCAGGTGAAGACAGTAAAAGACCCCTAGATACATTTCTCACCTGGTTGTAACAGCAGTCATAGAAAAGGAAGCATTGGCAGCAACTTGGGCATGCGGGAAATTCTCTATGTGCTAGGTCTTCAATTTAAGATTGAAACAGATCACAAACCAATACTAAACTCTACTAAGTACAAAAGAACTAGAAAAGTTACCTCCAAGAGTACAGACATTTAGATTAAGATTAATGAGATTTGGTGCTAAAACCGAATATGTTCCTGGGAAACAGCAGATAACAGCAGATGTGTTATCACGCATTTCATCAGCAGGACCTGAAAAGGACAAGATTTTATTTCTTGATGAAGTAGAAGTGTTTGCTCTAACACTGACAGAGAATTTACCTGCTATAACTCAGAAATTGAGCAAAATCAGGAAGGCTCAAAAAGATGAAGTATATGCAGCAATCAAAGAATATTGTTTGCATGAATGTACATGCCACATAACCCAGTGTTAAGGCAATATTATAAGCAACGGGGACAAGTGAGCATTGTCGATGATTTGTTGATATTTGATGAGAGATTAGTTATCCCCAGGATACTAACATTAGAGATCTTGGAAAGATTACACAAAGGACATTTGGGAATTACAAAGTGCAGAGCCAGGGCAAGACAGTCAGTATGGTGGCCTGGTATTTCGAAAGAAATTGAAGAGGTGATATCGAGGTGTATCATGTGTGCTATCAAATGTCATGAAATGAAGGAGCCACTAATGTCATCATCTTTTCTGTCTAGACTATGGGAGAGTCTAGCTATGGATCTTTTCAAGCATAAGGATAAGATATTCTTAATCGTTGATTACTATTCGAGGGAGGTTGAAGTGAATCAACTACAACGTCACAGTTCAGAAGCTGTAATCACTTCCTTGAGAAAAATCTTTGCCACGCATGGAATCCCAGGTATGATGATTTCTGACAATGGGCCAGAATTTGAGAAAGAATGCTTCTGAGAGTTGACAGAAGCATATGGCTTTACTCACATCATCAGTTCGCTGAGATATCCTCAGGCTAATGGCAAATCAAGGAGAGCTATAAGGACAGTGAAATCTTTATTAAAAAAGAATGAAGATCTTCAAAGTTATCGATTGACACCACTTCAGAATGGTTCAGCCCTATGCCAATTATTGATGGGAAGAAGGTTGAGAACACAACTTCCTATATTTCCAAGAACACTCAAACCACAAGTGAGTGCAGAAGACTTGAAAAAATGAGGGAGAGAGAGGATAGAGAAAGATCCATTCAATCAGAAAATTATGACAGATGTCACATAACCAAAAACTTGACAGACATACAACCTGGAGAATCAGTTTGGGTTAGAGATCAGAGAAGGTTTGGAGAAGTGACATTCGAAACTGGCAGCACAGACATCAAATCATTGTTGCACATCGATTGCTATCATAATCTACCTGCTCTGCATGCTGCTGGTGTTTTTTAGATGCACACCCCTTCACCAATATGGTGCCCTCTGCACTTCCCATTGGAAATGTGCACGAGCATCTTGAATGCCATTTTTAAGATTTAGGAGGCCGCACACCACCTAAATATGGGGCTACAGAGCCTAATTTCTCTCCCTCTAGCCACTGAAATTACTTTGCAAGGTGTGATTGGTGATTGTTATATTGCATCATAGAATCATAGAAAGGTTACAGCACAGAAGGCAGTCACTTGGCCCGTTGTGTCTGTGTGGCTCTCTGCAAGACTGACTCCACTAGTCCTAATACCCGGCCTTTTCCCATAGTCCTACAAATTTTTCTCTTCAGGTGCTTATCCAATTCCCTTTTGAAAGCTACAATTGAATCTGCCGTCACCACACTCCCAGGCAGTGCATTCCCAATTCTAACCTCTCACTGCATAACAAAGCCTTTCTTCATGTCTTCATGCTTTTTCTTCACCTTAAAATCGGTGACCTCTGGTTCTCAACTTTTCAGCCAATGGGAACAGTGTCTCCCTATATACTCTGTCCAGACCCCTCATGATTATGAACACTTCTATCAAATCTCCTCTCAACCTTCTCTTCTCGAATGAGAATGACCACAGCTTCTCCAATCTATCCACAAGCCCCTCATCCCTGTAACCATTCTTGTAAATCTTTACTGCACACTCTCTAGTCTCCACATCCTTCTTAAGATGCAGTGCCCAGAGTTGGACACGATACTCCAGTTGAGGCCAAACCAGTGTTTTATAAAGGTTCATCATAACTTTTCCTTGCTTTTGTTCTCTGTGTCTCAATTTTAAAGCCCAGGATCCTGTATGCCTTTTTACCCACTTTCTCAACCTGCCCTGCCACCTTCAACGATTTGTACACATATACCCCCAGGTTTCTATTCAAGAAAGGAGGGAGACAAAAATTAGGAACCAAAGGCTAGTTAGCCTAACATCTGTCATTGGGAAAATACTAGAATTCATTATGAAGGAAGTAGTAGCAGGACATTTAGAAAATCATAATGCAATCAGGCAGTCAACATGGTTTTATGAATGGGAACTCGTGTTTGACAAATTTATTAGAGTTCTTTGAGGATGTAAAAATCAAGATGGATGAAGGGGAACCAGTAGATGTACTGTATTTAGATTTCCAAAAGGCATTTGATAAGGTGCGACACAGAAGGTTACTACACAAGATAAGAGCTCATGGTGAAGGGGGTAATATATTTGCATGATAGAGGATTGGCTAACAAACAGGAAACAGAATTGAATAAATGGGGCATTTTCAGGTTGGAAAAATGTAACTAGTAGAGTGCCACAGGGATCAGTGCTGGGGCCTCAACTATTTATGATCTATATTAATGACTTGGATCTAGTCTTTCCTAAAGTGTGGTGCCCAGAACTGGATGCAGTAATCGAGCTGAGGCCAAACTAATGTCTTATACTCGTTCAATATAACCTCCTGGCTCTTGTACTCTATGCCCCTTTTTTTTATTCATTCATGGGATGTAGGCGTCACTGGCTAGGCCAGCATTTATTGCTCATCCTTAATTGCCCTTGAAAAAGTGGTGAGCTGCCTTCTTGAACCACTGCAGTCCTTGGGATGTAGGTACACCCACAGTGCTGTGAGAAGGGGAGTTTCAGGATTTTGACCTAGCAACAGTGAAGGAACAGAGATATAGTTCCAAGTCAGGATGGTGTGTGGCTTGAAGGGGAACTTGCAGGTGGTGGTGTTCCCATGCATCTGCTGCCCTTGTCCATCTAGGTGGTAGAGGTCACGGGTTTGGAAGATTCTGTCGAAGGAGCCTTGGTGCATTGCTGCAGTGCATCTTGTAGATAGCAAACATTGCTGCCACTGTGCGTGGTGGTGGAGGGAGTGAATGTTGAGGGTGGTGGATGGGGTGCCAATCAAGCGGGCTGCTTTATCCTGGATGGTGTTGAGCTTCTTGAGTGTTGGAGCTGCACCCACCCAGGCAAGTGGAGAGTATTCCATCACACTCTTGACGTGTGCCTTGTAGATGGTGGGCAGGCATTGGGGAGTCAGGAGGTGAGTTACTCGCCGCAGAATTCCCAGTCTCTGACCTGCTCTTGTATCCATAACATTTATGTGGCTGGTCCAGTTCAGTTTCTTGTCAATGGTGATCCCCAGCATGTTGATAGTGGGGATTCAGTGATGGTAATGCCATTGAGTATCAAGGGGAGATGGTTCGATTCTCTCTTGTTTGAGATGGTCATTGCCTGGCACTGGTGTGGTACAAATGTTATTTGCTACTTGTCAACCCAAGCCTGGATGTTATCCAGGTCTTGCTGCATATGGACATGGGCTGCTTCAGTATCTGAGGAGTCACAAATGGTGCCAAACCCTGTTAATAAAGCCTAGCATACTGTATACTTTATTAACGACTCTCTCAACCAGTCCTACCACCTTCAATGACTGATGTAAAAATATGCATATATACATACAGGCCCCTCTGCTCCTGCACCCCTTTTAGAGTTGTATCCTGTATTTTATATTGTCTCTCCAGGTTCTTCCTACCAAAATGAATCACTTCACATTTCTCTGCATTGACTGTCATCTGCCACTTATCCGCCCGTTGCATCAACTTATCTATGTCCTCTTGAAGTCTTACACTATCCTCCTCACTGTTCACAATGCTTCCAAGTTTTGCAAAACCGCAAATTTTGAAACTGTGCCCTGTACACTAAGGTCTAGGTCAGGAAGTGTAAGGTTCCCAACACTGACTCCTGGGGAACTCCACTGCAAACCTTCCTCCAGTCTGAAAAACATCCATTAATCACTACTTTCTGTTTCCTGTCACTCAGCCAATTTTGTATCCATGCTGTTACTGTTCCTTTTATTACATGAGCTATAACTTTGCTCAAAGGTCTGTTGTGTGGCAACAGACAAGGATAGACTCCAAGCTCTGCACAAAGTCCTGTGCCAAGTCAGTGCTGGACTCCTCCCTGCTTCTTGACATTGAGCGCAGCCTTTCTGGCAGGCTTTCCAGTAGACCGAGCAGTACACCCATCAGCCTTATGCTGTCACCTGGCCCATCAAAGTCCTATCTGAGTCCTCTGCGCAGAACTAGTGTGGGACCTCACTCTCCAGTGAGGCAACTGCACTATGCTTTCACCCTGTCCTGGCTTCTGCGCATTTGTGTCAGAATCTGAGCTGGTGTATGCGATTGTAAGATTGAGTGATGGTATCTGTTCATCTTCACTTTCTTCTTCCTCTTCCCTGCACTAACAGGGAAGGTTCCAGTTCCTGGGTATGTAAAATGCAAAAGTGGCAAGGGTTGGTTGTGATGTGGGGAGAGGAAAAAGTAAGAAGTATGTTCTTACACCATATGTTGTTTCTAAATGTGAAAAGATTGAGGTAAGGGGGAAAAGTATGATGAGGGAAGAAAGATTAGGTATGCAGATACCAACATCATCAATCACTTCAGCCCCACCAGTGGCCAGGGCTTCAGTGATGTCCCTTCCCACAAGGGACAGCTCTGTTTCCTACATGGGGGTTTAAACATGAAGGTGCACTTGTCCTCCTCCAGTTCTTTGCTGCTGCCTGCTATTATACGCCACCTACTCCTGAAAGAAAGCAGGAAGTGTATCAGTCTATGTGTTATGTTTGAGCCAAATGGTTGTTATTGAATAGCTGCCAGTGTGTGCAGTCTGTGAGTTGTGAGTACAAGGCTTGCAACAGTGTTAAAAGTATGAGAGTGAGGTAAAGCATATAAATTATAGTACAAATTGGTAGAGATTGTTTGTAGGTGGGTGTTAGGGATGCAGTTATTTGAGCAGTGGATGAGGCAGTGGTTTATTTGATAGAATATGACATTTGAAGATCAACTCACTAACCTTGACAACTCATGTAAGATTGTTAAAATCCTTAATGCACTGCATCCATGTTCCTGGAGCAATGCTCCTGATATTAACCTCCACTGCTACGTCTTTCCACTGTCTCCTATGCATCTGTCTGGAGGACCTACTGTCCCCCTGAGGTTATAGGACATCTCTTCTTTCCACCTCTTCTGCCAAGACCTCGGGCTGGATTTTGTGGTGGAGGTGGGGTGCCCGGCGGGGGGGTGGGGGGGGAACCCTGACTCTGCCTTTTTGTGACCCCCCGGAGCAATCCTCCGGTCTTTTTGATTCAAAGTTCTAGGAAGCAGGATCCCTGTCCCTTTAAAGACTTTAAAACAGGGATCCCACCTCCAAGAGCTGCTGGCCAAATAGAGAGCCGGCAGCTCAGCAGTATGGGCAGCATCGTGCATTTATATTGTGCTTTAATGTAGGAAACTGTCCCAAGTCTCATTGCCTAAGGACTTGGAGGATGAGTAGAAATTATGCACTATCACTATAACAAGGCCCATTCCTCCTTCATAAACCTGAGCCTCCTTTACCTTTGTTTTTAGAACAGCTATCAGCTGTAGAACAAGATCAGAAAGGCTCAATATTCTTCCCTTTAAGCTTTCCTGGCTCAGCTAATTCCAACAAATTGTTGGCCATCACCTTCCTCTGCTCCAGGGAACAGAACATCTTGAGCAGCAGCTCATTGTGATTAAGGAGGAGGAATTTGAAATAGTTAACATCCAAATGACAGACATAAGGAACAAGATGGATAATCCATCCTAGCACACTTGTTCATTCTGCGGTAATTCTAATTTGTCTCAGTTTCTAAGGGCTGGATTTTATCAGTCCTCTGGCAACGGACTGGGAGGCAGGGGGGAGCGGGGGTGGGAGTGTATGTAAAATGGCAAGGGAAGGCGGGGTGTGTGGCGTTCTTGTTGTCTTCTGGCCACCATGTCATTTTGCCAGCGGCGGGGAAGGTGGAGTACAGCCCTCTCACCCAAAGGCCAATTGATCCACTTAAGTGGCCAATTAGGGCATCTTTCCACTGCTGCTGGCAGTCTCACAGTGGCGGGAGGGCCTTCTGCTGCATGTGGAGACTACCAGGTGAGCCCTGGCAGGCTTCCTGAGGGCTGGTGGGGAGGGGGGACCCTCCTATTTGACTCATGGAGGGGCACCTTGGCAGAAATGGTCGCTCCTGCAGCAAAGGCACCACCTGCCTTCACCAACCCCCACGCCCCCTTGCTGGGACCTGTGTGACTGTTCCTGGTGCCCCCAGACCTCACGTACCTGGCTGAGAGGGTGGTGACCTTCTATCGTGTCCTCTTCTTCTAGGTGCAGTCCTAGCCACCGCTCCTGGTGGCGCTGCTGATACTGCTGAGCTGCTGGCCTTCTGATTGGCTGGCAGCACCTGAGGGGTGGGCAGCCATACTTCAAAAGGACAGCAGCCCGGATGGCAATGAGTTAGTTGCCTGACACCCGTAAAATGCGGCCGTGAGAATTAAATTCTGCCCGAATTTCCATTGGCTGCACAAATGAAGCATACGAACATACATATGTCTGAACATACCAATTATAAGCAGGAGTAGGCCACTCAGCCCCTCGAGCCTGCTCCACCATTCAATAAGTTCATGGCTGAACCGATTACTCCACATTTCCACCTACGCCCGATAACCTTTCACCCCCTTGCTTATCAAGAATCTATCTACCTCTGCCTTAAAAATATTCAAAGACTCTGCTTCCACCACCTTTTGAGGAAGAGAATTCCAAAGACTCACGAACCACTGAGAGAAAAAAATTCTCCTCATCTCTGTCTTAAATGGGCGACCCCTTATTTTTAAACAGTGACCCCTAGTTCTAGATTCTCCCACAAGGTGAAACATCCTTTCCACATCCACCCTGTCAAGACCCCTCAGGAGCTTATATGTTTCAAGCAAGTCGCCTCTTACTCTTCTATGCTATGTTTCTCTTGATATTCTAATTTTCAAGAGGTACTTCAAGTCATGCACAGGCTGTCTTTTTACATGCTTTTGACTGGGCGTCCCTCCAGGAATTAAATCATATCAACAGATATAAACCCCTAAGGCAGCATCCAAAGCCTTGGAGAAACCACAAGGTTGCATTTTCAAAAACAGTGGGGGTAGGGAGGCAGTCTTGGCCAAGAAGAAAGAATTTCGGAAACTATGAAGAAAAGAACTAAACTCAGCTTGTAACTCCTGCATTCATGGTAAATGTATGCAAAATTAACCATGCTTTATTTTTAAGAAAGTTACAAATTATCTGCTAATTTAAATAAAATAATTTGAAGTAGCTTGGCTAGATCAACATGAAAATTCTTTATGGCTGATTTTAATATTTGGTGCAAAATGGGCAGTGTCATGTGGAGTACACTTGCTGTTGACCCAATGTTGATGCTGTTAAGCCTAAGCCATTTTAAGGACCGGGCCTGACTTGCATGGTGCTGGTGAACTGCACACACCAAACCTTCGCTCTGATGGAACTCTCCAGTTGTAAAGGGCTTGGAGAGGACAACTGGCAGTCTGTTATTGACTTGTGTATTGTTTTAGTGCAGCTCGAGTGTTGTCTACAAAAATCGCAGAGTCTTTGTAGGGCTAAAGAATAACTTGTTTATTATATACATATAATTATTTACGTTCTCCACAAGCCTATGAAGCCGCACACCTCGTGCTACTTCTAGCTTCTTCTAAGCCTAATACCCATGTCACTATTCCATCAACATCACGACAGTGAGAGGGGTTTACTCTCACTGTCTCAAATATTAATCCTTTCAGGACCTTATACTACATCTCCCCCCAAGTCTTTGTCCCTCTCTATTTTTGATATATGTACATTCATTCATTTTGTCTTTACACCCTACCCCATCTCCCCACAAGTCTCTGTCCATCACAGAGTCAGTCTATTAGGAGGCTTCATGACTCTCCCTGATCATGTCCATATCAGGGTCTGAAGATCGGTAGTCTTGAAAGTCTTTTTGGATGACTTGGGTGGCCTTGACCATTGTTTGTAGTCTCCTGTTGTCTCTGGGTTTTTTGATCATCATCTGGTTTGTCCAGATAAATGATTGATTTTTTGCTTCTGTGGTATAGCGGATAATGTTTCTTCTATTTCGCCGTATAGTACTCTCTGCTCTGCGTACTAGATACAATCTCTGATAATTTTCAACTCTTTGGATGACAACACTTGGCCGTTCTAGGTCTCATTTCCTTACCTTTTCGCCTTCCTTTAGTTGAGGTAAGTTTCTGGCATGAAATCTTTTGTCGTAGTTGTGAGCTTGTTGGTTCCTGTAGTACTTCGCTCTATCTTGGACATTTCGGTAGTCTTTGATATTTAGCCCCAGAAGTAGTTTTCTAGGCAGAATGGGAAGTTGTTTTTCTTTTCTTCCTCCCATCAACAGTTCAGAAGGTGATAGTCCACTCAACAATGGAGTAGATTGATAGTTAATCAATGTAGCACAGTGGCACAGTGGTTAGCCTCACAGCTCCAGTGACCTGGGTTTGATTCTGGGCACTGCCTGTGTGGAGTTTGCAAGTTCTCCCTGTGACTGTGTGGGTTTTCGCCGGGTGCTTCGGTTCCCTCCCACAGCCAAAGACTTGTAGGTTGATAGGTAAATTGGCCATTATAAATTGCCCCAGTATAGGTAGGTGGTAGGGGAAGGTGGGGATGTGAGAGGGTAATGGGATTAATGTAGGATTAGTATAAATGGGTGGTTTATGGTCAGCACAGACTCAGTGGGCTGAAGGGCCTGTTTCAGTGCTGTATCTATAAATAAAAAAAATAATGCGGTTGAAAGATCTTTATTCTTCTTCAATAATGCCTTCATGGTTCTTACTCTTCTTTCGGCCTTACTGTTCGACTGAGGATATTGTGGTGAACTTATGAGATGTTCAAATCCCCATTTTCTTGCAAATTGTGTGAAGTATTCATTTGCGAACTGTGGTTCCTTGTCTGACATGACTTCATCAGGGAAACCATGCATTGCAAAGATCTCTTGCAAAGTTCGGATAACAGATTCTGTTGTTGTTGAGTGCAGCCTTTCACTTAGGTCCATCATGAGAAATAACCAATCATGATTATATAGGATTTTCTGTTGTGTTGTGCGGCACAGTGGCGCAGTGGTTAGCACCGCAGCCTCACAGCTCCAGGGACCCGGGTTCAATTCTGGGTACTGCCTGTGCGGAGTTTGCAAGTTCTCCCTGTGTTTGCGTGGGTTTCCTCCGGGTGCTCCGGTTTCCTCCCACATGCCAAAGACTTGCAGGTTGATAGGTAAATTGGCCATTAGAAATTGCCCCTAGTGTAGGTAGGTGGTCGGGAAATATAGGGACAGGTGGGGATGTGGTAGGAATATGGGATTAGTGTAGGATTAGTATAAATGGGTGGTTGATGGTCGGCACAGACTCGGTGGGCCGAAGGGCCTGTTTCAGTGCTGTATCTCTAAACTAAATCTATCCCTAGCTGTTCCCAGGGTCTGGTTGGAAATTTTGTTGTAATCAAAGGTTCTCTCTGCTCCAGTCTATGTATTACACACACTTGGCAGTTCAGGACCATGTTTTCTATGTCTTTGGATATTCCTGGCCACCACACAGATGACTGAGCCCGTACTCTGCACATCGTTATGCCTATGTGGCCCTGATATAGACTTTCCAAGATATCCGATCTGAGTGAACTCGGAATGACTAGTCTGTCATTATACACCAGCAAATCATCGATGATTGTGAAGTGTTTTCTGAATTCATAGAAAGTTTTCATGAGCTTATCTTCTTGAGGCCAACCCTGGTGCAGGATTGACATATATGAATACATTCTTCATCCTGCTTTTGGGCGTGCTGAATTTCTTGCAGTTTCTGTATACTTGCTGGCCACTGTTGTGCGGTATATTGTGAATACGACTCTATATCGTCCATAAAGTTCACGTCCTGTTAAGTCAGATGGTCAAACATTTCCCTTGAGAGTGCATCAGCGGAAGTTTGCATCTGTTCCTGAACAAATATGGTTTCGTACGTATATTGCATCAATCGTAACCGGAACCTTTGAATTCTTGGAGGCAATTTGTGGTCTGTCTAATGATGCCTTACAATCCCATAATGTAATCAGAGAACTTCTTGCGAGCCCACGTGACTGCAAGTGTTTCTCTTTCAATGATCGCATATCTGGTTGTCTCGGACAAAGCTCTTGATGTGTAGTAGATTGGTCTTCGACAACCGTCAGGCTGTTCTTGGAAAAGAACTGCCCCTAACCCTGTGGATGAGGTATCTGCAGCAATCGTTGTTGGAGTGTAGGGTTCTAGTGTTCTAAGATGTCAGGCGATGCGAATATTTCTTGAATGTTTTGGAATGCCTGCTCTTGATGTGAACTCCAACACCACGCTAGATCTTTTTACAAGCGTTGTCTTAATGGCATGGTACCTGTGCTAGATGGGGTAAAAATTTGACTAATAGATTTACCATTCCAAGAAATATTTGGAGCTGTTGGACAGACGTTGGAGTTGGAAACTCATTAATGGCTCTTGTCTTTTGCGGGTCTGCCATTATGCCGTTGTTACTTACAATATGTCCCAAGAAACTGATGAGTGTCTTGGAGAATTCACACTTGTCATTAATCGTGAGCCCTTCTTCCTGAGGATGACTTAAAACCGCTTTTAATCTCTGGTCATTTTCTTCTATGGAAGCTCCATGTACCAGGATTTCATCCATGTGACATGTCACCCCTTTGAGGCCTTGCAGAATGTTGGGCATGGCCCTTTGGAAGATTTCAGGTGTGGATTTTATCCCAAATGGTACATGATTGAAGTAAAATCGTCCGAATGGAGTGATAAATGTTGTAAGTAACCTTGACTTCTTGTCCAAAGGACCCTGCCAAAAGCCACTGTTCATGCCAAGTTTAGTGAACATTATGCTTTTGGAGAGCTTTGCTAGGCTGTCATCTACCAATGACATAGGATGAATTTCCTTTTTTACTGCTTTGTTAAACTACATTAAATCCACACAGATATGAAGAGAACCATTTGGGTTTGGAACAGAAACCATAAATGAATACCACTCTGTTGGTTTCACGACAGGAGAAATGTCTCCCATTCTGGTCATCTCTTCCAGCTGATTTTGTACTTGGTTCATCAATGAGTGTGGTATCTTTCTGGGTATAAAGGTATGGTCTGGCATTGTCTTTTTTATACTCTGTCTTAGGCCTTCCTAGACCCG
This sequence comes from Heterodontus francisci, assembly GCF_036365525.1. Classification (NCBI taxonomy): domain Eukaryota; kingdom Metazoa; phylum Chordata; class Chondrichthyes; order Heterodontiformes; family Heterodontidae; genus Heterodontus; species Heterodontus francisci. The sequence continues at coordinate 87,595,901 of NC_090372.1, forward strand.
AAAACAGTTTGGGATAGCCTGCTTGAATGCACCTGTTTGACTCTGGCTGTTTGACTTCATTAACCTTTTTGAGTAGATGTAGGTCTAAGCACGCTTTTCTGCTTAACAGGGAAAATTCTTGGTTTTTCAAAACATACAGGGTTTCCACAATCTGTCTTCCTTTATATTGGAGAGTTGCTTGAAGCTTACCTTTCACCTTCAGTTGGATCCCTCCTGGACCATGCAAATGTGTGTCCACTGCTTCTAAGTAATGTCTCATCAACCATGGCTCTTGGTCTGACAGAACTGTGACACATGCACCTGCGTCCAATTTGAATTAGTAATATGTCCATTGACATAGATGTCTGCTGTCCAACATCCTTGATTGGGGTTGTTAATTCCCCCTAGGAAATCTCCTGGTTTATCTTACACTGGAAGTTGTTCCACCTCATTCACTGCTCTATATGTGAAGGCTTTTTGTTTTGTAAATTTGAGAGAAGAGATCTAGCTCTGGCACATCTTTCTGAAGTGTCCTGTCTATTTGCAATTAATGCATTCTGCTTTATTAGCAGGATCATGTCTGTGGGTCTTTCTGGCTCCACAGCGCTAGCACGGTGTCATGGTGTCTCGCACCCTCTAACCTGGGTATACCTCCTTATCCGGCGATTGCTTTTCCATCTTGAGTTTCAGGAACTTGACCGTCATTGGATTTTATCTGATTTAAGGCCTCTCTTCGAGTTGCAGAATGGCTCTGTTTTGTCTTCTGCTGATACTGCTAAGCTGACGACAGGCTGCACCACAGAAGCGTGGATGCCTGCAAGAAGAATCCAGCAATTGGGTGAGTCCAGGATATGTTTTGAATCCATTCTTTTTTTTTTAGGGTGTTTTCCTTTCTTTAAGAACTTTTTTTTCTTTAAGCTTGCTTGCTTCAATAGGGTTGTCCCTGCTCTGTTCTGGAGTTCCCATACTTTTTGGGGGGGTTTCCCACTCTTTTTGGGAGTTCCCATGCTTTTCGGGGGTTTCCCGCTCTTTGCCTTCATGTTCAGCCCGAGTACTTGATTTGGTTTATTCCTCTTTTGTTTTCTTTCTGTGCACAATGCTGTCAGAAAATTACTTCAACCTTTTCAAAGGGCTTCTTACCCAATTCTGGACTGTTGGTATTGTGACTCGCCCAATCGCTGGATTCTTCTTGCAGGCCACTATGCTTCTGTGGTGCAGCCTGTGTATCTGTGCACTGATTCACTGACTGTCCATTTCAGAGTAGCTCTGGAACACTTCACAGCCTCTTTTTTTAGTTTAGAGATACAGCACTGAAACAGGCCCTTTGGCCCACCGAGTCTGTGCCGACCATCAACCACACATTTATACTAATCCTACACTAATCCCATATTCCTACCACATCCCCACCTGTCCCTATATTTTCCCTACCACCTACCTATACTAGGGGCAATTTCTAATGGCCAATTTACCTATCAACCTGCAAGTCTTTGGCAATGGGAGGAAACCGGAGCACCCGGAGGAAACCCAGGCAGACACAGGGAGAACTTGCAAACTCCACACAGGCAGTACCCTGTCTTTTGCAGGTAAGCAGTTTTCTTCAGTCTCCAGGCTGCACTGTAACGGCAAGTAATTTTCTGTAATTTTTTTGGTTGTTTACCAGTACCACCATATTTTGTATTGTTTTAATGTAGATCAAGTGTTGTCTACAGAAATCTCAGAGTCTTTATAGGGCTAATGAATTACTCATTTATTATATGCATATACTTATTTGCACTCTCCATAAGCCTATCTAGCCAGCACACCTCATGACTGTTCATCTAAAGACCCCTCTTAGAGCAGCTTCTGCAGCACCAGTGTAAATGAGACAGTGAGTGACCCAGCATCATTTTCAGCTGCTGTTGGTCTTTTTATGCGAGATGGCAACAACTAAAATCCATCCTATTATCTTAGTGATTCATTACAATTAGAGAGTTACATATGATTTTGTGGCTATTGAAATCATGCTAACTCCCTAACATTTGAAATGAGACAACTTTTTGTTTTTAAATATATTTGATTGCAATTGTAATCACGTTTTGTAGTTTTGCAGTCTGAAGAACAGTAAAACATTGCAAATACTCAACAGGTTAAAACTATAGTGCTCAGCAATTGGTCTTCAAACATCCCCTTTCAAAGGACACGAGACCTATGGAACAGATGTCCTGCAAGGGAGTGCAGTTATCTTATGTCACTCATGTTTGTTTTCACCTGTGAATTGGATTAAAGTACAGTTTAGAACATATATACAGGGAAACTCTATTTTTGTGTGCATTGAAATAATCTGCTAATGAGGCAGGAAGTGGATCAGGGAAGTTTTTCATCACTTATGCCTTTATTTGCAACTTAATTGTATAACAGATGCTGGGTAAAACAGGCAATGTCTTTTGCTTAACTGCAATAGACAATGTGTTAATGCCTTCAAGTTGTTACATTCTTGGATTTAACTTTTCCTGGTAAAAAGTTTATTTCTCAACCATTTTGCTCTGTTTTCTAATTTTTTGACATTTGAGCTTCTTCAGTTTTCATCTTTGGCCACCCCTAGTTTGTAAACTTTTGAATTACCCTCAGTCATTGTGAAAATCTCTTTGTGGATACCTCTGTATCCAGCTGCCATAGATAAATCTCAGGAGGCGAAGCAGAGGGAGTCAAACTGCACAGGTGGCATCTCTGAACCACCCGCGCAGCACACCCAATAGTGAATTAACAGTGAATTTCTTTATTATGTGTTCATTCAGATTGTCTTTAGAGATATTTGCAACATTGATTATCCATCTGTCCACAAATGCATTGGACAGGCAACTGATGCTTTGGTTGCTTGAGCAGGCCAGTACATCATTTTAGCTAGTGATGCTCAGCAATAGCATGAGAAGGCCATGGGATTTTTACAGTGGCAAGATTCCCTAGAATTCAAAGGGCTGTTGCTCAAACCCATGTGGCAATACATGCTCCTTTCACCACTTCAGTAGCTAACATCAATGGAAAAGACTGCCATTCATTAAGGAGTGAGTCTGTGTCATGCACATCATTGCTTGCTTTCTTATGAGTTGTCACAATTCTTTTATATTAAGGGAGCCCACAATGAAACCAGTCTTCCAAAAGGAAAGGCAAGTGTCTGGATAAATATTAGCTTATATTCTTTGTAATCCCAGCCAATGGCATCTCTGTTGTTCCCAGGTCATCACGACAGCTATAATACAACAAGATGCATTATACCATCACATAACGTGGCACAAAGTTGGACTGTTGAGCCTTCAAGTGGATTGATAGGTCGGATAGGGCTCTGTAATATAATCCAGCTTCAGTGTCGATGTAGGTATTAAACTCAGATAATTACAAAAGATTGCATGGCACTATTTGAAAATGAGTAGGGACTTCTTCTGCTGCCCTAACCAACAATGATCCATCAACCAACACTACAAATACAGATTCTATAGTGATTTACCATTTGTGGGACCTATCTGTACACAATTTAGTTGTTACAGTTACTTACAAAATAATACTGTGTTTTGAACTTGTGAAAAATGCTATGGGTGAGAAATTTGGATCATTTGGGATCATTTGCTCCTGTTTTGGGGTTCTACAAGTGCCCTTAGAGCTGCAAAATGGTCTCCATGGTGCGACCTGGGGCAAATTGTGCCAGGTGCCAAAATTGGTGAAGGTGTTATTGCACACAATGAACAACCACCTGAAGTATGCAGAACTGACAGATCATTATGTGCAAGGCTGATTTGACACCTGCTGTGCCATTTTGGAGCTTAATGTTCCAGTTAACATCCTTTCTTAACCTCGTATTGTTGAGCACTCGCTCAGCAGCAGGTAGGACCCACCACCTGCACTATTTAAAGTAATCATCAACTACTTACAGTTTAGTTGCTTGTTGATTTCTTCTGGCTGTTTGCTCTGATTCTACAAGAGATCGGCGCTTTCCACAGTTGTTTAAAGTTGCAACAATCAACAGGGAATGGTGTGACAGGTGCTCAGCAAGTTTTTGCTGACTTCAAGGCTTCTGCACAAACCAGTTGCTCCCAGACATTGGTACACTTTTAGGCATTTCTCTTGGAATAAAGCATGACTTGGAGAATGAACATAAGCCACGCAGAGAAGGACAAGATGCTGGAAGAGGGAGGAGGACGAGGATCAGGGTGTTCAGGAAGCAATTTTACTACCTGAACCTCAGTGAGGAACTATATGTGCGATTCTATGCTTCAGTAAGAACGTTCACACTGAAATCTGCCACCTGCTGCAGCCACAGCTGCAACCTTAGAACAGAGCAAGGACCACATTGCCAGTGGCTGTGAAGAAGATCATGGTGATGAACCTTTATGTTTCTGGCTCTTTGCAGGCTGGATCTTGAGATAATTGTGACATTTCAGAGGTTGCCATCCACTGTTTCGCAAGGGAGGTCACTGAGGCTCTTACCTCAATGAAAATTAACTACATTTCATTCTCCCTTTCCAGAAAGAAGCAGGTAGACAAGCACATTGCTTCGCTAGGATTGCAGTATTCACCATGATATAGGGTGCCATTGATTGCACGCATATCACTTTGTGGGTGCCATATGTGAACTCTGCCATATGCTGGAACCAAAAGAAATTGCACTCCTTTAATATACAACTGGTGTGTGACTATAGGCAGCGAAGAATACAAGTCAGTGCCTGGTAGCCTGGCACAGTCATGATGTTTTCATTCTATAGCAATCCGCTGTATCAGCTTCATTTGAGCCACCATGGTAAACCAGATGACCATATGGCTCATGACTCCAGTGCACACACACCCGTGCGCCGCATGCATACAATGAAAGCTATGCTGCCACACGAATGGGATAGAGAAGACCACTGATCTGCTGATACAAGGCTTCCACTGTCTGAACTGCTCTGGAGGAGCCCTGCAATACTTGGCAGAGTGGGTGTGGTGGTCTACAGCATGCTGCGTAACGTTGCCACCTTGAAGGGACGTCCCTTACCCCCAGCTATATGGTAAGCAGCTGATTAACAGGAGCATGAGAAAGAGGAGGAGGAGGAAAAGGAAGGGAGCAGATAATCTAGACCACCCCCTTCTGGCCAGTTGTCCACATGGCCTTCATCCGAGTGTGATACCAGTAACTGTAATCCCAATTCCCCATTCAACTGTCCCACATAGTACCTTCCCCTGTCACTGACCTTCACAGCATCTGCTGGACCACAATGCAAAAATAATAGCAGCACAAAATAAACATTCCAAACCAAATTCATAAATGAAATCATGCCAAGTTGCATACAAAGATCAACTAATATACTTGTGCGTTCCCTGAGTGCCTGTTTTTCATGTGCCTTTGCCTGTTTCAGTTCTATTATGCCGTGCTCCCCAGCAGCTGCAGCATGGCATATGGAAGGCTGCTGATGTTCAGTGAGGGAAAATGGCGATGGCATTGCATGATGAATTCAAATAGCTGTGGGCTTAGAAGACCTGGTTCAGACAGCATTTTCTTGGCATGGGTGGTAGCAGACTGGGCCGGTTGGCTGAAGGCGACAGCAAGGTTAAGTGCGAGGGGTAGGAGGATGAATGCTGTAATCCTGTAAGGGGACAGCAGGTTTGTGCTCTGTGGAGCCACTGAGATGGCACTACAGCAATCCTAGTAATCTGTTGGAGGACAGATTTTTGGACTGCTGTGAGGCTGTGATAGCTTGCAAAGCCCCTTTGCACATTGTGATCCACAGCCAAAATAGCAGCAGTCTGAACTTGCACTGCAGCACTCAGACTTTGGATGGCTGCTGCTTGCGCTGCAACGGAAACTGTGACATTGGTTATCAGGCACTGTATCATAGTGGGTCCACATGCGTGGAATGGCATTGGCCACCATTTCCATGCTGGAAAGGATAGGCTTCAAGCTCTACTCAAAGCCCTGCACCAAGTTGGTACTGGACTCCTCCATGCTCCTTCACTTTGACCACAGGCTTTCTGGCAGGCTTCCCAATGCACCAAGCATTTTATTGTGTATATACATCATCCACCTCCTGTATGCTGCCTCATTGAAGTCCTCATCTGAGTCCTCTGCAGCAGAACCCACATGCGGCCTCCTTTTCCTGTAATCTGGCACCTGCGCTATCCTACTTGTGACTGGTGTCTCACCATGTGCAGATCACACATCTATGCTAATCTCTAAATTACTCACAATGCCAGTATGTAAGCTGGGGGCTACAAATGTGAAATCAAGTGATGGTGCTGTCTTCTTGCTGTTGCTCCACTATCTGGCCATGTTGCACTTCTTAGGTATCTGAAAGAAGAAAGGCATAAGGGTAAGGTTGTACTGTGAAGAACTGAGGGTTGGGGGTAAGTAGGAGGTACATGCTTACTCCATCTGTAGTTTGTAAATCAGAAGAGAGTGTGGGATGAGGTGGAGGTGAGATGTGAAAAGTAAGATTAGGTATGAGATGATTTCTGCCCTGCCACTGGCCACAATCTCATCACTGGTCATCCCAAGAATGGCCAACATTGATTTCTCCATGGGGTTTAGGACATACAGGCACATGTGCAGTTTTGCGCTACCCTGTCTTGCAAGAAAGATGGAGGTGTTTCAGTGAGTGTCATGCAATCTGTTTGGGTGATTTGGCTGGCAGTGTGTGCAAACTGTGAGCTCTGGATGTAAGGCTTGCAACAGTGCCAAGTGTGTGAGAATGAGGTGTAGCATAAGACTATCAAGAACGAGTCCTGATTAATAGGTATTATTGGTTGGTAAGTGATGGGGGTTTGGTGAATCGAGCAGCTACTGAGGCTAGTGGTGCAGTTAGTAGGATATGGCATTTGAAGGTACATTCACTGACCTTGACCACTCGTGTGAGGTCATTGAACTTCTTGCCTCCATGTATCCATGTCCTTGGGGCTTGACCACGGGCATTGACCTCCATACTATCTGCTTTCACTGCTTTCTGAGCATGTGTCTGGAGGGCCTCCTGGTTCCCTGTAGATATAGGACATCGCTCCTCCTTTCCACCTCTTTCACCAATGCCTCCAGTGCAACATCTGAAAACCTTAGAGCCCACTTTCTAACATATTGTGCCATTTTTCCCAGGTCACTTCCTGCATGACTGTCAGCACCTGCTCCATCCCCGATGCAACTCCCCTTTAAAAGTCCAGGATAGCTTTAAGTGGTGCTAGCCACTCACGATATTGGCATCCTGCCCATATCTCCAACCAATCAGCAGTACAGTTACCACTGGCTGGACACTGAAATCATTGAAATGAGCAGGCAGCATGAATTTGATCCCTTCACCTGTTCATGGTGGTGGTGGGGTGGTGGTGGGGGGGTGGGTGCGGGGTGCTATTGAAATCAGTTCCTTAAATTGTTTGTTTTAATTTTCTGGTGAGGAGGAATAAATAGATTCTGCAATTCCTAACGAAACTATGGTATTTTATTTGACAGCAAAATCAAAGCATTTTATATCAATTCAAGCTGTTACTCTTCTTTGAACTTGAGATTGAATCTTTCCAGAATATTCCGAAATCAGTCATTCAAAGTGTTATTGCCAAATAATCACGATTTGTGGATAGTAATCCCACAGGAGGAAATCTGTTTTGGATCAGGTGATGTCACTAAATGTGCTACTGTACAACACAGGATGGTGTTTAAACAATCTGTTCCCAACTGAACAATCTCATGTTGCATGATGACATTCAAGAATACTGTGCAGAGTTATCTCTGTGAGTAGAGTATTAGGACTGAAATTTCAATCGCCCATGGGGCAAGGTTGGGTGTGGGCGTGCTTTAAAAATAGAACTCTCAGATGGCATGACAGTCTTCCGGTGCCTCCGTGAAGCACTGCAAGTTTCGAAGGGAGGGTTTGGGTGGGGACGTTTAGCTAGTAGCCTGCATTCCTCCAATTAATTGGCGGTTAAGCACGTTGAAGAGCTTGTTAACGGGCACCTGCGCTGTCCTTGCCCCCTGCTCTGGTGACAGGCTACTTGTGCCAGGTGTCTCACCATGTGCAGATCACACACCTATGCTAGTCTCTAAATTACGCGCAGTACCAGTCTGTAAGCTGGGGGCTGCGAATGTGAAATCGAGTGATGGTGTTGTTTTCTTGCTGTTCCTCCAGTATCTGGCCATGTCGACTTCTTGGGTATCTGAAAGGGGAAAGGCACAAGGGTAAGTTGTACTGTGGAGAGGGACAGAATGAAAATTTCATAGGTAAGAATGGGAAGAGCGAATGGGCTGGGGCATGTTAGTGCAGAGCTGTAGGGAGCCATTATTTATTGTTGCTGCTGATATAACGTCTTGAAACAAAAGGAAAAGTCGAACTGATTTGTTAATGCGGTGGCACAAAGTTTCCATCGCTTGAGAAGAGTGGATTAATGACCTGATGAGTGAGCATTGGACACTTGTTTGGACCATGAGGGTGATGGTCCTTTGCTCTCCTGTCTGCTCTATTCCACTAGGCAACAGCAAGCTGCTGTCTGCCTTTGAGAATTGCCCTCCAGAGCCAGTTTCCACCTCCAGGCGCCGAACTCGCCTCCAGCTCTATTTGGGCCTTTGCACGTAATTAGCTTTGCGTCAGTGATGCTAATGTGGTGCGGGGTCAGGCCTTGGAAATGATCCAGGTATTGGGTTCCCAAAGGGGATTGAAAATTCAGCCCTTAGTCTTTTCTACATCTTTGATGCCAATATTATCAATGTAATTTTAGAACAATAATCCTAGCGACCACAGTTATTATTTAGCCATATCTTCCTGCAAGCTGAAGTGTGTATTTGAGTAAGGTATAGATGTACACTTGAAAGTTTCTGTGGTGATCTAGTTATATATCTAAAAGATATTGTTACGACCAGGTGAGAAAGGGGTCCAGGGGTTCCCTCTCAGCCTTTGCCTGGTTCAACTGAAACAGGGTTTAATTTTTAAAAAGCACAATTTTTAGCTCCCCTCAGTGAATCCTTGTTCACTGCTCTCCAATTGTAAGGCAAAGAAATAAACCAGACAGGTTTTCTTAGACTTAAACAAGAAAAGTGGAAGTTTATTAACCTTAAACTCTAATTTGGTTAACGACTACGAAATACGCGACGCAACCACGCTAGCGTGCATACGTGATAAACACACATGCAGATAGAGACAGAAAAGTAGAAAGAATAAAGGGGAAAAGTTTGAGGCAATAGCTGGGATTTATTTACGGTCCTTTGAGTTCGATGTACAGCCTTTGATTACCGGTAAGTCTTGCCGTTTCGTTGGGGCCCAGTGCACACTTTAAAACTTGTTTCGATGTAGGAGTCTTTTCTCTCTTGAGATTTAAATGACTTCAGTGGATCCGGAGATTCAGAGAGAGAGAGAGAGAGAGAGAGAGAATTAGCCAGGAGAGAGACTGTCTTCTTCCAAGTTCAGTTGCAATCTGACCCAAACTGTCCTGTGAGCAGTTCAAAACCAAACATGGACCAGCAGGTTAGTCATGTGACTAGTTGTTTTAAACAAACTCCTGTGTTTGTGGATTCTCCATCTTAGCGGACACCTTGGAATACTGGCTTTCATACACATTCAATGTCTGGTGATCAAAATCCATTTGGGTTAATTGGATCAGGGAGTCATTCTATTGTATCCAGGCACTGTCTCTCAGTATGCAAATGTTTTCCAGCCACTGCTGATCTCTTTAAACAAGTCATCTCTTCTTTTCAGCAACAGTTTAAAATTATTGTTCTTATGAAAAAATTAATATGTCTCATTCATGGAGGGTGGGGTCTTCATGACAATATATATCAGATTAAATAAAGATTATTGCAGTTAGACTGAAAGGCTTGTGCTAAATGAAGATCTGTCACTAAAGTCTTGCATGACGCTGGACCCTCCCATCAAATCAATGAATTTTTATTGTTTTAATGAAGTGCTGATGGGAGAAGTGCCCGATCCTGTATGCACATGTACTGCGACACATATATTGAAAGCCAGGTGAAAATGATAGATGAATTGCTTTGCATGCCAGGCACTTGCTTGGCAGTCAGATCTTGCAACCTCACATTCCTCAGTTGATGCCCTAGTGACTACAAATGGTGATTATCTCTGATCTTGATCCATTCCTGGCCATCATGCCAATCTGGAATTAGAGTCATAGAGAGATACAGCACTGAAACAGGCCCTTCAGCCCACCAAGTCTGTGCCAACCAACAACCACCCATTTATACTAATACTACATTAATCCCATATTCTGACCACATCCCCACCATTCTCCTACCTACACTAGGGGCAATTTACAATGGCCAATTTACCTATCAATCTGCAAGTCTTTGGCTGTGGGAGGAAACCGGAGCATCCAGCAGAAACCCACGCGGTCACAGGGAGAACTTGCAAACTCTGCACAGGCAGTACCCAGAACTGAACGTGGGTTGCTGGAGCTGTGAGGCTGCAGTGCTAACCACTGCGCCACTGTGCCGCATCAATGTTCACTAATCTGCCCTGCTGTTGGAAATTTAGAGAAATATTCCACCATCTGAATTTTAGAGGAATGTCCCAACAGTGCATTATGATTCACAAAATCAAATGCCTTTGTCAATTTGACAAAAAACACATTCTGGTGCTGTCCTCATCATGCTTGTTGGATTTGGTGGGCTGAGAGAATCATGTCAGATGCTCCATGACCTGCCCAAAAGTCACATTAGCTTTCTCAGAAAATGTTTTCTGCAAGTTATTCACTTAGTTGGCAGAGCATGATCCGTATGAGAAGTTTAGCTGCTACTGATTAGAAGCAAAATTCCACAATGACTATTGCAGTAAGAGTGATCAACTTTGCACTTGCAGAGGTGCACAATGCTGGCATCTTTGAATCTTGAGGCACAGTTTTCCATTCCTCAATTTCATTTTAGACAACAAGGTGTCTCTTCCTAGGTTTTTGGCCCCCGTATGGATCTCTGCAGGAATACTGCCTGAACTGACCACTTTACCACCAGATAGCTGTTTGATTGCAAATTGAACCTCAGCAATGCTTGATGGAATTACAGGCTGGTCTTGCAATAGCAATTGCAGTATGTTGTTTAGTGTACCAGCAAACACATAGAAACATAGAAAATAGGTGCAGGAGTAGGCCATTCAGCCCTTCGGGCCTGCTCCGCCATTCAAAAAAGATCATGGCTGATCGTCTAACTCAGTACCTTGTTCCCGCTTTTTCCCCATATCCCTTGATCCCTTTGGCATTAAGAAATATATATATCTCCCTCTTGAATATATTTAATGACTTGGCCTCCACTGCCTTCTGCGGTAGAGAACTCCACAGGTTCACCACCCTCTGAGTGAAGAAATTTCCCCTCATCTCAGTTCTAAATGGCCTACCCCATATCCTGAGACTGTGACCCCTGGTTCTGGACTCCCCAGCCATCGGGAACATCCTCCCTGTATCTAACACAGTGGCTAGGGTGGCACAGTGGCGCAGTGGTTAGCACCGCAACCTCACAGCTCCAGCGACCTGGCTTCAATTCGGGGTACTGCCTGCGTGGAGTTTGCAAGTTCTCCCTATGACTGCGTAGGTTTTTGCTGGGTGCTCCGGTTTCCTCTCACAGCCAAAGACTTGCAGGTTAATAGGTAAATTGGCCATTTTTAATTGCCCCTAGTATAGGTAGGGGAATTGAGGGAAGGTGGGGATGTTGTCGGAATGTGGGATTAATGTAGGATTAGTATAAATGGATGGTTGATGGTTGGCACAGACTCGCTGGGCCAAAGGTCCTGTTTCAGTGCTGTATCTGTAAATGAAATAATAAATAACCTGTCTAGTCCTTTTCGAATTTTATAGGTTTCTATGAGATCCCCTCTCATTCTACTAAACTCTAGTGAATATAGGCCTAGTCGACCCAATCTCTCCTCATACGTCAATCCTGCCATCCCAGGAATCAGCCTAGCAAATCTTCTTTGCAGTCCCTCCATGGCAAGAACATCCTTCCTCAGATGAGACCAAAACTGCACACAATACTCCAGATGTGGTCTCACCAAGGGCCTGTATAACTGCAGTAAGACATCCTTGCTCCTGGACTCAGATCCTCTTGCAATGGAGGCCAACATACCATTCACCTTCCTAATTGCTTGCTGCACCTGAATGCTTGCTTTCAGTGACTGGTGTACGAGGACACCCAGGTCTTGTTGCACTGCCCCCTTTCCCAACCTACCAGGATTCAGATAATAAACTGCCTTTCTGTTTTTACAACCAAAGTGGATAACCTCACATTTATCCACATGATGCTGCATCTGTCATGCATTTGCCCACTCACCCAACTTGTCCAAATCACATTGGAGCCTCTTTGCATCCTCCTCACAGCTCACGTTCCCCCCCAGTTTTGTGTCATCTGCAAACTTGGCAATGTTACATTTAGTTCCCTTACCCAAGTCATTCATATATATTGTGAATAGCTGGGGCTCAAGCACTGATCCCTGCGATACCCCACTAGTCACTGCCCGCCACCCGGAAAAAGTCCCGTTTATTCCTACTCTCTGTTTCCCGCCTGTCAACCAATTCTCAATCCATGAGAGGGACAGTTGAAAACTCGGTTGACATGGCTGGTCCAGGGTTCCATGATTTCTGCTTGGTCAGTAAACAACTTAATGGCTCTTTAGTCAGGATGGGGATAATGCCACTTGTTTTCAGCCCATACATGGCCTGCAGATCATTGTAGAAGCACTTTGTGTCCTTTTGGTTAGTGGCTGACTGCAATATCTCAGTCCTCATTTTCCACCATTTTTCCTTCATGGAGCGAAGCTTAGTTTGAGTTTAATTGCTGCTTTGCAGTCTTCTTCACCAAGCTGCCTATATCATTTTATCTAAGAGACCAGCATGCATGGAGGCTAAAAATGACCTGATTTCCTCGTGATTGTCATCATACCAATTTTTGTTTCTTAAGTTTAATGAAATAAGCTGCTGCAGACAGTTTTCTTGAAGAAAGTTTTACATAATAACAAGCACAAAGTACATTATTTAACTCTAATAAGTAATATAGACTATTACGTTTTTAAGAGTATTGTGCCGGTGCAATGAAAAGGATTGGAGAAATGTTAAACCCTATCCATAATGTAATCAGAGACTTCTCCAAGCTCTTTTTCGCAAGTGTTTGTGCATCTGGATGAATTTCAGTATTCAGCTCCCTCTTCTGTTGGAGAGAAAATGTGATAAATATGTCTGGCAGGCTAAATTAAAACAAATATTATTTTCATCTGAAGGGAATACAAATCTAGATATATTTTGTTTTGAACAATTGTTATCAATGACTTGGTGACTCTCACCTGAAAAATTAATTACATTCAGACTTTTCTCTTCTTGATTCAAATAAAATTTCAGATAAACAAATCTTTAGGTTCTGATGGTTTCCACTCAGTGTATTCAGAGAAAAGTGAGAAAATTGCAGATGTGTTAATCATAATTTTAGCTCCTTGGAATCAGGAATTGTGCCTTTGGATTGGAACATTGGAAAATGATTGACAATTAAATTGCCTGTTAGCACTCATTAAAGAGGCAGCACATGTTTTGGTGGATATTTCAAGTGCTATTTAAAGATATGTCCGCTCTTATGGTTCAGTTCCTGCTGTATGTTTAAAGAGGACTTTTGAAACACATCAGGAGACTTTCTGGGACACTTTGTCAAGACTTCACCAACACTCTATTAAAATTTACTCTGGAATTTTTCTGAAGACTTCACCTAAAAGAGTGTTGTGCTACTTTATGTTATTGAACACCTTACAGGAGTTATCAGGAGAAAGGGAGTACTTGGTCATTGCAGGAGGAATGGAGGGAGGAGATAAGACCAGGCAGAGCAGCATTAGCTGCTGCAGGAGAGAAGGACACGAGAGCAAGGTGGACTGCTTCTTCCCTTCAGGTACAGGCCACTATTCCTCCTCTGGACCTCAACAAGCAGGACCTCCAGTGCTACATCAAAGAACCTGTGCGCCCTCTCATTCAGTCCCTGAGTAATCCTGAAACCTGCTGCTGTATGTCAGCTAGCCTGCTCCATACCTTCAGTGGAACGCACACATACTGCTCCACGAAAATCACATTTGAGTGCTAAACCTGCAGGTGCCTGATTTAGCGCATCCAGTAATCAGTAATGAGGACCAAAATTGCGTCCTAAAACCAGACTTTCAAACAGATGTGTCTTGTTAGCACAGCACCCATTTAGTGCCTATTTTCACCAAAATAACCACCTATAAAGTCAGGATAAAGAGTTTGTTTTCTGATTGGTGGGATGTGGCAAGTGGTGCTCCACAAGGGATTTTACTCATATATATTTATGACGTGCACAAAGGAATACAGGGTTGTATATCCAAATTTACAGATGACACTAAGTAGGCAGCACAGTAAGTTGTGTGGATGGGAACAGAAAGTAGCAAAGGCATATACACAGACTAATTAAGGAAAAGTATGACAGATGGTGCTCAATCCAAGGAAGTATGAGATCAGTATTGTGATGAGTTCTTTATGTTGTCTTATGAATATAAATGAGATGTGTGGAGTCCAGTTTGCTGAAGAGCTCTAACAGGTTTATTAACAGCTAAACTATTATATACAATACAGAGCAAACTATTTACAGAACCTTCCTTTAGGTGTTACAATTGCAGAGTGACACTGGCTTTTAGTCACATGACTACATCCTAGTCCTTGGCTCATTAGCATAGTGAGTTCTTAAAGGGACATCACTCTTAAGGCGTTCATACAACATCCCCTTTTTTCTTCAAAGATAAGACTCATATGCCACATGTAAAAACACATAAAATTAGATACCATCAAAGCTAGTTATACGGGATACAGATTATAAAATTTATAGGTATAAGGATAGGGATGTGAAATTTACAAGTGCAGAGGATTAAAAGTCCATATATCGTTTTGATGGTTTGACAACTATTGTTCGGGGAATCTGCGTCTCATCTTTTGCTATTTTTTCAGAAGTTTCTCCCTCTGCATTCAGTTTCTGTTGCTCTGCCTTCAGCATGCGAATATACTCTGTTGTTTTTCTCAGGATGACCACTTTTGAGGTCTTGTCATTCTTGCAAAGTTCCGGCACCTCTTGAAGAATCAACAGACAATGCTTCAACTCATTCCTCCTCTGCCTCTTCAGGACATTGTGTGTCCTTCACCTCTCCTCATCCTCCATGTCTGTAGGCCTGTGGCTCAAGGTTGAGGACTTGTTGGAGGAGCAGTACTTGGCCTCATGGAGGTACCTGTCTTTTCTGGCTCGTTTTCGTGCTGGCGGTTCTCTAGAGAGAAGAAGTGAAGGCACAGCATTGTTGTGCTGTTGCTGGATTTCCAGACTGCACCGTTTGATGCTGGCCAGAGTTTATGAGCGGGTTCCAGTCCTTGGAGATTTCTCCATTGCAATGCTCCCCACTGCCAGCCTTTGCTTCTCAGTAGTTACAATGTCAATCTCTTCTGAATCGCTGGAGCGTGGAGAAATGCTGCCTGTTGACAAAGAACTTTCACCATCTGAGTTTGGATCTTCATTCTTTTGGTGTGACATCTCTGAGAAGGGGCTGATAATCTCCAAGTCTCCCACGGTGTCAAACCTGTCCGGGTACATCTGTTGTAAGCCCTGGACTGACTCAATGTGGGTATGCTTGGTCTCTCCTGCTGTAATGGGTACCTTGGTGATCTCATGGATAGTTAAGATGTTGAGGTTCTTGTATGCTGGTAGTCCTGCCACTTCTGGTCCGGTCATGTCTACCAGGTAAAATATTTGTGGTTTCCATGCTGACTTGCCATAGCTGCATTGTGCTACTGCAAGGGCTGGGTGACCTGTTGTTTGCAAAAAACTTCGCCAAGTGAATCAAATGTCAGTGTGGGAACATTTAGGGGATAGTGATCATATGGAAGCAGGGGGTTTGGCTGAGGTACTAATTGAGTACTTTGCATCTGCCTTTACCAGGGAAGAAGATGCTGCCCAAGTCATAGTAAAAGAGGAGGTAGTTGAGACACTGGATGGGTGAAACATTGATAAATGTGAGCATCTGAGTGGAAGATCTACTATCCATCTGTTTATAGAACATCTCTCCTCCTTTCCACCTTTTCCACCTGTTGTGCAGTGTTTGAAAACACTTAAGAACTTAAGAAATAGGACAAGGAATAGGCCATTTGGCCCCTTGAGCCTACTCTGCCACTCAATAAGATCATGGCTGATCTGGTCGTGGCCTCAACACCACTTTTCTCCCTGTACCCCATAACCCTTGACTCCCTTGTGGATCAAAAATCTGTCTAACTCAGCCTTGAATATATTTAATAATTCAGCCTCCACTGCTCTCTGCGGTAGAGAATTCCAAAGATTAATGAACCTCTGAGAGAAGAAATTCCTCCTCATCTCTGTCTTAAATAGGAGACCCCTAATTCTGAAACTGTGCCCCCTATTTCTAGATTCCCTCCTTGGTGCACACTCACTCACAGGCATTGCTGAAAGCATCTGAGCAGATACAGTTTCAAATGACTTCTACCTGTTTTTGCAGCCAAAATGTACCTCCCCATGAAGAGGTGCACGCTGCCTTTAAGTAGTTTTAGTTACTCCTGATATCGAGCACCCTGCTGATGAGTGAAGTCAATGAACAGCTCGGGTAGTGCTGGCTGCATGCAATGATCATGTAAAGCAGCAGGCAGCACGAATTTACTGTGCAGCCTGCAATGCAATGAGTAGGCGAGGGTTAATTGCAATCCTCATGCCCGTATTCAGGGTTTAGACAATTTCTCCCCCATATCATAATATTACAGATTGCAACAAATGTGCAGCACTGCTTCTTTTACCACATAATTTTGCTAAAATAATAGAAAAGCTAAGCAAGGAGCCTGACAGTCAATGTAAAGAATATTTCATTGACAGAGCTGATTGGAAGAAGTCCAGAAAAAACTGTAAAGGAATTGTTTAGAATGGTGAAAGACCATTATTAGAGGAAGCAGAATTGTGAGAAAGTAGCAAATAAAATCAGTTCTACTAACTGATCAAATAGTGTGGGAAAGAAAGCTGTAAACAGGACAATTGAAGAACAAAATAAATACAGACAAGTTTATGGGGATGAAGAGGTACTTGGCTTTCATGAGTCAAAGAAAAGCTGGCCTCCTTGTATCTGAATAGCTGACCCCAGTGCAGAAAAATACTCAGGTATATTTCTCAGTGTAATAAAACAGAAAATGTTGTTAAACACACAGCAATGTCTGGCAGCACCTGTGGAGAGAGAAACAGAGTTAACATTTCAAGTCTGTGACCTTTCATCAGAACTGAGAAAAGTTAGAAATGTAATAGGTTTTGAAAAAGTGAAAAGGGGGAGGGTGGGAAGAAGAACAAAAGGGAAGGTCTGTGATAGGGTGGAGGACAGGAAAGATTAAATGACAAATTGTTTCATGGTACAAAGCTAAAGGGAGTGGTAATGGGACAAATAAACAAAAGATGTGTCTACATGAGGTGTGACTGGCAGGATAGTGGCCGTCCAAAGACAAAGTAAAGGGATTAATAAAGGAACAAGGGAAAAAACTGAACCAGCAAAAAACATGAAACGAAATGAGGGCAGAGGTTATGTTCTAAAATTGTTGAACTCCAATGTTGAGTCCAGAAGACTGCAAAGTACCCAGTTGAAAGACGAGGTGCTGTTCCTCGAGCTTGTATTGAGCTTCATTGGAACACTGCAGCAAGGACAGAGAGGTCAGAGTGGGAGCCATGTAGAGAATTGAAATGACAGGTGACAGGAACCTCAGGAAACGGCACCGATACAGTCGTCAATATACCAGAAAAAGAGATGAGGAGGGGGCCTGAGTAGGACTGGAACAAGTGTCAGTGTGTTGACTAGATGAAGCAAAGTTCCTGCTTGTAATTCCAATGACTCTGGACCATCCAAGTAAAGTTTAAGGTTGACGTCATGAAGATCATATCACTGTTAAATAATAAGCATTAAATAAATAGGAGTATTGCATTGAAGTAATTAATTGTAATCATAGAGTTTAATACCAACTAACAACATTTTGAACAGATAGTAAGAATATTATCGGAATGCCTGGAGGTAAAGTACACAGACCTGAAGAAGTTTGGGAGTGGAGCAGCAGAGCAGCCAGAGCCCAGAGAGAGCATGAGCGTCAAGAAGCGAGGTTAAAAAAAAATGAAATTGATGTCAAGACAAAGGAAGGTGCTGATTGGTGAGTAGCTAGCGAATGTTTTTTGTTAAGTCGTTAGTTTATTTTTGTTAATTTTGGTTCTTTCTTCTTCTTCTTTGGCCTCCTTGTCTCGAGAGACAATGGGTACGTGCCTGGAGGTGGTCAGTGGTTTGTGGATCAGCGCCTGGAGTGGCTATAAAGGCCAATTCTAGAGTGACAGACTCTTCCACAGGTACTGCCGATAAAATTGGCTGTTGGGGCTGTTACACAGTTGGCTCTCCCCTTGCGCTTCTGTCTTTTTTCCTGCCAACTGCTAAGTCTCTTCAACTCGCCACACTTCAGCCCTGCCTTTATGGCTGCCCGCCAGCTCTGGCGATCGCTAGCAACTGACTCCCACAACTTGTGATCAATGTCACAGGACTTCATGTCGCATTTGCAGATATCTTTAAAGTGGAGACATGGACGGCCGGTGGGTCTGGTACCAGTGACGAGCTCGCTGTACAATGTGTCCTTGGGGATCCTGCCATCTTCCATGCGCATCACATAGTCAAGCCATCTCAAACGCTGCTGGCTCAGTAGGGCGTATAAGCTGGGGATGTTGGCCACCTCGAGGACTTCTGTGTTGGAGATATGGTCCTGCCACCTGATGCCAAGGATTCTCCTGAGGCAGCGAAGATGGAATGAATTGAGACGTTGCTCTTGGCTGACATACGTTGTCCAAGCCTCGCTGCCGTAGAGCAAGGTACTGAGGACACAGGCTTGATACACTCGGACTTTTGTGTTCCGTGTCAGTGCGCCATTTTCCCACACTCTCTTGGCCAGTCTGGACATAGCAGTGGAAGCCTTTCCCATGCGCTTGTTGATTTCTGCTAAGCCTGCTATACTCGCAGCACTCTACGAACTGCTTTGCCTGTGCTGGGATGAGGAAGCAGTACCACAGGACATGCGCGATGCCAATATCATCACCCTCTATAAAAACAAAGGTGACTGCCGTGACTGCAACAACTACCGTGGAATCACCCTGCTCAGCATAGTGGGGAAATTCTTCGATCGAGTCGCTTTAAACAGGCTCCAGAAGCTGGCCGAGCGTGTCTACCCTGAGGCACAGTGTGGCTTTCGAGCAGAGAGATCGACCATTGACATGCTGTTCTCCCTTCGTCAGCTACAGGAGAAATGCCGTGAACAACAGATGCCCCTCTACGTTGCTTTCATTGATCTCACCAATTTTAGTTAGGAGTTACATAAATAGAGACATGGCAGGGCACCTCAGTCTCATCAAGTGCATATCTTGTGCCAAGTGTGAACTGAAGGATACTTCCTGTATCCTGGACAACCACAGGTGCAGACAGTGTCATCAGCTGGAGAAGCTCGAACTCCGGGTTTTGGAGTTTCAGTAGCAGCTGACATCATTGCTTTACATCCGTGAGACTGAGAGTTACATGGATAGCATGTTTCAAGGGTTGGTCACCCGGCAGCTTATGAGTGTGCAGGCAGAGAGGGAATGGGTGACTGTGTGGCTTTCAAGGAGCAACAGGCAGGTAGTGCAGGAGACCCCTGAGTGCATTTCACTCTCCAATGAGTATTCAGTTGTGAATACTGGTGAAAGTGATGGTGCCTCTGGGGTGTGCAGCAAGAGCCATGCTCGCTCAGCTGCACAGGGGTGAGAAGGAAGATTGGGAAAGCAATAGTGACAGGGGATTCAATAGTCAGGGGAACAGACAGGCGTTTCTGCGGTCTCAGACATGAATCCAGGATAGTATATTGCATCACTGGTGCTAGGGTCCAGGATGTCACTGAGTGGCTGCAAAACATTCTGAGGGGGGAGGGTGAACAGCCAGAGGTCGTAGTCCATATTGGTACCAACGACAAAGGTAGAAAGAGGGATGAGGTCCTGCAGGCAGACTTTAGGGAGCTAGGAAAAAGATTAATGAGCAGGACCTCAAATGTAATAATCGCTGGATTGCTCCCGATGCATCGTGCTAGTGAGTATAGAAATAGGAGGATAGTACAGATGAATGTATGGTTGCAGAGATGATGCAGGAGTGAGGGCCTTAGATTCCTGGGGCATTGGGACAGTTCCAGGGAAAGTGGGACCTGTACAGGCTCGACAGTTTGCACGTCAACAGAGCCGGGACAGATATCCTTGTGGGGAGATTCACTAGTGCTGTGTAGGAGAGTTCAAACTAATTTGGCAGGAGGTTGGGCGCCAGGATGTGAAATTAGCAAAGGGAAACAGGGTACACAGAAGACCTGGAGAGACAGTTAGAGCTGGAGTACGAAATAGCACGGTACTTCGTGGGATCAGATGAAGAGAGAATCCAAGAATATCTAAGATAGGTTTGCAGGGCACATCTGTAAATACATGAAGCATAAGTAAGATTGGTAAGCTGCAGGTGCAAATAGACACATGAATTATGATGTCATGGCGGTAACAGAGATCGGGCTACAAAAAGGGCAGGACTGGTACTACGACCAGGTGAGAAAGGTGTCTTGGGGTCGCTTTCAGCCTTCATCTGGTCTTGTTGTAACAGGGTTTTAATTTTTAAACACATCATGTTTTGAGCTCCCCCTTGGCGGATCCTTGTCCACAGCTTTCAATTTTAAGGAAAAGAAATCAGCACACCAGGTTTTCTTAGCTTTAAAGAAGAAAAGTGAAATTTTATGAAACTTAAACTTAATCTCTAATTTGGTTAATGTCTATGGATACACGCCATGCCCCAAGCTAGCAAGCATATGTGATGTACGCATGCAAATAGAGACAGAAAAGAGCAGAAGAAAAATAGTGGAGAGGTTTGAGGCAGTCTCTGAAGAGGGGATTTTGTTATTGTGCTTCAAGCTCGCTGTAGCCATTGCTTGTAGGTACAGCTTGCTTTTCGTTGGGGCCCAGTATTCTTCTTAAACCTTGTTCACTGTAGGAGACTTTTCTCTCTTGGGGTTCATATGTCTTCAATGGATTCCGAAGCTGGTGAGAACGAGCTGAGAGTAGAGAGGAGAGGAGACAGGAGAGGAGAAGTCTTTTCCAGTCCAGGAGCAAACAGCTTTCTGAATTCAAATTCTCTGTGGCAAGTTCAAATTCAAAAAACCTCAATAGCCAGTTAGTCATGTGACTAAACTGGTCTAACCACGTCTGTTTGTGTATTCTGCCATTTTAGCAGTGAATCTGGAATGCTAGCTTCTCCATCTTCAATGTCTGGTAATCAAACGTCCATTGTGGGTTAAATTGGAGCAGGGAGTGGCCCCTTTGTCCTTTCCAAGTACTGTCTGTTACTATGCCAATGTCTTTCCAGTCAAGGGTCTGTTTTAAAAAAAAACAAGTTCTTTCTTTATTCCAGTAACAGTTTAAAAATCAATGTTCATGTGGCGAAATGAATGTGTCTCATTCTTGGCAGGTGGGGGCCTGCATGGCACCTCCACACCCAGGGCAATGCAATGCAATTTGAAAAAAATGGTGCATTTCATTAAAAGGTTTGAGAGAAATATAAGATACAGAAAGAAAAACCATGCATTTCTCTCCTTCATTTCCATTCATTCATCAATGTTAAAGCCTATTAGAATTCTCTTTTTGGGGTGCCAATGCTGCTTTAATTTCCCCTTTTTTTGTCATCCCAGTAGCCTTGTGGTTCTTTGGGAAAGCTTTTCTTCAGTTTGCCCATTGTCATGACTGCCTAGGGTTTGTTCCTGTTGAGGTAATGTTTTTTCCAGGAGAGTTAGTAGTGGTCTATCCTGAACCCTCTCTCAGTGCTTTGCTGAGTTATGCAAAGGCTATTGCCTTCAGGGGATGGGTAGTTACCTTTTCCTCTGACTATGGGGGAGGATTATTTGTTATCTCCCCTTTGTTTTTTAGGACATTCCTGCCTGCAGGTATGTGTGCAGACTTGACTGCACTCTCCTGTGACACTTTGACTAGGTGAGGCATCACCCACACAGTTTCTGTGCCCCCTAGAGGTCTCTCTTTGTCTCTGCAGGTTCCTGTAAATGCTGTTAGCAACTCTGGTGGGGTGCTTCTAGAGTCTACATTTACATAGGAGGATGTCGGGTCTAACATTTCACATTTTTCGGGGTTGGTTGATCGGACAGTAGGTGTTTTCATCTCGGATTCCTCCCAGACTTCCTTTAACCTGCCCCCTGGTCACTTTTCCCTCTTCTCTTACTAAACTTTAGCCAGCCATGTGCTTGCCTGTCCCCTTTTGTTCTTGGCGGGGGTCCCTTACTGTTCACCAGACCTCTATTGGAGGGTCCTCCTAACACCTCCTACAGGGTGCAGGCTTCACTGTAGGTTGGGGTTTCCCCTCAACCCGGCACATGTGGCAACTCCTGCAGTACTCCAACACATCTTTGTAGAGTTTTGGCCAGTCATACTGCTGTCTTATGTGGGCTTTGGTTTTTCGTATACCTGCATGTGCAGCCACTGTCTTGTGGGCCCTTCTTAATATTTCTCCCTGGTACCTCTGTGGCACCACTGACTGGTGAACTACAGTCCATTCTTTGCCCTCAGGCCTGTGAAGAGAACTCCATTTCCTCCTAAGTACCTCATTCTTTAAATAGTAACAATCAGGGACTCCCTCTGCTTCACTTTCAGACTGGATGGCCTGTGCTAACTCTCTCAGTACTGGGTCGGCTCGCTGAGCCTCAGCTAGGGAAAATCCATTCAGTTCATTCCCTGGGTCTCCTATTTTACCAAAGAAAGTCTCGGACTGGCAGACCTCATGGTCATCTGCCTGCAGTGCCAATGCAGTCTCCTCTGGGAGAGGTGGTTTGTTCATGGCTTGATCCACTACACATTCAGGAACTCTGCAGAGGACCATCTCCTGCCACTGCCCTGTCTCTCTGACCTCCTGTAGTCTTTCTTTCACTACTGGGGGAGTTACCACCTTCACCCCTGCCAGATCATTACCTAGGAGCAGGTCAACCCCATCCAGAGGCAAACTAGGGACAATCCCTACAGTCGCCGGTCCTGAAACTAGGTCTCATTCCAGGTGCACCCAGTGTGCAGGTACAGGCATACACTGCCCTCCAATACCATTCACCACCATTTTGTGTTCACTGCACTCTCTGGAGGAAAGATTAGGCCTTTCCCCAGTCACCCTTGTGTCCCTGAGAATCACTATGGGCTTGCTTGCCTCACTCGAGGGGTATGGGGTTACTTTCTCTTCAGACATAAAACCCTGATAACCTTCAGGAATCCTATTAACTTTCAAAGTGATTCATGACAACGCAGCCAGCCACCAAGCTGCGCACATGCGCAAATGGGCTCCTGCTCTCTGCGCGTGAGTGGCATTCCACATTGCCAGGACTGATTGGTGCATGTGCAGATGACGTCATCACGTAATGCAGGGAAGCGGGGAGAGAATGAGGTGGGGGGAAGTGGGGAGAGATCGGGGTGGGGGGGAAGGGGGGAGAGAGCCGCTCGCTCCCCTTCCCCCCCACTGGCCTGCTCCCCCGCCCTCCCCCACACCGCTTCTCCCCACCTCCACCACCCACCCCCCGGCCACTCGCTCCCCGCTTCCCCCGCCTGCTGTCTCCGGCCATTGTGTGCTGCCATGGGTTTATTTTGGCTTTCTGTGATTATTTGAGCAGCGCCATCTTCAGTCCTGGCAGCTGCCTGAACATCGCGGACTGTGACATTTGCGCATATGCCAGTACACGCCACCTAGTGGTTGCGTTATCAGCAAATGCAGACATTAACTTTTCTTGCACTGGCCATACTAAACTTCCTGGGTTACACCTTTGCTGCAGTTAAAACCACAGCTTGTTCTGTACTTTCCATCAGGGTCCCGTCTTCACTGAGCAGGTGTGCCCTGATTAACCCTATAGGTTTTCCCTTTAGTTTCTAGCAGTCAGCTTTTAAATACCCTGCCTTATTACAATGGAAGCACACAGGTCTCCGGGTCTCACTGTTGCTCACAGCACCTTCCTTTTTGGCTGGAGGAGGGTCCCCTGTGTCTCGTGCTTTCGTTTCTCTTCCAGGACTGCCTGGGCGGAGATCACGTTCCCACCCTTTGTCCTTTTCGGATTTGTGGGGGTGATTATACAAGGTTCTCCCCTGGGAAACCCACTTATAAATTAAAGCAAACTCATTGGCCAGAACGGCCGCTTGCCGGTCTCCCTGAACCCGCTGCTCCTCTACATGGGTCTTTCTTGAGAGTGGGCGAGAGTTTTTAAATTCCTCTAACAGAATTACTTCTCTGAGAGTCTCATAGCTGAGCTGTATTTTTAGAGCCCTCAGTCACTGGTCAAAGGCCAGCTGCTTACTTCTTTCAAACTCCAGATAAGTTTGATTAGCTTGCTTTTTGAGGGTTCTAAACTTTTGGTGATAGGCTTCAGGTACTAATTCATATGCCCCGAGGATAGCATTTTTGGTCAGTTCATAATTTGATGAACTCTCATCTGGCAACAAGGAATAAACCTCATGGGCTTGTCCAGTTAGTTTGCTTTGTATTAAAAGAGACCAGGTCTCAGTTGGCCATTTTAGCTGCCTTGCCAGTTTCTCAAAAAGCACGAAAAACACTTCCACATCTTCCTCATTGAATTTTGGAATTAATTGAGCAAGTTTTAGCAATCTTGTACCCAGCCCTGAATTCTGCTCCTCCATATTGGCCATGCTTTCACTGGGATTACTCTGTCGCTCCCGAGTTAACTCAAGCCGCTTCAGCTCTCTTTCTTCGGATTCTTTCTGGAATATTCTTTCTCTCTCTCTCTCCACTCCCTTTCCCTCTCCTGTCTTTCATTTTCTTCATGTTCCTTCTGTAAGGCTCTCTCTTTTTCCCTCTCTCTTTCCTCAGTTTCCTCTGTTCCAATTGTATCTTTGCTAACATTACCCTGTCGGATTCTACTTCTCACCCTATATCTGTTTCTTCAGATTCAAGGGAAAAATGTTTGGCCACTAGCCTTAGGAGTTCAGGTTTGCTAGCCTTGCCATGTGCAGTAATCGCTCACTGCTCAGCCATTTTTCTCAACTCCTCCATAGACAGTGCTTTTAACTTATCCCAAGTTACTTCACCCTAGCTTGGAGAGCTACTCACTTCAGTTGCAGACATGTTAGTATTTAATCACACACAACCACAAGAAAACCTGTATTAATCTTGTTCTTTTTTGTTTGGGAAAAATTTGGCTTCCCACTTCCAATCTCTCGCGTTTCTATGTAGGTAAAATCCCGGATGAGCCCCCAAATTTCTGTTATGACCAGGCGAGAAAGGGGTCTCTTTCAGCTTTCACCTGGTCTTGTTGTAACAGGGTTTTAATTTTTTAAGCACACCATGTTTTGAGATCCCCCCTTGGTGAATCCTTGTTCACCGTTTTCCAATTATAAGGCAAAGAAACCATCACACCAGGTTTTCTTAGGTTTAAAGAAGAAAAGTGAAATTTTATTAAACTTAAACTTAATCTCTAATTCAGTTAACGCCTACGGATACACGCCGCGTCCCAAGCTAGCAAGCATATGTGATGTACGCATGCAAATAGAGACAGAAAAGAGCAGAAGAAAAATAGTGGAGAGGTTTGAGGCAATCTCTGAAGAGGGGATTATGTTACTGTGCTTCGAGCTCACTGTAGCCATTGCTTGTAGGTAAATCTTGCTTTTCATTGGGGCCCTGTATTCTTCTTAAACCTTGTTCACTGTAGGAGACTTTTCTATCTTGGAGTTCATATGTCTTCAATATTCCAAAGCTGGTGAGAACGAGATGAGAGCAGACAGGAGAGAGGTCATTTTCAGTCCAGGAGCAAACGGCTTTCTGAGTTCAAATTCTCTGTGGAAAGTTCAAATTCAAAAAACTCCAACAGCCAGTCATATGACTAAACTGGTCTGACCACATCTGTTTGTGTATTCTGCCATTTTAGCAGTTAACCTGGAATACTAGCCTCTCCACCTTCAATGTCTGGTAAACAAAAGTCCATTGTGGATTAAATTGGAGCAGGGAGTGGCCCCTTTGTCCTTTCCAAGTACTGTCTGTTACTATGCCAATGTCTTTCCAGTCAAGGGTCTGTGTTTTTTTTAAAAAAACAAATTCTTTCTTTATTCCAGTAACAGTTTAAAAATCAATGTTCACGTGGCAAAATGAATGTGTCTCATTCTTGGCAGGTGGGGGCCTGGATGACAACTGGGTACTAAATAATCCTGGATACAAGGTGTTCAGGAAAGATAGGGAAGGAAAGAAAGGAGTGGGGGGTGGGTGTGGGTGGCAGTATGGATTAATGAGAATATTGCAATGCTGGAGAGAGGGGTCAATGACAGAATCTATATGGTTAGAGTTAAGAAACAATAGAGGTGCCATTACACTACTGGGTGTATAGAATTAGAATTAGAACATTACAGCGCAGTACAGGCCCTTCGGCCCTCGATGTTGCGCCGACCTGTGAAACCATCTGACCTACACTATTCCATTTTCATCCATCAAGCCACCAACTAATGGAAAGAATATAGAGGAGCAAATTGTAGGGAAATTGCAGAGGCGCAAAACTATAGAGTTGCCATAATGGGGGGGGCGGGGGCGCTTCAATTATTCTAATTTAGATTGTAATAGCAATAGTGTAAAGGACAGAGAGAGGAACGAATTTCTGAAGTGTGTTCAGGAGAACCATTTGATCAGTACATTTCTGGCCCAACGAGGAAAGAGGCATTGCTGAATCTAGTTCTGGGAAATGAGATGGGTCAAGTGGAGCAAATGTCCGTAGGGGAACATTTAGGAAACAGTGATTGTAGTACCGTAAGGTTTAGAATAGCTATGGAAAAGGACAAGGACAATCTAGAGTAAAAACACTTAATTGGAGGAGGGTCAATTTCAGTGGGTTGAGACAAGATCTGGCCTAGGTAAATTGGAATCAAAGATTGGCAGACAAAACTGTCATCGAGAAGTGGATGTACTTTAAAGAGATGGTTCAGGTAAAGTCGAGGCATATTCCCACAAAGGGGTAAGGTAGGGCAACCAAAACCAGAAGGCAAAAACCCTGCATGACAAAAGAGGTAGGGAGTAAGAGGAAGAAGAAATGGAGGGCATATGGCAGATATCAGGTTTATAATCCAAGTGAGGACCAGGCAGAATATAGAAAGTTCAGAGGGGAAGTGAAAAGGAAAATAAGCGAAGCAAAGAGAGAGTATGAGAATAGACTGCCAGCTAAAAGGGAATCCAAAAGTCTTCTATAGACATGTAAATAATATACGGGTAGTAAAAGGAGTATTGGTGCTGATTAGGGCCCAACAAGGATGCATGGAGGCAGTGGGCAAGGCTGAGGTACTAAATGAGTACTTTACACCTGTCTTTACCAAGGAAGAAGGTACTGCCAAAGTCACAGTAAAAAAAGGAGGTAATTGAGATAGTGGATGTGCAAAAAATTAATAAAAGGAGGTATTAGAAAGGTGGCTGTACTGAAAGAGGATAAGTTAGCAGGTCTGGATGGGATACATTCTAGGATGCTGAGGGAAGTAAGGGTGGAAATTACTGAGGTACTGGCCATAATATTCCAATCCTCCTTAGATATGGGGTTAGTATCAGAGGACTGGAGAATTGCAAATGTTACACCCTTGTTCAAAAAAGGTGTAAAGATAAATCCAGCAACAACAGGCCAGTTAGTTTAACCACAGTTATGGGAAAACTTTTAGAAATGATAATCCAGGACAAAAATAACAGTCACTTGGACAAGTGTGGATTAATTAAGGAAAGCTGGCATGGATTCATTAAAGGCAAATCGTGTTTAATTAACGTGATTGAGTTTTTTGAGGGGGTAACACAGAAGATTGATGAGGGCAATGTGGTTGATGTAGCGTATATGCACTTACAAAAGACATTTGATAAAGGCTTGCCAGAAAAGTTGAAGCCCATGGAATAAAATGCTCAGTGGAGCATGGATACAAAGTTGGCTGAGCGACAGGAAACAAAGAATAGTGGTGAACGGTTGTTTCTCGGACTGTAGGAAGGTATATAGTTGTGTTCCCCATCAGTATGTACTAGGACCACTTCGTTTTCTGATATATATTAATGACTTGGACTTGGGTGTACAGGGTGCAATTCTAAAATGTGCAGATGACACAAAACTTGGAAGTGTAGTGAACAGTGTTCCGAAGAAGGGTCACTGACCCGAAACGTTAACTCTGCTTCTCTTTCCACAGATGCTGCCAGACCTGCTGAGTGATTCCAGCATTTCTTGTTTTTGTTTCAGATTTCCAGCATCTGCAGTATTTTGCTTTTATTTAAGTGAGAGGATGGTGATTGACTTCAAGAGGATATAGATAGGCTGGTGGAATGGATGGACTTGTGGCAGATGAAATTTAATGCAGAGAAGTGTGAAATTATACATTTTGGTAGGAAGAGCAATAAGAGGCAATATAAACTAAATGGTACAATTCTAAAGGTGGTGCAACAACAGAGAGACCTGGGGGTATATGTGCACAAATCTTTGAAGGTGGCAGGGCTGTTTGAGAAAGCAATTAAAAAGTCATATGGGATTGTGGGCTTTATAAATAAAGGCATAGAGTACAAAAGCAAGGAGGTTATGATGAACCTGTATAAAAGATTGGTTTGGCCACAACTGGAATATTTTGTCCAATTCTGGGCACTGTACCTTAGGAAGGATGTGAATATCTTAGAGAAAGTGTAGAGGAAATTTACTGGAATGGTCGTGAACTTCAGTTACGTGGATATATTGGAGAAGCTGGGGTTGTTCTCCTTAGAGAAGAAAAGGTTGAGTGGAGATTTGATAGAGGTGTTCAAAATAATGAGGAATCTAAACAGAGATGATAGAGAGAAACCGTTCCCATTGGCAGAAGGGTCAAAAACTAGAGGAAACAAACTTAAGGTGATTGGCAAAAGAATCAAAGGTGACATGAGTAAAAACATTTTTACGAATCGACGAGTTATGATCTAGAATGCATTTCCTGAAAGGGTGAGGGAAGCAGATCCAATCGAGGCTTTCAAAAGGGAATTAGGTAAGTACATGAAGGGAAAAATTGCGGGGCCATGGAGAAAGTGCAGGGGAGTGGGACTAGCTGGATTGTTCATGCAGCACGGGTTCGATGGGCCAATTAGCATCCTTCTGTGTTGTAACCATTCAATGATTCTGTGGTTGTATTGTAGAAGGGCACTAAACTTTGGGGGAACTATATAAACAAATAATGGTAATTGACAATGATTGACATATTGCCAGGCTTGAGGGCAGCAATTTATTAATATTCTCTTTTCACAGAATCAGTCTGGGCTACACAAGCACCCATCCATGTAGTAGCAACAGTGACATTTTCAAGGGTCAGGCAATTTCTCCATCACATCGGCCTTGGAAGTGGTATCACACAGATTTACCAAAATGATACCACGGTTTAAAGGTTTAAATTACGAGGACAAGTTGCATAAACATGGCTTATATTTCCTTGCATTTTGAATGTTCAGATGTGATCAAATCGGGATGTTTAAAATTATTAAGGGATTCAATAGGGTAGATACAGACAAACTATTTCCTTTTGTGGGGGAATCCAGGACAAGAGGGCATGGTCTTAAAATTAGAACTCAGCCATTTAGAAGTGAAATAAAGAAGTACTTTTTCACACAAAGGGTGTTGGAAATCTGGAGCTTGCTCCCCCATAGGCGACAAACCCTATGCTGTCTTAACCCTCTGCTGTCTGTCCTGTTTCCATCAGACAGCGTGTTAAAATTGACCCCAAAATGCTGAAAATAGACAGCAGCCAAGTCAACATCCATAAGAAGGAAACTTTATGTTTTGGCTGAATCTTTTCAGTGGGGCCAGGATGGAACTGATTTCTTGGTGGGCTTTTCAGTCATGCACGATTTGAAGAGTAAATGGCATGACCGTCAGTGTTTGAGCATCAGTTACAGTCTAGATCCAGCATCATTAAAATAGTCTTCTGATGCATTGCTTCATTTGGATTCAGAAATTGATTTTTTTGATACAGCGCAAGCTTCCAACTTTACAGCTTTACAAGTTTCCAGTGTTTAAGTGGAAGAAATAAAATTATGATTAATTTTTGTGCCAAGTCACAGAAGCTGAAATAACATTATTAGAAGTAACTTTAGTAGGCCAGACTCAGCCATATGGTAATCATATTGACAAGACAAACAATAATCCTGAAAGTGGAAAATATTCATTACATGGTGTTCAACTACTAAGGTCACAGTTGCTGGAAACTGTTGGAATTGTTTTGAGATCTTTGTCAGATTAAGTGCTCTTCATGTTTGGCTTCATTAATTAACAATAGTTCTGTGAAAACACAGCAGAGTTTGCTATTCTCATGCACTACAAAATAAAGATAACAATTATTAATATATCAGCTATGCATTGATTTGGAATGGACTGATTATTGTTCAGCTACAAATAAGAAGTTACACAACTATACAAAACATCTATTTACCACAAACTGCTGGTGAAGATTCCAGGGTAGAGCTTTTTTTTTTATTCATTCATGGGATGTGGGTGTCACTGGCCAGGCCAACATTTATTGCCCATCCCTAATTGCCCTTGAGAAGGTGGTGGTGAGCTGCCTTCTTGAACCGCTGCAGTCCATTTGGGGTAGGTATACCCACAGTGCTGTTAGGAAGGGATTTTGACCCAGCAACAGTGAAGGAACGGTGTTATAGTTCCAAATCAGGATGGTATGTGACTTGGAGGGGAACTTCCAGATGGTGGTGTTCCCATGTATTTGCTGCCCTTGTCCTTCTTGTTGGCAGAGGTCGCGGGTTTGGAAGGGGCTGTCTAAAGAGGCTTGGTGCATTGCTGCAGTTCATCTTGTAGATGGTACACACTGCTGCCACTGTGCGTCGGTGGTGGAGGGAGTGAATGTTTGCAGATGGGGTGCCAATCAAGGGGGCTGCTTTGTCCTGGATGGTGTCAAGCTTCTTGAGTGTTGTTGGAGCTGCACCCATCCAGGCAAGTGGAGAGTATTCCATCACACTCCTGACTTGTGCCTTGTAGATGGTGGACAGGCTTTGGGGAGTCAGGAGGTGAGTTACTCGCCTCAGGATTCCTAGCCTCTGACCTGCTCTTGTAGCCATGGTATTTATATGGCTACTCCAGTTCAGTTCCCGGTCAATGGTAGCCCCTAGGATGTTGATAGTGGGGGATTCAGCGATGGTAATGCCGTTGAATGTCAAGGGGAGATGGTTAGATTCCCTCTTGTTGAAGATGGTCATAGCCTGGCACTTGTGTGGCGCAAGTGTTACTTGCTACTTCTCAGCCCTGGCCTGGATATTGTCTTGCTGCATTTCTACACAGACTGCTTCAGTATCTGAGGAGTCACGAATGGTGCTGAACATTGTGCAATCATCAGCGAACATCCCACTTCTGACCTTATGATTGAAGGAAGGTCATTGATGAAGCAACTGAAGATGATTGGGCCTAGGACCCTACCCCGAGGAACTCCTGCAGTGATGTCCTGGAGCTCAGATGATTGACCTCCAAAAACCACAACCATCTTCCTTTGCGCTAGATATGACTCCAGCCAGCGGAGGGTTTCCCCCATGATTCCCATTGACCTTAGTTTTGCTCGGGCTCCTTGATGCCATACTCGGTCAAATGCTGCCTTGATGTCAAGGGCAGTCACTCTCACCTAACCTCTTGAGTTCAGCTCTTTTGTCCATGTTTGAACCAAGGCTGTAATGAGGTCAGGAGCTGAGTGGCCCTGGCGGAACCCAAACTGAGCGTCACTGAGCAGGTTATTGCTAAGCAAGTGCTGCTTGATGGCACTGTTGATTACACCTTCCATTACTTTACTGATGATTGAGAGTAGGCTGATGGGGCAGTAATTGGCCGGGTTGGACTTGTCCTGCTTTTTGTGTATCGGACATACCTGGGCAATTTTCCACATTGCAGGGTAGATGCCAGTGTTGCTGTACTGGAACAGCTTAGCTAGGGGCGTAGCAAGTTCTGGAGCACAGGTCTTCAGTACTATTGCCGGAATATATAGTTTAAACCCTCTCCAGTAGCATTAGCGAAATCACCCCCCCCCCCAAGGAGGGGTGTTTCCCTTCTGTTTGTGCAGGTGAATCGGATTGGCTGAAGACTGGCTCTGTGATGCTGGGGACCTCAGGAGGAGGCTGAGATGGAACATCCACTCGGGCTTCTGGCTGAAGATTGTTGCAAATGCTTCAGCCTTGTCTTTCGCACTGATGTGCTGGGCTCCTCCATCATTGAGGATGGGGATATTTGTGGAGCCACCTCCTTCAGTTAGTTGCTTAATTGTCCACCACCATTCACGGCTGGATGTGGCAGGACTGCAGAGCTTAGATCTGATCCGTTGGTTTTGGGATCGCTTAGCTCTGTCTATCGCATGCTGCTTACGCAGTTTGGCATGCAGATAGCCCTGTGTTGTAGCAACACCAGGTTGACACTTCATTTTGAGATATGCCTGTTGTTGCTCCTGGCATGCCCTCCTGCACTCTTCATTGAACCAGGGTTGGTCTCCTGGCTTGATGGTAATGGTAGAGTGAGGGATATGCCGGGCCATGAGGTTACAGATTGTGGTTGAGTACAGTTCTGCTGCTGATGGCCTACAGCGCCTCATGCATGCCCAGTTTTGTATTGCTAGATCTGTTCGAAATCTATCCCATTTAGCACAGTGATAGTGCCACACTCCACGATGGATAGTATCCTCAATGTGAAGGCGGAATGTCGTCTCCACAAGGACTGTGCGGTGGTCACTCCTACCAATACTGTCATGGACAGATGCATCTGTGGCAGGCAGATTGCTGAAGACGAGGTCAAGTATGTTTTTCCCTCGTGTTGGTTCCCCCACCACCTGCCACAGACCCAGTCTAGCAGCTATGTCCTTTAGGACTCAGCCAGCTCGGTCAGTAGTGGTGCTACCGAGCCACTCATGGTGATGGACATTGAAGACCCCACCCAGAGCACATTTTGTGTCCTTGCCACCCTCAGTGCTTCCTCCAAGTGGTGTTCAACATAGAGGAGTACTGAGTTATCAGCTGAGGGAGGGCGGTAGGTGGTAATCAGTAGGAGATTACCTTGCCCATGTTTGACCTGATACCATGAGAGGTCATGGGGTCCGGAGTCAATGTTGAGGACTCCCAGGGCAACTCCCTCCCTACTGTATACCACTGTGCCACCACCTCTGGTGGGTCTGGCCTGCCGGTGGGACAAGCCATACCTGGGGATGGTGATGGCAGCGTCTGGGACATTGACTGTAAGGTATGGTTCCGTGAGTATGACTATGTCAGGCTGTTGCTTGACTAGTCTGTGGGACAGCTCTGCCAACTTTGGCACAAGCCCCCAGATGTTACTCAGGAGGACTTTGGAGGGTCGACAGGGCTGGGTTTGCTGTTGTCGTTTCCGGTACCTAGGTCGATGCCGGGTGGTCCATCCGGTTTCATTCCTTTTTATTGACTTCGTAGTGGTTAGGTACAACTGAGTGGCTTGCTAGGCCATTTCAGAGGGCATGTAAGAGTTAACCACATTGCTGTGGGTCTGGAGTCACATGCAGGCCAGACCAGGTAAGGACAGCAGATTTCCTTCCCTAAAGGACATGAGTGAACCAGATGGGTTTTTACAACAATCGACAATGGTTTCATGGCCATCATTAGACTAGCTTTTAATTCCAGATTTACTAATTAAACTCAAATTCCACCTTCTGCTGTGGTGGGCTTCGAACCCAGGTTTAACCCCAGGGGTTGGGGGATTACATTTTATTTTTAAATGGGCAATGCGACCCCAGCCACTCTCTAACTCAGGTTAAGGATGGGAGACCAACCTGCTCTCAGGAGGTGGGGTGGGTCATTAAAATATTTTAAGGAGGCTGCGCGTATTTAATTTAGCAAAACTTTTAGATTTAATGCCTGCAGGTCATCTTCCCAATGCCTAGGGATACCTAGCCATTGAATGCTGATGTCAAAGGCTGGATCCATCAGGTAACTGCCTTTACAGCACTGCTTGAGGGCCAGGAGGTGCAGCAATGCTACTCATGGTAGAGCAAGATTACCTCCATGAGATCAGCTGTCCTCCACCCCTCCCCCATGTCCAACTTCCCACTCTATGTCCACCTCCCCCCTCCATGTTCAAATGCCCCCTCTATACATGCCTCCCCACTCCAGTCTGCTTCCCCCTTCCATGCCCAAATGCCTTCCTCCATGTTTGACTCCCCTCTCCATGTTCGCCTGCCCCTTCCATTTCCGCCTCCTCCCTCTATGTCCGTCTACCCCCTCAATGTGCGACCCCACACCATATCCGTCTACCACTCCATGTCTGCTTCCCCCCTCCATGTCCAAATGCCTCCCCCCATGACTGACTCCCGCCTCCATGTTCAAATACCACTGGCATATCTGATCCCCTCCATGATCAGCTGACTCATCTACCATGTCCAACTCCCACTTCCCCCACTCCCCCGACTGCCCTCCCGGCCAAACAGGCGCCTAGGAAACCTGCAGCAATAATTTAAAACAGGCCTTGCGTTAAATTCAGAAGGATCTGTGGTGAACCCTTGCTTCTAGGTTTTCTGGCTAGAAAATCCTCCCCCCTTTACCTTCCCACATACAGCTCTTATTGGCACCCTTAACTTTGTGCAGTAGGGTAAAATAGAGTCATAGAGTTGTACAGCATAGAAACAGGCCCTTCGGCCCACCTCGTCCATGCCGACCATAATGCCTATCTATACTGATCCCACCTGCCTGCATTAATTCCATACCCCTCTCTGCCTTGCTCATTCAAGTACCTGTCTAGATGCCTCTTAAATGTTCATACTGTGCCTGCCTCCCCCATCTCCTCTGGCAGCTCATTCCAGATACCCACTATTCTTTGTGTTAACAATTTACCCCTTTGATCTCCTTTAAACCTCCTCCCTCTCACCTTAAATCTATGCCCTCTAGTTTTAGTCACCCCTACCATGGGAAACAGACTCTGGCTATCTACCCTATCTATGCCTCTCATAATTTTATATTCCTCTATCATGTCCCCTCTCAGCCTCCTTTGCTCCAAGGAAAACAGACCCAGCCTATCCAATCTCTCTTGAAAACTCAAGCCCTCCAAACCAGGCAACATCCTTGTGAATCTTTTCTCTACCCTCTCTAACTTAATCACATCTTTCCCGTAGTGTGGTGACCAGAACTGCACACAGTACTCCAAATGCGGCCTAACCAATGTAATGTACAACTGTAACATGACGTCCCAACTCTTGTATTCAGTGCCTCGGCCGATGAAGGCAAGCATGCCATACACCTTCTTCACCATCCTGTCTACCTGTGTTGCCACTTTCAGGGAACTATGTATTTGCACCCCAAGGTCTCTCTGCTCAACAACACTCCCGAGGGCCCTGCCATTCACTGTCTATGTCCTGCCCTGGTTTAACTTCCCAAAATGCATCACTTCGCACTTGTCTGCGTTAAATTCCATTTGTCAATCCTGTGTCCACTTTCCCAGTTGATCTATATCCTATTGTAATCTTAGACAACCTTCTTCACTGTCCACTATACCACCAATTTTTGTGTCATCTGCAAACTTACTAATCATGCCCCCTACATTCACATCCAAGTCATTAATATATATGACAATCAACAGAGGGCCCAGCACTGATCCCTGCGGCACACCACTGGTCACCACCCTCCAATCTGAAATACAACCCTCCACTACCACCCTCTGCCTCCTATCACCAAGTCAATTTTTTATCCAATTGGCTAGCTCACCCTGGATTCCATGTGTTCGAACCTTCTGCACAGTGGCGCAGTGGTTAGCACCACAACCTCCCAGCTCCAGCAACCCAGGTTCAGTTCTGGGTACTGCTTGTGTGGAGTTTGCAAGTTCTCTCTGTGTCTGCGTGGGTTTCTGTCGGGTGCTCCGGTTTCCTCCCACAGCCAAAGACATGCAGGTTGATAGGTAACAAAAACAAGAAATGCTGGATTCACTCAGCAGGTCTGGCAGCATCTGTGGAAAGAGAAGTAGAGTTAACGTTTCGGGTCAGTGACCCTTCTTCGGATGCTGCCAGACCTGCTGAGTGAATCCAGCATTTCTTGTTTTTGTTTCAGATTTCCAGCATCCGCAGTATTTTGCTTTTATTTCAGGTTGATAGGTAAATTGGCCATTGTGAATTGCCCCTAGTGTAGGTAGGTGTTAGGAGAATGGTGGGGATGTGGTAGAGAATATGGGGTTAATGTAGGATTAGTATAAATGGGTGGTTGTTGGTTGGCACAGACTCAGTGGGTCGAAGGTCCTGTTTCAGTGCTGTATCTCTAAGTTTAAAAAAAATTCTGGACCAGCCTACCATGTGGGACCTTGTCAAAGGCCTTGCTAAAGTCCATGTAGAGAACGTGCATCGTCCTGCCCTCATCAATCCTCTTGGGTCACCTCCTCAAAAAACTCAATCAAAATCATGAGTTATGATTTCCCATGCGCAAAGCCATGCTGACTATCCCTAATCTGACCTTTGCTTTGCAAATGCTTATAAATCCTGTCTCATTGAATCCCTTCCAATAACTTTCCCACCACTGATGTAAGGCTCACAGGCCTGTAGTTCCCTGGCTTATCCCTGCTGCCTTTCTTAAATAAAGGCACAACATTAGTTTAGTTTAGTTTAGAGATACAGCACTGAAACAGGCCCTTCGGCCCACCGAGTCTGTGCCGACCATCAACCACCCATTTATACTAATCCTACACTAATTCCATATTCCTACCATATTCCCCACCTGTCCCTGTATTTCCCTACCACCTACCTATCCTAGCGACAATTTATAATGGCCAATTTACCTATCAACCTGCAAGTCTTTGGCATGTGGGAGGAAACCGGAGCACCCGGAGGAAACCCATGCAGACACAGGGAGAACTTGCAAACTCCACACAGGCAGTACCCAGAATTGGACCCGGGTCGCTGGAGCTGTGAGGCTGCGGTGCTAACCACTGCGCCGCCCTAGCTATCCCCTAGTCTTCCGGTACCTCACACATGGCTAACGATAATACAAAAATCTCTGCCAGGGCCCCAGCAATCTCCTCCCTTGCTTCCCATAGCATTCTAGGATACACCTGGTCAGGCCCTGGGGATTTATCCATCATAATGCGCTTCAAAACCTCCAACACCTCCTCCTTTGTAATATTGATATGCTCCAGGATATCGTTGTTCCCTCCCTTGAACTCACTGGCTTCCATGACCTTCTCCACGGTAAATACAGACGAGAAGTATTCATTTAAGACCTCCCCCATTTCCCGTGGCTCCACACAAAGATTACCACACTGATCCTTAACGGGACCAACTCTCTCCCTTGCTACCCTTTTACTCTTAATATACTTATAGAATCTTTTAGGATTCTCCTTTATCTTATCTGCCAGGGAAATCTCATGGCCCCTTTTCGCCCTCCTAATTTCCTTCTTAAGTGTACTCCTACATCCCCTATACTCCTCGAGGGACTCGCTCGATCCTAGCTGCCTATACCTGACATATGCCTCCTTCTTTGGCCCTGAACTCTTCCTATCTCACTTTTAAAAGCCTCCCACTTGCCAGATGTCCTTGACCTGTAAACAGCCTCTCCCATTCAACTTTTGAGAGTTCCTGTCTGATACCATCGAAATTAGCCTTCCCCCAATTTAGGACTTCAACCTGAGGACCAGTCCTATCCTTTTCCATAACTATCTTGAAGCTAATAGAGTTATGGTCACTGCTCCCCCACTGACACATCAACCACCTGCCCAGCCTAATTTCCAAATAGGAGGTCGAGTGTAGCCCCTTCTCTAGTAGGGCCATCCACATACTGCTTCAGAAAACTATCCTGGACACACTTAACAAATTCTTCCCCATCTGATCCCTTAGCACTAAGGCAGTCCCAGTCAATATTAGGGAAGTTAAAATCACCTACTATTACAACCCTATAATTCCTACACCTATCTGTGATTTCCCTACATATATGCTCCTCTAATTCCCTTCGACTATTAGGGGGCCTATAATATAATCCCATCAAAGTCATCACCCCTTTCTTATTTCTAAGTTCTACCCATATGGCCTCGCTGGACATTCCCCCTGGGATATCCTGTCTAAGTACTGCCGTGATCAAAAGTGCAACTCCCCCTCCTCTCTTACCTCCACCTCTGTCACGCCAGAAGCATCGGTACCCTGGAACATTGAGCTGTCAGTCCTGCCCATCCCTCAACCACGTTTCCGTAATAGCTATAATATCACAATCCCATGTACCGATTCATGCTCTGAGTTCATCTGCCTTACCTGTAAGGCTTCTTGCATTAAAGTAAATGCAGTTTAGCCTACCAGACCTTCCACACTCTCTGTCCTGCCCCTGCCCGGGCTGCCTACTGGACTTGCTTGCTTTAACCTCTACGTTTGCCTCAACTATCTCATCAGAGAGACTACTACTTTGGGTCCCACCCCCCTGCCAGACTAGTTTAAACCCTCCCGAGTAGTATTCGCAAAGCTCCCTACAAGGATATTGGTCCCCTTCCAGTTCAGATGCAACCGTCCCTCTTGTACAGGTCACCACTGCACCAGAAGAGATCCTAATGATCCAAGTAGCTGAAGCCCTCCCGCCTACACCAGCTCTTCAGCCATGCATTCATTTGCCTATCCTCCTATTCCTGCCCTCACTAGCATGTGGCACAGGAAGTAACCCTGAGATGACAACCCTAGAAGTCCTGCTTTTTAAACTTCAGCCTAACTCCCTATATTCACTATGCAGGACCTCATCTATCTTCCTGCCTATGTTGTTAGTACCAATATGGACCACAACCTCTGGCTGCTCACCCTCCCTTTTCAGAATGTCCTGCAGCCGCACTGAGACATTCTTGACCCTAGCACCAGGGAGGCAACATACCATCCTGGAGTGTCGTTTGTGGCCACAGAAACGTCTATCTGCACCCCTTACGATAGAATCCCCTATCACTATAGTTCTTCCACCCCTTTCCCCCCCTGCTGTGCAGCAGAACCCTCCGTGGTGCCACGAACTTGGCTGTTGCTGCTTTCCCCTGGGAGGTCATCCACCCCAACAGTATCCAAAGCGGTGCATCTGTTTGAGAGGGGGATGGCCACAGGGCACTCCTGCACTAGCTGCCTGCGCCTACTATTCTGTCTGGTAGTCACCATCCCTTTTCTGCCTGTGCAGCCATTACCTGTGGTGTGACCACCTCACTAAACTTGCTATCCCCGACGTCCTCAGCATCGCGAATGCTCCAAAGTGAATCCACCTGCAGCTCCAGCTCTTTAATGTGGGTAGCTAGTAGCTGCAGATGGATACACTTCCTGCACACATGGTCGTCAGGGACACCGGAAGCGTCTCTGATTTCCCACATAGCGCAGGAAGAGCATATCACGGGGCTGAGCTCTCCTGTCATGACTTACCCTTAGATTAATTAGTTACTCCCTTAATTAAAAAATACTAATTACACGAGGGGCCTTGTTCTACCCACTCCAATCTAAAGTCCTTAATAAGCTACACTGAATTAAAAAAACCACTTCAGTAGTACTCACCTTATCACCAGAGGTTTTTTTTCAACAAAAAAACTTTCCCCTTATTTTTTTAAGATATTTAAATACACTACCAGCAATGACTCACCAACCAATCAGCTTGCAGTTCTCCTCTGACGTCACTGTTGGCTTTTTTCTTCAAAACTCTGGCGCGCTGGAAGAGCTCCTCTCCACTCCTGGAAGGTAAGAGACTGGGTGATAGTGAATTGGCAGCTTGTCTTCCATCTCTCACTGGAAATAAAAATTGGGAGGGATGTAAAATGGGCTGTTGATTTGCTATCAGCCATTTTACACTATTGCACAAAGTAAAGGTGAACCTATCAAACCATTACTTTTGAAGACATATTAAATAACAGCACTTGTTCGAGAATAAAATTAATGCTTTTAGGGGCATATTCACTATTATTGATGCCTTTTCATTTTTTTGGAGCAGCGAGTCAGCATTGAGGGTTAATGGTCAATTCCTCAGAGTGGGTACTGTCGAAGGTTTTAATTCTAATTCACAGACCTGAGCCACATTGAGCAGGAAGCAATAGGAAAGGCAGGGTGGGTTTGGAGGGGGGCAATCGCTGTGGAGTCAGGGGCTGCACTCTTGGCTCCACAACAGTGATTTTTAAAATGTTTAAAAGAAACTTACCTTTTGTTCGTGGCCACTGAAAAATCCTGAGTGTGGCAGACCAGCATCAAATCTAATCAAGGCCAAGGGCCTTCCTGTAAATGTCATGGTATTTAGTGAAAGCTTCATATATCAATAAACTTCAATGGGTGATAAATTTCCTATCTACCCTTATTTTATTCCCTGAACCCACATAATGACATAAGGAAGGAACCTTTTCCAAAAATATGTAAGATGTAACCTTTTACCCTTGAGAGGTTACTTCACGAGTCGAAGACAAGAATTACAAGAAATAAGGAGACAACACTCAAAGCTCAAATTAAATACTAACAACTTTATTAGGTCGGTAGGATACTAGTTAACAATACAAAACCTCCGTTAGCAATTCACCTGTTAGCAAGACACCCGTTAGACACTAATACATTACAAGGAATAATACATACATGATCACCCAGTGAGCGGTCACCTCCTGCTGATCGTTCCCTTCAGTAGCTAACCAAGCTACCCAACTTAAGCACTGAATCATTCTTTGCAATGATTTTTATACCTTTCTTTCCAAGGTGGGCAGAATGTCCCGTTGACAACTTCATACAGTCCTATCAAAATTCACCTTAAGCTACACTTCTCTAATGAGGGATCTAATTCTTTGTTCAAACTATGATATCAGAAACTGCCTTGACGATGAGCATATGTTTACATTTCCTTCAGTAGTTTCACCATCTCTGGTGGATGTTGCAGATA
This sequence comes from Heterodontus francisci, assembly GCF_036365525.1. Lineage (NCBI taxonomy): Eukaryota > Metazoa > Chordata > Chondrichthyes > Heterodontiformes > Heterodontidae > Heterodontus > Heterodontus francisci. The sequence goes on from NC_090372.1 coordinate 87,636,712, forward strand.
CCTTCAAGATCTTTATCAGTAAACACAATAGCAGCTTCCATTTCTGGTCACACACACATTTTAAAAGCACAGGATAATTAAACAACAGCATTCCTTAAATTACTGACTTCTTATAAGCTGTTGCATGGAGAATTTCTAGTTTCTCTGATTCCAAAAGAAGGCAAACTCTGATGCCATCAATTAGGAACAGTGTACCACTCTCTCAACTAAATTAGCATTTTTAAAACATGATCAGTCTCTTATCTTTGTGTTTTCAGACACCATGACTGCAGGTTTTTGTGTACATGAATCTTCTCCAAAGTTTTAACTTAGCATCAAAGTGAACATTGCTTTGCAGTATGTCTGTTTGTTGGTTTTGACTCAATCTTTATGATTTTTCTGCTTTTTGCTAAAAAAAATCCATAACCTTAAAGTGTTTTGTCACCAGTGACTCTGTTTATATTTAATGAAAGCAGCTTGCAGCTGTTAACAGGTTATTTTAGCTCCAAAAGCCCTTTTGGCCTCAGCATTGCATGCTGGTCAGGTTCGGTCAGTTTTCTGTACACCTGTACACATCACAACTGCTTGTATTTCATTTAAACAATTGATGCTCCTGGGATGCATAGCCTCACAAGTCTCCACCATAAATTTTGATTAAAGATAATATTACCATCTCTTACAAATGTTTCTCGGAATGTGGGCGAGACTGTTAAGACTTCTTATTGCCCATCTTTAGTTGCCCTGGGGAAGCAGTGGGGGCCATTTTCTTGAATTGCTACTTACTTTGAACTCTTCATGCTGTAATGATGATGTTAGGTGGGGAGTTCTAGGATATTTAGCAAATGATAATGATGAGTTATGGATACCAAACCTGGCTACCCAAACAATGGAAAAAGCAATTCAAATGAACAATCGGATCCTCTGTGATTGGAATGCAGGAAGGGCAGGTTAAATGATCAAATACTGGGGATAGATGTCTGTGTGGGTTCTGCAACTCACCTGCCATAACTATGCTTCTTCCGTGGCTCTTCCGCAGAAGTTACAGTGGATGATTGGGAGATCCCCCCAAAGTTATTCTTCTCAGCCCTCTGATACTTGAAGGCAGTCTGAATGCAGGACAGGTAGGTGATGTTGAAGATCCTGAACATGTGTGGGATGTCTGAGGAAAGCTTTCGATAATATTCCAGAAAAAAGGACCTAATGTATAAAAATGTAGCAGCTGGAGATACTGGGCTGAATTTTTGATCCCCAGAGGAAGTGGGACCGGAAGTGGGCGAGGGCCCAAAATCAGATCCTGGTGCGGTGTGCTGGATCTCCAAGGCGATCCCGCCTCCCAGTGAATTTTGAAGAGGTGCTGGGACCTGTATGCCGGCAAGCTGCACGAGCCCAGCGATTCAGCATTTTATCATGTTAATGAGGCACTTTACAGCCAGTTAAAAGGGCAGAAAGCGATTTTTGATTGCAGGCAAGGGGACCACGAATAGGAGGCGGCATCGCAGCGGGAAACCAGTCACAAAGGCAGGTCCATTGAACAGCGGTGCATTAAAGGGGAATGGTTCAGGGAGTTCCTCAGGCTGTGGCACACAGTGGCCATTGAGTGCAAAGGTCACGCAGAGGTAGCTCTGCAGACACTGGAGCACCTGTGGGGGAGTGAATCTACAGGGGCATAGCAGGGGGGCCCAGGCAGCTGTCACATTGCTCTGGAGGCAAGGGAGACCAAACAAGGAAATGGGGCTGAGCTACTTGGATTTTGGGATGATCAGTGATATGCACTGCAAGTGCAGGCCATTGCTGCTGAGGCATGCAGAGGTATCAGATGAGGGGTTGGGAGGGAATGAAGATGATACCCTCCACATAGGGATACTGACAATGAATTGGCTTCCGAAATCTAACAGTGTATCAGTGTTGCCGAAGGATGCGCCTATCAAGGCAGATGGTGGGAGAGTTGTGTGCCCTGGTGGAGGGCCACCTTCATTGTTGCCAGTTGAGTCTACATGCCTTGCCAGTAGCTGTCAAAGTAACTGTAGCATTGAACTTCTTTGCCTCTGGGTCTTTCCAAGGGGCGGAAGCTGACCTCATGAGCATTTCACATTCGGCTGCCCATCACAGCGTACAGGAGGTGACAGATGCCCTGTCTGCGAAGGCATCGGATTACATTGAATTCATCACTAATAGGGCCACATAGGCACATTGGGATTTTCCCCCATTACAGGACTCCCTCAGGAGCAGGGTGTTGTCGACTGCACCCATGTGACCATCAAGGCACCAGTAGAGCAGCCAGGGGTATTCGTGAACAGCAGGGAATTCCACTGTCTGAACATTCAACTGGTGTGTGACAACCAAATGCGTTTCTTCCAGGTATGTGCATGGTATCCAGGCGCTGCCATGACTCCTTAATCCTTAGGCAATCGCAGGTGCTGTGCTTGCCACTAGAGAGCATACATGGATGGCTGCTAGGGGACAAGGGCTATCCATTGGAGATGCCTGATACCTATACGCAACCCTTCAATGGAGACACAGAGTCGCTACAACTGCTGTTATCACAGCACAAGGGCCACTATTGAGCAGGCCATTGAACTGCTCAAGATGTAGTTCCGGTGCCTTGACAGGTCGGGGGAATACCCTCCAGTATGCTGCTTGAAGGCTGTCTCGGATTGTAATGGTCTCCTGTGCCCTTCCCAACATGGTCCTTCAGAGAGATGTGCACCTCAATGAAGGAGAAGTGGAGGAGCAGCACGCTTCCTCAGAGGAGGAGGAAGAAGTGGAGCAAGAACGACCCAGCCTTGCAAGGACCTTCAGACATCCAGTTGAAGCGTCCAGGCATTGATCAGGATGAAAGGGATGCACAGGTAGCTCTGATTCAGGCATGGTGCTCCTGAGGGCCCCTCATCCTGGAAGACAAGCAGCTCATGACCTCACCTTACTATGGGGAAACATACGAATCCAACAAGCAAATGATTCTTAGAGTTTCCACTAGCCCCCCACATTGCCTGGAAGACAAATCTCCAACTGCCACTTTATGTCAACTAACACACTCATTTTGCATTTTTCCCTCACCTCATAATTTGTGTGCCGTTAATCTATCAATCATTAGATTGATCATTAGCACAATGTAGTGTTAGATTGATCTGGCTTTGATTGTATTAGTCTGTCCACTTATCTGTGACCACTGTGCTTGGTTGAATAAGCCTCTGAGTGGAGCTAAAGAGTTTGAAACTGAAACCAAAAAAGACAGAGACTGTTCTGAGAAAGCATTGTACTGAGATCGTGTAAGTGCTAAGATACTTTAAAGTGCTGCAAATAAACCAGTTTGTGATTTAATACAAGTGTAATATCTGCATTGCTTTGAGATAAATTAGCTAGGTATAAATATATTCAGCAACCCGGCGTAAACATAACAAAAACATAGCTATGAGGATGATTCTGCAGAATTTAATGTTACCAGATCCAGAACCATTTCTTTCAACGCAAGGAAATCCTCCCTTGTGCTGGTGAATGATGGATTTCGGGCTTCAGGACATTTTTGCTCGCTACGTGGATGAACAGACCAGATATTGCAGCGAACCATAAGAAAGCGATATTAGTACACTGCCTAAGAGCAGAAGGTCAGCGCATATTCGAGCAGCTCACAGAAGATATGTTTTTTTTATTCATTCATGTGATGTGGGCGTCACTGGCCAGGCTAGCAAATATTTCCCATCCCTAATTGCCCTTGAGAAGGTGGTGGTGAGCTGCCTTCTTGAATGTGCTGTTAGGAAGGGAGTTCCAGGATTTTGACCCAACGACAGTGAAGGAACAGCAATATAGTTCCAAGTCAGGATGGTGTCTGCTTAGAGGGGAACTTGCAAGATAGTTGTGTTCCCATGCATCTGCTGCCCTTGTCCTCCGAGGTGGTAGAGGTCACAGATTTGGAAGGTGCTGACAAAGGAGCCTTGGTGCATTGCTGCAGTGTATCTTGTAGATGGTACACACTGCTGCCACTGTGCGTCGGTTGTGGAGGGAGTGAATGTTTGTAGATGGGGTGCCAATCAAGCAGGCTGCTTTGTCCTGGATGGTGTCGAGCTTCTTGAGGTTGTTGGTGCTGCACCCATCCAGGCAAGTGGAGAGTATTCCATCACGCTCCTGACTTGTGCCTTGTAGATGGTGGACAGGCTTTGGGGAGTCAGGAGGTGAGTTACTCACCTCAGGATTCCTAGCCTCTGACCCGCTCTGGTAGCCATGGTATTTATATGGCTACTCCAGTTCAGTTTCTGGTCAATGGTAACCCCCAGGATGTTGATAGTGGGGGTTTCAGCGATGGTAATGCCATTGAATGTCAAGGGGAGATGGTTAGATTCTCTCTTGTTGGAGATGGTCATTGCCTGGCATTTGTGTGGCGTGAATGTTACTTTCCACTTATCAGCCCAAGCCTGGATATTGTCCAGGTCTTGCTGCATTTCTACACGGACTGCTTCAGTATCTGAGGAGTCGTGAATGGTGCTGAACATTGTGCAATCATCAGCGAACATCCCCACTTCTGACCTTATGATTGAAGGAAGGTCATTGATGAAGCAGCTGAAGATGATTGGGCCTCGGACACTACCCTGAGGAACTCCTGTAGTGATGTCCTGGAGCGGAGATGATTGACTTCCAACAACCATAACCATCTTCCTTTGCGCTAGGTATGACTCCAACCAGCGGAGTGTTTTCGCACTGATTCCCATTGACTCCAGTTTTGCGAGGGCTCCTAGATGCTACACTCGATCAAATGCTGCCTTGATGTCAGTGGCAGTCACTCTCACCTCACCTCACCTCTTGAGTTCAGCTCTTTTGTCCATGTTTGAACTAAAGCTGTAATGAGGTCAGGAGCTGAGTGGCCCTGACGGAACCCAAACTGAGCATCACTCAACAGGTTATTGCTAAGCAAGTGCCACTAGATAGCACTGTCGACAACATCTTTCATCACTTTACTGATGATCGAGCGTAGACTGATTGGGTGGTAATTGGCCTGGTTGGACTTGTCCTGCTTTTTGCGTATGGGACATACCTGGGCAATTTTCCACATTGCTGGATAGATGCCAGTGTTGTAGCTGTACTGGAACAGCTTGACTAGGGGCCTGACAAGTTCTAGAGCACAGGTCTACCTTTGATATGATGGTAAGTGCTCTTGAAAAATACTTCGGGCCAAAGAAAAGTGTGATGATAGAGCAATACACATTACGCCAGAGACGTGGTGAGCCCATTAAACAATGCGTGACAGCATTGCAACAATTGGCGCTTGCGTGTAAATTTGGCACGCTAACCAATGCAATAATTTGTGACCAAATTAATTGAAAAGACTTCAATTCCATGTATTAGGGAATGTCTCCTCATGGAGGATGATGATTTGACCTTGGAAAAATCCATAAACTTGGAAGTCCAGATCAAATCTGCCATATTAGATTCAAAGAGGTTACATACACATACACCTGTAGACTCAGGGTTGCGGACACAGCTTGCCTAACCAGCTTCAGTGCAAAGGTTAATAACAAGAAGACTTCAGCAACCTCATCAAAATGTGCCCCATCCTGGTCAGTTACCTTCAAAACTGTACCAAATTGTGGAAATGCTCATCGAGTCACAATCCCATGTCCAGCTCAAGGAAAAAAATGTAGCTCATGTTTAAAGTGGAACCATTTTGCAAAGATGTGCAGGTCATTAAAGAAAAAGACTTCACCGGTTGGACATATGGGTGAGTCTCTTCCTTAGAGTGAGGTACAACATGCACTTACCAACACAAAAAGTAAAACACCAGGTCACTTTAAGGACTGCTTAGTCGAGATCGCAGGCATCTCAGTGTTTTTGCATTAGTCTCTATCTCCTGCAACAGACACGCTTCAAGTTTATGACAAGGAAGATAGATGAGGGTAGTGCAGTTGATGTGGTCTACATGGATTTTAGCAAGGCTTTTGACAACGTCCCTTATGGCAGACTGATTAAAAAAATAAAATCCCATGGGATCCAGGGAAATACAGCAAGGTGGATACAAAATTGGCTCAGTGGCAGGGTGTTTTTGCGACTGGAGGGCTGTTTCCAGTAGCGTTCCGCAGGACTCAGTACTGTGTCCCTGCTTTTTGTCTTATATATTAACGATTTGGACGTAAATGTAGGGGGCACGATCAAGAAGTTTTCAGACAACACAAAGATTGGCCATGTGGTAGATAGTGAGGAGGATAGCTGTAGGCTGCAGGAAGATATCAATGGACTGGTCAGATGGGCAGAAAAGTGGCAAATGGAATTCAGCCTGGAGAAGTGTGAGGGGATGCATTTGGGGAGGTCAAACAAGGCAAAGGAATACACGATTAATGGAAAAATACTGAGAAGTGTAGAGGAAGTGAGGGACCTTGGAGTGAATGTCCGCAGATCCCTGAAGGTAGCAGGACAGGTCGATAAGGTGGTTAAGAAGGCATATGGAATCCTTTCCTTTATTAGCCGAGGTATAGAATACAAGAGCGGGGAGGTTATTCTGGAACTGATAATCTCATTAGTTAGGCCACAACTTGAGTACTATGTGCAGTTCTGGTCACCTCATTACAGAAAGGACGTAATTGCACTAGAGAGGGTACAGAGGAGATTTACGAGAATGTTAACAGGACTGGAAAATTCAGCTGTGAGAAAAGATTGGATAGGTTGGGGTTGTTCTCCTTGGAACAGAGAAGGCTGAGGGGAGATCTGATTGAAATGTACAAAATTTTGAGGGGCCTGGAGAGAGTGGAGGTGAAGGGCCAATTTACCTTAGCAGAGAGGTCAGTGACGAGGGAACATAGATTTAAAGTGATTGGTAGAAAACTTAGAGGCAAGATGAGGAAAAACCTTTTCACCCAGAGGGTGATGGGGGTCTGGAACTCACTGCCTGAAAGGGTATTTGAGGCAGAGACCCTCAACTCATTCAAAAGGAGTCTGGATATGCATCTCATGATCTCATGTGCTGTAATCTGCAGGGCTACGGACCAAATGCTGGAAGGTGGGATTAGACTAGGTGGATCATTTTTCAGCTGGAAAAGACATGATGGGCCAAGTGGCCACTTTCTGTGCCTTAAACTTTCTATGATTCTATGACAACACGATCACTCCAGTTTCGGGGACGATCACAGTTCCAGTACGCTACAAAAATGTCACCCTAGCCAGGTTCACTTCCTATGTAGCTAAAGGCTGAAGCCTTATGGGGGTATACCTTTTCGATGGGCTTGGATTCAAACTTGAAGCCCCCACCGGAGCACACATTAATGAGATTGATGATGCAGATTATACATGTCAATATCCTTCCTTATTTACTGGATTTGGGAGATCAAGGGGTACTGTCATGCTCCTTGTGTGACACATCATATCGACCAGTTTCACAAAATTTGAGACAGTTGCTGTTTGCAATCCGTGCTGAAGTGTCACAGGAGCTGAAATGACCAAAAGTAGATGGTATCATTGAGTGAATCGACTCATTGTCGTGGATATCAAATCTATTCATTGCACAAAGAAAAAATGATGAACTTAGACTATGCATTGATCTAAAGGCAGTCAACAAAGCTATTATACCAGACAAGTATCCACTTCCTACAATTCAAGAACTGTCAGTATCAATGACTCCACAGTCTTCACACAGCTTGATATGTGACAGAGTTATCTTCAGATACCTCTAGCAGGACAAAGCCAATTATCTTACAGCTTTTGTTACTCAGGAAGGTGTGTTTCAGTACCGCAGAATTCTTTATGGACTAAGTTCAGCACCTAGCGCGTTCCAGAAGATCGTTTCTTCAGTCTTGTCAGATGTTGAGGGAACGCTTAACCTACTTGATAACGTCGTTATCCATGGAAGGGACAAAGCTGAACATGATCAATGATTATCAGCAGTGCTCACTCGACTTGCAGCACACATTTTGACGCTAAACAAGGATAAATGCACATTTGCAGCACCCGAGATTGATTTTCTAGATTACAGAGTGACAACAGCTGGAGTAAAGCCTACACACGACAATGCCAAACCCCTTCATGTGCTTCCAGCACTGTCTAATGTGAAAGAGTTGGCATCGTTTCTAGGTACTACCAACTTTTATCATAAATTCGTTCCTAAGTACGCAGAGATCATGGAGCCTCTTCGGAAGCTACTGCGTTAAGACGCTCAATGGGAACAGACTGTCGCACACCAATCAGCATTTGAAACGTTAAAGGCAAAGATAGCATCTCCATCAGTTCTCGTGCATTTCAGCCCATATGTGGAAACATATGTCACAACTCATGCGTCGGGAACTGCAATTGGTGCTTTACCCTCACAGTCCATTAACAGATGCGAATGACCGATTGCTTATAACGTCACACCCATTGTTGGAAACTGAACGTGAATATTCTATTGGAGAGCGGGAAGCACTAGCCTGCATCTATGCATGTGAACATTGACACATCTATCTTTTTGGTGGAAAGTTTAGTCTTCGCACTGACTACATTATTAGCTATGTCAGGATCAGGTCATCAACCTCTATGCATCTACAGATGGTCAAATCGTCTACATCAGTATAACTTCGAGGTTGAGTACCTTGCAGGTTCACGCCATTGAGTAGCGGATATGCTTAGCCATAATACTGTCGCTGATAGTGTTAGCAATAGCAAAGCCACTTGCGACGTTGAAGACTACGTGATTGTTGTGATCTCGCGCGTGACTGTGAATCTTCTTACACAAGAGGAGTTGGAGGCCGAGTCAGCAGAAGATAACGTACTGCAGCAAGTAAGTCAGTACCTCAAAGCAGAGTGGCCTCGTGATATAGGGGAAGAACTGATCCTGTTTTATAGAGTAACAATGAACTCGCATTGTGTGGTGATAACTGTATTGCACATGGAACTCGAGCAGTTATCCCAAAGGCACTACAGCAACGTGTATTGCATCTTGACCATGAAGGACATCCGAGTGTTGTTAAGATGAAACAACGATCCTGTGAAGCAGTCTGGCGGCCAGGAATAGATCGCTGTATAAAAGAGTTCATTAGGAACTGTGTAGCTTGTACACTTAGTGAAAAATCTGTTAAACTGTGTCCTGCACCTCTACAACCGACCCCATGGCCAACAAAATCATGGCAACAACTCCAAGTTGATATTATTGGAGAAGTGCAAGTAGCCCCCAGGAATCAACGTTTTCTGCTTGTTGTCCATGACCTACACAGCAAATAGGTGGAAATTGCTACAACAAATTCCATTATAACCTTACTTCGGTTGTGGGTAAAATGTTGGAAAAGGTTATAAGAGACAGGATTTATAATCATCTTGAAAAGAATAAGTTCATTAGCGATAGTCAGCACGGTTTTGTGACGGGTAGGTCATGCCTCACAAACCTTATTGAGTTTTTTGAGAAGGTGACCAAACAGGTGGATGAGGGTAAAGCAGTGGATGTGGTGTATATGGATTTCAGTAAGGCGTTTGATAAGGTTCCCCATGGTAGGCTATTGCAGAAAATACGGAAGTATGGGGTTGAAGGTGATTTAGAGCTTTGGATCAGAAATTGGCTAGCTGAAAGAAGACAGAGGGTGGTGGTTGATGGCAAATGTTCATCCTGGAGTTTAGTTACTAGTGGTGTACCGCAAGGATCTGTTTTGGGGCCACTGCTGTTTGTCATTTTTATAAATGACCTGGAAGAGGGTGTAGAAGGGTGGGTTAGTAAATTTGCGGATGACACTAAGGTCGGTGGAGTTGTGGATAGTGCCGAAGGATGTTGTAGGGTACAGAGGGACATAGATAGGCTGCAGAGCTGGGCTGAGAGATGGCAAATGGAGTTTAATGCGGAAAAATGCGAGGTGATTCACTTTGGAAGGAGTAACAGGAATGCAGAGTACTGGGCTAATGGGAAGATTCTTGGTAGTGTAGTTGAACAGAGAGATCTTGGTGTCCAGGTGCATAAATCCCTGAAGGTTGCTACCCAGGTTAATAGGGCTGTTAAGAAGGCATATGGTGTGTTAGCTTTTATTAGTAGGGGGATCGAGTTTCGGAGCCACGAGGTCATGCTGCAGCTGTACAAAACTCTGGTGAGACCGCACCTGGAGTATTGCGTGCAGTTCTGGTCACCGCATTGTAGGAAGGATGTGGAAGCTATGGAAAGGGTGCAGAGGAGATTTACTAGGATGTTGCCTGGTATGGAGGGAAGGTCTTACGAGGAAAGGCTGAGGGACTTGAGGTTGTTTTCGTTGGAGAGAAGGAGGAGGAGAGGTGACTTAATAGAGACATATAAGATAATCAGAGGGTTAGATAGGGTGGATAGTGAGAGTCTTTTTCCTCGGATGGTGATGGCAAACACGAGGGGACATAGCTTTAAGTTGAGGGGTGATAGATATCGGACAGATGTCAGAGGTAGTTTCTTTACTCAGAGAGTAGTAGGGGCGTGGAACGCCCTGCCTGCAACAGTAGTAGACTCGCCAACTTTAAGGGCATTTAAGTGGTCATTGGATAGACATATGGATGAAAATGGAATAGTGTAGGTCAGATGGTTTCACAGGTCGGCGCAACATCGAGGGCTGAAGGGCCTGTACTGCGCTGTAATGTTCTAAAAAAAAACACTTCAGCCATTGACATTCTGGACAAGTTATTTACAAAATGGGGTTTGCCGGAGACTATCACTAAGGACAATGGAGCACAGTTTGTTTCAAGTCAATTCATGGAATTTCTAGCAAGTTTACAGAATCCATCACCATCTGACGTCACGCTACAGCCCACAATCGAATGGTGGCGATGAACAATTCAACAGGGTGATAAAGGTAAGTCTGAAAGCTAGTATGTCTGAGGGGAAAACACTCGCACAATCCATTCACATCCTACTCCTCACATATCAATCCACCCCACACTCTCTGACTGGAAAGACACCAGCCAAACTTATGATAGGTCGTAACTTTTGCATGCCACTGACCATTCTTAAGCCATCAATACCAGTTAACTAGAATGTCAGGGCAATAGCAGATGCAATCGCAAAGCGACAAGGTAAAGCAAAAGTATACTTTGATAAACGTACAGGCGCAAGGGAACCACAATTTAAAATTAGAAATTGGGTCCGAATTAAACGGCTAAATCATGACCACAAACTTGCTTCATCAGTATCAGGTCCAAAGCAGATTAAGCGTTTGCTCAGTATCAATGCTTATCGGTTGGAATGCAAGACGTTTGACAGGGAGCAGACCAGGACATTTTGAGGATAGGAGTTATGAGGATATATTTTATTTTCCTATGAGTGATATTGATCATCGGCCTCATCAAGCTGATCAAACAGATCCACAACCTCAAATTCATAAATCTAATTGCAGCCTTAAGAGACTTTCATATCTCAAAGACTATTTTTGTACTTAGAGAAAACAGAAATGTTGAACACTAAGAAATAATTTGATGTATATATGTGTTTGTTGGTTTAGAATACTTTAATTAAACATAGCGTCTTTAGTTAAAAAGGGAAAAATGTAGCATTTTGATTAATTTGTGTTTGAATGTCCACTTATCTCTGTCCACTGTGCTTGATTGCTTAAGTCTATGGGTGGAGCTAAAGAGTTTGAAACAGAAACCAAAAAAGACAGAGACTGTTCTGAGAAAACATGGTACTGAGATCTCGTAAGTGCTAAGAAACTTTAAAGTGCTGTAAATAAACCAGTTGGTGATTTAATAGAAGTGTGATATCTGCATTGCTTTGCGACAAATCAGATAGATATAAACATATCCAGCAACCTGGCGTAAACATAACAGACAAAATTCTGGGTGCAATCATAATCATCTTCATTACAATATATTGATTCATTTTACCACATCAAAAGCATAACAAATGTCATCTAAGTGAAGCAAAACTGTGAGACTACCAATGTGGAGGTCTCTGATCTCGACCATTCCTAGGGGGTGTTTGCCCTGTGGCTGAGGATGAGGTGGAGGCAGGCTGCTCATGTGTGTGTGAATGAGGCTGAGATGCCTGTGGCTGTAATCCTTGGCACCACAGTGCCAGTCTGGGCACCTCAACAGGCTGCTCCATCTGTGATGATACAGGGCAGCCACTGCCACAGTGTCTTCCTGCGTTGATGTTGCCTCAGTCAGAGGGGTCAAGGGGGCGCAGATGATGAAGAGTGGTCCCCTCACACTCATTGCTACCTTCTTCAGCCCTTTCATGGGCCTCTTGAACATCAGAGTGGACGACCCGCTGGGGCATATCTGACATCCACTCCATACATTGTTGCGCCATCAATGCTACATAAAGTGACATTCATTGCCTAGCGGTGCACTGCTTCTGCATTTACTCAGCTTGATTCCACTTAGCTTGACACTGCATTCTCTCAACCTGGATTCCCACTCCTATAGTGGGAATAAAAGTCCTAGCAATTCCTATACCTGAGACATGATGGAGCACATGTCATGGATGGACTTTTCCATTCTCTGCCCATGACTCTGCACAGCCTCAGAAGTCAGACATTTGCGCATGCATCTCCCACTGCTGCTCTCAGAAGACACGCCTTGTGTGTGACACCTGAGGCGCTGCATCTCTGTCCAGCTGAGCATCGATATGCCTGTCCTCCATCCTCTGAGGGGGCTGCCCACATCTGCCTCTGCCTCCCGCACCTCCTCCGTGACGTATTGCTCAGCCTGTGCCACCTGTTCTACAACTGTTTGAGGTCCCACCGAGGTGAGTGTGTGCACTGGTGGAGGGTGTGATTTACTTGTGTGACAGTGCAAGCTCACTTATGTCTTCCTCCTCTGGAGATGATGCCGAATCTGTTGCTCTGACCTGCGTTGCCACCCCTCCAACTTCTGGCCCTATGGGAAATATAAGAAGGTGGTCAAGACCTTGCAGAGCTGAAACATGCCCTTAGAGCCATTGCTTTAGCATGAGGAAACTAGGGAGAAGGGAGCTCTATCCCCGTCAACTGAAGGTGTTCAGATCTTTTCACCCAGTCTTGAATGGACTCCCCTCTTGCCATCACCAATTCAATCAAATGCTGCCACCCTGGCCAGGCAAGGGTCGCCACCTCCATTGTCATCATAATGGCCAGATTTGGCACTCCGCCACCTGACCAAGCCCTTCCTCTGGTGTGATGTGCTCTCTTCTTCTGCAAGGTCAAGAGGGTACTCCCTCACTACATCCAGCTGCACAAACACATGTGATGACACTGGCCTCAGTGTTGCCTCCTGCACTTTTGCTAGTGAAGTAAGTTTTGCCCAGGGCTCTGTCATGTTCCTGGACACATCTGTTTTGACTGTTCAGGAGGATTATGTGCCCTCAGGCTGCTCGACTTGTGTGTATGCTTGTGATTGCAGACCTGGAGGCCTGTCATCTGGGTGCAGTACTGCACTTACCTTGCCAGTCTGCAGGAGATCATTAAAGTGTTTGCTCCACTGAATCCAGTTCCTCCTCACCATGCTACTGTTACGACCTCAGTGAGACTGTTAACATTGAAAATATGAGAAAGGAACCCCCAGAACAATTTAAAGAATTACACAAGATTTTGTGTTTTATGACTTTTATTATAACAACTAAATGAAAAGAAATCCCCATTAACAAAATAGTACTTTGCAAGTAACTGATACCCCAAATTACAAAGAAACGGTATTTTCTTTACTTGCTAAAATACTTGGAAACCTCACACCACACTTAAATGGTACACAACATGACAAAATCTTTGCAGTTAAAAGTCCCAAACTCCTCCCAGTTGTAATTGGTTGGATCTCCCAGTCCTTTTCAAATTCATTGTTCTCTTCGCTCACTTCTCCAAGCACTTTCGACCTGGACATCTGTGAATAAGGCTTTTACGTCTCCATGAAAGTCAACTTTCAAAATAGGTTCCAGTCTTTGCAGCTTTTCGTGGTCTCAGCCTTCCGAGAGCAGATGTTCCCTCTCTCCCTCTCGAGGCCGCACCGCTGGTTGTCTTTCTTACAGCCTCTTCTCAGGCTGCCACTGCTGGTTCCCTTCCTTTCTTACAGCCTGTCTGCCTCAGTTAAATTTATCGAGACTCAAAAGTCAATAGCTTATTGTCCTGTTCCAATATGCAAAGTTCAGAATTCTGGTTTCACAAAACCACCTGGGCCTTCCATTGTTCCCAAGTGTTAACAACTGCTTGGTACATTTTCAGAATCACTGACTCTTTGTTTACGACCCGCAGGTCTGTGAGGGTGAAACCCATTGTTTTTCAGGTGTTACCCCTGCTGTCCATGTTTTTTCCAGAAAAGTTCTTTGATCTGTGTTCTCTGCTGTCCTGGTAACCAAGAATTCTGTCTTGTTCTTTAGCAGAATGGCTGTGAGGTCACCTGAACTTCCGGACTCCATCTTAAACATTTAAAAATTACAATTTTTAAAACATAATCATATTACAAAGTCCAGCGTTCATAGCACTATGCCCACTCACTTCCTCTGTCACCTCCAGCCAAGACTGTTTGATCTGACTGGCTGGTGTTATCCGGTTGCTCACCAGGAATAGAATGTTGCAGCATTTGTCACCACCTCCAAGAGAGCCTCAAGGGAAGCATCATTGAAGCAGGAGGCTGCCCTTGCATGGGTACAAGGCTGAACAGCAAGGTTAATCAAACGACTTCTAGGATCAAGGAAGATGTATCGGGGAGCCTGAAGATGCAGTGAATTGAATCCAAATCAACTTAGATCTGATTTATGAATTAATCCTTCTCACAATCATACCCCAATATAAGCAGACCATAGGGACTTTTCAAGACTATGTGGAAGTCGCTGTTGACTCCTTCACAGCCTCTCAAATATGCACCTAGCATTTGTAAATTATATTTATATATTTATCTTGGCAAAGTTTTTTTTGCCAATTTTCTACCCTGTTGTCTCTTCCTCTTCTTATCCTGTTGGGTACTTCTCTCAAGTCCCAATAGTGAATATTAGCAAGCTATTCAACTAAGGGAAGCATCATACACTAAGCCAATGAGTCTTTATCAAAGTACATTTTCTAGCAGAGTCACTAGAATAGCAATCAGGAGTGGGAATCCAGGTTGACTTTTCTCCTATTTACTCCAGGGATACCAAGCCTAACAATAAAACTCCACTATTGCTAACTTTGTTGAAATCAGCTAACTCAACATGAACAGGGCCATTCTAGCTTGTATGGCTTAGTTAAACAAACAGAGATGCTTAAAAAACACCTGAATAACAAATGTGGAATGTAATAAGGTCTATTAAAACATTCCATTTTATGTTTATAATCCATTGGATACAATCATATCATGGTTCTCAACAAGCACTTCCTTCTATTGACTTGGTTGAACTATCATGACCCAGTCAGCCACCCATGCTTTTTGATAATGTTGGGGTTCTTATGCATCTATGAAAAATAAAACAGACTAAAACAGAGAAACTCACTCCTGTTTTAAAAGAATGGAAATTATAAAGTCTGACAAAGTTATAAGGGGCCAAGTAGTTGTGATATTACAGCCCCATCAGGTAGGAAAAGAAGCATTTTGAAAATGTCCAAATAAGTGCCTATCTTATTTGATTTGCTTCAATCATATGAAGAAGTTATACTTTGTATCGAGGTATATGAATATACTATATAAGTATTTAATCCAATATTTAAAAACCTGGTACAACTGTATTGAGAGTTAATTATGTAAGCTAGCTTGCTGCTGTGTTATCAAGGTGGCAGTGCACATTAGACTGTCATGACAGACACACAAGAGTAATTTGTAGGATATTTATTAAAGTGGGCACTGTAATCTGTTGGTATAGTTCTCCATAATAGCATGGACAAGAGGTACTCCCTCTGGAAAAAAATTCTAAGCACACACTACACACGATAACAAGCTTTACAGTATCATTTTTTTAATTATTGAAAACAGAATGAAGGTAATATCTCTCCACTAAAATCTTAACCTTCTCCTAATCCCTTATAGGATAGGTCAATTAAATTTCCAGTACTCTGTAATAGTTATGTTTTAAAGAACATAAGCTGGATAGTGCATTTACCTCTGTTTCTGCAATGGTGTTAACAGCAATTTTTAAATAGTGGGGGTAAAACTAACCATTTCACAACACTGAATTTTTTAAAATGCTTCTCTGGATAGACTTGCCCTTGGCTGTAGGACAAAACTCCAACCATTTGTTAAATGACTTTAAGGTGGGAATTAGTACATGCAAATTATAGTTATTTGTTATGGCCCACTTTTGGGTACGTAACTGACAGCTCGCTTCCCATGTGTGCCCAAATTGGGAGGCCCGAACTTCAGCCAAAATTGGGTCTCGTGCTTTGTTTCAATAAAGCTGCCACTACTGCGGACCAATGCAATTTGGGCCAATCGCCTCACCCGAAGCACCCCTAAGTTCAGTCCTGGAAGATAGAGTAGGGAAGAACAGAAGGGTGGTGATCACAGGCCGGCAGGAATGTGTTGTAGCTGGGGGCAGCATTCCTGCATCCCCCGGCTCCACAGGGACGACCCTCAAAATTTTTTTTTAAATTTACCAGCCACTAATGATTCTTAAGTGCAGAAGGTCCAATTCCTGTTCTGCTTATTGCTATCCAATTTCCCAGAAGGGGCCTTAAATGTATGTTGAACTCCTCATTTCACTCTGCAAGGGGCCTAATGCCTATTTCAGGTGGCCGCCAGGGATGCCTGAAAAATAGTCCGACCCAACATTGGTCCTTAAAATTGGCCCTCATTGTGCCATTGACAGTGGAGTTATCTGATTGCACAGCTAGCTGCAATAATCTTGTTTATTTATTTTACGTGTTGGTGGTTGGGGGCGGTGGGGAGGGCCGCAAGTGTGGAGAGGGAGGAAGTTCCAGTTGAAGTCAATGCGAAGTAAGATGCATTGGTGTGTAGAATGGGCGATCGATCCGAACCTGTCAGAATTGCACCAGGCCAGTCAGGTTAAAATTGCCCACATTGCAAGAATGGAAATCCTCGCAGATTATCACATGATAAATGTGACGATAACCATATTTAAACAAATGTGTCAGTTACCTATTAAAGTATGCAAGACAATATGACCTGGATGAAGTCACCAAATCCTCTGTTTACCTCTATTGACCAATAATTTGGCAATTTCTTTTTAACTGAATTGTTTTGGGTGAAATTTTGCTGATTTAATGCAGTATGTAAAGTAACTGAATGTAATTTGATATTGGATATACGTTGCATAGATTTTGGGATTTAATCATGTTATCCTCATCAGAATATTCAAAATGGAGGGTTGGTGAGGGCTAAACTGGATAGCCCCCCAAAATGGACACGGGGATCACAATGAACCATTAACCTGCGTCCGCTGATTGAAATGCAGGCAGCGCACTGACTGTGTGCTGGCTGCTCATTAGGGTTATTCCTGTATGCAGCCAGCACTTGCTGCACTGGCCATTGGCTGCACGCATCAGTAGGAGACCCAAAATTGTAACTTCCTAGTAACACTTAAAGCTAACCTGCACTGCTCAAAGGGAAGGTGTATTGCATCTGAAACATGTGGTGGGAGTCACATAGAAACTGAATGCCTTGGGCAACAGTGAGGAATGGATCAACATGGGAAACAGTAGGCTCCAAGGCTGGCTTTTATATTTCGAGGATTAGTATACAAGAGGGTAGCAGTCATACTTCAGCAATATACAATGTCCTGGTTAGACCACACCTGAAGTATTGTGAGCAGTTTTGGGCACAACATTTTACGAAGGATATATCGACCTTGGAGGGAGTGCAGAGTAGATTTACTAAAATGCAACCTGGACTGTAAAGACTAAATTTCGAGGAGCGATTACATAAACTATTCCAGAGAATTTAGAAGGTTAAGGGGTGATTTGATCAAAGTTTTCAAGATATTAGGAGGAACAGATAGGGTAGATTGGAAGAAACTATTTTCACTAGTTGGGGAGTCTAGGACAAGGGGTCATAGCCTAAAAATTAGAGCCAGACTTTTCAGGAGTGAAATTAGGAAATTCTTCTCCACACAAAGGGTGGTATAAGTTTGGAATTCTCTTCAACAAATAATTGATGCTAGATCAATTGTTAATTTTAAATTAGACATTGATAGAGTTTTGTGAACCACAGGTATTTAGGGATATGGGGCAAAGGTGGGTAGAGGAAGTTAAATCACAGGTCAATAACGATCTCATTGAATGGTGGAACAGGCGCTAGGGGCTAAATGGCCTACTCCTATTCCTTTGTTCCTATGTTCCTATGAGTAGCAGTGGCTCCATGGACATGAACCTGATGTCCTCTCTGAGGAAGACAGCATTCATTCTCCCACCACTGCCACCCTGCCAGTGTCCTTCCTGTTTCCTATCAGCCAGCCAAGATTGCTGCTGCCCATGCCAAGATGGTGCAGTCTGCAGTCGACCTTCTAAGCCCAGAGCTACTCACGATCACCCTCCATGAACATCTACAGACTCCTGTATTGTAAGTCAGCAAGAATGCTCCCTCTAAGCTGTACAGCCATGCAGCAACCTGAAAGTTCCCCTGGAGGCCGCACATCTGGAATAAAAAGCTAGTACCAGTAATGTTGACCATGAAACTACCGGATTGCCGTCCAAACCCATTTCGTTCACTAAAGTCCTTTATGGAAGGAAATCTGCCATCCTTACCTGGTCTGGCCTATATGTGACTCCAAATCCACAGCAATGTGGTTGACTCTTAAACAGCCCTAATAAGTTTTATTCAAGAAGGCAGCTCACCATCACCTTCTCAAGGGCAATTAGGGATGGATAATAAATGCTGGGCTTGCTAGTGAATCTCACATCCCATAACTGAATACAAAAGCCATGATTTAACTTACAGATTTGGTTTATAATGTTTATTTTATGATGGCTTTTATTTTTGCATTGTGGCCAAGCAAATGCTATGATGGTCAGTGACAGTGGGAAGGCAAGGTGTGGGACTGTTGGTGAAAGGGGAATTGGGATTGCACTTTCAGGTATCGCACTTGAATCAGTTCTTCCCAGACAGTGAGGACAGATAGGTGCTGCCTAGATTGCCTCTTCCCTTCCTCTTACTCTTTCTCCTCCACTTCATGCTCTTCCTACTCATGCACCTTCTCCTCCTCAACTGCTCACCATATAGCTTGTGGTAAGGGCTGTTCCCCCATGATGGCGAGACTGTGCAGCTTGCTGTTGACCACCACAAATCTTGACACCCACTCTGACAAGTACTGCAGGGCTCCTTCAGAGTGGTCCAGGCAGCAGAAGTGTTGTTTCAGCCTGTCAATAGTCTGCTCTATCACATTTTGGGTGGCAGCATGGCTTTCACTGTATGCATGCAACCCATACATCTACCCATATCTGAGAGCAACTAGTTTATGCAAAAGGCTTGAAGTCAGTAAAAAGTCCTTCAGCACCTTCTACACCACTCCCTGTAAACTTTGCCAACTTGAAAGAATTGTGGAGAGCACCAAACACTTGTGGAATTGTAGCAACAGCCAGAAGAAATCAACCAGCAACAAACTTGTAAGCGGTTAATGATTGCTTTAAATGGCGCTGGTGGGGGCTGCTTCCTGCTGCTTAATGCACATTCAGCTGTGTGTGGTTAAGAGAGGGCATCAGCTGCAGTGCTGAACTCTAAAGTGGTAGTGCTGGTGTCAAATCAATATTGCATGCTGATTGATGTCATGATCTACTTGTTCTGCATACGTCTGGCTGACTTAAGTTGCGCATGCTGATGCCCTCACCAATATGGTGTCCGTCATGATTTAGAGCAGAAGTGTGCATGAGCACACAGTGGACACAATTTTGGTCCCTAAGCAACATCCATAGCATCCAAATAACTGTTAGCATGAGCAGCGAGGGGCTAAGTTAAAAATCAGAACCAGAGAGGAGGCAGTGGCGCAGTGGTAATGTCACGGGACTAGCAATCCAGAGGCCTAAGCTAATGCTCTGGTGACATGGGTTCTCATCCCATCACGGCAGATGGTGAAATTTGAATTCAATTAATAAATCTTGAATTAAAATCTAGTTGAATTGTGGATTGTTGTAAAAGCCCATCTGGTGTTTCCCTAATGTCCTTCAGGGAAGTAAATCTGCTGTCCTTACCTGGTCTGGCCTACATGTGACTCTAGACCAACAGCAATGTGGTTGACTCTTAAATGCCCTCTGAAATGGCCTAGCAAGCCACTCAGTTGCACCAAACCACTACGAAGTCTGAGGAAAAAGATTGAAACTAGACAGACCACCTCGCATTAACCCAGGCACTGGAAGTGACAATGGCAAGCCCGGTCCTGTCAACCCTGCAAAGTCTTCCTTGCCAAGATCTGGGGGCTTGTCTCCAACATTTGGAGAGCTGCCCCACAGACTAGTCAAGCAACAACCTGACATAGTCATACTCATGGAATTATACCTTACATTGTCCCAGACACCACCATCATCATCCCTGGGTATGTCCTGTCCTGGCAGGACAGACCCACCAGAGATGACAGCACGATGGTGTACAGTCGGGAGGGAGTTGCCCTGGGAATCCTCAACATTGACTTCGGACCCCATGAAGTCTCAAGGCATCAGGTTAAACATGAGCAAGGAAACTTCCTGCTGATTACCAACTACTGTGCCCCCCTGCCCCCCCCCCACTTGGTTAATGAATGAGTGCTTCTCCATGTTGAACACCAATTGGAAGAAGCACTAGGGCACAGAATGTACTCTGGGTGGGGGACTTCAATGCCCAGGAGCATCACTGCTGGCCGAGTCCTAAAGGACATAACTGCTAGACTGGGTCTGCGGCAGGTGGTGAGGGAACCAACAAGAGGGAAAAGTCTTCTTGACCTCATCCTCACCAATCTATCTGTTGATGACAGTACTGGTAGGAGCGACCAACACACAGTCCTTATGGAAGCAAAGTCCTGTCTTCATATACCCTCCATCGGGTTGTGTGACACTACCACTATGCTAAATGGAATAGATTTTGAACAGATCTAACAACTGAAAACTGGACATCCATGAGGTGCTGTGGGCCATCAGCAGCAGCGGAATTGTACTCAACCACAATCTGTAAGCTCACGGCCCGGTATATCCCACACTCTACCATTACCATCAAGCTGGGGGACCAATCCTGGTTCAATGAAGAGTGCAGGAGGGCATGCCAGGAGCAGCATGAGGCATACCTCAAAATGAAGTATCAGCCTGATGAAGCTACAACACAGGACTACTTGCATGCCAAACAGCGAAAGCAGCATGCAATAAACAGAGTTAAGCAATCCTACAACCAACGGGTCAAATCTAAGCTCTGCAATCCTGCAACATCAAGTCGTGAATAGTGGACAATTAAACAACTAACAGGAGGAGGAGGCTCCACAAGTATCCCCATCCTCAATGATGGGGGGAGCCTAGCACATCAGTGCGAACGACAAGGCTGAAGCATTTGCATCCATCTTCAGCCAGAAGCCCGAGTGGATGTTCCATCTCAGCCTCCTCCTGAGGTCCCCAGCATCACAGAGCCAGTCTTCAGCCAATCCGATTCACCTGCACTAACAGAAGGGAAACAAGTCCTTGGGGGGGTGATTTCGCTAATGCTATTGGAGAGGGTTTAAACTAACTTGGCAGGGGTGTGGGAACCAGGAGATAATATAAGAGATGAACACTAAGGTGCACAGAGAACTGGTAGGAAATAGTAAGCTATTAGGTGGGTCACAGTAAGAGGGAGAGTAATAAAGTCTAAAGCAGTATTACAATGCATGTATGTGAATGTGCAGAGTGTGGTAAATAAGGTTGGTTAGCTGCAGGCGCAGATAGACGTGTGGAAGTATGATGTTGTGGCGATAACAGAGACCTGGCAAAGAAGAGCAGTACTGGGTACTAAATATTCCTGGATACAAGGGCTGGAATTTTATGTTGGGCGGGAGGCCCTACCCACTGGCCAAAAAGTCGGAGGTGAGCCCACCTCTGCTGGCCCGGGAGCCACATCAGGATTTTACATGTCCCAGGCCCTTAATTGGACTTGGGCGGGATTTCTACCTCTCTGAGGCAGGAAGTCCCGCCTAATGGTGCTGTTGGCCAATCAGCGAACCAGCAGCTCTCAGTCCCATCAGCACTACCGGGAGTGGTGGCCACTGCTGGGACTGCACCCAAACAACAATAGGATTGTGGACCTTCCCCCTGGAAGAGAGGTAAGTTTTGGAGCCTCGCCTGGGACGGTGGAGGGGGGGACTTTGATTGAGGGTATCTTTATTTCTTTAGGGGCAGTTGAGGCTTTGGGGTGACCCTCTGTGGGCACAGGGTGCCCGATCAGGAGGCACCCACCCCCCAGCCCACAAGGAGGCCACCAGATTTTGGCAGTGGTGTTGGGTGAAGACTCTTAAGTGCCAGTTAATTGGCCACTTAAGGGCCTTGATTGGCCTGGGGCAGGTGGATGTTTCTCAGTGCCGCCGTCCCTGGTAAAATTGCAGCGGGAGCAGGAAGGCATCGGGAACGATAGCCCCTGCCTGCCACTCAATTTTACACCCATCCCCTCCCCCCCTCTACCAGCCGGCTCCTGTAGGGGGGCGTAAAATTCTGGCCAAGGTGCTCAGGAAAATTAGGACAGGAAGGAAAGGGGGAGGGGTGGCAGTTCTGATTAAGGAGAACATTGCAGTGCTGGAGAGAGAGGATATCTCAGAAAGATCAAGGACAGAATCTATTTGGCTGGAGCTAAGGAGCAAAAAAGTTGCAATTACATTGCTCAGTGTAGTATCTGGGCCATTAACTAGCAGAAAGGATGTAGAGGAACAAATTTGCAAGGAAATTACAGAGAATGCAAGAATTATAGGTTGGTGAATATAGACTGGGATAGTAATAGTATAAAGGGCAGAGAGGGGCAAGAGTTCAGAAGAATTTTCTGCAGCAGTATGTTTCCAGTCCAATGAGAAAGGATGCACTGTGAGATCTGATTCTTGGGAATGAGGTGGGCCAATTGGATCAAGTATCAGTCGGGTAACATTTAGGGGACAGTGATCATTGTATCATATGGTTTAGGTTAGCTATGGAAAATGACAAGGAACAATCTAGAGTAAGAATAATGAACTGGAGGAAAGCCAACTTCAGTGGGGAAAGAATGGATCTGACCCAGATAAATTGGAATCAAAGCTGGGTAGACAAAATGGTAACTGAACAATGGGCTGCCTTTGAAGAAGAGATAGTTTGGGAACAGTCAAGGCATATTCCCACGAACGGGAAAGGTACGGCAAACAAATCCAGAGCTCCCTGGATGACAAAAGAGATAAAGATTAAGCTGAAGAAGAAAAGGTGTGCTTATGACAGATGTCAGGTGGATAACACCACCGAGAACCAGGTGGAATATAGAAGGTTCAGAGGTGAAGTGAAAAAAGCAAATAAAAGAAGCAAAGTGAGTGTATGAAAAGAGACTGGCAGCTAATATAAATTGGAATCCAATAGTCTTCTATGGGCACATTAATCATAAAAATGTGGTGAAAGGAGGAGTGGGGCCAATTAGGGACAAGAAAGGAGATTTACACATGGAGGCAGAGGGCATGGCTGAGGTATTAAATGAATACATTGCATCTGTCTTTACCAAGGAAGAAGACTCTGTGCAGGTCATGATGAAAGAGAAGGTAATTCAAACACTTAAAGGGTTTAAAATTGATGAGGAGGAGATATTGGATAGGCTAGCTGTACTTAAATTTGATAAAGCACCAGGACCTGATGAGATGCATCCATCGATACTGAGGGAAGTGAGAGTAGAAATTGTGGAGTCACTGGCCAGAATTTTCCAGTCTCCCTTATATTCAGGATAGTGTCAGAAGACTGGAGAATTGCAAATGTTACATCCTAGTTCAAAAAAGGGTGTAAAAATAAGCCCAGCAACTACAGGCCAGTCCGTTTAACCTTGGTGGTAGGGAAGCTGCTAGAAACGATAATTCAGGACGAAATTAATAGTCACTTGGGCAAATGCGGTTTCATTAGGGCAAATCATGTTTAACTAACTTGCTGGAGTTTTTTGATGAGGTAACAAAGAAGGTTGATCAGGGCAATGTTGTTGACGTGGTGCACATGGACTTCCAAAAAGCATTTGATAAAGTGCCACACAACAGACTTGTGAGCAAAGTTACAGCTCATGGAATAAAAGGGACAGTGACAACAAGGATATGAAATTGGCTGAGTGACAGGAAGCAGAATGACTGCAGGAATGTTTGTAGTTGAGTTCCCCAAAGGTCAGTGTTAGGACACTTGCTGTTCCTGATATATATTAATGACCTAGGTCTTGGTGTACAGGGCACAATTTCAAAAATTGTGGATGATACAAAACTTGGAAACATTGTGAACTGTAAAGAGGATAGTGTAGAACTTCAAAAGGACATTGACAGGTTGGTGGAATGGCAGATGAAATTTAATGCAGAGAAGTGTGAAGTGATTCATTGTGGTAGGAAGAACATGGAGAGACAATATAAAATAAAGGGTGCAATTCTAAAGGGCGTGCAGGAGCAGAGGGACCTGAGTGTATATGTGCATAAATCATTGAAGTTGGCAGGACAGGTTGAGAGCGCGATTAATAGAGCATACAGTATCCTAGGCTTTATTAATAGGGCTATATAGGACAAAAGCAAGAAAGTTATGTTAAAGATAAAAGCAGAAAGTGCTGGAAATGCTCGGCAGATCTGGCAGCATCTGTGGAGAGAGAAACAGAATTAATATTTCAGGTCTGTGACCTTTCATCAGAACATTTTAGAAGTTATGTTAAATTTAGATAGAACACTGGTTCGGCCTCAACTGGAGTATTTCATCCAGTTCTGGGTGCCACATTTTAGGAAAGATGTGAAGGCATTAGAGAGAGTGCAGAAAAATTTCACGAGATTGGTTCCAGGGAAGAGGAACTTTAGTGGATGGATTGGTGATGTTGGGATTGTTTTCTTTGGAGAAGAGAAGGTTGAGAGGAGATTTGTTGGAGGTATTCAAAATCATGAGGGGTATGGACAGGGTAGATAGAGAAAAACTGTCCCCATTGGTGGAAGGATTGAGATCGAGAGGGATTAGATTTAAGGTAATTGGCAAAAGATGCAATGGCAAGATAAGGAAAAACTTTCTCATGAGTGAGTGGTTTGGATCTGGATGCACTACTTGAGAGTGTGTTAAAGGCAGATTCAATCTAGGCATTCAAGAGGGAATTGGATTGTTATCTGAAAAGGAAGAATGTGCAGGGCTATGGAGGGAAGGCTGGGGAATGGCACTAGGTAAACTACTCTTTTGGAGAGCCTGCGCAGACACGACGGGCCAAATGACCTCCATCTGCACGATAACATTTCTGTAATTCTGGGATCTGGGACAATCATTGCAGTCTTTCACTTCTCCCAACAGCAGAAAAAATACTTGCAAAAGTTATTCTCAATAGGATTGTCACTCATCTTACAGAATCAGTGTACCTGGAATCACAGGGCTGAATTGCATGGGCCCCCCGGCAACAGGTTTGGAGGTAGTGGGACCCATAGAATTGCGACGGGAGGCAGGGGGTGGAGGGCTCGTTACCTCCCCATCGCTACACAATTTTTTTGGGGCCGTGATAGGCTGATGATGACCTTCTCACCCAAAGGCCACTTGAGGCCCTTAAGAGGGTCACTTAAGGGCCTCTTCCACCCTTACCCTCAACACTGGCATTAAGCCATTGGGAGGTGGTCCAGTAAAACGAGATGACCACCCTCCTCCCTGCGGGCTTGGAGGGGAGGGGGGTGCGGGCCTCCTCCGTGTGCAATCTGTGGCATCAAACAAATCACCTCCCTGGATCCCCCTCCTCTTGAACTAAACATCCACCCTGCGCACCCCCCCACCCACGCCAGGGCCTGCCGGACTGGCCCCAGCAACTCCGGCTCAGTTATCTCAGGTCTGGGGCTCCAACTCTGGGCCTGGGGTCCAAGGCCTCTGCAGTACCGGCAGTGGCCACTGGGCCCGGTGGAACTGCAGTAACTTCTTCTTTGGCCTCCTTGTCTCGAGAAACAATGGCTAAGTGCCTGGAGGTGGTCAGTGGTTTGTGAAGCAGCACCTGGAGTGGCTATAAAGGCTAATTCTAGAGTGACAGACTCTTCCACAGGTGCTGCAGAGAAAATTGGTTGTCTGGGCTGTTACACAGTTGCTCTCTCCTTGCGCTTCTGTCTTTTTTCCTGCCAACTGCTTAGTCTCTTCGACTCGCCACTCTTTAGCCCCGCCTTTATGGCTGCCCACCAGCTCTGGCGATTGCTGGCAACTGACTCCCACGACTTGTGATCAATGTCACAGGACTTCATGTCGCGTTTGCAGACGTCTTTAAAGCGGAGACATGGACGGCCGATGGGTCTGATACCAGTGGCGAGCTCGCTGTACAATGTGTCCTTGGGGATCCTGCCATCTTCCATGCGGCTCACATGGCCAAGCCATCTCAAGCGCCGCTGACTCAGTAGGGTGTATAAGCTGGGGATGTTGGCTGCCTCGAGGACTTCTGTGTTGGAGATACAGTCCTGCCACCTGAAGCCAAGGATTCTCCTGAGGCAGCGAAGATGCAATGAACTGAGACATCGCTCTTGGCTGACATACGTTGTCCAGGCCTCATTGCCGCAGAGCACGGTACTGAGAACACAGGCTTGATACACTCGGACTTTTGTGTTCCATGTCAGTGCGCCATTTTCCCACACTCTCTTGGCCAGTCTGGACATAGCAGCGGATGCCTTTCCCATGCGCTTGTTGATTTCTGCATCGAGAAACAAGTTACTGGTGATAGTTGAGCCGAGGTAGGTGAACTCTTGAACCACTTCCAGAGCGTGGTCGCCGATATTAATGGATGGAGCATTTCTGAAGTCCTGTCCCATGATGTTTGTTTTCTTGAGGCTGATGGTTAGGCCAAATTCGTTGCAGGCAGCCGCAAACCTGTCGATGAGTCTCTGCAGACACTCTTCAGTGTGAGATGTTAATGCAGCATCATCAGCAAAGAGGAGTTCCCTGATGAGGACTTTTTGTACTTTGGTCTTCGCTCTTAGACGGGCAAGGTTGAACAACCTGCCACCTGATCTTGTGTGGAGGAAAATTCCTTCTTCTGAAGACTTGAACGCATGTGAGAGCAGCAGTGAGAAGAAGATCCCAAGCAGTGTCGGTGCGAGAACACAGCCCTGTTTCACGCTACTCAGGATAGGAAAGGGGTCTGATGAGGCGCCGCTATGCTGAATTGTGCGTTTCATATTGTCATGGAATGAGGTGATGATGCTTAGTAGCTTTGGTGGACATCCGATCTTTTCTAGTAGTCTGGAGAGACCACGTCTGCTGATCAGGTCAAAGGCTTTGGTGAGATCAATGAAAGCATCGTAGAGGGGCATCTATTGTTCACGGCATTGCTCCTGTAGCTGGCGAAGGGAGAACAGCATGTCAATGGTGGATCCCTCTGCTCGAAAGCCACACTGTGCCTCAGGGTACACACGCTCTGCCAGCTTCTGGAGCCTGTTTAAAGCAACTCGAGCAAAGACTTTCCCTACTATGCTGAGCAGGGAGATTCCACGGTAGTTGTTGCAGTCACCGTGGTCACCCTTGTTCTTATAGAGGGTGATGATATTGGCATCGCGCATGTCCTGTGGTACAGGCAAAGCAGTTCGTAGAGTGCTGAAAGTGTAGCAGGCTTGGCACTCTTGATGATTTCAGGGGTAATGCTGTCCTTCCCAGGGCTTTTCCGCTGGCTAGAGAATCAATGGCATCACTGAGTTCCGATTTGGTTGGCTGTACGTCCAGCTCATCCATGACTGGCAGAGACTGTGCTGCATTGAGGGCGGTCTCAGTGACAACATTTTCCCTGGAGTACAGTTTTAGGTAGTACTCCACCCAGCGGTCCATTTGCTTGTGTTGGTCAGTGATTGTGTCCCCTGTTTTAGATTTGAGGGGGGCGATCTTCTTGATGGTTGGCCCAAAGGTTCTCTTCATGCCATCATACATTCCTCTGATGTTTCCGGTGTCGGAGGCCAGCTGAATATGACTGCATAGGTGTTGCCAGTAGTCATTTGCGCAGCGCCTGGCTGTTCTTTGTGCAGTGCTTCTGGCTGCTTTAAGTGCTACAGGTGTTAACTCGCTGGGGGCTTTCTTGTAGTTCAACAGTACAATGCGCTTAGCGGCTGTGACAGGTTCCAGCTCTTCAAAGTGAGATTGAAACCGGTCTGCATTCTGCTTCACACTTTTGCCGTAGGTGGTCAAGCTGAGTCATAGATGGCGTCTCTGATGTGGGCCCACTTGTTCTCTGCATCCCCTGCAGGAGTGTTTTGAAGGGCTTTTTCAAGTGAATTTAATAACTTATGTAACAGCTGTGGATGAGAAATTCTGCGAGTGTTGATGCACGGGTGGTCCTTCTGCTTGGAGTGATACAGCTTCTTTGGTTTGAGTCTAACCTTGCTGCACACCAGGGAGTGGTCAGTGTCGCAGTCCGCACTGTGGAAGCTGCGTGTGATTTGAATGCTGTTTAAAGAGGCTCGCCTTGTGACGATGAGGTCCAGCTGGTGCCAACGACGTGATCTTGGGTGCCTGCAAGAAACCTGGTGACAGGGTTTAGTATGAAAGAATGAGTTGGTGATGCAGAGGTTATGATAGGTACACAACTCCAGCAGTCTCTGTCCATTCTCATTCATCCTTCCAATGCCATAGCGCCCAAGGCAGGAGGGAAATGAGTCATGGTCAGCCCCAACCCTGGCATTAAAGGCCCCCAGCAGGAACAGATGTTCAGTATTGGGGATGCTACTAATGATATTATGGATTTCCTCGTAGAACTGGTCTTTAGCTTCAGGTGGGGAGCAGAGTGTTGGAGCATAGATGCTGAGTAGGTGTACTGGACCAGAAGCGGTGAGCAGTCAGTATGCGTTCCAAGCCATTTGAAGGTGGCTCTATCATGCTGAGCAAAGAGTTTCTGATGGTGAAGCCCACTCCATACTGTCTTGGTTCTTCAGGATTCCTACCCTGCCAGAAGAAGGTGTAGTCTTGCTCTCTTAGAGATCCGCTCGCAGGGAGGCATGTC
The DNA here is from genome assembly GCF_036365525.1 of Heterodontus francisci. Classification (NCBI taxonomy): domain Eukaryota; kingdom Metazoa; phylum Chordata; class Chondrichthyes; order Heterodontiformes; family Heterodontidae; genus Heterodontus; species Heterodontus francisci. The sequence continues at coordinate 87,665,554 of NC_090372.1, forward strand.
TCTTGAAGTGCTGCAATGTCCACATTGAGTCTACTGAACTCGTTGTTAATGATGGCGGTCTTCTGAGAATCGTTGATTTGTGTAAGGTCTTCCAACAGGCCAGGATACATAGTTCTGACGTTCCAGCTTGCAAAACGAAGGGCTGGTACCTTCTTCGTGCTGTTTGGTGCGGTGTTATAGTCCACTTTTCGGGCAATGACCCTGAGCTCCAAGCACCCATTGAAGCAGGTGGACTGTGGCGGGACAGAACCTTACTGACCGGGGGCTGCCCGGTTTGAGGCGGGCGGTAGCTGTCCAGTGAGATGCAATGACCTCTCCCACCGACAAAGGAAACCCGTGGTGCCCAATCTCTACTTCAATTGAGCCGGACTTACAACCCGTAACTGCTGCCTTCTGTGTTGTTTTGGTCGCTGTGAGATGACTATGGAGTTACCTCTCCGTGGCGCATGCCTGGACGGATGTATGGAGGTTGTGAGTTTCCCAAGCGTCAAAACCTCCCTCTCGGCCTTCCTGGTGGGGTCCAAAGGAGTGCAGAGCATGACGTTTGGCACCGGTATGGCTGCAGGAACTGCCGGAAACATGCCAAAGGTGACACATGACTGCCTTCGGGGTTCCGCTCCGGATTTTCTGTTAGGGTTTACTCCCTTAGCCTTGGTCTCTCCCGAGAAGCCCACAAGGCAGTGGGGTTGTTAGGGCCCCTGCTCAGGGATAGGTGGCTGCTGGTGGGAGGAGGTGGGGGGAAGGGGGTGCGGGGGGGAGGGGGTGCAAGGGGGGAGGGAGTGGGAGGGGAAGGGGTGGAGGGAAGGGGGTGCGAGGGGGAGCTCGGAAGGGGGCTGCAGGGGGGTAGGGGAGGGGCTGCAGGGGAAAGGGGTGTGAGGGGAAGACTGTGTGAGGGGGGAGCTTGTAAGGGGGTGCGAGGGGGTGGGGGGAAGTGGGTGTGGGGGGGGGTGAGCTGGGAGGAGGGCGCGAGGGGGGAGCTGGGAAGGGGGAGCGGGGTTGGAGGGGGTTGAGGAAGTGGGTGCAGGTAATAAAACATTTCAACATGTTTTAAGACTGCAGTAACTACTGAGCTCCCAACCGTGTGATTGGCTGGCAGCTCTTGGAGGTGGGATCCTTGTCCTTAAAGGGCCAGGGATCCCGTCTCCATTGCCTGGGCAGCATAGAATCATGCAGGGATGGGTGGTGGGGGCTCCAAATGGCCGAGGCAGGCCAGTGCGGGGTGCCTGCCATCAACACAAAATCCAGCCCACAGTGTGGTTTTCATTCTGGATGAGGAACAGTCGACACAATCTTTGTGGTGCGTTAAATTGAAGATAAGTCCTGTGAACACACCAAGATCCTCTACTTGGTGTTTAGGTCTTTGACACAGTAAACCGTGAAGGCCTATGGAAGGTGCTGTACAAATATAGCTGCCCTGAAAGGTGATCAGCGTTATCCACTCATTTCATAACAGCATCATGGCCAGTGTGATGCAGAATGGTGCCTTATCAGATGTCTTTCCTGTCCCCAATGACACCAAGCAAGGCTATGTAATAGCTCCTGTTCTGTTTGCCATACTTTTCAACCATGCTCTTGCATGCACTCAAAGATCTCAACACAGGAGTACACATTCAGTTCCGGGCAGATGGCAACCTCTTCAACCTGCAAAGGGTCAAGGCTCGCACAAAGATTAAAGAACAGCTATAAAGTGAAGCCTTGTTTGCTGACGACTGTTCTGTCAAAGCACACACTCTGGAGAACATCCAGCTGCTGGTTGACTGCTTTGCCCAAACCTCAGAATACTTCAGCCTGACAATTAGTCTGAAAAAGACAGATCTTGTACCAATCTGCCCCTGGCAACAAACTCCAAGACCCAATAGTTCAGAATAGTTCAGTTCAGAAGTTCTGCTATCTTGGGAGTATCCTCTCCAACAACATCATGTTGGATGGCGAAATTGCCCACTGCCCGCCAAAAGCATGCTCAGCATTCAGCAGGCTCACCCACAGGCTTTGGAGAGAATATGGAGTCTGTCTCAAAACAAAGATCAAACTCTACCAGGCAGTGGTTTTCATATCACTTCTCTATGGATGTTATGGCATGGACAACTTACCAGCGTCACATAAAGCAACTAGATGCATTCTACCTTTGCAGCTCAAGATCTATCTACATCATCAAGGGGTAAGACAAAATCCCCAACAGCGAAGTCCGTGCAAGGTGCTGCATACCTGGTATCAAGAGCATGCTCATCAGAACTTAGCTTCGCTGGGTTGGTCATGTGGTTCACATGGAGGATTCTCTCATGCCAAAGGCGATATTCTACAGCCAGCTGAGCACAGGAACTCGCACCATAGGACGCCCCAAACTTGCATGCTAAGACATTCTGAAAGCTGATCTCAGAGACTGTAAGTTGAACTCCATTGCATGGGAAAAACAACCATGGACGGATCCAAAAGGAGAAGTCTCTGTTATCAAGCAATCTCAACATTTGAGGAGAACAGAGTCAGGTCCCTACTGGACAAGCGAGCATGCCACAAAGCCAGTGCCTTCTCCCATCCCTCCAACAGTGACTTCATCTGTAATATTTGTAATCGAATCAGCAAATCAAGGTTTGGTTTAACATCACATATGAGACAACCTCAACCTAGATGGTGAACAACCAGTCTCCTTGCTGCACACTCATCCGTTGATGTGATGGGAAAATCCATCCTTCAAGAAAGGAGGGAGTCAGAAAGCAGGAAAGTATAGGCCAGTTAGCCCAATGTCTGTCATTGGAAAAATGCTGGAATCCATCATTAAGGAAGTAGTTGCAGGACATTTAGAAAATCAAACAGAGTCAACATGGTTTTATGAAAGGGAAATCACGTTTGACAAATATATTAGCATTCTTGGAGTCATTTATTGCACAAAATGAGGCCATTTGGCCCATCAACTTCATGCTGGCTCTCCACAGAACAATCCAGTCAGTCCCACTCCCCCACCCAATCCCCGTAGCCCTGCAAGTTTATTTCTTTCAAGTGGCCATCCCATTTACTTTTGAAATCATTTGTCTCCACTTCCACCAACCTTGTGGGCAGCGAGTTCCAGGTCATTACCACCCACTGCATAAAAAAGTTCTTACTCACATTCTCCCTGCAGGATGGATGAAGGGGAATCAGTAGATGTAGTGTATTAGGTTTTCCAAAAGGCATTCAATAAGGTGCCACGTAAAAGGTTACGACACAAGATAAGAGCTCATGGTGTTGGGGTAATGGATAGAGGACTGGCTAGCAACAGGAAACAAAAAGTCAGGATAAATGGGTAATTTTCAGGTTGGCAAACCAATTCGTGAGGTGCCACAGGGATCAGTGCTGGAGCCTCAAACTTCATGACTTGATGAAGGGACTGACTGTATTGTAGCCAAATTTGCTGACAATACAAAGATAATCTGCTAGTGAAACCTCACCTGGAACTTGATGCCCACAAAGGTGGTGGAAGCGGAGATAAACAATGATTTCAAAAGGAAATTGGATAGGTGAGAAAGCAAGTTGGGAAGGAGGACACAGAGAGTCTACAAAAGGATATAGATAGGTTAAGTGAAAGAGCAAAAATTTGGCAGATGGAGAATAATGTGGAAAAATATGAGGTTATCCACTTTAGCAGGAAGAATAGGAAAGCAAATTATTATTTAAGTGGCGAGAGACTGCAGAATGCTGCAGTACAGAGGGATCTGGGTGCCCTTGTAAATGAATCACAAAATGTTAGCATACAATTACAGCAAATAATTTGAAAGGGAAATGGAATGTTGGCCTTTATTGCAAGGGAAATGGAGTATAAAAGTATGGAAGTCTTGCAACAAACTGTACAGAGCTTTGGTGAGAGCACACCTAGAATACTGCGTACAGTTTTGGTCTCCTTATTTAAAGAGGGATATACTTACATTGGAGGCAATTCAGAGAAGGTTCACTAGGTTGATTTCTGAGATGAAGGGGCTGTCTTATGAAGAAACGTTGATCAGGTTGGGGCTATACTCATTGCAGTTTAGAAGAATGAGAGGTGATCTTATTGAAACATGTAAGATTCTGAGAGGATTTGACAGGGTAGATGCTGAAAGGATGTTACCCCTCATGTGGAATCTAGAACTATGGGGCACAGTTTCAGAATAAGGGGTCTCCCATTTAAGACAGAGATGAGAAGAAATTTCTTCCCATGGAGAGTCATTAATCTTTGGAATTCTCTACCCCAGAAAACAGTGGAGGCTGGGCTGGGTCATTGAATATATTCAAGGCTGAGTTAGACAGATTTTTGATCTGCAAGGGAGTCAAGGGTTTATCAGAGGTAGGCAGGAAATTGGAGGTGAGGCCTCGATCAGATCAGCCATGATCTTATTGAATGGCAGAGCAGACTCGAAGGGCCGAATGGTCTACTCCTGCTCCTATTTCTTATGTTCTTCTGTTCTAGCCCAGTTTTGCACCCATGTTATTTAGGTGGACTGATCAAATGTAGCCATTGTATCTTGTATGGTTTACTATCCATTGATTCAATGAAGTGTGAGAGTTCAGATCTTTGTACAAATTGTGCTCCTTCAACCATAAACCAGTTTCCACAGGGGAATTATTTCTCTCCACAACAGAAATTACAAATTGTCAAGGCTACAGCAGTGCAACAAAATGCATCTAATATATTTTAGAATGCTATATTTTACTATTTGTGACAGGCCTCAGAGAAATCCATATGTTCTTCTAAGTGGAGTTAACGTTTCAGGTCTGTGACCTTCTACCAGATGAAAGGTCACAGACCTGAAACGTTAACTCTGTTTGTCTCTCCACAGATGCTGCCAGACCTGCTGGGTATTTCCAGCACTTTCTGTTTTTATTTCAGATTTCCAGCATCTGCAGTATTTTGCTTTTATTTGTGCTTCTAAGTGCACTGTTTTACCTAATCATTTATCAGTATAATTGATTTAATACTGCATTGAACAAATAGTTTATCTGTTTTATTGCAGTATTGTCAAATAATTCATATGAAAAATCCACTACAATCACAATTATGTGATCATTTTTTATCATTCATTGGTTGTGATTTTGTCAGTGCTAGTCTACGGGGTATTTGTTCTATTGACGCTTGTATTACTTTATGATTGTCAACAGGGTATCCTTCCCCAAGCATTCATATCAAATAAAATAATGTGCCAAGTTCTGCAACGTGAGGGACAGATGAGTCATCATAGATTTGTCTGCTATAAATAAGTTGATTGGACCCACACATCTTTGGCCTTCTTATCTCGAGAGACAATGGGTAAGCCCCCGAAGGTGGTCAGTGGTCTGTGGAGCAGCAGAGTGGCTATAAAGGCCAATTCTAGAGTGACAGGCTCTTCCACAGGTGCTGCAGAAAAATTTGTTTGTCGGGGCTGTTACACAGTTGGCTCTCCCCTTGCGCCTCTATCTTTTTTCCTGCCAACTGCTAAGTCGCTTCGACTCGCCACACTTTAGCCCCACCTTTATGGCTGCCCGCCAGCTCTGGCGAATGCTGGCAACTGACTCCCACGACTTGTGATCAATGTCATAGGACTTCATGTCGCGTTTGCAGACGTCTTTAAAGCGGAGACATGGACAGCCGGTGGGTCTGATACCAGTGGCGAGCTCGCTGTACAATGTCTCTTTGGGGATCCTGCCATCTTCCATGCGGCTCACATGGCCAAGCCATCTCAAGCACCGCTGACTCAGTAGTGTGTATAAGCTGGGGATGTTGGCCGCCTCGAGGACTTCTGTGTTGGAGATACGGTCCTGCCACCTGATGCCAAGTATTCTCTGGAGGCAGTGAAGATGGAATGAATTGAGATGTCGCTCTTGGCTGACATACGTCATCCAGGCCTCGCTGCCATAGAGCAAGGTACTGAGGACACAGGCTGGATACACTCGGACTTTTGTGTTCCGTGTCAGTGCGCCATTTTCCCACACTCTCTTGGCCAGTCTGGACATAGCAGTGGAAGCCTTTCCCATGCGCTTGTTGATTTCTGCATCTAGAGACAGGTTACTGGTGATAGTTGAGCCTAGGTAGGTGAACTCTTGAACTACTTCCAGAGTGTGGTCGCCAATATTGATGGATGGAGCATTTCTGACGCCCTGCCCCATGATGTTTGTTTTCTTGAGGCTGATGGTTGGGCCAAATTCATTGCAGGCAGCCGCTCTGTGTCATTATCAAGTGAACAGAGTGGCATTGCCTTCACTTTGCCAAGTTCCTCACTTTAGTCGCAGGTCTGTGGGAAGAGTCAGTTAGGGAGTGGTATGGGCTGTGGTCAACCGTATAGACTTTCTGATTGGGTGTAAGCACAACTGGAAGTTAGGTGGTATATAACTTGGGTGGTGTGTGACGTGCACTTACATGAGCTGCCTTATATGACTATGCCATTTCTGGCCTCAGCCTAAGTTAAACATGGTGGGCAAGCTTTAGACATGGGACCTGAATAGTAGATTGCTGTTGGAACTTGAGAAATCATGCAGAGATTATATGGATAGACTATTGGGATTGGAAACATTTGAAAAACAAAAATATTTCTGGTGAAAAAAATGCCTGGAAGGAATGGAGTAGTCTGAGAGAGTTGTAAAGATTCTCCTTGTGGAAGTGAGCCTGAGGATGGGGCTCCTTTTTTCCCCGTTTCTGCAAGTGAGCACTGGAAAGCTCCAAGATTAGCAGCGCAGGAGAGCAGAAGGAGGTCACGACCAATGTCAATGTCTCCTCTGCAAGTGAACACCCAAGAGTCACTCTGAGACTTATCTTTCTGGCTCAAATATTTTGCCATAAAATGAAAGTAGTCTGACAGCTGCCTGGGAAGCCAAGCACTGACTTACATTATGCTGCTGTTGGCAAATGAATTGAACATTTGGAGTTGAATGTGGTCATATGCATGTCAGTTATGGCATTGTGTAAGGCCATGTGAGGGCAGTCTGTAACTTCCAACACTTTGGGAAGTCTGCCACTCTAAAATAATACAGCCTTCTTATGCTGTTGTTGATTGTCCACAGAGAAGGATTATCAACTTGTGGCTTGTGAAAATAATGTATCTGCGACATATCTACACACAGCTGATTGATTTATGCCTGGAATTTCCTTGGTGTTACTCCATCTCTGCCAGCATAACTCTGCTGCAAGTTCAGTAGGAGCATAATTTTAAGCTGTACTTCCGGTGAAGGTATAGCGGAGGAACTGGAGCAGCTTCCAGAAAATTTCAGGCCTTATATTCAAAGGGGGTTATTTTGGTGAATGGGTGAAAACAAGTGCGAAATGAATGCTGTGCTAATATGGAGCACAGCTTTGGTTCTAATTACTGATTAGCATAAGTTGAATTGGCCTGGAAGTGCTAAAACAGACGGCTACAGGTTTAGCACTCAAGTACTGATTGGAAATAATTTTTGTGAGCAGCATATGTGGGCTCCACTGACTCACTTCCACTGAATGTATGCAGTGGGCTGGCTGACACATAAGGCTGAATTTTACCAGCTGGCGGGACGCACACGCGAGATTTGCTCCGCACATCCGCGATGATATTAAATGTGGCGGCTCATTTACATGGCTGGGGCGGATCGCACCCCCCCACGAGTGATGTGCAGGGGGCCGGCAATCTGTTCCTGGCAACAGCGTCCAGCACCACTGCACCGCTGCCGCTGCCGCTGCCATTTTTAAGGAGCTTAGAGCCCTAAATGGCAATTTAAATTTTTAAAGAAACCGGATTTTAAAAAACAGAATAAAATTATTGCGACCCTCTCCCACCACCCCCAATTCCCTTAAAATGTATTAGTTGCCCTCTCCCCCCGCAAAAAAAACTTATCTTGCGATCCCGACCATCCACCCCCCCCCCCCCCCCCCCCCGGGTTAATAAACTGTGAACTTTACCCCTTCCCACCACTCCTAGACCAATCAAAATGGTTTGACGCTGCTACCCTCCACCCTGAAAACTTACCTCTTCCCTTCTTCCCTTCTTCCCACCAGTGTTCAGCCACACTTCACTGGTCAGAGATTGGACGGTGTGGGAGTACCAACCACCGACCATAATATGGGAGCGGGACGGCCAGCACGATGAGGTAAATAGTTATTCTTTCATGTGCATTCATTAACATATGGAAGTGTTGGTCCCATCGCCGAGCGGCCGGGGGTGGTGGGGGGGGGGTGTGGGGGAGTGCCATGAGGCCTCGCCGCCGCTGGTAATATGAGGTGGGGCCTTCCCAGCACCATGGCCTGTGGCAGGCCTTTCCTGGAGGCATTTTCTGGGCCCCCTCACCATGACTCCCGACATCAGGGGGGGTCAGAAAAATTCAACCCATAGCAACACCTTTCAGTATGGTTCTGCCTGTTCTTCCCTCCATCATAGGATCAGAAGTGTGGATGTTTACTGATGATTGCACAGTGTTCAGTCACATTTGCAACTCTGCGGATAATGAAGCAGTCCATGCCCACATCCCACAAGACCTACACAACATTCCGGCTTGGTTTGATAAGTGGCAAGTAACAGTCGTACTACACAAGTGCCAGACAATGACCATCTCCAACAAGAGAGTCTGGCCATCTCTCTTTGACATTCAATAGCATTACCATTGCTGAATCCTTCACCATCAACACCCTGGGGGTTACCATTGACCAGATGCTTATCTGGACCAGCCACATAAAGACTTTGGCAGGTCAGAGGCTGGGAATTCTGTGGTGAGTAACTCACCTCCTGACTCCCAAAGCCTGTCCACCATCTAGAAGGTACAAGTCAGAAGTGTGATGGAATACTCTTCAATTGCCTGGATGAGTGCAGCTCCAACAACACTCAAGAAGCTCAACACCATCAGGACAAAGCAGCTGGAGAGACATGTTTTCTGTTCCAAGGCTTGTCATATGCAAATTTCCATTATTGCATTGTTCCTGGCTGTTTGCCAATTGCACTTCCTGTAACCCCTTAACTGCAGCTTCCACAATACATGGCTTTAATAGTTCAGGTACTGACACATTGATAATTCTTATCTCTAGGGTGGATTGGTGATAAATTGTTTTTTAGTCCTTGCAAGGCATCTGGGTTCTCCTTCTGCACATGGTCCTTAGTGGGTTCTGAATCTGTTTTGTTGTGTTTGGTTAGCTTTGGATTTAGAACCTGACCCTTTGATTCTTCAGTGGGAACATCCACACTTTTATTTTTCTTGTGGGCTTCCAAGAGTGTTGTTTACCTTAGGGTATACTACCTTTCCTTTACTTCGGGGTGAGTTTTTCCCCAATCTGCCCCATATCTTCTGGGAGACTACTGCGTGCAGGTGGTTGTCCAGCTCCCCTGCCGCACTTCAGCTAGCTGAGGCAACTCCCTCACTGTTGACTTGCCTGTTTTGAGCTTTCCTTGTCCCTAATTAAATCTTTAAAGAAAGTTTCTGCTAACTATACTTCTGGTGCACTCTCTTCAACCTCTGCTGCTTTTATCTCAGTTCCTTTAAATTCTACTGGCTCCATCTTGGCCTCTTTAAATTCTACTGGCTCCATCTTGGCCTCTTTAAATTCTACTGGCCCTATCACCCACTGTGGGTTTTTTGGGACTTCCTCAGCTCTCTGCAGCTGTGCAGAATTTTGCTTGTCCCCCTTAGTTTCCCCAGTCTCCACGGACTGCTCTGGATCCTCTGGATACAATTCCCCAGCCCGGGGAAATAAGGCACCACACTGGTGAGGAGGGAGGCGGAGGTATGGTTATGAGTGCGGAGGGGGTGGGGGTAGGGAACTGAGTCAAATAGACATAATGGGTGCAGGGAATGGTGGGAAGGGTTGAACCTTAAACTTTGTGCAGTTTGTGGCAGGAAAGGTCAGATGTAAAATGTAAGTGTTTTGTGGGGGGAAGGTCAAATAGTTACTGTAATTGTTATTGGGGGGGGTGGTGGGAAAGGGGCATAAGAAATTTATTTAGTTAGTTTTGCGGGCGATCTTTCTTTAAAAATTTAAATATGCCGGCATGGGGGTGGCTGCCTTTTAAAAACGGCACCAGCACCTGTGCACAGGCAGCTGACACCATTGCTGGCGATGGACAGCCCGCCCCCTCCACGTGATTGGGCGGGGGGGAGCGCGTTGCCTTGGCTATTTAAATGAGCCGCTGCACATAAGTTCACAGCAGCTTTTTGGCGTATGGCACGCGTGGGCGGGCTGCCATTCTTTGAGCTCGCCACCGATATCGGCGGCGGGCTCTTGAAATCCAGCCCACCGTCATGACTGCAGCGCCCCCTGTTGTTTTTTTAGAATACTAACAATCTGCCTTGACATGCCCAGATTTTCCACACTGGAAACACATTGGGTTTGCCCCTATTGGTTTAGCATCTGGGTTCCTTCTTTTTAAAGTTGGAGACTGAGCTAGTTTTCCTTCCCTACTCTCCTTTTTTCTCAAGCCCATTTCTGCTTCATCCGCATCCCTCCTATTTCTCCCTAGCCTATAAGTATTACTGGACCCAAATTTAGGGGTCTGTGTATTCACTCATAGTCGTCAGCCATTTTTGCTGCTTCTCTTACTCTTGTAACTCTTTGCTCTTCAATATGGGTTCTTATATTAAATTAAAAGCAAAATACTGCAGATGCTGGAAATCTGAAATAAAAACAAAAAGTGCTGGAAATACTCAGCAGGTCTGGCAGCATCTATGGATAGAGAAGCAAAGTTAACATTTCAGGTCTGTGACCTTTCATCAGAACTGGCAAAGGTTAGAAAAGAATTAGGTATTAAGCAAACGAAGGGAGGGGGTTGGAGGAGAGGGCAGGAGAGATTAAATAACAAAGTTATCTTGGGACAAAGACAAAGCATGTGTTAATGCTTGTGGTGAAAGACAAAGCATTAGTCAAGAGAGACTATTAATAGCGGAATAATGAGCAGCTCTGACTACAAGAAAATCAGGCACATGGTTAAAAATTAAAATATTAAAAAAAGGCCAGTCATGCTCTGAAGTTATTGAACTCAATGTTCAGTCCGTAAGGCTGTAGAGTGCCTCATCGAAAGATCAGGTGCTGCTCCTAAAGCTTGCGTTGATGTTCACTGGAACACTGGAGCAGGCCAAAGACAGAAATGTTGGCATGAGAGCAGGGAGGAGTGTTGAAATGGCAAGCAACCAGAAGCTCGGGGTCATGCTTTCAAACTGAGCGAAGGTTCTTATATTAACTGGGATGCTATTTTAAAATTCTTCCAGCAACATCACTTCTCTCAAATTTTCATATGAATGTTCTAGCTTGAGAGATCATAACCAGCAATTGAAAGCCATATGTTTAATTCTTTCAAATTCAATGTAAGTCTCATCAGGTCTTTTCCTGGTGTGTCTGAATTTCTGTTGAGTACTAACTCATATGCATTTAGAATTGCTGATTTAGTTCTGATGAAAAGTCACAGACCTGAAACATTAACTCTGCTTCTTTCGCAAAAGATGCTGTCCAGCTCCAGCGACCCGGGTTCGGTTCTGGGTACTGCCTGTGCGGAGTTTACAAGCTCTCCCTGTGACCGCGTGGGTTTCCGCCGGGTGTTCCGGTTTCCTCCCACAGCCAAAGACTTGCAGGTTGATAGGCAAATTGGCCATTTTAAATTGCCCCTAGTGTAGGTAGGTGGTAGGAGAATTGAGGGAAGGTGGGGATGTGGTAGGGAATATGGGATTAATGTAGGATTAGTATAAATGGGTGGTTGATGGTCGGCACAGACTCGGTGGGCCGAAGGGCCTGTTTCAGTGCTATATCTCTCTATGACTCTATGACTATGACCTGCTGAGTATTTCCAGCACTTTCTGTTTTTATTTCAGATTAACAGAATCTGCAGTATTTTGCTTTTATTATTATGCTGTTTTAGTTTGTTCATAATCAGAGGAACTCTCTTCTGATAACAGATGTAGCTTTCCTACTACTTTCAGGATTCAATTTAATCCAACAAGGGTGATTTATCTGTGACTACAACAGACCACGATGGGTACAGATATATGTTGGTTATAAGTGCAGCAGATTTATTAAGTAGTTTACATTCAGTGCAAAGAAATAATACTTAACAAAGACAATCGTTACAGTCTGTTCGTTAGAACCTCGGCAGTAGCCCTCCGAGTGACTGTGGTGCAGTCAGTCTTTCTCTTGTTCTGTTCTGTTGACTGAAGATTCTCTTCCTTCTTTCTTTGTGCTGCTTCTCATGCTCAATAGCTGTTCTTTTATACCTTTTTTCTCCTTCGAGCCTACGTGGCAACTGACAATCGCCTGGGCTATCTCACTCATTCTGCTTAACCATCATTTTTAAAAACTTTAACATTAAATTTATGCTTAATTTTCTGGTATCATTATGTTCCATTTTCTTGCAACTTAGTTATTCCTTATCTAGAAACTTCATACAAACAGTTATTACAGGAGTTACAGCAATGTCTTTTACTCTAGTGATAATAGATCTTTGAAGTTTTAAACCTTCTGTTTGATTGCAACTTCATTAATGTTCTGTTTTTCATTATCTGTTAGTTTCAAACATACCACTACAGTCTTTTCATATTTAACTCATATTTTTCGCCGCCATCGTTTTTTTTAACATAACCTTGGCTTGCTTTTCAGCCACGGAGCTTACACATTTAATAGCTACTTTAGCAATATTTTAAAGCATTATTACTTATCCTAATCACTTCAAGTTAAGCTTATACATTTTAAGACATTACACCAAGCACTGAACTCTATCTTAGACAGAGAAAACCTTTGTGAGCCCTACCCACAAAATTACCTTGTAAGAGCCCAGTATCCTTTTGGCCATTTTAGCCTGGTAGGTATTTTCTCAAAGGAGATAAAATATAACTCAACTCCTCCTCATTAAATTTTGGCGCTAATCAGGAGCATCACAGTATATCAAAATTTTGCTCCAAATTGGGGATACTGTCTGAATTGCTGGCAGCATTCTCATTTTGGGTTGGCAGCCTTTCTAACTCAACTCTCTGCAATTGTACTTCCTCTCTTTTTAACTGAAACTCCCTTTCTTCTCTTTCCAATTGAAGCTGAAACTCTCTCTCTTCCTTTTCCTTTTGAAACTGAAACTCCTCTCATTTGAACTGCAACTGTATTTCTTTCCTTTCCAACTGCAACTGAATTCTAGCTAGAGCTACCTCTTCAGACTCAGATTCCAGGCTTTCTTCTTCAGGTTCAGGGGTAAGTTTAAAATAGTTAGCTAGACTCTTCACCATTTCAGGTTTCTTTGTTTTTTGTTTAAAAGTGATTCCCACCTCAGTAGCTAGGATTTTTAAATCTTCAATGTTTAAGTGAATTTATTTATCATGGGATATGTCTCCCTACTCTACAAACCCTTCAGCATTAAATGTGGCCATATCTTTTGTTCCTAGCACCGCAGAGAAAAAAACTAACACGAGAGAACCTATTTGTTCAATTTTCCAGTTTCAGAGGTTAATTATCCTCCCTTTTCCATATTTCTCCATTAGTCTGATTGTTCCAATCCCAGACAAGCTTCCAATTTGTTATGGCCAGGTGGGTGATAACATGGCTTGTTTGCACTGTTCACTTCCCAACTGAATACAGCAAATGTTTTTGTTACTGCTGTTTTAACCCCCTTTTGTTTTATTTGCCAAATAAACAGACAAATTACAGGTTTTTCTCGTAGGTAAAGAAAAATAACTATTTATTTTAAACAAATCCCGAAATGATCACACCACCATTAACGCACACATTCATTCCCACATGCACTCTCAAGAAAAGATAGATAGAAAATACAGGGTAAGAGGTGTTCAGAGTTCAGGTTGTAAAGGTGTGTTGTTTCAGGAATAATCTGTGGGATCCTCGTCAGAAGGTGAATTTTTAAAGTTGCGGACCTGTTTGCTGGTTGTCTGGTAATCGTTGGGCTGTTTCAGTCTCCTGGCAGTTCATTTCGGATTAAAGACAGTGCTGATGTCTTAGGTCAATTCTCACTGGTAGAAAAGTCAGTTTTGCAAAGGCACACTCTTGTCTCTGCTGTAACTAGCTTCCAACTTGTCTCAGCAGGGTTCAACTGTATTGGCTGGAAATGATCTCTCTCTGTTTCTCTCTCTTAGACCTGCTGGAACTCAAGGTGTTTTTTTTTTGTTGCACTGTGTGGTTGAGGAGAGGCCAGACTGATGTTATTCCTCCAGTTCTGCCCTGAAAAGACTCCCCACTTTGTTCCTCAAAATAATTACTTTATAAGGTGAAGATTTTACCAGGGTTGGCTTTGCCCATGTGACTTCAGGTTTCAGTCTAAGCTGGGCTGTATAATGGTCTTGCTGATGGCCCCATTCTGAAGAGATGAGGGTGGTTCACACTCCATTGTAATGGAGGTTATTCAGAGGCAAGAAGTCTACAAAAAGTCTTGTCCTATTGTGTTTGAGTGTAGCTCACATGCAGTTGTGATTATCTGTCGCATTTCCATGTAGACGGGGTTTAATTGGTTTTCAGTCTTAGTAGACCCGCATGTGGATTTGAGTGCAAGAGATGCTGAGGGTCATGTGTCTTGTCTTCCATTTTGTTGACAGCACATGTACCAGTCTGTTTAAAATTGTTCCACTCTTTTATAACTCTTCAGTTTGGTTCTGTATTTTCATTACTGCACTTCTTGTGAGTGTGATACTGCACTTCCCTACATTACACTTCAAAAAGTAATTAATTGAAGATCATTTTTTGGACTCAAGCACTCCTACATAACCAATGAGGGTTTTGGGAAAATATCACGGCAAGTTAGGAACATAGAAACAGGAGTTGGCCTTTCAGCCCTTTGAACCTATATTGTCATTCAATTAGATCATGGCTGATTTGTATCTCAACCCTATTTACCCACTGTTGTTGCATATCCCTTGACACCCTAACTTCACATAGATCTATTGTTCTCAATTAGTCGCACATTAGTGAGTATTTTGCAGTGCAAACCTGTCAACAAGAGAAGAATTCGTCCCCAGGGCCATTCCTGGTCAGAAATTAGTAATATCCCATTTTTAGCCACTGATACTGTTTCTCTGCGGGTTCAGGCAGTCTTTCGGTGAAGCTACGGTGAAAGACTGAGAGGCGATGGTGTATTGGTAATGTCACTGAACCAGTAACCAGAGGCCGAAGCTAATGCTCTAGGGACGTGGGTTCGATTTCCACCACGGCAGATGGTGAAATTTGAATTCAATTCATAAAAATCTGGAATTAAAAGCAAGTCTAATGGTGACCAGGAAACCATTGTCGATTGTTGTAAAACCCATCTGGCTCACTAATGTCCTTTAGGGAAGGAAATCTGGAGTAGCACCAGGCATATCTCAAAATGAGGTGTCAACCTGGTGAAGCTACAACCCAGGACTATCTGCGTGCCAAACTGTGTAAGCAGCATGCGATAGATAGAGCTAAGCGATCCCATAACCAACGGATCAGATCTAAGCTCTGCAGTCTTGTTACATCCAGTCGTGAATGATGGTGGACAATTAAAGAACTAACTGGAAGAGATGGCTCCATAAGTATCCCCATCCTCAATGATGGAGGATCCCAGCACAAAGAAAAGCCTGAAGCATTTGCATCCATCTTCAGCCAAAATTGGCAAGTGGATGATCTATCTTGGCCTCCATCTGAGGTCCCCAGCATTACAGATGCCAGTCTTCAGCCAATCCGATTCACTCCATGTGATATCAAGAAATGGCTGAAGGCACTGAATGCTGCAAAGGCTATGGGCCCTGACAAAATTCTGGCAATAGTACTGAAGACTTGTGCTCCAGAACTAGCCATGTTCCGAGCCAAGCTGTTCCAGTACAGCTACAACTCTGACACCTACCCGGCAATGTGAAAAATTGCCCAAGTATGCCCTGTACACAAACAGCAGGACAAATCCAACCCAGCCAATTACTGCCCTATCAGTCTACTCTTGATCATCAGCAAGGTGATGGAAGGCGTCATTGACAGTGCTATCAAATGGCACTTGCTCAGCAATAACCTGCTCACTGACGTTCATTTTGGGTTCCGTTAGGGCCATTCGCATTTATCCGACATGGACAAGACAGCTGAACTCAAGAGGTGAGGTGAGGTGAGGTGACTGCCCTTGATATCAAGGCAGCATTTGACCAAGTATGGCATCAAAGAGCCCTAGCAAAACTGAAGTCAATGGGAATCAGGGGAAAAACTCTCCATTGATTGGAGTCACACCTAGCACAAAGGAAGATGGTTGTGGTTGTTGGAGGTCAATCATCTTAGTCCCAGGACATCACTGCCAAGGTTCCTCAGGGTAGTGTCCTAGGCCCAACCATCTTCAGCTGCTTCATTAAGGACCTTCGTTCCATCATAAGTTCAGAAGTGGGGATATTCGCTGATGATTGCACAATGTTCAGCACCATTCACGACTCCTCAGATACTGAAGCAGCCAGTGTCCAGATGCAGCAAGACCTGGACATCCAGGCTTGGGCTGATAAGTAGCAAGTAACATTTGCGCCACACAAGTGCCAGGCAATGACCATCCCAAACAAGAGAGAATCTAACCATTTCCCCTTGATGTTCAATGGCATTACCATTGCTGAATACCCCACTATCAACATCCTGGAGGTTACCATTGGCCAGAAACTTAACTGGACCAGCCACATAAATACTGTGGCTACAACAGCAGGTCAGAGGCTGGGAATCCTGCAGTGAGTAACTCACCTCCTGACTCCCCAAAGCCTGTCCACTATCTACAAGGCACAAGTCAGGAGTGTGATGGAATACTGTCCACTTGCCTAGATGGGTGCATCTCCAACAGCACTCAAGAAGCTTGACACTATCCAGGACAAAGCAGCCTGCTTGTTTGGCACACCATCCACCACATTTAACATTCACTCCCTTCACCACCGATGCAGAGTGGCAGCAGTGTGTACCATCTACAAGATGCACTGCAGCAACTCACCAAGGCTCCTTCGACAGCACCTTCCAAACCCTTGAACTCAACCACCTAGGACAAAGGCAGCAGATGTATGCAAATTCCCCTCCAAGTCATACATCATCCTGACTTGGAACGATATCGATGTTCCTTCACTGTCGCTGGGTCAAAATCCTGAAACTCCCTTCCTTACAACACTGTGGGTATACCTACACCCCATGGACTGCAGCAGTTCAAGAAGGCAGTTCACCACCACCACCTTCTCAAGGGCAATTCGGGGTGGGCAATAAAAGCGACACCCACATCCCGTGAATGAATAAAAAATAGAACCCCTGTAGAAATTGCAACTGAGCACTTTCCTTTTCCTTCCAGGAGTGTGATTATTGGATTTGCTGTTCTTCATGTTAAAATTGATAGTATAAATTGAAAGGTATTATTAAATTGAATTTCCTATGACATTCTTATTTTGGTGTATTCACCAGTAAAAATGAACGAAAAAAATCCCCACTTATGCTGATATGCTATGGCCACTCGGTAGCAGTCACACTCTGTGTAACATCAACATCAGCAAAAGGTTGTAATCTTTCCAAAGTAATGCTTGGCTGCTCTCATTAACTGTAGTTTAAGACATATTTTTCCAATATCGATGTAATAATGAGAACTTGTGTTGGATACCAAATGCCAGAGAAATGCTCTGACTGTTAAGTATCTGTTCTGTGCGTAGAGTTAAACAAAAATACTTTCATTAAACTGAGAAAGTCTGTAATAAGAGTTGAAATTCTTAAATTCTGAACACTGAGTGTACTGTACCCCAAATTGTTTGGATTATAAAGTTTCCTTTTCATTGGCTTTCTCGCCTTCAGCTAATCTGTCGTTCTGTTTTTGAGCTAATGCATCATTTTCAACAGCCTAAGTGGCTATTACTGCTGGAAATACTCAGCAGGTCTGGCAGCATCTGTGAAGAGAGAAGCAGAGTTAACACTTCAGGTCACTGACCCTTCTTCAGAACTGGTAGATATAAGAAATGTAAAAGATTTTAAGCAAGTAAAGCGGGGGAGGAACAAGAGATAACAAAAGAGAAGGTGTTGATAGGACAAGGTCACAGAATAGCTGACCAGAAGGTCATGGAGCAAAGGCAAACAATATGTTAATGGTGTGTTGAAAGACAAAGCATTAGTACAGATAGGGTGTTAACGGATTGAAAATTGAACAGCCGCAAGTACAAACATGTAAACAAAACACAGTGGGTAGGCACAGTAGAAACAAACTGAACAAACTAAAATAAAATAAACACAAAAAAGAAAAAATAACTAAAAATAAAAGTAAAATGGGGAGCCTGTCATGCTCTGAAATTATTGAACTCAATGTTCAGTCCGGCAGGCTGTAGTGTGCCTAATCGGTAAATGAGATGCTGTTCCTTGAGCTTGCTTTGATATTCACTGGAACACTACAGCAATCCCAGGACAGAGATGTGAGCATGAGAGCAGGGGGGAGTGCTGAATTGGCCAGCAACCGGAAGCTCGGGGTCATGCTTTCGGACTGAGCGGAGGTGTTCCGCAAAGCGGTCACCCAGTCTGCATTTGGTCTCCCCAGTGTAGAGGAGACCACATTGTGAGCAGCAAACACAGTATACTAAATTTAAAGAAATACAAGTAAATCACTGCTTCACCTGAAAGGAGTGTTTGGGGCCTTGGATACTGAGGAGAGAGGAGGTAAATGGGCAGGTATTACACCTCCTGCGATTGCAGGGGAAGGTGCCGTGGGAAGGGGATGAGGTGGTGGGGGAAATGGAGGAGTGGACCAGGGTGTCATGGAGGGAATGGTCCCTTCGGAATGCTGACAGGGGAAGGGAGGGGAAGATGTGTTGGTAGTGGTATCACGCTGGAGGTGGCGGAAATGGTGGAGGATGATCCTTTGGATATGGAGGCTGATGGGGTGGAAAGTGAGGACAAGGGGAACCCTGTCACGGTTCTAGGAGGGAGGGGAAGGGGTGAGGGTAGAGGTGCGGGAAATGGGACGGACACAGTTGAGAGCCCTGTCAACCACAGTGAGGGGGAATCCTCAGTTGAGGAAAAAGAAAGATATCAGAAGCACTGTCATGGAAGGTAGCATCATGGGCGGCACAGTGGCACAGTGGTTAGCAACGCAGCCTCACAACTCCAGCGACCCGGGTTCAGTTCTGGGTACTGCCTGTGTGGAGTTTGCAAGTTCTCCCTGTGACTGCATGGGTTTTTGCCGGGTGCTGTAGTTTCCTCCCACAACCAAAGACTTGCAGGTTGACAGGTAAATTGGCCATTGTAAATTGCCCCTAGTGTAGGTCGGTGGTAGGAGAATGGTGGGGATGTGGTAGAGAATGTGGGGTTAATGTGGGATTAGTATAAATGGGTGGTTGTTGGTCGGCACAGGCTCGGTGGGCCGAAGGGCCTGTTTCAGTGCTGTATCTCTAAATAAAATAAAATAAAGTTATCAGAGCCGATGCATCAGAGACGGAGAAACTGGGAGAATGGAATGGAGTCCTCACAGGAGGTAGGGTATGAAGAAGTGTAGTCGAGGTAGCTGTGGGAGTCAGTGGGCTTACAATGACTATTAGTAGACAACCTATGCCCAGAGATGGAGATAGAGAAGTCGAGGAAGGGGAGGGAAGTGTCGCAGATGGACCATGTAAAGGTGAGAGAAGGGTGGAAATTAGAAGCAAAGTTGATAAAGTTTTCCAGTTCGGGGCGGCAACAGGAAATATCACCGATACAGTCATCAAAGTGTCAGTAAAAGAGTTGGGGGAGGGGGCCTGAGTTGGACTGGTACAAGGAATGTTCGACGTATCCTACAAAAAGACAGGCATAACTAGGGCCCATGCGGGTACCCATAGCAACACCTTTTACTTGAAGGAAATGAGTGGAGTTGAAGGAGAAGTGGTTCAATGTGAGAACAAGTTCCGCAAGGCGGAGGAGGCTGGCGGTGGATGGGGACTGATTGTGCCTCTGCTCAAGGAAGAAGCGGAGAGCCCTCAAACCATCCTGGTGGGGGATGGAATTGTGGAGAGATTGGACGTCCATAGTGAAGAGGAGGTGGTTGGGGCCAGGAAACTGGAAATTGTCAAAATGACGCAGGGTGGGAAGAGACAGGACCAGTGGAGAAAAGAGCCAAGATAGGAAGAAATAAGTTCAGTGGGGCAGGAGCAGGCTGACACAATGGGTCTGCCGGGACAGTCCTGTTCATGGATTTTGGAAAGGAGGTAGAAGCGGGCTGTCCGGGGTTGCAGGACTATGAGGTTGGAAGCTGTAGAGGGAAGATCTCCAGAGGAGATGAGATCAGTGACAGTCCAGTTTACAGACACTTGATGTTCGGTGGTGGGGTCATGGACCAGGGGGAGGTAGGAAGAAGTGTCTGAGAGTTGGCACTGAGCCTCTACAAGATAGAGGTCGGTACGCCACACAACAACAGAACCACCCTTGTCTGCAGGTTTGATGACAATGTCGGGGTTAGACCTGAGAGAACGGAGTGTGGCAAGTTGTGAGGAGAACAGGTTAGAGTGAGTGAGGGGGGCAGAGAAATTGAGATGACCAATGTCTCGCAGACAGTTTTCAATGAAAAGATCAAGAGTGGGTAAGAGGCCAGAGGGAGGGGTCCAGGTAGAGGGAGAATGCTGGAGACGGGTGAAAGGGTCTGCTGATCAGGGGGAGGACTCCTGGTCAAAGAATTGAGCCCGGAGACGGAGGCGATGGAAGAAAAGCTCAATGTCGTGCCGAGCGCGAAATTCATTGAGGTGGGGGCGTAAGGGGATGAAGCTGAGTCTTTTGCTGAATATAGAACGTCAGCGTCAGAGAGGGGGAGGTCAGAGGGTATAGTGAATACATGGCAAGGGGTCAGATCAGAAGGGGTGGGGTCAGAGGGAAGTGAAGGGGAAGAAGGATCTGGAGGGGCATTAGTCCCCAACAGCTGCTGGAGCTTGCGTTCCTTGACACCTGAAAGGAAGAAAAAAAGTTATTTGCTAATGCATCGGATAAGACGAAGGATGAAATGAAACTGCGGAGTAGAACAGATTTGAGATAAGGTGTGGCAGTGCTTCTGGAGAGAGAGGTCCAGAATGTACATGTGGCGGTGCATGGCACTGAGTGTGGATCTCAGGATGCGGTGAGAACTGCAGACCGAGGAACATTGTATTTCTCGGAGATACCTGTAACCCTGGGTGGATTCAAACCATGATAGGTGAAACTGTAGTTGGAATCCACATGGAATAAGTCGGAGCCGGAGACAGTCACTGAGGAAGGAGATGTGGCTGTGAAAACGAGTTTTGGTAGACACTTTATCAAACACAAGGAGGGAAATAGAAAGCAATGAAGGTGCTCTAGTGTCGAGTTAGCCTGTTTTATTTGAAGTAGCAATTACTATCTTCTTACACATTTATCCAAGTCGCTTCGTATCTGTTCCTCCCCTCACTTCCCTGTCTTTCTGTCTGCTGCCTCCTCCCCTTCTCTGAATTCCTCTGTTTCCCTTATCTTTCTTCCCTCTCTCTGAACCCTCTCTTAATAATTTGAACGAAGTGATGAATGGCTGGGAATCTACCTCAAGGGTGGTAGCTGAAAATGTAATTTCAATAAAAGGTTGGCTCCCATTGTTTTAGGGGCAGCAGTGGGGAAACAGGAAGATTTTGGCAACTTTCTCTCTAACCAGCCCATCAGATGGCATTTATTAATCCTGCATCAGTAGTGACAGTTCTTTAATGTGATGATAAAGCCAGGATGTTCTGCAAGGAGTAAATATGCCAGGAGTTGTAATAATGGCTTTGCAATATGGAAGAACATATTGAATGCAAATTAAATATATAACACTTTGGGGATGGGGGTCAAAGCTGCAGAATGAAATTATAGTTTTGATGCATTGGAGTCCTGCATTATCAGGGGGCGGCACAGTGGCGCAGTGGTTAGCACCGCAGCCTCACAGCTCCAGGGACCCGGGTTCGATTCCGGGTACTGCCTGTGTGGAGTTTGCAAGTTCTCCCTGTGTCTGCATGGGTTTTCTCCGGGTGCTCCGGTTTCCTCCCACAAGCCAAAAGACTTGCAGGTTGATAGGTAAATTGGCCATTATAAATTGTCACTAGTGGTAGGTGGTAGGGAAATATAGGGACAGGTGGGGATGTTTGTTAGGAATATGTGATTAGTGTAGGATTAGTATAAATGGGTGGTTGATGTTCAGCACAGACTCGGTGGGCTGAAGGGCCTGTTTCAGTGCTGTATCTCTAATCATAATCTAAATTTGCATCTTTAGAAAATTGGGAACACCACCACCTGCAAATTCCCCTCCAAGGCAAACATCATCCTGACTTTGAATTATATTGCCGTTCCTTCACTGTCACTGGGTCAAAATCCTGGAACTCTCTTCCTAACAGCACTGTGGGTGTACCTACATCCCAAAGACTGCAGCAGTTCAAGAAGGCAGCTCACCACCACCTTCTCAAGGGCAATTAGCGATGGGCAATAAATGCTGTCCTAGCCAGTGACGCCCACATCCCATGAACGAATAAAAAAAAAGTAGCCGAACTTGAATTTATGATGAGAGCTTTTTGACACCAAACAGGATTATCCTCCTTTGTTGCACATGTTGCAGCAATAACCACAATGATTCAGTATTGAAGCAGCCAATCTTTGGAACTGCCCTCATTTCACATATGATGCTGCCCTTCAGCATCCAGCAAAACAATTGCAGGCAACTCCCGCTTTCGGGAGAGCCTTAGTGAGCTTTCACTTTCACGCACAATTCACCCCCTTAAATTACTGCACATGCACGGCTGTGCAATGAAGTTTAAAGGGCCTGCGTTCTTAAACAAATCGGCCCAGCACAACAAAAAAATTTAGAGGGTACGATGGTCTGCTGTATTCTCCACAAAATCAAAAATTGAAAGGGGCATCCAGATGCAGGAAAAACCTTTAGAAGAAGAGACAGACGATAAAGCTAAGGAGTCTTGGAACTGGAGAAGGCAGCATTGCAAGCACCCTTAGTGAATGCAAGAGTCATTTGGCAAACATTAATACAGGAAACTTTTCATGCCACGTTTTTAATCCTCTAAAGCTTAATTATTTGATCATTTGTTCAACTAATTAGAATTAATTAGGTATTCACATTTTGAAATTTGGATACGTTGGAGGGGGATTGTGAGTTGACCCTGGTATCTCAACCAATGCATAGACATAATTCATTCACAAGAACAAGAAACAGATGAGCCAAACCTAATTCTCTTAAACTGGGAATCTCTCACCTTGTCTCATAAATACTTCACTCATAAATAAACATGGCTTGAACATGTTTGAGAATGTATTCCTCAGGGGTTAATAGTTCTGCTAAAAGCTATAACCAACACTTCCATTACTATCATGCATCTGCACAGAGACTGGTAATCTGATTCACACACTTCTTTCAGGAATGTCTGAAAAAGTTGCAAAGGAATCATAATCTATAATACATATAATATAAACATGTGCCCTTTAAAGTGTGCCAGAGAGCTTTTTTTTATTTGTTCATGAGATGTGGGAGTTGCCGGCTGTGCCAGCATTTATTGGCCATCCCTAATCGTCCTTGGGAAGGTGGTGGTGAGCTGCTTTCTTGAACCGTTGCAGTCCATGTGAGGTAAGTATACCCACAGAGCTGTTAGGAAGGGAGTTCCAGGATTTTGACGCAGCGACAGTGAAGGAATGGCGATATAGTTCCAAGTTAGGATGGTGTGTGACTTGGAGGGGAACTTGCAGGTGGTGGTGTTCCCACGCATTTGCGGCCCTTGTCCTTCGAGTTGGTAGAGGTCGCGGGTTTGGAAGGTGCTGTCTAAGGAGCCTTGGTGCGTTGCGACAGTGCATCTTGTAGATGGTACACACTGCTGCCACTATGCGTCGGTGGTGGAGGGAGTGAATGTTTGTAGATGGGGTGCCAATCAAGCGGGCTGCTTTGTCCTGGATGGTGTCGTGCTTCTTGAGTGTTGTTGGAGCTGCACCCATCCAGGCAAGTGGAGAGTATTCCATCACACTCCTGACTTGTGCCTTGTAGATGGTGGACAGGCTTTGGGAGTCAGGAGGTTAGATTACTCGCCGCAGAACTCCTGGCCTCTGACCTGTTCTTGTAGCCACGGTATTTATATGGCTACTCCAGTTCAGTTTCTGGTCAATGGTAATCCCTAGGATGTTGATAGTGGGGGATTCAGCGATCGTAATGCCGTTGAATGTCAAGGTGAGATGGTTAGATTCTCTCTTGTTTGAGATGGTCATTGCCTGGCATTTGTGTGGCACGAATGTTACTCGCCGCTTATCAGCCCAAGCCTGAATATTGTCCAGGTCTTGCTGCATTTATACACAGACTGCTTCAGTATCTGAGGAGTCGCGAATGGCGCTGAACATTGTACAATCATCAGCGAACATCCCCACTTCTGACCTTATGATTGATGGAAGGTCATTGATGAAACAGCTGAAAATGGTTGGGCCTAGGACACTGCCCCGAGGAACTCCTGCAGTGATGTCCTGGAGCTGAGATAATTGACCTCCAACAACCACAACCGTTTTTATTTGTGCTAGGTATGACTCCAACCCCCTCATTCCCATTGACTTCAGTTTTGCTAGGGCTCCTTGATGCCATACTCGGTCAAATGCTGCCTTGATTTCAAGGGCAGTCACTCTCACCTCACCTCTTGAGTTCAGCTCTTTTGTCCATGTTTGAACCAAGGCTGTAATGATGTCAGGAGCTGAGTGGCCCTGGTGGAACCCAAACTGAGCGTTGCTGAGCAGGTTATTGTTAAGCGAGTGCCGCTTGATGGCACTGTTGTTGACACTTTCCAACACTTTACTGATGATTGAGAGTAGACTGATGGGGCGGTAATTGGCTGGGTTGGACTTGTCCTGCTTTTTGTGTACAGGACATACCTGGGCAATTTTCCACATTACCAGGTAGATGCCAATGTTGTAGCTGTACTGGAACAGCTTGGCTAGGGATGCGGCAAGTTCTGGAGCACAGGTCTGGAATGTTGTCAGGACCCATAGCTTTTGCAGTATCCAGTGCCTTCAGTCGTTTCTTGATATCATGCGGAGTGAATCGAATTGGCTGAAGTCTGGCATCTGTGATGCTGGGGACTTCAGGAGGAGACGGAGATGGATCATCCACTCAGCGCTTCGAGCTGATGATTGTTGCAAAGGCTTCAACCTTATCTTTCGCATTGATGTGCTGGGCTCTCCCATCATTGAGGATGGGGATATTTGTGGAGCCACGTCCTCCAGTTAGTTGCTTAATTGTCCACTATGTTTATCATGATTTGAATTCCCATCTGGAGTTTTGACAGTCCATTCTGCCACAATCCTGTGATGTATGTTTTCACAACTTGAGACTCTAGATGAGCTTTGTAATCCAATCTTTACACTCAGTTGCTAGAAGCTTGACTCCCCAAAGACCCAAGATCTGAATAGGCCTTCAAAATTCATCAGAGTAAAACATATGAAAGTAAAAGGTCACTGGACTGGCGCCTGATAATTCCACAAGCAGCCTCCTCTTGATGGTGGAGAAGTGGGGAGCAGAACTTCTGCCTGGCACATGGATGTGTTCTTGACCCCATTCAAAATGGGGTCAGGGTTATTTGCACAATGTGGGTGGGCACCCACAACAGCTTTTGTACGACTGCGACTTCCAAATCAATTGGGGTGTGAAGAGGGAGGACATAAACATTATCTGTGACATCTTGCTGCAATGCAAATGGGGTTACTGTGTCAGCTAAAAAGGCATAAAATGATTTTGAAATTTTAATTAGCAAGCCAATTATTAATTTTGTTGCTTTTCCATGGGACTTGATCATTCTGCAGCATTTCATACACACGTGTTAGTATCTGATCCTGAGACACCAAATCATTCAGGCATTGGGGCCTTCAAAGACAGAACTGTCTGGAATTCTGGCCAATGGCATTACCCTTCCAATCCCACCTCATCCAATGACATCCACATGGAGGGGGTGGTGGGTGTAAGACGTTTCTGCCCAATTTCTGTCAGAACAAGAAAAAGGAACAATGACTCACCTAAGTCCTCCCACAAATTCCTTCCCCACCCACTCGGGTAATGGAGGCTTTTCACCACCAGGAATTTCAAGATTTATGTTATTACATTTTTTAACGGAATGGGATTGCATGTATCATAGGCCTTATCAGGCAGAAAAACATCCTAAGATATTTCATCCCTCCCAGCTCGCACTGCCATTCTTCTCTCTCTCTCCCACCCCAGTTCATGGAAGAATTATTCTTTCCCAATCCCAGCTCCTTTCTGGTGCTATGCTGCTCTGAGCGTAGAATTCTGTTACACTCTGTGGTTGTGAGATAAAGAATTCCTGCTCAAATGGTGCAACAGAATGTCATTCCCTGGTGCAGCAATGGGATCAAGTCAGAGTCGGTGGCGGGGGTGGAGTTGAGAATGGTATTTATTTTTATCCACAGAAAATTGCAAATAAGTGGATGCCAACTCTGAATTTTTGACTGTTCAAATAAAATGGTAACAGTTGGCCTCTTTAAATCTGCAGTATTATCTGTAAGACCCTAAAGAGTAAAGTTCCCTGTTACTAATTGTCTCCACCTTGCACTACAACTGTGGCTTTGTGTCAAGAATCCAACTGTTATTGTTATTTTTGACCTTTCCTTGCAGACACTATTCGCCAGTCATTTATTTTCTTAACTGCAATTTGTTTTCAATCACCAGACCCTGCTCCACAACCACAAATGCTATACTTATCACCACAATCGTAAATCATTCAGCTCCTTGTAAGAAA
Organism: Heterodontus francisci; assembly: GCF_036365525.1. Classification (NCBI taxonomy): domain Eukaryota; kingdom Metazoa; phylum Chordata; class Chondrichthyes; order Heterodontiformes; family Heterodontidae; genus Heterodontus; species Heterodontus francisci. Next base: position 87,692,113 of record NC_090372.1, read on the forward strand.
TGTCTTAAATTCAAATATAAAAATGCATGAAGAGTGTGGTGGGCTAGGAAACTATTCCTTGATCTCTGGGACCTAGATTTGTATCTTATACAGATAAAGTAATTAATAATCCTCCCTGTACTGTTTTACAATCCTATGTAAAATATGCCTGGGCAATCCCATTATATGACCACAACAGAAACCTTTGCTACATTTCAACATGATGTGGTATTAATCCTGCAATCTCACTTAGATCAAGAACAGGAGAATTGTAAATCTCTCTCTGGTCTAATAAAAGTGCCATTTTCAGCATGAGGTTGGACATATTGTCAAGACAACAGGCCATAATTCGCTATGGCAGGGCATAGAAACATGGAATGGTTACAGCACAGAAGGAGGCCATTCTGACATCTGCCATTAGTTAGATTTGCCCTTGTACATGTAGGTTTTTACATTTTTTGCCTGGCAAGTTGCTAAAAGTGCGAGATGAAAACTTTGCACTGATGGAAATAGGGCATCTGCGAACTGAGTGAACAGAACAAGCAGCAGGGTATCTCCCTATCCAATCAGATAAAGAGGATTGTGAAATTAAAAGGAAGTTGGATGGCTGCATTCAATGTTAAACCAGGTACAGAAAGAGAAATGAAGAGAGGGAAAGAAAGATTGGATTAAGTAAGAGAGGAACAAGAGATAGATAGGAAAAGTAAAAAAAAGTAAAATTTTACACTTTTATAATTTCGAACAACAATTAAAACCTGAAAAATTGAAACTCCACACTTGTTACGTCATTTTCAGTGCCAGAGAGGTTATTTGTCAGTAGTTAACACTTATTTTTAAAAGGGTACTTAAACTGGAATGGACAAAAATTAACTTCAGTTACTTCATGTCTACTGCACAAATACAGCAGCTTCACAGCATTCAATACATTTCAATGGTGAGCTAGACAGTGAGATACCATTTTTGTGAAGCTAACAGCAGAGCAGCTTTTGGATATTTAAGTCTCACCATGCATCTGCCTCTCACCTGAAGTTACTGTACCATTTGGACATAAATAATGGTGAGTGCTATTAGTCTCTCAGTCATTTTGAAAGGAAAATATGGATCATTATAGAGGAAGCACTGAGGAAGTCCTCTCTTTAGTTCAAGAGAGCTGAAGTCAACAGATATCCATCCTTCGGCCATGGCTGGAATCAACGAACTCAGCACACAACCAACATCAATGCTGAAACCTTCCTGGTCTGCATGACTTAATTTAATTTACTGGATTAAATCACCATAGTAAATTCTTTTTGCTTTCAGTACTCCTGGTGGAGTGCATTATGCGTCCCAGGAGCACATTACCAGGAATTTGGGTGTCTGCTTCCTCTAATTTCCCATTCATTAAATTTAATGCACTGAGAGCACTGGAGATGGAAGTTTATCCAAATGAACAATTGAGGAGCCAGCGATTTGTTTATGAAACAGATTATCATAGTTGTATCTTGCTGCTGAGGGTGAAATCATTGATAAGGATGAAAGCTCCTGTTAATTAGCAGTTCCTGTAAGAGAAGGGGTTGGCGGTGGCGTATTGGTATTATCACTGGACTAGTAACCCAGAGACCCATGGTATTTCTCTGGGGACATGGGTCTGAATCCCACCACAGCAGAATGTGGAATTTCAATTTAATAAGTCTGGAAGTAAAAGCTAGTCTAATGATGGCCATGAAACCATTGTCAATTTTTGTAAAAACCCATCTGGTTCACTAATATCCTTCAGGGAAGGAAATCTGCTGTCCTTACCTGGTCTGGCATACATATGACTCCAGATCCACAGCAATGTGGTTAACTCTTACATGCCCTCTGAAATGGCCGAGCAAGTCACTCAGTTGTATCTAACTGCTACGAAGTCAATAAAAAGGAATGAAACCGGATGGAACACCCGGCATCGACCTAGCCACCGGAAACGACAACGGCAAACCCAGCCCTGTCGACCCTGCAAAGTCCTCCTGACTAACATCTGGGGGCTTGTGCCAAAGTTGGGAGAGCTGTCCCAAGCAACAGCCTGACATAGTCATACTCACGGAATCATACCTTACAGACAATGTCCCAGACACTGCCATCACCATCCCCGGGTATGTCCTGTCCCACCGGCAGGACAGACCCACCAGAGGTGGTGGCACAGTGGTATACAGTAGGGAGAGAGTTGCCCTGGGAATCCTCAACATTGATTCCGGACCCCATGAAGTCTCATGGCATCAGGTCAAACATGGGCAAGGTAACCTCCTACTGATTACCACCTACCGCCCTCCCTCAGCTGATGACTCAGTACTCCTCCATGTTGAACACCACTTGGAGGAAGCACTGAGGATGGCAAGGGCACAAAATGTACTCTGGGTGGGGGACTTCAATGTCCATCACCAAGAGTGGCTCGGTAGCACCACTACTGACCGAGCTGGCCGAGTCCTAAAGGACATAGCTGCTAGACTGGGTCTGCGTCAGGTTGTGGGGGAACCACCAGGAGGGAAAAACATACTTGACCTCGTCCTCACCAATCTACCAGCCGCAGATGCTTCTGTCCATGACAGTATTGGTAGGAGTGACTACTGCACAGTCCTTGTGGAGACGAAGACCCGCCTTCACATTGAGGATACCGTCCATCGTGTTGTGTGGCACTATCACCATGCTAAATGGGATAGATTTCAAACAGATCTAGCAATGCAAAACTGGGCATCCATGAGGTGCTGTGGGCCATCAGCAGCAGCAGAATTGTACTCAACCACAATCTGTAACCTCATGGCGCAGCATATCCCCCACTCTACCATTACCATCAAGCCAGGAGACCAACCCTGGTTCAATGAAGAGTGCAGGAGCGCATGCCAGGAGCAGCACCAGGCATACCTCAAAATGAGGTGTCAACCTGGTGAAGCTACAACCCAGGACTCTTTGCATGCCAAACTGCGTAAGCAGCATGCAATTGACAGAGCTAAGCAATCCCATAACCAACGGATCAGATCTAAGCTCTGCAGTCCTGCCACATCCAGCCATGAATGGTGGTGGACAATTAAACAACTAACTGGAGGAGGTGGCTCCACAAATATCCCCATCCTCAATGATGGGGGAGCCCAGCACATCAGTGCAAAAGATAAAGCTGAAGCATTCGCAACAATCTTCAGCCAGAAGTGCCGAGTTGATGATCCATCTCGTCCTCCTCCTGAAGTCCCCAGCATCACAGATGCCAGACTTCAGCCAATTTGATTCACTCCACGTGATATCAAGAAACGACTGAAGGCACTGGATACTGCAAAAGCTATAGGCCCTGATAATATTCCGGCAATAGTACTGAAGACCTGTGCTCCAGAACTTGCCGCGCCCCTAGCCAAGCTGTTCCAGTACAGCTACAACACTGGCATCTACCCTGCAATGTGGAAAATTGCCCAGGTATGTCCTGTACACAAAAAGCAGGACAAGTCCAACCCAGCCAATTACTGCCCCTTCAGCCTACTCTCAATCATCAGTAAAGTCATGGAAGGTGTCATCAACTGTGCTATCAAGCAACACTTGCTTAGCAATAACCTGCTCAGTGACGCTCAGTTTGGGTTCCGCCAGGGCCACTCAGCTCCTGACCTCATTACAGCCTTGGTTCAAACATGGACAAATGAGCTGAACTCAAGAGGTGAGGTGAGAATGACTGCCCTTGACACCAAGGCAGCATTTGACCGAGTATGGCATCAAGGAGCCCTAGCAAAACTGTGGTCAATGGGGATCGGGGAAAGCCCTCTGCTGGCTGGAGTCATACCTAGCGCAAAGGAATATTGTTGTGGTTGTTGGAGGGTAATCATCTGAGCACCAGGACATCACTGCAGGAGTTCCTCGGGGTTGTGTCCTCGGCCCAACCATCTTCAGCTGCTTCATCAATGACCTTCCATCAATCATAAGGTCAGAAGTGGGGATGTTCGCTGATGATTGTACAATGTTCAGCACCATTCGTGACTGCTCAGATACTGAAGCAGTCCGTGTAGAAATGCAACAACACCTGGACAATATCCAGGCTTGGGCTGATAAGCGGCAAGTAACATTCGCGCCACACAAGTGCCAGGCAATGACCATCTCCAACAAGAGAGAATCTAACCATCTCCCCTTGACATTCAACCGCATTACCATCGCTCAATCCCCCACTATCAACATCCTAAGGGCTACCATTGACCAGAAACTGAACTGGAGTAGCCATATAAATACCGTGGCTACAAGGGCCGGTCAGAGGCTAGGAACCCTGAGGCGAGTAACTCACCTCCTGACTCCCCAAAGCCTGTCCACCATCTGCAAGGCACAAGTCAGGAGTGTGATGGAATACTCTCCACTTGCCTGGATGGGTGCAGCTCCAATAACATTCAAGAAGCTCGACACCATCCAGGACAAAGCAGCCTGCTTGATTGGCACCCCATCTACAAACATTCACTCCTTCTACCACCGATGCACAGTGGCAGCAGTGTGTACCATCTACAAGATGCACTGCAGCAATGCACCAAGGCTCCTTAGACAGCACCTTCCAAACCCGCGACCTCTACCAACTAGAAGGACAAGGGCAGCAAGTACATGGAAACACCACTACCTGCAAGTTCCCCTCCAAGTCACACACCATCCTGACTTGGAACTATATCGCCGTTCCTTCACTGTCGCTGGGTCAAAATCCTGGAACTCCCTTCCTAACAGCACTGTCGGTGTAACTACCTCATATGGACTGCAGCAGTTCAAGAAGGCAGTTCGCTACCACCTTCTCAAGGGCCATTAGGGATGGGCAATAAATGCTGGCCTGGCCAGTGACGCCTACATCCAATGAATAAATTTAAAAAAATACTTTTATTTTATTTTTATTTATCTTTTGAATAAGTTGTTTGGGTGAATTTCCCTGTTGAAGCTTGGACTGACCAGGAGTTGGGCCCTGCAAGTTTCACACCTGACGGCCAGTGAAACATGTGGAGTCAGACTCATATACATGATGATAGCAAGCCCTCAGTGTGACACTCATTGGGAACTTGGTGCTTGTGGGGTAGGGTAGCTAGTGCTGCAGCTGCAGGATCTAAAGTCCTGCTGCAGCATCTTGAAGGGTAGCTGCAATCTTTTGTTTGAATTTATGAGGATTAATGCCAGTCAATTTTTAGGACAAATGGAAGGGAGAGTGGTGCAGCACATACCCCAAAATTTCCTGATGTTTTAGAAGCAGTCTTGTGAACATTTGCAGCAGAGTAGAGTGAACCTCTTTGGGACCCAGACCACCATCTACACAGGAGAGCAACAGAGAGTGCTTGGCAGATGGTGACAATGCATTTCAGTCTGAAACTGGAACTGGCTGCTTTAAGTAATTTAGAGATGTCACCAGGTCAGCCAAGAAAGGATTAACAACCAGTATCTTATATTTGAGGTAACTGTCTATATGTGTGTGTCACAAAGTCTTTCCACCCCATCAAATGCCAAGGCATTCCGCACCAACACATTTTACAGCAACAATTTATATTTGTTTAGGGGGATTCACTTGAAAATAATCCTTCCTTCTCAATATAGCTACATGATGTATGCACACTTAATCACACTCACTGCATGATAACATTTCCTTATCACTGTTTGTCCTCCTGATAATTTTAATTTCTCACCTTGTTTGTTTGCAAGAGAAGGCTCCACAAAATAGGCTGAGGCAATCTCGGACAGGAGCTGGACCCTGCAACTTACAGCCATTGCATGAGGAGGCCATTCTCAGATCTCCCAAATCAGAGACTGATAACCCATTCAGGGTTACTCCCATCCTTCTCATGTTCTTTCTTCTCACCCCATTAATTTCTTTCATATGCTCACTCATTCACTCGCTCGCTGACACCAATGCATAAGCACACTGAAGCACAGCATGTGATTCGTTCAGCTTTTAGCAATTTTGGAAGAGTTGCCATGATCATACCATAATAACTTCTGTTTCCCATCTCTTTTCCTATGTGTGGCACGGAATGCCGTGTCGGTATCATGTGACCCAGGCCTAGAACTATGTGACCCAGACCCCCTGTGCACCTCCAGCATCCACTGTCTTTCATCCCTACCCACATAACAAAGGATCATCTTGGGTACATCCACCTGGGAAAGAGAAGGCAAGTGTTAGACAGTAAGATACAAGAGGCTGACAAGGATGATTACAGAGAACACTTAACAGGATCATGTCTCAGGGATAAAGCAGGAGAAGGAACCTGCTATCAGATGTCAATTTGCATTGATCCTCAGTTGTTGTGTCTAGGGATTTGGATCGCACAGAGGCCCAACTTTAAACCAAGTTTATAATCGGTGTTTTACTTTATTCTTTTGGTGCTATCAGGTCTGCATCATGCAGATCAGGTAAGATTGATGAGGCAGCAGTCTGAGCCTTCACATCCCTCAAGAGGAGGGCCTGATGAAGAATCAGCCCTACCACCTCCACTCCTTGATTTTTAAGACTTAGATTCTTCCTGCTGCTTTGCATGAGTCAGACAGTATTTTAGCTATTGCATCTTTCTCCTGACACTTGGCTGCTATCTCTCTGCAATCCAGAACTGTTTTGATGCATATCTCCAAAAGCAACATTCCTGCTTCTATCCTTGACCCCGACATCCCTTCCACCCCACCCCACCCCCCCACCTCCCCTGACCACAATCCCATTCGCCACAGCTTAAGTATGGATTTCCCATTGGACGGCCAATTGCTGTCCTGGACGAAGAATAACAGTGAGGAAAGACAGGTGTGCATGTACCTCAGGAGTCTAACAACTACCACAAGCAGCCCGGGACTTACATTATCTGATCCAAGCACTTGAGTAAGTCTGAAGAGACCTGTCTTCACCATCTACTCTTCAGCAAGGATGATGTCATCGAGTTGTGCCATCTACTCGAGACAGATTTGCAGACAAGGTCAGCACAGGAGACAGCCACTACTGCATTGAACTTTGAGCTACTAGCTCAGTTCCAGGATGAAGAGGGGGCAGGAAATCTGGCTAAAGCATATCTGATGTGTCAGGAGCTGATTGACACTACTTTTAATTATAAGCAGTAATCGAGCTCCACCAGAATGCATTCGCTTAAGACCAATATGCTGGTTCAAATTCCTCCTGCTTCACTACTATCCTATAGTTTTCCCCAAACACCAACATTCATATCTATCTCTGGCCAATAAACCATAACTAGAAATGCTAAGGAGGGTGCAACCAGTTAATTTCCCTTATCATGCTCGGCCCACACCTGCCAAGAATGAGGCACATTTACAAAAACCGAGTGAATTTTGTTTTTCTTCAGGCACCTTTCCAAATGACTAAAAATATTGAATATAACTGAAGAAAAATTAGTTTTCACCAGCCAAATTAAATCAAAGTGCTTTGGAAATTTCAAATGAACTGCCAGGCAAGATAGCAACTATAAATCGAAGGCTGAATCTTAATTTTTTAAAACCTTGTCTCAGAGGCAAGGGTACTATCATTGTAAGTTCCTAATGGCTGTAAAAACAATTTGCCTCTTCCTTTCAGTTGCACAAGTAAGACTGCTTCAGTCAAAACAAATCCACACCAGCATCTTTAACTTAAAATGTAAATCACAAAATTTTGTCCACTTCTAGGTGCACAATCTTGAATTGAAATTAACATATGCAACAAATATATTCGCTTGTATGCAACTCAGAAATATTGATCCCTGCAATGGATTATGACTTAGAAAGTATCAAATTTCTACACGATATTCCCAGGTCACGAGCCCAAGAATATTCACAGTTTAAATCAATTCAAAACCAAAAATATGACTCAATGAGGGGGGGAGGGGAAGTCATTCATGTGGTGTCAATATTTTGCTGTGGTACCCAGGATACACCAATTTCCTGGGGCCAGGCTGCACTTTGGCCACTACTTGCATGGTCCATGTGAATTTCTTCAATGATATGAATTAAGAAGGGTGCAGCAGCTGTGCTGTCTCCTCCTGAGGAATAGATGTAAGTCTGTGTTGTACCGCTATGTGGACAAATTTCTCCCCCTTTGTATCTACAAATAAAACAGTTAACAAACTTAGAACAGCAAAAGCTTATAAAAAAGATGTTGATTAAATACTGAAATTGCTACATAATCATCAAAGACAAGACTACTGCTTTTAACTCTGAACATTTGCAGGTCTGTAAACTTCCACACATTTACACACTTTCAAACTCTTCTCCAGTTCCTGTAGTGTTTTTTTGACAGTGTCTATCCCAGTCTCCAGTGCTATGTCGGTTCCCCTTTTGGTGTTTGAGATTCTCACCTAGGTTATTGGTTAACTCCTTTACCTTCTGTTTAAACTTTTATTTCAAACCTCCTGCTCTTCATACTTGGCTTTACGTGTTAATTTTCTTGCATTTGGGTTGAAGATATCGACTGACATGGCTAAAGTTGTATTTTCTTTGTTTTTTAACTATTTTTCGTTTTTCGCTATGTCTGGATTGTAGATCATATCTCTGCCAGTGATAGCTATGCTCTCAATCCTGAGAGGCAACTACCTACTCCTTCTCCCCAATTTAGGTTTGAGCTCATCCCTTCTCCCTCTTCCTATTAAAAATCAATCTATTAACCACCTGCCGTCTCCAAACCCTTAATTCGAACCCGCCCAGGAGACACCAATGTTAGCAGATTTCCCACTGGTTACCATAACAACAAAGGTTTGTTAGTCTGGCGACAATAACTCTGCAAATGATTCACGCACAAGTGTTTTTTTATAATAAGCTTTAATGCACTCACTGATTTGGTCTTCCATTTAAATTAAATGATATACAAATAATACAACCTGGTTCCCAGGCTCCGACTATCTAGAAAGCATGCTCCGATCTAAAAGACATCCCCCAGTGTTGCTAACAAGAATGCCCAGTTAATATAGGCACGAGATCAGGGGTCTGCAATCGATGGCTCATTAAGGACTCATGCGTGCTTCCTGAACTTGATGGATAGACCCATTTTGATGGCTTGTTTTGCTTTTGTTAGACTTTTATTAACATTGTACTTGCCAGAAAATATCATTTGATTCACAACATTTTTGTAAAAATCTTTAAAATGTTGAACTGTAACTGTCTTGTTTTTCATTATTATTGGCATTTGCGTAACAGCATTGCAGCTTTTAAGGTATACTGTTTTTGACTAAATTTTAAAAATGACTCTTCTTGTTATTAAGGTTGCTGACCCCTGCACTAGCCATGACCTGCAACCAGCGGACATGGAGGAAGTTGCTACACAGTGCCTAATTGCATCACTTGCAGCTCCTTTCAATTTCCTTTCAAATGTAATGCCTGCTTCAGATCAATGACTCACCCCCACCACCGCACCCCGCCACCCCCCCCGCCTACTCATTTGTGATTGAAGTGTGCAAATGGGGCATGATGAAGTGCAAGGGATCTATACTCACTGTGTAGTGTGTGACATATCCAGGTCTAATTTACAATGTAGGAACTATGCATTATGCCTTTATTGTCTTACACATTGATAAGTCGTTTTTGATGTGACTCTAAAAATAGTCCGCGATGCCAAAATTGCTCACGAGCATCTACTAACTCTATGTAAAATTGATGGGGAAGATTTTTTAATTATTATTCACAACCATTAGGAACTTACAATGATAGTACTCTTGCCTCTGAGACAGAATATTGTGGTTCAAGTCCCACTCCGGACACCTGAGCACATAATCCAGCCTGATACTCCAGTGCAGTACTGATAAAGTGCTGCACTGTCACAGGTGCCAGCTGTTGGAGGAGACGTTAAACCGAGACCCTATTTGTCCTCTCAGATGGCTGTAAAAAATTCCAGGGCACTATTTAGAAGGAAGAGCAAGGAGTTGTCCCTCAGTGTCCTAGCCATTATTTATACCTCAACCTACATCACTAAAACAGATTATCTGGTCATTTTCACATTGCTGTTTATGGGACTGTGTTGTGTGTAAATTGGCTGCTGTGTTTCCTACATTACAACAGCGACTACATTTCAAAAGCACATCATTGGCTGCAAAGCACTTGGAGTAGTGAAAGGCACTATATAAATGCAAGTCTTTCTTTCATTGCATAGTTCCAGATTCTCAAGTGATGCAAATTAAAAAACAAATGAAAAGAGAAGAATCTGTAAATAATAATTTTGTGCAACTTCTAATGTTGTAAAAACAGTGTGCACAGGGACAAATCAATCAGAAAAAACAGGGCAGGCAATTGCTATAGTAACCACAAGGGGGCACTTTAAACCCACATTGGGCCCGACTGAACCTTACCCCTCATGCTTTGTGTTTTCCCCTTGTGAATTGCCGAATATCTATTGCTGTAAATTTGAAATGATAACACAAATTTATCCGGAGCTGTTTAAAATAAAATGACCTGTCAGAAAAACTAATCCGTACATAAATATTGATTGCCTTTCTTGCGTTCTGAAAATATACAACCACTGCATAATGCTTAATAATTTACACTTTGTATTGTGCCTGCTCTGTTTTTCACAATGTAACGGGGCTTATTGATGTGCAGTGAATGTGATTGCAGTCATACAGACTGTGCTAGCCTATGCCCTGATCCCTTCCTTAATCCCAAGTCAGTTTCATTCATATAAAACTAACCAGTGAATAATCTCTATCCTCAGGAGCGCTTTAGTGGTAGATGATCAGTATCCATATAAAAGAACTGAAATATCAGGGGAAATTCTGCTGAGAAGTGTATTGAATTTCAATCTGCAGTATAATAGCATAATTTTCCTCAATCTAACTTTCTTTCTTTTTTTTTGGGCCTCCTTATCTCGAGAGACAATGGATACGCGCCTGGAGGTGGTCAGTAACTATGGAGTGACCTCTCCATGGCGCATGCCTGGGCAAGTTTATGGAGGTTGAGAGTTGCCCAGTTGTCAAAACCCCCCTCTCGGCCTTTCTGGTGGGGTCCAAAGGAGTGCAGGGCACGACGTTTGGCACCAGTATGGCTGCAGGAACTGCCGGAAACATGTCAAAGGTGACACATGACCGCCTACGGGGTTCCACTCCGGATTATCTGTTAGGGTTTACTCCCTTAGCCTTGGTCTCTCCCGAGACGCCCACAAGGCAGTGGGGTTGTTGTAGTAATGTATAATAAACTTTTATGATTATGCAACTCTTCATTTTTTTGGATTCATCCTTGGGGTGTGGACATTTATTGCCCATCCCTAGCTACTCTTAAGAAAGTGGTGGCGAGCCTTCTTCTTGAACTGCTGTAGTCATTTGAGTAGTTTAGTACAACAGAGTGGCTTGTTGGGCCACTTCAGTGGGCAGCTAGCGTCAAACACATTGGTGTGGGACCAGAGTCACATATAGGCCAGGCCAGGTAAAGAAGGCAGGTATCATTTCTGAAAGGATATTAATGCGCCAGCAAGGTTTTTATGGCAATCTGACAGCTTCATGGTCATATTAACTGTCGCCAGCTTTTTATTTTGAGATATTGATTTTTTTTATAAAACTGAATTCAAATTAATGAAACATCTCTGATATGAATTGCAGTGGGTATATATGCTAGTGAATTGAACTAGAAAATCATTGAGTTACCAAGGTCAGTTTCTGGTAGCAGTGATTTCTTTACTGGTATTGATTTGTTGAATGCACACACTGCTGCTGTTATTTCTGATCATTTCCTTAAACAAATCTGATGTTCACTGACCACAAGTTAACAAGATAACAATCTATATGCAGTAAGACGGGATGATTTTATCATAGAACAATAGAGTCATAGAAAAGTTACAGCACAGAAAGAGGGCATTCAGCCCATCGTGTCAGTGCCAGCTGAAAAAACTATCTGCCCAATCTAATCCCACCTTCCAACATCTGGTCCGTAGCCTTGCAGGTTACAACACTTCAGGTGCAGTTCCAGGTACCTTTTAAATTAATTGAGAGTTTCTGCCTCTACCACCGGTCCAGCAGTGAATTCCAGACACTCATTACCCTCTGAGTGAAAAGGTTTTTCCTCATGTCCCCTCTAATTCTTCTACCAATTACCTTAAATCTGTGCCCTCTGGTAATTGACCTCTCCGCTAGGGGAAACAGGTCCTTCCTGTCTACTCTATCTAGGCCCCTCATAATTTTGTGCACCTCAATTCAGTCACCCCTCAGTCTCCTTTGTTCTAAGGAAAACAACACTAGCCGATATAATCTTTCCTCATAGCTACAATTTTCAAGCCCTGGCGACATTCTTGTAAATCTCCTCTGTACTCTCTCCAGTGCAATCATGTCCTTCCCATAATGTGGTGACCAGAACTGTACGCAATAGTCCAGCTGCGGCCTAATCAGCTTTTATACAGTTCCAGCATTATATCCCTGCTTTTGTTGTCTATACCTTGACGAATAAAGGAAAGCATTCCATATGCCTTCTTCACCACATTATCTACCTGTCCTGCCACATTCAGGGACCTGTGGACATGCACTCCAAGGTCTCTCACTTCCTCTACCCCTGTCAGTATCCTTCCGTTTATTCTGTATTCCCTCGCTTTGTTTGCCCTCCCCAAATGCATTACCTCACACTTCGCCGGATTGAATTCCATTTGCCAATCAATAGTGGTATTGAGTATTTCTCCAGAAAGACATGCAAAACCCAAACTATGTTGAGCCTTAAAACCTCGAGCCTCAGACGTGGTACAGTTGAGGAAAACAGACTGATTTCAGCCTTCAAGGAAAGTCAGAAGCATGGTCTTGGGACATTGCAGGTCAGTTAGCTTGACATCTATAGCCAGAGAAATATTGGAATCTGTTATAAAGGAGACATCTCAGAAGCATAGCATTTTAGTGCAATAAATCAAATGCAACGCTAACCCATGAGAGACAGTCATCCCTGACAGATTTATTGGAATGAAGGGGGATGAAGAGAATGTGGCTGATATATATCTTGGCTTTCAGAAAACAGATAATAAGATCACTCATGAAAGACATCTAACTAAAGTGAAAGCTCATAGAATCAGGGAGGAAATTGGAAATAAGATTTTTTTAAATGCCCAATATTCAATCATTGGCCAACTGTCAGAAAGGTGACTGGAAGGGCCCCAAGGAGTCAGTACATCACATTTTGTAATGACCCTGTGGAGCTTTCGGTAAGCAAACTTAATAAGCAGACAGACCAGCGGCCAAGACAATTTAATACAGAGAAACTTACAGTGAGAGCATTGTTGGCTGAAAGTAACACATTCAGCTTTGGTTACTGTACTTTTGAAAACACACAGGGGTACTTAAATAGACATAAACAAGAGGAACTGGGAATGTTTCCAGGCCCAACATTAGTCAACAAGGAAGACAGGTTCGGGCAGTTGAACTAGTCATTAGAAAAGAGAAGAGTGAGGAGCAGACATAGTTTAATTATTTGCAATCATGACTAGAGTTTATATGATGGATAGGAAGCCATTTTCCATGCTGATCCAAGAAAAGGAAAATCCTAGAGAAATAATTAAAGTCAGAAATTTGGGGTAACATCTGACAAAGTTCCTGGATGAAATATATATTGCCTTGGCTCATTGGTCATTAGAAGAAAAAATAAATAAAATAATATTGCTGCATCAAGCTCATTTTTGCAACATATTTCTGGCATGGCTGCTAAGGAAAGTGTTATACAGAAGGATGGTTATGTTTATACAGTTTGCAACCCGTTGGCAAAGGGAAAGCAATTCTTTTAGGGATGTATTCAGAGAAGCACCATGAACAGCTGTTTGTGCTAAAGTTTCTACTGACCTTCCGCCATGGTTACGGCCGGAGGTCAGGAACTCCCTCCCCCCCATCAAAATTCCGTCCCCAATATTGAATGTTCCTGACATTTTGCAAGGGGAGTCAAAACTAAGTGTAGTTTTCGGGTAAAATGGAGTTCGATGTCAAGAGTAATTTGACCAGGACATACAGATGTAGTTCAGTTACTATTTCAAGGTCATAAATTCTACCCTTATTTTTATGGGGTGAGATGGGGTGTTTGTGGCCTCCTGCCTTATTTAATTGGGATTTTCCTATCAAGGTGCACCCGCACAGGGGTAAGCATTGAAACTTGGTGACATGACTGTCCCCAGATCCCCACCAACTGGAGAATCTATGGGGGGCCCCACGGCAGGTCAAAGACAGGAAAGTAAATTCTGTTTCTTAAAATTCTCTCCCCCAAAAATGTTTCAAGGCCATCGGAACAATCTCTACCAACGCCCTGAAGACCCTCATCTTGGAGTCCTGAGTGTGCTACTCCATCCAGCACTGGGGTTCAGTAAAAATCTGTCCCTTTGCCCTTAAGTTACATTTCAGCCGAATTTAAGCAGCTTGTTTCATCAATTAAACAGTCATTCTAAATGTCAGGAAATATTTAAAGGTTATTCACTTGAACCCCAAAGTATAAACATCAATGCACAGTTTGGTGTTCATTGAGTGAGACATCAGAAATTGCTCATCTTGCTTATAGTCATGTGCAGTTTGATTTACCCTTCTATCATTATTAAAACATTATTTCTAAAAATTGTTTATCTGCTCATTGGTTTCTGATTGTTCCCCACTGACTGACAATGTATTCCTAGGAGCCAATACCGTCCTAACTCTTGGCCCAACTCTACACCCAGTCTTGCACTTGCAGCCCAACTTTGCAGCCACTGCTACCCCACTGCTGGTCAACTTTCTTGCTTATGGCTTGACTTTGAAACCACTGTTTCCCCCTTCCTCGCTCAATCTTGGAGCCATTACAACTTCTTCCCTCACTCTGGGTTGACTTTGTAGCTGGTTTCCCTCCTCTCTGCCCAACTCTACATCCAGCATTGACATAGAGTAATAATACCAGCTGTTCCTTGTGTTTGTTTCAACAACATAAAAATGATGAACAAAAATTTAACAATATTTCTATTTTTGATATCACAACCTGCTTTCAGCCATGGCTCAGCTAGTAGCTCTCTCACCTCCGATACAGAAAGTCATGGACCGGAATTTTACGTTGGGTGGGAAGGCCCCGCTCACCAGCCAAAACATTGGGGGCGAGCCCGTCTCCGCCGGGCCTGGGAGCCATACTATGATTTTACATGGGGCAGGCCCTTAATTGGCCTCCGGCGGGAATCCTGGGTCTCTGAGGCAGGAAGGCCCACCTCCAAGAGCTACCGGCCAATCAGTGGGCTGGCAGCTCAGTCCCAGCAGCGCCACCAGGAGCGGTGGCCGCTGCTGGGACTGCACCCAGGGAGTGGAGCAAGTGGGGCACCGGCACCAGAAAAAAAGGTAAGTTTGTGGGGCCTCGCCGAGGACAATTGGCCGGACCCCAGCGAGGCAAGGGGGGGTTAGTTGGGAGGGTGGGAATGTATTTCAGTGGGGGCATTTGGGCCATGGGGGGCTCTCCGTGGGGCACAGAGTGTCCGATCAGGAGGGACCCCAACCCCGCAAGGAGGCTACCAGGTTTTACTGGGCGGCCTCCTTGGGGGGTTGGGGGGGGGGGGGTCTGAGCCACCCGACCACCGGTGGTAAAATACCAGCAGCGGTGGGAGGAGGCCCTTAAGTGGCAGTTAATTGGCCACTTAAGGACCTTAATTTTCCTGGGGCGGGTGAGCTGTTTCTCACCGTTGTCGCTCCTCATAAAATTGCAGCAGGGGCGGGAAGGCGACAGGAACAGCACCTCCCTTGCTTCCCACTCAATTTTACGCCGCCTTCCCCTCCCCCTGCCTCCAGCCTGCTCCTGCAGGGGGGCATAAAATTCCGGCCATGGTTTCAAACCTCACTTCAGGAATTGAACACAAAACCTAGACTGATACTCTTGCATACTACTGAAGGATTGCTGCTCTGTTGGAGGTGCCATCATTCAGCATTAACCCAAATCCCTGACTTCCCTCTCCGATGGACAGGGTTTAAACTAGTTTGGCAGGGGGATGGGAACCGGAGCCACGGATCAGTGGATTGGGTAGCTGTTGAACAGGCAGATACCGAGTGCAGAGAGTCTGTGAGGAAGGTTAGACAGTTGACAGGACAAAGTTGCAGCCAGTATGATGGGTTGAAGTGTGTCTATTTTAACGCAAGAAGTGTCAGGAATAAGGTTGATGAACTTAGAGCATGGATCAGTACTTGGAGCTACGATGTTGTGGCCATTACGGAGACGTGGATATCACAGGGGCAGGAATGGAAGTTGGATATTCCGGGGTTTAGATGTTTCAAAAGGAATAGGGAGGGAGGTAAAAGAGGTGGGGGAGTGGCATTGTTAATTAGGGATACTATCACAGCTGCAGAAAGGGAGGTCGTCGAGGAGGGTTTGTCTACTGAGTCATTATGGATGGAAGTCAGAAACAGGAAAGGAGCAGTCACTTTGTTGGGAGTTTTCTATAGACCCCCCAATAGCAACAGAGACATGGAGGAACAGATTGGGAGGCAGATTTTGGAAAGGTGCAGAAGTAACAGGGTTGTTGTCATGGGTGACTTCAACTTCCCTAATATTGATTGGAACCTCCTTAGTGCAAATAGTTTGGATGGAGCAGTTTTTGTCAGGTGTGTCCAGGAAGGTTTCCTGACTCAATATGTAGATAGGCCGACTAGAGGGGAGACTATGTTGGACTTGGTGCTTGGCAACGAACCAGGACAGGTGGCAGATCTCTCGGTGGGAGAGCATTTCGGTGATAGTGATCACAACTCCCTGACCTTTACTATAGTCATGGAGAGGGACAGGAGCAGACGGGATGGGAAAATATTTAATTGGGGGAGGGGGAATTACAATGCTATTAGGCAGGAACTGGGGAGCATAAATTGGGAACAGATGTTCTCAGGGAAATGCACAACAGAAATGTGGAGGTTGTTTAGGGAGCACTTGCTGCGACTGCTCGATAAGTTTGTCCCGATGAGGCAGGGAAGGGATGGTAGGGTGAAGAAACCTTGGATGACAAGAGATGTGGAACAGCTAGTCAAGAGGAAGAAGGAGGCTTACTTAAGGTTGAGGAAGCAAGGATCAGACAGGGCTCTAGAGGGTTACAAGGTAGCCAGGAAGGAACTGAAGAATGGACTTAGGAGAGCTCGAAGGGGACATGAAAAAGTCTTGGTGGGTAGGATTAAGGAAAATCCCAAGGCGTTCTACACTTATGTGAGGAACAAGAGGATGGCCAGAGTGAGGGTAGGGCCGATCAGGGATAGTGGAGGGAACTTGTGCTTGGAGTCGGAGGAGGTAGGGGAGGTCTTAAATGAATACTTTGCTTCAGTATTCACTAGTGAGAGGGACCTGGTCGTTTGTGAGGACAGCGTGGAACAGGCTGATATGCTCGAACAGGTTGAGGTTAAGAGGGAGGATGTGCTGGAAATTTTGAATGATATGAGGACAGATAAGTCCCCGGGGCCAGACGGGATATACCCAAGGATATTACGGGAAGCGAGGGAAGAGATTGCTGCGCCTTTGGCGATGATCTTTGCGTCTTCACTGTCCACTGGAGTAGTACCAGATGATTGGAGGGTGGCAAATGCTGTTCCTTTGTTCAAGAAAGGGAATAGGGATATCCCTGGGAATTATAGACCAGTCAGTCTTACGTCGGTAGTGGGCAAATTATTGGAGAGGATTCTGAGAGACAGGATTTATGATTATTTGGAAAAGCATAGTTTGATTAGAGACAGTCAGCATGGCTTTGTGAGGGGCAGGTCATGCCTCACAAGCCTTATTGAATTATTTGAAGATGTGACAAAACACATTGATGAAGGAAGAGCAGTGGATGTGGTGTATATGGATTTCAGCAAGGCGTTTGATAAGGTTCCCCATGGTAGGCTCATTCAGAAAGTAAGGACGCATGGGATTCAGGGAAAGTTGGCTGTCTGGATACAAAATTGGCTGGCCCATAGAAGTCAGAGGGTGGTAGTAGATGGAAAGTATTCAGCATGGAGCTCGGTGACCAGTGGTGTTCCACAAGGATCTGTTCTAGGACCTCTGCTCTTTGTGATTTTTATAAATGACTTGGATGAGGAAGTGGAAGGCTGCGTTAGCAAGTTTGCCGATGACACGAAGGTTGCTGGAGTTGTGGATAGTGTGGAAGGCTGTTGTAGGTTGCAACAGGACATTGACAGGATGCAGAGCTGGGCTGAGAAGTGGCAGATGAAGTTCAACCTGGAAAAGTGTGAAGTGATTCATTTTGGAAGGTCGAATTTGAATGCGGAATACAGGCTTAAAGACAGGATTTTTGGTAGTGTGGAGGAACAGAGGGATCTTGGGGTCCATGTCCATAGATCGCTCAAATTTGCCACCCAAGTTGATAGGGTTGTTAAGAAGGCGTATGGTGTGTTGGCTTTCATTAACAGGGGGATTGAGTTTAAGAGCTGCGAGGCTATGCTGCAGCTCTATAAGGCCCTGGTTCGATCACACTTGGAATATTGTGTTCAGTTCTGGTCGCCTCATTATAGGAAGGATGTGGAAGCTTTAGAGAGGGTGCAGAGGAGATTTACCAGGATGCTGCCTGGACTGGAGGGCATTTCCTACGAAGAAAGATTGAGGGAGCTAGGGCTTTTCTCATTGGAGCGAAGAAGGATGAGAGGTGACTTGATAGAGGGGTACAAGATGATGAGAGGCATAGATAGAGTGGATAGCCAGAGACTTTTTCCCAGGGTGGAAAGGGCTATCACCAGGGGGCATAATTTTAAGGTGATTGGAGGAAGGTTTCGGGGAGATGTCAGAGGTAGGTTATTTACACAGAGAGTGGTGGGTGCGTGGAATGCGCTGCCAGCGGTGGTAGTAGAAGCAGATACATTAGGGGCATTTAAGCGACTCTTGGATAGGTACATGGATGATAGTAGAATGAAGGGTAGGTAGTTAGTTTGATCTTAGAGTAGGTTAAAGGTTCGGCACAACATTGTGGGCCGAAGGGCCTGTACTGTGCTGTACTGTTCTATGTTCTATGTTCTAAAAGGTCCCTGGACACTATTTGAAGATGAGCAGGGAGTTTTCTTAGAGTCCTGGTCAATATTGATCCCTCAAACGTCATTATTAAAACAGATTGTCTGGTCATTATCACATTGCTGTTTGTGGGAGCTTGCTGTGAGTAAATTGGCTGCTGCGTTTCCTACAGAAAAACAGTGACTACATTTCAAAAGTACTTCAATGGTTGTTAAAGTGCTTTGGGAATGCCCTGAGGTTGTGACAGATCCAATATAAATGCAAGTTCTTTCATTAAAATATTTTTAGCAATTGATTCTGTAACAGGTTCTTTAGTGGCATACTAAAACAAATTTTCACTTTGTTCTCATGAACGACTTATTTAACTTCATCTTTTCAAAATGAGCTAGAAACTGTTTTCATTGTGTAATGCCTTTTATTATTAATTGTCATCAAGCTGTAGAGTAGGAGTGTATACAAACAAATTACAGTGAAGTTCTTGATTAATTTGTTTGCTTTTTCTGTTGCCAACACCGATGGGAGTTAATTAGCAATTTGTTTTATACCTATTTATTTACATATCTAACTATACCAACAAAAAGTCTTCATTCCATTCATTCCAATGTGCTCTTTCTCTTTCTGATATGCAAACAATATTGTTTACCACAATGATCTGGGAAATACATTTTAATATAAATAAGTAAATACAAGGTTTCTCATTTGTCTGTAACAATAACAGTGAAATGTGAGTCTTGCAGTAACATTCCAGAATGAGACATATGATAAAATTGTACAATGATAACTGTGAAAGAATTGACTACTAAATCCAGGTAGTGATTTCTATAAAAAAACATAACCACTTTAATAATATAGCTTGCAAGAAATAACATGAGACAGAGACAAATCTTGAGATTCAGGTATCATGGAGAAAGCACTGAGAGAATTCGAATGCCTTGATATTTGTACAATACTTCAGTTTATGTACTATGAACTGATACATCCTAATCACGCCATGTAGCCTTGGGCACTTCTTTTCTTGATTATGTGCAGATTTAACCTTCATATTCAATAACTCAATTAGGAAATCATAGCTACCACTTGTTTTCTGAATTGCATTTTCTAGCAGAATACCTGTGAGAAAAGAGGATATCTTGTTTCTCAAAGTTGCTTCCATTTATTTCTCCAAGTTTGAAATGCAAACTTTTATTTATTTTTTATTTAGAGATACAGCACTGAAACAGGCCCTTCAGCCCACCGAGTCTGTGCCGACCAACAACCACCCATTTATACTAATCCTACATTAACCCATATTCTCCTACCACCTACCTACACTCGGGGCAATTTACAATGGCCAATTCACCTATTAACCTGCAGGTCTTTGGCTGTGGGAGGAAACCGGAGCACCAGGTGGAAACCCATGCAGACACAGGGCGAACTTGCAAATTCCGCACAGGCGGTACCCAGAACTGAACCCGGGTCACTGGAGCTGTGCGGCTGCGGTGCTAACCACTGCCGCCCACTGTAGAATCTTTCGAGTGTTTTATTGATGCATGGTAGTGTAGAAACCATAGAATCATATAAAAGTTACGTCTCAGAAGGAGGCTATTCAGCCCATCGTGTCTGCATCGGCTGAAAAAACTAGCTGTCCAAACTAATCCCACCTTCCAGCACCTGGTCTGTAGCCGTGCAGGTTACAGCACTTCAGATGCAGGTCCAAGTACCTTTTAAAAGAGTTGAGGGTTTCTGCCTCTACCACCGATCTGGGCAGTGAATTCCAGACACCCACCACCCTCTGGGTGAAAGGGTTTTTCCTCGTGTCCCCTCTAATCCTTCTACTAATCACCTTAAATCTGTGCACCCTGGCAATTGACCTCTCCGCTAGTGGAAACAGGTCCTTCTTGTCTACTCTATCTAGGCCCCTCATAATTTTATACACCTCAATTAAGTCATCCCTCGGCCTCCGCTGTTCTAAGGAAAACAACCTGAGCCGATCCAATCTTTCCTCATAGCTGCAAATTTCAAGCCCTGGCGACATTCTTGTAAATCTCCTCTGTACTCTCTCCAGACCAATTATGTCCTTCCTGTAATGTGGTGACCAGAACTGTACGCAATACTCCAGCTGTGGCCTAACCAGCATTTTATACAGTTCCAGCATTACATCTCATGAAATCATTATCATCCACAAGTTGTCAATCATAAGCAGATGTCAATATTCATATAGAGTTCAAAGATTTTATTCTTTATTACAGTTATACAATAGCGTCCAATCAGTAACAGGATATGCAGCACCCTAATTCTCAGGTTGTTTGCACTGACTTTCTCTCTTAACCCTCCTTCTCTTGAGGCCAGTGATAATGGATTAGTTACAGTTACACAGGAGCAATGGCCCTTTGGAACTTTCACCCAGTTGCCATTTTTCATGCGTGAGCTGATGGTGAATCGCACGAGGATTTTCAACTATATAGATATATAGAGTTTCACAGTCAATCATGGACTTGCCAGCAGATCTCACTGAATTGTAATAAATATCAACACACTTGGCTGATTTTCTTTTGGCTCTTCACCTCAGAAAACTGAGATCCTTCCCTACAACTATCAAGACTGAGATCCGTTAAGTTAGACCAGGCCCTGAATTGAACCTTACTACTACACCATGAAGAATGCTTATCCTCTGTTAAATCTACATTTAGAAGTGTTACAGTGAATGTGATTGTGGATTTTGAAGCTACAGTCATATAACAAAAAAATACCTGCTAAATGATACATTCATATACCAAACCCATATCACAGCACCATTCTGTACTGTGGAGTTCTTTACCACCACAAGCACTTCCTGAATCAGCTGTAAATGTTCCAATCTTGTGGTTTTATCTTTGGAACTATAGTTAGCTGTTGAATAGGTTTTAGGGCAACCTTTTCTAGTCTTTTATGATGTCAGTGTGATTTCATTCAAGACCTCATCAAAGAGATTTTTTGAATATTTGTTGTGGCCTGGAAAGGAAAAATATTTTGGGAGAATCCTCTCTTCCGACCCGGCTGACTCATTCAACAGGCAGGCACCCGAGATACGCACCTAGTGCCATAAAGCCCTGAGTAGTTTACTTGAATGAAGGCTTACCCCATCTTCTATTTATGTCCACAAGTCCTGCAATCATAATTGGAGTTTAAAAGCTGACTATATATCATCCATTCATTTGACCACTTGAAAGCCCTGAATCATGTTCTGCCAGTTTTCTCTCCAGTGCAAACAAATTCAGTTCTGTCAATTGAGCCTTTTCATTTAGAATTTTAAGATCCCAAAATCACCCTAGATGTTCTTTATATTCTCTGCCAGTCTTTTTGAAGACAAGTTGGCCAAAACTGAATACAGTACTGCATATGTGGCCAACAGAAACTCCAGATGGTAGTTTTTATGAACTTGCAGTCTTAGCACCAGGACTTTATATCAGGAATTCAGGTAAGGAGATCAGCAGGCCCCATCGAATTTATAAAGTCTACATCCCGGGCTCTGCTTAATGCCACTCAGTAATGACATGACTGTGTTCGTACTGTACCACAGTTTCATTCCCATCAGTTTACTCCAATCTGTTACAAATGTCATTTATTCAGTAAGAACATGTTTTATGTTCAAAAACAAAAGTTAAGGAAGACTATTCACTTTTTCCACTTTGGTGCTCTATTCACCAGAGTCAGCTTAGGTCAGATAACATTCTGCCTCTGAGTTAGGATGACAGGGGTTCAACCTCCACATGCAGGACTTGAACACATAGGGCTGAATTTTATGAGCCCTCTGACGTCGGGGGTCGTGGCGGGGTGGTGGGCCTGGAAAATTCTTCCGGGAGAGGCCTGCCACGGCCCCTGACGCCGGGAAGGCCCCGCTGCATTTTGTCAGTGGTGGCGAGGCCAAGCAGAGGGGCCTTCATTTAAATATTCAAATTATATCACAATTAAAGAATAATTAATTACCTGGTAGCGATTACCGGCCGTCCCACGGCGATATTCCGGCTACCGGCCAGAACTCCCCTGCCTTCGAAACTCCGTTTGGAGTTCCGAGGCACGACACTGGTGGGGAGGGGGGAAGAGTGAAATTCTTAGGTCAATGGGGGTGCGGGGAAAACTCTTTGCATTGGTTGGGGGGATGGTGGGAAGGGGTTGTGAGTTGCAGTTATTAAAGGTCGGGCGGGGAGAATGGGCTATTAATGAATCAATTATACCTTGGGGGTGTGGGTGAGGGACATGAAGATGTTTTTTAATGTGAAACTTTAATTTTACAAGTTCATTCTTTTTAAAAATTCAAAATTCTTCGAAGGGCTTGAAGCCCTTTAGCAAAGGTGCCAGTGCCTGCATGGTGGTGCCAGATGCCATTGCCTGGGACAGAGCAGCCGCCCCCTCTACGTCATCAGGGGCAGCCCTTCCGCCCCCTCCATTTAAATGAGCCCCGTGCAAAATATTGCAGGGGCTCTGCAGCGGCTGCTCCATGCCGGAGGACCACTGACATGAAACCGCGCCGCCACGATTTGCGGCATGCTACTAAAATTCGACCCATAATCTAGGCTGCAAATTGCATTACTGAAGCAGTACTCCAGTATTGGAGATGCTGTTTTTTGGATGAGACATTAAACTGATGTTCTGCACAGTTTTGTGTTGGGAATTCAATTTAAAAAAAAAGTTGCACTCTCAGGCCACTAGATGACAGTCATATATCGATTATGCTTAAAATAAAACTGGAAAAAATGCAGCTGACCCCAACTCATTGCAACTGCAGTTCCCTCTTTCATATCTCTTCCCTCTCTCCACATTTCCAAACTCTTTCAAATCTGTCATACACCCACTCTCTCCATCTATCTCACACACACAAACTCCATGGGCTGAAATTTATGAGCGCGCTCTGCTGTCGACGGTCTTCAGGCATGGATGCGCCGTCGCTGAGCCCCTGCGATATTTTGCGTGGGGTCTCATTTAAATAGAGGGGGCGGAGCGGCCATCCCCGATGATGTCGAGAGGGCAGCTGTTGCGTCCCCAGCAATGGCGTCCGGCGCCACCGCGCAGGTGCCAGCGCCATTCTTAAAGGGCTTCAAGACCTGGCAGATGTTTTGAATTTTTAAAGGACACATCACCTTTTATGTCAATAAAAACAATTAATTTAACATCAAAGCCCCCACAATGATCAAACAATCTTTTTTTTTCCCCCTTGCCCCCCGAAAAATGATTTTTGCCGGTCCTGACCTTTCACCCCCAAACTTGGTAATCTTTGCCCTTCAATCCCTTCCCACTATCCCCTCAGCCAATTGAAACAGTTTTCACCACTCCTCCCCCCTCCCCACCGGTGTCACGCCTCGGAACTCCGAACAGAGTTCTGAAAGCGTGGAATTTGTCGCGGCAGCCAGAATATCGGTGTGGGAGGGCCGCTGGGACAAGGTCAGTTAATTTGCATGCATTAACCTTTATTACCATATTGAAATGACGACCCCGCCACCAAGTGGTGGGGAGGGCCAGGGTCTTCTCGGCATTGGGGGTTGTGGCGGGTCTCTCCTGGAAGAATTTTCTGTGCCCCCACTCCACGACCCCTGACACCGGAGGCCTCATAAAATTCGCCCATATGTGTCCCAAGATGGCAGATATTAAAGGAGTTAGGAATTCCAGTAAATTTTGTTCAAGAAAAGTGTAGAAAATGATACAAAGAACAAAGAACAAAGAAAATTACAGCACAGGAACAGGCCCTTCGGCCCTCCAAGCCTGCGCCGATCCAGATCCTCTATCTAAACATGTCGCCTATTTTCTAAGGGTCTGTATCTCTTTACTTCCTGCCCATTCATGTATCTGTCTAGATACATCTTAAAAGACGCTATCGTGCCCGCATCTACCACCTCCGCTGGCAACGTGTTCCAGGCACCCACCACCCTCTGTGTAAAGAACTTTCCACGCATATCCCCCCTAAACTTTTCCCCTTTCACTTTGAACTCGTGTCCCCTAGTAATTGAATCCCCCACTCTGGGAAAAAGCTTCTTGCTATTCACCCTGTCTATACCTCTCATGATTTTGTACACCTCAATCAGGTCCCCCCTCAACCTCCGTCTTTCTAATGAAAATAATCCTAATCTACTCAACCTCTCTTCATAGCTAGCGCCCTCCATACCAGGCAACATCCTGGTGAACCTCCTCTGCACCCTCTCCAAAGCATCCACATCCTTTTGGTAATGTGGCGACCAGAACTGCACGCAGTATTCCAAATGTGGCTGAACCAAAGTCCTATACAACTGTAACATGACCTGCCAACTCTTGTACTCAATACCCCGTCTGATGAAGGAAAGCATGCCGTATGCCTTCTTGACCACTCTATTGACCTGCGTTGCCACCTTCAGGGAACAATGGACCTGAACACCCAAATCTCTCTGTACATCAATTTTCCCCAGGACTTTTCCATTTACTGTATAGTTCATTCTTGAATTGGATCTTCCAAAATGCATCACCTCGCATTTGCCCTGATTGAACTCCATCTGCCACTTCTCTGCCCAACTCTCCAATCTATCTATATTCTGCTGTATTCTCTGACAGTCCCCTTCACTATCTGCTACTCCACCAATCTTAGTGTCGTCTGCAAACTTGCTGATCAGACCACCTATACTTTCCTCCAAATCATTTATGTATATCACAAACAACAGTGGTCCCAGCACGGATCCCTGTGGAACACCACTGGTCACACGTCTCCATTTTGAGAAACTCCCTTCCACTGCTACTCTCTGTCTCCTGTTGCCCAGCCAGTTCTTTATCCATCTAGCGAGTACGCCTTCACTTTCTCCATCAGCCTACCATGGGGAACCTTATCAAACGCCTTACTGAAGTCCATGTATATGACATCTACAGCCCTTCCCTCATCAATCAACTTTGTCACTTCCTCAAAGAATTCTATTAAGTTGGTAAGAAATGACCTTCCCTGCACAAAACCATGTTGCCTATCACTGATAAGCCCATTTTCTTCCAAATGGGAATAGATCCTATCCCTCAGTATCTTCTCCAGCAGCTTCCCTACCACTGACGTCAGGCTCACCGGTCTATTATTACCTGGATTATCCCTGCTACCCTTCTTAAACAAGGGGACAACATTAGCAATTCTCCAGTCCTCCGGGACCTCACCCGTGTTTAAGGATGCTGCAAAGATATCTGTTAAGGCCCCAGCTATTTCCTCTCTCGCTTCCCTCAGTAACCTGGGATAGATCCCATCCGGACCTGGGGACTTGTCCACCTTAATGCCTTTTAGAATACCCAACACTTCCTCCCTCCTTATGCCGACTTGACCTAGAGTAATCAAACATCTGTTCCTAACTTCAACATCCGTCATGTCCCTCTCCTCGGTGAATACCGATGCAAAGTACTCATTTAGAATCTCACCCATTTTCTCTGACTCCACGCATAACTTTCCTCCTTTGTCCTTGAGTGGGCCAATCCTTTCTCTAGTTACCCTCTTGCTCCTTATATATGAATAGAAGGCTTTGGGATTTTCCTTAACCCTGTTTGCTAAAGATATTTCATGACCCATTTTAGCCCTCTTAATTCCTCGTTTCAGATTGGTCCTACATTCCCGATATTCTTTCAAACATACCCCTGAAATTTATTTGGCTTGTTTACATGTCAGATTTAGCACTGTCTTGGTGAAAGCAGATCCCCCAGTAAGGGCACCACCTCCCAACTAAGATCAAATATAGGAAACATTCCATTCAGAGGGAAGGCCCAGGCACAAAGGGTTTTGAATCTGATAGTGGGCAGTCATGAGTGGGCTTTGGAAATCAATGGGATTGATCATAAAATACCAAAATCAGCATCTGCTGCTTAAATTGGAATGGAAATGCAACACAAGGGGCTGAATTGTATGAAGCCTCTGGCATTGGGGGTTGGCGGGGAGGCCCAGAAAATTCGTCCAGGAGAGGCTAGACACGACCCCCGACACCGAGAAGGGCCCGCTGAATTTTACCAGTGGCAGTGAGGGTTTGGTGCGCCCCCCATTGCCTTCATTTACATATTAAAATCAATGGAAATAAATTTAAATCATCTTACCTTGTCCCGGTGGCCATTCCACGTCGATCTTATGGCCACCGGCCGCAAGTCCCACACTTTCGGAACTCCGTTTGGAGTTCCGAGGCGCGATATTGGTGGAGAGCGGGGAGGAGTGAAAGTTTCAGGTTGGTGGAGGGTGGGTGGGGAGTGGGGAAAACTCTTTGGATTGGTGGGGGGATGGTGGGAAGGGGTTGAGGGTTAAAGTTATTAAAGGTCGGGGGGAAAGGTTGGGATCTGAATAAAAGTTTTCGGGGGAGGGGGGGAATGGGCTATTAATGAATAGATTATTCCTTGGGAGTGTGGGTGATGGGAGTGAAGATCTTATTTAATGTATAACTTTAATTTCACACTTTCGTTCCCTTTAAAAAAATCATAATTCTTCTAAGGGCTTGAAGCCCATTGATAATGGCGTCAGCACCTGCGCAGTGGCGCCAGATGCCATTGCCTGGGACAGAGCAGCTGCCCCCTCTACGTCATCACGGGGGCTCAGTGATGGTGCATCCACGCCTGAAGGCCTCCAACTTCAAAGCGCGTCACCGCGATTTGCGGCCACTAGTAAAATTCAACCCATGGCGTCTGAAATGAAAACAGACGTTACCAGAAATACAAAGTAAGATTTCCAGTAGACCAATTCCTTGAAATCAATGGATGAAAAGTCATAGTGTGGGGGTGAAGTGAGGAGGATGCAGGGCTGAATTCCTGCTATTTGTTCCCAGTGATCAAGATTCCATGCCAGGAGCATGTTCTGATAAAATCATCCCTCTCATATTGATTGATGAAACACATCACTCATCTTTTAAGGAAATCTTACAATATTGTGATAAAAACAGTAAATTCTAAAATATTCAGCAGGTCAGGCAGCATCTGTGGAGAGAGAAATAAAGTTAACGTTTCAGGTTGATGGACTGATGCTGAATGAGGCAGGGTGAGGTCTACCATAAGCGGTTACTTACATTGAACTTGCAGCACAGAAACAGGCCCTCGGGCCCAAGTGGTCTACACTGGTGTTTAAGCTCAGTATGAGTGTCCTCCCACCCCTACCTCAGCTAACCGTATCAGCATATCGTTCTATTCCTTTCTCCCTTATGCACTTACATGTGCTTATCCAACTTCCCCCTTCAATGCATTGATGTTATTCACTTCAACTACTCCATGCTGTAGTGAGTTCCACATTCTCACCAGGGTAAAATGGTTTCTCTTGAATTTCTTATTATTGGGTTTAGTAGTGACTATCTTGCATAGGATCCCTAGTTTGGACTCCCCCAGAAATAGAAAAATGTTCTCTCCGTCTACCCTATCAACCAACTTCATAAAGACCTCTATCACTCACCCTCTCAGCCCTCTCATTTCTAGAGAAAAGATCCCCAGCCTGTTCAGTTTTTCCTGATAGTTCTAGCTTCTCAGTTCTGGTGTCATCCTTGTAAATCTTTTTTGCATCTTCTCCAGTCTGTTTAGAGGGAGCTGGGGAGTAGTTGCTCTCTCAATGGCAATTGGACTCCCAACCACCATGAGTGACCTTGCAAGTACCAACTGAACACTCAAATTAACTATTGTCTACAGAGACAGTTGATCTTCAGCGGTGGCACTGGATTGGTCTCTAAGGGGTGGTACTAGGTTGGTCATTGAGTGCTGGCACTGGATTGGTCACTGAACAGTGGCAATGGATTAGACACTGAGGGCTGGTACTGGATTTGTCACTGAGGGTTGGCACTGGTTGGTGACCGAAGGTGGCACTGGGTTGGTTGCTCAAATGACATCCAGTACAGCATAGTGTTCAGCAAGGAACTTGTTGACTCAATAAGGAGGTATCTGTCTGTCAACATAGGAGGCCCTATAGCCCTGTGAACCTGCATAACAACAAGACTGATGTCATTACTAATATTATCAACAAAAACTCACAGTTTAATGTGTTTGTATGTTCCTACATTGCTTAAAACTGTTTGAGAAAAAGGAAAAAAATGCAAGTGCTGGAAATTTTAAACAAAAATAGAATATGCTGGAAATACTCAGCAGGACAATCAGCACCTATGATGAGAAAACACAAATTAACATTTTGGATGCAATAGTTTAGTGGTTATGTTGCTGGACTAGAATCCAGTTACATGAGTTCAAATTCCACCATGTCAGCTGGGGAATTTAAATTCAGTTAATTAAATAAATTTAGAATTTAAAAAAACCCAGTAATAGTGACCATGAAACTACCGGATTGTTGTAAAAACTCATCTGGTTCACTAATGCCCTTTAAAGAAGGAAATTTGCTGTCCTTACCCAGTCTGGTCCATTTGTGACTCCAGATCGACAGCAATGTGGTTGACTTTTAACTGCCCTTTGAAATGGTTGAGCAAGCCATTCAGTTGTATAGGCATGGGCAATAAATGTCGACCTTGCCAGCGACACCCGCATCCTGAACATGATTTAAAAAAAGAAAATCAGCTGCAGCATATTGTTGGAACTGATAAATAAAAGAGAAATGTGAAGTGGTTCACTTTGGCAGGAGGAATGAGGAGAAGCAACATTAACTAAATGGCACAGTTTTAAAAGGGGTGTAGAAACATTGAGACCCGGAGGTGTATGTACACAAATCTTTGAAGGTGGCAGGACTGTTAAAGAGGCACACAGGATCCTTGGCTTTATAAATAGAGGTAAGAATATTATGCTAAACCTTTATAAAGCACTGTCCAGGTTCCAGCTGGAGTATTGTGGTCAGTTCTGGGTACCACACATTCGGAAGGATTTAAAGATCTCAGAAAGGTTGCAGGGAAGATTTACTTGAATGGTACCAATGAAAGACTTCAGATATGTGGATAGACTGGAGAAACTGTGGTTGTTCTCCTTAGAGCATCGAGGGTTAGGGGGAGATTTGTAGAGGTGTTCAAAATCATGGTGGGTTTTGATAAAGTAAGGGGAAATTGGTTCCAGTGGCAGTAACCAGAGGGCACAGATTATAAGTAATTGACAAGAGAACCGGAGGTGACAAGAGAATTTTTTATCACACAGCCAGTTATTATGATGTGCAATGCATTTCCTGAAAGGTTGGTGGATGCCGATTCAATAATAACTTTCAAAAGGGAATTGGATCAATACTTGAAGGAGGAAAATATGCAGCGCTGTGGGGAAAAGTCAGGGGAGTGGAACTAAGCTTTCAAAGAGCCGACACAGACATGATGGGCCAAATGGCCTCCTTCTGTGCTGTATCGTTCAATGATTCTAAGCAAACATTTTAGTAGAATATCGAACTGAGGCGCCCATTTCACATGTAAACTCCTAAATTTGTTTACCCTAGTTGGAGCTTGCTAGGTGTAAATTCTGGCTGTTGAACAGCCAGACCAGTCCTTAAAGGGGCTGCTGGAGGCTGCTCAAAAAAAGCCCCAAAACATTTGATTTTTATGGAGTTGGAAGGAGAAGAAAAGCTTTCCCTGGCTCCATAAGACAACAGCGAGCTGCTGCTGGCTTGCCCTCTCCCCCTTCCCTCATGGTCTTAGCTCCTCGCCTCAGTTTAAGGCAAAGTTGGTAAGGTCCCAATAGGCGAGCTGCAGGTGATGTCTGATTCATGCCTGCAGCTCATCTGATTTATTCTGATGGGGCCCAAGGACACATTTTCTTTGGTCCTTGAGCCTCTTTGTTCAGGTGCACCATTGGAATCACACCCAGTGTGGGACTATAAGGAATTTAAGCCCTACTGGCCACAGACACTCTGCCTTTTCACCATCTTAGCCACTTTCACATTTTTTGCATTGTTTAACACTTTTTTATTGTCTAACTGAAATGATTTTTCTATCATATAATAGTTCTCTGTTTTCAGCCAATTAGTCTTATCTGTAGTTGTTTTATTCACTTACTCCCTCATTTTTTCAACCTTACTATAATTATTGTTTATGTTTCAATTTTCAGTTCTGTTGAAGGATTACACTTGAGATGACTTTTCCCTGTCCAAATGCTAATGAATCTGTTTTGTGTTTTCCACAATTTTTTTTTAACTTTCCCATCTTTGTTTTTCTTTATCTTTTGAAAAATAAGCCTTTTTTTCCTGGCATGTTTTGGACCTTCAATCAGTGCCAGGTTTGAAAACCTAAGGCCATTTTCTGCAATGACAAGTGGAAACAGTCGAAAACCCATCAATAGCTCAAAATGCTACTTCTGCAGACTTTTTCATCTAATGAGTCACTTTATGAGCTCTCCATGTCATAAATAGCTCTAATTGCAAGAATTTAATTTGCACAGGGATACAATACACAATTTAATGCAAATCTAATGCAAGCCCTTATCTGACCGACCACAAATTTAAATTGCAGGTGGCAAGGGGTTTTCTTTAAATACACAGATTGAGTCCCAGTGATGTTATTGGGATCTCATCTGCTATTTTTAACCCACAGCCTGAGGGAGTAGGCCATATTGGCTTCCCTGACAGGCCAAACCTGCCGAAAGCTGGATTGAGAGTCAGAAGAGCTCCAGTAAGGCAAGTTTTAAAAGAGAAAATTAAGTTTTCTTGTGGGCCTCACGGAGTGCTCCTCCAGGCCCCACAAGGTAACCTTGGCCCTCCAGGGTGGGGTCGGTACCTGAATATATGAATGAGGCCCAGGAGGCAAAATCTCTTCAAGCCTCAATGTTTGAGTTTGTCATTTTTAAAATTTGTTTTGTTGGATGTGTGTGTCGCGGGCTTGGCCAACATTGATTGCCCATCCCTAATTGCCCTTGATCTGAGTGCCTTGCTAGGCAATTTCAGAGGGCATTTTAAGAGTCAACCACATTGCTGTGGGTCTGGAGTTACATACAGGCCAGGCCAGGTAAGGACAGCAGATCTCCTTCCCTAAAGGACATTAGTGAACCAGATGGGTTTTTGCAACAATCGACAATGGTTTCATAGTCATCATTAGACTAGCTTTTTTAATTCCAGATATATTAATTGAATTCACATTTCACCATCTGTCATGGTGGGATTCAAACCCATGTCCCCGGAGCAATAGCCTGGGCTCTGGATTACTAGTCCAGTGACATTACCACTACACCACCGCCTCCCCCACCCCACCTGATGCACTGACTTAAAATCAGGGCCATGATCTTTTATATACTTAATTTTCAAAGTAGAACCTCTTTTCCATTTCAACCATTCTGTGTTATACATCTTGTTGCAAGGATTCCATTATTTGATCACAATATTTTCGATTGGCAAATCAATAACACAAGTACAGTGAGTAATTTTAATTACAACCAGTAAACTTCCAATTTTAATTCATTGCACACTTCTTTCTTTATGTTGCACCATAAATAACATTGGTAAGACAATCCAGTTAAGGATTAGGTAATTCCCAGGTTTAGTTGAGGTACTTTGATGGAGTCTGCAAATGCAGACTGCATTCTGTGCAGCTGACCGGTTGGATGCTATGATTTGGGATTCAAAGTGTGTTTTTTTGAGACAGACTGTGATCTGAAAATGAAACTAAAAGCTTCTATGTCTGGGATGTCAGAACCAGGTTAACAAAACTTTTTTTTTTTACCAGAGACATGTGATTGGAGCTTAGGTTTCAGTTTTACAAGAAAGCTCTGGAGGGGGTTGAAGTCAGCTGCAAAGCTGGGAGTTGTTTAAAGAGACAAGCTCAGAGCTGCAGAAGTTTGTGCTTTCAGAGAATTTGCTTGGAATTGAAACAAAGCAGCAGGCTGGAATAATTGTTTTGGCTGCAGGAAGAGGAGTCTGGACTGGGGGCTGACCATTGGTGAATGACTTATGGCAGTTGTTTTCAGTGACTTAAAAAGTTATCAGTGGAACCACACCATCAGGACAGTTGTGGGCAAGGCTGAGGTTGTTTGAGAGGTGACAAGACTGAACTGTTAAAAGGAAGATTGCATCACTCACTATCAACGGGGCATCATTACTTCTGTATCTGCATCCTGGAGGATAGGACTTGGAAAACTACCTGAGGAAGTTACTGATTTTGTTGTACCGTGGAACTGTTTGGCACCATCTTGTTGATGAGCCTGTTCAGAGGATTAATGAGGAGTATCTTTGTTGCATCTGCTAATTAACGTGTAACCTTTAAGATATATATATATATATCGATTGTGATTTAACTGTTAGTTCATGTTGAATTTATGTTAGTTTTGGTTTGAGTGTTAAAGTAAAATTTGTAAAAGTGAAAACTTGTCCATTTGGTTTTTGTTTCCTAAATGGAATCAGTCAATGGATCTGATTCTTTTGGTTTGTTGCTGGTTTCCACGGGGATCATAACAATACTCTATTCACTTTGGTCTTAAATAATAGCATAAGGCTGTGCAGGATTAGGGTAAGGTCACGCCAGGCATTTCTCTTCTTGGCCAACAACACATAACCCTCCATTCAACCTTGATAAGTATGGGTGTACCTAGCTGCAGCCACTAACTGCCAATTGTCAAAGGTCCTTTTGCCCTCAATTTTCTTTGCCCTGTCTTGGGTCTTAGTATCAACTATTTCTATTTTCCTGAGTTCAGCAGGATTGTTGCAGCCATCAATTTTAGGGCACCTCTGGGTATTTTAGATTTGTTTTCTGGTAGGGGAAGTATCTTCTGAGTTGCTGTTCATGACTTACTTTTTTGGGAGAATTTTTGCAAGATCTTTCCCCCATAATCTCTCCCCTCTCTCTCCCTTCCCCCTCTCCACCATTCTCCAAGCCCGCATGACCCCAATCTTCTCAATTGCCAGGGAGCCACCCAACTACCGCAGGCCTTTCCACCCAGCTGCCAACCAGCCTCTCAATCTGCCCCGCTGCCCAGCAGGAAACAAGTAAACAAATTCTGATAAGGTCCTGTTGTTAATTTCAACAGGACCTCCGGCATCACAATATTCTGGGTTTCCCGACTGCTGGCAGGTGCCCCCCATTACCCCTCCCCTCCCTGTAAATATCAGAGACTTTGTTTCTATTAACTTTCCAATCCCCATCCTTGCGTAATTCTGCATGATTTTTGTTGATTATTCTTGACAGTAGCTAAATTGCCACTTAACCAGTAGCAGGGGGACTTTTCATTAATTTTCATGTACAACTTTTAAAGATAAAACAAGGCAGTCTGGTAAGTCTGCCAATCTCACTCCCTTGTTCAATCTCTACTTTTGTTACAATTAACATACTGAAGAAAGTATCTCCATGATTTTAATATGCTGCAGCACGAAAATTACAAGTTATTAGACTTTTAAAAAAAAATGTAATTCACTTCAAGAAAACTTTGCAGCTGGTGCATATGATTTCTGTAGCGAAACATGGTCTGAGTACTTTAGAACATTTCAATTTTAAACGTAATGTTCGCAAAATTGGGCTTCTTAGTGATGCTGTGTTGGTGGCCCAGGGGCCTGGAGTGCTGAAAATGGCAGCTACTTCTTTTCCAGTCACTTCCACTGCAGGAAACGGGTGTGATCTTGTCCTGCAAGAGAGAGGAAAAGTGTCAGTGAGTGTGTTGCAGGGTGTTTGGGTGATGTGTCTGTCATAGTTGAATAGCTGGCAGTATATGGAAACTATGAGATGTGGGTGTGTAGCCTGCAACTGTGATAATTGTGCGAGGGTGAGGTGGAGCATCTGAATGTTAGGCACGTGTGCTGATTGTTGCGGTCCGAGTAATGGAAGTGCAGTACATTGATCAGTGTGTGAGGTTGGTAGTGCGGTGGATAGGAGATGTCATGTGAAGATGTATTTACTGACCTTTTTGCAGCACTGCTCCCAGGATATCAGGGCCACACTCCTTGAATTGACCTCCATTCCCTTTGCGGTATATGCCTTGTGGGCCTTCTGGCTCCCTGTGGATACATGACGTCTCTGTTCCTTTTCACCTCCTGGACTAAGGCCTCCAGCAATGCATCAGAGAACCTGGGAGCCTTCTCTCTGTGCTGCTGCTCCATTGGTAGTCTTATTCCTTCTCTGAAACACTTTTTGGTGCATTTCCACTAGCTGCTGCAGCCTGAATGCACCTTGCCTTTAAGTGATGCAGGCTGCCTTTAAGAACATAGGAACATAGGAAGATAGGAACAGGAGTAGGCCATTCAGCCCCTTGCGCCTGTCCCGCCATTCAATGAGATCATGGCTGATCCACGGCCTAACTCCATATACCTGCCTTTGGCCCATATCCCTTAATACCTTTGCTCAACAAAACTCTGTCTCAGATTTAAAATTAACAACTGTTCGAGCTTCGACTGCTGTTTGTGGAAGAGAGTTCCAAACCTTTACCACCCTTTATGTGAAGAAGTGCTTCCTAACATCTCTCCTGAATGGTCTGGTCCTAATTTTTAGACTATGCTCTCTAGTTTTAGAATCTCCAACCAGTAGAAATAGTTTATCTTTATCTAGCCTGTCTTTTCCTGTTAATATCTTGAAGAGTTCAATCAGATCACCCCTTAACCTTCTAAATTCTAGCGAAAACAGGCCTAATTTGTGTAATCTCTCCTCATAACTTAACCCCTGTAGTCCAGGTATCATTCTTGTAAACCTACGTTGCACTCTCTCCAAGGCCAATATATCCTTCCTAAGGTGCGGTGCCCAGAACTGCTCACAGTACTCCAAGTGGGGTCTAACCAGGGTTTTGTACAGCTGCAGCATGACCTCTGTGTCTTTATACTCCAATCCTCTAGATATAAAGGCTAGCATTTCATTAGCCTTTTTGATTATTTTCTGCACTTGCTTGTGGCATTATAAAGATCTATGCACCTGAACCCCCAAGTCTCTTTGGACATCCACTGTAGTTAACCTCTTCCCATTTAGAAAGTACCCTGCTATATCCTTTTTGGTCCAAAATGGATAATCACACACTTTGAAATCCATCTGCCACAGTTTTGCCCACTCACCTAGTCTATCAATATCTCTTTGCAATTTTATGCTATCATCTAGACTGTCTACAATGCCGCCTAACTTTGTATCATCAGCAAATTTAGATATATGACTTACTGTGCCATCATCCAAGTCGTTAATGAATAATGTGAATAATTGAGGCCCCAACACAGATCCCTGCGGGACACCACTAGACACATCCTGCCAATCGGAGTACTTACCCATTATACCCACTCTCTGTCACCTACCACTCAACCACTTCCTAACCATGTCAATAATTTGCCCTCAACTCCATGGGCTTCTACCTTAGTTAATAGTCTCTTATGTGGGACTTTATCAAATGCCTTCTGGAAGTCCATGTAAATAACATCCATGGACACTCCCCTGTCCACTACCTTAGTCACCTCTTCAAAACATTTAATGAGATTTTGTGGAACCTGAGGTGAGCCATCCTTGGACTAGGGGTGTGAGTTTGCTTGGTCAGTATGTTTCTCACGCAAACTGTTCCTTAGGAATGTGCCATGTCTGGCTGATGAGATAAGAAGAGTGTTGTTGAAGCCTGATGTCTCTTTCTGTTGTTGCACTGTACCAGCTGCAAGGCCAATGATGAGATAGATATGTAAACGAAGGATTGAAAATTACTGTATCTTATTCGTTTAGAGCAAGAATTAAATTGTAATATTATTGGTGCTTTAGAATGCAAATTAAGGATTGAAATATTATTGTAAGATTATTGGTTGCAGAATAGTATTTGACTGTAGCCACTGTTTGACTGTAATTCTTTAGAACATCGCACTGAGTCCCAATGTGGGCTCTACTGTGTTTGTTCTCCTTGTGCACAAGTTAATAAAGTAGTTTGCGAGTACTCAGCTGGGAAATTTGATTTATTTTGCTCTAGTTTCTTCCACAGTTTCTCAGGCATGACCTTCCCATCATGAATCCATGCTGGCTGTCCCTGATTAACTGAAATTTTTCGAGGTGTTCAGTCACCCTATCCTTGATTATAGACTCCAGCAACTTGCCCACCACAGATGTCAGGCTAACTGGTCTGTAATTTCCTTGGTTCCCCCTTTCACCCTTCTTAAAAAGTGGAGTGACATGTGCAACTTTCCAATCCAGAGGGACCACTCCTAAATCTAGGGAACTCTGAAAGACTATAGTTAGGGCATCTACAATGTGCTCCCCTACTTCCTTTAACACCCGCAGATGGAAACCATCAGGTCCTGGGAATTTCTCACTCTTTAGTTCCATTAATTTCCTTGTTACTGATGTTGTACTTACGTTAATTGGATTAAGTCCCTGTCCCCTATCAGCTATTAATTTTTTTGGGACTTCTGGCAAGTTATCCTCCTTTTCAATTGTAAATACTGAGGCAAAGTAATTGTTCAACATGTCTGCCATTTCCCCATTATCAATGACAATATCTCCATTTTCAGCTTTTAGTGGGCCTACATTGCTCTTGACCACCCGCTTTCCCTTTATGTAACTATAAAATTTCTTCTTATTGATTTTGATGTCCCTTGCAAGTTTTCTTTCATAATCTCTTTTAGTAGCTCTTATAAGCTGCTTTCTGACCCTTTGCTGGTCTTTGTATCGATCCCATTTGGCTGGATCTGTGGTGCATTTTGCATTTTTGTAAGCCCTTTTTTTTTTGTTTTAGGCTATGCCTAATCTCTTTAGTTGTCCATGGCTGTTTTTTTCTGTGAAGCGGAGCTTTTTCCTCTCAGGGGTATATTTTCGCTCTGTATTTCGTTAAATGTTTCTTTAAATATTCTTCACTGTTCTTCAGTCATTTGACCCATTAACAGATCTATCCAGTTTACCATGGACAGTCTCTGTCTCATCCCGGTAAAGTCAGCCTTACCCAAGTCTAAAATTCTAGAAGCTGATTCGTGCTTTTCACTTTCAAACGCTACCTTGAATTCGATCATGTTGTGATCACTATTTGATAAATGTTCACGCGCAGTTAGGCTACTAATTAAATTTGGCTCATTACTCAGAACTAAATCTAATATTGCCTGTCCCCTTGTTACATCTAGGACATATTGCTGTCGGAAGCTATCCCGGACACATTCCAGAAATTCACTATCTTTCTGACAGGTGCTAGTCTGCCTCTCCTATTCTATGTGTAAGTTAAAATCCCCCATTAAAACTACTCTGCCTTTGTTACACACTTGCCTAATTTGTGCATTTATACAATCTAACACCTCAGAACTGCTACCAGGGGGTCTATACACAACACCTATTACAGCTTTAGATCCTTTTCTGTTCCTCAGTTCCACCCATAAGGTCTCCACTGGATGCTTTCCCCTCATTATATCCTCCCTCACCAATGAGATGATATTATTTCTAATCAGTAAGGCAACTCCACCCCCTCTGCCATTTTCCCTGTCCCTCCTGTAAACTTTATAACCAGGTATATTTAGTTCCCAGTCCCGACCATCCTGCAGTCACGTCTCCGCAATGGCCACCACATCATAATCTTCCATTTGAATTTGCACCTGCAGCTCATCTAGTTTATTCCTGACACTCCGTGTATTTGTATATAGAACTCTTATTTGGGCTACACCCCCTAACCTGTCCCTCAGCACTGATGCTTTATTCGCCTGTTTATTATTTCTCTCTTCTGATTTAACCAGTACACTTCTTGCAGTTTGGTAACAATCAGCCTCACCACTAACCTGCACTCCTACCTTCTCCTTTAACTTCCTGTTTTTCCATGCAACTGAACCCTCCCTTCCACTATTTAGTTTAAAGCTCTATCTACAGCCCTAGTTATGCAATTCGCCAGGACTCTGGTCCCAGCATGATTCAGGTGGAGCCCGTCCCATCGGATTAGCTCCCCCTTCCCCAGTACTGGTGCCAATGTCCCACGAATTCGAACCCATTTCTCCCACACCAATCTTTGAGCCACGCATTTACCTCTTTAATCTTATTGACCCTTTGCCAATTAGCTCGTGGCTCAGGTAGTAGTCTGGAGATTACTACCTTTTTGGTTCTGCTTTTTAATTTAGCCCCTAGCTGCTCATATTCCCTCAGCAGAACGTCTAACCTTGTTCTACCTGTACTGTTGGTACCTACATGGACCACGACAACTGGATCTTTCCCCTCCCACTCCAAGTTCCTCTGCAGCCCAGATGAGATATCCTGAACCCTGGCACCAGGTAGGCAACAGAGCCTTCAGGACTCTCAATCCTGGCCACAGAGAACAGTGTCTACGCCCCTAACTATACTATCCCCAATTACGACTACATTTCTCTTTTCTCCCCCCACTTGAATGGCTCCCTGTACCATGGTGCTGTGGTCAGTTTGCTCATCCTTCCTACAGTCCCTGCTCTCGTCCACACAGGGAGCAAGAATCTCGAACCTGTTGGACAAGGACAATGGCTGAGGCTCCTGTAACACTACCTCCTGGATCCCTCTATCTGCCTCACTCATAGTCACACCCTCCTGTCCCTGACCACTGGCCGAATTCAAGGTAGTTAATCTAAGGGGTGTGACTGCCTCCTGAAACACAGCGTCCAGGTAACTTTCCCCCTCCCTGATGTGCCGCAGTGTCCGAAGCTCAGACTCCAGCTCATCAACTCTGAGCTGGAGTTCCTCGAGCAGCCAACACTTGCTACAGATGTGTTCACCAGGAACCACAATGGGGTCCACCAGCTCCAACATCATGCAGGTACAACACATCACCTGGCCCTGCATCTCTATTTTATATAATTAGATTTTAATTTGTTATTTAAATTTCGGACTGGCCTTTAGTTTTTTTTTAAACCGCTTTAGTCTTTAGTTTATATACTTATAAATCAATCAAGTCTTACTCTATGTTGATTCAATTAAATTAAATTTAAAACTTACCTGAATACTGAACCCAGCTGCTCTCTGTTTCCCTGCTCTCACTGTTCAATGTGAAGTCACTCTGATGTCACTTTTCGATTTTTGTTTTTTTTCCCTTCTCCTCAGACTCCGCTCCTCTCTGCCTCTCTCCCACACAAACCTCCGGTCCTGCTACTCCTCCAAGTGCAGGATAGTTGTGAGTAATGCCAGCCACACACGGACCTGGGCCCTTACTGAGCATACAGCAGTGCTTGGAGCATTATGCTGCACGCTGCAATCATGCTGATGAGCAGGCAGCACAAAGATTGCCTTCATTACCTCGACCGGTTGCAGGTTAATCACACATTGCATTCCCCGTGCCCGAAAGGCAGCATTATCCAATTTTTAGTACCATGTCTATATGTGTAGTGTAGCTTTAACCTCTGGAGCCAATATTTCAAAGTTCTAAAATAAAAGTATCTTGTAATAAATCTGGGCCCACCACCTTAAACAACTGAAGGGCCAGCAGCTGCTTCCTGCAGCAGCTGGAGTTTGCTGAATGGCCTTTGTTGGCTCTGTTAAGAGCAGACATGTAGACTGAGTGGATTCATTATTGACCTGCACTAGTTCAATATAATGTTCCACTTCACTCTGCTATAATTTAGTTCAACAGTTTTCTTTCATTATTAATTGGGATGATTCATTTATGCAAATTACAGTTATACTCTTTGCAGTACCCAATGAAATTTACATCTTTTAAAAAATAAATTAGATCTCTGTCAAAAAATTGAATAAGGTCAAAGTAGCCTGTTTGATTCAATTGAAATGAATGTTCATCTTTTGCAAAATCTCATTTTTTAAAGTAATAAAGTAATAATTAACACTTTGAAGCTGGAGGCAATCCTAACAAGCAGCGATCTCTCATCACTTTGATCTATTGGTTCCGAGGAGCACAAATGGAACTGCACAATTCAACTGAGGTAGCAATGGAGAAACTTACAAATTTTCCATAGCCTACTGCACGTTGTATAACCTCTGCTTCAGCAAGCGAGGGTTAACCCTGCATTGGAATTCTGGTGCAGAACAGATTGTGTTCCAAGTGACATGAGAATTGCACAGGCAATGTGTAAAGCATCACTCGTTATATATTCCACTGAGATATTTTGGATTGTTGAGCTGCTAGAAGTATCGATAAACAAGTGTGTAGGTAATAGAATAATGTGTATTCACTATTTGTGAACCTAGTCTCCAAATCGCTCTACGTGCTGCTAATGTACCTGAAATTCAGGTCTGGGTGAACAGAGAGGAAAATGTTCCATTCTTTACCATGGAAATGCCTCAGCTGGATCCACACACACACAAACACAGTGTTAATTAAAAAAAAATCTTTCTAGTGTTATCTGAAGATGTTCCCATTTTCACAGCAGAGGTCAATTCATAAAATGTAATGGATTTCTACTCTACCCCTGTGAGTTCTGATTCTGTAATCATGTGGAACCCTGGGGCCAAGAAGGAAGTCAATGCAGAATTATATGAATCATAATCTTCCTGCATTTGACCTCTGGCAAAAACAAGTAAAGAATATCTTCATAGCAGCTGGCAAGATTTTATTTTCTGACAGGGAGGATTTCATAGATCTGATCGATTTGTCGGAAAAAAAATTGCAACAACTCTGGTTGACTGCAGTTGTAAAGTAAAACATTAACAGATTGGTTCACATGCTTTTGTCTTTCTCAGTCATTTACTGTCAGTCTTGCTATATTAATATGTTGGCCTCATATTTGGAATGAAAACCCAAGTCAAGGTAATATCTTCTTTATTTGTGTTATACAAAATAATTAACCACTGTATCTCCTTTTGAACTCATCAGATTATAAATGTGCCCAAATCCAGAGAACCCACATTCTGACACCTGTTTTAACTGGAACCAGAAACACGTTCATAGAAATTCTTAACAGGCCTTGTTCTGAACTCAGCATGTTGAGGGGAAATGTAATCCAGACTGCAATGATCTGAAAGGTTGCAGCTGTACATGTAATGGGTTGCTTTGGATTTGTTCAGGTTCAACGAGTTTTCCAATAAATTTCAGACTAGGAAATCAACTATTCCTCTGAAATTATTTGCACTATTGGTTTGCTTTGTTGCCCTCATTATAATTGGAGTCTTTATGTCACAGCAGTTTTTCTCCCCCCTATTTTACTGATGTGTAATTTGTTGTATTTTGCTTCAATGACAGGACTGCATAGTACGTGTGTTGCTAAGGTTTCACATTCTTGAATGGGACTCCTTTCAGTTTCAGCAGAATTCATTAAACCTAGAAAAGAGCACTCAGATTTTGGAGTCTAATTACAAAATCTGATTCTTCCATATTGATAAATATAGTATTTATGATAGTTGAAGTAAAAGGTCCTGCTATCTGAATATATGACAATACTGAATATATGTATATGACAATATCGGGAAACGGGGGTGAATAGCAACATTGGAAAAAGCCAAAATCACCACAGTAGAAAGAAGGGATTTCTGTAAGGGGTGATTAGACAGTGAAAATAATATAAATATAGCAAAGGATATCAGATTTTGACAGTATCGATGTAGTAGGATAGATATATAAATACAAAGATCAGGGAAACGTAGCAAAAACAGTGGTTATAATGAGAGATTTTAATTTTCACATAGACTGGGAGAAACAGAA
Source organism: Heterodontus francisci (assembly GCF_036365525.1). NCBI lineage: Eukaryota > Metazoa > Chordata > Chondrichthyes > Heterodontiformes > Heterodontidae > Heterodontus > Heterodontus francisci. The sequence goes on from NC_090372.1 coordinate 87,734,227, forward strand.
CAGATGAAGTAGTAAAGACAATGAATTTCTGGGATGTATTTGGAACAGTTTTCTGCAACATTGCATTTTAGAACCGATAAGGGATCAGGCCATATTGGATTTAGTGATTGACCAGAATTAGTTAACAATCTGATGGTGAGGACGTATTTTGCAGATAGTGATCATAATTTGAATTATGGTCAAAATCAAAATCTAAGCTCAGCTTAGCAGAACTTGTTGACCAAGAAGTGGGGGACTTTAAAGATCAGTGGAAAATCTATTTTGGCAGGGGTAGGAGGAACAGAACTGCTCCTCCAGAACCCACAAAGATAATCTGGGTTGCTCCCCAAAATCACAATCCTGCTACCTGCTGAGCAGCCACCATGCTGCCTAATATTGCTCTGGCCTCAGTCTGGTGAGCTGCATCATGATGCCTGTTTGAGACAGGCAGGCCTCCCGCTGCACCACCAGGTTAGTTGGCCTGTGTATGTTTCACTGCTCGCCTGCCCAAATGATAAAATCCATCCTGTTATATCTAATAAAAAGCAAATTTATTACATGTTTACATTTTTGAACATAAGAACATAAGAAATAGGAGCAGGAGTAGACCATGCGAAACTGCTCCGCCATTCAATATGGTCATGGCTGATCTTCGGCCTCAACTCCACTTTCCTGCCCGCTCCCCATATCCCTTGATTCACTGAAAGATCGAAAATCTGTCGATGTCAGCCTTAAATATATTCAGTGATGGAACATTTCTGGAGTAGAGATTTTAAAAGATTCTCAACCTTTTGAGTGAAAAAATGTCTCCTAATCTCAGTCCTAAATAATTAGCCCCTTATCCTGCGACTGTGCTCCTATGTTTTAGATTCCCCAGCCAGGGAAAACAGCCTCTCAGTACCTACCCTGTAGGTACTTGTAAGATTCACAGGACTACAAGTAATAACCAAAGAAAATGTGGGTTTTATTATAACTTAACTAGAACATATACATATAAAGAGTATTCCAGAGCACACCTACTCATGTCTCTCTGTTGAGCTACACCCACAACTAACTGGTCATGTGTGATGTGACATCACTTGCTCTGGTGATCTTCACTTACAGCTCTTAAGTGGGTCCACTCTTAAGGTCATCCAACAACAATTCTTCTAAACACCCGGGAGTATAGGCCCAATTTACACAACCTCTCAACATAGGACAACACTCTGATCCTGAGAACCAATCTAGTGAACCTTTGTTGTACCACCTCCAATGCAAATATATCCTTCCTTAAATATGGACAGCAAAACTGTGCATAGTACTCCAGGTGTGGTCTTACTAAAGCCCCATACAATTGTAGAAAGACTTTCTTATTCTTGTACTCCATTCCCCTTGCAATAAAGGCCAACATACCATTTGGGTTCCTAATTGCTTGCTCCACCTGCATACTAACTTTCTGTTTTCCTTGTACGAATACACCCAAGTCCCTCTGAACATTATCATTTCCAAGTTTCACACCTTTTGAAAAATATTATGTTTTTCTATTCTTACTACCAAAGCGAATAACCTCATACTTTCCTACATTATACTCCATCTGGAACCTTGTTGCCCACTCACTTAACCTGCCTATATCTTTTTGCAGCCTCTTTGTGCCCTCCTCACAGCTTATGTTCTCACCTAGCTTTGTAGCATCAGCAAATTTAGATACATTACTCTCTAGTTCTTTGTCTAAGTTATTAATATAGATTGTAAATAGCTGAAGCCCTAACACTGATCCTTGTGGCACTCCACTAGTTACAGCCTGCCAACTTGAAATGCCCCATTTATCCCTACGCTCTGCTTCCTGTCCTATAACCAATCCTCTATTCATGCTAATAGAGTACCCCCAAGTCCATGAGCCCCGATCTTGTGTGGCACCTTACTGTATGTCTTTTGGAAATCCAAGTATACTACATCTACTGGTTCCTCTTTATCTACCCTACTAGTTGCATCCTCAAAAACTCTAACAAATTTGACAAACATGATTTCCCCTTCGTAACACCATGTTGACTTTGTCTGATCATACTATAATTTTCAAAGTGCATTGTTAAGACTTCCTTAATAACAGATTCCAGCATTTTCCCGATGACTGATGTCAGGCTAGCTGGCCTGTAGTTCCCTGTTTTATCTCTCCCTCCTTTCTTGAAAAGCGGTGTTACATTTGTATCCATAACATGTGAAGACCTTTGTATGTTCATTATTTCATAGGAGATTTAATCAATAATTAGGCAGAGAATCACTTAATAGGCTTGAGATGATGGAAAAGATTCAGTTACAAGATCTTTGTCAGGACCAGAGTTTTTGTTAAGATCTCACGTGACACACCTAAAAAGTGAAATTGTCACTGTAACCAACAGCTTGCTGTTTTTTAGTGCACTGTCTGCCTCCTCAAAAATGAATCAATGGTTGAATAAAGAATCCTTAGGAACACAGAGCCACCGAAACAAAAGGACCATTCATGGTTGATCTGTGCCTCAACTCCATTTAACTTCAATAGCTCCATATCCCTTGATACCATTACCTAACAAAAATCTTTAATCTCAGTTTTGAAAGTTCCAATTGTCCTGGCATTGGGGCTTATAATCTCCCATCACCAAGAACTGAGTTGCCTGGTGGAGTGTGCTGTATTTTCTTGGGCCATACTTCAAACATCTTAAAGAATATTGTACTAAATGGCCTTAAATGTAAGGAAATTTTTGCCAGGTGGAGTATGTGGCCGACAGCTGCAAAACAGCAGGATCCCATGGGGATCCAGAGCAAGTGGGTGGCCAGGGTGGCCAATTCAGGAGGCAGGGAGTGGCACCAGGAAAAGCCAACTGAGCTGGGGATGGGGGGAGGGGGGGGGGGGTGGGGTTGGGGTGGTGAAAGAAGTATCTGTGATGGCCAGATTGAGCAAGCCTGTGGCCAATGGCAGCTTTGGTACAGGAAGGTCCTAAAGCTGCCCTCGGGATAATGGTAGTGTTGGAGCTCCAAAAAAACAGTAAGATGGAAAAAAAATATAAAAGGAAAACGAATGTAGTCCTTACCTGCTAGTTACTTATCTTTCCCAAACTAGCTGACATATTGAGTACTGAGAAATGAAAAGATGCTCCACAATGGCATTCAGTGGCTACAGCCTGCAACTGCATACAGACTCAAAGGGTTGAACTTTATCAGCCCGTCGCAGGTCCCGGTGGAGACACCAGATGAAGGTGGCAATGCTGCACATCACATGTGCGGTCAGCCAATCGCGATCATACGGCACCCAGTCCATTTGTACGCAGGAGGTATGGGGCATATCTCATTGTTAGACAGGGGGTGGCTACGCGACACTGATGGCATCGTCAGCTGAGATGAATGCAAGTGCTGGTACCATATTTAAAGCACTGCCAGTCCTGCTTGAATTGCTGCTCCACTTAGTGAGTTTGCTGCTGCTTTCCCTTTGTGCCGCTTTGCTGCTGACTTCCCTGGCTGGAGACCCTGTGCTGCTGTGCTGATGACCAAGGCCTTGTAAGGCCACGAGCTGACTGGGAGACAAGAGGGGCCATGTCAGGCGGGTGACCCCACTGTTCAGCAATGCCTCCTTGCGGATTCTCCTCCAGTCTGTAAGGGAAAGACTGATGTTGAGCCTCTGTGTTGGCAGTACAGAACATGCTGGAGTTGCAGAGAGGTAACGGAACATCTGGTGGAGCTACCAGAGGAAATGCGCAGTCATGCATGGATGATGGAGGAGCACATCCATGACATGAGTGCTGCCATGTCTCAGGCATGTGAGCACATGACTTTTTCCATTGAGAGGTTGGCAACCCTCCTGGAGAGCCAGGTCTCGGAGATCTGCACAGACCTGCATACCCTCACCTTGGCAATGTGTTCAATGCAGTAGTGACAAGGTGAGAGGGAGACGAAGCACCTGGAGTCTTCTCCAGGTCCTCGTCCTTCTCTGGTCAGTAGGGAGATATAAGTGAGACTTGAAAAGGAGGAGGAGAGGCTGACCTCCACATCTGAGGACTCTCCTCAGGGCACTCTGTGTATGGACACCAGCTCCTCAGCCCTTCTGCCAGTGACCTCAGCTCCAGTAGCTGTGATGACTGAGAAGGCTCCTGCAGCATGGTGCATAAGTCGCTGGCATTGCCGCTTAGACATTTGCAGGTAGCTGAGGCGAGACCTGTACAATCTCTGCCGCGGAAAGGCCCTTCATTGCATGGCCAGCTGCTGTGGCTCCGCCAGTCGATCTTCACCAGTTTTCCCAGCAGCCACCTGGCCTACCTCCCTTTGAGTCTCTGATGCACAGCGTGGAGATCTACAAAGACTGAGTGTATGAGACACATTCCAGCTGGTGGCTCTCCCTCCTGTGCGCTGTCTCTGAAGAGAGGACCTTGCCTTTGGAACCTTCCCCTTTCCACTCCTCTCTGAACACAGGCTAATGCCCCTCAGCACCCACCCTTGCAGGGAGCCCATCACCTGAGATGAAGCCCACTCTTGCTGCAAGGTTTGCAACCCCTCTGTGTCCACTCTTACCTTGAGAGCTGCAACCCCTCTGCATCCACTTTTCCTCGAGGGCTGCAGTCCCTCTATGCCCACTCTTGCCTCGAAGGCTGCACGGCTGTTGGGCAATGGCCGCTGCATCCCCCAATACCCTTCCTGCATTCATTCAACGCTTCACGTGGCTGCCTACCCTTTAAATGACCGGGGATCTTAAGGCATGTGACCCCTATGCGTTGTTCACTATATTGGAAACCTCCCCATAAAAACTGAGTCAAGCCGATGCAAATACATGCTAAATACCTGATCAGCAATTGTAAATGCAGTTCTGCCGCATCATAGCAGCAATGCCACCTTGGACCTTTCTTGCACCAGCAAAATCCGGAACCGGTGTCACAATGTACGCTTTCCGGATGAGTGTGCCCCCTCCCAATTTTTCGGCCCCCCTCATGCCTCCAGTCAAGTGCCTGCTGGCTGGGTAAAATTCAGTTCAAAGTTTTTTTTTGTACCAAACTTCCTCTGTAAAAGTATGATAGAAACATAGAAAATAGGAGCAGGAGTAGGCCATTCGGCCCTTCGAGCCTGCTGTGTAATATTAAGTGACAATGTGACACCAAATCTTATACAGTTAAATTGCAAAACCATAGCAAATTGGGAAGCAGAGAAATACAATTGCATGGAACAAAGAAGTTTCTCTGCAGCATAGGTTAAAGGGGATAGGATGAACAAAACTGAGGTGTCATTGCATCACTGCCAGCTGGAGACTGTAAATATGGAGTGATAAGTTTACATAGGTTTCATTACATATGTTGAACTAATGAAAAAGTTTGATGCAGAAGCAGAACAAAATTTGACAACAGGGAGTAAGGTTTCGTAGACAGGCTATCCACACAGGCAAATTTTTTTTTAACCATATGGATTTAAATCACTGCAATCTCATGGTCAGAATTCTCCTCTTCATGGCAGAGTTTCAATGAAGAAGATCTTCCCCTCCACTGCGCCTCAAACGAACCCATTTCTCTGTGTTAGGGGTCATGAGAGACACATGGTGGGGTTCCTGCCAGCAAAAATGAGCCTGCCAGTGCAACGAGGAAAATCTCAATGGGATTGCACCAGGAATACACCAGAGGAGAAGGTAAAGTTCATTAAAGGAGGCAGAAGCACCCTGTGTATTCAAATCCATGTTCTACTTAAGGCCTTGACCAAATGACCGAGACCTGGGTCTTCAGCAGGAAATGTTGAGAATGAAATGGAAGGGCTGGATGCACCTTCAAGACCCTCTGTTGCCACAGGGATACCTCATGTTGTTACTGCTGCTTCTTTGGACCTGCTGTAACCTTCTCCATGCCAGTCCTGGGAAGTGATGGTAAGACAAATGGACAGGAAGGATATCCGCAGAGGGCCTGGACATCCCTTCACCCACCCACTGGCATTTTATGTGACAGTTTGGGAAGAGGAAGCTATCGGTCGTTCTGCTGGGAGCAATGGCAGGTGTCATGGTTGCAGGGTCAACCACCTGCATTTTCCTTCATTTTCCATTGATATCCCTCACAATTCTGAGTAGGGTCACTGAAGAGAAGCCTGGCTCATGAGTTGAATTAAAATAAATGGTTTAAAGACTATATAAAAGAAAAGAAAAAAAAACAACTGGAATTCTTAATTTGCTAAAACTGGTGGAAACTCCATTGCAAAGGTCTGCATTGTATAAGTGAAGGGAATCCTGTTTGATCCTTTGAGATTATTTCAGCATTTCATTAAAGGAACAGAATTTAATGAAGTGTTTAATCTGTGATTTTATCTCTATTATACAGAGAACACACAAATCCCCTGTGGTTATAAATGTTACCTTGATCTTAATTTTTAATAATCAGACTTCAAGAGCTGGATTTTGTGCTGAAGGCAGGGCTCCCGGAACCAGGCAGAAAAGGAGGGGCGAACCCTGCCTCTGCCTTTTCGTGCCCACCACCTGGAGCGATCCTCTGGTCTTTTTAAATCAAAGAATGAGGAGGTGGGATCCCTATCCCTTTAAAGTCTTTAAAGGGATGGGGATCCCACCTCCAAGAGCTGCTGGCCAATCACAGGGTGGCACAGTGGTTTGCACTGCAGCCTCACAGCTCCAGTGACCTGGGTTCGATTCTGGGTACTACCTGTGCGCAGTTTGCAAGTTCTCCCTGTGACCACGTGGGTTTCCGCCGGGTGCTCTTGTTTCCTCCCACAGCCAAAGACTTGCAGGTTGATAGGTAAATTGGCCATTGTAAATTGCCCCTAGTGTAGGAAGGTAGTAGGAGAATTGAGGGAAGGTGGGGATGTGGTAGGAATATGGGATTAATGTACGATTAGTATAAATGGGTGGTTGATGGTCGGCACAGAGTTGGTGTGCCGGAGGGCCTGTTCCAGTGCTGTATCTCTAAATAAAAATAAATAACCAGCTCAGCAGTATAGGCAGTTGCAGTACCGCAGAGGCCTTGGACTTAGATCCAGTGCTGGAACCCCAAAACAAATGTATGTGGGGGCACCATGGCCAGTCTGGAAGGCCCTGGTGAGATGGGGTGGGGGTTGATCATTCAGTCCAGTGGGACGGGTGTTCCAGGGGGTACAGCTGGTCCTGGTGGGGGTCCTCCATGGGCCACAAATTGCCCACAAGGGAGGGAACGCCCCCCAAGCCTGCAGGGGTGGGGGGGTTGCTTCGATCCCAGTGGCAGCAGTATGAGGCCCTTAATAGACCACTTAAGGGCCTCAGTCACCCTGTGGGCAGGAAGACTGTTGTCGGCCTATTTCGCCCCCGAGAGGATCACTGGGTGACGGGGAGGTGATGGGCCCTCTGCCATATCTTCCCCTGCCACCTGTTATGATGCTCCATGACCCCTGCCTCCAACCCCAGCTCAAGGGGGCCCTGTAAAATACCAGCCCAAAGTTCTCAAAACTTCAAACTTGTATGATATGTTAGATGGAAACATCTATGTACATTTTGAATGCACTTGAAAAAATTCAGCACTTAAAATGCTAATAGGTTTTCCATTGAGTTGCATAATCAGTTTTTACATGTGCAAAAACAAAAGTAAAAAGGTCTGGCCACTTGCTTCAAATTTTTATTGCCTATATATTGTCTCCACAATCTATTTAATACTGACGTAAAATCAATTGGAAATACTAATCAAAAGAGTGAGTTAGTACTGACAGATTATCAAAAATTATTACAATTTAAAAATCTGATGATGGAAGGCAAGATACAGCAAGAAGTAAAATAAAAGCAAAATACTGCAGATGCTGGAAATGCTGGAAGTACTGAGCGGGTCCAGCAGCACCTGTGGAGAGAGAAGCAGAGTTAATGTTTCAGGTCAGTGACCCTTCTTCAGAACTGACAAATATTAGAAATGTAAAAGATTTTAAGGAAGTAAAGCGGGGGTGGGGCAAGAGATAACAAAAGAGAAGGTGTTGATAGGACAAGGTCTACTAAAAGAGAATAACTGACCCAAACACTCCTTTCAGGTGAAGCAGCGATTTACTTGTATTTTTTTCAATTTAGTATACTATATTCGCTGCTCATAATGTGGTCTCCTCTACATTGGGGAGACCAAACGTAGATTGTGTGACCGCTTTGTGGAACACCTCCGCTCAGTCCATAAGCATGACCCCGAGCTTCTGGTTGCTGGACATTTCAACACCCCACCCCCCCCAACTCTCATACTCACATCTCTGTCCTGGCATTGCAGTGTTCCAGTGAACATCAACGCAAGCGCGAGGAACAGCATCTCATTTACCAGTTAGGCACGTTACAGACTGCTGGACTGAACACTGAGTTCAATAATTTCAGAGCATGACGGAGCCCCCCCACTTTTTATGTTTAGTTATTTTTTATTTGGTTATTTTATTTTAGGTCTTTTTTATTGGTTATTTTATTTTAGGTTTTTTAGTGTGTTTAGTTTGTTTCTACTATGCCTACCCACTGTTACTATTTTTAAAAAAACTTTAATGTTGTGCTTGGAGTCCTTTGTGCTTTACAGTCTATTCACACCCTCTCTGCACTAATGCTTTGTCTTTCAGCACACCATTAACATACCGTTTGCCTTTTCTCCATGACCTTCTGGTCAGTTATTCTCTGTGACCTTGCCCTATCAACACCTCTTTTGTTATCTCTTGCCCCACCCCTCACTTTACTTGCTTAAAATCTTTTATATTTCTAATATTTGTCAGTTCTGAAGAAGGATCACTGACTTGAAACGTTAACTCTACTTCTCTCTCCACAGATGCTGCCAGACCTGCTGAGTATTTCCAGCATTTCTTGTTTTTATTATAGCAAGAAGTACAAAGAACAAAGAACAGTACAGCACAGGAACAGGCCATTCGGCCCTCCAAGCCTGCCCCGATCTTGATGCCTGTCTAAACTAAAACCTTCTGCACTTCCGGGGACCGTATCCCTCTATTACCATCATATTCATGTATTTGTCAAGATGCCTCTTAAACGTCACTATCGTACCTGCTTCCACCACCTCCCCCGGCAGCAAGTTCCAGGCACTCACCACCCTCTGTGTAAAGAACTTGCCTTGCACATCCCCTCTAAACTTTGCCCCTCGCACCTTAAACCTATGTCCCCTAGTAACTGACTCTTCCACCCTGGGGAGAAGCTTCTGACTATCCACTCTGTCCATGCCACTCATAACTTTCTAATCCTCTATCATGTCGCCCCTCCACTTCCGTCGTTCCAGTGAAAACAATCTGAATTTATCCAACCTCTCCTCATAGCTAATGCCCTCCAGACCAGGCAACATCCTGGTAAACCTCTTCTGTACCCTCTCCAAAGCCTCCACGTCCTTCTGGTAGTGTGGCGACCAGAATTGCACGCAATTAAGCTGTGGATAATTCAGTACTTTTATTAGATGACACAAAAACATTGACTTTCTATTCTTGGCTACATCTGTGTCAATTTCCCTCTGAATGCAGTGTTTTTGATGATAAATTTAGTCCTCCTTTTTTTAGTATTCTACAGTTAGTTCTACAGAATCAATTCCTTAAGGTGACTGTACCATTTGAACTAAATTTAACAGAAATAACAGAACATTCAGTCCACGATTCTTGAAATACACTGTGTTGTGTAATAAGATTAAATGATCCACAAAAGAAAAATATTTACTCAAATAGATTCTTCTGAACCATCTGTGCTTTTTTCTTTTTTATTGTCTAAAGTGAGCTAGTGATTAATTAGAGCAGATGTACCCTGCGTTTGTGTGAAAAACAACAGATAGGTCCTGAGCTGGTGTGAGATACTGAGCACTTAGAGAATATATGTCCTGAATTGGTGTGTGATATTGAACAATAACATGAGATATGTCCTGATCTGGTGATGTGATATAGGACAAATAACTTCACAAGAGGGACTTACCTCAAATTTCCAGAGTTGGCAAGTATCACAGATATGCCAATGCTTACAACAATGTTCCAGAATCCCTCAGTTATTTTCCTTTCCCCTACAATTTTCTGTTTAGATTTCCCTCTCTCTTCCTTTCCTGAGATGGTAACTCAGACTGGTGTATAGTTCTACAGCTTCTTGAAGCCCTCTCTATCTTAATCTTCATCTGTTAAACTGGACAGTAAGGGGGGGATTTTAATCCCAAAATGGTGCATTTGGGTTGGGTGGGAGGTTAAGGTGGTAAAAATCTAAATCTCGACCCCAAACTGCCTCCACACACCCGCTTCCAGTTTTAACAGAGGCAGGATGGGGGCGGGAAGCAAACCAGTTCCCAGGAAGAGGGTTGGCAATTTGAATGTTATAATGAGGCTGTGTGCCTCATTTTATGCACCATTTTGAATTTAACTCTGGATAGCTAAATTTCCTGGGAGGCGAGGATTGTTGGATCCAGGAGGTAAGTGCCAAACCCTGCACTGGGCTCCCTGCCGACCTTTCCAATCTCTCCTGACCTCCCCCCTGAGGTCTACAATCTCCCCTTGACCTCTGATGCCCCTTGACCTCTGATCTTCTTCCCTCAGCCTCCAATCTCACCACCAAGGCCTCCAACTCCCGACCCATCTCCTCCCCTCAAGCTCCAATTTCCCTCCCACTAGATACAGCACTGAAACAGGCCTTTCGGTCCACCGAGTCTGTGCTGCCCAACAACCACCCATTTATACTAACCCTCCAGTAATCCCGTATTCCCTACCATCTACCTACACTAGGGGCAATTTACAACGGCCAATTTACCTATCACCTGCAAGTCTTTGGCTGTGGGAGGAAACCGGAGCACCCGGTAAAAACCCACACAGACACAGGGAGAACTTGCAAACTCCACACAGGCAGTACCCAGAATTGAACCCGGGTCCCTGGAGCTGTGAGGCTGCAGTGCTAACCACTGCACCACTGTGCTGCCCGTACCACATTGTGAGCTGTGAATACAGTATACTAAATTGAAAGAAGTACAAGTAAATTGCTGTTTCACCTGGAAAGAGTGTTTGGGGCCTGGGATAGTGAGGGGAGAGGAGGTAAAAGGGACAGTTCTGATGAAAGGTCACAGACCTGAAATGTTAACGCTGCTTCTCTCTTCACAGATGCTGCCAGACCTGCTGAGTCTTTCCAGCATTTTCTGTTTTTATTGTCATAGGAGTACTCCTCCAGGTCCCACAAAAATAATTAGGGCTCCTGAAAAACGAAAGAAAGGCCTGCAATTAAACTACTACAACAACAACTTATATTGTGCTGCAGAGAAATTTGTTTGTTGGGGCTGTTGCACAGTTGGCTCTCCCCTTGCGCCTCTGTCTTTTATATAGTACATTTAACACAATAAAACGTCCCAAGACACTTTACAGAGCATGATAAAACAAAGTATGACACTGAGCCACATAAGGAGATATTAAGTCAGATGACCAAAAGCTTTGTCAAAGAGGCAGATTTTAAGGAGTGTCTTAAAGGACGAAAGTGTGGTGGAGAGGCAGAGAGGTGTAGGGAGGGACTCCTGGAGCTTAGGACCTAGGTAGCTGAAGGCATGGCCAACAATGGTGGAGCAATAAAAATCAGGGATGCTCAAAAGGCCAGAATTGCCTCACAGATAACTGCAGATATCTTGAAGGGTTGTGGGGCTGGAGGAGGTTACAGAGATAAAGAGGGGCAAATTTATGGAGGGATTTGAAAACAAGGATGTGAATCAGAAAATCAAGATATTGCTTGACCGGGAACGAATGTAAGTCAGCGAGCACAGGGGGGGATAGGTGAACTAGACTCGGTGTGAGTTAAGACACAGGTAGCTTTAGATGACCTTAAGTTTACGGAGGGTAGAATATGGGAGACCAGGCAGGAATGCATTGGAATAGTCAAGATATAGTCAATAGACAATGACTTTCATGGCCTTAGTATATCCCCAAACACTTTATGGCCAAGGTCTACCACCTAGGATCCTAGGACCCCGCCCTCGACTCCTCCACACACTAACTCTGCTGGCAGTCCCAGTATGGTCTGACATTGCCCAGCTTGCAGGCCTGATGTAAACGAGGCCCGGGCCTTCGGCCACCACTTTGCCATGGATGACTGGATGGAGTGTTCCACAAGTTGGTCACCCAAAGTTTAAAATTGAGCCTTTGACATCAAAAGGGCTGAAATTTATATTCCCACTGAAGTCATTTATTATTTTAACCCCATATAGGGATTAAACCAAATCAAGCATACATCCCTATGAGTCTCCTTTAATTGAGTTCAAACAAGACAGATTCCTACAGACACTTGTTTGGGTCTGAAGAACTGAACTAGTCTTCCCTCAAAGAAAGAAAACTAACAGAGAATATTACTACCCTTTGGATAATTTTAATAATTATAATGAAGTCATAAATATCCCAGATATTATAAGGGTCTGGGAAACTGGGAAACTCTCTTCAATAAGTATCTCCCCACTTAAGGAGACACAGAGATGGGATTCTTGTAGTTGTATAAAGAATACTACATGAGATGATTTATTAACTTTTATATATTCATTAAAGAATTGAACATGCAATACACTTTAAATGGCTAAGTATACTACAATATCAAAGATTACTAAGAGAAGTTGTGAGCTTTTACCAGGTCAAAATGTTTCCAATTGGGTTTACATGGCATCTGTTTTTGTAAGTACCATTCCATTTTGTGATTTATCATCTGTAATTGTCCTTTTATGGTACCTTGTACCATCCTTTTAAGTCAGTCTGTCTATATGACGAATACTATCAACTAATTAAGTTTATAGTTATCAGTACCGACCTCACATTGCATGTCTCGGTGTGTTTCATCTTCTAATTCCATTGTAACAGAGACCTTGGAGTGGATTTTTTAACTTAAAAGGTGTTTCAGGTTCACATTCTATTGTAACAGGGATGTTTATGGATTTTTAACTCTGCATTTAAAAGTGAACGTCAGTGAGTCTTGAAAACTGACCATTTATTCAATCTTTAATTCTAAAAGGTATAATGTATTAATTATATCTAACTTCTACCTAATTAAGCCTATTATACCTATGTTTCATCACACCGCTGCCGAAATCGGCAGGCGAAAACAATGGTGGCCCGCCCATGCGAGCCACATGTCGCAGAGCTACCGCAATCTTCCATGCAGCAGCTCATTTAAATCGCCGGTGCAGACTCCTCCCCTCCCAATGTCGTGGATGGGGTGGGCTGTCCGTCCCCAGCAATGGCGTCAGCTGCCTGTGCAAAGGCGCTGATGCCATTTTTAAAGGACTTCGAGCTCTACCGTTACATTTAAATATCTCAAGAGACATTTAATATAATAAGCTTAAATTCATTTATTCTGCCCCTCTCCCAAACACCTCAATAACAATTTAACAAATTATTTGCCCTCTCCCCACAAGACACTTCCCTTGTCCACCTGACCTTCCCCCCACAGAATACATAAACTTTAAACTATAACCCTTCTCACCATCCCCTACACCAAAGATATTACTTTGACCCTGCTCCCCACCGCTCTCCCCCCACCCCGCACTGAGAAATTTACCTCCTCCCCCCCTCTCCACCAGTGTTCCCCCTCAGTTCCCCAGGTGGGGATCCGAAGGTGCGGGGGTGCTGGCCAGTGGCACGAAGATCACACCGGGATAGAGGGCAGGAACGTAGGTCTCATTAATTCATTGACTTTAATTTAAATATTTAAATGCCGTCCCATCGCCAAGTTGCGGCAAAGCCGCTATGAGGCCTCGCTGCCGCTGACAATATCGGGCCAGGCCTTCCTGGCGTCGGGGTGCATGGCAGCCCCCATTAGGAAGCATTTTCCGGCCCCCCCCTGCCACAACCCCTGACGTTGGAGGGTCTGTAAAATTCAGCCCAAAGTGTCTAACATTGGCCTAAAAACTATTCAGGTGTAAACTGCACCCAAACTGAAAAATCTATCCTCGGAGAACTTTCACCAATGTTTATAGAAATGCATTGTCCAAATGTCTGTGGGGCATGGGTGGGAAGTGGGTACAGGTAAACAATTAGGCAGGACAACCATTGCTAATTTCATTTCCCACATCTTAGCAGCAGGAAGATGGGGCCAACTATAGCATTCTCATATAAAAGCAAAATACTGCGGATGCTGGAAATCTGAAATAAAAACAAGAAATGCTGGAACCACTCAGCAGGTCTGGCAGCATCTGTGGAAAGAGAAGCAGAGTTGATGTTTCGGGTCAGTGACCCTTCATCGGATTCCATCATTCCGACCTGCTGAGTGGTTCCAGCATTTCTTGTTTTTATTATAGCATTCTCATCACTGCTCCAGGCGAGTATGGCTAACTTAGAACAGATCAGGCTTACACGTAGGTGCTTCCTGATCTCCATCATGTACCACCAGACATGCATAAATCCCAGCCAATGGTTTAATCCCTTAGTATTGTGCTGAATATAATTTTAATTTAAAACTATGTAATTGTAAAGATACATAAAATTCAGCATCTTCATGACAGCAATCAGCTAACAAATCACATAAACGGTAAACAAAAACAAGAAATGCTGGATTCACTCAGCAGGTCTGGCAGCATCTGTGGAAAGAGAAGCAGAGTTAACGTTTCGGGTCAGTGACCCTTCTTCGGAACTGACAAATATTAGAAAAGTCACAGATTATAAACAAGTGAGGTGGGGGTTGGGCAAGAGATAACAAAGGAAAAGGTGCAGATTGGACCAGGCCACATAGCTGACCAAAAGGTCATGGAGCAAAGGCAAACAATATGTTAATGGTGTGTTGAAAGACAAAGCATTAGTACAGATTAGGTGTGAATATACTGAATATTGAACATCAGCAAGTGCAAACCTGAAGAAAAACAACCTGAAAAAAACAGTGGGTGAGCAAACTGAACAAACTAAGATGAACTGAAATAAATACAAAAAAAGATTGTAAAAAATGTAAAAAGGAATGCCAAAAAAAAAAAAAAAAGGGAAGAAAAAATAACTAAAAATGAAAGTAAAGTGGGGGGCTGTCATGCTCTGAAATTATTGAACTCAATGTTCAGACCGGCAGGCTGTAATGTGCCTAATCGGTAGATGAGATGCTGTTCCTCGAGCTTGCGTTGATGTTCACTGGAACACTGCAGCAATCCCAGGACAGAGATGTGAGCATGAGAGCAGGGGGGAGTGTTGAAATGGCAAGCAACCGGAAGCTCAGGGTCCTGCTTGCGGACTGAGCGGAGATGTTCCGCAAAGCGGTCACCCAGTCTGCGCTTGGTCTCCCCAATGTAGAGGAGACCACACTGTGAGCAGCGAATACAGTATACTACATTGAAAGAAGTACAAGTAAATCGCTGCTTCACCTGAAAGGAGTGTTTGGGGCCTGGGATAGTGAGGAGAGAGGAGGTAAAGGGGCAGGTATTACACCTCCTGCGATTGCAAGGGAAGGTGCCCTGGGACGGGGACGAGGTGGTGGGGGTAATGGAGGAGTGGACCAGGGTGTCGCGGAGGGAACGATCCCTTCGGAATGCTGACAGGGGAAGGGAGGGGAAGATGCGACTGGTAGTGGCATCACGCTGGAGGTGGCGAAAATGGCGGAGGATGATCCTTTGGATATGGAGGCTGGTGGGATGAAAAGTGAGGACAAGGGGAACCCTGTCACGGTTCTGGGAGGGAGGGGAAGGGGTGAGGGTAGAGGTGCGGGGAATGGGTCGGACACGGTTGAGGGCCCTGTCAACCACAGTGGGGGGAAATCCTCGGTTGAGGAAAAAGGAGGTCATATCAGAAGCACCGTCATGGAAGGTAGCATCATCAGAGCAGATGCGTCGGAGACGGAGAAACTGGGAGAATGGAATGGAGTCCTTACAGGAGGTAGGGTGTGAAGAAGTGTAGTCGAGGTAGCTGTGGGAGTCAGTGGGCTTATAATGGATATTGGTAGACAACCTATCCCCAGAGATGGAGACAGAGAAGTCGAGGAAGGGAAGGGAAGTGTCAGAGATGGACCATGTAAAGGTGAGAGAAGGGTGGAAATTGGAAGCAAAGTTGATAAAGTTTTCTAGTTCAGGGCGGGAGCAGGAAACGGCACCGATACAGTCATCAATGTACCGGAAAAAGAGTTGGGGGAGGGGGCCTGAGTAGGACTGGAACAAAGAATGCTCGACATATCCCACAAAAAGACAGGCATAACTAGGACCCATGCGGGTACCCATAGCGACACCTTTTACTTGAAGGAAATGCATGGAGTTGAAGGAGAAGTTGTTCAATGTGAGAACAAGTTCAGCCAGGCGGAGGAGGGTGTTGGTGGATGGGGACTGGTTGGGCCTCTGTTCCAGGAAGAAGCGGAGAGCCCTCAAACCATCCTGGTGGGGGATGGAGGTGTAGAGCGATTGGACGTCCATAGTGAAGAGGAGGCGGTTGGGACCAGGAAACTGGAAATTGTCAAAATGACGTAGGGCGTCAGAAGAGTCACGGATGTAGGTGGGAAGAGACTGGACCAGCGGAGAAAAGAGAGAGTCTAGATAGGAAGAAATAAGTTCAGTTGGGCAGGAGCAGGCTGACACAATGGGTCTGCCGGGACAGTCCTGTTTGTGGATTTTGGGAAGGAGGTAGAAGCGGGCTGTCCGGGGTTGCGGGACTATGAGGTTGGAAGCTGTAGAGGGAAGATCTCCAGAGGAGATGAGGTCAGTGACAGTCCTTTGGACGGTGGCTTGATGTTCGGTGGTGGGGTCATGGTCCAGAGGGAGGTAGGAAGAGGTGTCTGTGAGTTGGCGTTGAGCTTCTGCAAGGTAGAGGTCGGTACGCCATACAACAACAGCACCACCCTTGTCTGCAGGTTTGATGACCATGTCGGGGTTAGACCTGAGAGAACGGAGTGCCTCAAGTTCAGAGGGGGACAGGTTAGAGTGAGTGAGGGGGGCAGAGAAATTGAGACGACCAATGTCTCGCCGACAGTTTTCAATGAAGAGATCAAGAGCGGGTAAGAGGCCAGGGTGAGGGGTCCAGGTAGAGGGAGAATGCTGGAGGCGGGTGAATGGGTCTGCTGGTCGGGGGGAGGACTCCTGGTCGAAGAAGTGAGCCCGGAGGCGGAGGCGACGGAAGAAGAGCTCAACGTCATGCCGAGCGCGAAATTCATTGAGGTGGGGGCGTAAGGGGATAAAACTGAGACCTTTGCTGAGTACAGAACGCTCAGCATCAGAGAGGGGGAGGTCAGAGGGTATAGTGAATACACGGCAAGGGGTCAGATCAGAAGGGGTGGGGTCAGAGGGAAGTGAAGCGGAAGGAGGATCTGGAGGGGCATTAGTCCCCATCAGCTGCTGGAGCTTGCGTTCCTTAACACCTGAAAGGAAGAAAAAAAGTTTTTTGTTAATGCGTCGGATGAGACGTAAGATGAGATGAAACTGCGGAGTAGAACAAATTTGAGATAAGGTGAGACGGTGCTGCTGGAGAGAGAGGTCCAGTGTGTGCATATGGCGGCGCATAGCACTGAGTGTGGATCTCAGGATGCGGCGAGAGTAGCAGTCCGAGGAACGTTGTATTTCTCGGAGATACCTGTGATCCTGGGTGGTTTCAAAGCATGATGGGTGAAACTGCAGTTGGAATCCACGTGGAATCAGTCGGAGCCGGAGACAGTCACTGAGGAAGGAGATGTGGCTGTGAAAACGGGTTTTGGTAGATACCTTATCAAACACCAGGAGGGAAATAGAAAGCAATGAAGGTGAACAAGGTAAAAGAGACAAACGAAAATCCCGTCGGAGAGAAGAGCAGAACTTCTTCAAGGTAGGCATTCCTGGAAGAGAAGTGGCAGTGAATTAAACACTAAAATAAAAGCAAAATACTGCGGATGCTGGAAATCTGAAACAAAAACAAGAAATGCTGGATTCACTCAGCAGGTCTGGCAGCATCTGTGGAAAGAGAAGCAGAGTTAACGTTTCGGGTCAGTGACCCTTCTTCGGAACTGACAAATATTAGAAAAGTCACAGATTATAAACAAGTGAGGTGGGGGTTGGGCAAGAGATAACAAAGGAAAAGGTGCAGATTGGACCAGGCCACATAGCTGACCAAAAGGTCATGGAGCAAAGGCAAACAATATGTTAATGGTGTGTTGAAAGACAAAGCATTAGTACAGATTAGGTGTGAATATACTGAATATTGAACATCAGCAAGTGCAAACCTGAAGAAAAACAACCTGAAAAAAACAGTGGGTGAGCAAACTGAACAAACTAAGATGAACTGAAATAAATACAAAAAAAGATTGTAAAAAATGTAAAAAGGAATGCCAAAAAAAAAAAAAAAGGGAAGAAAAAATAACTAAAAATGAAAGTAAAGTGGGGGGCTGTCATGCTCTGAAATTATTGAACTCAATGTTCAGACCGGCAGGCTGTAATGTGCCTAATCGGTAGATGAGATGCTGTTCCTCGAGCTTGCGTTGATGTTCACTGGAACACTGCAGCAATCCCAGGACAGAGATGTGAGCATGAGAGCAGGGGGGAGTGTTGAAATGGCAAGCAACCGGAAGCTCAGGGTCCTGCTTGCGGACTGAGCGGAGATGTTCCGCAAAGCGGTCACCCAGTCTGCGCTTGGTCTCCCCAATGTAGAGGAGACCACACTGTGAGCAGCGAATACAGTATACTACATTGAAAGAAGTACAAGTAAATCGCTGCTTCACCTGAAAGGAGTGTTTGGGGCCTGGGATAGTGAGGAGAGAGGAGGTAAAGGGGCAGGTATTACACCTCCTGCGATTGCAAGGGAAGGTGCCCTGGGACGGGGACGAGGTGGTGGGGGTAATGGAGGAGTGGACCAGGGTGTCGCGGAGGGAACGATCCCTTCGGAATGCTGACAGGGGAAGGGAGGGGAAGATGCGACTGGTAGTGGCATCACGCTGGAGGTGGCGAAAATGGCGGAGGATGATCCTTTGGATATGGAGGCTGGTGGGATGAAAAGTGAGGACAAGGGGAACCCTGTCACGGTTCTGGGAGGGAGGGGAAGGGGTGAGGGTAGAGGTGCGGGGAATGGGTCGGACACGGTTGAGGGCCCTGTCAACCACAGTGGGGGGAAATCCTCGGTTGAGGAAAAAGGAGGTCATATCAGAAGCACCGTCATGGAAGGTAGCATCATCAGAGCAGATGCGTCGGAGACGGAGAAACTGGGAGAATGGAATGGAGTCCTTACAGGAGGTAGGGTGTGAAGAAGTGTAGTCGAGGTAGCTGTGGGAGTCAGTGGGCTTATAATGGATATTGGTAGACAACCTATCCCCAGAGATGGAGACAGAGAAGTCGAGGAAGGGAAGGGAAGTGTCAGAGATGGACCATGTAAAGGTGAGAGAAGGGTGGAAATTGGAAGCAAAGTTGATAAAGTTTTCTAGTTCAGGGCGGGAGCAGGAAACGGCACCGATACAGTCATCAATGTACCGGAAAAAGAGTTGGGGGAGGGGGCCTGAGTAGGACTGGAACAAAGAATGCTCGACATATCCCACAAAAAGACAGGCATAACTAGGACCCATGCGGGTACCCATAGCGACACCTTTTACTTGAAGGAAATGCATGGAGTTGAAGGAGAAGTTGTTCAATGTGAGAACAAGTTCAGCCAGGCGGAGGAGGGTGTTGGTGGATGGGGACTGGTTGGGCCTCTGTTCCAGGAAGAAGCGGAGAGCCCTCAAACCATCCTGGTGGGGGATGGAGGTGTAGAGCGATTGGACGTCCATAGTGAAGAGGAGGCGGTTGGGACCAGGAAACTGGAAATTGTCAAAATGACGTAGGGCGTCAGAAGAGTCACGGATGTAGGTGGGAAGAGACTGGACCAGCGGAGAAAAGAGAGAGTCTAGATAGGAAGAAATAAGTTCAGTTGGGCAGGAGCAGGCTGACACAATGGGTCTGCCGGGACAGTCCTGTTTGTGGATTTTGGGAAGGAGGTAGAAGCGGGCTGTCCGGGGTTGCGGGACTATGAGGTTGGAAGCTGTAGAGGGAAGATCTCCAGAGGAGATGAGGTCAGTGACAGTCCTTTGGACGGTGGCTTGACGTCCAATCGCTCTACACCTCCATCCCCCACCAGGATGGTTTGAGGGCTCTCCGCTTCTTCCTGGAACAGAGGCCCAACCAGTCCCCATCCACCAACACCCTCCTCCGCCTGGCTGAACTTGTTCTCACATTGAACAACTTCTCCTTCAACTCCATGCATTTCCTTCAAGTAAAAGGTGTCGCTATGGGTACCCGCATGGGTCCTAGTTATGCCTGTCTTTTTGTGGGATATGTCGAGCATTCTTTGTTCCAGTCCTACTCAGGCCCCCTCCCCCAACTCTTTTTCCGGTACATTGATGACTGTATCGGTGCCGTTTCCTGCTCCCGCCCTGAACTAGAAAACTTTATCAACTTTGCTTCCAATTTCCACCCTTCTCTCACCTTTACATGGTCCATCTCTGACACTTCCCTTCCCTTCCTCGACTTCTCTGTCTCCATCTCTGGGGATAGGTTGTCTACCAATATCCATTATAAGCCCACTGACTCCCACAGCTACCTCGACTACACTTCTTCACACCCTACCTCCTGTAAGGACTCCATTCCATTCTCCCAGTTTCTCCGTCTCCGACGCATCTGCTCTGATGATGCTACCTTCCATGACGGTGCTTCTGATATGACCTCCTTTTTCCTCAACCGAGGATTTCCCCCCACTGTGGTTGACAGGGCCCTCAACCGTGTCCGACCCATTCCCCGCACCTCTACCCTCACCCCTTCCCCTCCCTCCCAGAACCGTGACAGGGTTCCCCTTGTCCTCACTTTTCATCCCACCAGCCTCCATATCCAAAGGATCATCCTCCGCCATTTTCGCCACCTCCAGCGTGATGCCACTACCAGTCGCATCTTCCCCTCCCTTCCCCTGTCAGCATTCCGAAGGGATCGTTCCCTCCGCGACACCCTGGTCCACTCCTCCATTACCCCCACCACCTCGTCCCCGTCCCAGGGCACCTTCCCTTGCAATCGCAGGAGGTGTAATACCTGCCCCTTTACCTCCTCTCTCCTCACTATCCCAGGCCCCAAACACTCCTTTCAGGTGAAGCAGCGATTTACTTGTACTTCTTTCAATGTAGTATACTGTATTCGCTGCTCACAGTGTGGTCTCCTCTACATTGGGGAGACCAAGCGCAGACTGGGTGACCGCTTTGCGGAACATCTCCGCTCAGTCCGCAAGCAGGACCCTGAGCTTCCGGTTGCTTGCCATTTCAACACTCCCCCCTGCTCTCATGCTCACATCTCTGTCCTGGGATTGCTGCAGTGTTCCAGTGAACATCAACGCAAGCTCGAGGAACAGCATCTCATCTACCGATTAGGCACATTACAGCCTGCCGGTCTGAACATTGAGTTCAATAATTTCAGAGCATGACAGCCCCCCACTTTACTTTCATTTTTAGTTATTTTTTCTTCCCTTTTTTTTTTTTTTTTGGCATTCCTTTTTACATTTTTTACAATCTTTTTTTGTATTTATTTCAGTTCATCTTAGTTTGTTCAGTTTGCTCACCCACTGTTTTTTTCAGGTTGTTTTTCTTCAGGTTTGCACTTGCTGATGTTCAATATTCAGTATATTCACACCTAATCTGTACTAATGCTTTGTCTTTCAACACACCATTAACATATTGTTTGCCTTTGCTCCATGACCTTTTGGTCAGCTATGTGGCCTGGTCCAATCTGCACCTTTTCCTTTGTTATCTCTTGCCCAACCCCCACCTCACTTGTTTATAATCTGTGACTTTTCTAATATTTGTCAGTTCCGAAGAAGGGTCACTGACCCGAAACGTTAACTCTGCTTCTCTTTCCACAGATGCTGCCAGACCTGCTGAGTGAATCCAGCATTTCTTGTTTTTGTTTCAGATTTCCAGCATCCGCAGTATTTTGCTTTTATTTTAGTGTTTAATTCACTGCCACTTCTCTTCCAGGAATGCCTACCTTGAAGAAGTTCTGCTCTTCTCTCCGACGGGATTTTCGTTTGTCTCTTTTACCTTGTTCACCTTCATTGCTTTCTATTTCCCTCCTGGTGTTTGATAAGGTATCTACCAAAACCCGTTTTCACAGCCACATCTCCTTCCTCAGTGACTGTCTCCGGCTCCGACTGATTCCACGTGGATTCCAACTGCAGTTTCACCCATCATGCTTTGAAACCACCCAGGATCACAGGTATCTCCGAGAAATACAACGTTCCTCGGACTGCTACTCTCGCCGCATCCTGAGATCCACACTCAGTGCTATGCGCCGCCATATGCACACACTGGACCTCTCTCTCCAGCAGCACCGTCTCACCTTATCTCAAATTTGTTCTACTCCGCAGTTTCATCTCATCTTACGTCTCATCCGACGCATTAACAAAAAACTTTTTTTCTTCCTTTCAGGTGTTAAGGAACGCAAGCTCCAGCAGCTGATGGGGACTAATGCCCCTCCAGATCCTCCTTCCGCTTCACTTCCCTCTGACCCCACCCCTTCTGATCTGACCCCTTGCCGTGTATTCACTATACCCTCTGACCTCCCCCTCTCTGATGCTGAGCGTTCTGTACTCAGCAAAGGTCTCAGTTTTATCCCCTTACGCCCCCACCTCAATGAATTTCGCGCTCGGCATGACGTTGAGCTCTTCTTCCGTCGCCTCCGCCTCCGGGCTCACTTCTTCGACCAGGAGTCCTCCCCCCGACCAGCAGACCCATTCACCCGCCTCCAGCATTCTCCCTCTACCTGGACCCCTCACCCTGGCCTCTTACCCGCTCTTGATCTCTTCATTGAAAACTGTCGGCGAGACATTGGTCGTCTCAATTTCTCTGCCCCCCTCACTCACTCTAACCTGTCCCCCTCTGAACTTGAGGCACTCCGTTCTCTCAGGTCTAACCCCGACATGGTCATCAAACCTGCAGACAAGGGTGGTGCTGTTGTTGTATGGCGTACCGACCTCTACCTTGCAGAAGCTCAACGCCAACTCACAGACACCTCTTCCTACCTCCCTCTGGACCATGACCCCACCACCGAACATCAAGCCACCGTCCAAAGGACTGTCACTGACCTCATCTCCTCTGGAGATCTTCCCTCTACAGCTTCCAACCTCATAGTCCCGCAACCCCGGACAGCCCGCTTCTACCTCCTTCCCAAAATCCACAAACAGGACTGTCCCGGCAGACCCATTGTGTCAGCCTGCTCCTGCCCAACTGAACTTATTTCTTCCTATCTAGACTCTCTCTTTTCTCCGCTGGTCCAGTCTCTTCCCACCTACATCCGTGACTCTTCTGACGCCCTACGTCATTTTGACAATTTCCAGTTTCCTGGTCCCAACCGCCTCCTCTTCACTATGGACGTCCAATCGCTCTACACCTCCATCCCCCACCAGGATGGTTTGAGGGCTCTCCGCTTCTTCCTGGAACAGAGGCCCAACCAGTCCCCATCCACCAACACCCTCCTCCGCCTGGCTGAACTTGTTCTCACATTGAACAACTTCTCCTTCAACTCCATGCATTTCCTTCAAGTAAAAGGTGTCGCTATGGGTACCCGCATGGGTCCTAGTTATGCCTGTCTTTTTGTGGGATATGTCGAGCATTCTTTGTTCCAGTCCTACTCAGGCCCCCTCCCCCAACTCTTTTTCCGGTACATTGATGACTGTATCGGTGCCGTTTCCTGCTCCCGCCCTGAACTAGAAAACTTTATCAACTTTGCTTCCAATTTCCACCCTTCTCTCACCTTTACATGGTCCATCTCTGACACTTCCCTTCCCTTCCTCGACTTCTCTGTCTCCATCTCTGGGGATAGGTTGTCTACCAATATCCATTATAAGCCCACTGACTCCCACAGCTACCTCGACTACACTTCTTCACACCCTACCTCCTGTAAGGACTCCATTCCATTCTCCCAGTTTCTCCGTCTCCGACGCATCTGCTCTGATGATGCTACCTTCCATGACGGTGCTTCTGATATGACCTCCTTTTTCCTCAACCGAGGATTTCCCCCCACTGTGGTTGACAGGGCCCTCAACCGTGTCCGACCCATTCCCCGCACCTCTACCCTCACCCCTTCCCCTCCCTCCCAGAACCGTGACAGGGTTCCCCTTGTCCTCACTTTTCATCCCACCAGCCTCCATATCCAAAGGATCATCCTCCGCCATTTTCGCCACCTCCAGCGTGATGCCACTACCAGTCGCATCTTCCCCTCCCTTCCCCTGTCAGCATTCCGAAGGGATCGTTCCCTCCGCGACACCCTGGTCCACTCCTCCATTACCCCCACCACCTCGTCCCCGTCCCAGGGCACCTTCCCTTGCAATCACAGGAGGTGTAATACCTGCCCCTTTACCTCCTCTCTCCTCACTATCCCAGGCCCCAAACACTCCTTTCAGGTGAAGCAGCGATTTACTTGTACTTCTTTCAATGTAGTATACTGTATTCGCTGCTCACAGTGTGGTCTCCTCTACATTGGGGAGACCAAGCGCAGACTGGGTGACCGCTTTGCGGAACATCTCCGCTCAGTCCGCAAGCAGGACCCTGAGCTTCCGGTTGCTTGCCATTTCAACACTCCCCCCTGCTCTCATGCTCACATCTCTGTCCTGGGATTGCTGCAGTGTTCCAGTGAACATCAACGCAAGCTCGAGGAACAGCATCTCATCTACCGATTAGGCACATTACAGCCTGCCGGTCTGAACATTGAGTTCAATAATTTCAGAGCATGACAGCCCCCCACTTTACTTTCATTTTTAGTTATTTTTTCTTCCCTTTTTTTTTTTTTTTTTGGCATTCCTTTTTACATTTTTTACAATCTTTTTTTGTATTTATTTCAGTTCATCTTAGTTTGTTCAGTTTGCTCACCCACTGTTTTTTTCAGGTTGTTTTTCTTCAGGTTTGCACTTGCTGATGTTCAATATTCAGTATATTCACACCTAATCTGTACTAATGCTTTGTCTTTCAACACACCATTAACATATTGTTTGCCTTTGCTCCATGACCTTTTGGTCAGCTATGTGGCCTGGTCCAATCTGCACCTTTTCCTTTGTTATCTCTTGCCCAACCCCCACCTCACTTGTTTATAATCTGTGACTTTTCTAATATTTGTCAGTTCCGAAGAAGGGTCACTGACCCGAAACGTTAACTCTGCTTCTCTTTCCACAGATGCTGCCAGACCTGCTGAGTGAATCCAGCATTTCTTGTTTTTGTTTCAGATTTCCAGCATCCGCAGTATTTTGCTTTTACATAAACGGTAAACTTGGCTAACAATTAATTTGTTGGATGAAGAGGCTTTTATTGAGATTTAGCCCAATTACACCCAATAATCACACAAAATTAATTTGGGAATAGTGAGTCTTTTAACTGACAGGTGACAAAGCCATGAGCAGTGTATGGACAACCTAATGAGTGGAGTATCTGTCACAACATACTGCTGCCTACAATGAATTCAATGAATTACATGCATTATATAGTGTATCAAAGGATAAAATTGTTTTATTAATAAATATTATTGTCGGTGATATAGCAGAAAAATCAGTGGAAGTGCTTTGTAATCATTTGTCATGATGACATTATAGGGAAAGATTTTGTTTTTTATGTGTTAGTGGCTGTTGGCCATCACTGACTTGGAGGGCACATTTATCCTTGTTAGAACTTCCATGGTTCCCCAATTAAATATTCAAAGCAAGCTTCCACATACATGGAGGTCACTGAAAGATTACACAAATGGAACCACATAGATTTGTGTTATTTGGTTTGGGAAATTTAAAAAAAACCCTTGTTGCTAATGTGATCAGTACTGAGAGAAGCAGAATGCTTCTTCTTAGAAAGTTAAAAGGAGGCCATTCAGTCCATCATGCCAGTGCTGTTACTAGCTTTTCAACTGCAGATATTTAATTGCATTTCCTTGCTGTTTTCCCATATCCTTTAATAACTCTTCATTTAAATACCATCCAATTCCCTTTTAAATAATGTTACACTGGGCTGGATTTTACAGGCTCCCAACGTCGGGGGTTGTGACAGGGAGGCCCGGAAAATGTCTCCGGGAGAGGCCCGACATGAGCCTCGATGCCTGGAAGGCCTGGCCTGATAGTGCCGGCGGCAGAGAGGCCTTGTGGCGGCCACCCTGCTGCTCGGCAGCGGGAGGCCAATGTAAATCTTTAAATTTATTAAAATAAATGAATTAAATACTTACCCACTCCCACCGTGCGTCCCGCTCCAATATTGTAGCCGGTGGCCGGCACTCCCGTGCCTTCGGATCTCGGTTCGGAAATCCGATGAGGGACACTGGTCAGGAGGGGGGAGCAGGTAAGTAATTCAGTGCAGGAGGGTGAGAGCGGGGTCAAACGAATATGATTGGTCGAGGGGATGATGGGAAGGGTTAAAGATAAAAGTTTGTGACTTTTTTTGGGGGGGAAGGTCAGGTACACAAGGTAAGTATTTTGGTGGGGAGAGGGCATGGAATGAAGTGTATGTTAATTGGGGGTGGGTGGGAGAGGGGCTGGAAACATTTATTTAATTTTTAAAATTTAATTCATAATACCTTTATCGTTAAATATGTAAATGAAATGGAAGGACTTGAAGCCCTTTAAAAATGGCGCTGGAGCCTGCTCAATGACATCCAATGCCGTTGCTTGCCATGGAACACCTGCCCCCTCCATGTCATCGGGGGTGGGGGGGTGGGGGTCCACTCTGGCCATGTAAATGAGCCGCCGCATTTAATATTGTGGCGGCTCTGCAGAGTAAAGCCCACATGTGCGGGCCGCCATTTTTTACGGCGACATAAATTTCAACTCACTCGCTCCTTTGATAGCCACTTGTGATAAAATGTTCCTTGTTTTAATAAAGCTATGAATAATAACTCTTCGAATTTTCCCCTTCCTTCTTCTCGTGATAACCATGAGACTGACATCTTTCAACCAATTTGCCAACAGGTGGAAAGAATCTTTGACAATTTGGGCTTATGAAAACTTTTCATAATTCTGTAAATTTTAGATTGCACCTTTAACTTTCCCTATTCCAGTGAAGAAAGCCCCAATTTTTTGAGACTTTCTTCATAACTATAGCTCAGCATATTGACCACACAATACTGACAAAATGGTGATAGTGTCCATGTCAGGATCATGTGTGACTTGTAGGAACATTTCAGGTGATGGGGCTGCTCTTGTCCTCCCAGTAGTAGAGATTTTGGGAGTAGGAGGTGCTGTTGAATTGATTTTGTGAGTTTCTGCAATGCAGCCTGTAGATACTACTTACTTCAGCCATAGTGACGGAGAGGGTAAATGTTGAGTCCAGTGACAGGTGTGGTGATAAAACTGTTCTGTCTTGGATGATGTTGAACTTATTAAAAGTGGTGGCTGCAACCATCAAGGTGAATAGTGAGCTTTTCATGATTTCTGCATGCAGCCAACACGAACCTCGCTGTTCATGGGCTGCGCATATAAGCAAGGGGCCTAATATCATTAGTAACTTGCTCTACTTAAATGTAGCCTGCACCTTTTAAAGGGAAGGTGCAATGTGGCTGAAGCAGGTGCTGGAAGTTGTTTTACAAGTGAATCTGACCTAGGAAAGGGTGAAGAATGGCTTACCATGGGAGAGAGTGGTTTTTGGATGTTACACCAGAGGTCTTAGTGGAGAAGGTGGTTGCTGAAGCTTCAAGAATCAATGCAGAATTCAGGCACTCTGACCCCTGTCAAGGTCCCTTTAAACTAGAAATTCTTGCATTGACAGTTGCAGGTCATTATCACTCTGTGATTGATCGGGAAACTTCAATGCTCACTCCAGCAACAATTGGGTTCCCGACCTGCTGCCGACCACCCCTCACCCCAACTGCAAGTGGGTTAGTTTTATTAAAATTCTGCCCATTGTGTCCAAAGCCAGTGACCTTATGACTGGTAATACAGTTATTAAAAAACAATGACTGTTAGATCATTTCTTAAATGTTTAATAACTTAGTTTTCACATGAATCGATTGGTAAAATATCTAGCAAAATGTATAAAGTTTGTGTCTATTGTTGGCCAATCCTAACCTGTAATGTTCACATATTCTGGAGTATTTTCAGCATGTTATTGACATTATTTAAAATGTTGCCTTTTAATGAATTCATACTGTATTTTTCTTCATTTTTTCCATTTGCATTTGGATCTCTAGTGGACCTCCTATTGCTTTATAAATGCTGTGTGGAAATTGTGCTGTTAGGCTTTCACTGGTTCCCAGTTGGGACGTTAACCCAATTCTTTATGAATTAATATTCCACTAATCAAAGCTGCTTGAATGTGAGTTGTTTCTTGTGTACACTATTGTTAATGTTAGTTTTAGCTTGCAAAGGATGCCTAATGTGGATTAGTTGTATTTTGTTTGGTATTCTAACAGGGTGAGTCTTGAGACTAACGCAGAGATTTTACCTAAGTTTGCTTGCCAGTTGTATTTGGATCAAAAAGTTATTATCCAATGGCTGTATTCTCTGCCACATGACTCAGACCTGGACAGCAAAATGTGTGCTGCCATGAATTGTGTACACTGAGCTTTGAACTTGCATTCCCAAGATACTTTTCCATTATACAGAACACTGTGCTGGGGCAGTGAAATCATTTAATTCACTCCATAATGTCTAAATATATATCATGATGTTTTCTGAGTATTTTATTTTGTGGTTATCATGTTTTGCATCAAAGCAATTTTGCATTTAAGAGTTGCATGAGATTTAAAGGAGAACAAATAACTTTAAAATGTCCTTATTACAGCACATGGAACTATCAACCTACAAATAGAAAGCTTGGAAGCCGGTGCACAAAGAATATACTGTAAACAAAAAGCATAGGAAGCTTTTGGAAAACTATAGCTTCAGTAGCATTGCTAGTGATTCCTTCAGTCTGTCAGCCTTGTAGCAAGAAGGCCCACGCTGGTGAGAAGTTTCAATGCTTCTTAGTTAAGGTCATGCAGAACAGGGGAAAACTGCCTGGCTTCAGAATACAGTGAACCAAATTGTGTTTGCTCAAAATATGGTCTGAAATTTCTACTTTCCAAAATGCATACGCTGAGATGTGAAAAAACCTCAGGACATGATGGAATATTCTGAAGTAGAAGCAAGAATATGAAGCTGTAATAAAATGGGCAGTAATGCAAACTGTTGATGGGAGGGCATGCAAAAGCACATCCAAAGTTATTCGAAATGAAAATCACATTATCTCCTCTATCTGTATTGCAACTGTAATTCACTACTGGACAATATGGGGGAGAAATGTGCTGGACTTTTGGTCATTGTACAAAACAGGCTGCTGATTCGCAGTCACCCATTTTGTGTGACCATGACCATATTTATAAAGACCAAAATTGTTTTGGCCTTTTTTATGGCTATACCAAGTCATAGAGTTATACAGCACAGAAACAGGCCCTTTGGCCCAACACGTCTGCGCCGACCATCAAGCACCCATCCAATCTAATCCCATTTTCCCGCACTTGGCTCGTAGCCTTGTATGCTATGACATTTCAAGTGCTCATCTAAATACTTTTTAAATGACAGGGAATTATATAATTGCATTGCTAGATCTCTCTGTTCATCCAAACCGTTCAGTGTCTTTCCATTGCTTGTTTTGAAACTTAAATGGTGGTTCACCCATTTCTTGTTTTATTTCCCAAGATGTCTTACCTCAAACTTATTCACATTAATTTGCAGTGGGGGAGAAATTTGTGTAAACTACATTGATTCCCTGGGTACAGGCAATGCTATGGGCAGCTATTTAGGTGGCCCACATGGTGTTCTTCAATGATATCACAAATTTCTCCCCCCTCAAATGTCCTTTCCACTAACCTGTCTATGTCCTCCTAACATATTTTACAGTCTTCTCCAATGTTTGCCAAAGCTCCTACTTTTATATCGTCAGAAAATTTTGAGATTCTGTTCTCTAAACCCATGTTCAAATTATTTATATACCAATAACAAAGGCTGATCTAGCACTCACCCCCGGATACAACACTTCACTATATTTCCTTCATCTATTCAGTGGCCACTACAAAAATTCGATTAAGGTTTTCTTCATGATCAGTAAAGTTGTCATCCAGCACCAGCACAGTCTGTTCCTGGTCCTTATTGTGGAAGTTGTGGCAAATTAGAAATATAATAAAAGTGCGGTTCAAAAATGTAAAATGGTTGTCCACTTTACAACTCACCCCTCCCCCCCCCCAGTTTTACTTTTCATTATCAGCAATTCGGTAAATTTGAGCAGGGTGTAAAGGGGCCAATCTGATCCTGTCTGTTTCCCAACGGGTGGCTTAATTTAAAATCACCACCATTGTTATTCTCTTATGCTTTCTCTCTCTCTCTCTTGTTGCAATGAATATATAAAAGCAAAATCAACGTTTTACACAATATTTTCTTGCTTTTTCAAAATTCTGCATTGGTAATAAAACTTTACAGGAAAAAATGTATTTTGAAAGATAAGTTATGAAAAAGCTTCTTAGATCAAGAGATTAGATTAGGGATACAGCACTGAAACAGGCCCTTCGGCCCACCGAGTCTGTGCCGAACATCAACCACCCATTTATACTAATCCTACACTAATCCCATATTCCTACCAAACATCCCCACCTGTCCCTATATTTCCCTACCACCTACCTATACTAGTGACAATTTATAATGGCCAATTTACCTATCAACCTGCAAGTCTTTTGGCTTGTGGGAGGAAACCGGAGCACCCGGAGAAAACCCACGCAGACACAGGGAGAACTTGCAAACTCCACACAGGCAGTACCCAGAATCGAACCCGGGTCCCTGGAGCTGTGAGGCTGCGGTGCTAAACACTGCGCCACTGTGCCACCCTATGATCTGCTATGAGCTGATGGAACATAAAAGTGTGGCAAGAAGAATGAGCTTTATCCAGAAAATAAGCAGTATTCTGTTCCAGGAATACTTTGTGACCCTTAGACAGAATTTCTATTAGGTCATAATTTGAAATACTTTTAGGCATTGTACAGCCATTCTTTAGTAATGACCGCAATTGTTGACAACGCGATCGGTAGGTGGCGCTGTTTTGGCACATGCGCAGATGCAGCATGTGCCACGAAAACGTCATAGCCAGCGACTGTTGCAGCTGCCAGGACCAAAGATGGCGCTATTCAAAAAATCACAGAGATGAAACCTAACAAACACGTGGCAGAATACAATGGCCGGAGTGAGAGAGTGGAGCGGGCCGGGGAGATCAGCGCGGGGGCCGGGGAGATCAGCGCGGGGGCCGGGAAAGGCAGCGCGGGGGCCGGGGAGATCAGCGCGGGGGCCGGGGAGATCAGCGCGGGGGCCGGGAAAGGCAGCACGGGGGCCGTGGAGAGCAGCGCGGGGGCCGGGGAGATCAGCGCGGGGGCCGGGAAAGGCAGCACGGGGGCCGGGAAAGGCAGCACGGGGGCCGTGGAGAGCAGCGCGGGGGCCGGGGAGATCAGCGCGGGGGCCGGGGAGAGCAGCGCGGGGAGACCAGCGGTAGCGGTGCCGGGGAGGGGGGGGGGAGAAAGAGGGAGAGGGAGGGGGGGAGAAAGAGGGAGAGGGAGGGGGGGAGAAAGAGGGAGGGGGGGAGGGAGAGGGAGGGGGGGAGAAAGAGGCAGAGGGAGGGGGGAGAAAGGGGGAGAGGGAGGGGGGGTGAAAGAGGGAGAGGGAGGGGTAAGGAAGGGGGAGGGGGAGAGCTGGGGGGAGAGGGAGGAAGGGGAGAGAGTGGGGGGGGAGCAGCGGAACGGAAGAGGAGTGCAGCAAAAGACTTACTGGCCAGTCCCTGGACCCGGTGACACAAAGGTCTTCGCACGCTCGCTCCCCGCGGCTCTCTACGGCCTCTCGCTTCCGGCCCTCTCCATTCAGCCGTTCCCTCCAGCTGCGGATGCGCAATCCAGTTGCTTTCTCCCCTACCCAGTTGCTTTCTCTAAATCTCCTCAGTACTTCAGGCATTGCAACTGTTTGGTCCCTGCATTTTGCATGTTCCCTCTCCCCACCCCTCCCCGCACTCCCCACCCCTCCCCCTCTTCAAACACCCCTCCCTATGCCCCCCCCCCCCCCCACCATAGTTGAATATCTGAAGTGCAGTTGCAAAGTCGGGGAAATAGCATGCAAAACAAAACCTCAACAATTCTGGGTTTAATTATTGAAAAGTTTTATTAAGTTCATTAAGTATCTGAGGAACTGCTGTGCATGGATACATGAGTGTTGTGTCCAGCATTCCCGTTAGACAGACAGGCCGATTCTCTGCTATGCACAGCTGAAGAGATTGTTCCTGGAGAGCCTTGTGGTGAATAAAAGCTTGGCTCTCTATTCCACTACTGTATTGTCCATGTGAAGAAGGCAAAGTCACAAGAGTCTGAGCTCAATCTATTCTTGGTGAATGTTCCCCAAGTGCATCCCAATGTTCATTCCCAATTCATCCATAAATGCAATGTTCCTTTTCACATCGTGATGAGCTCCGCAGCATGATCCAGTTGCCTTCGTTGCTTGAATGCTGACCGTAAGTCTCGAGGATTGTTTTCTCGACGGCATGTTTTACATGAAAACAAGAAAAGCAAATCAGAGTCAGAGCTTGCCTCCCTCCATCCACTGAAATTACTGTTGCGCACACCTTTTTAAGTTCTGCAGTGAAGGCACCAATTGATAACGTCGCCAATGAAGCACTTATTACCCACCTCAGATGCAGGAATCATCACATCCTTGCGTCCTCTCCCGCACTGCCTCCTTTGCTTGAATGCCGTCCTTAAGTGTCAAGGATTGTTTTCTCAAGGGCACGTTTTACATGAAAGAAAATAAGGAAAGAACATCAGTGTCAGAGCTTCCCTCCCTCCAATGAAATTACTGTTGAGCATGCTTTGTGTTCTGCGGTTAAGGCATGTACTGATAACACCGCCAATGAATCACTTAGTACCCACCTCAGCTGCAGGAGGCAGGATGATGTTACTGCCCCTATCTCGTGATGGTTCAATGCTGCTCTCAGGGAAAACATGAATGATGTGAGGGTGCTGGAAAAGAAGCACATTTCTTTTGGGCTACGAACATAAAGCTGGCCATTTAGCCCAGCAGTTCCCTGCCAGTGGTTATGTTACTCGTGCGTCTTTCCATCCATTCCCATTTAATCCTGCCTACTACTATCACCAGTTGTGTTCACAGCAAGAGCATTCACATTTCTGCTACCACTGGACACGGCATGCTTGTTTCTTTTAGTGCTCAGTCTCTTCTTGCTGAATGTTCCCCAAGTGCTTGACCCCTTTGGACGCCCTCTCTGCTTGACAGGCAGCAACTGGCAATTGCGGAGTCTCACAAGGCTCTGCATGGTTGTTTCAACGTCGGATGGGGTAACAGGTGGCTGTGTGTCCATGAGCACTGCCCTGATGGGTGTAGGAGCAGGTAACTGTGTGTCCATGTGCACTGCCCTGATGGGTGTAGGAGCAGGTGACTGTGTGTCCATGTGCACTGCCCTGATGGGTGTAGGAGCAGGTAACTGTGTGTCCATGTGCACTGCCCTGATGGGTGTAGGAGCAGGTGACTGTGTGTCCATGTGCACTGCCCTGATGGGTGTAGGAGCAGGTAACTGTGTGTCCATGTGCACTGCCCTGATGGGTGTAGGAGCAGGTGACTGTGTAACTGAGCAGCAAGGAGAGGGTACCGCAGGTAGGGGAAGTGGAGATTTGAACAGGTAGGCATATGTATGGTCCATCAGATCATTAGGCCAGGGGGTGAGACGCTCAGGATCCAGGGTTTGTGACACGTGACTGATGTCCAGCGCGCGGCCACCTCCATCCGAAGGTGCTTCCGGGCAATTGTTGGGCATAGTAAATGGCTCCATCTCATCAGCCAGTCCTTGCTGCCAGCGGAGAGTCTGTTGCCGCAGCCAGTCCAGTCTCCTCATGAATGCTGCCGTTCCACTCTGCAGAACGGCCTGTTGCAGCTGGTACAATTGATCTGAAAGCAAGCGGTATTTTTCATTGTGGCTGAGGGGCCTTGGCTGTTCCTCTGTAATCACAATGGCAGCAGCCATGCCTGTCGTCGTTGGTGTCTAAGATGCACGCCAGCGACAATTGGGGGTGAGCCTGTCCAAAGGCAGACCCAGATGCCTCTGCACAACAACAGCACGTTTGCAGGGCAACAAAGTCTGAATGGAGAAGATGCAGCTGCAGGTAGCCTGGCCATCATGTATCTGCAGTGTGTACTGTTTGGCGCCAGAAATCACAGTCACTGTGCCTTCATCCTGCTACCTGCAATGGCCCAGACAATGGAAATGTTTTCAGAGCAACTCACAACAAGGGCTGGAGAACATGCGGTGGCCCAGACAATGGAAATGTTTTCAGAGCAACTCACAACAGGGACTGGAGAACATGCGGTGGCCCAGACAATGGAAATGTTTTCAGAACAACTCACAACAGGGACTGGAGAACATGCGGTGGCCCAGACAATGGAAATGTTTTCAGAGCAACTTACAAAGGCAGAGCAACTTACCTTGGAACAATCTCCTGTGTCAAATAAAAATGAAGCAAGTCTCCAAAACGAATAAATAATTCAGATAAGATGCCCGACGAAACCTCCGCTCCTTCCACTTTCAAAAAGTCGCGCCGAAGCTTTGACGCATGCGCAGAGGCCAAACTGGCGCGTCAGGAGGAAGACGAAATAACGCGATGACGTCATCTGCGCATGCGCACAACCTTACCGGCAGGTTGGTCCGCAGCGCATGCACAGAGATGAATAGACTGTGTGCGCATGCGCGTACCGCGTCCTTTGCGCATGCGCAAATCAGTCCTGGAGAGTCGGACCGCAGCGCATGCGCAAGGGGCATGACACCGTCTGCGCATGTGCGCAACGCGGCGCATCCTGATGACGTTATCCGATGAAGTAGCGTTGTCATGAATTACTTTGTTTAGTAATACAGTGTCAGAAATGAGACATTTTTTACATTTATATTGCATTCAAAATAGATTTTAAAATAATTTGAATTTCCAATAGCTTGAAAATGTCAAACTGAATGTTTCAAACTAACAGTTTCAGAGTTTAAATTTAATATCAGGTGAGTGATAAAATGCCAGTGAATTTTTCATGTCCATTAGCCAGTTCTCTATCAGTCCAGCTGCTCTAGGGAGATTTGTGACAGAAGCCTTATTTTCCATTCCCAGCCGCCTAGTGAAGTGACATAGATTGGGCAGCCAGCAGCAGAAAATGGACTGGATATTAAGAGCCCAATGCCGATCTCAGCAGTGAGATCAAAAAAGAGCCACACGCCAAAGAGCCGCCCCGATCTTAAGCGAAGCGACTCATTTAAATAGCCGGGGCGGCCCGCAACCTTCCCCCAATCATGTGGAGGGGGCAGCCTCTCCGTCCCCGGAAATGCGGAAATGGCGTTAGCTTCCTGTGCGCATTTTTAAAGGTCAGCCAGCCTTGCCTGCAAATTTAGATTTTTAAAGAAAGATCCCCAAAATTAAATAAATAATTTTCCGATGTTTCTAACTCACCCCCCAAATAACAATTACCATAACAATTTGCCCTTCACCACCCCCCCTCCCCCCCAAACTGCACAAAGTTTAAGGTTCAACCCTTCCTACCATCTCCTACACCAACTGGGCTGAGTTTTATTCAGGTACCACGCTGTGCGGCAGCGCCCATTCAACTCAGCGGGGTGCCCGCATTAAGTGGCCGCCACAGAGCCCCCATGATGTTACGCGCAGGGGCTCATTAGAATCACAGCGCCAAGCCGCCCCCCCCCCACCCCATATTACGTGGGGAGAGGCGGGACATTCGGCACAGAGAATTTTTGACAGCTGTGCAGCAGGGGCTGGGGCCCTATTTTAAGCGGTCCAGCACCTGCTTCCTGACAGCTGTCAAAGAAATACTTACCTGACTGCTGAAGAGTGGGGCTGCTGTCAATCTGGCAGCAAATTTATTTATTTATTTAGAGATACAGCACTGAAACAGGCCCCTCGGCCCACCGAGTCTGTGCCAACCAACAACCACCCATTTATACTAACCCTACAGTAATCCCATATTCCCTACTACCTACCTACACTCGGGGCAATTTACAATGGCCAATTTACCTATCACCTGCAAGTCTTTGGCTGTGGGAGGAAACCAGAGCACCCGGTGAAAACCCACACGGTCACAGGGAGAACTTGCAAACTCCGTACAGGCAGTACCCAGAATTGAACCCGGGTCCCTGGAGCTGTGAGGCTGCGGTGCTAACCATTGCGCCACTGTGCCACCCAGCAGAAAGTGCTGCAGAAATCCAGCAGGTCAGGCAGCATCTTTGGAGAGAGAAGCAGAGTTAAGCAGAGTCACAGACCTGAAAGTTAACACTGCTTCTCTCTCCACAGATGCTGCCTGACCTGCTGAGTGACCCCAGCACTTTCCACTTTGCTGCCACATACTTACCCTGCTGTGTCCCAGTGTCCTGTGAAGTTGTGATCCTCTTCTTCCACTCAAATGTAACATTCCTTCTTGTAGGCATGCCGCACCTGGGTGAATAATCTTAAATTTGCACATTCCAGGATATGAGACTTCAATAGACCATAAAAGGTATTACAGAGGTTTTCGGAGAACACATTGACACAAATGGGAATGCATGGGTGTCACAGCAATGTAAATGCGTCTGTCACTGAATGTTCCTCACCAACATGTGTGTCCTTTTCTCTGTGTGAATAATGTGTACAAATGATAAAACTATTAAATTGTGGAAGATCAGTGAAAGGGACAAACGAGCAGAAAGCTATAATTTGAAGGAAGAGGATGGAAGATTTAGGGATCCTATAAAAATAACCACACTACGGGTGCCAGTATTGAAACCTATGGATTTGATGGTAGAAGCAAGCCCCCGAAGAATATTTGCAAATGCACACACACCAGCATGTAGTGCCAATGTCACATCCCTTTGCACCTTCAGGAGAGCCAACGTATGCAATAACATCATTGCCATGCCACCAATACTCATGAGCGTCTCCACGGATGCAGTGACATGGACATTGGCTCAGTTAGCTGCTGCCTGTAATGGTTTACACAGGGATGCTGCAGATGTGGACTGGTGCACAGCAGGCGAGCGAGGGTGATATGTGGCTTGCAGAGCTCATGTCAGTTCCTATGGAGCAGGCAGCCTTTGTCTGATAAGCCACTTCTGTACATCCCTAGCTCACTGCTAGCCCTGCGTGCAGAGCCTGGGTGCCATCTGCCCTTCCATGCGTCTTTCATGTTGTAGGTCCTCAGCGTCCTCATAGTTCGAGGAGGAATCCAGTTGACGTCCCTCCTCATCATGCTAGGCCTGGCCCTGATTGGGTGCATAGTTGTGCAGAGCAGCAAAGAAAGGAGCTGGCCTTTTTGGCCCATAGTACAGGGCATCACCCTATCCATACAGGCATTGGAGGTGCTCTTTCAGCATGCCAATCTCCTGCTCAATGGTGGCTCATGTAGCTCAGTGACTGGTGTTGTATCTCTCCTCTGCAGCAGTAGTGGAGTCTCTCACTGGTGTCGGGAGCCATGTCTACAAAGGATAGCCCTTATCTCCAAGAAGCCACCCTTCCATCTAAGCCAGTTCAGTGAACAGTGGTGACAGCCTGGACTGGCACAGGTCCCAGGTGTCATGGCAGCTGCCTGAGAAGCGGTCACACATTCGCTGCAAGCATCAGCGGTGATCTCATACCAGCTTCACCAAGATCGAGAGGGCTCCTTTAATGGTGATGTCTGCAGGTGGTAGCCTGGTGGGAGGCCTGCTGTCCACATGAGTGCAGTCTATGAACATTACAACCTGTGGTTCTCTGGCTATGGTGCCAGAACCAATGGCCCTCTGGACCTGGCTGTGAGAGCCTGTCCTGAAGCAAAGATACTCACTGGCCCTCCCTGATGCAGCGATACACTGCTGACTGTGTGACCCCACAGAGGTCTCTGATGGACCCCTAAAAGGCTGCAGGTATGTCAGGCCTGAGAACTGCTGCCACTATGAGGAACAAAGGCATGGGATGTCCACCAGAGCCCATAGGCTGCAGGTCATCCTTGAGCAGGGCACAGAGACGTGTCACCACCCTCTCTACATGCACAATCACCTCTGACACTGGTGCTCTGACATCCGATGGCATGTCATGTGGGGCCTGTAGATGTATGGCAGTTGTAATGGCAAGCTCCCCTTGGGGGCTGCTGCTCACGACATGGGGCCTGTATGTGGATTGCACCTGTCTGTTGATATTGCCTCTGGTGCATATGGATCCTCACGTACAGAGGATCACACAATGTAGGATGAGCCATACCTATTTCCATGTGATAAATAAAGTTGAACCCTGCACTTATTCAAAGGTTCCTAACAGGGCAGGGATTGGTGTTGACGGGTACATCAGTTGCTTTCCTGGATCAACTATGTGGCGTGCCATGGCATTGTCCATCTTGGCCAACACTCAGTGGCACAGTATGACCACATCAAGATCCTACCAGCTGAATTGAATGCCCCCACCATCCATAAAACATTAATGCTCCTGCCCTTTCTGGCACCCTCCCCACACACAGGGTGCCTAGTGTGCCATTGCTCCCTCACAAACACAAAGTGTACGCTGTTAACGGAGGGATGGTACACGGTACCTCCCTTCGTGCCAGCACAGCTTTCCCTCCAGTAATCCCATACTCCCTCCCTTTAAGAATGCAGAGTGAGACCCCTGTGTATTCTGCCCCCTACTCCCTTCCAGAATGCAGAGTTAGACCCCTGCATATCCCCCCACTCCATTCCTGAATGCAGAGTTAGACCCCTGCATATCCCTCCACTCCATTCCAGAATGCAGAGTTAGACCCCTGCATATCCCCCCACTCCATTTCAGAATGCAGAGTTAGACCCCTGCATATCCCCCCACTCCATTCCTGAATGCAGAGTTAGACCCCTGCATATCCCCCCACTCCATTCCTGAATGCAGAGTTAGACCCCTGCATATCCCCCCACTCCATTCCAGAATGCAGAGTTAGACCCCTGCATATCCCCCCACTCCATTCCAGAATGCAGAGTTAGACCCCTGAATATTCCCCCACTCCATTCCTGAATGCAGAGTTAGACCCCTGCATATCCCCCCACTCCATTCCAGAATGCAGAGTTAGACCCCTGAATATTCCCTCACTCCATTCCTGAATGCAGAGTTAGACCCCTTAATATTCCCCCACTCCATTCCAGAATGCAGAGTTAGACCCCTGCATATCCCTCCACTCCATTCCTGAATGCAGAGTTAGACCCCTGCATATCCCCCCACTCCATTCCAGAATGCAGAGTTAGACCCCTGAATATTCCCCCACTCCATTCCTGAATGCAGAGTTAGACCCCTGCATATCCCCCCACTCCATTCCAGAATGCAGAGTTAGACCCCTGAATATTCCCTCACTCCATTCCAGAATGCAGAGTTAGACCCCTGCATATTCCCCCACTCCATTCCAGAATGCAGAGTTAGACCCCTGCATATCCCCCCACTCCATTCCAGAATGCAGAGTTAGACCCCCCTCGCTCCTCAACTTCTGCCTCTGAAGACCCGTCGGCTTTTCAAATCGTGAACGGGACGGCAGGTACGGCCACCTGTTCAGCGAAAAATCTGGAAGTGTCAGTGTCTGGAGAGGCGGCAGGTTGCATAATCAGCAAAGCTAAGTACTCTTTACCATATGCTAATTGTGGTGCTGCCGCCGTGCAGCGGGGAGCCGCACCAAGGTCCCGCTGCCGCCGGGATATGCGGTGTGTCCTTCATGGGTCATGGCGGGCCTCTCCCTGCAGCATTTTACAGGCCACCCCGCTGCAACCCGTGGTGTCGAGGGGTATTTGACCCCGTTGCCCCATGCCCCCGCACTGACAAACTTACCTTCTCTACCTCCCCTCCAGTGTGATGCCACATTTCCCCAGATGGGGAACTGAAGGCGCGGGAGTGCCAATCGCCGTGCCAAAAATTGCAGCGGGCCCTCAAGATTGGAGGTAAGTGTATTTAAATTTATTAATTTTATTGATTTGCATATTTAAATTGTGGTCCCATTGCCCAGCAGCTGGGGTGATGGGGGGCGGGGGGGAGGGAGTGGGCGCCATGGAGCCTTGCTGCCATCGGGAGGAATGTCCTTTGGAATTAATATGCAGATAAAACTCAGAAAAAGCTGAGGTAATCATCATTGGTTTCGGCCTTCAGCCATACAAAGGTCTCTGATGGGCCCCTAAAAGGCTGTAGATACGTCAGGCCTGAGAACCACTGCCATTATGAGGAACAAAGGCATGGGATGTCCACCGGAGCCCATGGGCTGCAGGTAATCAATGAGCAGCGCACAGAGACGTGCCACCACCCTCTCTACATGCGCAATCGCCTCTGACACTGCTGCTCTGACATCCGATGGCATGTCATGTGGGGCCTGTAGATGCATGGCAACTGTAATGGCAAGCTCCCATTGGGGGCTGCTGCTCACGACCGGGGGCCCTTAAAAGCAAACACTTACCTTTCAGGAGGTGGGAGGAGGTTGCTGGCAGATCCTTCACACATGCTGTAATCTGAGAGGTCTGGATGTTATTATTAAGGCCCATCTTCACTGGGTGCTGCAACACATGGCCTCCGCCAGGTAGAAACACAACAAAACCAAACAGAGCTTTCTGACATCCTTCCAGAGTCACTTACATATGAGATAACAGAACAGGTGGAAACTCTCCACCCAAGCCCAGGGGATACTCCTGAATTATGTTTGAAGAGAACGGGTTGGCAACCCAGTGTAACAGAGGGAGATTGGCCCCAAATTTGTTATTTACAACAAAACCCACTCAAACGGATTGGATGTTTACAAAAACTCAATTTATGCTCAAATACACATTAATCTAGAAATTACTACTGGTGATCTAAGTTGGCAGACATGTTTTGTATGACATTCCGCTGTCCAATATTTTAAAACAGATTTTAATGTGTTTACTTTGAATGAGTTTTTCCCCTCTGCTAAAGTAATGGATACAGCCTGCAGTTTCCCGGTAATAAAGAAATGTGGCTGGCAGACCAACTTTGTATGGTCCTGCTGCCAATTTCTTGAGGTGTTTGCAGCAATCACTGCACCCATATTGTGTCGAAATTCGGGCACAATCCAATTTCAAGCCATTAAATGTTCATCTGCTGATATCACAACCATTAATTTCTGGAAATTGAATAGCACAAACTGGGCATAAGGAACATTCCACGTATGAGAACTGATATAACTGAGGTACACCAGATATTAGGTCTCAGGACTTATTTACATGAGTCCAGTGAGCTGCAGACAGCCTGATGGGCATTCCCAGGCTGGTAGCAGTGTGAAGCAGGTCAGGAGCAATGATTGGTGAGTAGCTGGAGAGTCTTTTTTTAAGTAGTAAGTTTAATAGTCTAATGAAGAGAGGTATTCGGGCAACTCAGACCTGTGAGGCTGAATTTTACCTTGGGCGGACGGGAAATCGCCACCGACGTGAAAATTGGTGGCGAACCCGCTTCCACCTAGCCGGGGGATCCATCCCATATTTTACAGATCCCCAGGCTTTAATTGTCCTGAGGCGGGACTTCCACCCACTTGTGGGAGGAGGCTCCACCTCAGTGAGCTGCCAGCCAATCAGCGGGCCGGCAGCTCTTAGTCTTAGCAGCGCCACCGGGAGCGGTGGCCACTGCTGGGACTGCAGCCCAGCCGACTCCATGGACCCTGGAGAGTGAGTGAGTTGGGCATGCCCCACCAGGGGGATCGGTCCTTCCTTGGTGAGGCTGGAATGGTAGTTTGGGGGGAAAGGGGGTGTCTTGGATCCCGGGGGTGCATTGGAAGGGGGGGGTGGCCCCCAATCGGGCACCCTGTACCTGACTGCCATGCACCACCCCCACCGGGGCGTAGAGAGTCCCCAGCACGCCCGCATGCCACGGGTAAAATACCTATGGAGGTGGGCGTGGGCCCTTAAGTGGCCGTTAAGTGGCCACTTAAGGTCCTTGATTGACCTCGGGCGGGCGGTCCGTTTCCACCACCACCCCCCCATGCCCAACCGCCATAAAGTCAACCGGAGGCGGGAGTGGGGCAGGTAGGCCTCCCACTCAATTTTACACCACTGCGTAAAATTCAGCCCATGGAGTGTGCATCTTGCTTCATGTGGGAACTCTAGGACTCTTCTCATGTCTTGGATAATCACATCTGCAGGAAGTGTCATCAGCTGCAGTAGTTCAAGGTCTGAGTTTTGGTGAGAGTGATGGTTCTTTTGAGTTGTGCATTCAGTCGACACCATGGCACCACAGCTGGCTCAGCTGTACAGGGGAGCAGGGAAGATTGGAAAAGCAATAATGATAGGGGATTCTACAGTTAGAGAAGCAGACAGATGTTTCTCTGGTAGTAAACATGAATCCAAAATGTTGCCTCCCTTGTGCCAGGGTCAAGGATGTCACAGAGCAGCTGCTGACCATTCTGAGGGGGGTGGGGATTGAGCAACCAGCAGTCGTAGTCCATATTAGTTAAAGCCACAAAGGTAGAAAAGTGGGATGAGGTCCTACAAGCAGAATTTAGGTAGCTAGGAAAGAAACTAGCAAGCAGGATCTCAAAGATAGTAATCTCCAGATTACTCCCACTACCATGTGCAAGTGAGTATAGAATTAAGAGAATGCAGCAGATGAATGTATGCCTGGAGCGATTGTGCAAGAAAGAGGGCTTCAGATTCCTGGGACATTGGGATTGGTTCTGGGAGAGATGGGACCTGTACAGGCAGATGGGTTGCACCTGAACAGAGCCAGGATCAATGTCCATGCTTGGAAATTTGCTAGTGCTCTTGGGAAGGATTTGAACTAACTTGGCAGGGGTATGGGAACCAGGAGGTAAATTTAGAGAGGAAAACCAAGGTGCACAGAGAATTGGGAGAGACAGATAGCACGAGAGTAGGAAATAGTAAGGTAGTAGGTGGGGTCAGTGCAAGAGGGTATGTAGTAAGGTGTAAGTTAAGTTTACTGTGCATCTATATGAATGCACTGAGTGTGGTAAATAAGGTTGGTGAGCTGCAGGCACAGATAGCCACGTGGAAAT
Organism: Heterodontus francisci; assembly: GCF_036365525.1. Classification (NCBI taxonomy): domain Eukaryota; kingdom Metazoa; phylum Chordata; class Chondrichthyes; order Heterodontiformes; family Heterodontidae; genus Heterodontus; species Heterodontus francisci. The sequence goes on from NC_090372.1 coordinate 87,776,992, forward strand.
ATGATATCATGATGATAATCGAGACCTGGCTCAAAAAAGGGCAGGACTGGATACTAAATATTCCTGGATACAAGATGTTTAGGAAATGTAGGGAAGGAAGGGAGGAGGGGTAGCTGTATTGATTAAGGAGAACATTACAGCGCTGGAGAGAGGGGATGGCCTAGAGGGGCCAAGGACAGAATCTACTTGCTTAGAGGTTTTTAAAAATGGTAAAGATACCATTACATTCCTGACAGTATTCTATAGGCCACTAACTAGTGGGAAGGATATAGAGGAACAAGTTTCTAAGGAAATTACAGTCAGATGCAAGAATTATTGTGTAGTTATAATGGAGGACTTTAATTGTCCTAAAATAGACTGGGAAAGTGATAATAATGTAAAACAGAGAGCGGGGGAAGAGTTTCTAGAGTGTGTTTGGGAGAATTTTCTATATCCGTATGTTTCCAGTCCAATGAGGAAGGAAGCATTGCTGACTCTGATTCTGGGGATTGAGGTGGGTCAAATGAATCGAGTGTCAGTAGGGGAATATTTAGGGCACAGTGACCATAGCATCATAAGTTTTAGGTTATCTATGGAAAAGGACAAGGAGAAATCCAGAGTAAAGATAATTAACTGGGCGATAGCCAACTTCAATGGAACAAGAACGGATCTGGCCCAAGTAAATTGGAATCAAAGATTGGCAGGCAAAACTGTAACTGAACAATGGGCTGCTTTTAAAGAGGAGATAGCTTGGGTACGGTCAAGGTACATTCCCACGAGAGGAAAAGGTAGGGCAAACAGATCCAGATCTCCCTGAATGATGAAAGAGATAGAGAGTAAGATGAAGCAGAAAGATGGTGCATATGACAAATATAAGGTGAGTAATACAATTGAGAACGAGGCTGAATATAGCAGGTTCAGAGGGGAAGTGAAAAAATAAATAAGGGAAGCAAAAAGAGAGTATGAGAAGAGACTCACAGTTAACATAAAAGAGAATCTAAAAGTCTTCGATAGGCACATAAATAATAAAAGGGTAGCAAACAGAGGGGTGGAGCCAATTAGGGACCTTAAAGGGGATTTACGCATGGAGGCAGAGGGCATGGCTGAGGTAATAAATGAATATTTGCATCTGCCTTTACCAAGGAGTAAGATGCTGCCCAAGTCATGGTGAAAGAGAAGGTAGTTGAGACACTAGATGGGTTAAACATTGATAAAGAGGTGTTATTCGATAGGCTGGCTATACTTAAAGTTGATAAGTTACCAGGACTGGATGAGATGCGTCCAAGGATACTTAGGGAAGTAAGGGTGGAAATTGCAGAGACACTGGCCATAATCTTCCAATCTTCCTTAGATACAGGTATGGTGCCAGAGGACTGGATAATTGCAAATGTTACACCCCTGTTCAAAAAAGATTGTAAAGACAAGCCAAGCAACTACAGGCCAGTCAGTTTAATCTTGGTGGTGGGAAAGCTTTTAAAAATGATTATTCGGGACATAATTGATAGTCACTTGGACAAATGTGGATTAATTAAGGAAAGCCAGCATGGATTTGTTAAGGGCAAATCATGTTTAACAAACTTGTTTGAGTTTTTTATTGTGGTACCAAAGACGGTTGAAGAGGGTAATGCGGCTGATGTGGTGTACATGGACTTCTAAAAGGCATTTGGTAAAGTGCTACATAACAGGCTTGTCAGCAAATTTAGAGCCCATGGAATAAACGGGACAGCAGCAGCATGGATCTGAAATTGGCTCAGTGACAGGAAACAGAGAATAGTTGTGAACAGTAGTTTTTTGGACTGGTGGAAGGTATATTGTGGGCTCCCCCAGGGATCGGTGTTGGGACCCCTAATGACCTAGACTTGGGTGAACAGGGAACAATTTCAAAATTTGCAGATGACTCAAAACTTGTAAGTGTTGTGAACCGTGAGAAGGATAGTTATAAACTTCAAGAGGACATAGGCAGGCTGATGGTATGGGCGGACAAGTAGCAGATGAAATTTAATGCAGAGAAGTGTGAAGAGATTAATTTTTTTTGGTAGGTAGAATGAGGAGAGGTAATGTAAATTAAAGGGTACAATTCTAAAAGTGGGTGCAGTAACAGAGGGACCTTGGGGTATATGTGTATAAATCATTGAAGGTTGCAAGGCAGGTTAATAAAGCGGTTAAGGAAGCATATGGGACCCTGTGCTCTATAAATAGGGGCATAGAGTACAAAAACAAGGAAGTTATGATAAACCTGTATGAAACACTGATTCAGCCTCAACTGGCGTATTGTGTCCATTTCTGGGCACTACACTTTCAGAAGGATTTTAAAGGATTAGAGAGGGTGCAGAAAAGATTTACGAGAATGGTTCCAGGGATGGGAAACTTCAGTTATGTGGATAGGTTGGAGAAGCTGGGTCTGTTCTCCTTGCAGAAGGGAAGATTAAGAAAATATTTGATGGAGGTGTTCAAAATCATGTGGGGTCTGAACAGAAATAGGGAAACGTTGTTCTCATTGGTGGAAGAATCCAGAACCGATTAAAGATGATTGGCAAAAGAAGCAACAGTGACATGAGGAAAAGCTTTTTTACACAGCAAGTGGTTAGGATCTGGAATATACTGCCTGAAAGTGTGGTGGAGGCAGATTCAATCGAGGCTTTCAGAAGAGAACTGGATAATTATCTGAAGAGGTAAAATTTGCAGGGAAACGGTGGGGGACTGGGACTAGGTGAGCTACTCTTGCAGACATGAAAGGCAGAATGGTATGATTCTAAGGTCGATGATTTCTTAAAGCCTTGCCATGGTCATTCTGACATTTTATATAACTTTGTAAAGTTGTACCCCTATCGTGGGATATGGAGCTTGCAAAGGTATATTGTCCCTTGCTCACTCTGTTAGCCAACCACAACCAACCCACACACACACCAGCAAAGAACCAGGGGCTCAAGCAATTTCTGTCATAAGGCTCATCATTTAAGAGGGAGCGTCCATATTCCCATGAGCCAACCTGGATCTATGATCATCTGTAAAGGCATATGGTAGGAGGGATGAAAACCAATGTGTAACACTTCATTTTCTTATTCATTCACATCCACATAAGGGGAAACTTGATTCATTATCAGCTGATAGATTTGCCCTAATAAATAATGCTTTAGTGTCTCCCTGTCCATTTAATCGCTAACCACTCCATCTCGACTACAGCATAGTTGGGTTCTTGAGGCAGTGCCTTTCCACTCAGGTACATTACAGGATGCTTGTCCCTTTCGATAACCTAAGATAGTATTGCCCCTAACCCAATGTCTGACACATCTGTCTGGAGAATGAACTCCTTGGAGAAATCCAGAAATGATTAGTACTGGGTCTGAGCATAAGGCATCCCGGAGGGACCCAAATCCTATTTCCCCTCCAGTGGTCCATCGGACCATATTTGGCTCCCAAGTTTTGATTTGCCCTGGTGGCAAAATCTGGGATAAATTATTGATCATATCCAATGAGGTCCAGAAAAGTTACTACTTTTTTGTCACAGATCTGAGCCATTTCCTAATGGTCTCTACCTAGTCAAGTTGGGGCTTAACTAATCTGCCCTTGACTACATATTCCAAGTAAGACGCCTCCGGCAAACTCCAGTAGCATTTCCGTGAGTTGTCCATCAAACCTACCTTACTTAAAATATCCAGTACCAAGCTTTTGTTGATGGGATTCCCAGTTGCCACTATAGATTCCAATATTATTTAGGTATGTAACAGCATAATGTTCATAAGGCCTCAAACTCAGATTCATTAGCCACTAAAAGGTGGCAGAAGCCCTGTGCAGTCCAAATGGCATCACTCGGTAGTCCTACAGTGTTACAAAAGAAATTTGCTCTTGGCAGAATCTGTTTATGGTTTCTCCCAATGCCCTTTCGTAAAGTCCAAGGTAGGCAGGAAGTTAACCCTAGACATGGGCTAAATAGTAAACTTGGATGCATCATTTAATTTTCAAAATCATTATAGAATCCCTATGACCAATTGGGTTTTGGTACTATGAGTATAAGTTTTGATGATTCACTGTGAGACTATTGTATTGTCCCTAGCTCTAGCTTGTCCTGACTCCTTTGGAGATCTTCTGTCTCTTTGCCTCCGGAATCTGGTATGGTTTCACCAAGACAGTTATTGCGAGTGTTATTCGACCCATGAGTTTTCTTGGAGGTAAAAACATCCCTACTTCTTTTGACTAATTTCAGCAATTTAAGTCCACTTTAAGTCCAGTTTAACTGCAGGATCAGTTCTTTGGCCAGGTAAACTTCCCAGGATTCTTGGGTCTTAGTTTCTAAAAAAAGGTTCTGGCTCAGTCGTCAGGGTCTCCTGATCATTTTATCGCTTTAGCAGATTAATATGATAGATTTCTCCTTCTATCTTCTCTCAGGTTGACTAACCTTGTAGCTTACAGGCCCTGCTTGTTCCAAAATCTCTATGGGCCCTGCCATTAAGTGAGAAATAGGGAGACAAGCAAGAACATTTAGAGGGAGGCAGGTTATAGAGTTTAGGAGAAGCAGAGACACAATTATGCCAGAAATGGGACCTTTAATAAATGATAATTCTCAGAATAATATAGAATTCCGACAGAAATAGTTATCTCTCTCTCTCTTGTTAAGCAAGATTCTATAGCAGGCAGGTAGGACAGCATAGGTTTGTTATCTCTGCCAAGGACATAACTCTAGCACAGGCTCTGAATCAAGATATTCCTAAATATGATAAGATGGAGCCTCAAACCATTTCTGGACAAGTGTCTGGCAGAAATTTGCAAATGATTCCAAGCTCGAGATAAGGTGAAAGATGACTTCAGGGTGGGGGGGGCAGAGTGATGGACAGGGGAGAGGCTTACTTTGAGTACATGTCCTTTGATGATGAGACAATTGGAATCTAACAAGCGATTGACATAGGGTAAATTACCAGCCCTTAGAAATTGAACTATATAAACAGGTGCTCAGTAGGGAAATCTTCAGTCTCCTTCAGACAGAAGGAGAGCTTCCCACAGCCAACTTTGGCCTAACACTTTGGTTAGCTCAAGAAGACTGAGGACCCTGAGGACCAAAGAGATCATCAACACTTGGCCTGCCTCATCCATCAAGGAGATTGCCAACCCAGTTCTGCCCCACTGTATGATGTGGGATCGGTAATCCGTTCAATCTGTTATGAGTCGTATGTCTGTTCTATTTAGCTTATGCATCATCATATTTAAACTGCTACTTCTCAATATAAATTATATTTAAACAGTTGCTTCTTAATAAACTATTTTAAAATCACATTATGAGTTCAACCTCCTTTTTTGGGTATCTGTGACTCCCAAACCTAAATCTTACAATTACAGGAAAAGAGACATACAATTAATATACAACTAATGACATTGGATTTGCTCATTGATTCGTGGATAAAAGTGATTTTTTTTTTTTAATGTTTATCTTTTATAGGTTAATATGTCAAAGCTGAAATTATCTTTGAGAAGTAAGTAAATATATCAACTGAAAAAAACTTTTGAGTTCATCTTCCAAAAACTGGACAGGCTTAAGCAGCAATCCTTGAGTTATTTTGAAAGCTTTTCACTGAACTTGCATTTTTGATTGGTGCCAGAAATGTGCTACAGTAAAAGGTATTCTTATACAAAATAAGAACCGTTCTGTCAGATGTGTTCATGTCAGTGACATGTTGACATTGTGGGTTTATTCTGTTGGTGCCGAAAACTAACCTGAGTCTGACAATTCCCTCTGGAATCTGTCGAATTCATCTTCAATTTAGCCCATACTCTGGATGGCAGTCAGTTTTGCCGGTGAAGTTGTTGTTGCTTAACTTGATATATTCCTGAGCTTATAATCATGATCTGTATTCTCATTTCTTAGTTCAGCACCAAGAGTTTCTACATATCTACTCTTCTGTTTCCCAACCGATGTTTCAAAAGCTTAGGTTGTGTGATTGCCTTTAAGAGTGATGTCCCTTTAGGATCTTAGTATGCTAATGAGCTAAGTGCCAGGATGCAGTCAGGTGACTACATACCAGTCTCAGTCTGTTACTGTAACACCGAGAGGCAAGTCCTGTAAATGGTTAGCTCTGCACTGTATATACTTGTTAACTGTTTAATAAACCTGTTTGAGATCTTCAACAACCTGGACTCCACGCATCTCATTTATGTTGCATCAGACAACATAAAAAGCCTCTCATTACATGGTGGCAGCTGTGGTGAGAAGACATAATCCAAGATTGAAGACCACAGGAAAACAGCTTTAACAACTACCTACAGCTAAAAGAAAGTTAAAACAAACACTGGTCCAAACAGTGTAAAGAAAGAAAAAAAAAAACTTACCTCTGGCTGTAGAAGACAGAGCTGAACAACAATCACAGTGAGCGATGAGTCAGTGTGCCTTCTGTAAAGGAACCCCAGTTTAAAAAAAAGCTTTGAGGTGCTTGCAAAGTTGATTTTTTTTAAAAGGCTCAATAAAAGAAACAACAGGGAAAACCCAATCCCTCTCTCAGGCTGATCGATTGTTTTCAAAGGCTCTCCCAGGCTGATCAGGTCTGCACCATTACAGGAGGCACCTGACAGTAACAAATGTGGGAATCCTCCATTACGAACATATGAATTTGGAGCAGAAGTAGGCCATTTGGCCCCTCAAGCCTGCTCTGCCATTCAATAAGATCACGGCTGATCTGTTTGTGTTTCGAATTCCACGCTCCCATCTACCCCTGATAACCTTTGAATACCTCGCCTAACAAGAATCTATCCAACTCCACCTAAAAACTTCAATTACCCCGCCTCCACCACCTTCTAAGGCAGAGAGTTCCAAAGTCGTACAACCCTCTGAGGAAAAACAATTCTCCTCAACTCTGTCCTAAAAGGGTGACCCCTAATTTTAAAACAGTGCCCCCAAGTTCTGGATTCACCCACAAGAGGAAACATCCTCTCCACATCCAACTTGTCAAGACCGTTCAGGATCTTAAATTCTTCAATCAAGTTTCCCCTCACTCTTCTAAATTCGAGTAAAAACAATCCCAGTCTGTCCAACCTTTCTTTATAAATTAACCCGCTCATTCCAGGTATCAACCTAGTAAACCTCCTCTGAATCACCTCCAATGCATTTACAGCCTTCTTTAAATAAGGAGACCAAAGCTGCACACAGTATGCAAGATGTGGTCTCACCAATGCCCTGTATAACTGAAGCATCACATCCTTACTTTTATTTTCAATTCCTCTCATAATAAAGGATAGCATTCCATTAGTCTTCTTTATTACGTGCTGTACTTGCATACTAACTTTTTATGACTCATGCACAAGAACACCTAGAGCCCGCTGCACCTCGGAATTCTGCATTCGTTCTCTGTTTAAGTAATACTCTGCTTTTTTATTCTTCCTGCTAAAGTGAACAACTTCACATTTTCCCACATTATATCCCATCTGCCAGATTTTTGCCCACTCACTCAACCTATCTATATCGGTCTGCAACCTCCTTATGTCCTCTTCATAACATACTTTCCTACCTATCTTTGTGTTGTCTGCAAATTTAGCTACTATGCCATCATTCCCCTCATCTAAGTCATTGATATAAATTGTAAAAAGTTGAGGCCTCAGCACAGACCTCTGCAGGACTCCACTCATCACATCCTGCCAATCAGAAAATGACTCATTTAGGCATACTGTCTGTTTTCTGCCAGCCAGCCAATCTTCTATCCATGCTAATATGTTATCTCCTACACCATGAGCTCCTACTTTGCACAATAATCTTTTATGTGGCACCTTGTCAAATACCTTCTGGAAATCCAAGTACAGTACGCCAACGGGCTCCCCTTTATCCACAGTGCATGTTACTCCTTCAAAGAACTCCAATATATTGATTAAACATTATTTCACTTTCACAAAACCATGCTAACTATTCCCGATTACCTTGAGTTTTTTGAAGTGCTCAGCTATAGCCTCCTTAATGATCAATTCTAACACCTTCCCCATGACAGACGTCAAGCTAACTGGCCTATAGTTACCTGTTTACTGCCTCCCCCACTTCTTGAATATAGGTGGTTATATTTGATACTTTCCAATCTGATGGAACCTTTCCAGAATTTAGCAAATTTATAAAAATTAACACCAACGCATCTACTACCTCATTAGCCACCTCTTTTACAACCCTAGGATGAAGTCCATCTGGACCTGGGTACTTGTCAGCCTGCGACTCCATCAGTTTGCTAGGTACCACTTCCCTGGTGATTGTAATTTCACCAAGTTCCTCTCTTCCTTCCACCTCCTGATTTACAGCTATTACTGGGATGTTTTTGTACCCTCTATAGTGAAGACAGAAGCAAAATATTTGTTCATTTCATCCCCCATTTCCTTATTATCTACTATTAACTCCCCATTCACACTCTTAAGAGGACCAATACAGCTTGCAGCGAGAGCTATAAAAAGAAACACCATTAAATCACTCCAGCCTGAAGAGCTTTCATTCAATCAGCCTGAGTTTTAAAAAAAGCTCATAAATGGGCTCAACATGAAGAATTGCCTCTTGAACAGCTGTATAAACAGACAGATTGCTAGAAGCTAAATAAATAGACAAGCTGCTCCTGTCAATCAAACCAGCCAGTCTAAAGAACAGAGAATTTTTAAAAATGGAAACCAGTGCAGAGTCATAAAGCAAGTTCTTAAAACAAGTTTAAAGCCAAAGAATAGCAGGAAGATGGATACCAATTTTCCAAGCATGAACGAGAAAGTCTTGGATAGCCTATCTGAGTTCAAACTGCTCCAACAGGGAATGTAATTATACTTTGCAGACCAAGTAATTGTAGAAGCAGAAACACAGGCTGTAAAAATAATGATAATGATTAGAAATGAGGGATTACACAGAATCAATACTTCAGGCATATCTGAAGAGGACCAGAATGATCCTTCAAAGATCTGGAAAGTACGAAGCCATTGTAGCTGGATAACAGCACCTACAAGCACTAAGTGCAGCCAGTAGTATCGGCACCATAACCAGGTCGAAAAGGGCAAGCAAGCTGTGTGGTTAGTGTGGTTGGTCCCTGTCACGGTGAAATTGCCCTGCATTTCATGACCTGTGCAAGGCATGCAGTGCAAAAGGACACTAGGCCTGCCTATGCAGGAATTCTGGCCCCAAAGAAGCAGCCAGAAATCGCAGTCAGGTGCAAATGAACAGCCAACAGGGCAACAGCAGCAAGGAAAGTGCCAGAGACCTGTATAATGCAAGCCAATACACAAAGTCATCAGCAAGACTCAGAGAGAAGTAGTTCTCAGACAGAAGACGAACAGGCGTTTCACATTGTTTACCTGACACATCACGTTGATGAAGTCCAACAACTGGAAGCTTTTGCCACTATCACATCATGGGCTGAATATTATCAGCCACTGTGCAGGCGCCGACGCCATTTTTACAGGGCTTCGATGCCCTGAGATGAAATTTTACTATTTAACGGGGAAATTGGTGAAATTTAAAATTTTATTGGAATCTGGAGGCTCTTTCAACCCACCCCCCATTTTTGGGCCAGCGACCCTGAATTAACTTTATTTACATCACGAACTTTCCCCCCCCATCCTTGTCACTTTTTCCCTTCAACCCCTTCCCACCATCCCTACAGTCAATAAAAAAAGCTTTTCCTGCTCCCCACCCCCCCCACCCTGATAATTTTAGTCCTCCCCCCTCCCCACCAGTTTCTCGCCTTGGAGTTCTGAAGGCGCGCGAGTCGTGATCGGCGGTTGTAAAATGGGTATGGGACGGCTGCCATCAGCAGGTAAGGCCATTTGCATCTTATTAATTATTAAATATATAGATGAAGACCCCACTGCCAAGAGGCGGGGAGGCTGCACTGAGGCCACGCTGTCGCCGCTAATATCCGGCAGGGCCTTCTCGGTGTCATGGGTCGAGGCGGGCCACTCCCATTAACATTTTATGGGCCTCCCCGCCACAACCCACGGCGTCGGGGAGCTGATAAAATTCAGTCCCATGTGCCCAAAGAAAGCTGGCAAGCATACAATCAAGGTTAAGATTGAGACCGGTGCTAGTGCAAATATCCTGCCAGCCCGAATGCTCAAAGATATGTACCGAAGTTGTTGGAAATCAATGATACAATCGACAACTGCCAAGTTATCTGCATACAACAGGTCAACCATCCCTTGCAGTGGCATATTAACATTGCAATGCAGATGTGGCAAGTCGGCATGGAAACCTCAAACATTCTACCTAGTAGACACGAGTGGACCAGCAGTAGCAGGACTACCAGCATGTAAGGACCTCAACATCATAACCATCCACGAGGTCACCAAGGTACCCATTACAGCAGAAGAGACCAAGGGTACCCACATTGTGTCAGTCCATGATCTACAATAAATGTACCCAGACAGGTTCGACGTCATAGGAGATTTCAAAGGCGATGCCATACTGCACCTCAGAGAGGAGGCAATTCCATCATTCGACCCTCCCAGAAAGTGTAGCCTGCACATACAAGAAAAACTTAAGTGCGAGTTAGATGACATCTGTCATGTGCATTATCACACAGACTGGTACACGTGTAATGAAGAAGGATGGAGCAATCAGGGTATGTCTAGATCTGAGGCATCTAAATCTCTCCCTAAACAGATGCCCCAAAAGATTCCAACATTAGAGGAATTGAACCCCAAGTTCACAGGAGCCAAATTTTTCTCCAAGTTGGATGCTAAACATGGATATTACATCTAGCTAAGGAACCTCAAGAAGTCACCATATTCAGGACACCATTTGGAAGATATTACTTCCAGAGACTACCCTTCAGCTTGTTGGTCAGTCAAGATCTGTTTCAGCAGCATATGGACAGAATTATAGAAAACGTGGCTGGCTGCATATGCATTGCGGTAATGGGCAAAACCAAAGAAGAATATGATCAAAATCTCCTTTCACTGATGGCAGCAGCTCGTCGCCAAGGGCTTGTTTTTAACAGCAAGAAGTGCCAGGTGAATGTAAGCCAGATCAATTTCTTTGGCTCCATCTATTCCGGCTGCGGAATCCATCCTGACCCAGTCAAAATCAAAGATGTATGCCTGCCCCACAAGATAAGGAAGACCTCCAGAGATGTCTTGGATTTTTCAACTTTTTGGCACCATACATTCCAAATTTTTCTGACAAAGCATCATCGCTGAGAGAACTCTTAAAGAAAGATGTACCATTTCTATGCAGGACCATCAGCATATGTTTGAGTTACTCAGACAAGCATTGTCCCCAGAAATCTGTACCATGCAGTACTGCGACCCAAGGAAAAGACCATCCTGGAAGTCGACGCCTCATCGAAAAGACTTGGAGTATGCATGCTACAGGATGGCAAACCAATAGCATTCGGGTCCAAATGTTTATCCTCAGCACTGTCCAATTACTCAAACATAGAGCGTGAAACACTTGCTCTGGTGTTTAGGATCACAAAGTTTCACTCCTACCTGTTCGGCAACCAATTCACAGTAGAAACTGACCACAAACCACTGGAGATGATCTGGCACAAACAATTGACAAGTGCACTATCTCGACTACAGTGGCTTTTAGTGAAGGTACAGGGGTACGACTTTGACGTCTGCTACAAACCAGGTACCAAAATGGTCACCTCAGATACATTGAGCAGATTGCCAAACCCGAGCAAGAATGAAGAAATTTCATAGGATCTACAAGTGGACAGAATGGACATCAAGGTGGAAGATGTGCTCAAAATCGACTTATTACATTTTGGTATGCACAATTGTGGCTAACTACAATCAGAAACAGCAAATGACCCACAACTGAAGGCACTGTGAAGGCCTGACATGGTAAAAGAGGTGCCAGGAACCGTCAGATGCTTCTGGCCTTATAGAGGTAAACTCGGTATCTCGAGAGGCGTCACTTCCAAGGGAAAACAAGTGATTGTGCCCAAAGCTCTCCGACAGGAAATCTTGTCACAACTTCACCAAGGCCATATGGGCATAGAGCGAACAAGAACACTGGCATGAGGCACTGTTTATTGGCCAGGGATCAATAATGACATCGAAAGGTTATTGAGGATGTGTGAGGCATACCATAGCCACCAGACGAAACAACACAAAGAACCTCCACACTCTCACGAGATTCCGTCAGTCCCATGGTCCAAAATCGCCTCTGACCTAGTTTCCGTTTATGGAGAAAACTTTATATTGTAGTCATTGACTATTTCTCCAAATTTCCAATTGCCAGACAGGTAAAAGAAACTTCAAGTGCGGTCGTCGCACCTGAAGCAATCATTTCTGACAATGGACCAGAGTATACGGGTAAACCTTTCAGGAATATGTGTGCCAAATGGAGCGTAAGTCATGTGATGTCCTCACCATGTTATCCTAGGTCTAATGGTCTCGCTGAGCGAATGGTCCGCACAGTCAAAGCATTTATCCTAGTGTAGGGCAACAAAACAAGATCTTCGTGTTGCCCTGCTCCACCTCAGAGCTACACCTATGGATATGGGCTTACCATCACCAGCAGAGATCATGTTTGGCAGACAAGTGTGGATGACTCTGCCAAGCCATCATCTGTCCAAATTCTCTGAGGTGCAGAAGGCACTGCTCAAAAAACAGGGGAGAATGAAAATGGTGCATGACCGATACGCAGGGGCAGAAGTACCTCAGCTACATGTAGGACAAAAGGTCAGGGTGATACGCCCCACAATGAAAACATGGTTGCCTGCAGAGGTATCTGGAGTGTGCGGTGAGCCTAGGTCCTACGAGATTACAACATCTAACGAGCAGTGTTGAGAAGGAACTGAAGCCAACTGAGAGGGGTGTGCAGCACTCCAATTGTGCACAGCGGGCACGAAGGAGCACGCTCCGACAGTGGTGGGGTCGGGGGGCGGGTGTGACAGATCAATAGGACAGCAGCCAACACATTGAAAACATGTCTGCAAACCCAGGATAGTCAATGGAGAAATCCATATCCCCAGAAGGTTATACCATAACCAGAACTGGAAGAGTTGTCAAACCACTGAAACGATATATGGACTCCTAAGCCTCTATATTTGTAAATTTCACAATCTCTATCGATGTGTAAATAATTTTGATGTTATCTAATATTGTATATTTTTACTTTTAGCATATGAAACTTATTATTGGAAAGAAAGGGGATATTGTGTGTTTGCCTTTAAGAGTGATGTCCCTTTAAGATCTTAGTATGCTAATGAGCTGAGTACCTGGATGCTTCTGAGCTTGAGGGGTGGCTGGCGTCACTGCAGTGCATATCGGAAGCTGAGAGTTTCATGGATAGCACTTTTCAGGAGGTGGCCACCCTGCAACTGCAGAGAGTTCAGGGGAAGAGAGCTTGGGTGACCATCAGATAGAGTAGAAGGAAAAAGAAGGCAGTGCAGGAATTCCCTGGGAGTGTGGCACTCACAAACAAGTATTCAGGGTTGAATACGAGTAAGGGTGATGACACCTTGGGCGAGTGCAGTCATATACAAATCCATGGCACTATGGGAGACTCGACTGCAAAAGAAGGCCACAAAAAATTTTAGAAATGCAATTGTTACAGGGGATTTGATACTTGGGAGTTAGACAGACATTTCTGCAATCGCAGGCATAAATCCCGAATGGTGCGTAACCTCCCTGGTGCCAGGGTAAAGGATATCACTGAATTGGTGCAAGACATTCTGTGAGAGAAAGGGGAACAGCCAGAATTTGTGGCCCATATTGGAACTAATGACATAGGTTGTAAAAGGGTTGAGATCCTACAGGCAGTTTCAGGAGCTTGGAAAAAGATTAAAGAACGGGACCTCAAAGATGGTAATCTCTGGATTACTCCTAGTGCCACATGCTAGTGAGTACAGTAAGGGAAAGATCATGCAGGTGAATGTGTGGCTGGAGAAATGGTGCAGTAGGGAGGCCTTCAGATTCCTGGAGCATTGGGACCAGTTCTGGGGCAGGAGAGACCTGTACAAGCTGGACAGGTTTCATCAGAACATGGCTGGGACCAATGTCCTCACAGGAGTTTAACCAAGGCAGTAGTGGAGGGTTTAAAATAATCTGGCAAGAGGAGAGACAACAGGACAGAGCAGTTGAGAGGAGAGACAAGGTGAATAGAAAATTACAAGGTCAAACAGCAACAGAACAAAGAATAGTGTTGAAAGGGCAGGAAGTAAATAGATAAAGAAAGCAAATCAGACTAGCATGAGGTTGGAATATCTTGTACATCACTGTCACGATTTTGTATGTTGTTGGTAGCGTAATTATAGGGTTCTTCACAAAGGTCTTAAAGTCTCTGGTTGGCTAAACATCAACTCTTTATTTATATTTACATTCTATTTACACTCCTCCATTAGGATCTCTAGCTCGCACTTCTAATGGTGCTTCTAGCTCCCTGTAAGCCTATTGCCCATGTGACTATTACCATGTCATCACTACAGTGGGAGGGGTTACTCTCACTGTCTCAACCATTAACCCTTTCAGACCCTCATACTACATCACCCCCCCCCCCCCCCTCCACACCCCCCAAGTCTTTGTCCTTATATACACACACATTTATTTTGACTTTACATACTACCCATCTCCCCCCGGCTCTCTGACATCACTGATTCAATTGGTCAGGAGGTTTCATGACTGTTCCTGATCATGTCCTTGTCAGACTCAGAAGATCAGTAGTCTTTCTTGTAAGTCTTGTTTGACAACTCTGATGGCCTTTACCAATGTTTGTAGTATCCTGTTGTCTCTGGGTTTCTCAATCATCATCTGGTTCCTCCAGATATGTGGCTGGTTGCTGTATTTGAGGTATAGGGATAAAGTTTCTCCTATTTCTGCATATAGTATATGAACTTCGGCTCTTTGGATAATTCTACCTTTATGTTCTAGATCCTGTATTCATACCATCTCACCATCTTTTAACCTTGGCAGGTTTCTGGAACAAAATTGCTTATTATAATTGCAAGTTGGTTCCTGTAAGACTTCCCTTTGTCTTTAACTTTTTTGTAGTCTTATACTTCAATCCCGGGAAGTAATTTTCTGGTTAGAATGGGACGTTTAGTTTTAGCTTCCAGCCCATTAACAGCTCTAAAGGTGAAAGTCCACATAACAATGGAGCAGATCAATAATTCAATAATGCAGTTGGAAAATCATCGTTCTTCTTCAACAACAATTTAATAGTTCATACTCCTCTTTCTGCTTTACCATTTGCTTGAAGGTAACGAGGAGAGCTTGTGAGATGTTCAAATGCCCACTTCCTCGCAAATTGTGTGAAGCGTTCACTTGCAAACTGTGGTCCGTTGTCTGACACAAACTCGTCAGGAATACCATGTGTTGCAAAGATCTCCTGTGAATCTCTAAAAACAGATTCTGATGTCGTTGAGTACAATCTTTTCATTTCTATCCATCGTGAAAAATAATAAATCACGATCAGGTAAGATTTTCCATTGTACGTAAATAAATCCATTCCTCGACGTTCCCATGTTCTGGTTAAAAATTGTGCCGTTATCGAGGTTCTCTCTGTTCTGGTCTGTGTACCGCACATTTCTGATAATTCAAGATCATACTCTCAATATTTTTAGATATGCCTGGCCACCAAACAGATGATTGAGCATGAGTTCTATATTTTGTAATTCCCATGTGGCCTTGATGAATTCTTGCCAAGATATCTTATTTTTATTTTTATTTATTTAGAGATACAGCACTGAAACAGGCCCTTCGGCCCACCGAGTCTGTGCCGACCAAGAACCACCCATTTATCCTAACCCTACAGTAATCCCATATTCCCTACCACCTCCCTACACTAGGGGCAATTTACATATCACATGAAAGTCTTTGGCGGTGGGAGGAAACCGGAGCACCCGGCGAAAACCCACACGGTCACAGGGAGAACTTGCAAACTCCGCACAGGCAGTACCCAGAATTGAACCCGGATCCCTGGAGCTGTGAGGCTGCGGTGTTAACCACTGCGCCACTGTACCACCCTTGATAATTAGTATTCTCCATGGAAGGTCACAGTGTAATTTAGTATTCCTAACAGTTATACCTTCATCAGGTAGGAAATCAATGCTCTAAATAATGGCAATCATTGTCTTGACAATTGTAATTTTCAAATAACGAATGTTATTCTTCCATTTGTTTTAGTTCAGTGTATTTTTAAGTAGCAAAGTGAGGAAAGCATTTACAAGTTTTAATTATTCATCCACTAATATTGGCATCTGTAATTTTGAATTTTTTGAACTCATAGTTTCAACTCTCTCTTTTCCAGAGTCAACAACCACTCCAACTTCAACAACAGGTAAGAAGTTCATCAACTAATTCGAATAGTTTGCACTGATTTAACAATCATCAAAGTTACTCTGTCAAAGCATCAAAGTCTCCTTCCACTTCCATTACCCCAGAAATGGACCCCAATTGGATAGTAATTCTCACTCTTGACCCTGACAAAGTAAAAATACAGGTTATCAATGCAAAAATATTTTTGAATTAACCTCTGCTTTGATACTGAATATTTCCCATTGAGCAATTTTCAATTATATGAAACTTAGAAATGAAGAGCACCATTTGGCCCATTGGATTTTGTGCTCATTTCCTACAGCAAACCAAAAGGAACTCCAATTATCTGATATCAATTCTTATCCCTGCATCTTCCTCTGCTTCAAATGTTTATTTACATTGCTGCTGAGAGATGCAATGGTCCCTGTCTCAACCATTCCCTATGAAACCATACTGCATGTTCTGATCACGCCAAGTATATCACTACTGATCAAAGTGAAATTGGAATGACTAGTCTGTCATTATATACCAACAAATCGTTGACGATTGCGAAGTGTTTCTTGAATTCAAAGAACATTTTCATTACTTTCCCACGAGGACGTTCCTATAGCCAACCTTTTGCACAATACTGGCATATTTCCTCATCTCGCTTTTAAGCATGATGGATTTCTTGAAGTTTCTATGTACTTGCCGGCCACTGCAATGCTGTGTACTGTGAATATGATTCTATCCCTTCGACAAAGTTAACATCCTGCCATGTCGGATGGTCAACAGTTGCTCTCAACAATGCATCTGTGGAAGTTTGCATCTTCCCTTGTACATATACCATCTCGTAGGTATATCTCATCAACCTCAATAGGAATCTCTGAACTCTTGGAGGCATCCTTGCAATTTCCTTCTCCTCCAGTAAGGAAACCAAGGGTTTGTGGTCTGTCTCAATTGCCACTTTCAGGCCATAAATGTAATCTGAAAACTTCTTGCAAGCCCATGTGACTGCGAGTGCTTCTTTTTCAATGGCAGCATACTTTGTCTCTGTCTTGGATAATAGATCGGTCTTAGACATGCATTTGGCTGCTCTTGAAAGAGGACTGCCCCAATTCTGTAGATGAGGCATCCGCTGCAATTATAGTTGGTAATGAAGGGTTGTAATGTGCTAGTATTGCTGTTGAAACAAGCATCTCCTTAATTCTTTGAAATGCCTGCTCTTGATATGTGTTCCAACAGCAGGCTTGATCTTTCTTCAAAAGTTGTCTTAATGGTTGTGTTACCTCAGTCAAATTGGGTAAACATTTTGTCAACTGATAAGCCATTCCTAGGACTCTTTGGAGATGCTGGACTGTTGTAGGAATTGGGAACTCACTGATGGCTCTCATCTTTTGAGGGTCTGCCATTATGCCCTTACTATTCATGATATGGCCTAAGCATCGAATAGACATTTTCGAGAATTCACACTTATCACTAAGTGCCAGCCCTTCTTCTAATTCTCTGTGGACCAGGATGTCATCCACGTAACAAATTACCCCTTTTCAATCTTGTAGAATATCGTACATGGTCCTTTGGAAGATTTCCAGTGCTGATGTTATACCAAGTGGTAAGAGATTGAAGCAAAACCTTCCGAATGGTGTGATGAATGTTGTAAGCAATTTTAATTTCTCGTCAAACAGAAGTTGCCAAAAGCCACTGTCTGTGTCAAGTTTTGTGAACATTATGCTTTTTGATAGCTTTGCAGGCTTTCATCCACCAAAGACATCGATGAATTTCCCTTGCCACAGCTTTGTTAAGCTGTGTTAAGTCCACACACATATGAAGAGTACCATTTGGTTTTGGGACTGTAACCATAGCCAAACATCATGCTGTTGGCTTTGTGACTGGAGAAAAGACTCCCACCCTGTTCATGTCTTCCAGTTGATGCAGAACTTGATTCATCAATGGGTGTGGTATCTCCCTTGGTGTAAAGATACATACTGGTCTGACATCTTCTTTCAACGTTATACTATACACAGTCTTCAGTCTTCCTAGACCTGAAAACAGTTTAAATAGTCTGCTTGAAAACAACGGTTGGACTCTGCCATTTAATTTCTTCTGGTCTTTTAAGAAGATGTAGGTCAAAGCATGCTCTTCTGCTTAACTATGAAAATTCTTGATTTTTCAAAACATACAGGATTTCCTTAATCTGCCTTCCTTTATATTGGAGTGTGGCTTGCAGCTTTCCTTTGACCTTCAGTTGTATCCCTCCGGGGCCTTGTAACTGAGTATCTGCTGGTTGTAAGGAATGTCTTGTCAACCGTGGCTCTTGGTCTGACAGAACTGTGACACTTGCACCTGTGTCCAATTTAAAAGTTGTAATATGTCCATTGACATAAATGTCTGCCATCCAGAATGCCTGATTGGGGTCATTAATTTCCCCCAAGAAGTCTCTGATTTTTTCTTCCACTGGGAATTGGTGCAACTCATTCATAACTCAATGTGTGAAAGCTTTTTGTTTGGCACTTGCATGAGAAAAGGTTTTTCTCTGGCACATTTTCCCATAATGACCTGACTTCTTGCACTTAAAACATGCTGCTTTACTAACAGGATACATATCATGTCTGTGGGTCTTTCTGGCTCCACAGCTCTGACAGGGTTTCCCAGTGTCTTGCACCCTCTCACCAGGGCGTACCTTCTTCTCTACAGTGTTTTTTTGCTTCTTGGGCTTGAGGAACTGTACCATCATCAGATTCTTTCCATTCCAAGGTTTCTCTTCAGCCCTCATGATGGCTCTATATTGTCTCCTGACTTCTGCCTGTCACACAACCCGAATCACTTACTCCAGAGTGAGGTTCTCTTTTTACTGTAAGAGATCTGATAAATACTCATCAGCTATTTCAACAACTATATGGTCTCTAATCAATTTGGACTTTAGTGCTCTGTACTCACATCCTTCAGCCTATCTATACAAATCATTAATGAAAGCATCCACTGATTCGCCTAGCTTCTGAATCCTTTTATTGAACTTTGCCCCTTCTTGGTGCTTTTGCTTCTTAACTGAAAATAATTATCAAAAGCATGCAACACATCCTCAAATTTGTCTGAAGCTTCATTGATGCCTTGCCTCATGATCACATTATCAGCTATTTCATCTAGGGAGTACAGTAAAGTATTTACTTGTTCCACTTCAGATTTAGTATGTCATTGTGAAGCTATTCTGAATCTTAAAAATCTTTTTCTCCAGATTGTCCCGTTTTGAATCTGGTTGGGCCTTTCTGAATTTTGGAAGCTTTCTGGCATTTTATATTTTGAATCTATCCTGTGCTAAATTCTTTTGGGTATTCCTTTCTTATTTTAAGTTTTCTTTTCCTTAATGTAGGCGTTCTTGCAATACTTGGAGGTTTCCTGCTCTTTTCCGGCTGTTCCTTCCCTTTCTGAGGTTTCCTGCTGTTTTGGGATTTTTCCCGTGCTTTCCCACCTCGGTGCACTCGAATAATGGCCACCGGCTCCGGACTTGCCCTCACCAGGAATTGACTGTCTTTTGTTTTCTACGTCTTCCCTTCTCGCCTGCCCAGTACGCTGTTATAATAGCGTACATTTCTACAAGGTTTTTCCCCTGTTCCCTGACAGTACTGTGACTCACAGCCCCATCGCTGGACCTGGATCATTCACACAGACCACCATGCTTCTGTGGTACAGCCTGAATGCCTGTGTGGCTGACTCACCGATTCTCCGTGCCTTCGTCATCTATGGAGCAGTTATGGAGCTCTTCACATCCAAGATTTGCAGTCGTTTGGCACTTCTCTTACTAGGTTAGGCTTCTCCAATTTTCTGGGCATGTTCACCGTTCATCAAATTGTACAACACCTGCCACTGATCAACATATTGTATATTCCTGTCACAATATTGTATGTTGTTAGTAGTGTAGTTATAGGGTTCTTCACAAAGGTCCCGGAATCTCTCACTGGCTAAATATCAACTCTTTATTTATATTTACATTCTATTTACATTCTCCATGAGGATCTCTCGTTAGCACTTCTAATGGTGCATCTAGCTCCTTCCAAGCCTACTGCCTATGTGGCTATTATCACGTCATCTCTACAGTGGGAGGAGTTACTCTCACTGTCTCAGTCATTAACCCTTTCAGATCCTTATACTACAGAATACATGTGTATCAATGCAAGGAGTGTTACAAATAAATTTGATGACCTTCAAGTGCAAATTGCCACAGTGGCTATAAGGAAGTCCTGGTTTAAACATGGGCAAGAATGGAAACTAAACATTACTGGCTACAATACATTCAGGAGAGATAGGGAAGGGAAAAGGACAAGAGGCGTTGTGGTGGGAATGTGGGGGCTGGGGTTGGTGGCTGTGACAGTATTTATTAATGATTATATTACAGCCCTACCGAGGGATGATATACTAGAGGGTTCAAAGACTATATCTATTTGATTCGAGTTAAGGAACAAAAAGGTGCTGTTTCATTGCTCGTTGTTTACTTTAGACTCCAACTAATGAGAAGGAGATAAAGGAGCAGATCTGCAGCCAAGTTTCAAAGATTTGTAAAAATAACAATGCAGTAATGGAAGAGGACATCAATTACCCTAATATAAACTGGAGGGAAGACAGAGGAGGGTGAAGAATTCCTAAAATATCTACAGGAGAATTTTCTTAATCAGAATATTTGTAGCTCAATGAAGAATGAAACAGTGCTGGATCTAGTTCTGGGGAATGAAGTAGGGCAAGTGGAGTGTGCCTCAGTGGCAGTAGAAGAGGGGGAGTAGAGATACTGAATAAAATAAAAATAGAAAGGAAATGCTAAATAGCTTGGCATTACTCAAAGTTGTTGAGAAAAGCTAGGGTGGAGACAGAAAAGCTCTGGCCACAATCTTTATATTCTCAGACAAAGCAAAGTACCACAGATGCTGTAAATCTGAAATAAAAACAAAATGCTGGCAATATTCAGCAGGTACGGCAGCAACTGTGGAGGGAGAAGCAGAGTTAACATTTCAAATCGATGACCCTTTGTCAGAACTTGGAATGCTTAGAGATGTAAGTTTTTAAACCAGGCAGGGAAAGGGGAGGCCAAATGCAGGTTGGTTGATGCTTTGTGAAACATCTTTGTTTAGACCACAAGCGTGACCCTGAGATTCCAGTTGCCTGTCATTTTAATTCTTTGCTTCACTCCCACTCTGACCTTTCTGACGTTGGCCTCCTAAACTGTGCCAATGAAGTTCAGTGTAAGTGCAAGGAACAGCACCTCATCTTTTGACTGGGTACTTTACAGCGCTCCTGAATCAACACTGAGGCAACAATTTCAGATCATAACCTCTGTCCCATTTTTTGGGGACGGCAGCTCTTGGTGGTGATTCTGCCTTCCCATTTACACCTCCTCTAGACATATCTTTTGTTTCTTTATTTGTCCCATTACCACCTCTTTTAGCCTTTCACCATCATCCCTTTTGTCATTTAATCTCTCCTGCTTTCCACCCTATCACAGACCTTCTCATTTGTTCTTTCTTCCTCTCTACCATTTCCCTGCCTGGGTTAAAAACTGTTATATCTCTAAGCACTCACAGTTCTGCCGAAGTGTCACCAACACTAAAACGTTAACCCTGTTTCTCTCTCTACAGATGCTGAAACGTGAACCCTGTTTCTCTTTCCACAGATGTATTTCTAGCATTTTCTGTTTTTATCTCTATATCCTCCTTGGATATGGGAGTGATTGCAGAGGACAAGAGAATTGCTAATGTTACACCCCTGCTCGAAAAAGGGGAGAGGAATAGACTTGGTAAGTACAGACCAATTAGTCTAATGGCAGTGGTGGGAAAAATACTAGAGATCATTTTAAAGGACAGGGGGAAATGAGGAGAAATTTCTTCACACTATTAAGGTTATTAAGATCTGGAACACACTAGAGTGGTGGAAGCAGATACCATAGGAACGTTCAAAAGGCAATTGGACATGTACCTCAAGAGGGCTAATTTGCAGGGTTATGGGGAAAAGCTTGGCTGTGAAACTAAATTGAACAACTCTTTCAAAGACCCAGCACTGATACAATGGGGTGAATGGCCTCCTTCTGTTTTGTAACATTCTATGATTTTATATGTTATGTCAAGAGTTAAAAATAAAAAAATGGCATCTGTATGCAGTTTCAGGCCTTGGCCACCAGGTGTTGCTGTGGAGCAGGGTATGTTTTTGAGCATTTGTCGCCAGAAGCCCTGTTGGTATAAGTAAGTAATTCTCTACTTCTCCTGTGCTCTCCACTCTCATCACCTTGCTTTCTCTCTCTCTGTCTTCTCTCTCTTCCTCTCTCCCTCTCCACCCTCTCTTCATCTTTCTCCCTCTCCCTTTCCCCTCTTTGTCCATCTGCCCCCTCCTCTCCCTTTCCCATGTATGCTTTACAACTGCCTCTGCCCACCCTCCCTTGGCTCAATTATCCCCCACCTTGTAATGCTTACTGGCCACCCATTATGCACCCAATTAGATAAAGGAAAGGAAAATCGGGCAGGGTGTACAATAAGCAGCTGTTCTGTTACTACCAGTTTTGTGACCTGTGAAAATTGAATTTCATTCCCAATGCAATTTTAAAATCACACAGCAGACAGGAAGTTGACAGGTCGGAAGAAACTAATAAAATAAGGAAAAAGGAAATTTGAAATTGCAAACAAGTTATTTAAAAATTACTCCATTAAGAAAGTAAATATGAAGGGACAGTACATAGAGACCACAGTGAAGAGGAAACCAACAGGAGGTCGTAGGAAACACAGTAGCAAAAATTTAATTATTTGTGTAAAGAAAGAACGTGCATTTATATAGCACCTTTCACAACCTCAGGACACCCTAATGTGCTTCACAGCCAATAAAATACCTCTAACGTGCAGTCACTGGAACAGCAGCATGTTAATGATGCTTGGAGTTAAAGTAGCCGATTCTCAAATTTCCTTCAGTCAATAGAATGATGAACTACAAGGCTAGAACAGTAAAAAGGTTGTGGCTGAACTATATAGTGCTCTTGTCAGATTGCACCTTATGTTCTTGTTGCCAAGATAAAAAGCGGAAATTCAAATGGTGGAGGCAATGAAGAGAAGATCCATAAGATTAGATTAGATTAGAGATACAGCACTGAAACAGGCCCTTCGGCCCACCGAGTCTGTGCCGACCATCAACCACCCATTTATACTAATCCTATATTCCTACCAAACATCCCCACCTGTCCCTATATTTCCCTACCACCTACCTATACTAGTGACAATTTATAATGGCCAATTTACCTACCAACCTGCAAGTCTTTGGCTTGTGGGAGGAAACCGGAGCACCCGGAGAAAACCCACGCAGACACAGGGAGAACTTGCAAACTCCACACAGGCAGTACCCAGAATCGAACCCGGGTCCCTGCAGCTGTGAGGCCGCAGTGCTAACCACTGCGCCACTGTGCCGCAGTGATTGATTCCTTGTGTCAAAGATCTGCGTTATGATGAAAGAGTGGAAAATATGGGCTTTTTGACTGAGAAATTAGGTATCTGAGAGGGGATCTCATCAAGGTTAAAGAAGATAGGTTCAATAGGTTCACACTTCAAGGAAGGAAACCTACTACCCATAGCTGGTCTGGCTTATATAGGATTCCAGTCCCACCAATAGGTGGTTGACTTTCATTGCTCTTTGAAGTAAGTGGCCTAGCATGTCACACAGTTGTAAAGCAGTTACTACAAAACAGAATTATAAGTGAAATATTGGACAAATATTCAGACATCAGATCAAGACAAGACTCAGGTTTTCTCAGGGACAGGTCCCTAAGTTGGAAGACCTGTCCCACAGATTGGTCAAGCAACAACTTGACATAGTTGTACACACAGAATCATATCTATCAGTTACCATCCCAGATTACTCCATGGTCATCCCTGGGTTGGTTCTGTCCAAGTCGCAGTTCAGACCCATCAGAGGTGGGGGCGCAGTACATAGTCACATGGGTATGACCTTGGGTTTCCTCAATATTGAGTCCAGACACCATGAAGTCTCATAAATTCAGACCAAACAATGTCAAGAATACCTCCTGGAAATCACCACCTTTTGTCTTTCCTCAAACGATGAAGCAGTACTCATCACTTTGAGAAAACACTAGGGGAAACTAGGTCACAGAATGTACAAATGAGTTGATTTTACGATTCACCACTGCCTGTAATAAGTGGAGTTTATGGGGAGTGGCACTCACATAAAGCACATCATAGACTGCAGGCCTGGGATTTATCCATTTTGTATGAGTACTACTTGTGGCCAGTTGTGCTAGATCATGGAATGCTCCCTTATGCCACCAATAGTTATATAAATCTCTGCATTTAATGGGGAAGCAGCTTTTTACTGTCCATCTATTTAGGGCCTGGTATTTTATAACTAAGGCCTGTAAAATATCTCATGGCAGTGTTTAAAGAAGACCAAGGAGCTCTTCTACTGTCCTAACCAACACTGACCCCAAAACCAAAGCCATCAAAAACAGGTCATTTGATCATTTATTTAATTTGCAGTTTGTGGGATCATGCTGCATGCAAATTGGCTGACACATTATTGTCTACAACTTCAAAACTGACAGTATTGGAAATATTATGAGGCATGTTGGGTAACTCTGGGAACAAGATAAAAGCAAAATACTGCGGATGCTGGAAATCTGAAATAAAAACAAGAAATGCTGGAACCACTCAGCAGGTCTGGCAGCATCTGTGGAAAGAGAAGCAGAGTTAACGTTTCGGGTCAGTGATCCTTCTTCGGAACAAGATAATGGGTTATATAAATGCAAGTTGTTTCTTTCACCAACGAACCAAGGAAGGGTACTGAACCTTCAACTGGTTTGCACATGGCTCCAGACAGTGTAATATAATGAGAAACCACTGCTACTAGGTACTAATATTGCTGTATTATTATCAGGAACTAGAAGAGATCACCAATAATGCAGAGCTAATCTTGTTAAATGAATGGAAATATACCGATCAAAAGTATTTTAGTAATTATTATGGAGAAAGAATTCCACTGCTTGCTATTTATAGCAAATTAGAAGTGTATGTATAAAGGAAACGTTTATTATTTCACTACAACTAGCAAATTTTCACCCTAAATCTACATTGAATAGTCATCAGAGTGTATCCTATTTCTCATTAATTGGTGATGTGAAACAATGACTGATCCTTGAAGTACGTTTGCAGGGCATTTTGCTTTAGCATTACAAGTTTAAAACTATATTTGACATGTTTGCTTCAACAATGTGGTTTCAAAAACAAATCATTAAAATTTTAATTGACTAATTGTTGCATTCTTTTTTGCCACGACAGGTATTTTGAAAAATCATACTCGAAAGAATTATAAGGGATGCAAAACATCCACATTCCATAAATTATAAATTGTAATCAGTATTCTATTCTATCTGCAGATCATTTCATTTAGTAATTCAATTCTGCAACAGTAACTGTTTCACTACTTTGTCATGCATGGAAAGAGTTGTGATGAAATAAATATTGAAATGGAAGAATTATGAATTTAAAAAGTCAACTGCAAAGCAAAATCACAAGAACATGGACACTTATACAACAGTCAAAATGGAGTAGTGGTCATGTGACCCCTTGTGTACTGGACATAAACAAAATTATCTTCCAGGATGGAATTCATTAACCTCATCTGAAATAGCTCTGGGGAGAACTCCTTTGAAATTAAAAGGAGGACTATTGCATATTAATGACTCCTATCGACATGAATGGATTAACAAAGGATGCTGGAGACAGTCTGACTCACAGCCAAAACTAGGATGAATGGTTGTGAAGTAGCAACATCATAACAGATTACCCATTCAAACATTAATTAATAGCCATGTTTATCATATTCTGGCCCATTGTGTGGTCACAACAGGAGAGAGGGCCATGTATTTCCGAACTGAAATTTCAATGTGAGAGATTTTGTCCTTAAAAGATAGACCTCTGATGAGAGAGAGAAGAGCTATCTAGCCAACACCTTCAGAAAGCAATCCAGCCAGAGGCTGTGGAAAGAGATCCAGCTAAGCAAGAAGAAGCCCTGCTGCTAATTCTGTGCTTCAAATCACTGCAGCAGAAAGTCTTAATCACCAGAAATCTACAACACCTCAACAAGTTCAAGACTACAAACACCCAGGCCTGTACATTTAAAAGAGACTGCCCTCCTGAGAAGTTTCAACAGGTTTACCATAAACCATGAACACGTACTTCATTTGAACTACATCCTACCCTTTTCTCTGTTTATCTATTCTTGTGAATGAGGTTGCAACCATTTTGGGAATTGTGTAAAAAATAAATAGTTTTTTTTTTAACCTCCAAGAAAAGCTATCACTTGTCTGTATTTTTGACCCTAAAAAGAACACTCAGGGACTAACTCACCATTTTTAACAAAACACAATTGCGGTCAACTGGGAGCAGAACAAAGGGAACCACCTACACCCCCTTCCATCTGTCTGTAACAACTTCATTTCTGGAAATATTGTACTTGCTATTCATTAAATAACCCAACATTTGCAGCATTGACATCTCAACCAATGGTAGTGATGTCATCTTAGTTACTGACTTGAACTCTAACTGGTATATCTTACATACAACCTTGTTATGAGTTCTCAAGCAAAAAAACTGTAAAGGATCAATATTAAATACATGGTCAAAGGAATTACAAAATAATGGATTTTTATTTTCCATTTTCAAAGAAGTGTTGTGCAATTCAAACCCTAAAGCATCTGTAAAAATATCTCAGAATACCATTTAATAAAAATGTAATTTGACTCAATTACTATAAATTAGTGGGTCCAATGTTATTCCTTTCATCAAATACCCCTATATATTCCATACATATATATCCGTTATATTCTCTGATTCACTGTGACAGCTCCACAGAAGACTTATTAGTATCTTATTCAAAATCTTGTCTTTATTGTGCACTTCTTGTATACATTAACCTTATTTCCTGCTCCCTTCCCTAGCTACTGACTCCATTCCTCTCCTTGGCAACATTCTAATTTTAAGTCAATCTGTTTGCAACCTTGGTGTCATACTGAGATGAGTTTCTGATCTCATAATCGTGCCATCACTAAGTCCGCCTATTTCCAGCTCCGTAACATCATCCGACCTCACCTCTGCCTCAGCTCATCTGCTGCTGAAACCCTCATTCCTGGCTTTGTTACCTCCAGACTTGACTATTCCAATGCACTGCTGGCTGTCTCCCACATTCTACTCTCTGTAAACTTGAGGTCATCCAAAACTCTGCTACCCGTATCTTAACTCGCACAAGTCCCATTCATCTATCAACCCTATGGTCACTGACCTACATTGGCTCCCAGTCAAGCAACGTCTTGATTTTAAAATTATATTCCTTGTTTTCAAATCCCTTCATGGCCTCACCCCTCCTTCCTCGAGACCCTCAAAGAAATCTGTGCTCCTCTTATTCTGGTCTCTTGTGCCTCCCTGATTTTAATTGCTCCACCATTGCTGGCCATGTCTTCAGTTGCCGAGGGCCCAAGCTTTGGAATACCCCCCCTACACTTCTCCGGCTCTCCATCTTGCTCTCCTCCTTTAAGACACTCCAAAAAACCTACCTCTTTGACCAAACTTTTGGTCATCTGACCTAATATTTCCTGTTATGGCTTGCTGCCATACTTTGTTTTATAATGCTCCTGTAAAGCACCTTGGGACGTTTTATGATGTTAAAGATGCTATATAAATATAAGTTGTTGTTATGTCATGCTTTTATAACAGAAAACCTAAAATATCACTAGAATAGTTGAAATACTTACATTTTATTGAGGAAACCCTATCTAAACATGTCATGGTCTGGGATGAACCAATTGAATCACTCAAAATCCTTTGAAAAAAAAAATCATCCAGCAATCTTATCTCAGTAACTGGAAAGTTATGTCAAAATTAACATTATGAATGAAATTTTTAAAAATCAGAACTACACATTTCACAATAAAATGATTTAATGTATCCATTGAATCGGTTTTGTGTGTTTAATGCTTTCATTAAAGTTTTTACCTCAAGTGTTTTTCCCGCAGTCTTTCTCAAAAGTGGTTGGACTTGGAGTTGTCTAGAATGGTATCTCTGTTAGCTGAAACTAGGCCCTACAGTCTAAGCACAATATCCCAGGATGCACTGGTATCATTTAAACAAGCTAAATGATGGAATGCTCTTCATTACTAATAAAATCGATTTCGTTGTTTTTCAAGAGGGTTTGAAGAAAAGCTAGCAGGCAAAATTCAATCAGGTAAAATTTATATTGAACATTTTTCTTTTACATAGAAAGGATTTGAATGCATGTGTGTACACTGTCATGCAGGCCTGCACCCGCCAAGAATGAGGTACATTGGTTTTGTCATATGAACATTGATTTTGAACTGTTGCTGGAGTGAGGAAATTACTTGTTGAACAGATCAGCTGTGGTTGGAAAAAACATTTGCAGACTAACAGACAGCACTTGTGTAAACAAATGACCGTTCCCTGACACATTCAACCCACAATGGATGTTGATCACCGGACAGTGAGGGGATGGAGAAGTGCATTCCAGGGCCTGCTGGGGTGATGCAATCCACAGGAGCCAGGATTGGTTGGACCAGCTGGTCACATGACTAACTAGCCATTCCAGGGATTTTTGAACGAGCCACAGAGAGTTTGAACGAAAAAAGACGGTTTGCTCCTGGACTGAGAAGATCTCTTCTGTCTGCTCCCATCTCTTTCTCACATGCCTCTGAATCCACTGAAGACACATGAACCCCAAGAGAGAAAAGTCTTCCACAGTGAACAAGATTTAAGAAGAATATTGAGCCCCAATGAAAAGCAGGAGCTACCTGCAATCAAGGACTCTACAATGAGCTCAAAGAACCGTAACAAAAATCCTCTTCAGACATTGCTTCAAACTTTTCCACTTTATTTTTCTTCTGCTCTTTTCTGTCTCTATCTGCATGTGTGTATCTCATATGCATGCTAGCGTGGGTGAGTCGTGTATCCGTAGGCGTTAACCGAATTACAGTTTAAGTTTAAGTTTAATAAATTTCAACCTTTTTTCTTTCAACCTAAGAAAACTTATTTGTGCTGGTTTCTTTGCCTTATAATTGGAAAGCGGTGAACAAGGATTCCCCAAGGGGGAGCTAAAAAATGCGGTGTTTTAAAAATTAAACCCTGTTACGGTAAGACCAGGTGAAGGTTGAGAGGGACCCCTAGACACCTTTCTCACCTGGTCATAACAACACGCAAATATACCCTTTGTACTTGAAGTTTAAGTTATTATCTATGGGCTGAATTTTGAGGAGCTGTTTGAAATGGGAATGGAGGTGGGGGGTGGGGGGCATAAGATAGGGATGGAACACATTGGACAGGAAGCCTAACATCACGATGTCCCTTCCGGGTTTTACTGTCAGGGGCCGATATGGAGGGCGAAGTTCGCACATTCACAAGGTGGGAAGCCAAGTAGGTAGTTAACACCCCAACACACTGCAATTTTATTCACCATTTTGAATTTTTCTGATTGCACATGGGAACCACAGGGCTCCAGGGCCTTGCCTGATGAAAAGAGGCTGGAGATTAATTTTTGCTTCAGTGGGAAACAGGCTCAGTGAGGCAGGGTCACTTGACAGGAAGGGTGGACGAGGGGCATCAGGAAAGACTATAATGAGTGGGGGCCAAGGTGCCAGCTCTGTGAGGGAGCCAATTCCAGGGTGCCATCGAGGCAGTGCCACCTCATCGAAGGTCACATGTAAGGGGAGGGGGAAGGGTATGGTTGGCCTGAAGGCCATATGCTCAGGGAGGGGCAAACTCTCATGGGCCTCATTCACCCTGGATTTAAGGCCCCCATGGAGGAAGTGGAGCATCAGAGAGGGAGGGAGGAGCATGAATTAGCAGGGGCACTGCCACCATCTGGGGGCACACAGGAGAGCTAGCCTCGGGAATCGGAGGCTAGAGAATGATGCAGAGGGGCATGCCAGCTGACTCCAGTGCAGAGAAGAAGGTACCTTCCAGAGACCGTCTACCAGCTGAGGCTCAACTACCTGCAGATATCTGAACAGCAGTGTCTCTGAAGACTGCGCCTCTCCAGGGAGGCGATCAATGATCTATGTGCCATGATGCAGGATAAGCTGAGACCCATGGGACTTGATCAATGACCTGATGCCATTGGCACTGCAAGTCACCATTGCACTAAACTTCTACGCCACTGGAGATATGTGTGGAATCTCCCAGTCTGCAGCACATTGCTGCATCAAGGAGTCATCAATGCCCTTTTCAGGAGGGCCGGCGACTATATGCGCTACCACACTGATCCAAACTGTCATGCAGAGAGGGCTATAGAATTTGGGGCCAAATTGCTGGATTCCCCAAGTGCAAGGTGTCGTTGACTGCATGCATATGTCTATCAAGGCTCCCACTGACCAGTCTGCTGCCTTCATTAACAAGAAGAGCTTCCACTCCCTCAATGTACAACTGATCCGCGACCACCGCAAGCAGATTTTACAGGTGTGCACACAATTCCCGGGAAGCAGCCACGATGCCTACATATTAAGGCAGTCCCAGGTGCCAGAACCTTTCCATGCCCAGCTTGCCTTCAGGGATGGATCATTGAGGTCGTGGCTGCTGATGCCTGTGAGGAACCCATGCACAGATGCAGAGGAGAGGTACAACAATTTCCACGGGTCAGCCCGAGTGACCAGCGAGCAGGCCATTTGTCTACTCAAGATGAGATTCAGGTGCCTAGATCGATCTGGTGGAGCCCTTCAGTATGCCCCAGTGAGGGTCTCGCCTATTGTGGTGGTCTGCTGTGCACTACACAACCTCACGCTACAGAAGGGGGAGGTGTTACCGGTGAGGATATTGTGGAATGCGATGCCTCCTCCGATGATGAGGATGCAGAAGAGGATGCTGCCCAGGCAGTGCCAGAGGAAGAGCCCCATGCAAAACAGGAACGGCGCCATGAGATACGCACAAAGGAGGCACGAAACGCCCTTATAAATTCAAAAATAAAAGCAAACTACAGCAGATGCCGGAAATCTGTAATAAAATACCTGGCCTGCTGAGTATTTCCAGCACTTTCTGTTTTTATTTCTAATAAATTCACATTTCCTTTGAGCGTTACCACTTTCAGGGTCTGCAACACCAAAGCCTTACCTTTAATCAGTCCTGTTGTCGCCTCCATCCTTCTGTACTACAGCACTCAGGTGCACATCGCACAGTGGCAAGAACAAAGTATTGAACACTCGGGACTTGATCCCTCGCTTCCAGCCCCTTGGGAGGAAGGGTTCAAATGAATTCCCAAAGGGTATCAACAACAGAAAGGAGATGTGGTGAGGGAACAACATTATGTTATTCCATGTCACAACCAATGTACGACCAACCATTTTGACTGCATCTTCACCCGTGATCCTCTGAAAGCACCTAGCTGCTCTTTTACAATCTTTTCCGGGGTTCCTACATGGTTCTCCCCCTCGCTGTCAGCTGAGGTGGAGGCAGGCTGATGACCTGCGACCTTGCTACCCCCTGACTTGGGATGACCTTGGCGGCCGTCCTCTGGCTGCCTGAGACTTGGAGAGCCCTGGCACATTGAGGGCCTCCTGCCAAGATGCGGGGACCACCTCTGTCGGTGGTGATAATGGAAGTGCTGATGTCACTGGCAGAGGGTCTTTGAAGCTACTATACACACCAGGAGCACCTGAGAGGAATCCCCAAAGATGGAAGGCAGCCATTCCTACCCACTTGTAAGGCACATGTACCTCCCCATTGAGCTGAGAGGGACATGGGCCTGGTGGAGACTCCAGGGGCCTGGTGGAGACTCCAGGTGCCTCGTCCCCTTCTCTCCATTCCACCACTGCATGGAGCTCATGGACAAAGCAATGGTGTGCAGGGTGCAGGTCTGCATGTGTCTCCAGCAGCCACTAATTGGTTTGCTGGAAAGATAACACCAAACCCAGAAAACCATGATCAGAGCCTATTGCTGTGAGTACCCCCACAATTAGGATAAAGGGTTAGCCTTTCTGCTGTTTGCCACCAGAGATTTACCAAATGAATCGAGGTTTGAGTCCATTTAAATAGATCTATGGACATGAGGTACGAGGCCCCTTAAATTGATCAAGGAAAAAAATCCTCCATCAAAGGGAGAAAACCGCATTATTAAATTACATTTCAGCTTTTTGTAAACGACTTTTTAAAGTCTGTGTTGTAGCAAAAGAACACCTTAAAGCCTCTCAGAAAAGCATGAAAAGGCAGGAAGACAAACAGGCTGAAGCATGAGCATTTAAATCAGGTCACCAGGTCCTGGTGCTATTCACATTACAGGGCGAACCCCTAAAAGCCAGATTTAGTGGCCCATACAGTGGGCTGAATTTTATAAGCCTGCTGCTGGAATCGGTGTGGGCAAAAAAAATGGTGGCCTGCCTATGCGGCTGCACGCCAAAGAGCCGCTGAGATTCCAAGCGCGGCGACTCATTTAAATAGCTGGGATGGGCCATCTCACTTGAACATGTGGAGGGGGCTGGCTGTCCGTCCCCGGCAATGGTGTCAGCTGCCTGTGTGCTGATGCCATTTTTAGAGGGCTATTAACCCTCCCAGCATATTTAAATATTTAAAGAAAGATTAAATGAAAATAAATATATCTCTTTTTCCCCTCTCCCCCCGCCACCCCCCGTAACAATTAAATTAATTATTTGCCCTGTCCCCCCAAAAACACTTTCCTTTACCATCTGACCTTCCCCCCCCTCAAAACTGCGCAACCTTTAAACTTCAACCCTTCCCACCATCCCCTCGACCCACATTAATTTGACCCTGTCCCCCGACCCCTGCACTGAGAACGATACCTCCTCCTCCCTCCCCATCAGTGTTACGCCACGTTTCCCTGAACTTGGATCTGAAGGTGCGGGAGTTCCGGCCGCTAGGCCGAAGATCGCAGCGGGACATCAAGATTAATGGTAAGTACATAAAAATCTATTAATTTACTTTATTTACATATGGTGATTGTGCTCCCATTGCCAAGTGGCTGGGGGTGCCGCCATAATGCCTCGCTGCTGCTGCGAGGATCGGATCGGGCCCTGCTGGTGTCAAGGGCCGTGGCGGATCTCATCCAGGGTCATCTTCAGGCAACCACCCCCCCCACCCCGCCCCTCCCACCACGGATTCCAACATCGAGGGGTCCTTAAAGTCCAGCCCAGTGTGGGGAGATGAGGTCAGTGAAGTAAATTACTTTTA
Source organism: Heterodontus francisci (assembly GCF_036365525.1). NCBI lineage: Eukaryota > Metazoa > Chordata > Chondrichthyes > Heterodontiformes > Heterodontidae > Heterodontus > Heterodontus francisci. The sequence continues at coordinate 87,810,354 of NC_090372.1, forward strand.
AGGAGAAAGAAGCAAAGACTATGCCACATAAATATGTTGAAAAGATACCACAATCGGGAACCAGACAGAGTGTATGTCAGGCAGTGAGAACAGTGGAAGAAGATGGCAACAATAGTGAAGATGAACCAGGGTAAGAAGGGAACCCAGAAAATTGTCAAGTTGAACTCCCTACTGTGGACAACACAGAAATCTTCGGGAGATTAGATACAGTATTTATTATAGTCAACATGGTTTTATGAAAGGGAAATCATGTTTGACAAATTTGTTAGGGCTCTTTGAGGATATAACAAGCAGAGCGGATAAAGGTGAACCAGTAGATGTTGTGTATTTGGATTTTCAGAAGGCATTTGATGAGGTGCCACATAAAAGGTTATTGCACAAAATAGGAGCTCAGGGTATTGGGGGTAATGTGTTGGCATGGATTGAAGACTGGCTAACACACAGAAGGCAGAGAGTCGGGATCAATGGGTCTTTTTCAGGTTGGAAAGCTATAACTAGTGGGGTGCCACAAGGATCAGTCCTAGGGCCTCAGCTATTTACTATCTATATTAATGACTTAGAGGAAGGCGACAGACTGTAATGTATCCAAATTTGCTGACGTTACAAAAATAGGTGGGAAGGCATGTTGTGATGAGGACACAAAGAATCTGCAAAGGGAGATGGATAGGTTAAGTGAGTGGGCAAAAACTTGGCAGATGGTGTTCAATGTGGGAAAGTGTGAGGTAATCCACTTTGGTAGGAAGAATAAAAAGGCAGATTATTATTTAGATGGAGAAAGACTACAAAATACTGCAGTACAGAGGGATCTGGGTGTTCTTGTAAATGAAACACAAAAGGTTAGCATGCAGGTGCAGCAAGTAATTAAGAAAGCAAATGGAATTTTGGCCTTTATTGCGAAGGAGTTAGAGTTTAAAAATAGGGAAATCCTGTTACAACTGTACAGGGTGTTGGTGAGGCCACACCTGGAGTACTGCGTACAGATTTGGTCCCCGTATTTAAGGAAGGATATACTAGCATTGGAGGCAGTTCAGAAAAGGTTCACTAGACTGATTCCTGGGATGAAGGGGCTGTCTTATCAAGAACGGCTAAACAGATTAGGCCTTTATTCATTGGAGTTTAGAAGAATGAGAGGTGATCTTATAGAAACATATAAGATTTTAAGGGGGCTCCACAGGGTAGATGTTGAGAATATGTTTCCACCAGTGGGGGAATCTCGAACTCGGGGACATAGTTACAGCATAAGGGGGCACACATTTAAAACTGATATGGGAAGGAATTTCTTCTCTCAGAGTGGAGAATCTCTGGAATTCTCTACCTCAGAGAGTTGTGGAGGCTAGGTCACTAAATGTATTTAAGGAGGAGGTAGATAGATTTTTGAAATCACGGGGAGTCGAGGGTTACGTAGAGCAGGCCCAATAGAGTTGAGGCCGGGACAGATCAGCCATGATCTTATTGAATGGCGGGGCAGGCTTGAGGGGCTGAATGGCCTACTCCTGCTCCTATTTCTTATGTTCTTATGTTCTTATTTGCCTGACAAACAGAGAAAGGACCTAGCCACACTGCTAAGTGAATTTGAGGAGGTTTGTAGGGACAAACCAGGTCGTATCTCTTTTACCATTCACGAAGTAGATGTAGGAGAGACCTCACCTATAAAACAACACCCATATAGATTGAGCCTCGATAAATTGGCTCAAGTCTGCGTAGAAATCCAGTACATGATGGACAATGTTCTAATTGAACCCAGTCAAAGTATCAAGAGTTCCCAGAAGTTTAAAAAGACTCTGTATGGCTTACCGCAAGGTTAATGCAGTAACACGAGCAGACTCATACCCAATTCCCCACATTGAAGACTGCACTGACAGAGTAAGCAGCTCTGCCTACATCAGCAAAATTGATTTATTAAAAGGATACTGGCAAGTTCTCATGACTACCTAAGACAAAGGAATTTCTTCTCTCAGACAGCTTTTGTAAAACCCGATGGCTTATTCCAGTGTAAAATCATGCCATTCGGTTTAAAGAACACCCCAGCAACATTTCTGATTGCTGAACCTGGTGGTGGCTGGTTTAAACAACCATATTGTCTACCTGGATGACCTGTTGGTCTCTCGCGACACCTGGGAAGACCATCTAAACCATTTAAAAGCACTGTTTAAGGGTCTACAAAACACTAACCTTGTGGTCAAATTAGCTAAAACAGAAATAAAAACAGAAATTGCTGGAAATACACAGCAGGCCTGGCAACACCTATGGAGAGAGAAACAGAGTTACCGTTTCAGGTCGGGGACGTTTCATCAGAACTCAGTTCCGATGAAAAGTCACTGACCTGAAACGTTGGGCTGCATTTTAAGATTACGCTGCCGAAGTAGGCGGTGGACATAAAAAAAATAAGGCCCGCGCGCACAAGCATCAGGGTGGCACAGTGGCGCAGTGGTTAGCACTGCAGCCTCACAGCTCCAGCGACCCGGGTTCAATTCTGGGTACTGCCTGTGTGGAGTTTGCAAGTTCTCCCTGTGTCTGCGTGGGTTTCCTCCGGGTGCTCCGGTTTCCTCCCACATGCCAAAGACTTGCAGGTTGATAGGTAAATTGGCCATTATAAATTGCCCCTAGTATAGGTAGGTGGTAGGGAAATATAGGGACAGGTGGGGATGTGGTAGGAATATGGAATTAGTGTTTCTTTTGGGCCTCCTTATCTCGAGAGACAATGGATACGCGCCTGGAGGTGGTCAGTGGTTTGTGAAGCAGCGCCTGGAGTGGCTATAAAGGCCAATTCTAGAGTGACAGTCTCTTCCACAGGTGCTGCAGAGAAATTTGTTTGTCGGGGCTGTTGCACAGTTGGCTCTCCCCTTGCGTCTCTGTCTTTTTTCCTGCCAACTACTAAGTCTCTTCGACTCGCCATATTTTATCCCTGTCTTTATGGATGCCCGCCAGCTCTGGCGAACGCTGGCAACTGACTCCCACGACTTGTGATCAATGTCACAGGATTTCATGTCGCGTTTGCAGACGTCTTTAAAGCGGAGACATGGACGGCCGGTGGGTCTGATACCAGTGGCGAGCTCGCTGTACAATGTGTCTTTGGGGATCCTGCCATCTTCCATGCGGCTCACATGGCCAAGCCATCTCAAGCGCCGCTGACTCAGTAGTGTGTACAAGCTGGGGATGTTGGCCGCCTCGAGGACTTCTGTGTTGGAGATACGGTCCTGCCACCTGATGCCAAGGATTCTCCGGAGGCAGCGAAGATGGAATGAATTGAGACGTCGCTCTTGGCTGACATACGTTGTCCAGGCCTCGCTGCCATAGAGCAAGGTACTGAGGACACAGGCTTGATACACTCGGACTTTTGTGTTCCGTGTCAGTGCGCCATTTTCCCACACTCTCTTGGCCAGTCTGGACATAGCAGTGGAAGCCTTTCCCATACGCTTGTTGATTTCTGCATCAAGAGACAGGTTACTGGTGATAGTTGAGCCTAGGTAGGTGACCTCTTGAACCACTTCCAGAGCGTGGTCGCCAATATTGATGGATGGAGCATTTCTGACGTCCTGCCCCATGATGTTCGTTTTCTTGAGGCTGATGGTTAGGCCAAATTCATTGCAGGCAGCCGCAAACCTGTCGATGAGACTCTGCAGGCACTCTTCAGTGTGAGATGTTAAAGCAGCATCGTCAGCAAAGAGGAGTTCCCTGATGAGGACTTTCCGTACTTTGGACTTCGCTCTTAGACGGGCAAGGTTGAACAACCTGCCCCCTGATCTTGTGTGGAGGAAAATTCCTTCTTCAGAGGACTTGAACGCATGTGAAAGCAGCAGGGAGAAGAAAATCCCAAAAAGTGTGGGTGCGAGAACACAGCCCTGTTTCACGCCACTCAGGATAGGAAAGGGCTCTGATGAGGAGCCACCATGTTGAATTGTGCCTTTCATATTAGTATAAATGGGTGGTTGATGGTCGGCACAGACTCGGTGGGCCGGAGGGCCTGTTTCAGTGCTGTATCTCTCTAAACACCACATCACGGAGCCACCGCGATTTCAAACACAGCCACACATTTGCATGACTGCGGCGCCTGGCGCCCACAGTGATGTCACCAGCAACAGCATCTGGTGCCAATGCGCAGGCACCATGCTGTTTTTAGAAGGCTTACAGCCCTCAATGGAGATTTAAAATTTAAAGGGCCAGGTAATGGAAAGTATTGTAATATTAATTGAGAATACCTTTCCATGCATTCTCCCACTCCCCCAATGGCATATCACGACATTCCTGGCCTTTTCCCCCCCAGAATTTCAGTATTGAAACTTTGACCTTCCCCCCACAATATTCGGAACCTGTTTCCTTTACCCCTTCCCATCATCCCTGACCAATCCGAGGCCTTGTAACCCCACTCCTCCTCCCGCACAGAGAAAAAAACCTCCTCCCCGCTCCCCACAGGTGTCGTGCCATGTTTCCCCGAATGGGGATTCCAAGGTGCGGCATTGTCGGCAGCAATGCGATGGCAGATTCGCTGCGGGATGAATGGTAAGTAGGTATTTACATATTTTAATGTGGGTCCTGTCGCCGAACGGTGCTGGGTCTGGGGTTGGGGCTAGGGTGGGGGTGAGGGGTGGGGGCTGGGGCTGTGGTGGGAGTGTGGGTGGGGGTGGAGGCTGAGGCTGGGGCTGGGGCTGGGGCTGGGGCTGGGGCTAGGGTGGGTGTGGGGGCTTGGGTGGGGGTGGGGGCTGGGGCTAGGGTTGGGATGAAGGCTGGGGCTAGGGCTGGGGCTCGGGTGGTGGTTGGGGGTTGGGGCTAGGGCTGGGATGGAATGGGGCTGGGGTGGGGGTGGGGCTGAGGCTAGGGTGGAGAGTTGGGGCTCGGATGGGGGTGGGGGATGGGGCTCGGTCTGAGGTGGGGCTGGGGCTAGGGTTGGGGCTGGGGTGGGGTTTGGGGCTGGGGCTAGGGCTGGGTTGGGGGTGGGATGAGGATGGATGCTGGGGTGGAGGCTCAGTCTGTGAGTGCACCACATTCAGAGAAAAAGATAAAACAAGTCATCACAGAGAAACAGGTAAGTGGTTGGTTGGTGAGTATTTTGCTCATTTATCTTTCAAATCTCAGGTAATTTATCAGTAATTGTAAGGTTTTATTAGTATCAGTAAAGTTTACTAGTGTAGGCCTTGAAAAATTGGTCAAATTGATCGGCGCAGAACTTGCTGAAGTAAGCTTACAGAAATGTCGAAACTTGTGGTTAAGGGTACATGACCGTTGAACGGTGCAGACAAAGGGGAGCAAATAAGTGACTGTTGAACGGTGCAGATAAAGGGGAGCAGATTAAGGGGAACAAACAATGGGTGTTGCAAACAAGTCTGGACATCTGCTTAGGCAGCTAAACCACTAACGCTTTCTAATCAAAGATGAGCTAATATTTGGAGCTTTATCTTAAAGACCATGCAAGACACAATCATGTGAGTCATGGCGTGAGCAATGAGCCTTTAAAGATTATCTAAGTGTTAACGCTTGAGTATATCCTCGTTGGAACCTAGGAACAATTCTCGAAGGCAGGACCCTGAGTCTGGAGGTTCAGTGATCAACCATGACGAGTGACTGATCACCTCTGCAATGACGGGTAGTATCTTGTACAAGAAGTGAGACTTGTACTTATTTGGTGTCTAAATCAAACTGTTGTGCTAAACTTCTTGTCTTATGTTTGTATTCTGGTGTCTGGTGCCTGGGAATTTGACATAATTGGAAAAGGGGTCAATCTTCCCATCCCGAGTTAAATTAAGCACATCACTAGTGATAATAAAGCTTATTGGGCGTAGTAGGGTTTATTAATTATAAATTAATTAAGTTAAAATAAATTAATTATCACATAATAAAACTGGCAGGGCAGGTGATGTGTTGCGACTGCATGATGTGAGAGCTCCTGGATGCCAGTGTGATCCAGGGCAAACACGTCTGCAGTTAAGTGTCGACAGCTGCAGGAGCTTCAGCTCAGAGTCTATGAGCTGGAAGCCAAGCTGCAGACAGTGCAACATATCAGGAAGGGAGAAAGTTACCTGGACACTTCTTAGTCACACCTCTTAGGATAGGATCTTCTGATTTGGTCCATGGTCAAGGGCAGGAGGGTATGTTTAGTTTAGTTTAGTTTAGTTTAGAGATACAGCACTGAAACAGGCCCTTCGGCCCACCGAGTCTGTGCCGACCATCAACCACCCATTTATACTAATCCTATGCTAATTCCATATTCCTACCACATCCCCACCTGTCCCTATATTTCCCTACCACCTACCTATACTAGGGGCAATTTCTAATGGCCAATTTACCTATCAACCTGCAAGTCTTTGGCATATGGGAGGAAACCGGAGCACCCGGAGGAAACCCACGCAGACACAGGGAGAACTTGCAAACTCCACACAGGCAGTACCCAGAATTGAACCCGGGTCGCTGGTGCTGTGAGGCTGCGGTGCTAACCACTGCACCACTGTGCTGCCCCTCACATGACTGCGAGTGAGGCACGTATGGGAACCCAGAATGTAGAAGTGGAGAAGCCTCAGCCTTTGCAATTGTATTACAGGTTCAAGGTTCTTGCAACCTGTATGAATGAAAGCCGGACGGCAAGGTGGACTGTGAACTGACCATAGCACCATGCTGCAGGAAGCCATTCAAACAGGGGAGTTAATAGGAATGTAGTGGTAGTAGAGGATAGCATAGTTAGGAGGATAGACACAGTTCTCTGCAGCCGACAGCAAAAGTCCAGACGGCTGTGTTTCCTGCCCAGTGCCAGTGTTCGGGACATCTGCTCTGGGCTGGAGAGGAACGCGCAGTCGGAGGGGGAGGATCCGGTGGTCGTGGTCCATGTAGGTACCAATGACATAGGTAGGACTAGGAAAGAGCTTCTGCTGAGGGAGTAAGAGCAGCTAGGGTCTAAATTAAAAAGCAGAACCTCAAAAGTAATAATCTCTGGATTACCTGAGCCACGAGCAAATTGGCATAGGGTAAGTAAGATTAGAGAGTTAAACGTGTGGTGCAAAGATTGATGTGGAAGGAATGGGTTTCGATTTGTGGGGCACTGGCACCAGTACTGGGGAAAGTGGGAGCCGTAACCTTGGGACAGTCTTCACCTGAACCGTGCTGGGCTTTAAATTAAATAGTGGGGTTGGGGGATCAGGATTGAGAAGATGTGATAAATTAAGTAGAGAAGGTAAGGCAAGGGAGCAAGGTAGCAATAAGGGAAATGATGATCAGTGTATGGCAGGAAGGGGCCGAGTATACAAACCTAAGAGTGCACCGGCAGCTAAGACTAGAGGTTGCAAAAATAGTAAAAAGACAGAACTAAAGGCTCTGTATCTTAAATAGGCAAATTAGGTTAAGGGGTAAGTCAGTAGAGATGCAGTGGCAGACATTTAAGGAGATTTTTTTAAATTCACTTGTGGGATGTGGGCATCACTGGCTAAGCCAGCATTTATTGTCCATCCCAAAAGGAAGTTAAAGATAGTATCAAATTGAAAGAAAAAGCATATAATTTTGCAAAGATGACTTGCAGGTCAGAAGATTGGGCAGAATATAAAGAACAGCAAAACTGACTAAAAGGAGAGAGAAATTAGAGTATGAGAGAAAGCTAGCTAGAAATATAAAAACAGATAGTAAGAGTTTCTACAGATATTTAAAAAGAAAAAGAGTAAATAAAGCGAGTGTTGGTCCCCTAGAGAGTGAGTCTGGGCAATTAATAATGGAAAATAGGGAGATGGCGGATGAATTGAACAGCTATTTTGCATGTCTTCACTGGAGAGGATTCAAATAACAGCCCAGAAATAATTGTGAATCAGGAGGTGAAAGGGATGGAGAAACTTAAAACAAATACAATCACCAGGGAAAGGGTACTGAAAAAATTATTAGAACTAAAAGCCGACAAGTCCCCAGGTCCTAATGGACTTCATCCTAGGGTCTTAAAAGAAGTGGCGACTGAGATAGTAGATGCATTGATTTTAATTTTCAAAAATTCCCCAGTTTCTGGTAAGGTCCCATCAGATTAGAAAATAGCGAACGTGACTCCTCTATTCAGCAAAGGAAGGGGAGAGAAAGCAGGAAACTACAGGCCAGTTAGCTTAACATCTGTCATAGGGAAAATGCTGTAATATATTAAGGAGGTTATAGCAGTGCACTTAGAAAATCTCAATGTAATCAGGCAGAGTCAACATAGTTTTATCAAAAGAAAATCATATTTGACTAATTTATTGGAGCTCTTTGAGGAAGCAGCAATGTGGACAAAGGGAAACTAGTGGATGTGCAAAACTTAGATTTCCAGAAGGCATTTGACAAGGTGCCACATCAAAGGTTACTAAGCAAAATAAGTGCTCATGGTGTTGGGGGTAACATATTAGCCTGGATAGAGGATTGGTTGGCTAGGGAAACAGAGAGTAGGCATAAATGGGTCGTTTTCAGATTGGCAAGCTATAACTTGTGGAGTGTCACAGGGATCAGTGCTGGGGCCTTAACTATTTACAATTTATATCAATGACGTGCATGAAGGGACTGAATGTATGGTTGCCAAATTTGCTGATGACACAAAGATAGGTAAGAAAGTAAGTTGTGAAGAGAGCATAAGGAGTCTGCAAAGGGATATAGATAATGTTGAGCAGGTGAGAAAGGGGTCTCGGGTTCCCTCTCAGCCTTCACCTGTTCTTACCGTAATAGGGTTTAATGCTTTAAAAACCCTTGGTGAATCCTTGTTCACTGCTTTCCAATTATAAGGCGAAGAAACCAGCACAAACAAGTTTCCTTAGGTTTAAAGAAAAAAGGTTGAAATTTATTAAACTTAAACTCGAATTTGGTTAATGCCTACAGATACACGACACGCCAATGCCAGCATGCATGCGTGATACACACATGCTGATAGAGACAGAACAGAGCAGAAGAAATAAAGTGGAGAAGTTTGAGGCAATCTCTGAAGAGAGTTTTCGTTATGGATCTTCGAGCTCACTGCAGAGACCTTGATTGTAGGTAGATCTTTCTTTTCATTGGGGCCCAGCATTCTTCTTAAACCTTGTTTACTGTAGGAGACTTTTCTCTCTTGGGGTTGATGTGTCTTCAGTCGATTTGGAGTTTCATGAGAAAGAGATGGGAGCAGACAGCAGAGGCTGTGGTGAGCCAGCCAGGAGAGGTCTTTTCCATCCAGGAGCAAACAGACACTCTCAGTTCAAACTGTTTGTACCATTCAGAAAACCCCAGGTTGCCAAGCAGGTTAGTCATGTGACTAACAGGCCTGACCACATTTTGGCTCTGTGGATTGTATCATCTTAGCAGGGCCTGGAATGCGCTTCCCTGCCTTCAATGTCTGATGCTCAAAGTCCATTGTGAGTTAAATGGGGAGTAAGGGGAGTAACCTCTCTTGTCCCTGTTGGTAGGTAAATGTCTTCCAGCCAAGTGTCTGGCAGCCCTTGTAACAGGCCTTCTCTTCTTCCCCGCAACAATTTGAAATTTTATGTCCATATGGCAAAATTAATATGCCTCATTCTTGGCAGGTGGGGGTCTGGCATGACAATAAGTTAGGTAAGTGGGCAAAAATTTGGTAAATGGAGTATAATGTGGGAAAATGTGAACATATCCATTTTGGCAGGATGAATAAAAAAGAAGCACAAAGAAATGTGGTTATTGGAGGCCAGTCATTTCTCTTCCAGAGATCCTCAGGGTAGTGTCCTAGGGCCAACCATCTTCAGCTGCTTCATCAATAAACTTCCCTCCAACATAAGGTCAGAATTGAGGATGTTCGCTGATGATTGCACAGTGTTCAGTACCATTCAGAACTCCTCAGATACTGAAGCAGTCTGTGTTTGTGTGCAGCAAGACCTGGACAAACTTCAGGCTCGGGCTGATAAGTTGCAAATAACATTTGCCCCACACAAGCGGCAGGCAAGGACCACCTCCAACAAGAGAGAATCGCACCAACTCCCTTTGACATTCAATAGCATTATCGTTGCTGAATCCCCCACCATCAACATCCTGGGGGTGTTACGAGCAGACAAATTAGGAGCAGGAGTAGGCCACTCTGCCCATCGAAACTGCACCGCCATTCAATCAATTCATGGCTGAACTGATTACTCCATATTCCCACCTACCCCCGATAACCTTTCACCACCTTGCTTATCAAGAATCTACCTATGCCTTAAAAATATTCAAGGACTCGGCTTCCACCGCCTTTTGAGGAAGAGGGTTCCAAAAACTCAAAACCCTTTGAGAGAAAAAAATTCTCCTCATCTCTGTCTTAAATGGGCGACCCCCTTATATTTAAACAGTGACCCTTAGTTCTAGATTCTCCCACAAGGGGAAACATCCTTTCTACATCCACCCTCTCAAGACCCCTCAGGGTCTTATATGTTCCAATCAAGTCGCTTCTTACGCTTCTAAATGCCTAGCCTGTGCAATCTTTCCTCATAAGACAGCCTGCCCATTCCAGGTATTAGTCTAGGAAACCTTCTCTGAACTGCTTCCAACACATTTACATCCTTCCTTAAATAAGGAGACCAATGCTGTACACAGTACTCCAGATATGGTCTCACCAATGCCCTGTATAGCTGAAGCATAACCTCCCTACTTTTATATTCAATTCCCCTCCATTAACCAGAAACTTAGCTGGACCAGCCATATACTTTGGCTACAAGAGAAATTCAGAGACTGGAATTCTGTGGTGAGCAGCTCACCTCCTGACTCCCAAAAGCCTGTCCACCATCTACAAACTTGATGGAATACTCTCCACTTGCCTCCAACAAAATTCAAGAAATTTAACACTGTCTGGGACAAAGCAGTCTGCTTGATCGGCACCCCATTCACAACCTTAAACATTTACTCACTCCACCACCGGCGCACAATGGTAGCAGTGTGTACCATCCACAAGATGCACTGCAGCAACTCGCCAAGCCTGCTTCAACACACCTTCCAAACCCGTGACCTCTATCACTTAGAAGGACAAGGGTACAGCATACACATGGGAACACCAACACCTCTAAGTTCCCCTCCAAGTCACTCACCATATCTATTGGTCGGATCTTCAAAATCCACTGGGGTGGGTGCAGGTGTGAGCGCAATTTGAATATCATGCTCTTGGAGGTCAGCACTGGGTCCTGCCGCTCCTGGAATGCAAAACTATTTTTAAAGGTCCGGCGGGGGGGGGGAGAGAATGGGTTATGTATTGTCTCCAATTAAGTGCCTGCTGAGCTCATTGAAGAGCTCATTAACAGATAGATAGGCAATAGATAGAAGGATGGATAGCACTAGAGTAGGGAATAGTAAGTTATTAGGTGGGGTCAGAGTAAGGGAGAAAGTAATAACATCTAAATCAGGGTTAATGTGCATTTATATGAATGCACAGAGTGTGGTTAATAAGATTGGTGAGGTATAGGCACAGACTGACATGTGGAAATATGATGTTTTGGCTAGAACAGAGACCATGCTTAAAGAAGGACAGGACTGGGTGTTAAATATTCCTGGATACAAGGTGTTCAGGAAAGATAGGAAAGGGAAAAAAGGGGGAGGGGTGGCGGTATTGATTAAGGAGAGCATTGCAGTGCTGGAGAAAAAGGATGTCCCAGAGGGGTCAAGGATAGAATTAATTTGGCTAGAGCTAAGGAACAAAAAAGGTGCAGTTACTTTGCTTGGTGTTGTCCATAGGCCACCAGCTAATGGAAAGGACATGGAGGAACAAATCTGCAAGGAAATTACAGAGAGGTGCAAAAATTATAGGGTAGTTATAATGGGGGACTTTAATTATCCAAACATAGACTGGGATAATTGTAGTGTAAAGGGCAGTGAGGGGCAAGAGTTCCTAGAGTGTGTTCAGGAAAATGTTCTACAGCAGTGTGTTGCTAGTCCAACAAAAAAGGAGGCACTGCTAGACCTGGTTCTTGAGAATGAGTTGGACCAAATGGATCAAGTATCATTAGGAGAGCATTTAGGGGACAGTGATCATTGTATCATAAGGTTTGGGCTAACTATAGAAAAGGACAAAGAACAAATCAAAGTGAGAATAATTAACTGGGGAAAAGCCAACTTCAATGGGGTAAGAATGGAGCTAGGGCAAATAAATTGGAGTCAAAGGTTGGCAGGAAAACCACTAGCTGAACCTTCAAAGAAAAGATAGTTCGGGCACAGTCAAGGTATGTTCCCTCGAAGGGGAAAGGTAGGGCAAACAAATCCAGAGCTCCCTGGATGACAACAGAGGTAGAGATTAAGATAAAGAAGAAAAAGTGTGCTTATGACAGATGCCAGGTAGAAACTACTATTGAGACCAAGCTGAATATAGAAGGTCCAGAGGAGAAGTGAAAAAGCAAATAAGAGAAGCAAAGAGCGAGCATGAAAAGAGACTGGCAGCTAGCATTAAAGGAAATCCCAAAGTTCTCTATTGCCATATAAATAGTAAAAGGGAGGTAAAAGGAGGAGTGGGGCCGATTAGGGGCCAAAAAGGGGATTTACACATGGAGGCAGAGGGTATAGCTGAGGTATTAAATGAATACTTTGCATCTGTCTTTACCAAGGAAGAAGATGCAACCCAGGCAATGGTGAAAGAGTAGGTAATTGAGACACTAAAAGAGTTTAAAATCGATAGAGGATGTATTACATAGGGTATCTTTACTTAAAGTGAATAAAACACTAGAACCGGATGAGATGCATCCAAGGATACTAGGGAAGTGAGAGCAGAAATCGCAGAGGCACTGGCCATAATTTTTCAGTCTTCCTTAGACTCAAGAGTGGTGCCAGAGGACTGGAGAATTGCAAACGTTACACCTTTGTTCATAAAAGGGTGTAAAGATAAGCCCAGCAACTACAGGCCAGTCAGTTTAAATTGAGTGCTGGGAAAACTTCTAGAAAAAATAATTTGGGACAAACTTAATAGTCACATGGACAAATGCAGGTTAATTAAGGAAAGCCAGAATGGATTTCTTACGGGAAAATCATGTTTAATTAATTTGCTGGAGTTTTTTGAGGAGGTAACAGAGAGGGTTGATGAGGGTAATGCAGTTGATGTGTTTTTAAAAGGTGTGAAACTGGTAAGTGTTGATGTTCAGGGAGACTTGGGGGTACTTTGTACAAGGAATGCACAAAGTTAACATGCAGGTGTAGCAGGCTATTAGGAAGGCAAATGGCATGTTGGCCTTTATTGCAAGGGGATTGGAGTATAGGAATAAAGAAGCCTTACTAAAATTGTATAGAGCTTTGGTGAGACTGCACCTGGAATACTGTGTGCAGTTTTGGTCTCCACATTTAAGAAAGGATGTACTTGCACTGGAGGCAGGGCAGCAAAGATTTACTAAATTGGTCCCTGGGATGAGGGGGTTGTCCTATGATGAGAGGCTGAGTAAATTGGGCCCATATTCTCTGGAGTTTAGAAGACTGAGAGGTGATTTAATTGAGGCATACAAGATTCTGAAAGGGCTTGATAAGGTTGAAGCTGAGAGATCGTTTTCACTGGCCAGGGAATCTAGAACACAGGGACACAGTCATCCAGGACTGAGATGAGGAGAAATTACTTCACTCAAAGGGTTGTGAATCTTTAGAATGCTCTACCCCAGAGAGTTGTGGATGCTCCATCATTTAATACATTTAAGGCTGGGATAGATAGATTTTTGGTCTCACAGGGAATCAAGGGAAATGGGGAACGGGCAGGAAAGTGAAATTGAAGCCCACGTTCAGTGATCGTATTGAATGGTGGAGCAGGCTCGATGGGCCATAGCATCTCCTTCTGCTCCTATTTCTTGTGTACTTGTATGCATGGACTTTCAAAAGGTGTCTGATACTGTGCCGCACAACAGACCTGTGAGAAAACTTATAGCTCATGGAATAAAAGGGACGGTAGCAACTTGGATATGGAATTGGCTGAGTGACAGGAAACAGAGAGTAATGGTTAATGGATGTTTTTCAGGCTGGAGGAAGATTTGTAGTGGAGTTCCCCAAAGGTCAGTGTTGGGACCCTTGCTTTTCCTGCTGTATATTAATGAGGTAGACCTTGGTATACAGGGCACAATTTCAAAGTTTGTAGATGATACAAAACTTGGAAGCATTGTGAACTGTGAGGAGAATAGTGTAGGACTCCAAAAGGACATAGACAAGTTGATGGAATGGGCAGACAGCTGACAGATGAAATTCAATGCAGAGAAATGTGAAGTGATTCATTTTGGTAGGAAGAACATGGAGCGACGATATAAAATAAAGGGTACAATTCTAAAGGGGGTGCAGGAACAGAGGGACCCAGGTGTATATGTGCATAAGTCATTGAAGGTGGCAGGCCAGGTTGAGAGAGCGGTTAATAAAGCATACAGGCTTTATTAATAAGGGTATAGAGTTCAAGAGAAAGGAAGTTATGCTGAACTTGTATAAGACACTAGTTCGGCCTCAGCTGGAGTATTGCGTCCAGTTCTGGGCACCGCACTTTAGGAAAGATGTGAGGGCACTGGGGAGCGTACAGAATAGATTCACAAGAATGGTTCCAGGGATGAAGAACTTCAGTTATGAAGATTGATTGGAAAAGAGAAGGCTGAGAGGTGATTTGATAGAGGTATTCAAAACCATGAGGGGTCTGGACAGAGTAGATAGAGAGAAACTGATCCCACTCGTGAAGGGATCGAGAATGAGCGGGCACAGATTTCAAGAAGCAAAAGTGGCATGAGGAAAAACTTTTACACGCAGAGAATGGTTAGGGTCTGGAATGCGCTGCCTGCGAGTGTAGTGGAGGTAAGTTCAATTGAAGCATTCAAAAGGGAATTAGACTGTTAAAAGGAAGAATGTGCAGGGCTACGGGGAGAAGGCAGGGGAATGGAACTGAGTGAATTGCTCTTTCGGAGAGCTGGGGCAAGCACAATGAGTCAAATGGCCTCCTTCTGCACTGTAACAATTCTGTGATTCTGTGAACAGGATTTTAAGCAGCAGTACACAATTTTTAAAGGCTGGGAATGGGGAATTTGCCATATGGAGGAATACCACAGGGTTCGGAAAACATGAATAGTGTGGAGGGCCATGAGGGCTAAGGGAAGGGTTGATTAAAATAGCGCAGAGGCACTAAATAAAGCTCAGCAACTTCAGATTTGCCTCCAAGTAGCTATTGCTGAGGCTGGAAGAGTTAAATTTCTTAGTGGAAGTTGACTATAATCCAGAGAGGGAAGTGAGACAGCTGGCAACACTGAGGCAGCTGTGGTTGGCAGGGGAAGGCCTGGTGAACGAACAAAGCCCAGCTGAGGAAGTTCAGATGGGAACAGACTACTCTCACATTGCACAGAGCAGTCAGGATGAGCTGCAGCACACCAGCAACCAGCTGGACAGCAGGAGGCCAGAGGAGCACAGCATGCGGCTACAAGGGGAACAAGGCGCTACCCAAGACATTGGGTCTACCACCCAATAGTCAGTTACCTGCAAATGACAGAGAGCCAGTTACATAGGAGGCTGCACCTATCCAGACAGATGGTTGAGGACCTTTGTGCTTTGATTCACAATGACCTGAGGCTTCATGGTCCCTAGGGCGGCCCTTACCTGCAGCTGTCAAGGTTACTGTCACCTTGAATTTCTTTGACACAGGTGGGTCAGCACAGGCACAGAGGGCTTTGGACTTTGCCGCCATTGATGGATTCCTTCAGGTCCAGGGCATCATCGATTGCACCCATTTGCCATCAAGGCACCGACACACCAGCCTGTGTCAGATTATTGAACCGAAAGAGATACCACTTATCGAATGTCTAGCTGGTCTGTGACCACAGGACGCGAATCTTGCAGGTCTGCGTCTGGTTCCCAGGCAGCTGTCATGTCTCTTTTATCCTGTGAGAGCCACAATTGCTGCACCTCTTTAGGTCTGCATCCAGACTCCATGGGTGGCTGCTGGAGGATAAGGGTTATCCCCTAAAGAGGTGGCTGCTGATGCCCGTTCGAAACCCAGACACAGATGGAGAAAGGCGCTACAACCAGGGCCGTCTCCTAACACGGACCTGCATTGAGGAGATCATTGGTTTCTTAAAGACGCGCATCCATTGCCTTGACAGATCAGGTGGCCCTCTAGTGCGAGCCAGCCAAAGTGTTGCATACTGTGGTCGTCTGCTGCACCCTGCCCAATATGGCAATGCAAAGAGGCCTGGAGATGGATAAAGACAGGAAACTGGAATGCCACTCCACCTCGGAGCATGACTGGGAAGAGGAGGAAGAGGAGGAAGAGGAGGGGAAGGGCTCCCTCCCGAGGCGGCCGCTGACCAGGATGTGGAGGATGCCCAGCCATGCCTTCTCGTACCTCAGGGTGAACTGCAAGCTGACATGGCAGCAACGGCCATGCTAATTCAGCAGCGCTTCACCTGATCGCCCCCGAGCCCTTGAAGCTGATGACCCCACAACTCAGCTTCCAGTGCACAGAGCTATTTTCCTGCTATGACCCTTAACTGTGAGGTTGCATTGGCAGCCATGAACATGCAGATGGAGGATTCCTCCCTTCACCATTGTCCAATATCACAAGGCATGGGCACATAACATTCACAGGGCCTACATTCCTGCCACCCACCCCTCAATAGAACGATCCTCTTTTGAGATGAAACAACAACAACACACACGTCAGTGGTGAAATAAAGAAGTTATATTGTGAGCCAAACAACATTACAGAGACATGTGCACAATAGCATCCAGGTGACCCATTAAGTGACTTCAACACCGTGGCACTTTCCTCTCCCTAATACTTCTACAGGGGCTACCCGATGACAGCAGATGGGGTGGAGGTAGCCTGCTCTCTACTCTCTTCCACCGGCAGAATAATGCCTGTGGCTTCCGCCCTCGTCTTGGAAGTGCCCTTGGGGGCTCTTCCACAGGCTGCCGTGCCTGCATCATGGGAAGGGTTGCCTCTGTCATAGGACCTGGCATACAGATGGTTCCTGAATGGGAGGGGAAAAGGGGCCAAAGGGTGATGCTGGTGCCCCATGTGAGGGTAGCCCCTTCATCTGCTGCGAGGACCATCTCAGCCCTTTCCTGGTGACTGTGGATGCTGGAAGTGGCCACCAACTGGGACGCAGCTGGCATCCAATCCGAGCACCTTTGTGCCATCAGCAACACTGAGTGGTCAATGCTACAGAGAGTTTCAGTCTCTCTGTGCATATCAGCACAGTGCTCCTGCACCCACTCAGAGTGGTGCTGCATATGGCTCTCCAAGAGGTTACCGAATCTCCCAATGGAGGAGCTCATGTGATCGAATCCCTGAGTCATGACAGAGCACATGTGCTGCATGGACTCTTCCATTGCCTGCCTATGGCTCCTCAAGGGCTCAGGGAACTCCAACAAACGGGAACTTATCTGCTCCTGTTTCTCGATGAAGACCTGCCTTGTTTGTGACACCAAAGGCCCAGCATCTTTGCCCAGTGAAGCATCACTGTGTCTATCGTTCGTCCTCCAAGGGGGACTCTATCTCACCCTCCTCCTTCTGCTCATGCGTGATATGTAGTTCATCCAGTGCTCCCCTCTCTACGCTAGTCTGTTGCCCAACCAAAGTGAGTGTCTCTGTGCTGGTGGAGGTTGCTGAGGTGGGATGTGACAGTGCAGATTTCATGGATGCCCCCCCCAAACCATGGATAGCAGAACCAATACGGTGGGTTCACTCTGAAGCTTCTCTGCAACTGAACCTGTGGGAGACACAAGAGAATGGTAATGATAATTGGTCCTACTCAACAAGTGCCCCAGCACAAACAGCCCCTCATATGACAGTGGACTAAGATCCAGTGCACGCATTTGGCAGGAGTGTCCCCCATGTCCTTCACCTCAAGAAAGATCTATCTAATGACCCTGTTGCTCATGGCCTCCTGTTTTGCTATCCCCTACAGAATGCCTCGATGGAACCCTGGCGATCTCCAGCACCGCCTCCTCCACTGATGTCAGAAGATGGATCTGGGCCACCCCACCTCCTGTTCTGACCATCTCCCATGTATTATGCGCTCTCTTCTCCTGCAGGGTGAGAGGAGAAAGATCCATAATTATGCTGCCTTCCCTCATCTCTTCCAGAATGACATACAAGTGGGCTAATGTCCCCATCAGTGATGTCCCCATCTGAACGTTGTCCCATATGTGAAGGTGGCAGCATCTCTGTGTAGCGAGCGTTCAATCAGTCTGACAATGTGAGAGAGATCAATGGACATTCTATGAGGTCAGCTCGCATTTATTCTGGTGCCTACAGAGTTGGTGTCCAATGAAATGAGTGCCACTGCCACTCACCTTACCAGACCGCAATAGGTCATGGAACTTTTTCCTGCACTGTACCCAAGCCCTTCTTATGGAAAATAGCGAATGTAACTCTGCTATTCAAGAAAGGAGGAAGACAGAAAGCAGGAAACTACAGGCCAGTTAGCTTAACATCTGTCATAGGGAAAATGCTGGAATCTATTATTCAGGAAGTTATAGCATGACATTTAGAAAATCTCAATGCAATCAAGCAGAGTCAGCATGTTTTTGTGAAAGGGAAATTGTGTTTTACTAATTTATTAGAGTTCTTTGAGGAGGTAACAAGCAACGTGGAAAAAGGGGAACCTGTGGATGTGGTGTACTTGGACTTCCAGAAGGCATTTGATAAGGTGGTACATCAAAGGTTACTAAGCAAAATTAGAGACCATGGTATACGGGGTAACATATTAGCATGGATAGAGGATTGGTTAGCTAACAGGAAACAGAGTAGGCATAAATGGGTCATTTTCAGGTTGGCAAGCTATAAATAGTGGAGTGCCACCGGGGTCAGTGCCGGAACCTCAAATATTTACAATCTATATCAATGACTTGGATGAAGGGACAGAATGTATGGTTGATAAATTTGCTGATGATACAAAGGTACGTGGGAGAGTAAGTTGTGAAGAGGGCATAAGGAGTCTGCAAAGGGATATAGATCGGTTTAGTAAGTGGGAAAAGATTTGGCAGATGGAGTATAATGTGGGAAAGTGTGAGCTTGTCCACTTTGGAAATAAGAATAGAAAAGCAACATATTGTTTAAATGGAGAGAGAGTGTAGAACTCAGATGCAGAGGGATCTGGGTGTCCTAGTGCACAAAACACAAAGGGTTGGAATTTATACTTAGGGCAGCGGACGAAAACTATGGCGGTCCGCCCGCGCGTGCTGCACGTTGCGAAGCCGCCACGAGATTAAGCGTGACAGCTCATTTAAATAGCCGGGGTGGACTGCTCACCCCAATAACATGGAGGGGGCGGGCAGTCCGTCCCCGGCAACGTCATCAGCTGCCTTTGCACAGGTACCGACGCCATTTTTAAAGGGCTTCGAGCCCTACATTTCAATTTAAATATTTAAAGATATAGTGATGTTAAAAAATTAAATAAATGATCCCGCCTAGTTTAAATTTCAAACAAATCTTGGCAGTTAACTGTCAGTCACCATGGCAATGCCTCTACCAATCCAAGTCCACTTGCCAACCAGTCAGCACTCTCTTCTTATACGGCATAAATTTGCTGCTTTCCCTTACATTGGTATTCTTGCGAATTTTCCTGATGCGTGCAAGACGAAAAGTTTTGACAAAATGTTTCTGTTTTCAACAATACAAAAGTAGAGATGTTTTGCTACAGTTTTACAGGGCATTGGTGAGATTACATCTAGAGTCTTGTGTACAAGTTTGGTCTCCTTACTTAAGAAAATATATAATTGCATTGGAAGCAGTTCAGAGAAGGTTCACTTGACTGATTCCTGGGATGAGAGGATTATCTTATGAGGAAAGGTTGGACAGTTTGGGTCTGTATTCACTGGAGTTTAGAAGGATGAGAGGTGATCTTATTGAAACATAAAAGATCCTGAGAGGATTTGACAGGGTGGATGTTGAAAGAATGTTTCCCCTTGTGGGAGAGACTAAAACTAGGGGGCACAGTTTAAAAATAAGGGGTCTCCCATTTAAGACAGAGATGAGGAGAAATTTTTTCTCTCAGAGGATCATGAGTCTATGGAACACTCTTCCCCAGAGAGCGGTGGAGACAGGGTTATTGAATGTTTTTAAGGCAGATTCTTGACAAACAAGGGAGTTAAAGGTTATCAGGGTAAGCAGGAAAGTGGAATTGAGTCCACAAACAGATCAGCCATGTTCTTATAAAATGGTGGAGCAGGCTCGATGGGCTGAATACCCTACTCCTACTCCTGCTCCTAGTTCATATGCTCGTATGTTCATATGTGCTGACCTCCGTGGCCATCTCCATCCACGCTCTCTTTGCCTCACTGGGGGGATTCCTCCTTCCTGAGGCTTGGTCAAACAGCTCTCTCTTCTCAGAGACAGCATCAATGAGAGCCTCCAGAGAGGCATCGAGAAAACAGGGTACCACCTGGGGACGCATGCCCTCCAATCTCCCTTTTGATGTATCTGTAATGACAACAAGTCAAATGATGGTTGCTGCTTGCCTTTAAAAATTGCAGTCAAAGACCTGTTCTCACCTTCAGAAAGCTGTCGGACTCACTCCCAGGCCAATTACTCAATTTGCATTTTAAAATATGGTAACACTCCAGCTCTCGGGTTCCTGACCCCAAAATGAAAATCCAGCTCTATATAACCCTTCCTTCAATGATGAGGAATAAAAACTGGAACACCTTCCCTAACAGCACATTGGGTGTACCTACACCACCTGGACTGCAGCAGTTGAAGAAAGCTGCTCACCACCAACTGATCAAGGGCAATTAGGGATAGGCAATAAATGCTGGCCTTGCCAGTGACGCTCACACCCCATGAATGAATAAAAACAAAGGCACCACCTCTGCCTCTGCAATTTTCCCAGACCAAACGCAGCTCTGATTCCCTGGGAAAATTCCCTCCCCCCACCCACCAATATTTTTCATCATTTTTCCTCATCCTAATTAGAGTTTTAAAAAACAGTTGAATTTGAAAGGAAACAAACGGACCAATTTTTTGTTTGCCACCCAGGGTTACAGCCATTATAGGAAGCTCTCTTCTTTGGCCTCCTTATCTCGAGAGACAATGGGTAAGCACCTGGAGGTGGTCAGTGGTGTGTGGAGCAGCGCCTGGAGTGGCTATGAAGGCCAATTCTAGAGTGACAGACTCTTCCACAGGCGCCGCAGAAAAATTTGTTTGTCGGGGCTGTTACACAGTTGGCTCTCCCCTTGCGCTTCTGTCTTTTTTCCTGCCAACTGCTAAGTCTCTTCGACTCGCCACACTTTAGCCCCGTCTTTATGACTGCCCGCCAGCCATAAACACTATCAATTCCATTGAAATTAGACAGCTTCCATTCATAATTAGAGCCAAGTTGAAAATAAACCCTAAAGTCTCCAATTATTAACGGATATCACCTATATTTTATTGGCAATTAGGAAATGGAAATTGGCAGAGAAAACATCACAGCTAGAGGGAGAGAGAAAGGGGGAGAGGGAGGTTGGTGTTAGAAGTCAATGATGACCATATGGATGCCATCTATAATGCTCTGCATTTTAGGAAAGCATACCAATTGTATAAGTGCTCTGCCACCTAGTGCTACTGAGAACTTTCTAGGGAAAATATGATGACAAACAACATCTCTGTCCCCGTTCGATGGTTCTGGGCACTACTTACTAACTTATATAAGACATAGCTTGGAATGATCAAATGACATAGAAAGTCAAGACAGGCATCATCTTCATAGGCAATGACAGAGCTATCTTTCTGGTAGATATTATCCAAATGTTCAGTTTTAGGAATTGGAATATTTGATCGTCCAAGTAGATTTAATGCAGCTTTCCTTTAATCTCCCACTCCACATACTTTAAATTTCTGATTACTTTTTTCAATTAGTCTATCCTGTGACTCAATATCAATGCATCTCCTCAGTGACATACTTCAATTCAGAGATTTGCTAAGTCTCATATTTCATGTCAAATACTGTTAGAGTAGTTTGAAAAAAACTTGTTTCTCTGACTGTTGAAACAAGATCAATTCTTTGTGTCAAAAACAAGAAATGCTGGATTCACTCAGCAGGTCTGGCAGCATCTGTGGAAAGAGAAGCAGAGTTAACGTTTCGGGTCAGTGACCCTTCTTCGGAACTCAGTTCCGAAGAAGGGTCACTGACCCGAAACGTTAACTCTGCTTCTCTTTCCACAGATGCTGCCAGACCTGCTGAGTGAATCCAGCATTTCTTGTTTTTGTTTCAGATTTCCAGCATCCGCAGTATTTTGCTTCAATTCTTTGTGTTCCTGTTATTCAAATATCCTCAGGGGATGCTTGATACTAATCTCTCAGATCTCCCCACTTAAGTTTTATTTATATCACCATTTGTTCCCACTCAGTTTTATTTTTCACAAAGTTTAGTATTTTCAATGTCATTAAACACTTTTCAATCACATACAGTTAACTTTTATTAAAATGTCATCTACATTCCAAAAGCACATTAATTTATAGATTATATGATTTGTTTTTTAAAAAAACATTGTTTTGTTGATATTGATTGCCACGTAGGCACCTTTTCTCACACTACAGTATAAAAATGCAGCTTTCAGATTTCATGTGCAATTTTAAAAAAAGTCTTATCCTGGTAAATTGGAAAGGTTAAGTGTGTTTTATTGGTTGTCATTTCTGATTTGCATGTTTGTGATTTTGTCACTTGTGTGTTTATAATGTCTTAAAGCATAGAATTTGAATATATAAGAGAGATTCTTCTATGTTTCTACAAATCACATATCAATGGCTGCCTGTATGCCAGGTCAGGGGTTTGGCTATTAAAATTTATTTATTTTTTATTGTTACGGACAGGTGGGAAATGGCATGGCTGGTTTCCACTGGTCACCTCCCAACTGAGCATGGGTAGTGTTTTGTTTAAATTAATGTTTCATTCCCTGTGTTTTGTTGGTCAAATAAACAGTGACAGGTTTTCTTATAAGTTTAAAGCAGAAGATTAAATATTTATGAAACAATAATCACCCAAAATATTTGCAAAACCACCCATGCATGCATTCCATCTCTCATGCACACTCAAGAAAAGATATAGAAGGTAAAGGGTAAGAGGCATTAAGAGTTCAAGGTGTAAAAGTTTGCTGTTTTCAGAAAAAAATTAGTGGAATCCTCTTAGAAGTTAAGTTTGAAAGTTGCAGGCCTGTTTGCTGGTCGTCTTGCCCTTGTTGGTTTGCTGAGGTCTCCTAGCAGTCAACGCTTCAGTTTGTAGATGGTGCTAATATTTATTAGTTCAATTTTCACAGGTGCATGATAAAAGTTGAACAGAAATATGACATAGTAACACAATCTTAAACACCTAAATGAACACCCTTGTTCTTTCTTACCTTATTACTCCTACATATTACAACCCCTTTGGCCCTGTGGCTTCAGCAGAGCTAGAGACAGGCAGCTTGTTGCTGTGCTCTGACTGTTCAGATGCTCTTGACTGATATCCTCTGGGTTTTGGAGCCAGTAAGAGACCTGCCAAAGACTGCCCCACCTGCACTTGTTGCAGGGACAGACTTGGCCATTGTGATATGAGGCAGCATGTGGGGCTCTGAATGAGGGGCAGAGGGAAGGGGTCAAGACTAGAAGTGCTTTCAGCAGAGTCTCGACTTCCATGTGCCCTTTCTCCATCTTCCCCCTTATGACCCACCTACACTTCCCTACGAACCAAGAGTTGGAAATAAAAGCAAAATACTGCAGATGCTGGAAATCTGAAATAAAACCAAAAGGTGCTGGAAATACTCAGCAGGTCTGGCAGCATCTGTGGAGAGAGAAGCAAAATTAACATTTCAGGTCAGTGAACTTTCACCAGAATTGATGAAAGTTCTGATGAAAGGTCACTGACCTGAAACGTTAACTTTGCTTCCTTCTCCACAGATGCTGCCAGACCAGCTGAGTATTTCCAGCAATTTTTGGTTTTACTGGAGAGCACTTTGCTTTTTTTATTCATTCGTGGGATATGTGCGTCGCTGACAAGGCCAGCATTTATTGCCCATCCCTAATTGCCCGTGAGAAGGTGGTGGTAAGCTGTCTTCTAGAACCGCTGCAGTCCATGTGGGGTAGGTGGTTATATGGCTACTCCAGTTCAGTTTCTGGTCAATGGTAACCCCCAGGATAATGATAATGAGGGATTCAGTGATCACAATGCCATTGAATGTCAAGGGCAGATGGTTAGATTCTCTCTTGTTTGAGATAGTCATTCCCTGGCACTTAAGTGGCAAGTAACATTCGCGCGCCACACATCAGTCCAAGCCTGGATATTGTCCAGGTCCTGCTGCATTTCTAAATGGACTGCTTCAGTATCTGAGGAGTTGCGAATAGTGCTGAACATTGTGCAATCATCAGTGAACATCACTATTTCAGACCTTGCGATTGAAGTAAGGTCATTGATGAAGCAGCTGAAGATGTTTGGGCCTAGGACACTACGCTGAGGATGCCTGCAGTGATGTCCTGGAGCTGAGATGATTGACCTCCAACAACCACAGCCATCTTCCTTTGCGCGAGGGATGACTCCAACCAGCAGAGTATTTTCCCCTTAATTCCCATTGACTCCAGTTTTGCTAGGGCTCCTTGATGCAATACTCGCTCAAATACTGCCTTGATGTCAAGGGCATTCATTCTCACCTCACCTCTTGAGTTCAGCTCTTTTGTCCATGTTTAAACCAAGGCTGTAACGAGGTCAGGAGCTGAGTGGCCCTGGCAGAACCCAAACTGAAATGAAAACAAGAAATGCTGGAAATACTCAGCATCTGTGAAGAGAGTAGCAAATTTAACATTTCAGGTCAGTGACCCTTCATCAGAACTTCACATCAGCATCACTGAGCAGGTTATTGCTAAGCAAGTGCCACTTGATAGCACTATCGATGACACCTTCCATCACTTTACTGATGATCGAGACAAGACTGAAATGGCAGTAATTGGCCAGCTTGGATTTGTCCTCCTTTTTGTGTAGAGGACATACCTGGGCAATTTTCCAAATTGACAGGTAGATGCCAGTGTTGTAGCTGTACTGGAACAGCTTGGCTAGGGATGCGACAAGTTCTGGAGCATAGGTCTTCAGTACTATTGCTGGTATGTTGTCAGGGCCCATCTTCTTCTTCTCTGGCCTCCTTGTCTAAGGAGACAATGGGTAAGTGCCTGCAGGTGGTCAGTGGTTTGTGGAGCAGCGCCTGGAGTGGCTATGAAGGCCAATACTAGAGTGACAGACTCTTCCACAGGTACTGCAAGTAAAATTGTTTGTCGGGGCTGTTACACAGTTGGCTCTCCCCTTGCGCTTCTGTCTTTTTTCCTGCCAACTGCTAAGTCTCTTCGACTCGCCACACTTTAGCCCTGTCTTTATGGCTGCCCGCCAGCTCTGTCGATCGCTGGCAACTGACTCCCACGACTTGTGATCAATGTCACAGGACTTCATGTTGCATTTGCAGACATCTTTAAAGCGGAGACATGGACGGCCGGTGGGTCTGATACCAGTGGCGAGCTCGCTGTACAATGTATCCTTGGGGATCCTGCCATCTCCCATGTGGCTCACATGGCCAAGCCATCTCAAGCGGCGCTGACTCAGTAGGGTGTATAAGCTGGGGATGTTGGCCGCCTCGAGGACTTCTGTGTTGGAGATACGGTCCTGCCACCTGATGCCAAGGATTCTTCGGAGGCAGCGAAGACGGAATGAATTGAGACATCGCTCTTGGCTGACATACGTTGTCCAGGCCTTGCTGCCGTAGAGCAAGGTACTGAGGACACAGACTTGATACACGCGGACTTTTGTGTTCCATGTCTGTGTGCCATTTTCCCACACTCTCTTGGCCAGTCTGGACATAGCAGTGGAAGCCTTTCCCATGCGCTTGTTGATTTCTGCGTCAAGAGACAGGTTACTGGTGATAGTTGAGCCTAGATAGGTGAACTCTTGAACCACTTCCAGAGCGTATTTGCCGATATTGATGGATGGAGCATTACTGACGTCCTGTCCCATGATGTTCGTTTTCTTGAGGCTGATGGTTAGGCCAAATTCATTGCAGGCAGCCGCAAACCTGTCAAGGAGATTCTGAAGATTCTCTTTAGTGTGAGATGTTAATGCAGCATCGTCAGCAAAGAGAAGTTCCCCGATGAGGACTTTCCGTACTTTGGTCTTCGCTCTTAGACGGGCAAGGTTGAACAACCTGCCACCTGATCTTGCGTGGAGGAAAATTACTTCTTCTGAAGACTTGAACGCATGTGAGAGCAGTAGGGAGAAGAAAATCCCAAACAGTGTAGGTGCGAGAACACAGCCCTGTTTCACGCCATTCAGGATAGGAAAGGGGTCTGATGAGGCTGAATTGTGCCTTTCATATTGTCATGGAATGAGGTGATGATACTGAGTAGCTTTGGTGGACATCCACTCTTTTCTAGTAGTCTGAAGAGACCACGTCTGCTGACGAGGTCAAAGGCTTTGGTGAGATCAATGAAAGCAACGTAGAGGGGCATCTGTTGCTCACGGCATTTCTCCTGTAGCTGACGAAGGGAGAACAGCATGTCAATGGTCGATCTCTCTGCTCAAAAGCCACACTGTGCCTCAGGGTACACACGCTCGGCCAGCTTCTCGAGCCTGTTTAAAGCGACTCGAGCGAAGACTTTCCCCACTATGCTGAGCAGGGAGATTCCACGGTAGTTGTTGCAGTCACCTCGGTCACCCTTGTTTTTATAGAGGGTGATGATATTAGCATCGTGCATGTCCTGTGGTACTGCTCCCTCATCCCAGCACAGGCAAAGCAGTTCGTAGAGTGCTGAGAGTATAGCAGGCTTAGCACTCTTAATTATTTGAGGGGTAATGCCATCCTTCCCAGGGGCTTTTCCGCTGGCTAGAGAATCAATGGCATTACCGAGTTACGATTTTGTTGGCTGTACGTCCAGCTCATCCATGACTGGCAGAGGCTGGGCTGCATTGAGGGTGGTCTCAGTGACAACATTCTCCCTGGAGTACAGTTCCAGGTAGTGCTCAACCCAGCGGTCCCTTTGCTTGCGTTGGTCAGTGATTGTGTCCCCTGATTTGAGGGGGGCGATCTTCTTGATGGTTGGCCCAAAAGCTCTCTTAATGCCATCATACATTCCTCTGATGTTTCTGGTGTCTGAGGCCAGCTGAATATGACTGCATAGGTGTTGCCAGTAGTCATTTGCGCAGCACCTGGCTGTTCTTTGTGCAGCGCTTCTGGCTGTTTTAAGTGCTACGGATGTTAACTCACTGGGGGCTTTCTTGTAGTTCAGCAGTGCAATGCGCTTAGCGGCTATGACAGGTTCCAGCTCTTCAATATGAGAGTGAAACCAGTCTGCATTCCGCTTCACACGTTTGCCATAGGTGGTCATAGCTGACTCATAGATAGCGTCTCTGATGTGGGCCCACTTGGTCACTGCATCCCCTGTGGGAGTGTTTTGAAGGGCTTTTTCGAGTGAATTTAGAAACTTACGTAACAGCTGTGGATAAGAAATTCTACTCGTGTTGATGCGCGGGTGGCCCTTCTGCTTGGAGTGATGCAGCTTCTTTGGTTTGAGTCTAACCATGCTGCACACCAGGGAGTGGTCAGTGTCGCAGTCCGCACTGTGGAAGCTGCGTGTGGTTTGAACGCTGTTTAAAGAGGCTCGCCTTGTGACGTTGAGGTCCAGCTGGTGCCAACGACGTGATCTTGGGTGCCTCCAAGAAACCTGGTGACAGGGTTTAGTGTGAAAGAATGAGTTGGTGATGCAGAGGTTATGTTAGGTACACAACTCGAGCAGTCTCTGTCCATTCTCATTCATCCTTCCAATGCCATAGCACCCAAGGCAGGAGGGCCATGAGTCATGATGGGCCCAAACCCTGGCATTAAAGTCCCCCAGCAGGAACAGATGTTCGGTATTGGGGATGCTACTAATGATATTATGGAGTTCCTCGTCGAACTGGTCTTTAACTTGAGGTGGGGAGCAGAGTGTTGGAGCATAGATGTAGGTGTACTGGACCAGAGGCGGTGAGCAGTCGGCTGGACATTATGCGTTCTGAGCCATTTGAAGGTGGCTCTCTCATGCTGAGCAAAGAGGTTCTGATGGCGAAGCCCACTCCATGCTGTCTTGGTTCTTCAGGATACCTACCCTGCCAGTAGAAGGTGTAGTCTTGCCCTCTTCGAGATCCGCTCGCAGGGAGGCATGTCTCCTGAAGTGCTGCAATGTCCACATTGAGTCCACTGAGCTCGTTGTTAATGATGGCGGTCTTCCGAGAATCGTTGATTTGTGTAAGGTCTTCCGACAGGCCAGGACACATAGTTCTGACGTTCCAACTTGCAAAACGAAGGGCTGGTACATTCTTTCCTTTTTTTATCGTGCTGTTTGGTGCGGTGTTGCAGTCCGCTTTTCGGGCAACGACCCTGAGCTCTAAGCACCCATTGAAGCAGGTGGACTGTGGCGGGACAGAACCTTATTGACCGGGGGCTGCCCGGTTTGAGGCGGGCGGTAGCTGTCCAGTGAGGTGCGATGACCTCTCCCACCGACAAAGGCAACCCATGGCGCCCAATCTCTACGCCAATTGAGCTGGACTTATAACCCGTAACTGCTGCCTTTCATGTTGTTTCGGTCGCTGTGAGGCGACTATGGAGTGACCTCTCCATGGCGCATGCCTGGGCGAATGTATGGGGGTTGTGAGTTGCCCAAGCGTCAAAACCCCCGTCTCGGCCTTTCTGGTGGGGTCCAAAGGAGTGCAGAGCACGACGTTTGGCACCAGTATGGCTGCAGGAACTGCCGGATACATGCCAAAGGTGACACATGACTGCCTACGGGGTTCCGCTCCGGATTTTCTGTTAGGGTTTACTCCCTTAGCCTTGGACTCTCCCGAGACGCCCTCAAGGCAGTGGGGTTGTTTCAGGGCCCATAGCCTTTTCAGTATCCAGTGCCTTCAGTGGTTTCTTGATATCACGTGGAGTGAATCGAATAGGCTGAAGACTGGCATCTGTGATGCTGGGGACTTCAGGAGGAGGCTGAGATGGATCATCCACTTGGCACTTCTCGTTCAAAATTGTTGCAAATGCTTCAGCCTTATCTTTTGCACTGATGTGCTGGGCTGCCCCATCATTGAGGATGGGGATATTTGTGGAGCCACCTCCTCCAGTTAGTTGTTTAATTGTCCACCACCATTCACGACTGGATGTGGCAAGACTGCAGAGCTTAGATCTGATCCATTGGTTGTAGGATCGCCTAGCTCTGTGTATCGCATCCTGATTATGCTGTTAGGCATGCAAGTAGTCCTGGGATATAGCTTCACCAGGTTGACACCTCATTTTTTGGTATGCCTGGTGCTGCTCCTGGCATGCCCTCCTGCACTCTTCCATTGAACCACGATCGATCCCCCGTCTTGATGGTAATGGTAGAGTGGGGGATATGCCAGGCCATGAGGTTACAGATTATGGTTGAGTACAATTCTGCTATTGCTGATGTCCCACAGCGTTTCATGGATGCCCAGCTTTGAATTGCTAGATCTGTTCGAAGTCTATCCCATTTCGCACGGTAGTAATGCCACACAACACGATGGAGGGTATCCTCAATGTGAAAACGGGACTTTGTCTCCACAAGGACTGTGCAGTGGTCACTCCTATGAATACTGTCATGGACAGATGGATCTGCAGCAGGCAGATTGATGAGGACGAGATCAAGTATATTTTCCCTCTTGTTGGTTCCCCCATCACCTGCTGCAGACCCAGTCTCGCAGCTATGTTCTTTAGGACTCGGCCAGCAATGGTGCTACCGAGCCACTGTTGGTGAGGGGCATTGAAGTCCCCCACCGAGAGTACATTCTGTGCCCTTGCCACCCTCAGTGCTTCCTCCAAGTGGTGTTCAACATGGAGGAGTACTGAGTCATCAACTGAGGGTCGGGGGCGGTTGGTGGTGAACAGCAGGAGGTTTCCGTTCCCATGGTTGACCTGATGCCCTGAGACTTCATGGGGTTTGGAGTCGATGTTGAGGACTCCCAGGGCAGCTCCCTCTCAACTCTATACCCCTGTGCTGCCACCTCTACTGGGTATGTTCTGCCGGTAGGACAGGATATACCTGGGGATGGTGGTGTCTGGGATATTGTCTGTAAGATATGATTCCATGAGTATGACTATGTCAGGCTGCTGCTTGAGTAGTCTGTGGGACAGCTCTCCCAACTGTAAGGAGGACTTTGCAGGGTCGACAGGGCTGGGTTTCCCATTGTCATTTCCAGTGGCGAGGTTGATGCCAGCTGGTCTGTCCAGTTTCATTCCTTATTGACTTTGCATCAACTGATACAACTGAGTGGCTTGTTAGGCCATCTCAGAGGGCATTAAGAGTCAACCAGATTGCTGTGGGTCTCGAGTCACCTGTCGGCCATACCAGGTAAGGACGGCAGATTTCCTTCCCTGAAGGACATTAGTGAACCAGCTGGGTTTTTACAACAATCGACAATGGTTTCATGGTCACAATCAGACTAGCTTTTAATTCCAGATTTGCTAATTGAATTTAAATAACACTTTCTGCCCTGGTGGAATTCAAACCCATGTCCGCAGAGCAATACCCTGGGTCTCTAGTCCAGTGACAATACCACTACGCCTTTGCCAAAATACTCCCAATGGTGATTAATTTGATCTGGAGGTGTGGCCAATTCTGTGTGTGGAACCTGCTTCTAGCACAATGCTTTTTAAATTAGCAGAAAGGGTTTCATGGATTTCAGGTGAATTGCACTGAAAAAACCAATGCAATCGAGAGGAAACTCCAGGCCACTTGATTTTGTCAGTCTTGGGAACGGCAGGGGCAGTAATTCCTACTTCAATTCTAACAACCAAACCACACACCCTCCTCCCTCCCCACCCCACATTTCCTATCAGCAGACATTGGCTGAAGTTTTACGACCCCCCCCCACCGCCCCCCCAGTGATCGGGCTGATGGTGGGGATGGGGGCCGTAAAATTGATTGGGAGGAGGGCGATGGGGATCGTTCCCAATGCCTTCCTGCTACCCTGCAATTTTACATAGGGCAGTGATGATGAGAAATGGCCAATCAAGGCCCTTAAGTGGCCACTTAAGGTCCTCCTCCCGCCACCGCTGGTATTTTACCCACAGCAGACTGGGGGGGCCTCCTGATTGGGCACCCTGTGCCCCACGGAGGACCACCCGCAAAGCCCCAACAGCCCCCACCACACAACACTCCCCACCCCTCCAACTGACCCCCACCCCCTCGCCCTTGCCTTGCTGGGGCCCGGCCGATTGATCCCGGTGAGGCCCCAAAAACTTTGACGTTTTGGCCGGTGGGCAGGCCTCCTGCCCAACATTAAATTCCAGCCATTGTTTTGTTTCTGTCCGAAAAGAATTTCCATCATCTAATATAAGCTTGAGACACCCAAAGTATAGTCCTAACCAAAAGGAAGGTTGAACAGCACAAGTACTGCTGCCTCGTAAACCTTGGTCACTGCTAATACTAGAGTCTCCTATTGTAGCTTGTAGATTGCAACTGATGTGCCTGCAAACAATATCATTGATTTAATGAAAAGCATGTCTCTCCCCTGCTACTAAAATGACTTCTGACAACTGCATGTCCTTGTGGTCTTTTTCACATTATGTAACTTCAAAATAATTATCTGTTGTTTAAGCTGGAGTCAACAAAAGTGTGGCCGAGATAAATTCAGTGCATCTTTGAATCTGTCCCATCTGATGAAAGTCTATCTGGGTGAGATGAAGAGAGGTGGGAGGAGGCTCCTCTGGAGCGTAAACACTGGCATAGACCAGTTGGGCTGAATGGCTTGTATCTGTGCCAAATATTCTATGTAGTTCGATGTAACATATTGGGTAAAGAAGAGGTCCTTTCGGGAAAGAAATCTGCTTACCTGGTCTGGCCTAAATGTGACTCCAGACCCACAGCAATGTGGTTGACTCTTAAAATGCCCTTTGCAATGGCCTAGCAAGCCACTCAGTTGTATCAAACTGCTACAAAGCCAATAAGGAATGAAACCGTACAGACCACCTGGCATCGACCAAGGCACGGAAACGGCAACAGTAAACCCAGCCCTGTCAACCCTGCAAAGTCCTCCTTACTAACATCTGGGGGCTGGTACCAAAGTTGGGAGAGCTGTCCCAACAGCCTGACATAGTCATACTCATGGAATCATACCTTACAGACAATCTCCCAGACATCGCCATCACCATCCCCGGGTATGCCTTGTCCACTCGCAGAACAGACCCAGCAGAGGTGACAACACAGTGATATACAGTCAGGAGGGAGTTGCCCTGCGAGTCCTCAACATTGACTGCAGACCTCATGAACTCTCATGGCGTCAGGCCAAACATGGGCAAGGAATCCTCCTGCTGATTACCACCTACTGCCCCCCCTCCCCTCAGCTGATGAATCAATACTCCTCCATGTTGAACAGCACTTGGAGGAAGCACTGAGGGTGGCAAGGGCACAGAATTTACTCTGGGCGGGGGATTTCAATGTCCATCACCAAGAGTGACTCGGTAGCACCACTACTGACCGAGCTGGCCGAGTCCTAAAGGACACAGCTGCTAGACTGGGTATGCGGCAGGTGGTGAGCAAACCAACAAGAGGGAAAAGCTGAC
This sequence comes from Heterodontus francisci, assembly GCF_036365525.1. Taxonomy (NCBI): domain Eukaryota; kingdom Metazoa; phylum Chordata; class Chondrichthyes; order Heterodontiformes; family Heterodontidae; genus Heterodontus; species Heterodontus francisci. The sequence goes on from NC_090372.1 coordinate 87,842,766, forward strand.
TCGACCTCGTCCTCACCAATCTGCTTGTCACTGATGCATCTGTCCATGACACTATTCGTAGGAGTGACCACTGCACAGTCCTTGTGGAGACAAAGGCCCGTCTTCACATTGAAGATACCCTCCATCATGTTGTGCGGCACTACCACCGTGCTAAATGGGATAGATTTCAAACAGATCTAGCAATGCAAAACTGAGTATCCATGAGGCACTGTGGGCCATCAGCAGTAGCAGAATTGTACTCAACCACAATCTGTAATCTCATGGCCTAGCATATCCTCCACTCTACCCTTACCATCAAGCCAGGGGACCAACCCTGGTCAATGAAAACTGCAGGAGGGCATGCCAGGAGCAGCACCAGGCATACCTCAAAATCAGGTGTCAACCTGGTGAAGCTGCAACCCAGGACTACCTAAAAGCAAAATACTGCGGATGCTGGAAATCTGAAATAAAAACAAGAAATGCTGGAACCACTCAGCAGGTCTGGCAGCATCTGTGGAAAGAGAAGCAGAGTTAACGTTTCGGGTCAGTGACCCTTCTTCGGAACTGACAAATATTAAAAATATCACAGGTTATAAGCAAGTGAGGTGAGGGTGGGGCAAGAGATAACAAAAGAGAAGGTGCAGATTGGACAAGGCCACATAGCTGACCAAAAGGTCATGGAGCAAAGGCAAACAATATGTTAATGGTGTGTTGAAAGACAAAGCATTAGTACAGATTAGGTGTTAACGGACTGAATATTGAACAGCAGCAAGTGGAAACATGAAAAAAAACAGTGGGTAAGCAAACTGAACAAACTAAGATGAAATGAAATAAATGGAAAAAAAAGGTTGTAAAAAATGTAAAAAAGAAAAAAAGAAGAAAAAAGAAAAAACAACTAAAAATGAAAGTAAAATGTGGGGCTGTCATGCTCTGAAATTATTGAACTCAATGTTCAGTCCGGCAGGCTGTAGTGTGCCTAATCGGTAGATGAGATGCTGTTCCTCGAACTTGCGTTGATGTTCACTGGAACTCTGCAGCAATCCCAGGACAGAGAAGTGAGCATAAGAGCAGGGGGGAGTGTTGAAATGGCAAGCAACCGGAAGCTTAGGGTCCTGCTTGCGGACTGAGCGGAGGTGTTCCGCAAAACGGTCACCCAGTCTGCGCTTGGTCTCCCCAATGTAGAGGAGACCACATTGTGAGCAGCGAATACAGTATACTACATTGAAAGAAGTACAAGTAAATCGCTGCTTCACCTGAAAGGAGTGTTTGGGGCCTGGGATAGTGAGGAGAGAGGAGGTAAATGGGCAGGTATTACACCTCCTGCGATTGCAGGGGAAGGTGCCATGGGATGGGGACGAGGTGGTGGGGGTAATGGAGGAGTGGACCAGGGTGTCGCAGAGGGAACGATCCCTTCGGAATGCTAACAGGGGAAGGGAGGGGAAGATGCATTTGGTAGTGGCATCACGCTGGAGGTGGCGGAAATGGCGGAGGATGATCCTTTGGATGTGGAGGCTGATGGGGTGGAAAGTGAGGACAAGGGGAACCCTGTCACAGTTCTGGGAGGGAGGGGAAGGGTTGAGGGCAGAGGTACGGGAAATGGGCCGGACACGGTTGAGGGCTCTGTCAACAACAGTGGGGGGGATCCCTCGGTTGAGGAAAAAGGTCATACCAGAAGCACCGTCATGGAAGGTAGCATCATCAGAGCAGATGCGTCGAAGACGGAGAAACTGGGAGAATGGAATGGAGTCCTTACAGGAGGTAGGGTGTGAAGAAGTGTAGTCGAGGTAGCTGTGGGAGTCGGTGGGCTTATAATGGATATTAGGAGACAACCTATCCCCAAAGATGGAGACTGAGAAGTCGAGGAAGGGAAAGGAAGTGTCAGAGATAGACCATGTAAAGGTGAGAGAAGGGTGGAAATTGGAAGCATTTCAACTGCAGTTTCACCCATCATGCTTTGAATCCACCCAGGACTACAGGTATCTCCGAGAAATACAACGTTCCTCGGACTGCTACTCTCGCCACATCCTGAGATCCACACTCAGTGCTATGCGCCGCCACATGCACACACTGGACCTCTCTCTCCAGCAGCACCGCCTTACCTTATCTCAAAGCTGTTCTACTCCGCAGTTTCATTTCATCTTTCGTCTCATCCGACGCATAAACAAAAAACTTTTTTTCTTCCTTTCAGGTGTCAAGGAACGCAAGCTCCAGCAGCTGATGGGGACGAATGCTCCTCCAGATCCTCCTTCCGCTTCACTTCCCTCTGACCCCACCCCTTCTGATCTGACCCCTTGCTGTGTATTCACTATACCCTCTGACCTCCCCGTCTCTGATGCTGAACGTTCTGTACTCAGCAAAGGTCTCAGTTTTATCCCCTTATGCCCCCACCTCATTGAATTTCGCGCTCGGCATAACGTTGAGCTCTTCTTCCGTTGCCTCCGCCTCCGGGCTCACTTCTTTGACCAGGAGTCCTCCTCCCGACCAGCAGACCCATTCACCCGCCTCCAGCATTCTCCCTCCACCTGGACCCCTCCCCCTGGCCACTTACCTGCTCTTGATCTCTTCATTGAAAACTGTCGGCGAGACATTGATCATCTCAATTTCTCTGCCCCCCTCACTCACTCTAACTCCCTCTGAACTTGAGGCACTCCGTTCTCTCAGGTCTATCCCCGACATGGTCATCAAACCTGCAGACAAGGGTGGTGCTGTTGTTGTATGGCGTACCGACCTCAACCTTGCAGAAGCTCAACGCCAACTCACAGAGACTTCTTCCTACTACCCTCTGGACCATGACCCCACCACCGAACATCAAGCCACCATCCAAAGGACTGTCACTGACCTCATCTCCTCTGGAGATCTTCCCCCTACAGCTTCCAACCTCATAGTCCCGCAACCCCGGACAGCCCATTTCTACCTCCTTCCCAAAATCCACAAACGGGACTGTCCCGGCAGACCCATTGTGTCAGCCTGCTCCTGCCCCACTGAACTTATTTCTTCCTATCTTGACTCTATCTTTTCTCTGCTGGTCCAGTCTCTTCCCACCTACATCCGTGACTCTTCTGACGCCCTACGTCATTTTGACAATTTCCAGTTTCCTGGTCCCAACCGCTTCCTCTTCACTATGGACATCCAATCTCTCTACACCTCCATCCCCCACCAGGTTGGTTTAAGGTCTCTCCGCTTCTTCCTTGAACAGAGGCCCAACCAGTACCCATCCACCACCACCCTCCTCCGCCTGGCTGAACTTGTTCTCACATTGAACAACTTCTCCTTCAACTCCGCTCACTTCCTTCAAGTAAAAGGTGTCGCTATGGGTACCCGCATGGGTCCTAGTAGTCCTCGACTACACTTCTTCACACCCTACCTCCTGTAAGGACTCCATTCCATTCTCCCAGTTGCTCCGTCTTCGACGCATCTGCTCTGATGATGCTACCTTCCATGACGGTGCTTCTGGTATGACCTTCTTTTTCCTCAACTGAGGATTCCCCCCCACTGTTGTTGACAGGGCCCTCAATCGTGTCCGGCCCATTCCCCGCACCTCTACCCTCACCCCTTCCCCTCCCTCCCAGAACCGTGACAGGGTTCCCCTTGTCCTCACTTTCCACCCCATCAGCCTCCACATCCAAAGGATCATCCTCCGCCATTTCCGCCACCTCCAGCGTGATGCCACTACCAAACGCATCTTCCCCTCCCTTCCCCTGTTAGCATTCCGAAGGGATCGTTCCCTCCACGACACCCTGGTCCACTCCTCCATTACCCCCACCACCTCGTCCCCATCCCATGGCACCTTCCCCTGCAATCGCAGGAGGTGTAATACCTGCCCATTTACCTCCTCTCTCCTCACTATCCCAGGCCCCAAACACTCCTTTCAGGTGAAGCAGCGATTTACTTGTACTTCTTTCAATGTAGTATACTGTATTCGCTGCTCACAATGTGGTCTCCTCTACATTGGGGAGACCAACCGCAGACTGGGTGACCGTTTTGCGGAACACCTCCACTCGGTCCGCAAGCAGGACCCTGAGCTTCCGGTTGCTTGCCATTTCAACACTCCCCCCTGCTCTCATGCTCACATCTCTGTCCTGGGATTGCTGCAATGTTCCAGTGAACAGCAACGCAAGCTCGAGGAACAGCATCTCATCTACCGATTAGGCACACTACAGCCTGCCGGACTGAACAAAAGAACAAAGAACAAAGAACAGTACAGCACAGGAACAGGCCATTCGGCCCTCCAAGCCTGCGCCCATCTTGTTGCCTGCCTAAACTAACACCTTCTGCACTTCCAGGGCCCATATCCCTCTATTCCCTTCCTATTCATATATGTCAAGATGTCTCTTAAACGTCGCTATCGTATCTGCTTCCACCACCTCCCCTGGCAGCAAATTCCAGGCACTCACCACCCTCTGTGTAAAAAACTTGCCTCGCACATCCCCTCTAAACTTTGCCCCTCGCACCTTAAACCTATGTCCCCTAGTAACTGATTCTTCCACCCTGGGAAAAAGCTTCTGACTATCCACTCTGTCCATGCCACTCATAACTTTGTAAACATTGAGTTCAATAATTTCAGAGCATGACAGCCCCCCATTTTACTTTCATTTTTAGTTGTTTTTTTATTTTTTCTTCTTTTTTTCTTTTTTACATTTTTTACAACCTTTTTTTTCCATTTATTTCATTTCATCTTAGTTTGTTCAGTTTGCTTACCCACTGTTTTTTCTCATGTTTGCACTTGCTGCTGTTCAATATTCAGTCCGTTAACACCTATTCTGTACTAATGCTTTGTCTTTCAACACACCATTAACATATTGTTTGCCTTTGCTCCATGACCTTTTGGTCAGCTATGTGGCCTTGTCCAATCTGCACCTTCTCCTTTGTTATCTCTTGCCCCAACCCCACCTCACTTGCTTATAACCTGTGATATTTTTAATATTTGTCAGTTCCAAAGAAGGGTCACTGACCCGAAATGTTAACTCTGCTTCTCTTTCCACAGATGCTGCCAGACCTGCTGAGTGGTTCCAGCATTTCTTGTTTTTAACCCAGGACTACTTGCATGCCTAACAGTGTAAGCAGCATGTGATAGACAGAGCGAAGCGATCCCACAACCAACGACTCAGAACTAAGCTCTGCAGTCCTGCCATATCCAGCTGTGAATGGTGGTGGACAATTAAACAACTGACTGGAGGAGGTGGCTCCACAAATATCCCCATCCTCAATGATGGGGCAGCCCAGCACATCAGTGCAAAAGATATGGCTGAAGCATTTGCAACAATCTTCAGCCAGAAGTGCCGAGTGGATTATCCATCTTGGCCTCCTCCTGAAGTCCCCAGCATCACAGATACTCATCTTCAACCAATTCAATTCACTCCATGTAATATCAAGAAACAGCTGAAGACACTGAATACTGCAAAGTCTATGGGCCCTGACAACATTCCAGCAATAGTACTGAAGACCAGTGCTCCAGAACTTGCCCTAGCCAAGCTGTTCCAGTACAGCTACAACACTGGCATCTACCTGGCAATTTAGAAAATTGCCCAGTATTTCCTGTACACAAAAAGGAGGACAAATCCAACCCAGCAATTAGCGCTCCATCAGTTTGCTCTCCATCATCAGTAATGTGATGGAAGGTGTCATCAACAGTGCTATCAAGAGGCACTTGCTTAGCAATAACCTGCTCACTGATGCTCAGTTTGGGTTCTGCCACGGCCACTCAGTTCCAGACCTCATTACAGCCTTGGTTCAAACATGGACAAAAGAACTGAACTCAAGAGGTGAGGTGAGAGTCACTGCATCAAGGCACCCTTTGACCGAGTATGGCATCTTGGACCCCTAGCAAAACTGGAGTCAATGGGAATCAGGGGGAAAATTCTCCGCTGGTTGGAGTCATACCTAGCGCTAAGAAAGATGGTTGTGGTTGTTGGAGGTCAATCATCTCAGCTCCAGGACATCACTGCAGGAGTTCCTCAGGGTAATGTCCTAGGCCCAACCATCTTCGGCTGCTTCATCAATTACCTTCCTTCAATCATAAGGTCAGAAGTGGGGATGTTCGCTGATGATTGCACAATGTTCAGCACCATACACTACGTCTCAGAAAATAAAGCAGTCTGTGTAGAAATGCAGCAAGAACTGGACAATATCCAGGCTTGGCCTGATAAGTGGCAAGTAACATTCGCACCACACAAGTGCCAGGCAATGACTACCTCAAACTAGAGAGAATCTAACCAGCTCCCATTGATGCTCAATGGCATTATGGTCACTGAATCCCCCACTATCAACATCCTGGGGATTACCATTGACCAGAAACTGAACTTCAGTAGCTTATAACTACCATGGGTACAAGAGCAGTTCAGAGGGATGGAACCCTGCGGCAAGTAACTCACCTCCTGACTCCCAAATGCCTGTCCAACATCTACAAGGCACAAGTCAAGAGTGTGATGGAATACTCTCCACTTGCCTGGATGGGTGCAGCTCCAACAACACTCAAGAAGCTCGACATCAAGACAAAGCAGCCCGCTTTATTGGCACCCCATCCACAAACATTCTCACCCTCTACCACCGACGCACAATGGCAGCAGTGTGTACCATCTGCAAGACTCACTGCAGCAACGCACCAAATCTCTTTAGACAGCAGTTTCCAAATCCGCGACCTCAACCACCTGGAAAGACAAGGGCAGCAGATGCATGGGAACACCACCACCTGCAAGTTTCCCCTCCAGGCCACACACCATCCTGACTTGGAACTATATCGCTGTTCCTTTACCGTCGCTGGGTCAAAATCCCGGAACTCCCTAACAGCACTGTGTGTGTACCTACACCACGTGGATTGCAGCGGTTCAAGAAGGCAGCTCACCAACACCTTCTCAAGGGCAATTAGGAATGGGCAATAAATGCAGGCCTAGCCAGCGATGCCCACATCCCATGAATGAGTAAAAAAAAGAGAAAGTGCTTCAACTTCAGGAAGACAATCACTATTGTACCTGTCCTCTGACTGCCAATCAGGCACGGGGACCTTTATGCAATTAAAGGGTATATTTCCTGCTTCTGTGTTCCTGGCTGGTCATGCACCATGTCCTGATGGGTGCTTCTGACATGCACTGGCAGCCTTGAAGCAGAAATTCCTGAAGTGTAACGAAATAGTGCAGTCTCTAATGATCTGATTGGCGCATCATTGTCACATCAAAACCTTTGCGTTAAGATTTGCACTTTTATATTTGGACTATTTTGAAACAATGAATAAAAATAGAACAAACAAAACATTGCAGAATAAAAGCAAAATACTGCGGATGCTGGAAATCTGAAATAAAAACAAGAAATGCTGGAACCACTCAGCAGGTCTGGCAGCATCTGTGAAAAGAGAAGCAGAGTTAACGTTTCAGGTCACTGACCCGAAACGTTAACTCTGCTTCTCTTTTCACAGATGCTGCCAGACCTGCTGAGTGGTTCCAGCATTTCTTGTTTTTATTTTAAAACATTGTAGAACTTTAATTCTCAATTTATTACTGCAGTTTGATCTCACAAAATGGTCCATTAAGTCCTGTCTGTCAGAATAATGAGAAATTTGATTGGAATAAAAATAGAAAGTGCTGGAAATACTCAGCAGGTCTGGCAGCATCTGTGGAGAGAGAAGCAGAGTTAAAGTTTCAGGTCTGTGACCTTTCATCAGAACTGGCAAAGGTTAGAAATGGCAGAGCCCTGGGGAGTGTTGCTGAGCAGAAAGACCTTGGGGTGCAAGTACATAGTTCCCTGAAAGTGGCAACACAGGTAGACAGGGTGGTGAAGAAGGCATATCGCATGTTTGCCTTCATCGGTCGAGGCATTGAGTACAAGAGTTGGGACGCCATGTTACAGTTGTACATATCATTGGTTAGGCCGCATTTGGAGTACTGTGTGCAGTTCCGGTCGCCGCACTACAGGAAAGATATGATTAAGCTAGAGAGGGTGCAGAAAAGATTCACAAGGATGTTGTCTGGTTTGGAGGGCTTGAGTTATAAAGAGAGATTGGATAGGCTGGGTCTGTTTCCCCTGGAGCGAAGGAGGCTGAGAGGGGACATGATAGAGGTATATAAAATTATGGGAGGCATAGATAGGGTAGATAGCCAGAGTCTGCTTCCCATGGTAGAGGTGACTAAAACTAGACGGCATAGATTTAAGGTGAGAGGGAGGAGGTTTAAGGAGATCAAAAGGGTAAATTTTTCACACAAAGAATAGTGGGCATCTGGAATGAGCTGCCAGAGGAGGTGGTGGAGGCAGGAACAGTAACAACATTTAAGAGGCATCTGGATAGGCACTTGAATGAGCAAGGTATAGAGTGATATGGAATTAATGCAGACAGGTGGGATTAGTATAGATAGGCATTATGGTCGGCATGGATGCGGTGGGCCGAAGGGCCTGTTTCTATGCTGTGCGACTCTATGACTCTATAATAGGTTTTAAGCAAGTGAAGCAGGGGTGGGGATGGAGGAGAGGAAAAAGGGAAGGTATGTGATAGGTCAGAGGGCAGGAGAGATTAACTGACAAGGTCATGGGGGCAAAGGCAAAGGGAGTGTGCTAATGGTGTGGTTAAAGACAAAGTATTAGTGCAAAGTGTTTATGACGGAATAATGAACAGCTCTGTTCAAAAGTACAAACATGAAAAACCAAGTTGAAGGCAGGCACATGGTTCAAAAAAATGATAAAATAAAATAATAATAAAAAAGAGGCCAGTCATGCTCTGAAATTATTGAACTCAATGCTCAGTCCAGAAGGCTGTAGAGCGCCTAACTGGAAAATGAGGTGCAGTTACTCGAGCTTGTGTTAAAGTTCACTGGAACACTGCAGCAGGCCAAGGACAGAAATGTGGGTGTAAAAGCAGGGTGGTGAATTGAAATGGTAAACAACCAGAAGCTCAGGGTCGGGCTTGCGGACTGAGTGGAGGTGTTCCGCAAAGTGGTCACCCAGTCTGCATTTGGTCTCCCCGGTGCAGAGGCGACCCCATTGTGAGCAGCGAATACAGTATACTAAACTGAATGAAGTACAAGTAAATCACTGCTTCACCTGAAAGGAGTGTTTGGGGCCTTGGATGGTGAGGAGAGAGGAGGAAATTTGATTGCTGCTAGTTAAATTAGGAGATCAAATTCTAATCAAATATATACAAAATAAATAGACACAATCAACCTCGCAGTACAACAATACTTGGTTTAGAATTAGAAACAGATTCAGTTAAGGAATTTATGTACCATGTCACACAACCACGTAATTATGCTTGACATGCATCACCACACGCTATCCCAGTTCCAATGGTTGTTGAGATGACAAAGGAATATCCACTACTAATGTGGGACTACAGTTGCTGCAAATCACAACTTCACTTTCTACAGTTGTTAATATTTTGTTGAAAGGCTAGAAACTGTGGATAGCAGCTTTTCAGGATCCTGACGTTCACATCTCCTCTGGACCCATTTTTTTTCTTTACCGTCCCATTAACACTCTATTTGGCTTTATACCATGAAATCTTTTGCCATTTAATCTCTCCTGCCCTCCACCCTATCACAGACCTCTTTTGTTTTTTCCCACCCTCCCCCCTTTCACTTGCTCAAAACCCAGTACATTTCTAACTTTTCCCAGTTCTGATGAAAGGTCACAGACCTGAAACATTAATTCTGTTTCTCTTTTCAACTCAATGTTCAGTCCGGAAGGCTGTAGAGTGCCTAAATCGAAAATGAGGCGCTGTTCCTCGAGCTTGCGTTGATGTTCACTGGAACATGCAGCAGGCCCAAGGACAGAAATGTGGGCCTGGAGCAGGGTGGGTGGTGAATTGAAATGGCAAGCAACTGGAAGCATGCTGCATTTTCTGTTTTTATTGCATTTATATAATGCCGATAATGTAACAAAGCACCCCAAGGCACTTTACTGAGCGGTGAACAGAGAGCAGGATGGACAAGAAAAGTTGAGGGAGAACTGAAGAGATGCCCAAAGTTTTAAGGAAGATTTCAAAGCGAGGGAGGTAGCAAGATGAAGAGGATCATTTCGATCTATCACCATCCTTTGTTCTGTTCATTCCTGATAAAACACATGCTCAAACAAAGCAAAGTAAAACATGGATGCTGTAGGAACCAAAAGTTCCTTTCTGATCAATAATCCTGTTGCAGATAAAAGTTGACTCCAATATTTATGGGGAGGCAGGGAGGGAGCAGGGGTGGGGGTGCAGTTTTGGGGTCAGGAAACCCAGAAGAACAGGTTTCCCTCAGGTCCTGCTGAATTTAATGACAGGACCTGATTACCATTTTTGAAATCCATTTCCCAGCTGCATTCAGCCAGATTCAGAGGCAGTCTGGCTGTTGGATTGAATAGGCCTGCAGCACCGCAGCCGGGAAATGGAGGGAGAGGGAAATTGGGGGTCGGGGTCCATTGAAGGGAAAGCCAGAAGAGATCGGGCGAGCAGCAAAGATGGTTGCGGGAGGGGCTGAAGCGATCAAGGTGGAGAGGAGAAGACTAAGGGGGCCCATGGAGGACATGAGGGGTCGGGGCTGGGAGGAGATCGCAGGCTATGGAGAAAATCAGGAGGGTGACAAATCATGGGGTTGGAGGGTTCCGATCATTGGGGAGGTTTACGCTGTTTTTCAGCAGGGTGGGGGGAAGCACTCATGCTCCTTCTGGCCAACAAGCAATGCTGGAAAAGCACAAAGCTGCTGGATCCAGCAGTGCTGGCCTCCCTTTAGTTTCCACGTTTCCCGAGGCCAGGGAAACTCAACTGGCCAGCATTAAAGCTGCAACAGAGAAAGATTCTGAGAAACATAGCCTTATTAAAATATTTAAATAAGGGATCCGCATCCTGGGTTGGCTGCCTTCCCACTGTCCCACCTCAATTAAAACTGGAAGTGAATGGGTTTGAGGTGGGTTGGGTTTGGGCTTGAGATTATTGTACATTTTTATTTCCCATCTAATCCAAACCAACCCTTTTTCAGCAGTGGCATTCCGCAGGGCTCAGTACTGGGTCCCCTGCTTTTTGTGGTTTATATTAATGATTTGGACATAAATGTAGGGGGCATGATCAAGAAGTTTGCAGACGACACAAAGATTGGCCATGTGGTAGATAGTGAGGAGGATAGCTGTAGGCTGCAGGAAGATATTGATGGTCTGGTCAGATGGGCAGAAAAGTGGCAATTGGCATTCAACCTGGAGAAATGTGAAGTGATGCATTTGGGGAGGTTAAACAAGGTAAAGGAATACACGATTAATGGGAAAATACTGAGAAGTGTAGAGGAAGTGAGGGACCTTGGAGTGAATGTCCACAGATCCCTGAAAGTAGCAGGATGGGTTGATAAGGTGGTTAAGAAGGCATATGGAATCCTTTCCTTTATTAGCCGAGGTATAGCATATAAGAGCAGGGAGGTTATGCTGGAACTGTTTAACTCATTGGTTAGGCCACAACTGGAGAACTATGTGCTGTTCTGGTCACCTCATTACACAAAGGATGTAATTGCACTAGAGAGGATACAGAGGAGATTTACGAGGATGTTTGCAAGGACTGGAAAAATGCAGCTATGCGGAAAAATTGGATAGGCTGGGGTTGTTCTCCTTGGTACAGAGAAGGCTGAGGGGAGATCTGATTGAAATGTACAAAATTTTGAGGGGCCTGGATAGAGTGGAGGTGAAGGGTCTATTCACCTTAGCAGAGAGGTCAGTGACGAGCGGGTATAGATTTAAAGTGATTGGTAGAAAAATTAGAGGGGAGATGAGGAAAAACTTTTTCACCCAGTGGGTGGTGGGGGTCTGGAACTCACTGCCTGAAAGGGTAGTTGAGGCAGAAACCCTCAACTCATTCAAAAGGAGTCTGGATATGCACCTCAAGTGCCGTAATCTGCAAGGACATGGACCAAATGCTGGAAGGTGGGATTAGAATAGATGGATGGTTTTTCGTCTGCCACAGACACAATGGGGCAAGTGGTCTATTTCTGTGCCTTAAATTTTCTATGATTCTGTTATTCACAAAAATACAGCCTCTCATCTTCACATGATTTTTTTCAAATGAGGTGTAGGATTTACATTAAAGTGACAGGTCGGGGAAGACATCACGACTGATTTGTGAATCAGAAGCACTTTGTTTTGAACACTTGGAATTATATTGATAGAACACTGACTGGGTTTTTAAGGCTAATGTAAATCAGAAAGTAGCCATTGACAAGTCCTTTATACTGATTTCCATGGTATACTGACTTGCTGGAAGGTTATCATTCAGTTGTGCAAGTTGAGCGGACAGTTCAGGTGATGTTCAGGCAATAGATTCATCCCAAGAAACTGTTACAGATTCATAGGTTTATGATCATGTGACCTGTTTTGAATTCTTGTCGTGTACCAGTTCCTTGATAAACATATGTAATTTTCCAAAGTTGCTGTTTTTTAGAATCACGAGTTTACACTTTAATTTCTCTGTCAAGGTTACTGAATGACTTGCACTTAATTCAACTTACTGCAAACTGTACCTAACCAGTATCTTATGCAGTTCATGCCAAACTGATAGAGATCTAGGATGGAATTTTCTGCTCTCCCCCGTGGCTGGATTGGAGGTAGGGAGAGCATAAAATTGGGTGGGATAGTGGCAGGGTGGGGGGGTCGCAAGTGTTGCCACCATCATCCTGCCTCCGCCGAAATTTAGTCTGAAGCAGGAAGGCCTGTGAACGGCCTTCCCGCCTCCCCGCCAATTGAGACACTTAACTGAGTAATTAACCCCCAATTAAGTGCCTCTTCCCGCCGCAGCTGCAATTACCCCTGTGGCGGGCGGCCCTGTCGCCGTATGGGAAGCACGGCACAAGAAACCGTGTGGGCTGCTTCCTGGCACTGTTGTGGGGGTGGGGAGGGTCCCTCATTCAAGGCACTTAGTGCCTGAATAAAGGACCTAGCATCAGGAAGAGAGGGGCCCGCTGAGGGCCAACCCCCTGCCCTTGCTGCCAACCCCCTTCCCCACAATCTCTCGCGACACCCCTCACCTCACTGAGGCCTTGTTTCAGCCACAATCCTCAGCCTCCAGGACGGTCACCTCCAGCAGCAGCCACTGCCTCCACAGTGGTGCTGCAGCTGCAGGCCTCTGCAAGGGCGGGACTTCTGGCGACAGGGTCCTAAATCCTATGGAAGGCCTGTCGCTGTCCACTTAAGTGCCTGATTAGCGCTAAATTCAGTTCCCCCTGACGTTGAGATCCCCGCTGCCAGCATAAAATTCCCCACCCCAGGGATAAAATCTGGATCTGGCTCATTTGCAAGCACAGGGATTACGATGCGTATTTTATCCCACGCCCAATCGAGGTGATGCAGGCAGTGCACAGATTTCTAAACATGCTGCTGACTGGCTGCACTCTCAGCAGGGGGCCTAGGTTTGTGCGAGGCTAGTATGAGTTAAAGATAACCTGCACTTCTTCAAGGAGAGGTACTTCTTTGTTCTTCACAACCCATCTGCAGCCTTTGGCACAGCTGACCACACCATCCTCCTCCAATGCTTCTCCACTGTCATCCAGCTGGGTGGGACTGCATTCGCCTAGTTCCACTCTCAGCTATCATATCACAGTCAGAGTATCACTTGCAATGGCTTTTCTTCCTGCACCTACACTGCTACTTCTGGTGTCTACCAAGGATCTATCTTGGCACCCTCCTATTTCTCATCTACATGCTGCCCCTCGGCGACATCATCCAAAAATACAGCATTGGTTTACACATGTATGCTAATGACAGCCAACTCTACTTCACCACCGCCTCTCTCAACTTCTCCACTAGCACTGAATTATCAGACTGCTTGTCTGACATCTGGCACTGGATGAGCAGAAATTTCCTCCAATTAATTATTGAGTCCCTGATCCAAACTCCATTCCCTAGTTGCCGACTCCATCCCTCTCCCTGGCAACTGTGAGGCTGAATCAAAGGGGGAATTTTATGCTGGCGACGGGGGTCTCAATGTCAGTGGAAACTGACGCCGAGATCCCAGTGTTGCCTCTTTTCTTGAAGGCCTGCTGAATTTAGTTCAAATCAGAAATGTAACTGGACAGCGGCGGGCATTCCATAGGAATTAGAACCCCTTTGCTGGAAGTCCCAGCCTTGCAGAGCTTTTGGCCAATCAGAGGCCCGTAGCTGCAGCGCCACTGCACAGGCGTTGGCTGCTGCTGTAGCTGCAGCGACCAGACACCGAGGAGCAATGCTGGAACCAGGCTTAAGGTAGGTCAGGGCGGGAGGGGTCTCGTGGGGTGGGGGACACAGTGCGGGGAGGGGAATCAGCAGTTAGGGCAGGGGGTGGCCATCAGCAGGCCCCCACCCTTCCTAATGCTGGGTCCCTTGTTCAGGCACTAAGTGCCTTTGAACAAGGGCCCCCCTTCCCCACAGAGCCGGGAAGCAGCCCGCACGGTTTTTCACGCTGTGCTTCCCATGCGGCGACAGGGCCACCTTGCCAGAAGGGTAATTGCGGCTGCAGCAGGAAGAAGCCCTCAGTTGGAGGTTAATTACCCAGTTAAGAACCTCAATTGACGGCGGGGCAGAAGGCTGTCCACAGGCCTTCCCACCCAGGACCAAATTTTGGCAGAGGCGGTAAGGTGGTGGGGTCCCCCCCACCACCATCCCATCCGATTCTATGCTCTCCCTACCTCCAATCCCACCATGGGGAGAGCATAAAAATTCCACCCAGACTGTTTGCCACTTTGGTGCCATACTTGACCCCCGAGATGAGCTTCTGATCTCATAACTACACCATCACAAAGACTGCCTACTACCATCTCTTGAGTGTCCCTGATTTTAGTTGCTCCACCTTTGGTGGCCGTGCCTTCACCTGTCTTGGCCCTAAGCTCTGGAATTCGTTACCTAAAGCTTTCCACCTCTCTGCCTCTCTTTCCTCCTTTAAGATGCTTCTTAAAATCTAGCTCTTTGACCCAAGCTTTTGGCCATAATGTCTTATGTGGCTCGGTGTCAAATTTCATTTTCTAACGCTCCTGTCCTCTCTTGGGATGACAGCATTTGTGCTTCTACCACTGCCACTCTGCCTAGTTTACTATCTGATCTGGAAGATTCCACCTCTGAAATAAATCAGGACTTTCTCACTACTGCATCAGGTTGTCAGCCTTGCTTATTTGCTCAAATTGTGCTTTAAGGCTTGAACCTAGAACTTTATGACACAAAGGCAAGGGTGTTCCCTATTAAACTGTGATTTTATCTGGGTGTTGGGGTCTCAGTCACTGGCAAAAGTGCTGGCAAGCGTCCTGGGTCGCCTCCTCTGGGAAAGGCCCGCCAGATCAAATGCCAAATAAGCACTTAAGTGGACAGCGGCAGGCCTTCCCTGGGATCAAGGACCCCGGTGGCAGAATTCCCCACTGCTGAGAACTGCCGGCCAATCAGAGGCAGTGGCTGCTGGCAGTATCAGTCTCACCCAAGGCCCTAGACACGGGCCACAGATTGATCAGGGTGGGACGGATTTCACGGGCTGTGGGTTGTGGGGTAGGGGAATGTAGGGGGGTCGGCAAGGGCAGGGGGGTGGCTCTCAGTGGGCCCCCCCCTCCCAATGCTGGGCCCCTCATTCAGGCACTAAATGCCTTTTAATGAGGAATTTCCCCCCCCCACCCCCAGCCCTCGGAGCCGGCAAGCAACCCACACAGGCCTGCCCGTTGCTGGCTAATTCTGGCGGCGGGGTAAGGCCCTTAAGTGGGCAATTAATGCCCACTTAAGGGCTTCCATTGGTGCCGGGGTGGAAACGCCATTCCCAGGTCTTCCCGCCCCGAACTTAATTTGGATGGAGATGGGAAGGTGGGAAGGTGGCGGGTACACCGCCCCGCCCCCCACCACAATCCCGCCCAATTATATGCTCTCCCCGCCTCCAAACCCGAGGCGTGGGAGTGCTTAAAATTCCCCCCTACCTGTAATAATTTTATTAAAATATAAGAGGTTTGTATTTCTTTGTTCAAAGTGTAAAATTTTGCAAAATATGCATTTTTTGTAAACAATGTTCGGTGTAATGAGAAGCTTTTTATGTTGTCTGGTGCAACATAAATGTGATGCATGGAGTTCAGTTGATTGAATATCTCAAACAGGTTTATTAACAGCTCTCAAGGGCTTTTAGGGATGGGCAATAAATGCTGTCCTAGCCAGCGAAGTTGACATCCCATGAACAGGTCTTACGTCTTGGTGTTACAGTTACAGAGTGAGGCCAGCATGTAGTCACATGACTGTATCCTGGTACTCAGCTCATTAGCATACTAAGATCTTAAAGGGACATCACTCTTAAAGGCAATCACACAACTTCCCCCTACTTTCCAAAGATATGTCTTGTATGCTAAAAGTAAAAACACACAAAATTAAATAACATCAAAATTATTTAGACATGAATATAAATTGTGAAATTTACAAATTTAGAGGCTTAGGAGTCCATAGATTGTTTCGGTGGTTTAACAACTCTTCCAGATCTGGTTATGGTAGAACCTTCTGAGGATATGGATTTCATCCTTAACCATCTTGGGTTTGCAGGCATGTTGTGGATGCGTTGGTTGCCGTCATGTTGATCTGTCACACCCTCACCATTGGAGCGTGCTCCCTTGAGTCTGTCATGCACAATTGGAGTACTGCACACCTTGCTGAGCTGGCTTCAGTTCCTTCTCAACATTGCTCTGGTAGATGTTGTAATCTCAGAGGACCTAGGCTCAGGGCACACTCCGGACACCTCTGCAGGCAACCATGTTCTTATTGTGGGGTGTGTGACCCTGACCTTTTATCCTACATGTAGCTGAGGTAGTTCCGCCCTGCCTGTCAGTCATGCACCATCTTCATTCTCCCCAGTTTTTTGGGCATTGTCGCTGGCACCTCAGAAAATTTGGATAGATGATGGCTGAGCAGAGTCATCTGCACTTGTCTGCCAAACATGATCTCTGCTGGTGACGGTAAGCCCATATCCATAGGTGTAGCTCTGAGGTGGAGCAGGGCAACACGAAAATCTTGGGCTGAATTTTTCCAGCTCACAGCTGATCTCGGCAGAGAGCTTCAAAGACAACGCAGCGCACACGCGAGATGTGTGCTGTGGAGATGCCGCAATATTTAGCGCGGCTGCTCATTTAAATACATGGGGCAGAACCCCCCCGCCCCCCCCATGTGTGGAGGGGGCAGGCAGTCCATCCCTGGTAACGGCCTCTGGCGCCACTGCGCAGGTCCTATTTTAAAGGGCTTCAAGCTCTTACGTGTAATTTAAATTTTTTAAGTGAAATGGATGTTATATTTAAATTAAAAAATTTAATAAAAGATTGAAGCCTCTCTCCCACCCCCCCCCCCCCCAATGACTGAAGACTTTATTGATTTTCTGATCCACCACAAGGCCTCGTGACCAGCGGTAATATGGGGCAGGGCGTTCCCACCGTCAAGGCCCGTGGCGGGCCACTCCCAGAGGTATTTTCCGGGCCTCCTGCCATCACCCCCTAACATCAGGGGGCTGGTAAAATACAGCCCCTTTAGGATAAATGCTTTGACTGTGTCAACCATTCACTAGGCAAGACCATTAGACTTAGGGTAATGTGATGAGGACATCGCTAGGTGAGCATAAAGGTAAACATTCTACCCCTTTAAACCAAAACCCTTTTTTGCTATTCTGCTGCAAAAGTATTTCTAGTTTATACTGATTGATTTCTGAGAAATCTAAGTTGCACCTGAAGAAATTACATTTGGATTTTCCAGGAATTAATTCGCATAACTGCAGAATTGTATTTACAGCATGGTTTCTAATAACACTTCTATCAATTTTATTTCTTAGAACTGCATGAACCATTGGCAAATATGGACCACATCGCACATCAGTAATATTTGTACAATAATAAGCAATAATAATTCAATGATACCTTATTTTAGTGGTGTAACAATATTGGCTGTAAAACGTGTTCACTGGACAAGTGAGTAAGGAGATCACCTGCTCCTTACTGAAGTCTTGAGGCAGCTACTGACTGTAGATTGTGTTAACTCACTTGCCACTTTCAACCACTTGCATCTCGGGTACAGCCTTGGCTTGACTCTTTTTAACCCTGATAACAGATTGCAATCTTTCCATACAAGGAGCTGTAGCTGTTGTTATGACCGCAGTGGGAGCAACACACTGTTACTTCAGTCCCATCGCTCCACAGGTCACAGCATTATTTCTTTAAACTTTCTAAATCAGAAAAAGCAGCCAAATTGAACACTCTAGTGTCCCCTGAATGAAGTGGACCAAACCAGGTATCTTTAGACAACAAAAAAAACTATTTATTTAAAAAAACTAAAATATTAACCACTTCTAAGATAAACCAATGTCTAAAGATCTTATAACTTCTTATTTAAAAATCTAAGTCCCATATTTGCATACATATACTTAAACTAACAGCAGTCCGGTTTTTAATTAGATAACCTTTGAGAATAAAATAAAAAAATAAAGTCTTTACATTCCTGACAAATGGAGTCTTCCAATGTACAAACTGTCAAAAGGTCCTTCAAAGATTGGAATTCAACAGTTCAGCTATTGTAGTATTCAACAGTGCCTTCAGTGACGAACACAGCAAAATACCGATAATTTGTTAAGAAAGAAAAGCTTCTCTTATTTCCTTATTGAATTAATTCAGCTTAAAGCTTTGTAGAATTTTGAGAGAGAAAACACAGCTTCTTCCTTCAGTTCGAATCTCAGAATTCTCTCTGCTCAAACCAGTCTCAATCAGCTAGTTAAAAGTCAAACTGCAACACTGAATCATGTGACCTCTCTCTTGCTGCTGTTGCTTGGCAACCAGAATGCAACTGGCAGTCTGAGTCTCTGGAACTTTCTGTCTTAAAGGTGCACTGATCTTTTTACAGTCTTAAAGGCACACCACAACATTTCCGAGGAGAAAAAATAAACAAGACCGTGACACTGCGAATCTGTATCCTCTAATTTCTTTGCATATTGAGCCTGAATTTTCTAACACCATGTGCTTTACTATGGCATACACTATTAATATGATACAGAAATTGGAAGATAATTTAAAGCACTAGGAGACACTCCATAAGGCACCAAATAAATGTAAGTCTTTCCTTGAAGCTATAAATTTTATAAAACAACACACCGCATGTATTTAAAATGGATAAGTAATAACATTGCGAGAGTTGAATTATAGATACAGAGAACATGAAGACATCACACCCACCATAAAATAATTAGAAACTGAAGTTAGGTGTTTTCACTTATTTAATGGGCCACAGTCTACTGTCAAAATAAATGGGTGGTTGATGGTCGGCACAGACTCGGTGGGCCGAAGGGCCTGTTTCAGTGCTGTATCTCTAAACTAAAAGAAAATAACGGTGAGGCTAATGGCCCTCAATGCTATTTATACATAAATGGAATGCAACTTTAGGAAAGGAGAAGCTGCCTGGTTAAATGCAAATATCCAAAAGTTGCTGTCGAGATTGCACCTCTCTATCATTAGCTTTGGGAAATTGGAATTTTGCTGTCTGCCTCACCATTGAAATAGAATGAATGTCATGAAGCTGCTGTATTTGCATGGCAGATGTGTACTAAATCCAGTGCAGATATTTAAGGCTAGTAATTATTAGCATAAGTACCCTTTTAAATAAACCTCTCTGGCACCAAAAATGAACTATTATAAGCATGGAGTCTTATTCATTCAAGTTTTTAATTTTCAGGGTGATTTTAAAAATGCATGCTTTTTAGTAATTTTTCTTACATTTCCTTTCTGACTTTTCTCTCTCTCTTAATCTCATCTTTCTCTCCCTCTCTATTTTCCTTTCTGTACCTGATTTGACATTGAATTCACCCCATTTAATTCACCCTCCTTCTCAGTCCTTCCGCTGTTTATTACCTAGTCCTTAAGTCTCATTACCCTGTTGGTTGTCCTGTTCACTCAGGTCCCAGGTATCTTGTTTCCCTCTCTCAGCTGTCATTAGCTCCCACTTTCAGCAAATTATGACCAAATTGTTTGCGCTGTAGGGTGCAGAGGCAAGTCTAACTAGTGGGAGATGCCATTGGATGCCACAATCCTGCAAAATCTGTCCATTGGAATTGTCTAGTTTGGAAGGTTTTTGGCGCTTTCAGAATTGTGAATAAATGTCGAAAATATCTGGAGAACTGAGAAGTCCTTTTGGTGCCACCTAACACTCTTAAAGGTAAGAATGATAGTAATTCATATATTTATTTTTTAAAATATATAGAATTGGTGTGTGTAGCACTCGGGGAGAAACCTTTTAAGATATTCCGAAATGACAGTTTCCCTGAATTAATATTTACAGTCTGATCAGAATCAAACATTGGCTGTGCCACTTCTGACTCACCGCGATGCTCACTGCAACAAATTCTAATGAGTTCTCCAACAAATTGTAGCAACAGGGAGATGGCGCAGAGGCTGCACAGAGGGCAAGCTCCACGCCATGTCCTCTGCCAAGTTGGAGCCAGGCTCCTCCATGCTCCTTGACATTGACAGGAGGCTGCCTGGCAGGCTAGACAATGCACCCAGCATCTTGGTGTGCATGCCCATCAGTGCTCTCCTGTATGCAACCCCATTGAAACCTTTATCTGAGTCCTCTGGAAGAGAACTTGTCTGCGACCTCACCCTCCAGTTATCTGACAAATGAACCATCCTTTCATCCTGGTTTGGCTACAGCCCATTTGTGCCCACATGACTCATGACATGCTGATCCCAAATGTATATCTGCCTCCGGTGTATGTGCAGTGGCAGTATTGGAGTTGGTGGCTTCAAGTGTCAGATCAAGTGATGAGGCTTTTTCATCAGTGTAATGCAGTTGCTCTCTCTCTTCCTCCTTGGGTTATTGTGGCTGGGCAGGTAGCAGTTCTTGAGTGCCTGAAAGCAGGAACTCAGAAGGGGGAAGTTGGTGTGAGGGAAAGGAGGTGGGGAGAGAAGCAAGAGGTCCATGGTTGCACAATAAGCAGCTTGCTCATCCTGCCAGATAGCAGGATGAGGGTGTGCTGGGAATTGATAAGGCAGGAACATACTGTCATCATCAATGTTCTCAGTGTTGCAAAAGCTACGAGCCCCGTCATAGCCAGTCCCATGATGCCGAAAGCCGTCTCCTCAGTAGAGCTCAGGAGGTGAAGGCATCCTTGTTGCCTACCAGCTCTGTTTTGCTCCCTTCTGTTGGGAACATAGTAGCAGGAGTAGGCCATTCAGCTTGTCGAGCCTGCTACACCATTAAATTAGATCATGGCTGATCATCTATTTCAACACCACTTTCCTATGCTATCCCCATATCTCTTGGTGTCATTAGTATCCAGACATCTATCATTTTCTGTCTTGAACATACTCAATGGTTGAGCTTCCACAGCCCTCAGGGTGCCCGATCAGGAGGGCCCCCCAGCCCATTGGGAAGAAGTTGTTGGGGAGCCCAGAGAATGAGGGTAAGTTTTTGGTGCCTCGCCGGGGGTGATTGGTCAGGCCTTGGCGAGGCAAGGGTGGTTGATTGGGGGGATGGGTTGGGGGGGGGGGGGGTGCGTGTTGGGTGTTGTGGGTGGTAGGGGCAGCGGGGGTGGCCCTCCATTGGGCACAGGTTGCCTGATCATGACAGCCCCCACCCCTACCCCCAGGCCATCAGAGAGCCACCTGCTTTTGTCAGGTGGCTTCTCTCGGGCCCGGGCCGTTCGACCACCCACGGGTAAAATCTCCATAGCAGCAGGCGGAGGCACTTAAGTGGCCCTTAATGATTATGTACTTACCTCGTTGCGATGGCCATCCCTCTCCGATATTCCAGTCGATTGCTGGAACTCCCGAACCTTCGGATCTCCGTTCAGAGATCCAAGGTGGAACACTGGTGGGGAGGGGAGATAAGTGAAGTTTTCAGGTCTGGCGGGGGGAGCGGGGAAAACTCCTGCTATCGGTTGCGGGGATGGTGGGAAGGAGTTGTAGGTCAAAGTTAATAAAGCTCGGGAGGGAAAGTTCAGGATCGGAAGAAGATTTTTACGGGGATGCGGGAGAGGGCAATTAAGAAAGTGATTAGTCATTGGTGGGGTGGAAGAGGGGATTGAAACTGTGAATGCATTTTTATGTTTAATTTTCTCTCCCCTTTCACTTTAAATATTGAAATAATGTGGAAGGGCCTGAAGCCTTTTAAAAATGGTGCTAGCACCTGCGCAGTGTCGCTGGATACCTTTGCCGGAGACAGAGTGCCCACCCCCTCTACATCATCGGGGGCGGGCGGACCACCCCTATATGTAAATGAGCAGCTGCGATATTTGACATGGCTGCTCCACGGGGCAAATCCCGTGCATGCACCCCGCCACTTTTGTAGCTCGCCGCCAATTTTGGCAGTGAGCTGTAAAAAGTTCGGCCTAAATGTGTTATATAAGCACAAATTATTTTTGTAGAGGGTGAATACAAATAAAAACGTTTGCATTTTCAAAGTGTAATCTATTGGATAATTGTTATGCTACACAGCTTTGTTGATTTAACTTAAATGGTATTCCATGAAAGGAATGATATTACTGGGAATTCTTATCATTAAGGCCTCATTTTCTATTTATATTCATTAAACCAACCACACAACCCCCATCCATGCCCTCACACAATGATCCTGCAATTCTCCACAATCATAGAATTAAAGAAATTTACAGCACGGAAAGAGACCATTTGGCTCATCATGTCCGCGCTGGCCGACTTTTTTTTTGGCCTACTTGGCTGTTTTTTAAATTCTGTCCAATCTTCTTACCTACCACTAATCTTCACTGAACTGTATACTTTTTATTTCGATTTGATAACTTAACTTTCTTAGTTAGCCACAGATGGTGCGTCCTTCGCATAGAGTCTTTCTTTCTCACTGGAATGTATCTTTGCTGAGAGTTACGAAATATCTCCTTAAATGTCTGCCACTACATCTCTACTGTCCTACCCTTTAACCTAATTTCCCCCTTCACTTTAGCCAGAAGATGTTGCCTGGATTGGAGAATTTTAGTTATGAGGTAAGACTGGCTACGCTAGAGTTGTTTTCTTTGGAATAGCGGATAGAGGAGGCTGAGAGGAGACCTTATTGAAATGTATAAAATTATAAGGGGTCCAGATAGAGTGATAGGAAGGCCCTATTCCCCTTGGTTGAGGGATCCATAGCCAGACGGCATAGATTTAGGGTAAGAGGTAGGAGGTTTAGAGGGGAATCAAGGGGAATTAAGTTATCAGATTGAAATAAATAGCATACAATTCTGTAAAGATTAGTTGTAGGTAAGAAGATTGGACAGAATTTAAAAAACAGCGAAGTAGGACGAAAAATATAAAGAAGGAGAAATTAGAGCATGAGAGAAAGCTAGCTAGAAATTTAAAAACAGATAGTAAGGGTAAAAGGGAAAGGAGTAACTAAAGTGAGCATTGGTCCTCTAGAGAGTGAGTCTGGGCAATTAATAATGGGAAATAAGGAAATGGTGGAAGCATTGAACAGATATTTTGTGCCTGACTTCATCGTAGAAGACACAAATAGCATCCCAGAAATACTTGTAAATCAAGAGGTGAAAGGGAGGGAGGAACTTAAAACAATTACAATCACCAGGGAAAGGGTACTAAGAAAACTAATAGAACTAAAAGCTGACAAGCCCCCAGGACCTCATGGCCTCATGGTTCTTAAAAGAAGTAACTGCTGAGATAGTGGATGCATTGGTTATACTTTTCCAAAATTCTCTAGATTCTGGAAAGGTCCCATCTGATTGGAAAATAGCGAATGTAACTCCTCTATTCAAGAAAGGCGGAAGACAGAAAGCAGGAAACTACAGGCTAGTTAACCTAACATTTGTCTTAGGGAAAGTGCTAGAATCTACTATTGAGGAGGTTGTAGTAGGGAACTTAGAAATTCTGAATGCAATTGGGCAAAGTCAACATGGTTTTGTGAAAGGGAAATCATGTTTGACTAATTTATTAGAGTTCTTTGAGAAAGTAACAAGCAATGTGGATGAGGGGGAACCTGTAGATGTGGTCTACTTGGGTTTCCAAAAAGCATTTGATAAGATGCCACATCAAAGGTTACTACACAAAATAAGAACTCATGGTGTTGGGGGTAACATATTAGCATGAATAGAGAATTGGTTAGCTAACAGGAAGCAGAGAGTAGGGATAAATAGGGCATTTTTGGCTGGCAAGCTGTAACTAGCGGAGTGCCACAGGGATCAGTGCTGGGGCCTCAACTATTTACAATCTATGGGCTGACATTTACAGACCCCCGACATTGGGCGTCGTGGCAAGAGGGGCCGGAGAGGGCCGCCATGCAGCCCGCGGCGTGAGGGCGAGGCCTGATATTTCCGGTGGTGGCGAGGCCTCATGGCAGCCCCCCCCACCGCTAGGTGACAGGACCACCATTAACATATTGCAATAAATGTAAATTAATGAATTAATTACCTTTTCGTTCCTGCCGCCTGTCCTGGTGATATTCTTGCCGGTGGCCAGCACTCCTGCACCTTTGGATCCCCGTCCATGGATAAGGGGCGTAATGCTGTTGGGGAGGTGGGAGCAGGTAAGTTTTTCAGTGCAGGTGGCAGGGGAGAGGGGTCAAGCTAATATCATTGGTGTAGGGGATGGTGGGAAGGATTATAGTGTAAAGTGTACGTACTTGGAGCGGGGGGAGGTCAGGTGGACAAGGTAAGTGTTTTGGGGGGGCGGAGAGGGCAAGTAATTAGTTCTATGGTTATTAGGGGGGTGGGAGAGGGGTGAAATAAATGTTTTTAATTTTTTTCCTTCAATCTCTCTTTAAATATTTAAATTGAAATGTAGGGCTGGAAGATCTTTAAAAATGGCATCAGCACCTGTGCAAAGGCAGCTGCGCCATTACCGGGGACAGACAGCCAGCCCCCTCCATGTATTTGGGGTGGGCAGTCTGCCCCACCTATTTAAATGAGCCACAGCACTTAATATTGTGGTGGCTGCACAACGTGTGGCCCAGGTGGGCGGGCTGCCACATTTTAGCCTGCCACCAATTTTGGCAGCGGGAGTATAAATTCCAGCCCAATATCAATGACTTGGATGAAGGGACCAAATGTTTGGTTGCTAAATTTGCTGATGATACAAAGATAGGTAGGAGAGTAAGTTGCGAAGAAGACATAAAGGGTGAAATTTTTGCTCTCCCCTGTGGTGGGTTTGGAGGCAGGGAAAGCAAAAAGATTAAGTGGGATAATGGCAGGGGTGGGACCCCGCTGCCACCAAAATTTAGTCCAGGGCAGGAAGGTGTCCCACCTTGTGACAATGGAAACACTTAGTCCTCCGGACCTCCCTCCCACTCTCAGCACTTTCCTTTCTTGTCTGAGAAGGAGATCCTGGTATGTTCCCAGCTGTCCCTTCTCATCCCTGGTTACTTGCCTCCTTTCACCCTCCCACCTTATATCCTTCTCGGGTTTGTGGGGGTGATGGACAAAGGGTTTGGACTTGTGGACAAGCTCATAATCATCAGCCATCTCAGCTGCCTGTCTGGCTGTTAAAAGCTTCTGGTACTCTACATGGGTTCTTATTAATGGAGGGAGTGACTTTTTAAATTCCTCCAGGAGAACTATTTCCCTAAAGGTCTCATATGTGGCCTCTACCTTTAGTACCTTCATCCAATGATCAAAGTTAATTTGCTTTACCTTCTCAAATTCTATATAAGTGTGCCCAGGATGTTTCCGGAGGGTCTGAAATCTCTGCCTGTAAACCTCAGGGACCAATTCATAAGCAACGAGAATAGTCTTTTTTGCCATCTCATAATCTGCAGAAGCCTCCTCAGAAAGCATAGCATAAACTTCATGAGCTCTGCCAATCAACCTGCTTTGTACGAGCAGTGTCCAGTTTTCTTTTGGTCATCTCATCTGTATAGCTATCTTTTCAAAGAAATGAAAAATGCTTCTATGTCCTTTACCTCAAACCTTGGGAGGGCTTTCACAAATTTAAGCAGCTCCTCACTGGGTCCTGGGTTAGAGTCAGATTCTTCCTCAATAGAATTTTCCCTGGAGTCAAGGCCACCCATTTTTTTAGTTCCGGCTTTTTAAGCAAGTATTCCCTTTCTCTCTCCTTTTCTTCTCTTCTTTTGCCTTTTCTTTTTCCTTTTCTTCACTTTCTCTTTCTCTTGCTCTTTCTCTCTCCTGCCACTTTGCTTGCTCCCTTTGAAATGCCCTCTCTCTGAAATTCTAGCTCTAATGTCTTCCTATCCAACTGAACCTGTGCCAGTGTTACAATATCTTCTTCCAATTCTACTCATCCTTCTGGCTCTTTCACTTCAATCTTCAGCTGTCTGACTACTAGTCTCTGAATTTCAGGTCTCATCACTTTTAATCTAATATTTACCTTCATGTTCCCCACCACACATCAGCTCATCAGCGAACAATGCCTTTAAAGAAGCATAATTTATCCTAGCCTGCTGCACAAATGCACTTGCATCAAAAGTAGCCATTCTACTCTAATGTTTTAGTTTTACTCTAATGCACAAGAAACCTGGCATTTTCCTTTTCCCCTTTCCAATTATTATTACCCCACTTACAATCATCGGCTTTGCGTTATCCCAGACGAGCCCTCAATTATATGTTACGACCGAGATTGGAGGAATGCACTGTCTTTCTCTAGTTCCACTACTCCATTGGTCACAACATATATTTAAATGTTCTACTCAGTTACCGATACGGCCAATTATATACATTATCTACATTAATTTCAGAATAAAAATCCACCAACCAGGTTTCTTTAATAAACAACAAAATTGTTGATTTATTATAAAACAAGACTTATTCAAAAAAGATGCAAAGCTTATTAACGTACAGTTTGAAATATGCAAGTATAAATATCTACACTTCCAAAATAACCTAACACACATGCACACACACATCAGTTGAACAAAAAAATAAAGAAAAATCAAAAAATTGGCTCTGCAGAGATCAACTTAAAAAAAAAACTTTAGGATAAGATATGGAATGTTCCAGATGGTCTGGCATCTGGACACATGTAGATGGCTGTCACTGGGATCTTTCTGGAGCAGTTCTTTTTGGGAGACATTGAGGAGTAGTTTTGCAGGCTTTTCAGGAGAATTACTGCATCAGTGGTTTCAGCTATCATACTGGATTCTCTGAAGATTTTCCAAAACAAGTGGAAAATGATGAGTTGGGTGGCTTCTCTCTTAGCAGACCACACACCAGCTCAGCATTCAAACAGTCTAAGTGCAAATCAGAAAGCCAAAACTCCAGACAACCATAAACCTAGACATGTGACTTCTCTGTAAACAACTCCAACAGCCAGCAAGGCTCCTTATGTTTATTTAGCTCTTCATTGTCTCTTCCAATAAGTGTTTTTTGTTTAAACCCAAAGTGTCCTTCCAGTAAACTTTTTCAAAAAAAAACAAATCCAGGCATCACCTCAGTCTTTCAAATGAACCAATTTTCACAATCTTTTAAAAACAAGTCCCCACAAAAATATTAATAATGGAAGCATCTTCATGACATTGCCCTAATCTGAGGTTGCAGATCTGCCTGCAAGAGGTGGCAGATTTTCGTGAGCACCTCCTTTGTAAAGCAGAATCAATGCACACATTGCTCCTGGCTTAGGCTGAAGTAAGAAAAATGCTCCCAGAAGTCCCTGGTGGATAAGAACATAAGAAATAGGAGGAAAAGTAGGCCATTTGGCCACTCATGCCTGCTCTGCCATTTAATAAGATCATGGCTAATCTGATTGTGGCCTTAACTCCACTTTCTTGCCTGCCCCCCATAACCCTTGTAGATCAAAAATCTGTCTAACTCATCCTTGAATATATTCAATGACCATGCCTTCACTGCTCTCTGGGGAAGAGAATTCCAAAGATGAATGACCCTTCGAGAGAAGAAATTCCATCTCATCTCCATCTTAAAAGGGAGACCCCTTCTTTTGAAACTGTGACACCTAGTTCTAGATTCCCCATGAGGGGAAACATCCTCTCAGCACCTCTCAAGCTCCCTCAGAATCTTTTATGTTTCAATAAGATCACCTCATATTGTTGTAAACTCCAATGAGTATAGGCCCAACCTGCTTAACCTTTCCTCATAAGACGACCCCTTCATCCCACGAATCAATCGAGTGAACCTTCTCTGAACTGTTTCCAATGCAAGTATATCCCTCCTTCAGTAAGGAGACCAAAACTGTACGCTGTACTCCGGGTGCGGCCTCACCAATGCTCTGTACAGTTATAGCAGGACTTCCCTGCTCCTGTATTTGATCCCCCTTGCAATAAATGCCAACCTTCCATTTGCCTTCCTAATTACTTGCCTGTAACCTGCATGCTAACTTTATGTGATTCATGTACAAGGACACCCAGATCCCTCTGTACCACAGCATTCTGTAGTTTCTCTCCCTGTAAATAATATTCTGCTTTTCTGTTCTTCCTGCCAAAATGGACAACCTCATATTTTCCGTATTATACTCCATCTGCCACATTTTTGCCCACTCACTTAACCTATCTCTTTGCAAACACTTTGGGCTGCATATTAAGACTCCTCTGCCGAAATAGGCGGTGGACATAAAAAAATGCAGCCCACACGCACGGGACCCACATCATGGAGCCGTCGCAATAGCATGGCCGCAGTGCCCGCCCTGTGCGATGACATGGAGGGGGCGGGCAAGCCGTCTCCAGCAACGGCGTCAGGCGCCAATGCGCAGGTGCTGGCGCCATTTTTAAAGGGCTTACAGCCCTCAATGTGCATTTAAAATTTAAAAGTACATTGGAAGTTAATTTTATAAAAATGATTAAAATAAGTTTTCCACGCCCTCTCCCACCCCCTCGATGATATTATACATCATTCCTGCCCTTTCCCCTCTCCCGGAATACCTAACATGAAATTTGACCTACTTCCGCCACCACCCCCCCCCGCCCAAAGTTCGAAACCTTTGTCCTTTACTCTTTCCCATCATCCTCCCAACCAATCCGAGGCATCGTAACTCCGCTCCCCCTACTCCCACACAGAGAAAATCACCTCCTCCTCCCTCCCCGCAGGTGTCACGTCATGTTTTCCCGAATGGGGAATCGAAGGTGTGGCTTGCCGGCTGCCAGAATAAAGATTGAAACATGCTGCCTGAATCGCTGCGGCCTGCATAGTAAGTAGGCATTAACATATTTGAATGGGGGTTCCGTCGCCAAGCAGTGGGGTGGCCACCACGAGGCCTATCCACCACTGCTGAGATTGGTACGGGGCCTGCCAGCGTCATGGTCGGTGGTGGGCCTCCCATGTTCCGATCTTCATCGCCCGCCCCCCCCACCAAATCCCCCCCCCCTCCACCCCCGCCACCGGGAATGGTGGCGGAGAGCCTTTAAAATCCAGCCCTTTGTCTCCTCCTCACAACTTGTTTTCCGTCCAAAGTACGGAAAGTCCTCATCAGAGAACTCCTCTTTGCTGACGATGCTGCTTTAACATCTCACACTGAAGAATGCCTGCAGAGTCTCATCGACAGGTTTGCGTCTGCCTGCAATGAATTTGGCCTAACCATCAGCCTCAAGAAAACGAACATCATGGGGCAGGATGTCAGAAATGCTCCATCCATCAATATTGGCGACCACGCTCTGGAAGTGGTTCAAGAGTTCACCTACCTAGGCTCAACTATCACCAGTAACCTGTCTCTAGATGCAGAAATCAACAAGCGCATGGGTAAGGCTTCCACTGCTATGTCCAGACTGGCCAAGAGAGTGTGGGAAAATGGCGCACTGACACGGAACACAAAAGTCCGAGTGTATCAGGCCTGTGTCCTCAGTACCTTGCTCTACGGCAGCGAGGCCTGGACAACGTATGCCAGCCAAGAGCGACGTCTCAATTCATTCCATCTTCGCTGCCTTCGGAGAATACTTGGCATCAGGTGGCAGGACTATATCTCCAACACAGAAGTCCTTGAAGCGGCCAACACCCCCAGCTTATACACACTACTGAGTCAGCGGCGCTTGAGATGGCTTGGCCATGTGAGCCGCATGGAAGATGGCAGGATCCCCAAAGACACATTGTACAGCGAGCTCGCCACTGGTATCAGACCCACCGGCCGTCCATGTCTCCGTTATAAAGACGTCTGCAAACGCGACATGAAATCGTGTGACATTGATCACAAGTCGTGGGAGTCAGTTGCCAGCATTCGCCAGAGCTGGCGGGCAGCCATAAAGACAGGGCTAAATTGTGGCGAGTCGAAGAGACTTAGTAGTTGGCAGGAAAAAAGACAGAGGCGCAAGGGGAGAGCCAACTGTGCAACAGCCCCAACAAACAAATTTCTCTGCAGCACCTGTGGAAGAGCCTGTCACTCCAGAATTGGCCTTTATAGCCACTCCAGGCGCTGCTTCACAAACCACTGACCACCTCCAGGCGCGTATCCATTGTCTCTCGAGATAAGGAGGCCCAAAAGAAAAGAAAGAAAGAAAACAACTTGTTTTCTTACCTATCTTTGCATCGTCTGCAAATTTGGCTAAAATACACTCGGTTCCTTCATCCAATTCATTAATATAGATCATAAATAGTTGAAGCCCCAGCACTGATCCCTGTGGCACTTCACTAGTTATAGTTTGCCAACCTGAAAATGCGCCATTTTCCCCTACTCCCTGTTTTCTGTTAGTTTAGTCAATCCTCTACACATGCTAAGAAATCACCTCCAACACCACGAGCTCTTATCTTGTGTAGTAATCTTTTACTTATTGAATGTCTTTTGTAAATCCAAATACACTACATCTAGTGGTTCCCCTTTATCCACCTTTCTTGTAACATCCTCAATGAACTCTAATAAACTTGTCAAATGCGATTTCCCTTTCATAAAACCATGTTGATGCTGCTTGATTGCATTATGATTTTCTAAATGTCCTGCTATTAATTCCTTAATAATGGGTAAGGCTTCCTGCTGAAAGCCCTCCTTCACCTCCCTCTGCTAGCAGCGTATCTTCTTCTGTGCTGCCTCTGCTCCATCTGTCTTTCTTGCAGCAGGCCAAGGGGTGAAGGTAACTACAGTACCCATGTCTGGGAGCATGTGGTCGAACCGGAACCCTTGAAGTCAAAACCAAGGTATTCTCCGCATGCAGCACCAATCTCTGTTGACCTCACCAACTTTAAACAAGTCTGAAAACCACCAATCACTTCTACAAATTCAGACAGAGCCAGTAGAAATTAATCAGCAACTAACCTAAGAGTGGTTGATGATCCCTTTAAATTGCACTGGTGGGGGTGGCAGGTATCGGTGGGGCGGTGGGGGGGAATCCTTCCTGCTGCTGAACGCATGTTCAGCTATGTGTGTTTAAAATAGGGCATTAGCTGGAGTGGTGAGGTTGAAAGTGTCAGTGTCGGGCTCAAATCACCATTACAGGCTGACTGGCATCATGATCTGCCTATTCTGCATGTTACTGCACACGCTCCTAATGCCCGCGCTACTGACTTCTTCAAAATGCTGTCCAACATGTGCCATGCCAGAAGTATGCATGCAGGTGCGGATGTCATTTTGGAACAAAAATAGCACCCATAATGTCGAAACTACAGGGATCTGGCAGTATCGATACAGAGATCACTAAAAGTAGCAACATCGGTTAATAAAGCCATAAAAAAAGCAAACTACTGGGGTTCATTGCTGGAGGGATAGAATTAAAAAGCAGAGAAGGTATGTTCAAATTGTATAGAATTTGGTTAGACCATACTTGGAGTAAGTATTATGAACACTTCTGGTCTCCATATTATAAAAAGGATATAGAGACACTGGAGAAGGTGCAAAAAAAGAGGTACTAGAATGATACCAGAGCTAAGAGATTATACCTGTCAGGAAAAATTGAACTGGCTGAGGCTGTTTTCTCTAGAAAAGAGAAGACTGAGGGGTGACCTGACGGAGGTCTAAGATTATGAAAGGGTTTGATAGCATAGATGTAGAGAAGATGTTTCCACTTGTGTGGTGGAACTAGGGGCCATAAATACAAGATTGCCTGTATCAAATCCAATTGGGAATTCAGGAGAAACGTCTTTACCCAAAGAGTAGATGGAATGTAGAACACACCACCACAAGGAATAGTTGAAATGAATAGCATAGTTGCAATCAATGGGAATCTCGATAAGCACACGAAGGAGTAAGGCCTCAAAGGATATGTTGATGGGGTTAGATGAAGAGGTATGGGAGGAGGCTCATGTGGAGCAAAAGTACCATCACGGACCTATTGGGTCGAATGGCCTATTTCATTGCCGTTAATACTTTGTAAGTTATGGTATTTTGATTTAATTATATCTGCTTTCTTGTTGCAATATCCACATTAGACAGTTTCTTCTGGTTTCTGCAATATTTTGAAGATAGCTCAACTGATTATAAAACTAGCTTCTGGTTCAGTCTCTACTTGTGCATCTGCTACTATCTTGCATTAACATTTTTCAGGTAAAGTTCGCTCAAACACAATTCTTTTGTGGCTTGTCCATTGGTTTGTTGCCCCCTAATGGGCATATAACTAGCTTCCCATGTGGTCTGGATGTTCTTAGCTTGACAATCTTCTAAAGATTTGTAATTAGCTATTCAGGTGTGAGAAGCTCCTTAACTTATCACTCAGATTGTAGCATTTTTATACATAGTCAATGTCTGAACAGCTGAGAGTACAGTGGTTATAATTATTAGTAAAAATTCAACGAATAGCTGAGGATTTAGTCACTTCTGCTAAATTTGTTGTGTATTGGGTAAACTTAGTACCATAATGCACAAGTTTCCATATCACCAGAAAACTAGGGAAATGCCAGTATTTTCTTAACAGGGGCATTTTCCCACATTTAGTTGATATATTCGTTGTTGATATTCAATTTGGTGTTTAACAACATTTACAAGTCATGGGTCTTTATGAGTTCACTTTCTTTGAGTATAAAGGGCACTTTTAAATGTCATTCTGTCCCTGTTTATTGAGAATATACAACAATATTCATCCATGAGTCAATTCCCCCATTTCAGTTCTTACATGACTGCCCTTTTTATTTGTCTCATGCTTTATAATCTGAAAGATGCAATTTACTGATGTTTAGGGCTTTGAACTAAATTCTTCAGAGGCGATTGAGTGGTTGTTTTCTGTAAGAACCAGTCTGTTCCACACAGATTAGGCCAGGTCCATTTTGCCTTTTGTTTCCTGTATTTACAAGAAAGCTATTGTATGTATTCCCAGGGCCAAAATAAATGACAGCAGGCTTGTATCTCTAGATCAATGGGGTTGTAGTTCTGTCCAGGGTTTCTGTTCCAAACACATTTTGTTAGATCTTTTCCCACTGTGATAATATATGCCCTGCCGAGTAATTTCATGTGATAAGACTGTGAACTCCTGATGAAGGTCAGCTGGCATATTAATCATATTAAGTACTTATTGTAATTAAAAAGTAGTTTGAGAAGAATCTTTTGAATTATATGCTATAAAATGTAATCCATACTTCTTGCAGAGTTGTGTACCAATATGCAAAATTCACACAGACTGACAAATTATGTTCAGTTGATCCAACCCATGCTAGTCGCATTCTGAAATTACATTATTATAAATGGAGAGTACAATACATAAATAGTTCATGAAATAACCAGGAGTAGGCTTCACCGTAGAACAATTCCATATCTACAAACAAAAACAAGAAATGCTGGATTCACTCAGCAGGTCTGGCAGCATCTGTGGAAAGAGAAGCAGAGTTAACGTTTCGGGTCAGTGACCCTTCTTCGGAACTGACAAATATTAGAAAAGTCACAGATTATAAACAAGTGAGGTGGGGGTTGGGCAAGAGATAACAAAGGAGAAGGTGCAGATTGGACCAGGCCACATAGCTGACCAAAAGGTCACGGAGCAAAGGCAAACAATATGTTAATGGTGTGTTGAAAGACAAAGCATTAGTACAGATTAGGTGTGAATATACTGAATATTGAACATCAGCAAGTGCAAACCTGAAGAAAAACAACCTGAAAAAAACAGTGGGTAAGCAAACTGAACAAACTAAGATGAAATGAAATAAATGCAAAAAAAGATTGTAAAAAATGTAAAAAGGAATGCAAAAGAAAAAAGAAAGAAAAAATAACTAAAAATGACTAAAAATGAAAGTAAAGTGGGGGGCTGTCATGCTCTGAAATTATTGAACTCAATGTTCAGTCCGGCAGGCTGTAGTGTGCCTAATCGGTAGATGAGATGCTGTTCCTCGAGCTTGCGTTGATGTTCACTGGAACACTGCAGCAATCCATATCTACAAACTCTATCTGGTTCAGCTTATGTTTTCTCCCCCTGTGGATTGAATGGCAAAACCTTTACAACTAAATATAGTGTCAAAAAACCATTAACTAGGCACACATATCGACAAAACAATAACGTAGCCACCTATCACAATTTTCAGATTTTTACTCCGGATAGTTTCTTGAGTTTGGTGTAACATTACACTTGTAAGTGGACTTTGTGTCTCCTCTGACTTAAGTGCTCCTTTTTCTACCTGAGATCTAATTAATATGCCTTGAATTTTAGTGCACTACAGACAACAGCAATATTTGAAGAAAAGCAAATTCACCAATATTTTAATAAATCTCTGAGTGCGGAGATCACGATGTATGATTAACCTGGACCCATTCAATGTCATGCAGGCTTCTTGCTGCCTGATTATTTCAATGATTTTAGTGTCCCACCACTAATAACCGTGATGTTGATTGGGTGAATGCTTCAACTGTGGGCCAATATCGTGAGTGGCCAGCACCAGATAACGCTAGCCTGCACTGTTTAAAGTTAGCCTGCACCTCTTAAAGGGGAAGTGCATTGTGACTAGGCAGGTGCTGACAGTTCTGCAGGAAGTGAATCTGATCTGTGAAACATTGAACAATGGTACAACATGGGACAAAGTTGGCTCCAAGGTTTTCTAACACTGTACTGGAGGCCTTGGTGGAGGAAATGGAGAGGAGTGATGTCCAGTATCCAGAGGGGGAAGAAGGCTCTCAGACGCATGATGAGAAGTTAGTGGGAACAGATAGTCATAGAGGTCAGTGCCAGAAGAATAGCCCCAAGGACCTGGATGCAGTGCCGGAAGACACTTAATGATCTCACACAAGTGGTCAAGATCAGTGAATGCATTTTCAAATGCCATATCCTATCAACTGCAACACTAGCCTCAGACACTGCTCAACTCACTATACCTGCATCACTCACCTACCAACAATTTCTATCAATTAGGACTCATACCTAAACAGTCATATGCTTTACCTCACCCTCACACATTTAGCATTGCTGCAAGCCTCAGATCCACATCTCACAGCTTGCACACTCTACTAACTATTCAACCATGACAGTCACAATACCCAAACAAATCATACAACACTTACTGACACGCTAACAGCAATGTTCCCTGAAAGTTGCACAGCCGTGTGACCTGACAGTCCCAATGCAGGCCACGCACAAGTCAGCCTCTTTAAGTAACTGCACGTGCGCAGCTGTGCAAAAAATTTAAAGGGGCCATGCACTTAAATAAATCACCCACGCATTCCAAAAGAAAATTAGAGGGTACATTGACTACCACCTCCCTTGCAGGATAAGGTTGTGCACAACCAAAGGCAGCAAGAGCTAACCAGATGGGGTCAGATGCACCTACATGTTGTGACCCTCATGGTGGAGACATTGCTGGCCATTATTGGGATGCCCATTGTTGAGGCCACGGCTAGCAGCCAGGTTGAAAGGATAGAAGATGACAGTATACTCGTACCCAAGCCTCCTTCTCATCTCCCACCTTCCCCTCATCCCACACTCTCTTCTGATTTACAAGCTGCAGATGTTGTAAGCATGCAGCACTTATTTCCCCCCCTCAACCTGCACTACAGCCTCACCCTTGCACTTACCACCTTTCAGATATCCAAGAGCTGCGACCAGTCCAGGCGGTGGAGAAACATCAAGAAGACAGTAATAATGAAGATACATAGACACTAGAATTCAAACTCACAGCCACCAACTCAGATACTGACACTGTGTGTACTTTACAGGACAGTCACCAGGCATGAGTGACCTGCAGCCAGGGCCAGAGGGCAAGGTCGCACATGAGTTAAGCTGCAGCAGACTATTCAATTTTGCAGCAAACAAAAGAA
Organism: Heterodontus francisci; assembly: GCF_036365525.1. Classification (NCBI taxonomy): domain Eukaryota; kingdom Metazoa; phylum Chordata; class Chondrichthyes; order Heterodontiformes; family Heterodontidae; genus Heterodontus; species Heterodontus francisci. The sequence continues at coordinate 87,878,690 of NC_090372.1, forward strand.
TGCTGATGGATACGCATAACAAAATGCTTGGTGTATTGGGAAGCCTGCCAGGAAGGTCAATGTCAAGGATCGTGGAGGAGTCCAGCACTAACTTGGCACAGGGCTTTGCACAGAGCTTGGAGCCTATCCTTTCCAGTAACTCAATCAGCAGACTTGTGGACCCAACCATGAGGCAGTGTCTGATAACCGGTCTCTCAGTTTCCGTTGCAGCACAAGCAGATTCCACCAGACACATAAAAATTATAGTCACCTTCATAGTCACAGGCAATGTGGTCCTTGCCCTGCTCTGACATTGCAATTGTGGTTGCAGCTGATGGCAGATTTCAGTGAGGATGGCCTTACTGAAGCACAGATGTCTCACACACTGTCCCTTGCTGAGGATTAGGTAGAAGAATTGTGCCCTGAGCACCCTGGGTGTTTATGACCTCTTGCTGAGAGACTTTATCCCCCTCCTCCTCCTCCCTCTTCAAGCAACTTGTCCTCTCTGTAGGTTCTCCATTCATTCTTCCAATCTTGCTGTATTGCAAGGGGATGGCTACTAGTGCACCCACTTCTGGGAGCAATTGGTCTGTGCAGAAGCCTTGAAGTCAAAAAAACTCCTTCAGCACCTGCCACATCACTCCCTGTAGACTTCTGAAGCTTTAAACAACCATACATAGCACCAAGTACTTGCGAAATCAAAGCAAAAACCAGAAAAAGAATCAACCAGCAACTAAACTGTAAGTAGTTGATGATCTCCGTAAATAATGCTGGTGGGGTTTCTTCTTGCTGCTAAACGCATGTTCAATTGTGCATGGTTAAGAGAGGGCATTAGCTGGAACATTGAGTGCCAAAATGGCATAGCTGGTATCAAATCAGTGTTGCATGCTGATTGACATCATGATCGGCCTGCTCTGCATACTTCCGGTGATTGTTCACTGCCTGTGTGCTAACGCCCTCATCTATATGCACCTGGCACAACTCACCCTAGAGTATACGCATGTGCTACAGACACCATTTTAGAGGTCAAAGGGCACTTGTAGCACAAAGACATTTAGTTAGAATTAAAGAACAATAGAGGAGTTAGGACACTACTGGATGCAATACTATAGGCCACCAAATAGTGGGAAGGAGATAGAAGAGCAAGATTGCAGGCAAGTTTCAGAAAGGTGCAAGAGCTACAGCACAGTGATAATGGAGGACTTCAATTATCCTAATATAGACAGGGATAGTAATAGTGTAAGGGCCAAAAAGGGAGAGGAATTCCTGAAATGTGTGCAAGATGATGTTCTTGATCAGTATAGCCCAACACAGAAGGAAGCAATGCTGGATCTGCTTTTGGGAAGTGAAGTGAGGAAAGCAGAGCATGTTTCAGTGGGAGAGCATTTAGGGAACAGTGATCATAATTTCATCAGACTTAGAACAGTTATGGAAAAGGACAAGGTAAAATCAAGCATAAAAATATTTAACTGAAGGAGGGCTAAGTTCAGTGCGTTGAAAAGAGGTCTGGCCCAAGTGGATTGGAATCAAAATTTGGCAGGCAAACAGTGACTGAACAATGAGAGGCCTTTAAAGAGGAGATGACTCAGTAAAAAGTAGACACATTCCGACGAAAGAGAGAGAAAGGGCATTCAAAGCTAGATCACCCTGGATGACTAAAGATACGGAGGCTAAAATGAGATAGAAAAAGGAGGCTTATGACAATTGTAAGGTTTAAAATACAGTAGAAGACCAAGATGTAGAAAGTACAAAGGTGATCAAAAAAGGGAACAAGAGGGACAAAGACAGAGTATGAAAATAAACCGGTGGTTAACATAAAAGGGGACCCAAAAGTCTTTTATAAACACATAAATATTAAAAGGGGAGTTAAACAAAGAGTGGAACTGATTAGGGACCAAACAGGAAATATTCTTGTGGAGGCAGAGGGCATTGCTGAGATATTAAATGAATACTTCGCATCTGTCTTCACAAGAGAAGAGGCTGCTACCAATATAGAGTAGAGCAGGAAGAGTGGAGATATTGGATATGATAAAAATAGAAAGTAGGTGCAAAATAGGTTCGCATCACTCAAAGTTTACAAGTCACACAATCCAGATGGGATGCATCCTAGGTTACTGAGGGAAGTAAGAGTGGAAATTGTGGAGGCTCTGGCCACAATTTTCCAATTCTCCTTAGATATGGGAGTGATGCCAGAGGTCGGTAGGATTGCAAATGCTATACCCCTATTTAAAAAGGAGGGATAAAACTGGCAACTTCAGATCATTCAACCTAACATTGGTGGTGAGTACATTTTAGGGAAAAATTAATTGCCATTTAGAAAAGTATTGGCTAATAAATGAATGTCATCATGGATTTGTTAAAGCCTAACTTGATGGAATAATTTGATGATGTACAAAGAGGGTTGTTGAGGGTAGTGTGGTTGATGTTGCATATATGGACTTTCAAAAGGTGTTTAACAATGTACCCCATTATAGACTTGTTAGCAAAATTAAAGCCCATGGTAGTAAAGGGACAATGACAGCATGTAAAAAGATTTGCAACGGGACAGAAAGCAGAGAGTAGTAGTAAATGATTGTTTTTCAGATTGGAGGGAAGTATACAGTGATGTTCCTCAGGGACACGACTGCTCTTTATGATATACATTAATGACCTGGACTTGGGTATACAAGAGCATAAGTTCAAAGTTTACAGTTGATACAAAACTCAGAAATGGAGTAAGCAATGAGGATGATAGTAACAGTGTTCAGGAGGACATGGAGAGACTGTTGAAATGGACAGAACACGGCAGTTGAAATTTAATTCAGAGAAGGGTGAAGTGTCACACTGGATTTCCCAATAGGAATCTTCCCTCATACCTAAGCTTTTTCGAAGAGGAAGAGGAGAACCAAAAGAGGGATGCCAGGTAGGCGAGGTTGTACCAATGGGGTTCTGTCCCTACCTGCCAGTGGCCTCAGACACACATCTACAGACAGCCAGTTTGTCATAGTGCATTAAGTTTCCAAGGGAGGCTATGGCAGTAGGTTTGATAATTGGAACATAAATGGTACATGAAGGCCGTGATGCTGGATAGCATAAAATTGCATACTGTTACAAGTGTTTCCATTTTATTCTTAAATTTTGAAGATTTGCGTTTTAAAACTGAAAAAGAGTCCATGGATTTTTTTTACAAGGGTCACTGAGAGTTCAGGACTGTAAACCGTTACTGAATGGCACCTGTTTTCAAATAAATACCCAGCAGGGGTTGCTTTTGACTTGAGGGGGGGGGTGGTGTTTACAAAGACGTGACAAGTCAAGATTTATAGGAGTCAGGAGGCTTGATTCTTATGACATTGGTTTTAGTTTTGCTTTGGACAATGAATTGGGATATGGACAATGGTTTGAAAAGACAGTTGGAGAAAACTTGCCAAGAGAGCAACACCCAAATCAGCCTGTTCCAGCTCTTTGAAAAAGCCTGCCAGTTTTCCATCTCTTGAGAAGCTGAGAAGCAAGTGTAAAAAGCTGCCTGAAACCCCTGTTACTGCATTTCCCTGGAAAGCCTGCCCAAACTGATCTTCAACGTCACCTGGCAAAAACTGTTCTAGGAAGATGCCAGTGACAGCCATCTATACGTATTTGGGACACCAAACCAGAAAAGGACTTCTGACATCTTTTCATATCCTCTCTTTTTTTTCTTCAAGAATTAGCAAGTATTTTGGCCAACATATTCTTTTTTTGTTTTTTTTGGTACTCGAGCTCTAAAGAGTAAATCTCTTTATTTTTTCAGTTGACCTGTGTGTGTGTGTGTGTGTGTGTGTGCGCGCGTGTGGTTAAGGTAAAAAGGGAACTTTTATATTTTGATCTGTGAGTTTATGCTTTGCTTCATTACTGGTTAAGACTTGTTTTGTAATAAACTGATAATTTTGTTGTTTATTAAAGAAAACTGGTTGGTGTGTTTTATTCTGGGATAAAAATAGAGGCTGGAATTTTACATCCACCCAAAGAGCAGGGCTGGTAGCGGGGAGCAGGTGTAAAATGGAGTGCTTGGGGGCCCTTCCCGACCTGCTGCCACCTTCACCGCCATTTTACATGGGATGGCAAGAAACAGCCCGCCTGCCCCAGGCCAATCAAAGCCCTTATGTGGCCAATTAACAGCCACTTAAGGGCCTCTGCCCACTGCCATGGGGATTTTACCATTGGCAGGCGGGCAGTCCAGGCCTGAGAAAAGCTGCCTGTAAAAGGTAGGCTGCCTTCTGATAGCCTGGGGTGGGGGGGGGGGGAGTGGGGGGGGAAACCTCCTAATAGGGCACCATGTGCCCCAACCACCCCCAACGCCCAACACACCCCCAATTGACTCCCCCTTGCCTCGCCGGGGCCTGACCAATCACCCCCGGCAAGATCCCATAAACGTACCTCTTTTCCGTCCTCAACGTCATCTTGATCTTGAAGCTGGGTGGCAGTCCCAGCAGTGGCCACCACTCCCAGTGGCACTGCTGGAACTAAGAGCTGCTGGGCCGCTGATTGGCTGGCAGCTCCGTAACATAGGACTTCCTGCCTCAATGAGGTGGAAATCCCGCCTAAGACCAATTAAGGGCCAGGGGACCATAAAATCTGGTCTGGATCCCGAGGCCCAGCGGAGGCAGGATTGCCATCGACTTTTCGGTGGACGGCTCCCATCCAACAAGCACAAAATTACAGCCATATGGTAAGTGGGAAAAAATTTTAATATATGTTGTGACCTGTGGAGATGTGGAACTATAATAAACAGTGCACTCCTCCCACCTCAGTCGTAACAAACAATTAACACATGACACTTCAAGTGAGCTTTGCACTGAGTTTCTAGCCATTCATGAAAACTGCACCCATACTGGGCTGGCATCTCCTGTATTTGTTACCTCCATCTGGTCATTCCTTTTGTGACAGTATAATGTCCAAGTATTAATTACTTCATAGTTATTCTTTTTGTTATATTTGTGACTTGCACCAGAGGATAGTTTCTGAGTTTAAACAGACACACCATCCTGACTTGAAACTATATTGTTGTCCCTTCACTGTCACTGGGTCAAAATCCTGGAACACCCACCCTAACAGCACTGTGGGTGCACCTACAGCACATGGACTGCAGAAGTTCAAGAAGGCGGCTCACCGCCATCTTCTCAAGGGCAATTAAGGGTGGGCAATAAATGCTGCCCTTGCCAGCGATACTCACATCCCATAAATACATTTTTAAAAATCCATTCTCACATACTTGTCTCATTTTGATATGATATCTTAAAATAATTACATTGGCCTCACCCTTGCATTTTAAATTGCTTTAGGAAACAATCCCCATGCTTACTGTTCAAAATGAAGTTTTCCGGTCTTGCCTATTAGAAATCGAGACAATTTCTCACATGTGAATATTAAACTATTTTTGAGTGGACAACACACTAGTTTAATGATCAGTGTGCTATATTTACTATAGATTTTAGAAGGGATTGGTAAAGATTACCTGCTCACATTCTCATCTATCTCAGTCATCTTGATTTACAGTACTTGGCTGTTTCTATTATACAGTTGCTTTGCCTGTAATTTCTTAGTCTTCTGTGTTCTTTATTGCTGATTGCCACTGAATAGCTGCTGACAGTTTAATTCACACTGGGTGATATTTCCATTTCAGCTTTGAGAAAACCTTACAAAGGTACTATAACTGATAAACTACTTATGACTGTCTACTAGCTTTATGTTGGGATCACTTCTCAGAAATACTGCTTCCTTCTTATTAGTAATACAGACACTTTATAAGCTTGCACAATCACAAGGCAGAAAGCCCATGCAGAAAACTGCTACCAGTATACTGATATAAGACATTTGAACATAAATGTAGAAATCGATGCCTTTGAAAGTGCACCACTGCAAGGGAATAAATTGTGTGTGGTTGAGGTCACATTCCTTTTTCATCTTTTGGATATGGAAATAAAGTAATATTCCATTCTGGAACAGAAAAAGCATTCTTTCTTTAAAAATTGCAATTAATTCTTGAATAAAGTAAGGAAGTGCATAAAATAGATCTGCCACTCATACTTAAAACTTACAGCTCTTGGTATTAACAAAACCTAGAACAAAATTAAGGAAATCAAAGAGCATTTAGGGCATTGTGTAGCCAAGAGTTTGGTAATTATCCCATATTTAAAAAGTAAAGAATAAGTTTATTGAGATTTATTAAAAGAACCTTGACTTTATTGACCTACATAAAAAAGTTACTATTCTTTCTAGAACAATCAGTTTCTAACAAAATGATTTTTACTCTACCCATTGGTGGACACCAGACAGGTTGATAATTAAAAACAATGAGGTTAATTAACCATTTGGAAATCAACCCTTTCATGCCATTTCTTATTTTAACCTACAGGTTTCTGTAGACAGATGAGGCACCTGCCTAAAGCAGACAGGGGCCTCATAAATTTATGCAAATCATGGTTCTGTTGTGTCAAAAGATATTTTAACTGAGGCCTGAGCAGAGAAGCCACTGCAGCTGTCCAACCAGGATGAAGCAGGTCTTCATATATAAGATTCCATCCAAGGCAAATGTAAAGCTTTCCTTTGTGGAGCCAGGAGGAGCAGAAGTGCTACTGTGAGCCCCATAAGGAAAGTCGCGCCCTTCCCTGTTCCAGACTCCCCCCTCCCCCATCACGCCCCCCCCACAAACCCCTTTTTTGTGACAAGCCTGCAAGCCATCCCTTGGTGCTGGCCAGCGGACTCCACCCACCCGAACCTCCTCTCCTTTCCACCAGCTATCCACTGCTTTCTGTCCACTTCAGGCTTGAATAGATTAGATAATGAAATAAAGACCACAGAACGGTCATGTAACAGAACTAGAAGAAGTCCTCATGATTGTGATGTTTTGGTGCCATTAAACTTGAGGATAAACTAAAAAGAGACAAAACAAAGGGAATTAGATAGTTGGAGAGAGTTTGCAGTATATTCTGAGGTGCCACATAATGTTCAACCAACCTTGTCACATAGGTGGATTTGTACTGAAAACGTCCCTACAGATGAGACTTATAGATTAGTGAGGCTAGTTGCTAGGGGTTTTAAAGAGCAACTGGGTGATACAAATATTAGAGTGGATTTTCCCACAGCTAGAAAAGTAATCTTAAAAATCTTTTTGTTCTTTTGGCCACATATTCATGGGAGTGCAGGTCAATAGACATAAAAACTGCATTTCTGCAGGTTGATTCTTTTCAGACCCTGTCGTGTAATTGGGCAGGAGTTGGAGAGATAGATGAAATAATGAGCAAGTTCTTGATTACAAGGAAGGAGATGGCAAAACTGAGAAGGCAGATGCCTCTCAAAGTAGTAAAAAAGATTTTATGGAGGATAGGAATGAGTCAAGACCAACATGTGCTCATTGCCATAAGGTTTGACATTTAAAAGCAGACTGTTGGAAGTTAAAACTGAAAGCTGCAGCTTTAGCGAGCATGGGTAGTAATACTGCACCAGAGTGAAGCTGGTGAAAAATCAGTACCGTCTAATATATTTACAGTGAGTGTAAATAGAGGCATTAAAGATGATGAGGGTTTTATATTTGAAGTGGAAGTCACTCCATTTTTGTCTAAAGTAAGACCCAGAAAGATTGTTATCCTGAGAGATACTGGTTCAGCTCAGAGCTTAATGTTAGAAAAAGATTTAGACTTTCCTTCAAAGAGTTTGTTGAATAAAAATCCATTGAAATGGAATATCAATGGGAATTATATGCCCATCCTATTGTATAGAGTGAATTTAAACTCTGATTTGGTAAAGGGATCTGTTATTGTTGGTATTGTATCTGAACTACCCATGAATCAGGTTGATTTTATATTAGGAAATGATCTTGTGGGGATATGGTTTTTCCATTTTCTGGAATGGTGGGCAAGAGTATGAGAACTGTTCCTATGAGTAGAAACCCCTCACCTATTTGTAATCCTCTTGGGCTAGAGAGTAAATTAACTAAAGATACAGATGTATCTACTCCATTAGTGGACTTAACAGAGTCAGCAAAAGTACCTGCAGAATTTCAAATTAAAAGTTCTCCCCAAGAAGGACTGAGACTTCAGACAGACCCTGAAAGGTTAATGAGACCTGACACTAAATCAAAGGTGCCTGCTAATGCTGATACAACACAAGGTATAAAAGCAGGAATCCAGGCAACTGGACAGGTTACAAAAGACCATTTGAAACATCAAAGTAAATGGGATGATATTATTTAGGATTAGCGAGGAAGGATCAAAGTTTTAGAGCAGAAGATGAGATCGCAGAATGATGATGCCATCGCTCTTGCTCATTCTGAGTGGGATCAAGAAAAACTAAAGGATTATAAAATGTTTAAGGGCCAAAGCAAACAGGAATATCAAGCATTTTTGCTTAAACGTCAGGATAATTTGAACAACCTTTTTAAAGTGACTGAAGAAAATTTTGACCTATAAAAGCAATCGTCTGCACAGAAAGAAGCAATTTTAAATTTGTTATCTCAAAAAGAGCACCTTGAATGTTTGAGTCTGGGGAGTGGACATAAAAATAAAGATACGCCTGCAGTTAAGCAGCAGGAAGGTGGTTTAACTGTGGAATTAATTGGGACATTGTTTTCAAACTTAAACAATGAAGAACCTGGAAATAAGGAAAAGAATAAAGTTCAGAAGTTGTCATTTAGTGGTACAGAACTTGAGTGTTGCTGGAAATAGAGACATGTTGTCGAAGCTTTTCATCTTGCACTCATCAGGACCATCCACTAGAATAACCAATGTAAGGGAAAACGACAACTTATACTGCATGAGAAGAGAGTGCTGATAGGTTGGCAAGTGAACTCTGATTGATAGAGGCGTTGCCATGGAGAATGCCCAAGTTTATGGTGACTAACAGTTAACTGCAAAGCCTTGTTTGAAATTTAAACCAAGCAGCTTGACTCCAATTGGTCAAGGCATTGCCCTGAGGAATGACCCAGCAAATGGCTGTCACTGATTTTGTTCAGCTGAAACAGGTGCGATGTTTGTACATTTTCTTTCTGTCTGCAAAAAACAGGGCCCTGTGTATTAATATATGTAGCTTCCAGTATGCGCAAAAGCACCACACTATGAGTTGTACTGACAATCTTAAATTGGTTGTCAGTATAATTCTTATCACACTGTGGATTATTTAGCAAATGTTGTGCAATCGCGGAATCACATCTAATGTTGGACACTGTGTTTTGAGCTTTGCAAGAGCTGGCTGGTTGGGTACAGCCCGTACCTTGCCCATTGCAAACAGAAGGGGACATGTTGTTTGATACGATCCACCAGTCTTTGGGACGTACGGCCTATATACCTTGCATCATACTGGCATTGAAATTCATATATCACATTACTCATTTGCATGATTGGCAGGATGTCTTTTTGGCTTAACGGAAGCATCCTGTTAGTGGCGAGCACCACACATGTTGCTACTGAAAAGTGCCCTGTATACCTCAAATTACCCTGGAAGGGTAATGTATCCCAAACATTTGAGCAACAGGTGAAGCTAGCTATTTCACACTGCTACAATGCAGGTCAAAACCTCACCTGAAGTGTATCACTTTTTCCCTGGAAATGCAGAGCTTATTTTCAGAGAGAATAGGCCTTTTCCTCTGATCTATCAGCAAAACACAGCTCCAGCCACTGCTTGCTGTTCTGTTTCCCTCTGGAGAACTGAAAACTAAAGCCTTTTTTAAATAAACAATAAGAGTCACAAGACAATCATAAAACCATCAAGTTGCTTGGATACAAATTGCACTGAAGCCTGGACTTCAAATACCACAAGTCTCTGCAGTCACTGTTCACAGAAAGTAGCAACAGATCTTAAAGGCACACAGACCTCCCAGTTTAAAGAAAACTCATGACACTATCAGATCAAATATTATCTCTATTTCTGTCATTATTTCATCTATCTTATTGTGAATTCTTCATGCATTCAGATAAAGCACCCTTAATTTTACCTTTTTTAACAGTTTTTTCCCTGTTTTGGCCTTTTCACTGATGCACTATTACCGTTAAACTCTTTGTCCCTTTGCTTATCTTTATCCAAATTGCTACACTGCTATATGACCTTGACTTTTCTCTTTAGATTTACATATATCCTCTCAACTGAACCCTTCCCCCACTTTATTAGTATAAAGCCCTATCCACAGCCTTTATTATTTGATTCTCCAGGACACTGGTCCCAGCCCAGTGTAGCTGGAGCCCATGGCAAAGCAACATCTCCCCCTTTCACTGGTACTAGTGCCAGTGCCCCATGAATCAAAACCCCTGTTTCGCACACCACTCTTTGAACCACGCATTCAACTGTCTGAGCTGTTTGATCCTATCCCAATTTGAACTTGGCTCAGTTAATAATCCAGGGATTATTTCCTTTGAGGTTCTGCTTGGTAATATTTTGACCTTGCTCCTCAAACTCTCTCAGCAGAACTTCATTCTTCGTTGTACCTATATCATTAGTTCCAACATGAACCACAATGAGTAGAACCTCCCCATCGTGCTCCAAGCTCTTCTCCAGCCACATGGAGATATCCTTAACCCTGGAACCAGGCAGACAACAAAACTGGTCGGGGCTGCAGAGAACAGTATCTATTCCTCTGACTATGCTGTCCCCATCACTACTACACTCCTTTTTACTTGCCCCACTCGGATGGCCTACAGCACCATGGTGCCTTGGTCAATTTTCCCATTCTTCCTCCAGACTTTGTTCTTAACCATACAGATAGAAAATAACTTGTATCTGTTGGACAAGATCATAGGCTGAACTTCTCCATCACTGCATCCTCGGTCCCCATACCTGCCTGACTTGCAGTCACATCCTCTTGTTCCTGACCACTGACAAAATCTAAACTACTTCCTGACCTAATGAATATGACTGCCTCCTGAATCAAAGCATCCAGATAACTGGCCCCCTCCCTGATGCATCACAGTGTCTGCAGCTCGGACTCCAGCTCAGCAGCTCTAAGCCGAAGTTCATCCAGTTACAGACACTCACTGGTCTCCACCAGCTCCCACGTGCTGCAATTATGACACACCACCTGCCTGACTATCCCTATCCAAACTTGTTTACATATTTATTTGAGGTTTTGTTCACGCGATATTTTTAGTTTTATTAATTATTAATTGCGCGATGCCAATATCATCACCCTCTATAAAAACAAAGGTGACTGCGGTGACTGCAACAACTACTGTGGAATCTCCCTGCTCAGCATAGTGGGGAAAGTCTTTGCTCGAGTCGCTTTAAACAGGATCCAGAAGCTGGCTGAGCGCGTCTACCCTGAGGCACAGTGTGGCTTTCGTGCAGAGAGATCCACCATTGACATGCTGTTTTCCCTTCGTCAGATACAGGAGAAATGCCGCAAACAACAGATGCCCCTCTACGTTGCTTTCATTGATCTCACCAAAGCCTTTGACCTCGTCAGCAGACGTGGTCTGTTCAGACTACTAGCAAAGAGCCGATGTCCACCAAAGCTACTAAGTATCATCATCTCATTCCATGACAATATGAAAGGCACAATTCAGCATAGCAGCACCTCATCAGACCCCTTTCCTATCCTGAGTGGCGTGAAACAGGGCTGTGTTCTCGCACCCACACTGTTTGGAATTTTCTTCTCCCTGCTGCTTTCACATGCGTTCAAGTCTTCAGAAGAAGGAATTTTCCTCCACACAAGATCAGGTGGCAGGTTGTTCAACCTTACCCGTCTAAGAGCAAAGTCCAAAGTATGGAAAGTCCTCATCAGGGAACTCCTCTTTGCTGACGATGCTGCTTTAACATCTCACACTGAAGAGTGTCTGCAGAGTCTCATCGACAGGTTTGCGGCTGCCTACAATGAATTTGGCCTAACCATCAGCCTCAAGAAAACAAACATCATGGGACAGGACGTCAGAAATGCCCCATCCATCAATATCGGCGACCATGCTCTGGAAGTGGTTCAAGAGTTCACCTACCTAGGCTCAACTATCACCAGTAACCTGTCTCTCGATGCAGAAATCAACAAGCGCATGGGAAAGGCTTCCACTGCTATGTCCAGACTGGCCAAGAGAGTGTGGGAAAATGGCGCACTGACACGGAACACAAAAGTTCAAGTGTATCAAGCCTGTGTCCTCAGTACCTTGCTCTATGGCAGCGAGGCCTGGACAACGTATGTCAGCCAAGAGCGACGTCTCAATTCATTCCATCTTCGCTGCCTCCGGAGAATCCTTGGCATTAGGTGGCAGGACTGTATCTCCAACACAGAAGTCCTCGAGGCGGCCAACTTCCCCAGCTTACACACATTACTGAGTCAGCGGCGCTTGAGATGGCTTGGCCATGTGAGCCACATGGAAGATGGCAGGATCCCCAAAGACACATTGTACAGCGAGCTCGCCACTGGTATCAGACCCATCAGCCGTCCATGTCTCCGCTTTAAAGACGTCTGCAAACGCGACATGAAGTCCTGTGACATTGTTCACAAGTCATGGGAGTCAGTTGCCAGTGATCGCCAGAGCTGGCGGGCAGACATAAAGGCGGGGCTAAAGTGTGGCGAGTCGAAGAGACTTAGCAGTTGGCAGGAAAAAAGACAGAAGCGCAAGGGGAGAGCCAACTGTGTAACAGCCCCGACAAACAATTTTTTCTGGAGCACCTGTGGAAGAGTCTGTCACTCTAATATTGGCCTTTATAGCCACTCCAGGCGCTGCTCCACAAACCACTGACCACCTCCAGGCGCTTACCCATTGTCTCTCGAGACAAGGAGGCCAAAGAAGAAGAATTGTGATAGTTTCCCAGCTCTTAGTTTAAACCAGTATCCCAGTTTAAAGAGCAAAAAAAAAAATTACTCATCAAACAATCACCTTCCTGATGTTCTGTAACATTGCTCCTCGATTTTTTTTTGCGCTCTCCCTGCTCCGGCTCCATTTATCCTCACTGCTGTCTCTCGCTGGTTCCATTCTCACTGCGCTCTCAGTCTCTGCTCCTGCTCCTTTTATCCTCACTGCCCTCAGTTGCTGGTCCTTCTCTTGCTGTGCTATCAGGCCGCTGCTGCTCCTTTTATCCACCCTCCCCTGCTCTCGGTCATTAGTGCCACTCTCCAAGAAGGCCCCCAGTTATATCACTGCGCTGTGAGAAATCAACAGAAGAAGAAGCTACAATCCAGATTATGATTATTATCTGAACGGCGGTAGATTGGGAAAGGGGGAGGTGCAGCGAGACCTGGGTGTCCTTGTGCACCAGTCGCTGAAAGTAAGCATGCAGGTGCAGCAGGCAGTTAAGAAGGCAAATGGTATGTTGGCCTTCATAGCAAGAGGATTCGAGTACAGGAGTAAGGATGTCTTGCTGCAATTATACAAGGCCTTGGTGAGACCACATCTGGAGTATTGTGTGCAGTTTTGGTCTCCTTATCTGAGGAAGGATGTTTTTGCTATGGAAGGAGTGCAGCAAAGGTTCACCAGACTGATTCCTGGGATGGCAGGACTGATGTATGAAGAGAGATTGGGTCCATTAGGCTTGTATTCGCTAGAGTTTAGAAGAATGAGAGGGGATCTCATAGAAACCTACAAAATTCTAACAGGACTGGACAGACTAGATGCAAGAAAGATGTTCCTGATGGTGGGGGAGTCCAGGACCAGGGGTCACAGTTTAAGGATAAGGGGTAAGCCATTTAGGACTGAGATGAGGAGAGATTTCTTCACCTCGAGAGTGGTGAACCTGTGGAATTCTCTACTACGGAAAGCAGTTGAGGCCAAATCATTAAATATATTCAAGAAATAGTTAGATATAGTTCTTAGGGCTAAAGGGATCAAGAGATACGGGGAGAAAGTGGGAACAGGTTACTGAGTTTGAATGATCAGCCATGATTGTATTGAATGGCGGTGCAGGCTCGAAGGGCCAAATGGCCTACTCCTGCTCCTATTTTTCTATGTTTCTAATCCACTGCCCATTATGTCAATTCCATCAAGGTACCCGAGGAAGAAACAATGTGCTTCAGATGGAGAAGAGATATGCTTTCCTGAATATTCCATAGCCACAAAGGAGCAATGTAAAATTGTAGCTCCTGTTTGGATAGAAGGTGTGAAATATGAATTAAAATTGGACCAGGACTATATTAACTATTATGTCATCAAAAGTGTATGAAGCAATGTTGCGAAAAGTTGCCTTACAAAATACTGATATTTTACAAGGCATTACAAAGTACTACAAAGTAGTTACAGAAACAGGCCATTCGGCTCAATAGAACCACGTCAGTGTTTATGCTGCACACGCGCCTCCTCCTACCTTTACTCATCTACCCCATCAACATATCCTTTTATTTCTTTCTCCCTCACATGCTTATCTAGCTCTCCCTTGAATGCATCTATGCTATTCGCATCAGTTACTCCTTGTTGTAACAAATTTCACATTCTAATTAGTCTCTGGGTAAAGAAGTTTCTCCCAAATGCCCAGTTGGATTTATTAGTGATGAGCTTATGTTTATCGCCCCTAGTTCCAGTCTCGCCTGCAAGCTGAAACATCTTCTGTACGTCTACCCTGTCAAACAGCTCACCCCTTAGTTTTCTCTGTTCTCGAAAAAAAGAGCACCAGCTGGTTCAATTTTTCCTGATAGGTATAACCTTTTAGTGCTGGTATCATTCTAGTAAATCTTTTTTGCACCTTCTCCAGTGCCTTTATGTCCTTTTTTAATACGGAGACCAGAACTATTCAAGTGCAGTCTAATCAAGGTTCTGTACAAGTTTAACACACCTTCTCTGCTTTTTGATTCTATTCTCCTAGAAATGAACCCCAGTGCTTTGTTTGCTTTTTTATGGTCTTATTAACTTGTGTCACTGCTATTAGTGCTTTGTGTATCTGTACATGCAGATCACCTCTGTTCTTCCACCCCATTTAGACACTTAGAGGGGGAATTTTTATCTGCAAGGCAGTAGAGGTGGGGTGGGAGGTTGGGGTGGTGGAGAGGGCTGGTGGTGTTGGTGGGGGATGGTGACATGCAGGGATTAAAACATCAAAACATGCTAACGTGTTGGCAACCTGACATGTCCCACTCACTTCTATATTTAACCAGTGTGCCTGGCGATGCCGGTTCTGAGAAGTAAATATTTAAAATGAGATTAGAATGAAGATGTAACCCTGCATTCTGGTTTTAACTGTGAGTGCATGGGTTTCCTGAGTCGTCTGAAACTAGCTAGGGTCAACAAGGCGAGAGCACAGTGGGGATTGACGGGGCTGAGCAATTGACAGGCTGGAGATTTGCTGCAGAAGCTGGATTCCCACAGGTCCAGGGAGTCATAGATTGCACCTATGGCAGTCAAGGCCAAGTCCAATTAACCAGGAGTATTTATCTATCAAAAAGGATTTCATGCCATCAATGTTCAGCTGGCATGTAACCACCGGAAGATATTCACGTCTGTGCAAGAAATCCTGGAAGTTGCCATGATGCTTTCATTCTACACCAGTCGCTTCTCCCACAGTTCTTATCACCTCCAAACAGAGTAAGCAGATGACTCCTTGGAGACAAGGGTTACTCTCTAAGGAGGAGACTGATGACAACTCTGAGAAAGCCTACAACTGATGAACAGGAAAGGCACAATCGAAGCCACATGAGCACAAGAGCGATCATAGAGGTAGCCTATGGGTTGCTTATGATGTGATTCAGGTTCCTGGACAGATCTGGGGCATCCTATAGTATGCACTACCAAGGGTGTCCGATTGGTAATGGTTTACTGTGCCTTGCCAAATATAGCATTGCAGAGAGGATTAGAGCTTCAGGAGGAGCGGCGCTGTGGTGCAGTGGTTAGCACTGCAGCCTCACAGCTCCAGGGCCCTGGGTTCAATTCTAGGTACTACCTGTGTGGAGTTTGCAAGTTCTCCCTGTGACCGTGTGGGTTTTCGCCGGGTGCTCCGGTTTCCTCCCACAGCCAAAGACTTGCAGGTGATAAGTAAATTGGCCATCATAAATTGCCCCGAGTGTAGGTAGGTGGTAGGGAATATGGGATTACTGGAGGGTTAGTATAAATGGGTTATTATTGGTCGGCACAGACTCAGTGGGCCGAAGGGCCTGTTTCAGTGCTGTATCTCTAAATAAAAAATAAATAAGGAGGAAGGTGATTACTGCTGTGTATCCTCAGAGGAGGCTTATGCGGCCAGGGTTCCTGCAGCTGCTCACCTAGCTGCCAGAGAAGTCCATGATAGACTCGTACTTGCACAATTCACCTAACCTGAGTTTGTGAAGCCATATAGCACACCAGTGTTGAATTCACTGTCTCCCAACCAACACAAAGCATTACCAGAGTCAATAATCCTTTCATCTCATTGGCACCCTTTGCTCATCTTCTACTCTGGTCATATCATTTTCCTCAAGCCTGATGTCCATTTGGCAGGCAAGAGGCAAATATGGCGATAACTGGACAATGGAGACTTGAAATAGTTTAATAGTTATAATATAATTGACACAGTGATCAACTTGTAAACACCCAAGCTGATGAAGTCATCAACATTTAAAAGAGGCCTGGAATGGGAACAGAACTGTTAGCATACGTGATACAGCATTGATATTCAGAATGTGCAAAATTCTGTCTCCAATACTTGGCTTCTCTGAATCAGTCAAAATGGCAAAAGCATTGCATATTAACTTTGAGAACCAATTGATTGAGTCAGTATTCAGACAATGTGACATTTTAGTCTAAGGGTATGATTCTTGCTTTGGGAATTTGTGAAAGATTCCACCTGGGCCACTTTTGCTAATGTTGACTTTTGATATTGGACTTGTGCATAAAACTTGTGCGAATTTACCTAAGAATTTTCAACTGGAGTATTGTGACCAATTCTAGGCACCACACTTTAGGAAGGATCTGAAGGCATTGGAGAGGGTGCAGAAAAGATTTATGAGAATTGTTCCAGGGATGAGAGACTTCAGTTATGTGGACAGATGACTGAAGCTGGGGCTGTTCTCTTTAGAGATGAGAGGATAATTGGTCAAGGTGTTCAAAATCAAGAGGGGTCTGCACAGGGTAGATCAAGAAAAACTATTTCCATTGGTGGAAGGATCAAGAAGCAGAGGACACTGATTTAAAGTGATTGACAAAAGAACCAGAGGTGACATGAAGAAATACCTTTTTTATGCAGCGATTTGTTCGGATCTGAAATGCACTGCCTGAGAGTGTGGTGGAGGCAGATTCAATCATAACTTTCAAAAGGGAGTTGGATAATTATGCGGGGAAAAAAATGCAGGGCTACAGGGAAAAGGCAGGAGAGTGGGACTAGCTGGGTTGCTCTTACAGAGAGCTGGCTCGGACACGATAGGCAGAATGGCCTCCTTTTGTCTGTAACCATTACATGATTCCATGATTCTCTTTGTGATACTACAAAATCTTTTTCTTCCTCTTCCTATTACTTCTACTTGGTACGAGACCTGTGACAGCTAGAGACAGACTACTCATTTTCCTTCTCTAACTGCTGAGATGCACATGGCCAATGTTCTCTGGGTTTTGGAGCCCAAGGGGGCCCTGCCAAAGACTGCCCCACTTGCACCCAGTCAATAGAACAGGAGGTAGATTGTGCGGCTCTGACAGTGGTGGTGGTGGGGGGGGGGGGGGGGTGCAGAAGTGGGGGATGGAGGCAAGGGGTGATAAATGAGAGCACTTGAGCAGAGCCCCCACTTCTATGTGCCCTTTCTCCAACTTCCGTCTCATGGATCACCCGTACCCCCTGCTAGCCAAGAGCTGGAAGCAGTTTGCTGCACTTCAGTGAGGTGCTACATGGTCAAAGTGAGGCTTTCCTCCATCCTACTTAAGTTGGCAGACAGAGTGTGTAGGCCATCGGTGAGGGTCAGCAGCATGCACTCAGGTGCTGCAGCATCTGATGCTACGTGCAGGTGGCCACTCTTTCCATGGAAGCAGACATCAGTGCAAAGGCAGGAGATATCATGGCCATTGTCCAGTCATGTTAGAGACAGACTCCTCCAATCTCTCACCAAGGGTGTACTGTGTCTCTGGACTTCACACATTTTCTGCTACTGCTCCAAAATAGTCCACTTCATGGATCACCCCTGAGGTTCTGCATCTGGTTTCAGGTCAGCAGAGCTTGGAGTGGCTTGCGCCGTCCGATGGGGACTCTCCACTTCTGTCCTTCTCTCCAACACCTGCTCCTGACCACTTGTGATGTGCATCTCACCATTTGACAATGTAGCTACCTACCTTGGAGGCCCAGGAGTGTGCAACCTTCCCGGACTCCTCCTGCACCAGAACCTGCAACACGATTGAAGGACCTGTGGGAGATGAAAGACATGAATTAGAATTCACAGGAGGAAAGTGTTCAAAGTCATCATTATGCAGGTGATCATATTACAATTACTGGTGACATCAATTCAGCATTCATGATTATTATGTGCCATGTAACTGTGTGATCTCTGATCCTGTCACCAGGTACCTGGGAGACCCCCATCTCTCAACTCCAATGGCCTTGCATTACACCAATCTGCTGATCTCCATGGCTTCCTCCTCTGCAGTGATCAGGGTGGCTATGACTAGAGGATCCCCCCACCACCCACCCCAGTTCTCTGCTTCTCCTTGGAGTTCTGCATTCTCTTGCCCTGCAAGGAGCGAAAGCAGTGAATTACGAGTGTGAGAAAAAGATTGTTTGGAGAGGATGGTAGGACATTTGTAAAGGATGACTGTGAGAGATGGGTGTAAGATGTCAGGGCGGGAGGTTGGGCCCATAGTATTGCGATGGGTGGCAGCGGGCGGAGGGCCAGTTGCCAAACTATTTTGCCAGGGGTGGGTGGGATCGGTCAACGACAGCCTTCCTGCCCAGAGGCCAATTGAGGCCCTTAAGTGGCCGATTAACGGCCATTCTAGGGCCATTTACTGCCGCCACTGCAATCTAACCAGCGGCAGGGGAGTGCTTCCACCTCATGGGAAGGGCACCTTTTAAAACAAAGCACACTCCCTGTGGGTTTGCGGGGGGGGGGGGGGGGGTGGTGGGCAGGAGTGGGGGGATGCTCTCTCCTCTGTGGGCAATCTGTGGTCCATGGAGGAACCCCATCAGCAGAACATACAACTCCATGGGCCCCCTACTCCCTGGACTTCATGCCCACCCTCCCACCTCTCCTCCCCTCACTGGGGCCTTCCAGACCGGCGCTGTGTGACCCCACCTCACTTACCTGAGGTCTGGAGTCCACCACTGGGCCTGGGTCCAAGGCCTCTGCAGTACCAGAAGTGACCACCATTTCCAGTGGCGCTGCTGATACTGCTAAGCTGCCAGCCCTGTGATTGGCCAGCAGCTCTTTGAAGCGGGATCCCTGTCTTTAAAGGGGTAGAGATCCCGGTGCGGGACACTTAGGAGAACACCAGAGGATCGCTGTGGGGTGGGGCCATTTGGCCCAGCAGCGGGAGCCTTGCCTCCTCCACAAAATCCAGCCCTGAATCTCCATCATTATGCGGGGTCTCTCTTTCCTCACCGTTCTCTAATGGATCTTGTTACGACCAGGTGAGAAGGAGTCTTGGGGTTCCCTCTCAGCCTTTGCCTGGTTTAACCATAACAGGGTTTTATTTTAAATTTTAGATCCCCCTCACTGTTTTCCAATTATAAGACTAAGAAACCTGCCGGTTTAAAAAAAGGTTGAACTTTATTAAACTTACACTCTAATTCAGTTAATGCCTACGGATACACGATGCGCCCATGCTAGCATGCTTATGCGATAACCACACATGCAGATAGAAACAGAAAAGAGCAGAAGAAATAAAGTGGAACCGTTTGAGGCAAGATCTGAAGATGGTTTTGGTTACTGTTCTTCGAGCTTGCTGTAGAGTCCTTGATTTTTGGTAGATATTGCTTTTTGTTGGGGCCCAGTATTCTTCTTAAACCTTGAAAGATGTAGGAGACGTTTCTGGTGCTTGGGTCAAGGATGTCACAGGGCAGCTGCAGGGCATTCTGAAGGGGGAGGGTGAACAGTCAGAGGTCGTGGTTCACATTGGTACCAACGACATAGGTAAAAAGGGGGATGAGGTCCTGCAACAAGAATTTAGGGAGCTAGGTAGTGGATTAAAAAGCAGGGCTTCAAAAGTTGTAATCTCTGGATTAGTCCCGGTGCCACGTGCTAGTGAGTATAGGAATAGGAGGATAGAGCAGATGAATGCGTGGCTGAAGACATGGTGCAGGAGGGAGGGCTTTAGTTTCCTGGATCACTGGGTCTGTTTTTGGCGAAGGTGGGACCTGTACAAGTTGAACGGGTTACACCTGAACCAGAATGGGACCAACATCCTTTCTGGGAGGTTTGTTAGCGCTGTTGGTGGGGGGTTTAAACTAATTTGGCAGGGGGATGGGATACAGAGTGGAGCTACATTAGAGGGGTGATGAACAGCTAAATATATAAGAGAAATTAAATCAGTCTGGAAGGCAGCGCAAATATAGACCTGTTAAGGCAGAAGCAAATAATGCAAGGCTGGATTGCATCTATTTTAACGTAAGGAGTCTTACAAGTAAGGCAGATGAATCGAGGGCATTGATTAACACATGGGAATATGATATTATTGCTATCACAGAGACATGGTTGAGAGAAGGGCAGCACAGGCAGCTCAGTATTCCAGGATATAGAATCTTCAGGCGTGACAGGGTGGTGGGAGTGGGGGGGGGGGTGGTGGTGGCGGTTGTAAAAGAGGAGGTGGCATTGCACGATTGATCAAGGAGTCAATTACTGTGGTATGGAGGGATGACATCTTAGATTGTTCCTCAAATGAGGACATATGGGTAGAACTTAAAAACAAAAAGGAGGCAATCACTTTTCTGGGAGTGTAATACAGGACTCCAAATAGTCAGGGAGAGATAGAGGAGCAGTTATGGAGGCAAATCTCAGAGAGGTGTAAAAATAATAGGGTAATAATAGTAGGGGATTTCAAATTCCCCAATATGAACTGGGATAGTCTTAGTGCAAAAGGCTTAAAGGGGGTGGATTTCTTAAAGAGCATACAAGAGAGCTTTTTGAGCCAGCACGTAGAAAGTCTTACAAGAGAAGGAGCGGTACTGGACCTAATCCTAGGGAATTAAGCCAGACAAGTGGTAGAAGTGTCAGTCGGGGAGCTTTTCGGGGATAGTTACCATAACTCGGTAAGATTTAAGGTAGCTATGGAAAAGGGCAAAGATGTACCGGAAATAAAGATACTGAATTGGGGAAAGGCCGCTTTCAATATGATAAAACAGGATCTGGCCAAAGTGGACTGGGAGCAGCTACTTGAAGGAAAGTCTACATCAGACCAGTGGGAGTCATTCAAAGAGGAAATAGTAAGAGTTCAGGGCCAGCATGTTCCCGTAAAGGTGAAGGGTAGGACCAACAAGTCCAGGGAACCCTGGATGTCAAGGGATATGGAGGATTGGATAAGGAAAAAAAAGGAAGCTTATGGCAGACTCAGAGCGCTGAAAACAGCAGAGGCCCTAGAGAAGTATAGAAAGTGTACGGGGGGTACTTGAAAAAGTAATTAGGAGAGTGAAGAGGGGGCATGAAAAAACACTGGCGGGCAAGATAAAGGAAAATCCCAAGGTGTTTTATAAGTTATATTAAGGGCAAGAGGATAACCAGGGAAAGAGTAGGGC
The DNA here is from genome assembly GCF_036365525.1 of Heterodontus francisci. Lineage (NCBI taxonomy): Eukaryota > Metazoa > Chordata > Chondrichthyes > Heterodontiformes > Heterodontidae > Heterodontus > Heterodontus francisci. The sequence goes on from NC_090372.1 coordinate 87,900,203, forward strand.
CCATTAGGGACCAAAGTGTGTTGTGCCGGAGGATGTAAGTGACGTTTTAAATGATTTCTTTATATCTGTGTTCACTATGGAGAAGGATGATGTAGATGTAGAGATCAGGGAGGGAGATTGTGATATACTCAAACAAATTAGCATTGAAAGGGAGGAGTGATTAGTGGTGTTAGAGGGATTAAAACTGGATAAATCCCCAGGCCCAGCTGAGATGTATCCCAGGCTGCTATGTGAGTCAAGGGAGAGATAGCAGGGGCTCTGACACAAACTTTCAGATCCTCTCTGGCCACAGGAGAGGTGCCAAAGGACTGGAGCACAGCAAATGTGGTACCATTATTCAAGAAGGGTGGCAGGGATAAACTAGGTAATTACAGGCCGATGAATCTAACATCAGTGGTTGGGAAACTACTGGAAAAATTTCTGAGGGACAGGATTAATCTCCACTTGGAGAGGCAAGGATTAATCAAGGATAGTCAACATGGATTTGTCAGGGGGAGATCATGTCTAACAAACTTGATTGAATTTTTCGAGGAGGTGACAAGATGGCCGGAATTTTACGGTGGATGGATGGGAGCCAGACTCCAATGTGAAAGTCGGTGGTGAACCCGCTTTTGCCTAGCCTGGGGATCCAACCCGTATTTTACGGATCCCCAGGCTTTACTTGTCCCGAGGTGGGACTTCCACCCACTTGAGGGAGGAGGCCCCGCCTCAGTGAGCTGCCGGCCAATCAGCGGGCCAGCAGCTCTTAGTCCCAGCAGCGCCACCAGGAGCAATGGCCACTGCTGGGACTGCAGCCAAGCCGACACCAAGGATCGAGGAGGGAAGGTAAGTAGGGGCATGCCTCACCAAGGGGATTGGTCCTTTCCTGGTGAGGCTAGAGTGGTCCTTTGGAGAGAGGGGGTGCCTTGGGTCCCGGGGGTGAGTTGGGAGGCGGGGCAGCCCTCAATCGGGCACCCTGTGCCCGACTGCCATCACCCCCCACCCCCAGGGCGCGGAAAGGCCGGCAGCTATCACTGGGCGGCCTTTCACGTCCCCAGCACACCCACTTGCCACGGGTAAAATACCTGTGGAGGCCGGCGAGGGCCCTTAAGTGGCCGTTAAGTGGCCACTTAAGGGTCTTGATTGGCCTCGGAGGGGGCGGGCTGTTTCCCACCCCCCGCCTGACCGCCATAAACCTGTCCGGAGGCGGAATCGGGGCGAGTAGGCCTCCCGGAGCCTGCCGCTCAATTTTAAGTCGCCACCATCCGACCCGCTGGGGTGGCATAAAATTCCAGCCCATGTGTAACTGACGGTAAAGCAGTTGATGTAGTCTACAAGTACTTCAGTAAGACTTTTGATAAGGTCCCACATGGGAGATTGGTTAAGAAGGTAACAGCCCATGGAATCCAGGGCAATTTGGCAAATTGGATCCAAAATTGGCTTCATGGCAGGAGGCAGAGGGTTGTTTTTATGATTGCAAGCCTGTGACCAGTGGTGTACTGCAGGGATCGTTGCTGGGACCCTTGCTGTTTGTAGTGTACATTAATGATTTAGACCTGAATATAGGAGGTATGATCAGTAAGTTCGCAGATGACACGAAAATTGGTGGTGTCGTCAATAGTGAGGAGGAAAGCCTCAGATTACAGGACGGTATAAATGGGCTGGTAAGATGGGAAGAGCGGTGGCAAATGGAATTTAATTCTGAGAAGTGTGAGGTGATACATTTTGGGAGGACTAACAAGGCAAGAGAATATACAATGGGTGGTAGGACCCTAGGAAGTACAGAGGGTCAAAGGGACCTTGGTGTACTTGTCCATAGATCACTGAAGGCAGCAGCACAGGTAGGTAAAGTAGTTAGGAAGGCATATGGAATACTTGCCTTTATTAGCCGAGGCATAGAATATAAGAGCAAGGAGATTATGAGGGAGCTGTATAAAATGCTAGTTAGGCCACAGCTGGAGTACTGTGTACAGTTCTGGTCGCCACACTGTAGGAAGGATGTGATTGCACTGGAGAGGGTGCAGAGGAGATTCACCAGGATGTTGCCTGGGCTGGAGCATTTCAGCTATAAAGAGAGACTGGATAGGCTAGGGTTGTTTTCCTTAAAACAGAGAAGGTTGAGGGGAGACCTGATAGACGTATACAAAATTATGAGGGGCATAGATAGGGTAGATAGGAAGAAACTTTTTCCCTTAGTGGAGGGGTCAATAACCAGGTGGCATAGATTTAAGGTAAGGGGCAGGAGGTTTGGAGGGGATTTGAGGGAAAAACTTTTCACCCAGAGGGTGGTTGGAATCTGGAACACACTGCCTGAAGAGGTGGTAGATGCAGGAACCCTCACAGCATTTAAGAAATATCTAGATGAGCATTTGAAACGCCAGAGCATACAAGGCTACGGGCCAAGTGCTGGAAAATGGGATTAGAATGGAAAGGTGCTTGATGGACGACACAGGCATGATGGCGAAGGGCCTGTTTCGGTGCTATATAACGCTATGACTCTAACATTTAATAAGTATTTAGATGAGCACTTGAAATGCCATAGCAGTCAAGGCTGCAGGCCAAGTGCTGGAAAATGGGATTAGAATAGATAGGCTTAATGGTCGGTACAGACACGGTGGGCCAAAGGGCCTGTTTCTTATGCTGTATAACTCTATGACTCTCTTCAGGTTCATGTCTTCAGTGGATTTGGAGCTCCATACTCCTTGGAAAATAAGGGCAGAATTTTTACCTTTGGATGGACCTGCAGTGGGGGAGGCTGGCAGTGGGTTGGGAACTGAAAGTGAGTGGAATGAGATTTGCCGGGCTTTTAACATAGCCATGGCATTAGCATCCCACTTCTGGGTTTCCTAAGCAATCTGAGCAGGTGGGCATGATGACGACCCACACATGACGCTTGAAGGCTCTTTATTTGAAGAGATCCTGTCAGGGGTCTGAATGAATTATCATGCTGGGACCCCACCTGCCAAGAATGAGGCATATAAATTTAACCATATGGACCCTTTCCATTATGTCTTCAAGAAATGCAATAAGGTTGATCAAGCAGAGTCTTCACTTTTGGAATCTGTGTTGACTACTTGTTCTTATATTTTCAGTTTCTAGATGTTATTTCTATTACATCTTTGAGTTAGGATTCCATTATCTTTTCTAGCAATGATGTTAACCTAATTGGTCTACAGTTCCCTAGACTTGTTCTATCTCACTTTTTATATACAGGAATCACATTAGCTGCCTACCAGTTGTCTGGCACTATTCTCTTTTCTAATGGATGTTTATCTCCCTGTGTAATAGTGCTTCTGTTATCTCTTGCCTAATGCCTTTTAATATGCCCAGATGCATGCCATCCATCTTTATCCCAAACTTTATTATGTTGAGATTGTTATTGCCTAGATGCTCTCCTGTACTTACCTCTTTTATCTATTCCAGTTTATATTGTTGAGAAGTCACTCTGGACACCCATTGATAGTCCTTGGGGGAAATCAAAGTCCAAGTCAAATATGATAATGAGACAAAACAACTATCTGTAATTGTGGTTAAAGGCAAAGGTCCCTTATTGAAGGGCTGAGACTGGCTTGGTAGCTAGAAGTTAAACTTGGGCGGTATGAAGAAGATAACTACTCCAAGACACATGGACATCCTCCTGGAAGAGCACAAGTCCTTACTCATTCCAAAACTTGATACAGCAAAGGGCATTCAAATACACCTTAATGTGAATGAGGGGGCAAAAGTCAGAAATTTTTAAATCGCAGAATAGCACTTGCTGCTCCAAACAAAAGGATATCAGCAGGATTAGATCACATGAGAAAACTGACCACAGTGGCCAGGCAAGCCCAATCTTGCCTGTACTGAAATGTGACAGCAATATAAGAATTTGTACTATGGTAAAGGATGTGAACCCTTGTTTGGATATTCATATATATCCCCTGACAAGGGCTTACTTGCTAAAAGTTTGCATAGTCATTTTGATATTTTTGAACTTGACTTTGAAACAATGTTGAGAAGAAACTTCTTGCTGAATTGGCAATTCCGAAGCAGTACTCCATGGGGAACAAAAACTATTATCTCTTGATTTTCATGGGATTATCAAAAAAATGGAGGGTTGCTGTTATTGAACAGAAATTTGGAGAGACATAATAAGGCACTATATAATTCCAAGTCTTCCTTTCTTTCAATACAGAACTGCCTCACAATAGCTAAGGAAAGAAAACCAAATTTTTCCAGTTTCAGATGTGCATCATGCTTGGTCTGCTTCCGTTGAACAACTCATTATTTGTTTTGCATAGTAATAATATAGATAAAGTTTTCATAAATTAGCTTAATTGCACCATAATGTTTTGATGTTTTAGCCTAAAATTATACCCTGAAAATTACTTCCAATGACATTTATTTATGTTTGCATGTAATACACTTTCAACTTCATTCGGCACAACACATACATATAATTTGTTAATTTCAATTTATTTATAATATTCATATATATAGTGTTTGATTAAACAAATTGAGAGAATTAAATATACAATTCCAAATGCCACTAAATATTCAGGAAATGTAATAGATGTACAGCAAAATACTAGCTGAATATATAAAGAAATGGAGAACTGGGCCATTTATACTGGTGGCTCATACTAATTGAAATATATTGTCCATAACTATGAAGAATAAATAGGTATACCCTAACACTAATCAACATTGATGCCTGAGGACTGAATCTAACAATAAAACCATCCGTCATTCATGCTTAATCCTTGCTGACTTCGTGCAGTTCATCTGCTCACTCACTAAACACATCAAATTAGTTTTTCCCCAGATCAGAAAATCTGAAACTGTGTTGGTGTTTTGCAGTGATGAACTTAATCTGTATTGTTCTCTGCAATCAATGCATTTCACTGCAAATGGCCTTGAGGACGCATCTGGCAATCTCTAGTGGTGACTCCACAGGATGCAGAAAGTACGTGTGTAATTAAGTGATAATTGACAGGATTGATAAATAATGTACGCTAGAATCCACTCACTAATGTGAAAATGCCAAAGCCTGAACTAATCAAAGAGTACATTATCTGTTATTCAGAAGAGTTTTATGTTGTTATCACATTACTTCAAAAGAAGATGCAACATCAGATCACATCAGAAATGAACTTGATTTGTCATTCTAACTCAGTCTTATTTCATGTGCCAATACATGGTGTTAAATAATGAAATTAAACGCACTACATGTAAGAAAATAATAGATAGAAATTGATTTACATGAAAAGACAATTTGATCCATTTAATTTTCTTAATTTATACTTGTATTCCATAAAAGAGTGCTATGACTTACAGAAATATGAGCATACAAAAAAGGATCGATAAAGGCAAGCTGTTTTATTGAGTCTGTTCCTTCCTGGCTCAGTACAGCTTTCACACAACACCAATGTTCCCTCTAATTTTTCTTTGTTCTGCATGGCCTGTTTGTTACACTGTACAGTCCCTTTAAGATTGATGAGCAGCTGCACATATGCGCTCTTAAAGGGAAATTTGGTTATGTCTGGCCTGTTTCTTGCACTGTGCAGTATGTTTCAGATTGCTGCACAGGTGCGCACCCTAGAGGGAACATTGATCATCACTCCCATTCCTGACCACTTATGCAGCCATGGAACCTCTGAGGGATAAAAAAGATAAACCAAAAGCCAATAATAATAATGCTGCCAGACCTGCTGAGTATTTCCAGCATTTCTTGTTTTTATTTCAGATTTCCAGCATCTGCAGTATTTTGCTTTTATTAAACCAAAAGCCAATGTGGGAAACAAAACTTGAAAATTTCTCAAAGGTGCCTCAGGGTGCTTTACTGTGTTAAAAGTGCTATATAAATGCAAATTGTTGTTATTGATCAAACAGGCTTCAGAAGAGCACAGTGGCTGGGTGAAACAATCCTTAGTGGTGAGCCACTCTCAGGAACTAGCCCAGCTGTCTTTTCAACACCTGCAGTGAATCTGCAGCATGTGCTGACAGCTTATTCCAGAGATTGATGACTATTTGCGAAAAGAAGTGCCTCCCAGCATGAAATCTAGTTCCATGCTTATGTAACTTATTCTTATGTCTCCTAACCTATCTACCCCAAATAGTTTATCTGTGTGGACTGAAGCTAATCCTTTCATTATTTTAAAGATCTCAATCAGATGGCCTCAAAGTCTACGCTTTTCCAAGGTAAAAAGCCCCAGCCACCTTAACCTATCCTGATAACTGAGGGCCCATAAATTAGCATTAATGTCGAGATATTCTCCTGTACATTTTCCAATATCACATACTTAGTGAGGGGATCAAAACTAGACACCATATTATGGATGTGACCTGATCATGGTCTTAAATAGACAAAAGATGGTTTCTTGTTTTCTGTTTAATCATCTTGGTAAAATATCATAACACCCTATTTATTTTTACAATAGCCTCACAACACTGGACATTCAATGGTTCATACATTATAATACCCGGGTTTTCGAAACTTAACAGACTTGATCGTATAATCCTGCATAATGTGTACATGTTTGGAGTTGCCTGTACCCAAGTGCATCATGGTACTTTTATCTATATTAAGAGAAACCTGTCAGACACAAGCCTATTACTCCATTACATCTATGTTTTCATCCAAGGTCCTACATGTCTACATATCCGTGTGCCATCTGCAAACTTGTGGATTGTTCCCCTGAAACCTTTATTCAAACCTTGATCAAGATGGTGAAGAACAATGCTCCTAACACCAATCCCTGCAGATTCCACAAGTGACTGACCCTAACACAGAACCATTATTATAAATAACTACAATCATGACAACAAAAATGCACCAGATTTTTATCCAACCTAAAATAGCACAACACACAATTACCTGAGCACCAGCTGTTATTTAGCTTAATTATTGGGCCAGGTGTTGCTATAGCAGGGCATCTAATGACATCTGTCATTAGTTAGATTCACACCTGCACACTTCAGCTCAATCTTTACCCACCAAGTTGCTGGAAGTTCAAGCTGATAATGCTGCAGCAAGGAAATAGAGCCTCAGGGACCTGAGCAAACAGGGCAACCAACAGTGTTTTTCCTTAACCAGTGAGATTTAAAGATTGGAAAATAAACAGCAGAAGGACTGAAAAGGAAGGTGAATTAAAGTGGATGAATTCGACATTTTAAAAATCACCCTGAAAAATTAAAAGCTTGAAGGAATGAGATTTCACACTTGTAATTGTCCGAATGGACCACCCAGCATCGACCTAGGCATTAGAAATGACAACGGCAAATCCAGCCCTGTCAACCCTGCAAAGTCCTCCTTACTAACATCTGGGGGCTTGTCCCAAAATTGGGAGAGCTGTCCCACAGCCTAGTCAAGCAACAGCCTGACATAGTCATCTTCAAATAGTTGTGGGGAAAATATAACCCCTTTGAGTCCACGGGGATTAAAGCAAGTAAAGGTTTTCATTCAAGCCCTGCTGGCTCATTTACATTTTTACAAAGTATGCCCCCCAAAATTTCTAACGCCCCTTTCCCACCCCCAATAACATTGACATTATATTTTTGCCCTTTCCCTATCAAAACACTTACCTTTTAAATGTGACCTTTCCCCCCAGACTGCACAAAGTTTAGAGTTCACCCCTTCCCACCATCCCCTACACCCATTACATTTATTTGACCTCCATCTCCCCCTCACGGAAAATATTAATTCCTCCCCCCTCCCCACCAGTGTCACGCTGCCTTTTCCCGGATGGGGAATTGAAGGCATGGGAGTGCTGGCTGCTGCACTGAAGCTTGCAGCTGGCCCAGAAGATTGAAGGCAAGTCTATTGAAATGTATTCATTTTATTAATATAAATATTTAAATTCAGGTCCCGCTGCCCAGCGGTGGAGGGGGTGCCGCTATGGAGCCTCAACACTGCTGGGAGGATCAATCCAGGCCCTCCTGGTGTTTAGGTCCATGGCAGGCCTCTTCTGGACCCATCTTCAGGCCCCACCCCCCACCCCCACCACAGATGACAACACGGGGGTTTGGTAAAATCCAGCCAGAAAGTTAGGGGCTCTAAATCTGGGATCAAATCCAAAGACAAATGAGAAATTGGAAGCGGGAAACCAAATGAATCCCTAGTAACAATTTAAAAACTTCAATACATGTTTTCTTGTGATTTTCAGTGCTACGGTATTAAAATTTCCAAATTCAAGGCCAGTACCTTCTTGGGACAGTTTAAAAGCCCTATCTATTGATGAGTTAAGGAGTATAGCTGGGCATTTAGAGATCAATATCTGTCCAAAAGCTAGGAAACCCAAAACCCTACAACTTGTGGCCAACCATTTTGAAACTGACACTGAAGAACTGGAGACAGGCATAGAATCTGAAGCAGAGAGAATAACATTAGCCAAGTTACAGCTGGAACAGTGGAGACTAGAGCTAGAATTCCAGGAATGGAAGGAGAAGTAAGAATTTCAGGAAACTGAGAAAGAATGAGTTTTCCAGAAGGAGAAGCGGGAAAGAGAGTTAAGGCAGCTCTAACTGAATAGGGGAAGACTCAATGTACCCAGTGAAGGCACCACTAGTGAGGGAACTACCCCTTGCTCAGGACCAAGTGCTGAGCTCTTAAAGTTCTCCCAATTGATTTCAAAGTTCATTGAGAGGGATATGGAAGCAGTTTTCATCTCATTTGAAAAGCTTGCAAAACAGATGAAGTGGCGAGCAGAGGGCTAGCCCCTGCTATTGCAAAGCAAACTAACAGGCAAAGCTCATGAGGTTTATTCCCTACTGTCCTATGAGAGTTCATAAGACTATGAGATGATCACAAATACTATCCTGAGTGCATATGAGCTGGTACCAGAGGTGTAACGCCAAAAATTCTGAACTCTCCAAAAACTGCCTGAACAAACCTACATTGAGTTCAAAAGGGTTAAGCAACTCACTTTCGACCGATGGATATGGGTGCTTAAGATAGCACCCATCTATGGAAACCTTACAGTGGTGATCCTCCTCGAGAAATTCAAAAACTCACTTTCCCTTTCCATAGATAACCACGTGGAAGAACAAAAGGTTCCAAGAGCCAGGCAGGCCGCAACCCTGGCTGATGATTATGCACCTGTCCACAAGCCCTGGCGCCAATGGAAACCCTTCCCTAGACACCTCCAAAAACCTGAAAAGAATAGAAGGTAGGAGGGTGATAGGAGTATGAACAGCCATGGACGAGAAGGGAAAGCTGGAAACACAGGAGCCTTCCCCAGGCCAGAAAGGATAATGCTGAGAACAGAAGTGACACCTGGAAGCCTTTGTGTTTCCATTGTAACAAGGCAGGTAACCTTCGACTTGACTGCTGGAAGTTACAGGGAAAACCCACAGGATTAATCAGGGCACACCAGACCAGTGCAGGAAAAGGGACCCTGATGGAAATCAAGGAAGATCAGGCTGTGGCTCTAACTGCAGCAGTAAGTCCCAGTAAACATAGCGCTGTGATTGTGGGATAACAACAAAATCCCTGAGAGTTACCAGGGTTTTGTGTCCAAAGGAAAAGTGACCCCATACCCCTTGAGTGAGGCAGGTAAACCCATAGTCATACTTAGGAATGCCCAGAGAGTACATTGAATGCTAAAGTATTAGTAAATAGTATCGGGGAAGGTATATATTCCTACCTTAATATCAGGTGCACCTGGAGTGCGACCTTGTTTCAGATAACCGTAGGGATTGTCCCGAGTTTACCTGTGGATGGGGTTGACCTGCTCCTTGGTAATGATTTGGCAGGGGCGAAGGTGGTAGCTTCCCCAGTGGTCTCAGAGAGACCAAACAAGATCAGGCAGACAGAGCAGTTACAGGAGAAGGTCCCGGGCATTTTCCCTGACTGTGTGGTGACCCAGTCTATGGCCAAACAAGCTCCATCAGAGGAGGCTGAACTGGCACTGCAGACATTTGACCCTACTGCCTGGTTATCTGAAACTTTTGGGAATTTATAAGAACCAAAGGAAGTGTTCAACAGGCCTTCCAACAGGCAGCTATTGCTGAGCGGCCTTTCACGTCCCCAGCATGCCTGCTTGCCATGGGTAAAATACCCACGGAGGCGGGTGAGGGCCCTTAAGTGGCCGTAAAGTCAACCAGAGGCGGGAGCGGGGTGGGTAGGCCTCCCGTCACCATCCGATCTGCTGGGGTGGCATAAAATTCAGCCCATGGAAGCTTATCTTCTAGGCCCAAGTCCAACACAGTCGATTAGGATATTAGGCCCCTCTCCGAGTTATATCAAAGGGTCCCGATCATTTAAATTTTATGTTATTCTAAAAACTGTTCTGTAACATTTTTGGCTCAGGTCTGATAATTTTATTCAGTTGCTTTGTCACTTCATGCAAAATAATATATCTGTCAAAAAAACTCATCGTTATTGCAAGTATTATTTCATTTGGATGGATAAAATTTGAAACTTCTTTGGCTAAATGTTGCTAATAACATTTTAGGCACTTTTATAGGGGATTTTCCGAGTCTGATATTTGAAACTAATTTCACTGTACTCCAGCTTCCTCATACCTTTCTGATTCTTGTACGAATTTCTAGTTCCAAGTTCTCGGGTATTACTGCATAAGCGATAAGACAGCAAACTACCCAACAATGCATAAATATCGTTCTTCCGTGCTATTCTACCAAATGCTTTTCAATTAAGAGTCTCCCCCACTGGTTTCATTTTGTCATCAGAATCACTGAAGTTCCAAACTAATATCCAAACAATATTGCTAGTGCAATGCCCCATTTTTCAACCTACTCAGGTGAAAATATTTTTGTTCAATTTTAGCTTTCCAGTTATATTGATGCTCTGCTACAATTTGAACTTGCTCCTAATTCTCTTTGCTCAAACTCACCATAAAGTTAGCTTCCTTCAGCGTGCCCTTGATTCCTGTGAACTGAAAACAGACCCGCACATGAATTATACAGGATAGTGTAGTGTATTGCAAACAATCAGCCCTAATGCTGCTATGGTATATACTAGAAATATTGTTTGTGACTCATAATAGCCTTTTGATTGCTTGAATGACCGGGGGAAAAAATTACACTGAAAGGGTAATTAGTGCTAAAATTAATATTTTGAATTTATCACATGAATAAACATACACAGAAGAAAGTTAAAAAAATGAAAATAACAAATTCGATAATTAACTTTATTGGTGTGATGTTCTTGGGACTGAAGTGATTTTGCCGAGTTTAGTAAGAAATATGAGGCAAAGATTAAGACAGAGGCAGCATACTGCTGAACATAATGGAGTCTTCTTTATTCTGTTTAACTTTCACTTTCTCAAGTGAATAGTTTGTACAATGCAATTTTGAAAACACGACAATTAGTATTCAAGTAGTAGCTTGGTAGTACAAAGCTAAAGTATTGCTGAAAAAGAGACATGCTGTTGAAGCTTTTCTTCCTGCACTCATTAGGACAGGTGCAAGAATGCCAAATTTCAAAGGGAGCAACAATTTCTATTGCATGATTTATACAGCTGATTGGTTGGCAAGTTGACTCTGATTGGTCGAGATGTGGTCATGGAGAATGCACCAGGGAACTACTGTCCCCCAAGCTTTTGTTAAATTCAAAAAAGACACAATGCCTGGACATTTTCCTTTTGCCTTCAGAGGACAGGTCTCTGCATATGAATACATATAGCTTCGAGCAAGCGTATGTGAGCCACATTGTGAACCCGACCTATAATCTTAAATTGGTTGTTAGTGTAAATCTTAGCATGCTCAGGATTGTTCAGCAAGCGCTGTACAATCACAGAATACCATCTAACATTGTACATTGTGTTCTGAACTTTGCGATGCGGGCTGGTTGAGTAAGGTCAGTACTGTGCCTATTGTGAACAGCCGAAAGGATGTTCTGTTTGATACTATCCACCAGTCGTTAGAATGTACGGCCTATGTACCTGGCATCACACCGGCACTGAAATTCATATACCCCAATATTCATTTGTGCGGTAGGCAGAATGTCTTTTCGGCTTGACGGCAGCATCCCGTTAGTGGAAAATAGCACTCGTGTTGCTACTGCATAGTAGCAGTGTGAAACAACTAGCTTCATCTGTTGCTCAAATTTTTGAAATACTTTACCCTTCCAGGGTAATTTGAGATAGACTGGGCACTTTTCAGGTCTGAAAGTGGTGGCCTTAGGCCCACTCGTGAATATGCAGGATACACAGCAAGCAATGATCTGATCGGGACAGCCATTATCCCGCAGGGTAGCTTTGATGCACCCTATTTTAAAGTCAAGCTTGCACGGTGAGCAAATGGCTTGGGCCCTATTTACGTGATTGCCGAAAAGGCCAATCTTATAGTGTGTGGAGCTGCAGGAATCACAACACATATATTGACCAGCGAAGGTAGACTTGCAGTAGACAGTAGAAGAGACCCCATTAGCAGATTTCTCAACTTGGGATTCCTAATATCCATTGATATAACTAATGGCCAATGAGTACCTCTGCTTTATCTCCCTTCCTCAAGTAAAGATCATTCGGAAAACAGCTGTAGCTGTCAACAGATAAAGAAATGAATTCTATTTACGGACATGAGCAATTGGTATCCAATGTTCTACCAGCTACTTAATCTAGCTCCAGCAGAAAGTTCCTTAAAATGCACTTGTTTCCATTATAAGGATAATATCATAATGCTTGAGATTAGGACTGAGTAGATAGTTGGTGATCTTATACAAAGGATATGCAGGTCAATGGATTTTCAATTTCGCTGAACTTGCCAGTCATGTCATGCATATGAGTGTCAATACTGTAAAATCATAGAATCATAGAATGATACAGCACAGCAGGCCATTTGGCCCATCATGCCTGTGGTCTCTTTGGTAGAGCAATCTAATTAGTCCCACTCCCTATTTTTTCCCCATAGCTCTGTAATTTGTTTTCCTTCAAGTACTTATTTAATCCCTTTTGGAAGTTACTACTGAATCTGCTTCCATCACCCTTTCAGGCAGTGAGTGCACTGCAGATCACAACAACTCGCTGCGTAAAAAAAGTCTTGTCCCTCTGGCTTTTTTGCCAAACCACCTTAAATATGGTCCTTCTAGTTACTGACCCTTCTGCCACTGGTAACAGTTTCTCCTTATTTACTCTATCGAAACCCTTCACGATTACCCACTAAGGTGAATGTATCTGCACTGGTGGAAGGTGCGGGAAAGTCATTGGATGGTGCATCCTCTGAGTGGTCCTTCTCCTCAGAGGTTGACGGCGGTCCCTCTGTGGCTGCAGACTCCTGCGATCACTGACCTGCATGCGAGAACACAAACATGTGTGCGTTAGGCTGTACATATCCCATAATGCCAAACATGCCTGATGTGGTTCTCCATCATTCACAAATATTTTGATGAATGGCAATAATCACTCTCTTGTGCAGGGACTCCAGTCTCTCCGTCAGGTATTGCGCATCTGGCATGGCTCCCCGCCAGTTCTAAAGCCTCTTCCTGGCATGGCTTAGAGGATGAATGTCAGTGACCCCTCCAGCAGTTCTGGCTACCTTCCTGCTGTTATGAACCCTCCTCCTGCAAAAGTAATGATGGAGAAATGGCCACCCGTCATGTAATCGTGGCTGTGCTGATGCACATGGGAACACCGCCCATTTCCAGGCCAGCGGCGAGCGCATTAAATTCAGCTATGGGTCTGCGGCAGACTAGGTGCATGGAGGCAGATACACAGTGGGGAGCAAGCCATGGCAGCCCCACCAATGAGGTGGGTGCATAAAAAGGAGAATGGCTCAAGAGGTGAGGGCCATGGCACACAGGTACCATCGGATCAGCACAGGTTGTGGGGAGAGTGGTCAGTAAGTGCTCGGGCAGTATAGGGGGTCATCACCCTGCTGGCATCTTGTGGGCATAAAAGGAGGGGCCAAGGCTTCAAAACAAAATTGGGAGGCTACCCTAGGACAAGGAAGGCAGCAGCTGGCAATGGGAGCATGACTGTTAGATTTCAGGTCCAGTGGCGATGAGGAGCAACATCCTCTGCAGGATGGGCAGAGCCCAAGCATCAGAAGGGTACAGGAGAGGAACAAGGAGCAGGATGGCAATGGAGGCCATGTTCTCAGCACAGGCTATACCGCCAAAGGCAGAGTGACCTTGAGATGACTGAGAACCAGTGCCGCAGGGGACTGTGCCTCTTTAGGCAGATGGTCACAGAGATTTGTGCCCTTGTGGCAGAAGACCTCACACATTGCAGTACTGCTTACCATGCCTTGCCAGTAGCTGTCAAAGTCATTATAGCCTTGAACTTCTTCGCCCCTGGCTCCTTCCAAACATCAGCTGTAGACTTTGGTGTCTCACAATTGCCTGCACATACTGTATCTCATCGGTCACTGATACCCATTTGCAAAAGCTGGACAGTACATACAAGTTCAGTCAAATGGGTCCTCGCAGGCATAAAGGGGAGTGGGTTTCGCCTGCATTGCTGGACCCCCCAGGTGCAGGGTATTGATCGCACCCATGTGGCCATCAAGACATCGATTGGGCGCCCAGTGTGATTCATTAACAGGAAAGACTTCAACTCCCTGAATGGTCAGCTGGTCTGTGCTTACAACAAGAGCTTCCACATATGTGCATTCGCTATTCTGGCAGCAGCCATGATTCCTTCATTCTCAGCCAGTCCAGGCAGCCGCAGCTCTTCACTCCACCCCCACTTACTCTATGGATGGATTCTAGGGACAAGGGTTATCCCTTGAAGAGATGGCTACTCACCCATCTACCAGAACCTGTGACTGAGGCAAAGAGGTGCTACAACTAAAGCCATCTATTCATGAGGACAACCATCCAGCAGATCATCAGGCTTCTGCAGATGAGGTTCCTGTGCTTGAACCGGTCAGGTGGCACTCTGCAATGCACCCCTGCAGGGGTCTTGTTGCATTGTGGTGGTCTGCTGTGCTCTCCATGACATGGTCCTCCAGAGATGTGGATCCAGTAGGAGCACTTCCAGAGACTGCTGCACCTATGTCATTGCAAGGGCAGCCTCCGTCACTGGGCCCTGCTGCACAGATTTTCCCTCAGATTGAGGGGCCAAGGAGGCAGATGATGATGATGGTGCCCCATTAGCGGTGGTACCTTCATCTTCCTCGGTGTCTGCCTCAGCCCTTGGCTGGCACACTGGATGGCTGGAGGTGGCCACCAGCTGGGGCACAACTGGCATCCCCTCCAAACATCTGCGCCATCGACATCACTGACTGGTCAAGTTTACGTAGTGTGGCATGCATTCTGTGAACATCAGTGTGCAGTTTCTGTGACATGTGGGAGCACATCTGTTGTTGCTGATCTAAGTAGAGCCTCCTTTCCAGTGATTCCCGAGGCCTTGCATCTGTGCCCATCTGAGCAGGATTGAAGCTGTCCTCCATATTCTGAGAGGGACTGCCATAAGCTGTGTCTGCCTCTGTCACCTGCGCCTGCACATTCATGATGTGCTCGTCACGCAGTGCCACCCTATCTAATTGTGCGTGAGGACCTACTGCGGTGACTGCATCTACACTGGTGGAGGGTGTGCTTGTAAAATGTGACGGTGCTTTCTCTGAGGTCTGCTCTGGCAATGATTGGCCCTGTAATGGTACAGGTATCGGTCTTTGCGCCTCGACATCAGAACCTGCGAAAGACATAAGAGATCAAAAGAACTAGCCTTGGAGAGCAGAAGTGCTGAGGCTTCCCAATGCAACTGAGTCTTAGGCATGCTATCAGACTGACTGGCAATGCACCTCCTTAATCTACGCATTTCTTTTTCTATTTCCCCTCTCCACCACAGATGCCCATCTCGCATTCCCTGACTTCCTCGTGGTCAGCGACCCTGGCAATCTCCATGGCTCCCTCTTCCTTTTCCTGTCTGTGCCCTCTCGTGTGCATTGTGAGCCCAATTCTCCTGCAAAGACAAAAGAGAGATGGATAAGACACTGCAGTCCTTTAAGGTCAAGGCCAATGGCTCATTTTCATAAGAAGCTACATGTATCAGTTCTAGCAGGTTTTCAACAGTACTATGGCTCTGAGTTTTATTGAGGGGTCAGTAAGTACCCTGGGCATACATTCCTCCCATGTTCGGGAGTAGCATGCACCCTCAGGCTCCTCAGCTAGAGTGACTGCTGGAGTTTGAATACCTAGAGATCTATCCTGAGGGTCTGGTGTTGAACTCACTTGCTAGAGCGAAGAAGGTCATTGAACCTCTTCCAGCTCTGGACCCAGTTCCTCTGGACCACACTCCGTCTGCTCACTGTCTTGGCAACCTCGATACAGGCCTGTTTGGTCTGGGAGGGTGGCTTTCTCCTGCCACCCTCTGGAAAGAGGACTTCCTCCGCTCCCTCACTGCCTCCAGGAGGACCTCCAGGTCGGCATCTGGTAAGCGAGGGGTAGTCCGTCCCCATTTCCAGACCTCTGCTTTTCCTGCTCCATCGACAACAGTACCACAGCAATTGTTTCCGTGAAATGGCAGCCATAGTAATGGCTGCCATGGTGGGTTTAAATTGGGCTCATTCTCTTTCTAGCCTACCTCCATTCCCCCCACTGCAGCCGCTAATTAGCCACCCAACCCATCCTCCAGCCAAATAACGGTCCTCCCCGTGAAAATTGAGGGCTGTGACTGCATCCTGAAACAGTCCCGACATCCATTTCCCACCCCTGGAAAGAAAATCTTGCCCATGGAATCAGCCACCATGGACTCCATTCTTATTATAGTGACTCAAAAGTATGGTTTTTAAGTGAACTGATATCTTTAGAGCTGCCATCTTGTCAGGGTAGCTTGCTTACACCTCAGAATAAAATGATCTTTCCTCATTTGCTTTGAAAAGAAATTCCAGATTCTTTTTGTAACAGCAGATAAATAAACCTCCAGGTGGACAGAGCATTAACTGCCAGCTTGTGACACCTCGATGGTTTCCAAATCTTCTAACACTTGGTAAGCATTACAAATAGTGTGGTCTTATGCAACTGTTGAGTCTACTATTACTCTGGGAATCTTAGATACATTAGCATGGCACAAGCCAAATATGTTTGCTTGAAACCTGTCAAACAACATTATTAGCTTAAAAGGATTGACTATTCAAAAACTATTGGGACTTTCAAATGTTTCCACAGCCAGGAGAAAACCTTTGTTGCAGATCTTTAGACTGTGCGAACGTGAATATTGAGATCACGTGCTCAACAATGGTGCCTGTTACTCATTTTTTATTTACTAATTAGAAGTTCAGTTAGCTACATGTGACTAGTAGCTAACATATGGGGCAATATTGGGTTAGTTTAGAACATTTTTCCACTGTGTGATAGATATATGGAATCAACTTAGCAAAACAAGTTCATTATCTATTGATCGACTCCTAAAACAAGGTTTAAGAATTAGATTGAAATTTGGAAGATAAGAACAGGCATGAGTAATCAAATATTGTATGTAACAAGATAACCCATTAGTTGCTGGAACTATGGATGAGTCACCTGCAGTATAAATGTTGTTTGAATTGCATGAACCAGCCAATCCATGTCTCAGCATTTTATTATTCCTTAAACAAAGCCTTAAAAAAGGCAAATACATTCTTGCTGTCTTATTCCCTGTCTTTCTGTGTTCACAAGAGTATTGTTTCCTGGAAGTTAACATTTGCTTTAAACGGTTCTAATTCATTTGCCTCATGACATTATAAGAAAGACACTTATCTTCTTCAAATTTTAGCCAGCCCATTTTACACCCCTCCCGTTTTTCTGCTACTGCCCAAAACCAATTTCACCCCCTACCTGTTCAACATCATAGCATTCGTGCCCAGGGATAAAGAAGAAAACTGGGGCCTTGGATTAGCTCCTAATATTTTACTGCTCACGAAAGGAAAGATGAGCTTTAAAATTAAAAACAAGAAACGCTGGAAATACTCAGCATGTCCGGCAGCATCTGTGGAGAAAGAAGCAGAGTTAACGTTTCAGTCAGTTACCCTTCTTCAGAAGAAGAATGCTGCCAGATCTGCTGAGTATTTCCAACGTTTCTTGTTTTTATTTCAGACTTCCAGCATCCGCAGTATTTTGCTTTTATTTGAGCTTTAAAATTGATTGCCTTGGACTAGAGAGAGAAAAAGATTCAAGCAACTTTAATGCTCTTGATCATTATCAAGTGACCCCCACCCCCACCACCGACTGAGGGTCCTGCTTGAAGCCATCCTACCTACTACTCCACAACATTGCTATCCGCTATCCACTCTTAAAAATTGCACCTCCCCTTTTAGCTGCCGAAGGTTGCTATTAAGAAAATAGCCTTGACATAATTCCTTTAGACAAATGCAGTGCATGTCCCACTTGCCTGATTTATGCATATCACCTCAGTTGTCAGACGTCACACATAGGCTGGCCACTTGGATGTGAATTCGTGAAATGATACCCCAATTAATTCAAGGCCTTCAGGAGAGAAAAAAGGAAAATAAACACAGCAAAGGAAGGGGAGAAAATGTGATTTAAAAAAGTGATGTGTTGTAGATTTGAAGATTCTTTTAACCTGCAATTTACAGTTTACCATTGAATTTCCAAGATTTCATCAGGCTTGTGTTGTCATTTCTACAAATATATCATTTTGTAAAGTACTCCTCCAGAACCTCACTTTGTACACTTTAAATGAGGAAGCAAAAACATATTTAATTACAAGCTTGTTTACCCATATGCTCTCACAAGCATTTTTTACACTATTTAATATGTAAGCAGCTATTTATTTTCTTAGAAGTGTCCATGTGTTTTTAACATAAAATTTGGCTTATTATTTCTTGAGTATCTTAAGATATGAAAGAAATGTGTAACACTAGTCTAAATGCACAATGCATGTATGTGCTGTAATCATAAATGCAATGTACACAATAACCCTTAAAATGACACTTCAATAAAATGATGACTGTGGATTGTTCACCAGTCTTTTAATCAATTATAGACATACTTAATGCTGGCACCCAAACCACAGGACTACGGGCTGAATTTTAAGGGACTGTTTGAGATGGAAACGGACGCAGGGGATAGGGGGGACATAAAATAGGGACGGAAGATGTTGGACAGGAAGTCTGACGTTGTGATGTCCCTTCCAGATTTTAGTGTCGGCGGCCGACATGGAGGGCAGACGTTGCACATTCATGAGGCAGAAAGGCATTTTATGTACATAAGATCCCAAGACTCAGCAATTTTATTCTCCTTTTTGCATTTAACCAATGGCGCATGGGAACCATGGGGCTTCAGGGTCTCGCCTGGTGAAAGGAGGTGACAAGCAGATGGGAGCTTAGTTTTGGCCTCATTGGAAAGTCATCGTTTGATGCAGCATCATTTGGCAGTGAGGGTGAGGGGGGGGGGGGGTTGGCATTGGGAAACACAGTTAGGAGTGGGGTCTAAGGTGCCAACACTGTGAGGGGAGCCATAGCAGGGTGCCATTGGGGCAGTGCCACCTCATCAGAGGTCACAAGTAGGGGAAGGGGGAGGGTCTGTTTGGCTTTAAGTCTTGTACTCAAGGAGAGGTAACCTCTCATGGGCTTCATTCACCCTGGCTTAGAGGCCCCCATTGAGGAGTGGCAGAGAGGGAAGGAGGAGCATGAACCGGCATGGGCACCACTGCAGTCTGGGGGAACACAGGAGGGGCGACCTCAGGCACAGGAGGCTGTAGAAGGGTGCAGAAGGGTATGCCAGCTGCCTCCTGAAGGCAGAAGAAGCTACCCTCCAGAGAGGGTCTATCAGCCGAAGCTCATCTACCTGCAGATGTCCGATGATTGCACCTCTCCAGGGAGGCCATCAATGATCTATGTGCCATGATGCAAGATGAGCTGAGCCTCACGGGACTTGGTGGGCACCCGATGCCAGTGGCATTGAAGGCTACTGTGGCACTAAACTTCTACACCACTGGATCATGCCAGGGATCCACTGGAGAGGTGTATGACATCTCCCAGTCTGCGGTGCATTGCTGCATCAAGGAGGTCACCAATGCCCTGTTCAGGAGGCCGGCAACTATGTGCACTTCTACACCAATCCAAAGAGTCATGTGCAGGGGGGTCACTGACTGCATGCATGTGGCCAGTAAGGCTCCCACTGACCAGCCTGCTGTCTTCATTAACCAGAAAGGCTTCCATTCTCTTAATGTGCAACTCGTCTGCGACCACCGCAAGCAGATCTTACAGGTATGTGCACAATTCCCGGGAAGCAGCCACACACCTATATACTAAGGGAGTCCCAGATGCCAGAGCTTTTCTGTGCGCCGCACGCCTTCAGGGATGGATCCTTGGAGCTAAGGGCTACCCACTGAGATCATGGCTAATGACACCTGTGAGGAACCCACGCATGGATGCAGAGGAGAGATATAACACTGGGTCAACCATGGGTCAACCCAAGCACCATCGAGCAAGCAACTGGTCTACTCAAGGTGAAATTCAGGTGCCTAGATCAATCTGGTGGAGCCCTTCAGTATGCCCCACTGAGGGTCTCGCATATCATGGTGGTTTGCTGTACACTGCACAACCTGGCACTACAGAGGGGGGAGGCATTGACCAGTGAGGATATTGTGGAGTGTGATGCGTCCTTCGATGATGAGGATGCGGAGGAGGATGCTGCCCAGGCAGTGCCAGATGAAGGGCCCCAGGCATAACAGGAAAGGCGCCATGAGATACACACAAAGGAGACACAAGACGCCCTTATACATTCATGTTTCCTTTGAGCCTTACCATCTTCTGGAACCGCAACAATAAAGCCTTACCTTTACCTTTAAGCAGCCCTGTTGTTACCTCCTTCCTTCTGTACGACAGCACCCAAGTGCAAGACCAAAGCATTGAATGCTCGGGGCTTGGTCCCCCGCTTTCAGCCCCTTGTGAGAAAGTATTTAAATGAATTCCCAAAGGGCATCAACAACAGAAAGGAGCCGTATTGAGTAAACATAATTTGTTTATTCCACGCCACACCAAATGCACAACCACCCATCTCGACTGCATCTTCACCCATGAACCCCTAAGTGCATCTAGGTGCTCTTTTTAAATCTTTGCTGGTTGCTCCTATGTGGTTCTCCCCCATGCTGTCAGCTGAGGTGGAGGCAGGCTGCTGACCTTGCTGCCTTCTGGCTTGGGATGACCTTGGCTGCTGCCCTCTTGCTGCCTGAGACCTGGAGGGCTCCGGCATACTGAGGGCCTCCTGCAAAGGTGCAGGGACCACCTTTGTTGTAGGGAATGATGGTGGCTCTAGCATCACTGGCAGAGGGGCTTTGTCTACTGTCTACATCAGAAACACCAAGAGGAACCCCCAGATGTGACAGGCAGCTGCCCTTCCCTCTTATAAGGCACATTTGTACCTCCCTGCTGACCTGAGAGGGACGTGGACTTGGTGGAGACTCCAGGTTCCGCGCCCCCACTCGCCTTGCCACTGCTGCATGGACTCATGGACAAAGCATTGGAGTGCTGGTCTGTGCACATCTCCATCAGCCACTGATTGGACTGCTGAATGTGGCTCTCCATGAGAATCACCAATCTCTCAATGGAGGAAGCCAGATGTGCAACTGGCAGAGACAGTGCAGCACCCAAGGCCTGGATGGACTCCTCCAACGCCCACGCTTGTGTATGCAGTGCATCTGGCATCTCTGCCAGATGTTGCCTGTCCTCTCACTACAGCTACAGCATTTCCTGTGTTGCTGCCAACACGAGAGGCACTTCATTAGCCTGGGACACAGAATGGGCCTGACCTCCCAAAGTCCTCAGTGGACCTGGCTGTCACAGCCCACGTCAGTTGCCTCAGGGCATCTGTGATGTGCTCACCAGTTTGTGTGCTTGAATCTAAATGCGATTGAATACCCACCAATGTGAGAGCATCTAAGCTAGTGGAGGGTGCAGGGGAATGATGTGACAGTAGACCCTCTGAGGCTCCCACTCTACCTCAGAGGTGGTGGTCTGCCCCCCAGCCTCTTCAGCTCCTCTCTCTTGCCATTCAGCTTCACCTGCATGAGAAAACACAGACATTGAAGGATTAAGGTCTGCCCGTCGTAACATCCAACTAACATTCCAACCACCCGTAATGTGCAGCTCCATTGATGCAGTGGTGATTACATGTGCAGCATGGTTCGTTAGTACCCGATACACCCTTGTGCCCCAGCGGGTGCTCACTCTCTTGGGTGTGTGCCCCTGCCTCACCATTAGCTATGCCACAGCCGCCTTGTTGCCCTGCCAGTTCTTTGCTGCCTCCTCCATCAGAGTGACGACATGGAGATAAGGCCCTCCACCGATGGTCTTGGCATGCTCATTCCGATTGTGGGCTGCCTTCTCCTGCAGACAAAATGATGAACAAAGTTAATCTTCCAGCAGGGAAAAGCCCCAGATCTCTGATGGTGATAGTCCAGCGGGCCATGATGGGGGCACACCTATGCCTCCTGATTGTGGGTCCTCTCGAGGGACTGTGTAGGGTTTAACAATGACTGACATGCGTTTCTCACCAAGATGCAGCCTAGTCACAGGCATCATGTCTTAATGCCCTTATTCGATGAATGTGACTATGTGGCCACTCCCTTAAAAACAACCGCTCCCTCTCGCTGACCCATATGCAATGCCCAAAGGGTCCAAAGTGTTTGGAGTTTTCACCTTAGCAGCCTGGATAAGGTCATTGACCCACTTCCTGCACTGGATTCATGTCCTGGGGGTGACCCCATGGCTGCTGACCTCCTCAGCAATCTCTGTCCAGGCTTGCTTGGTCAGGCAGGCAGGTCTCCTCCTCCCAACCCTGGGGAAGAGGATCTCTTGCTTTGCCCTTACCAACAGGAGGAGAACCTGCAGAGAGGCATCACTAAACTGTGGGGCCACCTGGGATCTTCCTTCAGCCATGGCCAGTACAGGCTTGCAATCAGCACCTGGCTGATATGCAGCACCGGCAACAGCCAAGGTCCAGGGGCTGTGAAGGCAGTGGACAAGGTCCAGCGGCTGTGAAGGCAGCGGACAAGGTCCAGGGGCTGTGAAGGCAGTGGACAAGGTCCAGCGGCTGTGAAGGCAGTGGATAAGGTCCAGGGGCTGTGAAGGCAGTGGACAAGGTCCAGGGGCTGTGAAGGCAGTGGACAAGGTCCAGGGGCTGTGAAGGCAGTGGACAAGGTCCAGCGGCTGTGAAGGCAGTGGACAAGGTCCAGGGGCTGTGAAGGCAGTGGACAAGGTCCAGGGGCTGTGAAGGCAGTGGACAAGGTCCAGGGGCTGTGAAGGCAGCGGACAAGGTCCAGGGGCTGTGAAGGCAGCGGACAAGGTCCAGGGGCTGTGAAGGCAGCGGACAAGGTCCAGGGGGAGCACTGGGCACTAGGAAGTCTTGTTTTCTATCCAGGCAGGAGTGAATGCAGGGCTGAGAGCCCTTTAAATATGGCGCCAGCACCTGCCATTGCGTGAGATAATGATGCCATCCGCATCCCCTTCCACATCTCAGGCCCTTGATTCCACGGGCCCCATGCCTCCCCATCCTTAATTGGCCGCCCGCCCCGTGATCACGGTAGGCCAGCCACCTTTTGCTCTTGCGGCGATGGCACCTGCTTCCAGTGCTGCACAAGAGCTGCGCTGTCAATATGTAATTCAGCTGTATATGCCAGAAAGATGGTTAGAAAGAAAGAAAAGATAATTATGAGAATATTTTAGGACAGTTCTCAGCAATTTCCTTTGCAGTCAATTAAATATAGATAATTCTGTTAAATACATTCTCATTATCAAGGGAAATGTGTTTGATTTGACAGACTATTTCATCTACTAAAACAACTTGCTGTTAAAACTGCTGATGTGTATCAGAGAGGTGATAGTGGTGACAGTGGCGCAGTGGTTAGCACCGCAGCCTCACAGCTCCAGGGACCCGGGTTCAATTCTGGGTACTGTCTGTGCGGAGTTTGCAAGTTCTCCCTGTGTCTGCGTGGGTTTCCTCCGGATGCTCCGGTTTCCTCCCACATGCCAAAGACTTGCAGGTTGATAGGTTAATTGGCCATTATAAATTGCCCCTAGTATAGGTAGGTGGTAGGGAAATATATAGGGACAGGTGGGGATGTGATAGGAATATGGGATTAGTGTAGGATTAGTATAAATGGGTGGTTGATGGTCGGCACAGACTCGGTGGGCCGAAGGGCCTGTTTCAGTGCTGTATCTCTAAACTAAAATTGGGTTGGATTTTACCAGCCCTTTGGAGATGGGCTGGGAGATGGGAGGACTGGTAAAATGGCAGTGGAAGGCATTGGGAGGGGAGCCCAATTAAGGGCTACTCCCCACCCCCAGCTGGCATTTTACTGCTGTTGGGATGGGGAGATCGGCAGGTAAATCCTGGTGGCCTCTCAGCGGGTTCCCGGGGGTGTAGGACCCTCCTTTATGGCCACTTCATAGTTCACACCCCACCCCCCCACCCCCACACTGATGCCAAGATAAATTTTATTACTGAGATATTTTCATTGCTTTCCTCCCTCAGCCTCTGTACTGAACAACTTTTCATCCTCGGTGATTTCAATCTCTATCTCAACTCATCATGTTCTCTCTCCTCTGACTTCACTGCCCTTTTATCCTCCCTAAATCTCTCCCTGCACTCCCCAACCCATATTCATGGTCACACACTCAATCTTGCCATCTCACATGGTCTTGCTACCCCATTACATCAGTTACAAATAAGGCCACCTATGTTCACTTCCTTTTATCCTTCCACCCACATCCCCCTTCCACACCCCAACCCTACTTTCTTCTGTATCCTTTTCTGGAAAAAACTATCCGCCTACTCACCTACAGCTGCACTTTCAAAATCTCAATTGTCTTGTCTTTAGCCCTCCAACGCCACATTTCTGAAGCTACTGATTTGCTCAACCACATCCTCACCTCCACCTTTGATGCCCCAGTCCCCAATAAAAAGATCAATATCTCTCACCCTAGCCATTCTCCCGGTACAGCCCTCATCTCTGCTCCCTTAAGTCCAAGGGATGCAGATTTGAAGGATATGGCAGACAACTGATCTAGTCATCCATCGCCAGATCTGGCCGCATCACTTAAAACACTATTGGGTCCTCCTCTTGTCTGCTAAAACTGCACACTATTCCAGGATCTTCTTGGAATTCAAGGATACTTCCCGGCTTCTTTTCTGTACTGTCTTCATAAGCTCCTCTTCCCTTTTTCTCCACCCTCACCTCCAACAATAAGTACGAAGAGCTCAGGGACTTCTTTATCACTAAGATCGAGACCATCCTAACAGCTGCCTCTGCTGCATCCCTCTCTTCCACTAGCCCACCTGGCCAACTTCCTATAATGCTGAATTTTGAATAGATTCATAGAATGGTTACAGCATAGAAGGAGACCATTCAGCCTATTGTGTCCATGTCAGTTCTCTGCAAGAGCAACTCAGCTAGTCCCACTCCCTGCCCTTTCTCTGTAGCCCTGCATTTTTTTTCTCTTCAGCTGCGTATTCAATTCTCTTTTTAAAGCCACAATTGCATCTGCCTCCACCACACTCTCAGGTAGTGCATTCCCGATCCTAACCACTCACTATGTCAAAAGTTTTTCCTCATGTCACCATCTGGTCTTTTGCCAATCACCTTAAATTGTTGTCCTCTGTTCTTGACCCTTCTGTCAATAGGAACAGTTTCTCTCTATCTACTCTGTCTTGACCCCTCATGATTTTGAACACTTGTATAAAAACACCTCTCAACCTTCTTCACTCAGGAGAACAACCCCAGCTTCTTCAATCTATCCATGTACCTGAAGTCCCTTATCCCTGGAACCATTCTCATAATCCATTTCTACACCCGTTCTAAAGCGTTCACGTCCTGCCAAATGTGCAGTGCCCAGTATTGAACATAATACTCCAGTTGTCGCCGAACCAGAGTTTTATTAAGCTTCATCATAACGTCCTTGCTTTCGTACTCTATGCCTCTACTTATAAAGCCCAGTCTCCCGTATGCCTTTTTAACCACGTTCTCCATCTGTCCTGCCACCTGGAATAATTGGTGCACATATACTGCTAGGTCTCTCTGTTCCTGCACCCGCTTCAGAATTGTGTCCTTTATTTTATGTTGCCTGTTCTCAATTTTCCTCTTTGTCCTTTGCACTATGACTATCTCAGACAATTAGGATAATTGAAGTCCCTCATTATCACTACTCTATAGTTATTGCACCTCTCTGTAATGTCCCTATAAATTTTCTCCTCTATATCTTTCCCACCACTTGGTGGCATATAGAATACATCCAGTAATGTACTGGTACCTCTATTGCTTCTTAACTCTATTGGAATAGATTCAGTCCTTGATGCCTCCAAGACACTCTCTTTCTCCAACACTGTAATATTCTCCTTAATTATTACAGCCACCCCACCTTCTTTCTTTCCTTCCCTAGCTTTCCTGAATACCTTGTATCCAGAAATATTTAATACCTAGTCCAACTGTTTTTTGATTCAGGTCTCTGTTATCACCACAAGATCATATTCCCATGTGGCTACGTGTACCTGCAGCTCACCAATATTATTTATCACAATTCGTGCATTTTTATACATACACTTTAAACCTAATTTAGACCTTATTACGTTACCTTAGTCTGACACCACCTAATAACTTACTATTTCTTACTCTACTGCTCTTCAGCTTTTATAGGTCCCACTTCCCTCAGAACCAGTCCCAATGTGCCAGGAATCAAAAGCTCTCCCCGCTGCATCATCTCTCTAGCCATGCATTCATCCGCTCTATCGTCCAATTTCTTTACTTACTAATAAGTGGCACCAGCAGTAACTGGAGATTACTACCTTTGAGGTCCTGCTTGCTATTCTCTTTCCTAGTTCCCTAAAATCTACTTGAATGATCTCACCCTTCTTTCTACCTTAGCGGAGGGGTCAATAACCAGGGGGCATACATTTAGGGTAAGGGGCAGGAGGTTAAGAGGGGATTTGAGGAAAAAATATTTCACCTAGAGGGTGGTTGGAATCTGGAATGCACTGCCTGAAGAGGTGGGAGAGGCAGGAACCCTCACAACGTTTAAGAAGTATTTAGATGAGCACTTGAAATGCCATAGCATACAAGGCTACGGGCCAAGTGCTGGAAAATGGGATTAGAATAGTTAGGTGCTTGATAGTCGGCTCAGACATGACGGGCCGAAAGGCCTGTTTCTGTGCTGTATAACTCTATGACATTGTCATTGGTACTGTTACGACTGAGGCGGGAGGAGTGCACTGTCATTTCTAGTTCCACTTCTCCACAGGTCACAACATATATTTTTTTTCAATGTTTACCCAGTTACCGATGCAGTCAATCATATACTCTACTCTTCATCCCAGAATAAAATACACCAACCAGGTTTCTTTAATAAACAACAGAATTGTAAGGTTGTTATAAAACAAGATTTAACCAGTAATGAAGCAAAGTGTTAACACACAGATTGAAATATGAAAGTTCCCTTGTGTAAATTCCCCACCCACAAATTCACACACACACTGAAAAAAGTACAGACATTCTCTCTGCAGAGGTCTGTTACAAAAAAAAGACAAAACAGAATCCTTTGGTCAAATACTTGCTAATTCTTGAAGAAAAAAGAGAAGATATGGAAAGATTTCACCAGCTCTTTCTAGAGCAGTTCTTTTCAGGCGACGTTGAGGATCAGTTTGGCAGGCTTTCCAGGAGAAATGCGGCATCAGGAATTTCTGGCAGGCTTTTCAGGAGAAATGCAGCATTGGTTTCTCTATTTCTTACAGTTGATTCTCAGAAAGTTCTCTAAGAGATGGAAAAGAGTGAGCTGTTGATAGCTGCTCTCTTGGCTGGTTTTCTATAACTGTCCTCAAAACAGTTCATACCCCAACACACTGTCCAAAGCAAAACCAAAAACAATATCTCAAGTGTCAAGACTCCTGACCCCTATAAATCTCGACTCGTCACTTCTCTGCAAACATCTTCCCCAGGACACCATGGTTTCTGTTGTTTATTGCTTAAAGCACATGACTTCCAGCAAGGCTGTTTTTAAACAACATCTCAGTGTCTTTTCAATAAATCGTCAACAACAAAGTCCAGCTTCTGTGAAATCTTCAGCCTTCCACTGAATCCATCTTCACAATTTAAATATAAGTCCTCAAAAACACATGCTTAACAAAAAATATAGAAGCACTTTTGTAACAGTATTAATATGGACCATGACTGCATCCTGTTCACCTTCCTCTGTCACCCCCCCACCCCCCCAGAGTGCTCTGCAGCCCCTCAGTGACATCCTTAACCCTGTTACCAGGGAGGCAACCTACCATCCTGGATTCATGTCTGCAGCTGCAGAAACGCTCATGCACACTTCACTTTGCTACTCCACCCCGAACAACTTCTTGCACATGTGGTTGTCCAGCTCATGAGAAGCATCCTGGGGTTCCCACATGGAACAGGATGTGCACTCCACAGGACTGAGATGCCCAGTCCTGCCTAATGGAGCTGCTGGCCAATCAGCAGGCCAGCACCTCTCAGTCCCAGCAGCGCCAGCCACAGCATGATCGTGGATGCCAGCCTGGAAAAAAGGGAAGTCTCTGGAGCCTTGCAGGGGACAATCAGATGGGCCCCTGCCAAAGCAAGGTGAGGTTGGTTGGGGGAGTAGTGTAGTGGGAGCAGTTGGGCCATGTGGGGGCTCTCCGTGGAATACTGGGTGCCCGATCAGAGGACCCCCCAGCCCGCAAGTAGTCTGCCAGGTTTTAGTTGGCAATCTCCTGGAGGGCCTGACTTGCCCACCCACCACTGGTAAAATACCAACGACGGCAGGAGGGGGCCCTTAAGTGGCAGTTAATTGGCCACTTCTGGGCCTTGATTGGCCTGGTGCAGGTGGGCCGTTTCTCGCTGACGTCGCCGCCCCTCGTAAAATTGCAGCAGGGGCGGGAAAACATCGGGAACCCCCACCCCACTCAATTTTACGACCTCCCCCCACCAGCCCGCTCCTGCTGCGGGGGAGGGGGAAGCGTAATCTGTCGGCCATTGAGCGTTCACTACTGCTTTTACGTGTTGATCTCTGGGACAGTTTTCCCCTCAGACTCACTTCCAACCATTGGATATCGTGGTGCTGCTGACAAGAAACTGTTCTGTTCTTGTATGCTTGTAAGTTAGGGATGTAACATAAACAATTCCTCTGATAAATTTCCCCAAAACCGAACCTCATAATGACTTACGTGTAATTGCTCGTTTGTTGAGTGGACCCTTGATATGATTTCTCTGCTCACTGCATGATTACTGAAAATTTCCTTTTTGTGGAATCCCAGCCAATTATCCCCTTCCAAACTATCTTGTGACAATCCTGGTTAAAGAATTTGAAAGTGGCTGTATGGTTTGCTTCTTGACAGAAAGGTGCTTAAACTCCCTGTGAAAGCACCTCTCCCTCCACAAGTTTCCATTTTCTAAACAACTTGGTCTAGACTGGAGGTATGTGAGAAAAGCTGCAGAACTGATATTGTTGGGGCGGAATGACTAAATGAATCACTTGACACCCAGATCCGATCCAACCGTCAAAGAGTTTATTGTTTTACACTGGTGGGGTGCAGGCCTCTGTGCAGTCCATGTACCTCTCCACTGAACAAAGGAAATCAACAGGCCTTATACATTTACTCAGCCCATCCCAGCTGGATACAATCCAATCATAACGTTTATTGATTACATACATTGCCAATAGGATTAATAATTAGGCATCATGTAGCTGCGTGATCAGCTCATGGTCAGTTCCTGACCATTTCATAATGTTCACCAGACACCTTATCAACTGTCCTTGAGCCTCCATAATGAACCTTTCCACTCAGTTCATCCTTATCAGACTCACATTCTTGATTTCTTTGTGCAGCTAGCAGTTATACAAAGCAGCTGCCTATGCACTGATAGGAGAGGCCCTGTTAGGTCAGCCTAACTGTCTGTCTTTGCAGTAATGTTCGCAGGAATGTGGTTGAGTTAACCTTGCCCCACAGTGCCTTGGGTACATACTCCACTTTATAACAATATGTGGCTATCTCCATCTCACATATGTAGCTGCGTCGGCCACGACTACCCCCAACAGATATCAATTAAAATCAGGACTTCGCGATGTTCTCTACTTGCTCTAGTTCTCTACCATCGTGCCCGTTGGGAAGAAACACGCTGTGAACAATGTTGATATCTGTGTTTTTCAGAGCCGGTTTGGTACAAATGGTTTTGGAGTTTCTACGCTCTCGATACACAAGTTGGGGTTCTTTCACACTTACGTATGCCATTACCAAAACCCACACAGCTACAAACAATTCTATTTTGCAATTTTGGAGACTCTCTGATCAGTCTGTGTTGAACCTTCAAAAATAAAATGCTCAGTACCTTACCATCTTGTCCACATACCTCCTGCACAGCTTGCTTGTGGCGGCAAAAGCCGAGCGTGCGCACTGCTCCTTCCCTCAACCAAGCATTCCACTAAACCTTTTCCCCGCGTGGAAGTTTTTACATGCACGGAAATTACAACTGAAGTTAGAATTATATTACTTCATATTTCTCACAACTCTTGTCATTCGGGCACCCCGAATATAATCACAGACAGTCGAGCAGAAGTGCATTTACCGCAGAGAAACTTCTGAAGACGCTCTTCCCATAGTGTGAGCTTTCTGTTAAAGAGAAATATGTAGTTGATTTGTTTCCGGAACTTACACAAATGCAGTCGCTGAGGGGATGTGATAAAACGAATGCTATCTATTTTAGTTTGGTACATCAATCTGTATTTTACCAGTCACGGATTCCACTGCTGTGCCGCACTTTTTCCAAGAACTGGAATAACATCCCGTCTTTCCACCTGTGCAATTGAAAAAGGGTCAGTTATTGTTTTTGCAAAGTAAGAGTTGATCGTTCCCGTTCATACTGCTCACAATTTGTGAGGTGAGAAAGTTGCCACTTGTCTCATCAGCTGGGTTGGCTGGAGCGCTGGGTGATTGACAGCTCAGGGAACGTGGTCCCGGAGCAGCGCGAGCTGCTGCTGCTGGCCGGATTTGGCGAGTCCACACAACAAATGCAGGAGAGGTCGGAGACGCCACTTACCTTCTGGAACATAATAGGAGATGATGCAACAGGCAGTCGGGTTTTCCCAGCCAGTGTCAGGAAGCTTTCCTTGCCTGCCTCAGGAAAGTGGTGAGCTCGAGTTTTAGAGCTGCGATGGAGAACCTCTCAGGTCAGTGGCTTTAGGTGAATTACGTTTGACAATTTGTTCATCTCCTCTAACAAAAATAAACAGCTTCTGTGCTGTGAAGTAAAACGTCTGATTGCACGATGCAATAACATTATGGAATTTCTCTGCTTTAAATGACTGTCTGCGTTACTGAACACAATAATTATGGAAAGTGACGACAAGGTACTGTTACAGTCACTTGCGACGATCTTTCATGAACAGTATTTTATCAGCACATTTTAATTGTCAGCGCTTCATTAGTCATTGACTTTCAGTTCTTCATTGCATTATTACAGTTGATTTTTCCGTAACAGAAAACTTTGAGTGGATTGTTTCGATTGTCCTGTTGAAAGTTCATATTTTTAGTTAGTGAATGGGAGCATGAGAAATCAACAAATGTTTAAATATGCTGCATCCTGAGCGTTTTCATTGTACAGCATGCACAATAATAAATAGTTAAGGAGAAAGAGTAAGAGCCATGATGATAAACCGGAGAAGTGAAGTTTTTTTTTGAAGGGTGCATGTTGCATTAGAGCTGTTAATTTGCTGGTTCTTTTATGCCCTGTCATTTTGCTTAAACCGACAGTCTCATTCTTTGAATGAATACCACTCGTAACAAATATGCAGTTTAATTTTTCATTACTAATTCGATTTCAATAACCTAAACAACGTGTACATATATCGTGCCTTTTAACATAGTAAAACGTCCCAAGGTGTTTCACCAGACCGTTTTGAAACAAACTTTGGCATCTAGTCACATAATACGATATTAGGGCAGATGACCAAAATCTTAGTCAAAGAGATAGGTTTTAAGGAGTATCTTAAGAGAGGAAGAAAGGCAGAGAGTTTTAGGGAGGACGTGCCAGGGCCTTGGCATCTGAGGAGGGCTTGCCATTTCACAACAGTTAAGCACAGGTTTGTTGAAAAACTGGATGATACCAGAACAGTGGGAACATTTCCGAGCTGTTTCTGAACTACAGCTGCAATACAGTCAGAGCTGAACATTCAGCGTTTCACCTTTGGATTGAACTGCTGCTCATCTGATGCTGGGCTTTGTAGAGACTAACAGCTGCAAAAAGTCAGTGTTTATGTGTTTATTTACTTTTGCATATTGTCACTCATAGGCTGGAATTTTATGAACTGGGAATGGAAGCGGGGCTAGGCACTTAAAATTGTGAGAGGAGGTGGGGGGTGGAGTGCCCATCACCTTCCTGATGCCATGGAATTTAACCAGGGTGGGGAAGGCCAAGGATGTCCAGAGGCCAATTAAGGCCCTTAAGTGGCCAATTAATGACTTTTCCCCGCTGTTGCTGGCATTTTACCATGTGAGGAGGCTGCCCACTAACTCCAGGTGGTCTCAATGTGGGCTGGTGGCGGAAGGTGGCCTCCCTCCGTGGGCAATCTGTGGCCTACGGAAGCCCACCCCACAGCAAAGGCTGCCCCTGTGCTACCCCCTGCCCTCAACTACCCACCTCCCACCCTTCACCAGCCTGACTGGCCCAGCTGAGCCCACTCCCACTTACCTGCAGTGCAAAGCTCCATGGCATCTCCTGGTCCCGGGCCTACTATAGTACCACCAGTAGCCATTCCTCCCAGTGGTGCTGCTGGTACTGTTGAGATGCCAGCTCTCTGATTGGCCAGCAACTCTTGGAGGCAGGATCTTCATCCTTAGATGGACCGAGTCCCTGGTGCCGGGCAGTTAATTGTCCGAGTGCCATGAAATGCAGCTGTGGGGGGGGGGGGGGGGGGTCCCCCAAATGGCTGAGGTGGGATTTCCCTTGCTTTTTTGGCTTGCATTGGGATCCCTACTGGCTGCATAAACTCGAGCCCATAATGTCACTCTTTCATTTGGTACGGTATTACATTTTTACATTAAAACAATCAGCAAACTATTTCCAAAGTAATAATACAAAAAATATTTCTCAAATACTAGTGTGTACCTACCTGACAAGTAAATTGCTTACAAACAGACAGACATATAACAAACGGCGGGAGCGGAAGTTTAAAAAGCACGCCAAAGCCCAGAGTCTGAGAGCGGAGATAGACAGAGAAAGAGAGAGAGGAGCACGGCGGGGGTGTAGGGAGCGGAGCAGGGGAAAAATCGAAAAGTGACAGCAGAGTGACGTCACAATCAACAGAGAGAGCAGGGAAACAGAGAGCCACTGGGGTGAGTATACAGGTAAGCTTCTAATTGAATTGAATTTAAATCAAACATAGCATCAAACATCACAGGCAAGCAGGTAGGCGATTAGTTTGGGAAGAAGCTACCTGTTTGGTGAGTATCTGGTAAGTGAATAAGGTCCATTCTAATCCTAATGTTTAAAGTAGTAAAGGAACTAGTGGTAAGCTTAATAAAATATATAAAAAAAGGAAAATAAAATAAATAATTGAATAAAATAATTAAGTAGTTAATTAAAACACATTGAGGATGGCAGGACAGGTGATGTGTCACGGCTGCAGTATATGAGAGCTCCTGGATGTCAGTGTGATCCAGGGCAAACATGTCTGCAGTAAGCATTTGCAGCTCGAAGAGCTTTGGCTCAGAGTCATTGAACTGGAGTCCGAGCTGCAGCCACTGTGACATATCGGGGCGGGGGGGGGGGGGGAAGTTACCTGGACATTTTGTACCAGGAGGCGGTCACACTCGTTAGGATAGGGTCTTCTGATTTGGTCAGTGGTCAGGTACAGGAGAGTGTGGCTGCAGCTGAGGCAGGTAAGGGGACCCAGAGGGCAGGAATGCAGGAGCCTCAGCCTTTGTGATTATCCAACAGGTTTGATGTTCTTTCAGCTTGTTTGGATGAGCATGGGGGCTGCAGGGCGGATGAGCAACCTGACCGTGGCACCATGGTACAGGAAGCCATTCAAGTGGAGGGAGAAAAAAGGAATGTACTGGTAGTAGGGGACAGTATAGTTAGAGGGATTGACACTATTCTCTGCAGCAAAGAGCAAGAGTCCAGACGGCTGTGTTGCCTGCCCGGTGCCAGGGTACGGGACATCTGCTCAGGGCTGGAGAGGAGCTTACAGAGGGAGGGGAGGATCCCGTCATCGTGGTCCATGTAGATACCAATGACATAGGCAGGACAAGGAAAGAGGTTCTGCATAGTCAGTATGAGGAGCTAGGCACCAAATTAAGAAGCAGAACCTCAAAGGTAATAATCTCTGGATTATTACCTGAGCCACATGCAAATTGGCATAGTGAAAATAAGCTCAGAGAAATTAATGCATGGCTCAAAGATTGGTGTGGTAGAAGTGGGTTCCGGTTCGTGGGGCACTGGCACCATTACTGGGGAAAGTGGCTGTACCGTTGGGAGGGTCTACACCTGAACCATGCTGGGGCCGGTGTTCTAGCGAGCTGCATAACTAGGGAAGTGGAGAGGAATTTAAACTGAATAGTGGGGGCAAGGGATAAATTTTGGGAAGATATGGTAAATCAAGGAATAGTGACAAGGCAAGAGAGAAAGGTATTAATATGGGAAATGATAAACAGACTGTGACAGGAAGGGACAGAGCGTACACATGTAAGAGTAAATCAACAGATAAGCTAGAGGTTACAAAAATAATAAAGGGATAAAATTAAAGGCTCTGTATCTGAATGCACATAGCATTCGAAACAAAACAGATGAACTGAGAGCGCAAATAGAAATAAGTAAGTACGATCTGATAGCCATCACAGAGACAAGGCTACAGGACCACATAGATTGGGACCTGAATATTGAAGGGTGCATGGCATTTAGGAAAGACAGGAAGCTAGGAAAAGATGGAGGAGTAGCTCTGTTAATTAATGATGGTATTAGCTCAATAGAGAGGGATGACCTCAGTTCAGGAGACCAGGATGTAGCAGCAGTTTGGGTAGAGATGAGAAATCATAAAGGCAAGAAGTCACTTGTTGGAGTGGTGTTCAGGCCACCTAACATTAACCACACTGTAGGACAGGGTATAAAGGAAGAAATAATGGCAGCTCGTCAGAAAGGTACACCAATAATTATGGGGGATTTTAACCTACATATAGACTGGAAAAATCAGATGGGCAGAGGCAGCCTAGATGAGGAGTAGATAGAATGTTTTCGGGATAATTTCTTGGAACAGTACGTTCTGGAGCCAACCAGAGAGCAGGCTACACTAGACCTGGTATTGTGCAATGAAATAGGATTAATTAATGACCTCATAGTGAAAGTGCCCCTAGCTAGCAGCTATCAAAATATGATTGAATTTTACATTCAGTTTGAGGGAGAGAAGAGTGGGTCCAGGATGAGTATTTTAAATGTAAATAAGGGTAATTATGAGGGCATGAAAGCACAGCTAGCTAAAGTGAACTGGAAAATTAGGTTAAGGGATAGGTCAATAGCGATGCAGTGGCAGACATTTAAGGGGATATTTCAGAATACACAGAATAGATACATTTCAATGAGAAAGAAAAATTCCAAGGGTGGGACCCGCCATCCGTGGTTAACTAAAACAGTTCAAGATAGTGTCAAACTTAAAGAATTAGCCTATAATTGCACAAAGATGGGAGGCAGGTCAGAAGATTGGACAAAATATAAAAACAGCAAAGAATGACTAAAAGGTAAAATTAGAGTACGAGAGAAAGCTGGCTAGAAATATAAAGACCGATAGTAAGAGTTTCGATAGATATTTTAAAAAGAAAAGAGTTAACAAAGTGAGCATTGATCCTATAGAAAGTGAGTCTGGGGAATTAATAATGGATAATAAAGAGATTGCAAATGAATTGAACAGATATTTTGCATCAGTCTTCACTATTGAGGATACAAGTAACATCCCAGTATTAGCTGTAAGTCAGGAAATGGAATCACCAGGGAAGTGGCACTGAACTAATTGTTGGAGCTGTGGGCTGACAAGTCCCTGGGTCCTGATGGACTTCATCCTAGGGTGTTAAAAGAAGTGGCTAGTGAGATATTGATGTGTTAGTTTTAATTTCCCAAAATTCCCTAGATTTGGGGAAGGTCCTGTTAGATTGGAAAGTAGCAAATATAACTCCTTTATTCAAGAAGGGAGGGCGAAATAAAGCAGGAAACTACAGGCCAGTCAGCTTAACATCTGTCTTAGCAAAAATGTTAGAAGCTATTATTAAAGACGTTATTGCAAGGCATTTAGAAAAATTCTAGGTAATCAGCCAGAGTCAACATGGTTTTGCGAAAAGGAAATCATGTTTAACCAATTTATTGGAGTTCTTTGAGGGAGTTACATGTGCTGTGGATAAAGGGGAACCGGTGGATGTATTGTATTTAGATTTCCAGAAGGCATTTGATAAGGTGCCGCATCAAAGGTTATTGCAGAAAGTAAAAGCTCATGGTGCAGGGGGTAACATATTGGCAGGGATAGAAGATTGGTTAGCTAACTGGAAACAGAGAGTAGGCATAAATGGGTCATTTTCTGGTTGGCATGATGTAACGAGTGGCATGCCACAGGGATCTGTGCTGGGGCCTCAACTTTTTGCAACTTATATAAAATATTTAGATGAAGGGACCGAAGGTATGGTTGCTAAATTTGCTGAAGACACAAAGATAGGTTGGAAAGTAACTTGTGAAAGAGAACATAAGGGGGCAAGAAAGGGATATAGATAGGTTAAGTGAGTGGGCAAAGACCTGGAAAATGGAGTATAATGTGGGAAAATGTGAAATTGTCCACTTTGGCAGGAAGAATAAAAAAGAAGCATATTATCTAAATGGTGAGAGATTGCAGAGCTGTGAGATGCAGAGGGATCTGGGTGTCCTAGTGCATGAACTGCAAAAGGTTAGTATGCCGGGACAGCACATAATTAGGAAAGCTAATAGAATGCTATTGGTTATCACGAGGGGAATTGAATACAAAAGTAGGGAGGTTATGCTTCAGCCAGACAGGGCATTGGTGAGACCACATCTGGAGTACTTTGTACAGTACTGGTCTCCTTATTTAAAGAAGGATTTAAATGCGTTGGAAGCAGTATTAATACCTGGAATGGGGGGATGTCTTACGAGGAAAGATTGGTCAGGCTAGGCTTGTATCCGCTGGAACCCAGAAGAGTAAGAGGCGACTTGATTGAAACATATTAGATCCCAAGGGGTCTTGACAGGGTGGATGTGGCAAGGATGTTTCCCCTTGTGGGACAATCTAGAATTAGGGGTCATTGTTTAAAAATAATGGGTCGCCCATTGAAGACAGAGATGAGGAGAAATTTTTTCCCTCAGAGGGTCGTGAGTCTTTGGAATTCTCTTCCTCAAAAGGTGGTGGAAGAAGAGTCTTTGAATATTTTTAAGGCAGGGGTAGATAGATTCTTGATAAGCAAGGGGGTAGAGGTTCTTGGGGGTAGGTGCAAATGTGGAGTACTCAGTTCAGCCATGAACTTATTGAATGGTGCAGCAGGCTCGAAGGGCTGGGTGGCTTACTCCTGCTCCTAATTCGTATGTAACAAAGTTTATAAGACTTGTGAAGAAATGTAAGAAAATGTATTTTAGAGGCAAAGTTCAAGGTGAGTTCAGTGTTTTAGTTTCTTTTGGAGTGCTTCCTGACAACACAGAGCATGCGCAGAGCGATCGCCGACATCATTAGTACTCCGACCTTTTGCCACCTTGCCAGTATGAATCTGCGCGTGTGCACACCGACATCACCACGCAATGATGCCAGTTGTAATGACATCCGAGCATTGCCTCACCCCTCAGTGGCTGCAATCGCCACCTCCACTCACCACCGCCCACCCCACCGAACATGACGCCGCATTGACCACTCGCTTGACAAATTGAGCAGCGCCATTTTTATTACTGGCAGCTGCTTGAGACGTCGTAGACAGTGTGGTTTCAGTCGATGAGGCTGCATTTGCGCATGTGTCAGTACTGCGCCACCTAGTGGTTGCATTGTCGGCAAATGCAGCTTTTTTCTTACAGGGACTGTTGGAATAGTTCTTGGTATTGTATTGCTCAAGTCGGGAGCTGAAAATTGAACTCTCAGTCTGATAGTTCACAAGACCACAAGAAGCTCCAGTAGCAATTTGCTGTTCTTCTGAAATTCTTTTGAAATCAGCTTTTAAAGATCAACATAAAATTGTAAAAGTTAAGTTTTTAGAAGTTTGGTCTTGGCTCACTATTTTAATGATACTGCTAACAAAAATCAAAAGATTTCAGGATAACTGGTTTATGCAATGCTGAAAAATCTTAATACAGTGACAGGTTAAAGGCATATTTATGCTTTTTGGGAGGGAGGATAGTTTCAGAAAGTAATTAAATGGTTGAAAATTGTCAGAACCTGGAGAATATGAGTGATAATGTGCCAACCCAAGTAACTTCTGAGAGAGTGAAAAATGCTATATGAAATGTGCCAAAAAATGGCAAATGTAGAATAAGGAAATATTTATCAGACAGCAGTGCCTCTGGGTAAATAGCTTGATTATTCTGTTGCAAGAAAAATGTATAAATGATTCATTCATCAAAATTCAAGTAGTAGTTTATTTTCTCTTACATTGACACATTTTCATCAACTGTTAACACATTGTAATGCTATTAATGTGGGAAAGTAATAGTCCTGTTACTGCTATGTTTGGGTATGTAACAATGTAAATAATTCCATTAAATATGATGTGTGGTTCTCTTTTCCACTCTGCTGTGGAAATATGGTTATAGCTTGCTGAGTATGATCTGATGTTGTAGACTGGGAAACACAGATCTGCAAGGCCTTTCTGCATGGAATAGCAAGAGAGTTCTTGAGGGTGTTTGTTGGTGGCGGGGTGGGGGGGGGCTTGGGTAATATTGATTTTATGATATTCTCTGTGATACAACTTCTAACAGTAGTTGCTACCTTGGTTTGGTAAATTCTGTCATTTCAGTACTTTAAAAATATATGGGCAAGTTTTACTCAGCTCACCTTTAAAGGTTAAATTTCTTTACCATTTGAAGTGAAGAATACAACGTTTACATATCTGCTGCAAAAAGTCATTGGGAGAATACTGATGTGGTTTTGGCAAGGAATATCATTGTCCATATGAGTTCATAGTTAGGAATAAAAGCTGTATTTATATCTATCCTGATACAGAATGCTAAAATACTAACTTTTTGAAGTATTTGGCTCTGTTTGAAGAATCCTATGTAGTTCTCGGGGATTCTATAATTAGGGGATAGAGAGTATTCTTTGCAGCCAGAATGGAGAGTGCCAAAGGGTGTGTTTCCTACTTGGTGCCAGGTAAAGGACATCTCAAAATGGCTGGATACGAATTTGGAAAGGGAGTGGGAGGATTCAATTGTTGTGCTCCGTGTCGGAACCAGTAATATAGCAAAGATTAGGGAAGAGATCCTGCT
Organism: Heterodontus francisci; assembly: GCF_036365525.1. Lineage (NCBI taxonomy): Eukaryota > Metazoa > Chordata > Chondrichthyes > Heterodontiformes > Heterodontidae > Heterodontus > Heterodontus francisci. Next base: position 87,939,502 of record NC_090372.1, read on the forward strand.
AAGGGAGTATCAGGAGTTAGGAACTAAATTGAAATGCACATCCTCACAAGTAATAATTATTACTTGAGCCATGTGCAACTTTGGAATACGGACAAACAAAATAGAAAAGTCAACATGCGGCTAAAGAAGTGGTATGGGAAGGAGGGGTTCCATTTCATGCGACAGTGGCACCAGTATTGGGACAGGAAGGAACTGTACTTTTGGAATGAGTTGCACTTGAATTGGGTTGGGACCAAGGTCATAGTGGAAATGCTAACTCGGGCTGTAAATAAGACTTTAAATTAATAACATGGCTGGAGGGAATGGCTAGAATTTACAGAAAACTAATAAAAATAAATCCGGTAATGAGAGTAAAGGAAGGAATAAGGATAACATGAATGGCCAGAGATTGAATAAATTCATAGAGCACAAAGGTAAAATAACTACTAAAAACCATGAGAGACAATAATAAATAAAAACAATTTAAACTGTATTCAAAACAAAATGGAGGAAATGATTTGTAGAGTAGATCTGGATATAGTAGAGATGGCTGAAACATAGCTACAGGGAAAACTGGATTGGCAATTAAATATTGCCATATATAAGATATTTAGGAAGGAGAGGATAGGTGAAGTAGCTGTACTAGTGAAAGATAACATAATGGCAGTAGAAAAATTGGATATAACTAGCATAGGATAGACATAGAGTCCATATGGATACAGATAAATGATAAGAAAGGATCTATCACTGTAATAGAGATATACTGTAGATCACCAAATAGTGGAAGGGAATTGGAGGAAGAGATATGTAGAAAAATTGAGGCGAGTAACAGGCACAGAATAATAATCTTGGGAGATTTCAACTACCCCCAAATAAACTGACAAGAGAAGTAGCAAAAGGAGAAGTGGGAATTGAGTTTTTACAATGTGTGCAGGACTTCTTTCTCACTCACTACAGAAGAAGTCGAAGAAAATAATCACGACTGGATCTTGTAATAGATAATGAGCCAGATCAAGTAGGAGAAGTAAAAGGAGAGCATCTTGGTAGTAGTGATCACAACATAGTAAGGTTCAAGGTTAGGATCGGGAGTTACATTAGTGGGACAAAGACTAAGGTAATAGATTGGAAATGAGCAAATTATGAGGAAATGAGGGTGGCACTAAAGAAGCTAAACTGCAAGAAAATCTTGTAAAACAAAGAGACAGAAAAAAGGGGGAAATCTTAACAAGGGTAATCAATAGAGTTCAAGATAAATACATCCCTCTACAGCCCCAAAACAAGCAAGCTAATTATGGGACACCATGGATGAATAAAGAATTAAAGAAAAAATTGAATCTAAAGAAAAACATATAAGGAGTACTTGGATACTAAAGAAAAGGAGGACAAAAGGGAATACAAAGAACTTGAGAGAAAAATTTTTAAAAATCGGGAAATCAAATTATCAAGGCCTATAAGAAGGAATAATAAAGAGCTCTATGGAAAATTCATATGGAAAAGCTCCATAAGTAAAATTAGAGTAGGGATAGGGCCACTAAAGGATGAGCAAGATAAGCTCATGGGTAATGACAGAGAAATGGCAGTATTGAATAATTACTTAACCTCAGTTTTTCCTAAAGATGAGAACAAAATAGGTTCTTCAGTAAAGGATGAGCTTAAATAGAATATTAATAACATTAGGATAGAAATGGACAAAATAACTGGCAAACAAGCAAAACTGAAAGAGGATAAGGCCCAGGTCTGGGTGGTATGCACCCACGCATGCTCAAGGACACTAGGGTGGAGATGATGGAGGCACTAGTTTTATGTATTTGTGTAGAAGAGGAGATAGAGCCAGAGGATAGTGCCGGCAGCTAATGCTATTGCTGAATACAAAAGGGGGATAGAACACAACATGGGAACTATAGACCAGTCAGCTGTATGTCAGTGACAGGAAAGATACTGTAATATGTTATAAAATAAGCAATAGAAGACCATCAAGAGACAGAAAATACAATAAAAATAGTAAGCATGGATTCCAAAAGGCTAAGTCAAGCTTAATTCACCTGATTGAATTCTTTGAAGAGGTAATGGAAATAGCAGACAAGGGTAATGCAATCGATGTCATACTTGGATTTTCAAAAGGCCTTCAATTTGGTAGCACATGATGGGTTGAATTTTACCAGCCCCTCGAAGCCGCGGATCACGGCGCGGGAGCCGGTAAAATGCTGCGGGGCAAGGCCCGCCTCGACCCACGATATCGAGATAGGTCTTCCGCATTTTACTGGTGGCAGCCAGACTTTAGTGCGCCTCACCCTCCGCACGGCGGCGGCATGACAATGAACATATGGTAATGATTACTTACCTATGCTGATTATGCAGCCCGCTGCCTCTCCACCGACACTGCTGGATTTTTCATTGAACGGGCGCCGTCACATGCCGTCCCGTTCACGATCTGAAAAGCAGGCGGGTCCTCACTTTGCATTACGGAAGGTAAGAGGGTGGGTGGATACATGGGGTCTAACTCTGCATTCTGGAAGGGAAGGGGGAATATGCAGGCATTTAACTCTGCATTCTGGAAAGGAGGATGGAGGGGGGATACGCAGGGGTCTAACTCTTCATTCTTAAAGTGGGGAGAGAGGGGGGATATGCAGGGGTCTAACTCTGCATTCTTAAAGGGAGGATGGAGGGGGGATACACAGGGGTCTAACTCTTCATTCTTAAAGGGAGGAGGGAGGGGGATACACATGGGTCTAACTCTGCATTCTTAAAGGGGGGAGAGAGGGGGGATACACAGGAGTCTAACTCTTCATTCTTAAAGGGAGGAGGAAGGGGGGATACACATGGGTCTAACTCTGCATTCTTAAAGGGGGGAGAGAGGGGGATATGCAGGGGTCTAACTCTGCATTCTTAAAGGGAGGAGGGAGAGGGATATGCAGGGGTCTAACTCTGCATTCTTAAAGGGAGGAGGGAGGGGGATACACAGGGGTCTAACTCTGCATTCTTAAAGGGGGGAGGGAGAGGGACATGCAGGGGTCTAACTCTGCATTCTTAAAGGGAGGAGGGAGGGGGATACACAGGGGTCTAACTCTGCATTCTTAAAGGGGGGAGGGAGAGGGATATGCAGGGGTCTAACTCTGCATTCTGGAAGGGAGGAGGGAGGGAGGATATGCAGGGGTCTAGTTTGTATTCTTAAAGGGAGGGGGGATACGTAGGGGTCTAACTCTGGATTCATAAAGTGGGGGGGGTTGGATACACAGAGGTCTAACTCTGCATTCTGAAAGGGAGGGGGTCTGGGAAAGCTGTGCTGGCATGAAGGGAGGTACCATGTACCATCCCTCCATTAACAGTGTACGCTCTGTGTTTGTGAGGGGGCAATGGCACACTAGGCACCCTATGTGTTGGGAGGGTGCCAGAAAGGGCAGGAGCATTAAGGTTTTATCGATGGTGGGGGCAATCGATTCAGCTGGTAGGATCTTGACGTGGTCATGTTGTGACACTCTGAGTGTTGGCCAAGATGGGCAATACCGTGGCACACCACATAGTTGATCCAGGAGAGCAGTTGATGTATCCGTCAATACCAATCCCTGCCCTGTTAGGAAGCTTTATTTATCACATGGAAATAAGTATGGCTCATCCTACATTGTGTGATCCTCTGCATGTGAGGATCTGTATGCGCCAGAGGCAATATCAACAGGCAGGTGCGATCAACGTAGACGCCCCCGGTCGTGAGCAGCAGCCCCCAAGGGGAGCCCGCCATTACAGTTGCCATGCATCTACAGGCCCTACATGACATGCCATCGGATGTCAGAGCACCAGTGTCAGGAGATTGCGCATGTAGAGAGTGTGGTGACACATCTCTGTGCCCTGCTGAAGGAGGACCTGCAGCCCATGGGCTCCCGTGGACATCCCATGCCTTTGTTCCTCATAGTGGCAGAGGTTCTCAAGCCTGACACCTCTGCAGCCTTTCAGGGGCCCACCAGAGACCTTTGTGGGGTTACACAGTCAGCAATACATCGTTGCATCAGGGAGGTCACCAATGCCCTTCACCGGAGGACCAGTGAGTAAGTCCGCTTCAGGACGGACTCTCACAGCCAGGCCCGGAAGGCCATTGGTTCTGGCACCATTGCCGGAGAACCATAGTTTATAATGTTCATAGACTGCACTCATGTGGCCATCAGGCCTACTGCCAGGCTACCACCTGCAGACATCACCATTAAAGGAGCCCTCTCAATCTAGGTGAAGCTGGTATGTGAACACCGCAGCTGCTTGCAGTGAATGTGTGACCACTTCTCAGGCAGCTGCCATGACACCTGGGTCTTGCGCCAGTCCCAGCTGCCACCGCTGTTCACTGAACTGGCTCAGATGGGGGGGTGGCTTCTTGGAGATAAGGGCTATTCTTTGTAGACATGGCTCCTGACACCGGTGAGAGACTGCACCACTGCTGCAGAGGAGAGATACAACGCCAGCCACTGAGCTGCATGAGCCACCATTGAGCAGGAGATCGACATGCTGGAAGAATGCCTCCAATGCCTGCATGGATAGGATGATGCCCTGTACTATGGGCCAAAAAGGCCAGCTCCTTTCTTTGCTGCTGTGCACTACTACGCACCAATAGGCCTGCCATTCTGCGGAGGAACATCAACAGGATTCCTCCTTGGACTGTGAGGACACTGAGGACCTACAATATGAAAGATGCATGGGAGGGCAGATGGCATCCAGGCTCTGCACGCAGAGCTAGCAGTGAGTGAGGGATGTACAGAAGTGGCTTATCAGACAAAGGCTGTCTGCTCCATAGGAAATGACATGAGCTCTGCAAGCCACACATCACCCTCACTCACCTGCTGTGCACCAGTCCATATCTGCAGCATCCCTGTGTAAACCATTAGAGACAGCAGCTGACTGAGCCAATGTCCATGTCACTGAATCCGTGGAGACGCTCATGAGTAATGGTGGCACAGCAATGATGTTATTGCATATGTTGGCTCTTCTGAAGGGCCGATGGTGCAAAGGGATGTGACATTGGTGCTACATGCTGGCACACATCATTCACACAGAGAAAAGGACACACATGTTGGCGAGGAACATTTAGTGAAAGTGTATTTACATTGCTGTGACACCCATGCATTCCCATTTGTGTCAGTGTGTTCTCTGTAAACCTCTGTAATACCTTTCATAGTCTATTTAAGTCTCAAGTCCTGGAATGTGCAAATTTAAGATTATTCAACCAGGTGCAGCACGCCTACATGAAGGAATGTTACACTTGAGTGGGAGAAGAGGATCGCAACTTCACAGGACACTGAGACACAGCAGGGTAAGAATGTGGCAGCAAAGCAGAAAGTGCTGGGGCAAGTCAGGCAGCATCTGTGGAGAAAGAAGCGGAGTTAACTTTCAGGTCTGTGAACTTGAACAAGTTAACTCTCCTCTCTCCACAGATGCTGCCTGGCCTGCTGGATTTCTGCAGGACTTTCTGCTTTGCTGCCAGATTGACAGCAGCCCCACTCTTCAGCAGTCAGGTAGGTATTTCTTTGACAGCTGTCAGGAAGCAGCTGCTGGGGCGCTTAAAATAAGGCCACAGCACCTGCTGCACAACTGTCAAAGGGTTCCTCTGCGCCGAATGTCCCACCTCTCCCCATGCAATATCTGGGGGGGGTGGGGGGTGGGGGCGGCTTGGCGCAGTGATGCTAATGAGCCCCTGCGGGTAATATCATGGGGGCTCTGCGGCGGCCACTAAATGTAAAATTCAGCCCGACATGTGGAGTCGGGGACAAATAGCTGAATGGATAGCCAATTGGCTAAAAATAGCTGAGAGTAGGAGTAAAAGGTAGTTATTCAGATTGGAGCAAAGTAGTTTTTTAGTTTTAGAGATACAGCACTGAAACAGTCCCTTTGGCCCACCGAGTCTGTGCCGACCATCAACCACCCATTTATACTAATCCTACACTAATCCCATATTCCTACCACATCCCCACCTGTCCCTATATTTCCCTACCACCTACCTATACTAGGGGCAATTTATAATGGCCAATTTACCTACCAACCTGCAAGTCTTTTGGCTTGTGGGAGGAAACCGGAGCACCCGGAGAAAACCCACGCAGACACAGGGAGAACTTGCAAACTCCACACAGGCAGTACCCAGAATTGAACCCGGGTCGCTGGAGCTGTGAGGCTGTGGTGCCGTGTGCCGCAGTGTTCCACAAGGATTAGTGCTGGGACCACTGCTGTTCCTAATTTATGTTGATGATTTGGACTTCGGAACGAGTAACTCAGTGTCAACATTTGCAGATGATATCAGATTGGGTATAGTTAACACTGAGGAAGAATGCAACAAAATACAAAATGACATTGAAAATTTGCAGACTGGGCAGTTAGTTGATGCACTTTGGTAAGAAAAATAGAAAGATCTCCTACACCTCAGAAAATAAGAAGCTGAATGGTCTAGTAGAGCAAAGTGATTTGAGGATACAGGTGAATAAATGAAGTAGCATTGCTAGCTAGCAAAGCAATTAAAATGCTAACAAAGCACTGATATTTATTTCTAGGGGTATAGAATTCAAAATTAGTGAAAATATATTAAACTTGTTTACGTCCCTAGTCAGGCTGCACTTAAAGTACTGTATGCAGTTCTGATCTCCATACTTTAAAAAGGACATAGAAGCACTGGAGAAAGTGCAAAAACTATTTATATGGCTGGTACCAGAACTGAGGAAATTATAACCATTGTGAAAGATTGAACAGGTTGGGGCTTTTTTCTTTAGAAAATAGAAAAGTTAGAGGTGACCCAAAAATGGTCTTTAAAATTATGAATGGATTGACAGGTTAGATGTGGAGAGAGTTGTGGAAGAATCCAAAACCAGGGACCATAAAGCAAAGATAGTTACTAATAAATCCAATAGGGAAATATGAGAAATTCCTTTATTCAGAGAGTAACTTGCTACCACAGGAGGTGGTAGAGGTGAATAGCTTAGAGACTGTCAAAAGGAAACTAGATGAGTGCATGAGAGAAAAGGGAATAGAAAGATATGCTGAAAGGCTGATGTGAGATAGATGAAATAGGAGGAGACTCCTGAGGAGTATACGCACCAGCGCAGTTGGGCCAAATGACTTGTTCCTGTGCTGTATTTTCTATGTAATTCTATGTATATTCTATTTAATGACAAAACTACTGTTATGAACATGTTGCTGAATTCTGCTTTTTAACACCAGGCAGACAAATGTTGGTTTGTTTGGAAAAGAAACCCTGAGGCAGACTGGTGAAATGTGCTGACAAGTGGCAAATCAAATTTAAGACAGAGATGTGTGAAGTGCTACATTTTGTTAGGAAGAATGAGGGGGGAGGCAATATAAATTGAATGGTACAATTTTAAAGTGGGTACAAGAACAGAGAGACGTGGCAATGTATATACACTAATCTTTGAAGGTGGCAGGTCAAGTTGAAAAGGCTGTTACAAAAGCATATGAGAACCTCGGTTTTATTAATTGAGGCAGAGTACAAAAGCAAAGGAGTTATACTAATCATTTATGAAACACTGGTAAGGCCTCAGCTGGAGTAATGTGTTCAATTCTGAGCACCACACTTTAGGAAGGATGCTAAGGCTTTAGAAAGAGTACAAAAGAGTTTTACTAGGGTTAAGGGACTACAGTATGTGGAGAGACTGGAGAAGCTGGGGTTGTTCTCCTTGGAGTCAGAAAGGTTATGAGGAGACTTGATAGAAGTATTCAAAACCATGAAGGGTTTAGATAGAGTAAATAAGGAGAAACTGTTTCTAGTGGCAGAAGGGTTAGTAACCAGAGGGCACAGATTTAAGGTGGCTTGGCAAAAGAACTGAAGGGAGCAAGACTTTTTTATGCAGTGCAGTGAGTTGCTGTGATCTGCAGTGTACTCCCTGCCTGAAAGGGTGGTAGAAGCAGATTCAGTAGTAACTTTCAAAAGGGTATTAGATAAATACTTGAAAGGAAAAAAAAATACAGACCTATGGGGAAAGAATAGGGAGTGGGACTAAGTGGATTGCTGTACCAAAGAGACCACAAGTATGATGGGCCAAATGGCCTGCTGTGCTGTATCATTCTATGATTCTATGACTTTACAGTATTGACACTCATATGACATGACTGGCAAGTTGGAACCATTCAGCGAAATAGAAAACCTATTGACTTGCATCTTCTTGGTGTAAGATTGCCAACTATCTACTCAGTCCTAAACTCAAGCATCATGCGATTATCCTTATAATGGAAACAAGTGCAATTGAAGGAACTTTCTGCTGGAGCTAGATTAAGCAGATGGAAGAACATTGGATACCAATTGCTCATGCCCAAAAATAGACTTAACCCCTTCATCTGTTGACAGCTGCAGCTGTTTTCCAAACGATCTTCACTTGAAGAATGGAGATAAAGCAGAGGTACTCTTTGGCCATTAGTTTTATTAATGAGGGAATACTGCCTATTACTATCATTAGAATGCCAATAGAAAAGTGGGGTAATGCCTTAGGACACATAATTACTGAGTACTGATTTTTCCACATAGCGCTATTTTCCAAGGGAAAATTATAAAGATATGAAAATTAAACCATTTTGTCAGGTCCATATAAAATTCATGAAATTAACACATGAAGTGAAGGTTTTCTAAACTGAGCACACATTGAAAAAAGAATTAAGAATATTTATTTACTCTCTGCCTTACGTTGGAAGAAAATGGATGTGATAAATGTGTTGAGCAGCTTTTTCCACTTTGTGGATGGGAAGTTACAAGTTTTCTCTAAGATAAGAGGATCAGTCTAGGAGCCGAGATGTTAATATTAATGGGTGGCTACTTTTATTTGCTTGAACTATATTTTTCCTCTGCAGGTTGTATATGTAGATTTCGAAAAAAAAAGGAGCCTACAGGGCTACCTTATACAGTGCCTTACATATGTGTGTAGGGACTATGCATTATCTTTCTCTGTTATGCCTAGGTGAAAGCCAAGTTATATTTTGAGATTTGGTTACGTAGCAGCTTTTGACTTCCAAAAAGGTAGAAATTATTTACTGTCTTTAGAAAATTTCTATGATTATATAATAAAATAATGGATGTATAAAGAACCAGTAATAACATCATAATAAAAGCAAAATACTGCGGATGCTGGAAATCTGAAATAAAAACAAGAAATGCTGGAATCACTCAGCAGGTCTGGCAGCATCTGTGGAAAGAGAAGCAGAGTTCACGTTTCGGGTCAGTGACCCTTTTTCGGAACTAGCAAATATTAGAAATGTCAAAGGTTATAAGCAAGTGAGCCAGGGGTGGGGCAAGAGATAACAAAGGAGAAGGTGTAGATTGGACAAAGCCACATAGCTGACCAAAAGGTCATGGAGCAAAGGCAAACAATATGTTAATGGTGTGTTGGAAGACAAAGCATTAGTACAGATAGGGTGTAAACGAACTGAAGATTGAGCAGCAGCAAGTACAAACATGAAAAAAAAAGTGGGTAAGCAAACTGAACAAACTACAATGAAATGAAATAAACAAAAGAAAAAAAATTGTAAAAAATGTAAAAAAGAAAAAATAACTAAAAATAAAAGTAAAATGGGGGGCCCGTCATGCTCTGAAATTATTGAACTCAATGTTCAGTCCGGCAGGCTGTAGTGTGCCTAATCGGAAAATGAGATGCTGTTCCTCGAGCTTGCGTTGATGTTCAGTGGAACACTGCAGCAAACCCAGGACAGAGATGTGAGCATGAGAGCAAGGGGGAGTGTTGAAATGGCAAGCAACCGGAAGCTCAGAGTCCTGCTTGCGGACTGAGCGGAGGTGTTCCGCAAAGCGGTCACCCAGTCTGCGTTTGGTCTCCCCAATGTAGAGGAGACCACATTGTGAGCAGCGAATACAGTATACCACATTGAAAGAAGTACAAGTAAATCGCTGCTTCACCTGAAAGGAGTGTTTGGGGCCTGGGATAGTGAGGAGAGAGGAGGTAAATGGGCAGGTATTAGACCTCCTGCGATTGCAGGGAAAGGTGCCATGGGTCCGGGACGAGGTGGTGGGGGTAATGGAGGAGTGGACCAGGGTGTTGCGGAGGGAACGATCCTTTCGGAATGCTGACGGGAAGGGAGGGGAAGATGCGTTTGGTAGTGGCATCACGCTGGAGGTGGCGGAAATGGCGGAGGATGATCCTTTGGATATGGAGGCTGATGGGGTAGAAAGTGAGGACAAGGGGAACCCTGTCACGGTTCTGGGAGGGAGGGGAAGGGGTGAGGGTAGAGGTGCGGGAAATGGGCCGGACACGGTTGAGGGCTCAGTCAGCAACAGTGGGGGGGAATCCTCGGTTGAGGAAAAAGGAGGTCATATCAGAAGCACCGTCATGGAAGGTGGCATCATCAAAGCAGATGCTTCGGAGAGGGAGAAACTGGGAGAATGGAATGGAGTCCTTACAGGAGGTAGGGTGTGAAGAAGTGTAGTCCAGGTAACTGTGGGAGTCGGTGGGCTTATAATGGATATTAGTAGACAACCTATCCCCAGAGATGGAGACAGGGAAGTCGAGGAAGGGAAGGGAAGTGTTAGAGATGGACCATGTAAAGGTGAGAGAAGGGTGGAAATTGGAAGCAAAGTTGATAAAGTTTTCCAGTTCAGGGCGGGAGCAGGAAACGGCACCGATACAGTCATCAATTTACTGGAAAAAGAGTTGGGGGAGGGGGCCTGTGTAGGACTGGAACAAAGAATGCTCAACATATCCCACAAAAAGACAGGCATAACTAGGACCCATGCGGGTACCCATAGCAACACCTTTTACTTGAAGGAAGTGAGCGGAGTTGAAGGAGAAGTTGTTCAATGTGAGAAGAAGTTCAGCCAGACGGAGGAGGGTGGTGGTGGATGGGGACTGGTTGGGCCTCTGTTCAAGGAAGAAGCGGAGAGCCCTTAAACCATCCTGGTGGGGGATGGAGGTGCAGAGCGATTGGACGTCCATAGTGAACAGGAGGTGGTTGGGACCAGGAAACTGGAAATTGTCAAAATGACGTAGGGCGTCAGAAGAGTCACGGATGTAGGTGGGAAGAGACTGGACCAGCGGAGAAAAGATAGAGCCAAGATAGGAAGAAATAAGTTCAGTGGGGCAGGAGCAGGCTGACACAATGGGTCTGGCGAGACAGTCCTGTTTGTGGATTTTGGGAAGGAGGTCGAAGCGGGCTGTCCAGGGTTGCGGAACTATGAGGTTGGAAGCTGTAGGGGGAAGATCTCCAGAGGAGATGAGGTCAGTGACCACAATGGGGTCTCCTCTACATTGGGGAGACCAAACGCAGACTGGGTGACCGCTTTGCGGAACACCTCCGCTCAGTCCGCACGCAGGACCCTGAGCTTCCGGTTGCTTGCCATTTCAACACTCCCCTTTGCTCTCATGCTCACATCTTTATCCTGGGCTTGCTGCAGTGTTCCACTGAGCATCAACGCAAGCTCGAGGAACAGCATCTCATTTTCCGATTAGGCACACTACAGCCTGCCAGACTGAACATTGAGTTCAATAATTTCAGAGCATGACGGGCCCCCCATTTTACTTTTATTTTTAGTTATATTTTCTTTTTTCTTTTTTACATTTTTTACATTTTTTTTTCTTTTGTTTATTTCATTTCATTGTAGTTTGTTCAATTTGCTTACCCACTGTTTTTTTTCATGTTTGTCCTTGCTGCTGCTCAATCTTCAGTTCGTTAACACCATATCTGTACTAATGCTTTGTCTTTCAACACACTATTAACATATTGTTTGCCTTTGCTCCATGACCTCTTGGTCAGCTATGTGGCCTTGTCCAATCTGCACCTTCTCCTTTGTTATCTCTTGCCCCACCCCCGGCTCACTTGCTTATAACCTTTGACATTTCTAATATTTGCCAGTTCCGAAGAAGGGTCACTGACCCGAAACGTGAACTCTGCTTCTCTTTCCACAGATGCTGCCAGACCTGCTGAGTGGTTCCAGCGTTTCTTGTTTTTATTTCAGTAATAACATCAGTTTAACTGATAACACAGATAATGAAAATTGCTGGTAATTCAAACAAGAACTATAGTAGTATATGGATATTGTTAAATTACTACTGTATAGTAATTGGAATGGAATGATTTTTGAATAATATTTGACCAATTTTAATCCTGACAATTATATTAAATTCTATGTTACATGTAAACTCACTTGCATTAGGAATAAGTGATGATTCTTTCCTGTACCTTCCATGAAACTTTATTCTCTGATTATTCATTATATATGTCTAGGCAGTTCTCTGCATAAAAAAGTTATTAACTTTTTATTTAAAAACTCCAATTGCTGCAGTTTTACTTGTCTTGTCTCGTCTGCATTCGTGAGTTGACAATTCCAAAGGGACTTTGAGATCCTAGTGCTAATGATTTATATATTATATGGCTGCATTTTCCTCTCTCGGATAAGTTTAATGGAAAAGTAAAAAAGAGGAAACTGGAGAGCTAAACCATTAGAGTCGTTAATGGAACATTCCTTGTTTTAATTTACAGTACACCATTCCCATTCTAAAATACGTTAACAGAAATGGGACCTAAAAATGTTTGTTTGCTAAGGATTGTTCATACCTTGTTAAAGGCCAGTCTCAAAGAATCTTTTAGAATTGTTTAGCTTGGACTAACATAGGAAATTTAGTTATCTAAATGTTATTTTAAAACTGTCCCTTGGGTGTCATTCTTTGCCCATCTGCTTTGGACATTTTTAATTTGATTAGTCCATGGGAAGTATTAGATATTATTGGTGAAGTGATTAATAAGGACCAAACTGATCTCAGAAGCATAACAAATTAAATGACCATGCTTCATCCTGTGTCAGTCTCCTTAATGCTTCTCCGACTTTGTAGCCTGCTTTCCACTACCTGCTTCTTCTGAATGTGCAATCAATCCCACTGCCCTTTGCAATCTGACTGGCGCATATATAGACCTCAGCACAGGATATGACATCACCACTCCTCATCCCTAGCTTCCACCTTGAGCTGCCACTCTACAATTACTCCACACTTTTTTACAGATTCTTTATGCTGCTTGATTCAAGTCTCAATTGTATCTCCACATGTAGCTAGCTACATCGCAGCCTGACCTAGTATATGCCCTTGTCCTGTCATTCCACCTTCCTATTCAGATAGAATCCACACAGTTAAGTAAAGTCTTTTAAGAAAATCATACAGAAAGGCCTCATTGCACAGTATTTCTAATGTGCTGTCCAGTTGGGAACCACAAAAATCTATTCGAGGTATTTATCGTTATTGGTTACTTTAGCTGTTTAGTTGTGCCTAATATCTACCTAAAAATGTGATGCACTAGGAGTAAAATAAATTTTCTTTTCACATTGAACGAAAGATGTTACGTTGTACATTTTAAGTAATTTATTTAGGGAACGAGTGATTGTAATGTTTAAGTGCAAATGATATTCCAGTGCATGCTACTTTGCAGTGCATGTGGTGTGAGTGTTAACTGTGCTTTCTAAAAGTGATTAAAATTTTAACTGCGGTCAGGGAGTTTACTTTGTCTTGTATCACTTGTGCAACGTAATGTGGAGCTGCCGCTGACATAAATATCACTTGATTGGTCTTGCTCATCTCCATATATCATTACTGGTGCAGTGCCTGATGAACAACAGCAGCCTGCATTTATATAGCACCTCTAACACAATAAAACAGCCAAAGGCACTTCATAGGGGCATTATAAAACAAAATGACATAAGTAGATATTAGGGCAGATGACCAAAAGCTTGGTCAAAGAGCTGGGTTTTAAGGAGTATCTGCTAGAGACCTGTTGGACCACAGAACAGTGGGTTTTTAAGAGGTCTTTGATCCTTTCCATATGCTTAAATAATTTGAAGTTGGATCCTGGATCCAAAGAATCCATAGTATTAGTTTAAGCAGTTGCGAGATTTACCCCTATTATCTCTGGGCTGCATTACAGAGGCGACCACTGCAACTGATGCTTGCTTAATGGATGCAGTTCAAACGCCCTGTCATCTTTTGCATTGCCATAGGTATGAAGACATATACCTGCTGTTATGTTATCTGTGTTTTCTCATCCTTGTATTGGAAAGTAGGTCTCCCAGAGCAACTCACGAGTCAGAAAATAAATTGGCCCCTCTTGCGACCATTAGCTCCGCAATGCTTTCTTTACCTGTGACTTGTGGTTCACCCTCTTTTAACTCATCTGTGTTTATAAATAAGAAATGTGTAATGTCCGTATCGAGGTTGAGTGTGAGAACACTGTGCTGTGGTGAATGTTACCATTCTTATAGCTATTGCAGACTGCTTGGTTCATTGTGCTTTTTGAAGATAGCAGATGAGACACTATTAGTAACTCAACACTCATTCATTTAGGGTGTTTTTTCCTTTGCATAACCTATGAAACACTTATGCACAGAGATGTTAATGCAATATATTGATGAAGTCTCATTTGGCAGAAGTGAGGATCAGATAATCAGGCACAGGACCCAGTCTCTCCATTGATGGGACTCTTGATTTTCTGGTGATTATAATTAATCTTTGAACAATTGTGTGTGGTAAATTCTCCAATCTGCATCTATTCAGGAGGTTTGCTTTGAAAAATTGGCCCTTATACACTTGATATGAAAACTACCAGCGGTCTGTCAGCATCTTAAGCATTTGTGCCAATGAACTGCATTACTCTATACAAATGTATCTGGGTAATCGACTACTTGTTCCACTTCTTGTCTTTTATTCTATGCAATATTGACAAAAATGCTAAGAGTGAACAGCATAGGCTGATTTGCTACCTGTCATGATAATCATTCATTTTTGTGTGAGCATTCGAAAAGAAAATTGCCAAAAACAGCACTTTATACTTCATCTGCCAAACACCTCCGTCACATGCATTTTATGAACAGCTACTCTTTCAACTGCACATTTAAATATTAACGATAAATCTTTAACTTTTTTTTGTTGTTTTTGTGTGCTTGTAGCAGCCCTTACTACTTCATTTTACATAATCGACTAGTCTTTCTTTGTACTTCCTTTTAGCCCTTATAATCATCCTGTTCACCTCCCTACATTCACTCACTTTCTGTATTCCTGATGATTATTTTTTATACTGTTAACTCTAACTTTACCATATGCCTACCTTTTAAGTTTCAAGTTAGTTTCAATCTCTATTTATCCACAGAAATCCATGTTTCTTGCTTTCTAAGAATATATTTTGTACTCTATACATCTCGTATCTGATGTTTCCACACAGCTGATCTGTTGCCCCACTTGCTAACATTTTTGTTTAAAAGTCCCTTTTTATCTTGCTGAAATTTGCCTTTTTTCAGTCCAGCACTTTTAACTTTGGCTCTTCATATTCTTCTTTTCCCTCACAGTGATAACTATGTAGTGATTACTAAATCCCAAATGTTCTCCTATCTCACATCAGTTATTGACACACTTCACTCCAGGCCTCAACTCCTCTTTTGGGCCTGCTCCGTATACCCCTTGACTCCCCGAGATTTCAAAAATCTATCTACCTCCTCCTTAAATACATTTAGTGACCTAGCCTCCACAACTCTCTGAGGTAGAGAATTCCAGAGATTCACCACCCTCTGAGAGAAGAAATTCCTTTGCATCTCAGTTTTTAAAATGTGCCCCCTTATTCTGTAACTATGTTGCCTAGTTTGAAATTCCCCCACCAGTGGAAACATATTCTCAACATCTACCCTGTTGAGCCCCCTTAAAATCTTATATGTTTCAATCAGATCACCTCTCATTCTTCTAAACGCCAATGAATAAAGGCCTAACCTGTTTAGTCGTTCTTGATAAGACAACTCCTTCATCCCAGGAATCAGTCTAGTGAACCTTTTCTGAACTGCCTCCAATGCTAGTATATCCTTCCTTAAATGGGGGGACCAAAATTGTAGGCAGTACTCCCTGCACAGTTGTAACAAGACTTCCCTATTTTTAAATTCTAACCCCCTGGCAAAAAAAGCAATGTTTCTTTGCTTGTTAGTTTCAAAACACATTCATTTGGGGAACCATCCTGGATGCATTCTAAAAAGCTTTACAAACTTAACACATTTTAAAAATTCTTTCTCAAGAAATGGTCATCGCTGGGAAGGGCACCATTTATTGTACATCCCTAGTTTGATTTGGGAAGGTGGTAGTAAGCTGCCTTCTTGAGCCACTGCAATCTATGTGGTGAAGGTACTCCCACAGTGCTGTTGGAATTCCAATATTTTGACCGAGCGACAATGAAGGAACGGCAATATATTTCCAAGTCAGAATGATGTGTGACTTGGAGGGGAACTTAGGGGCAACCATGTACCTGCTGCCAATGTCCTTCTAGGTGGTAGAAGTCGCAGGTGTGGGAGATGTTCTTGAAGAAACCTTGCTGAGTAACTGAAGTGTATCCTATTGTTAGTATGCACTGCAATCATGGTCCACCAGTGGTGGAGGAAGTTTTAAAAAAAAATTGTCTATGGGATGCGAGTGTCGCTGGCAATGCCAGCATTTGCTACCCATCCCTAATTGCCCTTGAGAAGGGTATGTCTGAGGTAGTGGTTAGGCTGCCGATCTAGTGAACTGCTTTGTCTTGGATGATGTTGAGCATCTTGAGTGGTGTTGCCGCTATACCCAGACAGGTAAGTGGAGAATATTCCTTCACACTCTTGACTTGTACCTTGTAGTTGGTGGAAAGGTTTTGGGGAGTTGGAAGGTGAGCCATTCATCACTGAGCACCCAGCCTCTTACCTGCTGTAGTAACCAAGGCATTTATGTTGATGTTCTAGTTCAGTTTCTATCAGTGGTAATCCCCAGGTACATTATCTGGGGAACTGTAAATGGCGCCATTTTTAAAGGGCTTCTAGCCCTGACAGCTAATTTAAATTTTTAAAGAGTGCGACACTTGGAATTTAAATTTAAACAGTCAATTAAAGATTGAAGGCCCTCTTCCACAACCCAATGACCAAACAAGATATTTATTTCCCTTTCCCCCCCAAAAAAACATTTTTGCCAGTCCCAACCTTTCACCCCCAAACTTCATTATCTTTGCCCTTCAACCCCTTCTCACCATCCCCTCAGCCAGTCGTATTAGTTTTCCCTGCTTCCCGCCCTGTCCTGAAGACTTCACTCCTCCCCCCTCCCCAACAGTGTTCCATCGCGGGACCTCCGGCAACTGACTGGAATATCGATATGGGATGGCCGTCGTTGAAAGATAAATTGATTTTCATTTATTAACATATGTAAATTACATTTTCTTTGCTGAGAGGTGGAGCGGGGGTTGGGGGGGGCGCCCCAAGGCCTCGCTGCTGCTGGTAAAATGGGGTGAGATCTTCCCAGCGTCGAGGCTAATGGTGGGTCTCTCCCGGAAGAATTTTCCGGGCCCCCTCCCCCCCGCCACGACTGATGACATGGCGGGGGTGGGGGGGGGTGCGGTCAGTAAAATTCAGCCCGTTAACTCTGTTTCTCTCTCCACAGATGCTGCCAAACTTTCCAGCACTTTCTGCTTTTATTTCAGATTTCCAGCATCTGCTGGAAGTAGATTTGCTTTCATTTTACCCCAGCTTCTGTCTCCTTGATTGCAGTGTAAGGCATTCCAGGGAAAAGGTCTATGCTGAAAGTGCGCCTGGGTTTTGCATGTGGCCTGGATTAGGAAAATTGTGGACAATCCTCACCCAGAGGAGCAGCACCCAGCTTCTGATCTGTATTTCAAGACTGTTAATCTATCTTAATTAGAGGATGAACAATATGCTTCCTCAATTTTGCATAGTGTTATAAATCTTTTCAGTTTGAAATTCATAGCACTGGGCAGAAGTCGCATTGCAATACCCTACCACTATAACCTTGGGCCTTTGTGAAACATCTGCTTTTTCCTAGATAATGGGCTGGAGTTTAAGCAGCCCTTGACGTCGAGATCCGTAGCAGCGGGGTGGCGGGGAGGGGGGGGGTGGGTGCCTGAAGATGGCTCTGGATGAGACCCACGACGGACCTTGACGATGGCAGGGCCCGGCCCGATCCTCCTGGCGGCAACCAGGCTCAGTGGCGGCCCCCCCCCCTCCACTGCTGGGCAACGGGACCACAATCAACATATTCAGATTAATTAAATTAATACATTAACATGTACTTAGCCTACGCCTTCAGATCCCCGTCCAGGGAAACGAGGCACGACACTGGTGGGGAGGGGGGAGGAGGTAAGTTTATCAATGCTGGGGGCAGGGAATGGGGTCAAATAAACAAAATGGGTGTAGGGGATGGTGGGAAGGGTTGTACCCTAAACCTTGTGCAGTTTGTGGGGGGAAGGTCAAATTTTAAAGGTAAGTATTTTGGAGGGGAAAGGGCAAATAGTCATTATAATTGTTATTGGGCGGGGTGGGAAAGGGACAAAATAAATGTATTTATTTAATTTTGGTGTATAGCTCTTTAAATATTTAAATATCCCGGCAGAGCTGACTGCCCTTTAAAAAGGGCGTCAGCGCCTGTACACAGGCAGCTGACACTATTGCCACGTACGGACAGCCCGTCCCCTCCACGTGATTGGGGGGGGTGGGGTGGGCCGCCCTGGCTATTTAAATGAGCCACCACGCTTGAGATTGTGGTGGCTCTTTGGTGTGCGGCCTGCATCGGTGGACTGCCGTTTTTTGCGAATCCAGCCCAATGAAACTCTGCATCTGCCACTCTTCAACTCTACAACATGAAATAGGCATCCAGATTTAGTTGATATTACGAGTAATAATCCCTTAAATTTCAGTCGCTGTGAGGCAACTATGGAGTGACCTCTCCATGGCGCATGCCTGGGCAAGTTTATGGAGGTTGAGAGTTGCCCAGTCGTCAAAACCCCCCTCTCGGCCTTTCTGGTGGGGTCCAAAGGAGTGCAGGGCACGACGTTTGGCACCAGTATGGCTGCAGGAACTGCCGGAAACATGCCAAAGGTGACACATGACCACCTACGGGGTTCCGCTCGGATTATCTGTTAGGGTTTACTCCCTTAGCCTTGGTCTCTCCCGAGACGCCCACAAGGCAGTGGGGTTGCTGGGGCCCCTACACAGGTGTAGGATGGTGCCGGTGGGAGGAGGGGATGCGAGGGGGAGGGTTAGAGGGAGGGGGGTGCGAGGGGGAGCTGGGAAGGGGGCTGTTAGGGGGTGGGGGGGGGGGTGCAGGGGAAAGGGGTACGGGGGGAAGATGGTGCGAAGGGGGGCGGGCTGGGACGGGGTTAGATGGGAGGGTGGAGCAGGGAAGGGGACGGGGGGGTGGAAGGGGATGCCCCTCTACATTGCTTTCATTGATCTCACCAAAGCCTTTGACCTCGTCAGCAGACGTGGTCTCTTCAGACTACTAGAAAAGATCGGATGTCCACCAAAGCTACTAAGTATCATCACCTCATTCCATGACAATATGAAAGGCACAATTCAACATGGTGGCTCCTCATCAGAGCCCTTTCCTATCCTGAGTGGCGTGAAACAGGGCTGTGTTCTCGCACCCACACTTTTTGGGATTTTCTTCTCCCTGCTGCTTTCACATGCGTTCAAGTCCTCTGAAGAAGGAATTTTCCTCCACACAAGATCAGGGGGCAGGTTGTTCAACCTTGCCCATCTAAGAGCGAAGTCCATTGTACGGAAAGTCCTCATCAGGGAACTCCTCTTTGCTGACGATGCTGTTTTAACATCTCACACTGAAGAGTGCCTGCAGTCTCATCGACAGGTTTGCGGCTGCCTGCAATGAATTTGGCCTAAACAGCAGCCTCAAGAAAACGAACATCATGGGGCAGGACGTCAGAAATGCTCCATCCATCAATATTGGCGACCACGCTCTGGAAGTGGTTCAAGAGTTCACCTACCTAGGCTCAACTATCACTAGTAACCTGTCTCTAGATGCAGAAATCAACAAGCGCATGGGTAAGGCTTCCACTGCTATGTCCAGACTGGCCAAGAGAGTGTGGGAAAATGACGCACTGACACGGAACACAAAAGTCAGAGTGTATCAGGCCTGTGTCCTCAGTACCTTGCTCTATGACAGCGAGGCCTGGACAACGTATGCCAGCCAAGAGCGACGTCTCAATTCATTCCATCTTCGCTGCCTCCGGCACCACTTGGCATCAGGTGGCAGGACCGTATCTCCAACACAGAAGTCCTCGAGGCGGCCAACATCCCCAGCTTGTACACACCACTGAGTCAGCGGCACTTGAGATGGCTTGGCCATGTGAGCCGCATGGAAGATGGCAGGATCCCCAAAGACACATTGTACAGCGAGCTCGCCACTGGTATCAGACCCACCGGCCGTCCACGTCTCCGCTTTAAAGACGTCTGCAAATGCGACATGAAATCCTGTGACATTGATCACAAGTCGTGGGAGTCAGTTGCCAGTGTTCGCCAGAGCTGGCGGGCAGCCAGAAAGACAGGGCTAAAATGTGGCGAGTCGAAGAGACTTAGTAGTTGGCAGGAAAAAAGACAGAGGCGCAAGGGAAGAGCCAACTGTGCAACAGCCCCGACAAACAAATTTCTCTGCAGCACCTGTGGAAGAGCCTGTCACTCTAGAATTGGCCTTTTCGCCACTCCAGGCGCTGCTTCACAAACCACTGACCACCTCCAGGCGCGTATCCATTGTCTCTCGAGATAAGGAGGCCCAAAAGAAAGAAAGAAATCCCTTAAATTGCTCAGTTTTTATACCATAAAAATTATGCCATCTGGGCCAAGGATGGAATTTGATGTGGAACCTTCCAGGATCCAGTATTCTGCAGGAAGTGAGACCAAGTGCTTCTTGTTTCTGTTTCCTTTTGTGGTGATGATACTTTGAAGAGACAAGACTGGCGAGGTTGCCAGTCCTGCCAGAATTCTTGGTTCTTTGTCCCTGACATAAAATATATCTGTATGATGTATTGTTGCCAGCCTTACATACTTGTGGAAATGCAGCCCTTATTTAAGGTTTCCTAAGTCGCAGTCATTGGCTGGATCATGCTACCCCACGCCACATATCCCCCAACTGAGCAGCAAGGTTCTTACCAAAGTTTGGAATTTTTGGCTATTTTTTTGACAAAAGACTTGGACATGTTTGATTCAGTAAATGTTTTGGACAGAAGCTTTTCCAACTTTATTCACTTTATTAATTGGTAAACTGACTTAAGCACGTAAATAGCCAAATGCCTAATTATTTTATGTGACGAATGTTAAATCGATGACTAATACTATGACTCCCTTTACTTATGAAGTAGAATTACGTCGTCACGCTAGAGCAACAGTTGGCCAAGTTTATGGTCAACTTAATTTACATACTTGCAACAACTGTGCTTATATTCTGTTCTAGATATTATCAAATAACTTTCACAGCTTCTTCACAAATCTGTTTCCCCTGTACTAATGATAAAGAGGGTAAAAATAAATGACTTTTAGTCCAGTCTGAAATTACTCTCTGCAGTATCGGCATCTAGGTATATAATTTCCCGTTCTTGTTTTTTAATGGAGGCATTAGTCGATGAAAATAATGGGCAAAGGTATTTTAGACAAATGCATTAAGTATTTGTATGTTTCACTTTGCACAGCAAAATTCAAGGTCTGTATGTACAATTGGAACTAGAAATGTCAATCTCTGATCAATAGACTCAAATGCTTGTTAACAATTTTCAGTCCCATAAAATTATTCCAGAGGGGCAACAATTTCACTTTTTTTGGGAAAACAATCCCCAGGTTATCTCAAAAGCTATGGATTGGCATTACAGAGATGTATTTTTTCAATATCCAACAAAGCCAAGTAACAGCAAAGTACAGAAAACACCATTGAGGTAAATCAGGCCAGACCCAAAGAAGGATTGAAAATCTTTAATATTTCTTGTGCCTTGCCAAGTAACTTCACCTTCCTCTGGATTAGCTTCAGTGACATTACTGGAAATGTACGGCAAGAAAAGCTGTGAATGCTGGAAATTAAATTAAATCAGTACACTTTTTGAAAATGGATAGGGAAGCGATGCGCAATTGCCAAGAGAGACAGATTAATGCTTTGGATGTAGTCTTTTATCAGAACTCAAGTTTTCCCCCCCTTTTTTGTCTTCTGAATATTTCAATCAGTCTTTGAAATGCAGACAATGAAGTCTAATTGAAAAGTGGTGAGTGGTGATGGGTGTGGAACTGGGCAGAGAGTAAGTTTTCATAATCTTCATTGTCGATCTTTGTATCTTCCAATGTAATGCACAGTCATGTTCTGCCATTTTTTAAAACTTCTTTCAGTCTGAAGTAGTTAGATACCAACTGGCTAACTCAAATTCCAGGTTCTCAACTCATCGTCACAATTCTTTCTCAAGCCTATATCTACTTTGGTCACTTTCTAATCCAGCGCTACTCACATGACAGATCACAGTGATGTTTGGAGCTTTCCATATAATTGGATCTAAATGACTAGCTCGCATGTGCTTTTGGTGTTATACCTTGATTTTTACTAGTCGTTGTATGTTTGGTTAGTCTAGCTAGGAGAGATTACTGAGTCTTCGGTAAGTTTTAACAATAACTAGTTTTTACATATTAAATAACTATTTACAGCTTTATTAAGTGCATTGTTATGATCAGCTTAGGAGGGGTCGAACGGCTCCCCTCTTGTCCCTCTCCTTGTTTGACCACAACAGGGTTTATTCCTTTTTAAACAGTGGATGTGCTTACCAATTCAGTGAATGTTTAACCCTTTATGTGCTATGATCATTAAAAAAAGCAATCGGACAGGTTTTCTTGAGTTTAAACAAGAAAGTGGTTCGTTTATTGTACTGAAGATCAAAACCTGATCTAAGTAAAAATAATAAGCTACGCTCCAACTTTCTCACACATGCACACACACACTCACACACAAGAATCACACACACACAAGTAGGTTACAGAGTGAAGAAGAATAGATTTGTTGGATTAGAGTCAAGAACAAATAAAAGAATATACAGTCTGTGGAATCTGGTAATTCAGTTGTCTTCCGGCTAAACACGTCGTACTGAAGTTTCTGGCTGATAGATGTGGTCACCTGGTTCATTGTTTTCTTGGAGGCAGTGACGTAGATGGATTTTTCCCCGGGGTCTCTGTCTGCAGCAATGATAGGCTTGGATGTTTTGCAGCCGACAGGTAGGGTTTGAACTTACAGCGCTGCCTGGAGAGAGAGAGAGAGAGAGAGAGGAGAGAGAGACTGACCTCCACTTGAGTCCTGCATTGGTCAAAAGTAGTTGCTGGTCTCCTGTAGCCAAAATAAACTGTAAGTTTTCACACAGATGGAGAGACTGTCACATGACTGTCCGGTGTACTCTCTTGCATCTTAATTAGTTCAAGTCTTAAGAATTCCAATCGCTCTCTCAGGTCTCATTCAAAATTAGCAAGCCATTGTTCTTGTGGGAGATTAGCCAGACATTTGTCTCCTTAATACCTTGGAATGTGAGGTATTTCAATTCAAATTGTGATGGCCAATTTAGTTGCTTTCTTTTTAAAAGTTTAATTTAGGTTTCCAACAGATGGATTAAAACTCATCATTTGGCATAGCATGTGTTCATGCTACCGTCAACAGTTCTGATGGTGCTAATCCACATAGCAGTGGATTAGATCTGTAGTTTAGGAGTGCTGTTTGAAAATCTTCTGTCTTTAACAGCGCTTTGATAGTTCTGACTCCTCTTCCAGCTTCACCAATAGCTTGAGGATATCTAGGGGAACTTGTTAGATATACAAATCCACAGTTTTCCGCAAAGTGCATGAAGTAGTCATTTGCTAATTGTGAACCATTATCGGAAACAACCTGGTAAGGTATGCCATGTGTTGCAAAGATCTCCTTTAAAGCTTGAATGACTGTTTCAGTAGTCATTGTGTACAAACGTTTGTTTTTGATTCACCTGGAAAAATAATCAGTGACAATCAGGTAGGATTTCCCATGAAACATGAATAGATCCATCCCTAGACGTTCCCACAGTCTGATTGTAAATTGGATTGAGATAATGGGTTCCCACTGGCCTAGTCTGTGCACTGCACATTCCGGGCAATTAGAAATAATTTCTTCTATATCTCTAAATATTCCCGGCCACCACATAGACGACTGAGCCCATGCTCTGCATTTTGTGATACCCATGTGGCCCTGATGTATTTTTTCCAAGATGTCTGCCCGCAGTGAGACCGGAATCATCAGCCTCTCGTCATATATCAACAAATCATCCACAGTAGTAATGTGATTTCTGTACTCAAAGAAGATTTTCATCATCTGTACCACTGGAACACTGCTGTGGCCAACCTTGCATGCAGTATTGACGAATACAGTTGCATTCCTCACGTTGCATCTGAGCATGATGAATTTCTTGGAGCTTTTTTGCACTTGCCAGCCATTGTGATGCAGTGAACTGAGAATATGACCCAATCTCATTAATGAAGTTAACATCCTGTTGTGTGGGATGGTCAACAGTAGCTCTGGACAATGCATCTGCTTCCACTTTCCTGATAAGATTAAGTTCTATACAGGCTCTCCTATTTAAAAGAGAAAAATCTTGATTCGGTAGAACATATAGTGTTTCCAGTATCTGCTTTCCCTTGTACTGGAGTGTTGCCTGTAGCTTTCCCTTGACTTTTAGTTCAATTCCTCTTGGACCACGTAACTGAGTTTCTGTTGGTTGCAGGTAATGCGTTGATAACCATAGTTCGTTGTCTGATAAAACTGTTACACTTGCTCTAGTGTCTAGTTTAAAGTTGGTGATATGTTCATTGACATATATATCTGCAGTCCAGAATACATGATTAGGGTCATTGATCTCACCAAGGAAGTTTTCTGATTTCTCTTCTGATGGAGATTGTTCTACTTCACTAATAGCTCTATGCTTGAAGTCTTTTCCTTTAGAACCTGTGGAAGTAGAGGTTTTACTTTGGCACATCTTCCCAAAATGGCCAACTTTCTTGCAGTGAAAGCATTCTGCTTTGTTTGCAGAACACTGTTCAATCCTGTGGATCGTCTTGGTGCTACAGCGCTGACTGGGTTTCATGGTGTCTTGCACTTTCCCTCCCATGTGTACCTCCTTTTTTGGTGCTTCTTTTACAGTCTTGTGCTTAAGGAACTGTATAATCATTGGAGGTTCCCTGAACCAAGGTTTTTCTTCATCTCTCAGGATTGCTGTGTTTTGTTTACAGACCTCTGCTTGTCTCACCAGCTGTATTGTTTTTTCTAAGACGAGGTCTTAATTCGACTGCAACAAATCTGATAGGGATTCATCATTAATTCTGATTTTAGGTCTCCATATTCGCATTCTTCAACTAGCCTGTAATGATCATTAATAAAAGCATCTACCAGTTCACCTGGTTTCTGGTCCTTTTTGTTGAATTTGGCCCTTTCTAGAATCTTGTTGCTTGTCAGGTTGAAATAATTATCAAAGGCTTTTAAGACTTCTTCAGATTTATCTGATGTCTCATTAATGCCTGTCTTGCAGTAACATCATTTGCTGTTGCTCCTATGGAATAAAGTAATGTGTTGACTTGTTTTGCTTCAGACTTGCTGTCTAAGTTTGAAGCAGTTCTGTACCTCAAAAATCTTTTTCTCCAGAGTGACCAGTTTTGAGTTTGATTTGGTCTTTCCATGTGTCCAAACCTCTCTGATAGCCTAAATTCAAGATCAGTGGCTTTTCTAAGCTTTTACATAGTTTATTTTCTGTTTTACATTTGCCTTCCAGTATTGGAAGTTTTCCCGCACTTCTCGGCCTCGCACTGACTCCCTTTGTGGTCACTATCTTTCCCTGGGAAATCTCTCTGCTAGACTAGGTATTTATTTCTTGAACACAGCTTAGCAGCATTATTTCAATAATCTCTTCCCTCCCTTCCCCAGGAGTATTGAGTATTTGCCATCTGCTTTTAATTTCTGCCTCACGGTTACCACGTGTAATGGCGACAACCTCAGATCTGCCCTTGCGAGGGATTTGGTTTTCCCTGTGCTGCCTGCCCAGTGCGCCATTAAAAACAATTTTCTACACTTTTTAAGGGTTTCTCACCAGATCCCCAACCGTTGCTTGGTTCTCTGACTCGAAGCCTGTGATTGCTGAACCGGGATTTTTTTTTTGCAGCCCACTACACCTCTGTGATGCAGCCTGAATGCCTATGCAAGTTGACTCCCTGACTCTCCGTGCCTTCACTTGGTGCACGGAGCAGCTCTGGAGTTCCTTACAGCCTCTTCTCGAGTTCTGCAGTTTTGGCACCACTTTCTTCAGGTCTGATTTTCCAACCTTAATTTTTTCAAAGCTTTCTGGGTGTTGTATGGCAAGAACCACCGCTGTTCACTATATTGCATGTTTGGTTAGTCTAGCTAGGAGAGATTACTGAGTCTTTGGTAAGTTTTAACAATAACTAGTTTATTACATATAAAAGAACTATATATAGCTTTACTTAAGTCTGACTAACTCCACTGATGCTATGTTGCTTCTTCTCCTTCAAGTGTCTATCTCATCTGATCTCTTACTTCTCACAGTGGGAGGTGTTACTCACACTGTCCCAGACATTAACCCTTTCAAACCCTTATCTTACAGTCGCAAGCTCAGTACTTAATTTCACATTTTAAATTTGCCTTTGATTAACTTCTTATAATTGTAGAATAATCATTCCATAGAAAATTACATTTGCTTCAATTTTGTAAAATAATTTTAAGGTATCATGCTTATTTTATTCCTTTCTGCTCTCTGGCTGCTTTGTGTCATTCGCCGTCTCTGGTCAAAAAAGGCAGTTTACCTCAAAGCTTCTGCCAGTGGTGCTCTATGACAACTACTTGGTGATGCACAAAGTTGGCTCACAGTTGGGACTCATTCTGATTTTATTTTTGTTTTTGTAGCCTTTTCACAACTGGCATGGGCCTCGCTGTGACAGAAACAGAAATTTCTTTTATTTTAACATAGCGTGGCGAACATTGTTACAAATTGGAAAATCTTCAAACAGCTGATTAAAAGGATTATTTTTGCTCTGTATAGAGTGACAAAAGGGAATGTTTGCTTGATGCAGATGACTTTGCTTTACAGGGTTACTAAACAATAAAAAACATTCTTATAAAACCCTTTAGTTTAGCTCAGTGATAGCACAACTTGCCTTTTTTGACCTTAAATGGTGAATATGACAGGGAAGGCAGAGAGGGAAAGGAAATGAAATAAACATAGTATCTCCAAATCAGAAGATGTTGGAATTCTGAGAAAATGCAGCATTATTGGAGGTGTTCCCTTTTGGCTGTTAAAACAGGGGCTGGATTTGATGTTGAAGCTACAGGTCCCGAGGTTGGGACTGGAAGCACGTGCCACTTCTGTCAGGGCCATGAGCGGCCAGCTGCACGCAATTAAACAACGGCTGGCCAATTAGGGTGTGAGGCGTGGGGACTGTCCAACTAAGTGGACGGTGGTGGAGGCAGAGACGCTGGCATCTGCTGACATCACGGCAGGTGCTGGTGCCATATTTAAAGGGTTGCCAGCCCTGCATTCAATGTTTCATTGAAAAGTGTAAGGATTTCTTCGGGGGGAGAGGCTGCACAACAATGGCAGAAGGAAGACCCTGGGGGGCCCCACACTTTAGTGATGCCTAGCTCCAGATTCTCTTACAGGCTGCTAGGGAATGGCAAGAGGTACTTTTCCCTCAGGACGAGAGGAGGACAGCTGGGAACCTGACCAAGCAAGCCTGGCTGCAGATTACAGAGGAGCAGTTGTGGGGTCACCCCAAGGGTCTGGATCCAGTTCCACAAGTGGCTCAATAAACTCATCGGGGCAGTGAAAGTGAATACGTCTTCAAGCCTTCACCACTTGGCCTTGCATTTGAGAGCAGAGGAGGGTGCATGGGTGGAAAGGGAGTGGCACCCAGACGTTTGCAAAGGGTCAGGGCATAAAGTCAAGCTGCCTGGAGCATGGCAAAATGACGCTGAAAGGCAAATTTTTGTCATTGGAGACCCTCATGAAGTCCCTGGAAAGGGGCTGCGTGCAGGAGGCATCTGTGTGCTTCATTAGTAACCGCTGGACAACCACATATGTCTTGGACTTGTCCCTGCTGGGAGACCAACAACATTTATCTTTGTGTTTGCAGGAGAAGGTAGCACATTACTGCAGAAAGCGGACCAAGACCGATGGTGGATAGCCAATTCTCCATGTCCTGCACCCGATGGAGGTTGAGGCCATGGAGCTGGCCAGGATGGACGGTGTGCTTCAGATGGAGAAAGAGGGGCACCTTCCCAAGACAGTGAGTAAGGTCGCCATGGGACACAAGGGTGCATTTGCAGTATTGGAGCCATGTTCCTCATGAGGCATCTGGTACCTACAGGGACCTTCAATGTATGGGTGGTTGCTATGCCAGGAGGGGAGGCCCTTAAAACTTCAATGTCTATGCTCTCTCGTGCAGGTCACGTAGAATATCCACGAAGAGCCTCCGAGACTGGGAGAACCTATCGTATCTGATGGTGAGGACGGAACCACAGAGGGTGCATCACCACCTTATATCCCTGTATCCTCCACCAGCACAGATACTCTCACGTTGGTGGGTATGGACTCGCGATTAGATTTAGTCACACCATCTAGTGTACACAACATGGACACTGTGACAGCCAGGCCTCTGATATTTATTTTTTATTTATTTAGAGATACAGCATTGAAACAGGCCCTTCGGCCCACCGAGTCTGTGCCGACCATCAACCACCCATTTATACTAATCCTACACTAATCCCATATTCCTACCACATCCCCACCTGTCCCTATATTCTCCTACCACCTACCTATACTAGGGGCGATTTATAATGGCCAATTTGCCTATCAACCTGCAAATCCTTTGGCTGTGGGAGGAAACCGGAGCACCCGGCGATAACCCATGCAGACACAGGGAGAACTTGCAAACTCCACACAGGCAGTACCCAGAATTGAACCCGGGTCGCTGGAGCTGTGAGGCTGCGGTGCTAACCACTGCGCCACTGTGCCGCCCCAGAGAATTGTGGGTGGCTCGGCTCATGACATGCCTCTGGTGTCACCAGCATCATGGGAAATGCTGCAGCTGCAGCAAGAGGCAGGCAGCAATTGGCAGAGATATCAGAGGCTATGCGTGCCCAAGCGTGGACGATGGAGGAGTCCTTCCAGGACTTGAGTACTGCGCTGTCTCTGACTGGTGCTTGTGTGGTGCCTCCATTGAGAGATTGGTGGCTCTCTTGGAGAGCCACATCCAGCAGAGCATTCAGTGCCTGCATGATACTCGTGCAGACCTGCATACCCTCATCTTGCCCATGAGCTCAAGGCAGCAGTAGCAAAGTGAGAGGGTGATGGGGGATCTGGAGTTATCACCAGGTCCTCTAGCCTCTCAGGTCAGCAGGGAGGCACATTTGCCTTGCAAGGCAGGAGGAGCAGCTGCCTTCCACAACTGGGGTCCATGCTCAGGGTTCTACTGGTGCAGGCAGAAATTCCTCTGCCCTTCTGCCAGTTTTAGCAGATCCTCCTTCATCCCTGACGACAGAGCATGGTACTGCTTCTGTGCAGGAGACCCTCAGCATGCCAAGGCCCTCCAAGCCTAAAGCATTCCAGAGGACGATCACCAAGGCCATCCCTAGCCAAGGGCAGCAAGGCCAGCATCCTCTCCACTTCAGCTGACAGTGCCGGGAGAACATCGAGTAGGAAGTGCATGCAAAAAAATACACCAGAACATCTAGAAGCATGGGGGTTTCACAGGTGAATGTGCAATGTAAATAGAAAGGGTAGCGTTTGTTGTCAGAGATAAAAAGATAAGTTCTTTCGCACAAGATCTCCTTCCTCTTATTTATCCATTTACAGTGGTCGCAGACCAGGAGTACATTGAGGGTGTGGAAGCTTGTCCTGTTGATGAAGGCCACTGGCTGGTGTTCCGGAGGCTTGATGGCCACATGCCTGCAGTCGATGACACCCTGCGTCTGGGGGAATCCAGCAATGTCCTCAAACCCGATGGACCTCTCAGCTTGAGAGTTGGGATCCATAGTGCACATAGTCGCTGGCCCTCCTGAAATGGGCATTGGTGACCTCCTTGATGCACCGATGGGCTGCTGGTTGTGAGATCCCGCACATGTCCTCAGTGGATCACTGAAATGATCCGGAGGCGTAGAAGTTCAGTGTCACGGTGATCTTCAGCGCCACTGGCATTGAATTTCCACCATGTCCCCTGGGGCATAGCTCGTCCTGCATCATGGCGCAGAGGCCAGTGATGGCCTCCCTGGAGAGGCGGAGTCTTCATTGGCACTGGCTCTTGGACATCTGTAGGTAGTTGAGCCTCAACTGGTAGACCCTCTTTGGAGGGTAGCATCTTCTGTGTGGAGGAGGTAGCTGGCTTTCCCCTTTGCGCCCTTCTCCATTGTCCAGAGGCCGATGCTGTCCCTCCTGTAGCCTCACAGGTTGTTGCTGTGCTGTTGCCGGTGCCTGGACCTCCTTCCTGGTCTGCTGCACCTCCTCTTCATTGGGGTCCCTGAAGCCTGGATGAATGAGGCCCATGATAGGTGGCCTCCCCCTAAGTTCAAGGCCTTCAGTGCCAATGGCATATCCCCCCTCCTTCCCCTCACTTGTCACCCCTGACGAGGTGGCATGCATTTGTCCATTGCCCCCCTGGTATGGCATCCCAGCTGTGCTGGCACCTTTGTCCCCAGTCCTCCGATGATTCCCAATGCCCATCCTTCTCCACCCTGTCTGGCAATTGATGTTGCCTCTCCTCAGTTGATGAAGCCAAGTGATTCCCGAACGCCATTAATAAAATTTAAAATTAAGAATAAAATCTCTGTCAATAGGCCTCTTAACTACCTTAATTGCCTGCTGCAGTGTTGATATCTGCTCTCTGCCCTCCATGTTTGCCGCCATCAATTAAAATCAGGATGGGTGTCGTGTCATCGGACTTCCGGGCCAACATCTACTATTCTGATTTTATGCCCCCGCCCCCAATTCTCTGCCTCTATTCCTGTCCCCAAAGGCTACATAAAACTCTGCCCAGGGTGCCTGTCTGTTCAGGTGAATGCAAAAGGTTCCTTGTCACTATTCAAAGAAGATGTCTTAAGATGTGAAAGATGTCATATAAATGTGAATTCTTTCTTTAATGGAATGGTATCAATTTCATGGGTTAACTCATTATTGTTTTGTTGGTTAATCCAGTCAGAGATAATCACAATCAACAGTTCATATTCTGCATCCAGGGACAACTTCAGAGTCCCCTCCCTCTCCGAACCATGATAGGGTTCCTCCTGTTCACCTTCCACACCTGCAGCGTCTGTATTCAACAGATCATCCTCCGCATTTCCACCATCTTCAGCATGATGCCGCCACCAAATCCATCTTTCCCTCCCTTCCTCTTTCAGCATTCCAAAGTGACTGTTCCCTCCGTGACACCCTGGTCCACTCCTCAGCCACCTTCCCCTCCTTTCCTACGGCACCTCATGCAAGCGCAGGAGGTGCAATACCTGCCCTTTTACCTCCTCCGTTCTCACTTTCCAGGTGAAGTAACGATTTAATTGTACTTCTTTCCATTTAGTATACTGTATTTGCTGCTCTACATTGGGAAGACCAAGTGCAGACTGTGTGACCACTTTGCAGAACACTTCCATTCAGTCCACAAGCGTCACCTGAGCTTCCTGTCACTTGTCATTTCAATTCTCTACCTTGGTCCCACTCTGACCTTTCAGTTCTTGGCCTTCTGCAATGAAGCTCAATGCAAGCTTGAGGAACAGCACCTCACCTTCAGACTAGGCACTTTACAGCCTTACAGACTCAACATTAAATTCAATAATTTTAGATCATAACCTCTGCCCCCATTTTTTATCTTATTTTCTGTTTTTTTGTTGGTTCTTTTTCTCCCCCTCTTGTTTCTTTCTTAATTCCTTTACTTTGAGTTTGGAGGGCTGCTATTCTGCCACTTGCACCTCATCCAGACACATCTTTCATTTCTTTACTTGTCCCATTACCACTCCCTTTCGTCTTGCACCATGAAACCTTTTGTAATTTAATCGCTCCTGCCCTCCACACGATCACAGACCTTCCTTTTTTGTTCTTCTTCCCCACCCCCCTTTCACTTGCTCAAAACCTACTACATTTGTAACTTTTACCAGTTCTGATGAAAGGTCACAGACCTGAAACATACACTCTGTTTTTCTTTCCACAGATGCTGCCTGACCTGCTGAGTATTTGCAGACTTTTCTGTTTTTATTTCAGATTTCTAGCATCCACAGTATTTTGCTTTTGAATCAGCTCTTGCAATGCCCAATTTCCCCGACAGAGCCTCAAACAGGAATTAGGCCCTATATTCACATATGCAAGTGGCTTGACACCTGTTTTTAGGCAGCTACCAGGGATGCTTGAAAATGGCCTGACCCAATCTCAGGTCAGAGATCTCTTGGTCATCCTTTGGGTGTGTGACATTGCTCCCTGAAATTGAAGCTCATTGTCCCCTTTTTTACCTGTAATGGGCATAATGAGGTCCACTTTCCAGATCATCGAACAACTATCTTTACCAAACAAATTTTTGTAAATGGCAAAGGAACTTGAATCAATTAATGGGATACAGCTCCTTAAGTTTGAAATTGATTGTGAGTTTGTTGTCATTTTCAGCAGTTAATGCTGTTAAGATGCATAGTTTTGTGTGTTACAGATCGATTTAGTTTACTGAACACACTGCTGACTAGAAAACATCAGCTATTATTAATGGCTACTCACTTAATGATGATTCATTTCTGCAGACATTTCATGGTGAGAGAGGCAGATATATTGTTAATGCAACAATGAACAAACAGAGACCCCCTGAAACGATCATTATGAAGCCCAGAGTTCTTCGTTCCATCAGAAAATCAGAACCAATATAAATTCGATCTGCCAATAATTGATATGGAAGCCAACTATGCATCACTTGTCTCCTTCCATTAAGTCTGGCACTACAACTTGGTTAAATAACCCCACTATCCCGTTATGGTGGGGGAGAAAAATTGGCCACGGTGGTTAGGCTGCCTATTAACACTTTGCCTCCTTAAACACATGGGCAGGATTTTTAGCCCCCACTGGAGACAAGATCAAAGGCAAGTAGGGGCTAAAAAGAGCCAGTTCCACAGCTACATCCTGCCCCAGGCTATTTTTGTGGAGGGAGGATGGTGGAGGAGGGGGTGGTGGTGGGAAGGACGGCAGTGTTATCTGCCCACACATGGCTGTTAACCACCACGGCTTGTTATGAGCCTTGAGAGGCCAATTAAAGGCCTATTGAGGCCAATTAAAAGAGGCTAACTGGGATTTTTCAGTCAGCCTCCAGGTTCCCGCAGGCAGCAGTGGCCAGTTTAGGTGCCTGGAGGTGCCTAGATGCCCTCCCAGCCTGCCTGGGTGCTGCCACATCCACCAGGTAGAGACGTTCCCTGCTACTTCCCCACCACCGCCACCTCCACAATGAGTAACTGTTGTCCTCTGGGGGCGGTGCGGGACCTGGAAACAGTCCCAATCTCTGTTTCCCACCACTGGAGGGAAAATCCTGCCATGTCTGCAGCAGGATGGTAAACCCTCATTATTATCTGGAAGCAGTGCGGCCCATATGTCTCCATAGGACTTAGGAGTAGGCCATTTGGCCCTTCAAGCCTGCTCCACCATTCAGTAAGATCCTGGCTGATCTGTTTGTGGTCTCAACTCCACTTTCCTGTCTGCCCCCATAACCCTTGACTTCCTTGTCTATCAAAAATCTATCTAACTCAGCCTTGAATAAATTCAATGACCCTGCCTCCACTGCTTTCTGGGGAAGAGAATTCCATAGACTAACGACCCTTTGAGAAGAAAATTCTTCTCATTTCCATATTAAAAGGGAGACCTCTTATTCTTAAACTGTGTCGCCTAATTCTAGTTTCCCCCACAAGAGGAAACATCCTTCCGGTATCCATTCTATCAAGTCCCCTCAGGATCTTATTTGTTTCAATAAAATCACCTATTGGGAATAGCCCCAATCTGTTCAACCTTTCTTCATAAGATAAGCCCTTAATTCCCAGAATTAGTCGAATGAACCTTCTCTGAACTGTTTCTGATGCAATTATATCCTTTTTCAAATAAGGAGACCAAAACTGTACACAGTACCACAGTACTCCAGATGTGGTCTCACCAAGGTCCTGTACAGTTGCAGTAAAACTTCCCTACTTTTATACTTGCAATAAATGCCAACATTTCATTTGCCTTTGTAATCACTTGCTGTACTTGTATACTAATCTTTTGTGATTCATGTACCAGGACACCCAGATCCCTTTGTATCCCTGAGTTCTGCAATCTCTCTCCATTTAAATATTATACAGCTTTTCTATTCTTTCTGCCAAAGTTGACAAGTTCACATTTTCCTACATTATACTCCATCTGCCAAATTTTTACCCACTTAACCTATTGTTAACCTATCCTTTTGTAGACTTTTTACCTCCTCTTGACAGCTTACTTTCTTTCCTATCTTTGTGTCATCAGCAAATTTAGCTACCATACATTTGGTCCCTTCATCCAAGTCATTGATATAACTTGTAAATAGTTGAGGCCCCAGCACTGATCCCTCTGGCACTCTACTAGTTACAGGTTCCCAACCCAAAAAGACACATTTATCCCTACTCTCTGCTTTCTTTTAGCTAACCAGTCCTTTATCCATGCTAATATGTTACCCCCTACACCATGTGCTCTTGTGTCGTAACCTTTGATGTGGCACCTTATCAAATTCCTTTTGAAAATCTAAGTACACCACATCTACAGGTTCCTCTTTATCCACCTTGCTTGTTACTTCCTCAAAGAACTCTAATAAATTAGTTGAACACGATTTCCCTTTCACAAAATCATGTTGACTGTCTGATCCCATTATGATTTTCTAAGCATCTTGCTATAACCTCCTGAATAATGGATTCTAGTAATTTCCCTGTGACATATGTTACGCTAACTGGCCTATAGTTTCCTGCTCTCTGTCTCCCTCCTTACTTGAATAAAAGTGTTAAAGTTGCTATTTTCCTCAAACCCTTCCAGAATCTAAGGAATGTTGGAAGATTATAACCAAAGCCTCTACTATTTCTGCAGTCACTTCTTTTAAGACCCGAGGATGCAGGCCATTTGGACCTGGGGACTTGTCAGCCTTTAGGTCTAATAGAGTGCGCAGTAACTGTTCCCTGGTGATGATGATCATTTCAAGTTCCTCCCTCCCTTTCACCTCTTGATTTTCAAGTATCTTTGGCAGGTTTTCTAAGTCTTCTACAGTGAAAACAGAGACAAAAATACCTGTTCAACGCCTCTGCCATTTCCTTGTTTTCCATTATCAGTTTCCCAGATTTGCTCTCTAGCGGACCAACTCTAGCTTTAGTTATGCTTTTCCTATTTAAATACTTGCAGTATCTATTATTATCGGTTCTTATATTACTAGCTAGTTTTCTCTCATACTCTACTTTCTCCCTCTTAATTATTTTTTTCATGATTCTTTGCTGGTTCTTAAAATCTGTCCAGTCTTCTGACCTACCATGTGAATCATTAGGAAACTATTATGTCTCCATCACAATGTTCCCTTTTATGGTAAGTTTCAGTTCCTTAGAGACTACTTCATAGCTTGTTTTGAAATGTTCAGTCAAGTGTACTGCATGCCAAGTTACCCTATCAAAATAGGGATAGAGCTTGTGTTGGAAAATTATATGAATCCTGCCAGCTGTGCTGTGTGTTTGGATGTGTCTAAGATTTGGTCTAGCACAAGCAGACTTGTATTGGATCAAAAAACTGGGCCATTAATATGAATGTGAATGGACCTTTGGGTATCTAAACCAGCAATCTTTGTTCATGTAGCATGGTATGGAACTTGATTAGTGAGATGCTCTCCAAGCCAAAAGGGTCATCTTGTTTCTCATCGAGCCCATGAAGAAGGATGTTCAGGTCACGACAGAAAATCAGTGTTTACAAACATGAGCACAGCCATTGCTGGAATATTTAAATTTTTGTCATTACACATTGGTATATTTATTCTTCTTTTGGAAAAATGGTGAGTAAGCTGTTGCTGTACTGCTTGAAAGGTGCAAAACTGTCCATGAGTGCAGAATTTGTTGGTTGACCAGTTTCTGTCGGGTGGCATTGAATTTGTGAAGAACAGACTTGTTGAAGAGAAATTTAGATGCACCTGCTACTTTGACAGGTGAATTCAGGGAAGACAGTGGCGTAGTGGTAATGTCACTGGACTGACACTCTGCCCTGGGGACATGGGCTCAGTAGCTGGTGGAATTTAAATTCAATTATTTAAAGTCTGGATTTGAAAGCTAGTCTCAGTAATAGTGCCATGAAATTATCATTGATTGTTTTAAAAACCCATCTGGTTCACTAATGTCCTTTAGGGAAGGAAATCTGCTGTCCTTACTTGGTCTGGCCTCTATGTGACTCCAGATGCACTGCAATGTGGTTGACTCTTAACTGCCCTCTGAAATGGTTGAGTAAGCCACTCAAGTCAAGGACAATTTGGGATGGGCAACAAATGCTTACCAGCAATGCCCACATCCCAAGAAAGAATAAAAAAACAAAAAACAGGGGAACTTTGATGCTTATTTCTAACTGAAGAAAATATGCTTCATAAAGTTCATATTGCTATCCCAAGGGTTCATTTGGCAAAGCCAGACAGGAAGACCTCAGGTTCAGCCCCAGGTGTGTGCTGACTTATCAGAATCAGCTGGGGTGATAGTAAGTGTGCTACTAATGTCCTCAGTGCCATTGGGTTTGAAAAAAGAAATTGGTGAATCTTTTCACTCCTGATTTACTGTCGACGTACCCTTGCTGGAAGTCAATGGGATAATTTTGACTTTTATAGGTGATAACAACCTGGCAGCTGTCAATGGAAGGGAAAATTGGACTGCTGAGTCACTATCGGTTATTTTACATGACCCTGAAAATTAACCCCAATGAGTGAGAACAGGATTGGGCTTAGCTGCAAGGTCAAATAGCTTGCAAAGATTTGGTGGCGCAGAATTTGCTGTGGGAATAATGGCAGAACTGTCAGCGTTCATTGCCAGTACTCCACTGGAACTGACAGCAACTTTGTGAGTCAGCACACGTGCAGTAAAATTGTGGAAGTTGTTGTCAGTGATTCTGTGCTCCTCCAGAGGATGTGGTGTTGAGGTCCCCCGAGATTGCAATCGCTAAGAAATCTGTGAATTGATGAAAAATTCCACTTTTACACTGTTTGTCTTGCCGTTGCAACCATTGAAAAAAAATTACACCTTGTTGAATGAGGTGTAACTGTTTTTGTCGGTGTATCAAGATCATAACTAACACCCTCACAGGCCTTGAAAGGCTAACTTTATAATTGTGGAATGTCAAATATCTCCAATATGATTTTTAAAAATTCAAAAAATTTTAAAACTATAATATTTTAGCTTCTATCTTAATCCAATCGTAATCGTAATTTCACTCTGAAAATTTAAATTAAAAGTGATGCTAATCAGTTCTCTTAATTTCCCGGTTTTCTGTCCGTGAGAATACTTCAATGCGTTTGTCTGCTTACCCTTTTTGTTAACATCACTGCTGCTGGACACTTGAAGATCCCATTGACTTGGCACCAAATTTAAACTTTCATTGGGAACGGGGAAATGCAAGCCACAGAGATCGCGAGATCTTTGTGGCCAGCTTTCTTTGAGGTCAGTGACGAGCGCAGTTGCTTTGCTGCTGACTGCAAAATGTAGCCCACTGATTTTTTTTCTGACTTTATAATACAATGCCACTTGTGATTCTGAGCATTTTCAATATAATGAAAGAAGCATAAAATCCTTTTGTGCATATATGCTCCTCAAGATATAGAGAGATATGGAAAATTACAAATGTTTCCTTAATGCTTGAATCCGTGAGTGACAAATATTGATGCTTCAAAATGGGAAATGGGTGCTCACACAGACTTAGGTTATTAAAACATTGACAGAAGATGAGGGCCTGTTGCCCCCAAAGTTTTAGAAGTCCATTTAAAATTGTCTTTGTGATAAATTCTCATAGTATCATAACTGTGTATTTGTAGCAATGTAGCTCCTTTCACTTTCATGTCAGGGTGCATTTACACAGTAACTGTAGCACCGCCATGAAGCAATTTCCACTTTGTTGTGACTGTACTTGTAAACAGCAATTCTCATTTGTGGTCTGCCTGCGGGTTGCACCAGAACATTGGAAGCAAAACTAAACTACATTTCTCAGTCTGCAATGTGAATGGATTCTTCTTAGTTTAAGTTCAAAAGTCCCGAAAACATCATGATGTCACAGCATCAAAAGGCAGCAAACCAATATCAAAATCAGCAAGTAAGATCAGGTTTGGAAGTACTAGTGTAAATTGGCTGCCAAAAGTAGCAGCAAGCTCTAGAACGATTATTTTACTTTGTTTGGGTAAATATGAAGGCACCTTAATTTGCCCCTTCCTGTGTTCAATTCTCATCTTTTATTTTCATTTCTTTAAACGTACCATGGTTGGATCTGTAAAAATATGGGGAAAACAAAATGGAACTTTATTTTTACCCAGAGATTGGATAGAATCTGGTTTGACAGATGCGAACAGGATGGAAATGAGCAATTTCTGCTTCAGTGTCTTGGAAATAATCTAAATATAAAAGCAACATGAGATGGTACAGGGAATCCAAGCTTCAAATGGCATTGAAAATTCGATTGACAGAGTAATGTAACTGAAAGATTTTCCATGTATTAAAAATGAATAGAGAAGATCTTTCAGGCAAATAAAATGCTAAGCTAAAGCCATCTACTGTGATCAAAAGCTTTCAGCATATTAGGTAATGGGATGGAGAATTTATAGAGGGTAATATATTTTCAGCAGCATTCACATACTATATTCTGTGTGCAGTAGCAAAGAATGCTTATGGTTCATAACTGTTACAGTATCTACTGTAGGTGACGCAGTGGTTAGCCCCGCAGCCTCACAGCTCCAGCGACCCGGGTTCAATTCTGGGTACTGCCTGTGTGGAGTTTGCAAGTTCTCCCTGTGTCTGCGTGGGTTTCCTCCGGGTGCTCCGGTTTCCTCCCACATGCCAAAGACTTGCAGGTTGATAGGTTAATTGGCCATGATAAATTGCCCCTAGTATAGGTAGGTGGTAGGGAAATATAGGGACAGGTGGGGATGTGGTAGGGATATGGGATTAGTGTAGGATTAGTATAAATGGGTGGTTGATGGTCGGCACAGACTCGGTGGGCCGAAGGGCCTGTTTCAGTGCTGTATCTCAAAACTAAACTAAACTAAGACTTGTTAACTAATGAAGGCAATGTAAATATAATTGTTACATTATATAGTACATCATTCCTGTAGGCCTTGAACACCCATGAGAGACAATAACAGAAAGAATGGTCATATTTTTGTCAAAATTATGCCATGTATGAGCAGTATGATGCAGTTTTATCTGATGTAATTGCTTGCAGAGAGTCCAAATCCTTTCCTGCTGTCAGCACATATTGGGAATTGACAGGTATAATGCCTGTTGTTTTCTCATATTTGGTGGCAATGAGTGAGGCTTTACAATTTCTGCCCTGTTTGGGTACAGTTTTCTACCTCAAGTTGAATGTATTAGCATATAAGCAAAAAAGATTAACACAAACACCTTTTTGTAGAAAGATGGTTTTCCCTTAAGTGTTTATAATTTATGTGTGAAAAAAATTCAAGATTATTCAATTTGATAGTTGATCTGATTTTGATAACTTTCAGTCTTATGTACTGAAATTAAAATGCACAAAGATTGATTTACATTCTAGGATCATACAACAGTCATGGATGAGCTCCAGCTTACTGCCTAAAGAGGCAAGGAATGATTTACATTACTCCATGGCTTCTATAAAGGGCCAAAGTGAAATGTAGTTTATAGAAAAAAATGTTTTCTAAAAAATGTGCCCTCAAATTTGGAATAATCTACCATCAAATAGGGCCTAGAAATTGAATTGCACTTGGAGACAAGTGACAGGACTGTGCGAAACTGGCCCAGTGCCCTCATTTGTATGTTACTGGAAATCTGCAGGCACCAGAGGAGGGGTTGGGGGAAGGCAAGGGGGAGAGAAATAAAAAACCTGCTCTTTCTGGCACCACATGCAGGGAAGCAAAAAAAAACTTATTAGGGACCTAATTTCACATAAGGGGCTGAAACAGATATTCGGTTCATTGTTTATACGAATTGGGGTCCTAAGGCCTGTTTCAGGCAGGCATCCTGGTTGACAACATGGTGCCCAAATAATATGAGGTGTGATGCACTTGTGTTGCGAACTAAGCGCACCCACATTGCACATAATATTGGGCCTTGCAGCACCGGTATATCACCTAAAAAAACAACACTGCGCCTTTGAATTCTAAGCCTAGGTGTGGTTCTGTGGTTCTAAATAGGATGCACATCAGAGACTGGTTTATGTGTTCAATTGTGACTTGAATAAAATTGAAGAGAAACGACTCTTGTCTATTCTTTCAGCGTCACCTAATATAAATTGTTGTCAAACTAGTTCTCAGTGATGCACTTAGCAAATGAATGATAGCTTTACTTCCTGTATTTGCCCCTTTTCTGATGACAGATATGATTACATAATGTAATTTCTGCCTCATATTTTCCTATATTTTGGAGAGGAGTTCAATTTGAAATAGTAAACACACATATAAAATGAAGCATATTGTGTTACTCCATGGCTTCTATAAAGGGCCAAAGTGAAATGTAGTTTATAGAAAAAAATGTTTTCTAAAAAATGTGCCCTCAAATTTGGAATAATCTTTTTGATGCCTAAAATAGTTGAAATCGCAAGTGTTACGACTGAAGTGTGAGGAGTGCACTGTCTTTTCTAGTTCTACTTCACCACCGGTCACAACATGTATTTAAATGTTTACCGATACAGCAATCATATACTCTTGTATTTTTTATCCCAGAATACAATACACCAACCAGGTTTCTTTAATAAAGAACAAAATTATCACTTTATTATTGAACAAGACTTATCCAGTAATGAAGCAAAGCATTAACACACAGATTGAAATATGAAAGTTCCCTTTTTAAATTCCCCATATACAAACACACACACTCTGAAAAAAAAATGCAGAAATTCTCTCTGCAGAGGTCCGTTACAAAAAAAAAATACTTTGGCCAAATATTTGCTAATTCTTGAAGAAAAAAGAGAAGATATGGAAAGTTGTCAGTTGTCCCTTTTTTGGTCTGGCATCCCAAATATGCGTAGACGGCTGTCACTGGGATCTTTCTAGAGCAGTTCTTTTCAGGTGACATTGAGGATCAGTTTGGCAGGCTTTCCAGGAGAAAACTGGTATCAGGACTTTCTGGAAGACCTTTCAGGAGAAATGCAGTATCAGTTTCTTTATTTCTTGCACTTGATTCTCAGGAAGTTCACAAGAAGATGGGAGAGGGTGAGCTGATGGTGGCTGCTGTCTTAGCTGGTTTTCTCCAACTATCTTCAAAACAGTTCACACCCCAAAGCGAAACCAAAAACAATATCTCAAGAGTCAAGCCTCCTGACCCCTATAAATTTTGACCTGTCACTTCTCTGTAAACATCTTCCCCAGGTCACCAAGGTTTCTGTTGTTTGTTGCTTAAAACACATGACTTCCAGCAAGGCTGTTTTTAAACAACATCTCAGTGTCCTTTTAATGAACCGTCAACAACAAAGCAAAGTCCAGCTTCTATGAAATCTTCAGCCTTCCAATGAATCCATCTTCACAATTTAAATATAAATCCTCTAAAGCATATACTTAACAAAAAATATAGAAATACTTCCATAACACAAGAAAGACGTGTTACTTTGTGCAGGGCATAATGTTTATGAAAGGTAGGTCTGAACCTCCTGGGACAGCAGATGTTCATTATCAAAAGGACAACAGCAATACAAGTAGGTCTCTAATGTTTGTTGTAGGATTCAAAATATTTTTAAAATGGTTGTAAGAGCAACTTTCATAGAAGCCCTGTTTCCTTATTTGGGGTAAGAAAATTGCAATTACCTGCATGGATTCCCTTTGGCTTAACCAGACATTACATGATCAACCAAAATAAATGCTGGACGGAGCCTCTCAATACTTTGTAGATTATAGTGCAATGTGGTCAGTCTCCTAAAATCATCTTTGAGGTATATTTGCCAGATGCAATAAGAAGGGCACAATGGGCGGAATGTTATCTTAACAGACCCGCATGCAGTGTGGAGCCTGGTAGCGGGTCAGAAACCTATTTATTTCATCAGCAGGATTTTTGTGGCTCTTTTAGCATTCCGCTTCTGGATTCCTGACCAATCAGAAAGGGTGTGTGGGATAGTGTGCCAAACCTATCAAAGAAAAGATTTCTAGTTAAAGGGACCCTGGCAGAGGTCAAAATGGCTGAACTGTACATTGATTCTTGTGGCTTCAGCAACCACAGGAATGGAAAGGAGACCTGGGAAGGCTGCTCCGGGACTGAGTCTTGTACCTAGAGATCCTGCTGTAGGATCTGAGAGACTGAAGTTAGGTGCTGTTTCCCAAGGTTGGGAGGAAGAGGTCAACCTCTCTAACCAAGCAGGTATGGACGGAAGTGGCCAAAGAAATCAACAGCAGGAGTGTGGTCCCTCGAACCTGGAGACAGTGCACCAAGTGGATCCAGGAGGTCAGGAAAGGTAAGTGAGTGGCATAACACTTTCAGGTGCCAACCCTCACATTCCAACTTTTCCAGCATTCTTTTGCACAATATTCCTCAGATGAACACACCATTGTGCTCCACTCATTCTCTCCAGACACCTCCTCACATCCCCATCTGAACAGCCAGCACTCTCACTCACCTTCATTTTTGTGCCATCTCACAGCCATGCCTCACAGTCTCCCTGGACAAATATTGTTCTTCGTTCTTTTTCATTCAATATGTTTCTCTTACAACGCGTTGCTTTTTCTCCTTGCAGGAAAAGAAAGTGCAGAACTCCAGGGGGCGAGCGAGAACAGAAGGGGTGGCCTCTAGATAGCCACCTCGACAGTCACTGGCAATGGGAGTACCCACCTGGCCAATTGGGAAGGAGGTCTTGCTCCAGGTGGCCAAAGAGAGAGGGAGGGACAGAGGGGAGGGGGCAGAGAGAGGGACAGAGAGAGAGGGGGAGCAGAGAGAGAGTGGGGGAAAGAGAGGGGGGACAGACAGAAAGAGAGGGCGGAAGAGAGAAAGAGGAGACAGGCAGATAGAGGGGGGAACAGCGAGAAAAAGGGGAGAGAGACGGGGAGCAGAGAGAGGGGGAGAGACAGAAAGGAGATAGAGAGAAGGGGAACAGCAAGGGGGAACAGAGAGGGCAGAGAGACAGAGAGAGGGGGACAGTGAGAATGAGAGGAAACCGAGAGGCGGGGCATAGAGAGAAAGTGTGGGGTCAAAGAAACAAAAAGGGGGGACAGAGAGAGAGAGGGCAGGGAGAGAGAAGGGGCAGAGTGACAGAGAGAGAGGGGGAACAGAGACTGGGGGTACAGAGAGAGAGGGGGACACAGAGAGGGGGGACAGAAAGAGCGGGAGAGAAAGAGAGAGAGAAAGGTGGGGGCAGAGAGAGAAAAGACAACACGGGAAGGGGAACAACATAGGGGCGGGAACAATACAGAGGGGGGAACACAGAGACAGAGAGAGGGCGAGAGAGTGATCAAGATCATTCCTGAAAGATGGGAAACTATCTGGAATACTCTGCATTGCTACAAGTGTGCGCACTTGTGTGCAAACAAATAAATGCTAGGTAACTCACTAAATCAATGTCCAACATAATGATGAGAAAGTAAGTCAATAAATTAATCTTCTAATTTAAAGCTTCTTCACAAAAATGCACATTTGTTGCTGTTTTGATTAATAGTAAGATAAATTTTTAATGCCTTTACCTTTCGAAAATTGTCTCACAAGCCCCTATGTAAGATAAAAATTGTAATTTGACCTCCCACGCAAAAAAGTTGGACAACCCTGGCATAGACTGTTCAGTGTTGCTGATGGCGCAGAGATGTTTGAAGTGGATGCTAGCTGCCTTCCAACTGGTGGTCTCATTCAGCATCCAAGGGTGCCAGGGCTGAGGAAGTGGAAGAGGCTAATGAGGGAACCACCCCTCAGGGCATTAGCATCATCCCTCGCCTCCTTGGCCATTCTAACTCAGGAACCATCTATCCCATAGGCCCTGTGACAGAGGCTGCCCCTGTCCCCTCACGGGCACCTTCAAGATGAGGACAGAAGCCACAGGCATCTCAGCCAGATGCAGAGACAAGGGAGCAGGCTGCCTCCACCGCTTCCTCAGCCACAGAGGGAGCACCCTGTAGAAGTGGAAGGAAATGCAAGGCTCCATGCTGTTAGTTGCACTTTATGTCACTTGGGTGATGTTTTCTCAGTTTGTTTTTTCATTGACATTTCCTGTAATAATATTTGCTTATGCTTTTGATCAGACTTGTGTGTTATTGTTGCTTGATGTCAAAAGGGAATTAGAGTTTAGTGTCGGGGGAGGGTGGGCAGGCAGGGTGTGCCGGAAGGGGGCGTGGGTTTGCTGTGGTCTGTGATGTGGGAGAATGTTGGTGGTGGAGAGCCCGTGCTCAAAGGTTTAGGGTGGCAACGAGATTCTTCAGATGTGAGTGCTCTGTGGATGATTTCTGACTGATGAAAGGTGAGTTACAGATTCATCTGTCATAAGGGCTAAGAGACGCTCAAGTGAAACATTTGTGAATTAATGTGGCCCATGGGGCCAAGCCAGGCAGCTGATTGCCATGATGCCTGTGAAGGCCGCAGCGGTCATCCTCCAATGCATGGGGGCCAGGCATCTCTGGAGTGCCCCCTTGGTCCTCCTTTTCCATTTCTTCTTCCTCCTCCAAAGAAGAGTGGCATTCCAGGTCCTCCTCGTCATTCAGCTCCAGCCTTCTTTGTATAGTCATGTTGTGCAGCACGCAGCAGACGACCATAACACAAGGCACTCTGGATGGCTCAGACTGGAGAGCACCACCTGACCAAGGCAACAAGTGCACCTTCAAAATGCTAATGGTCTGTTCAATGCAGCTTCATGTTAGGAGATGGCTCTGGTTGTAGCACCTCTCTGCATCCTTGTCTGGGTGCCTGAGGGGCGTCAGCAGCCA
Organism: Heterodontus francisci; assembly: GCF_036365525.1. Taxonomy (NCBI): domain Eukaryota; kingdom Metazoa; phylum Chordata; class Chondrichthyes; order Heterodontiformes; family Heterodontidae; genus Heterodontus; species Heterodontus francisci. The sequence continues at coordinate 87,984,359 of NC_090372.1, forward strand.
TATTTTCAGGGGATAACCCTTATCCCCCAGCAGCCACCCACAGATTCAGTATGTTGGCCTAAAGAGGTGTGGCATCTGCGACTCTCGAAAGATAAAGGAATCATGACTGCTAACCGGGAACCAGGTACAGACCCGCAAGATGCATTTCCTGTGGTCACAGACTAGCTGGACATTTAGGGAGTGGAATCCTTTTCTGTTCAGGAATCTGGTTGGCTGGTCTGTCAGTGCCTTGATGGCTGCATGGATACAATCGATGACCCCCTCGACCTGAGGGAATCCATTTATGGTGGCAAAGCCCAATACCCTCTGTACCTACCCTGGCCTATCTGTCTCAACATAGATGTAGTCCCCTGCCCTCTGGAATTGGCATCTTTGACCTGTCTGATGGCGTGATGTGCTGCCAACTACGAGATGCCACCCAGGTCCGCAGCTGATCCCTGGAATAACCCAGATGCATGAAAATGCATTATGATGACCTTGACGGCTGCAAGTAAGCATTGTCATGGGGGCCGCGAGGCATCAGGTCATTGTAGACCAGAACGCGTATGTCCAAGACTAACTGCCTGGATAGGCGCAGCTTCCTACAACACTGGCAGTCTGTCATTTGCAGGTACAACCAATGTCTTGGGCAGCGCCTTTTCCCCCTTGCAGCCCCTCTCTGTGCTCCTCTGGCCTCCTCCTGACCAGGAGGATGCATCTGCTGAGCTTCTTGCTACTCTGTCCAATGCCAGAGTAGCCTGCTCCCTTGTCAATGTCCTCAGCTGGTGCGCTAATGTTCACCTGGGTTTCCTCTGCAAACCTCTGCTGTCCAAGTGATGCCAACAGCTTCATGTCCTTCTCAAGATTCCTTACAAATGCAAGCTTCACATCGCCAGCGGTGACAACTCTGTGCCACTGGTTAAACAGCTGAGCATTATTCTCCACTTCTTAGTTTGTTGACCAGTGCATCCATTAGACCTCGGTGCTCCTTGCTGTGTTTACGACAGCTGCACCCTGACGTGGCCCAGACACTGCATGTACCCTGTGCCTCCCGATTGAAAATTTGAAACTGCTGCACTGAAGCCTTTTAATGACCTCATCAATGATCTGAACATCACTTAATTGGAGGCGTGTGGGTTTCTGGCACCCACTATCTCATCCTCTCTTTGAAAATCGCATTGTGTTCTGGAGGCGTTCGGCTCCAGTGATGCCTTCTGGGAACACCATCTTCCATGTGCACCCAGACCCGCACCCGCCCTCTCGGGCAATTGGAAATCAAGCCCATGGTGTTTTCACAAACCCAAAGTGTGAGGTCATCCACTTTGGTAGGAAGAATAAAAAGGCAGATTATTATTTAGATGGAGAAAGACTACAAAATACTGCAGTACAGAGGGATCTGGGTGTTCTTGTACATGAAACTCGAAGTTAGCATGCAGGTGCAGCAAGTAATTAGGAAGGCAAATGGAATTATGGCCTTTGTTGCTCAGGGTTTAGGGTTTAAAAATAGGGAAGTCTTGTTACAACTGTACAGGGTGTTGGTGAGGCCACATCTGGAGTACTGCGTACAGTTTTGGTCCCTGTATTTAAGTAAGGATGTATTAGCATTGGAAGCAGTTCAGAAAAGGTTCACTAGGCTGATTCTTGGGATGAAGGGGTTGTCTTATCAAGAACGACTAAACAGGTTAGGCTTTTATTCATTGGGGTTTAGAAGAATGAGGGGTGATCTGATTGAAACATATAAGATTTTAAGGGGGCTCGACAGGGTAGATGTTTAGAATATGTTTCCACTGGTGGGGGAATTTCGAACTAGGGGACATAGTTACAGAATAAGGGGAGACACATTCAAAACTGAGATGCGAAGGAATTTCTTCTCTCAGAGGGTGGTGAATCTCTGGAATTCTCTATCTTAGAGAGTTGTGGAGGCTAGGTCACTAAATGTTTTTCAGGAAGAGGTCGATAGATTTTTGAAATCTCGGGGAGTCGAGGGGTATGTGGAGCAGGCCCAGAGGAGTTGAGGCCTGGGACAGACCAGCCATGATCTTATTGAATGGCGAGACAGGCTTGAGGAGCTGAATGGCCTGCTTCTGCTCCTAGTTCTTATGTTCTTGCTGATCCCCCCTACTTCATCTCTCCAGCCAAAAATTGAACTCCTATACTGACTAGCACATAGTATCTATCTAAGGTTACTGCACTGATGATCCTGCTCTTTAATTTGATTCTTATTGTTGAAATACCTTTTGCAGGATCCAGTTCTTCTTTTTATGTCAATTATCATGCCTTGGTACAGTCACATAGTTGCCAAGGTTAATAATGCAAAATGATGGATTTTTTTAGTTGCATTGTTATCACAGATCTCACAAAGTACTCAAAACCGATGAGTAGATGTTATGAAGAAATGATCATTAGGTTTCCAGGGACCAATGAGCTATTGTTGTAGAAACAGAAGTCTGTCAAATCCTACCCTTCCCTGAAATGCCTTATTGGTTCGGACCAAACATGGAACAATCAGAGCTGTCATATACTTTGCAATAGCTAATGAGATTGCTGACAAAGTGACAAGGATAAATCGGAGATGTGATCACTTTTAGCCGATGAGGTTCTGTAAAGATGTCACTAAGATGTAAAAGTCCTGTAATCATTATTGGCTGGTGAGATTCATCCCTTTTTTTAAATATACTGGAGTTTAGATATGCAAAGTTTTTTACTTACAAGTGCAATGTGATAGTTATCACATTCTATAATGTTGACATTTACACTACTTTATTATGTAATACCATCTGCTCTGTTATGACAGCCCCCTTGTGGTATTAGAAGACTGTTTTGTGGCAATAAGAAGCATCTTATTGCTTCAGTGGCGCAGTGGTTAGCACCGCAGCCTCACAGCTCCAGGGACCCGGGTTCGATTCCGGGTACTGCCTGTGTGGAGTTTGCAAGTTCTCCCTGTGTCTGCGTGGGTTTTCTCCGGGTGCTCCGGTTTCCTCCCACAAGCCAAAAGACTTGCAGGTTGATAGGTAAATTGGCCATTATAAATTGTCACTAGTATAGGTAGGTGGTAGGGAAATATAGGGACAGGTGGGGATGTTTGGTAGGAATATGGGATTAGTGTAGGATTAGTATAAATGGGTGGTTGATGTTCGGCGCAGACTCGGTGGGCCGAAGGGCCTGTTTCAGTGCTGTATCTCTAATCTAAAAATCTAATCTGAGCACCCTTTATTGCTCATCCGTTCGGCAGATATCGGATTTTAACATAATCTTATAATTGAGTGCCTTGCTAACATTTTCAGAGAATTTCTCAAGATTCCATCCGGGCCCAAGAATTAAAATTGTTAAGACAGTATTTCAGATTCAGTTTAGTGTTCTGTGATACAATTTATTTTATATAATTATCTCTAAATATCAACTATCAGGCAAAGAGGAACACCAAGAGGAGACCTGACAGAGATCTTCATGATTATGAAAGTGCTTGATATAGTGACTGGAGAGAAGTTGTTTCCATTTGCTAGAGAGTCCAAAACAAGTGGTCATAAATATAACAATAGAGTTAAAATCAAGGTCCATAATTTCCTGTGTAAAGCTTTTTAATATGTTTTAATGATGTGATAAGGATGTGATATAATGCAAGAATTCTGTTCTTTTTAAAATTGTAGGTTACTGAGATTTTGGTATTCGTTCTCCAAAGAATGAAACTACTGTTGCATCTATTTAATACAATGTAACATTCAGTGGAGCATCACAGCAATACAGATTTTATTAGAAAGTCCTAATTCAGAAATTTTACTGGGGAAAAAAAATGATCCTTCTGCTGGAAAATGCAAAATTAAGCAAATCAACAGTGTCCTTAATATTCAAAGAAGTTTAGTTGGACTGCAATTGAAATACACATACTTTAATTTGTTTTCTACAAATATATACTCCTGGGTGCTGAGCATCCTTTGCACCTTCAAAGAAAACAGTCATGTGAACACATTGGTACAGCGTCTTGAGGCTCCAATATGCTAGATTGTGAAGTGGTAGACAATGTTTGAACTCATGCAGATTATCGAGTTGGCTAGATACACTACCTGGTCTGTGCTGAGTTAGTCAGTTTCTGCCAGAGCAGCAGTGAAAGTTGCTACAATTGACCTCAGTGTCTTTTTAGAATGAGAGAAAAAAGTTTTAAGCAGAATTAGGGTCAATGTGATGAATCCTGTGGCAGAACAGCCTGCTGTTACCCACTGTCTCAGCTCACACGTAAGTGTGGCCATTTCATGGCACTGCTAAATGGTGTCCATGGAATTGTATCCAAATTTGAGTCACTGCCTTAGCACAGGAGGGGAAAAAAACTGGGGAAAAATTATCAAATATGTGTTTTAATGTTAGCTTCCCTCCCTTCGTGAAGATATTAAATGCTAGCTGTTGTATGGTTTTCTGAGTACTGATTGCCTTCTCATACCCATTCATGTGTGAGCTGTAAGTGGTGTGACAACCAAGGCGGGAGTAATGCACTGTTAATTCAGTCCCACTGCTCCACAGTTCACAGCATATCAAGAAAGTTTTTGACCTACCAAAGAATAGCCAAATTAGACACTCTATTTGTCCCCCCAGAATAAAGCACACCAAACCAGGTTTCTTGAAACAACAACATTAACTATTTAGTAGAAAAGAAATAATAAGTCTGAAGCAATAATGAAAAAAATCTATATGTGAAAAGGTTTTTTAAAACTCCTTATTCTTCCTAGCCCTCATGCACGCACACATACTTTCAGAAACCAGTTAACCGGGAAAAGAACGTTTTTGGTTTACAGCTATTTCTTAAGAATAAAAAGGAAAAAAAAAATGATTAAGTTTATCACATTCTGGTAGGATATTTTCAGTATGGTGAGGTGCCCCAGAGTCAAATAGTCGGATGCCATTCTAAGTCTCCCCTGGCGAGGTTGATGAACAGTTTGTGATGGGTAGGCATTCAAGGCAATTTGTCTTTCAGCAGGGTGCAGCAACCAGTCTGCTCAGGGCTCACAGCAACAACACACCAGTGGAAGCTTTCTGCAGGTTCCAGGGTTTCCCAAAACACAGGAGGCACCAGGAACCACTCTTGAGGCAGGGCTTCTTCATGGACAGGAGGCAATAGGAATCTGCTACCTCTGACATACAGGGATTTCTTCTCTGTAAAGCAGTCTTTCTTTACAGAGAGAAGTAACTTTTTTTTCCTGGGTCTTTTTCTCCCTCCAGGCAGATCACAACCACATTTCAAATGCAGGATTTCTTTTCAAAAGATGCAAGTCTTCCTTTACAGAGAGTGGTCTTTTTCACCAACTTCCAGGCAGGTCACAGCCAGATTTCAAACTGCCTGCTCCTTGTCCAGCTCACTGGTCTTTTCACAATCCAAATGTGAAACTAACTTCAACAATCCAGTCACATGACAGTCATAAATCTTGAGCTGTCATTCCCCTGCTGAGTTGTTTGGAAACAGGTTCCTTGCAGTCTGTGTATTTCACTCAGTTCAAACTCAGCAATCAATGCCCCCGCAGAGAAAAATCTTTTCCTCAGTTTTTAAAAAACACAGAATTCTAAGCTTTCAATACAAAAACAAAACTTTTGTAACAGTGGGTGTTGGCATGGTATCAGGACCAAGCCCAATTATGTCTTCCATCAACATCTAAATGTGTCTACTTCCAGCAAGTCTCAGTAGTTTATGCTCCAGAGCAAGCAGCTGGTCATTTTTCATCTTTCTAACCCAGTTGCACTGAGGTCAGTTGCAACATACATACAGCTTCCTGACTGAGATCAGCACAGACCAAGGATTATACCCAGGACCTCCTGGTGTATGTAGCTCAGCTACTCATTGGGCAACACGATCGAGGGTGAATGCCAAATCTGAGAGTGTCTGTCAGAGTGCAGATATCGCAATTTGTTACCTAGACAAAGCAACCTTAAAAAGAAAGAGAAGGAAAGCGAATTGTTTTCTACCAGCTTTTCTGGCTTTGTAAATTCCTGGTTTCTCCACAATCGGTAATCTGCAGGAACCCAATTACCTGCTAGTTGACCCGAGGGTGAATCTAAGAGAAATTACCCTTGATTGATCTTGAGCCCATTTACTGTAATTAGACCTTGCAGCCTTAACAGGAGACAATGCCACCTCAGCAGCAGAATACTATGCATTACACAGTATAACATTCCGGTCCTCATAAAGTAATGCCATCTGATTTACAGTAAGCAATGCCAACGGGTGACCACGAATAATGTTTAAATAATTTGTCAGTATTGGTTCAAATTTCTTGAGGCATCTATTGGGATTGAGGTAATGTAGTTAGATTGATGGATTTGAATTATTTAGTGAATTATTTACTTGAACAGCTATTTATTCTTTGAATTATAAATTTTACTTGTTAATGCTTTCAGAAAAGAGTGGGTCTGTTCCTCACAGCACACATGTGTAGGGCCCTACCAAATTCATGGTCAAATTTTACAAATTTCAAGGTCACAGCATTTTAAGAATCGTAAATTTCATGGTGTCACAACAAACCATGAAAATGATCTATTTAAAACAAAAAAAGGCAAGGGATGTTTCTGCTTCCAAATGGCATTTATTGTATACTCAAAAATTATTGTAAAAAGCTGACAGGTCACATTCTTTACCACTGAAGTCAGTGGTTGAATGTGAGCATGGAGCAACCTGCAACTGTCTCTTGTTTCCCTGTATCTGTGCTGTAAACACCTGTCTGTATTTAGACACAGCTCTTTCCGTGTCCACAGAGTTTGTTGGAATTTTCAGACAGTGCTTTGGAAGGTGGGGGAATCCTGCATTCCACAGAGTTCCAAAACTGTAGCACGAGCAAAGTTTTGTAGTGCTTTTACATGCTGGAATCTCCAGCCTAGATTTCTTTTCAAAGCCAGGAATCACATCAATTGAGTCACATCAGCAGATGCATTTGTGCAGGGGCAAAGATATAGCTTTCAGGATCGCCGCAGAAAGTTGTTGAAACCTCTGTGCTACTTTTTCTTCACTGCTTGACTCTTCCCTGTGGCAGTAATATTGTTTAAGCTTCTCGGGCGTGCAAGGAAACACCTGTTGAGCACAGTCATTTAATTCAGCATCATCAGAGTGTTGTTCATTTGACTGCTTCAACCCAGAACAGTATATCCATTACTTTATTGTAAACTTTGTGGATTGTGATGTGTCGAGATTCAAACCAAATGATGAAATCCATCAGTCATGTAGCATTCTTGGCAACAAACTGAACATCCTCATTAAGCTGGGCATTATTTGGAAGGGTCACAATGTCTGTTAAAATCTGTGTTTTCGACATCAATGTGAGCTCTTCTAAGATGAAGTCTGAGTAGTATTTCAGGTGAGCTGCATGATACTGTACTGTCCCAAATCAAGAATTCCAATATGTAATTACTGGCTCGAGAGGAAGGGCAATGTTTTGTTCCCCAATTTCAGCCATTTCAGCCACATTTGCAATATGTTTCCTGAATTGAAGCTTGCTGCTAGGACAATGTTTGAAAATCTTTTTAATGTAGCTGATCAGTTTGTCAACTTTACCAAACTTGCTGTTCCACAGCTCAGACAAGGGAAATTATATGTGCATTACATGTAATATGGATAGTATTAGACATTACACCTTGGAGCACAGATTTGAAAGATTTTGTCATGTAAGTTACATTGTCACTAATGAAAGCAGACGCTTTGTTGAAAATTGCCTCGTATTTTGAAAGGGTTTTGATTATCGCTTGGGAAAGGGTACTGTCATTAACAGCTTCTAAGTGGATGAAGTTTGCAAGCACTGTTGTTAGCTTTCCTGACTGTACATCTGGCCTTACCAGACATAAAATCAAACAAAAGGTACAGCACATAGTTGTCTTGCTCATCGGTGAACTCATCACAAATAATTGCAAACGACTCGCATGCATTAATCTGAGACTTCATCTCCGCACAATGTGTAGCAAAATCCTTCGGTAGGTAGTCCTGTCACAGTTTATTTGCACTTGGCAAGCAACCACCATTTTGTACATTACATTGAATGAATATCTGCAGCTTTGGGTGATAAAAGTTTTTCCAATGGTATGTTGATGTTAGGATGAGCATTCATAAGTTCCATTGTAACCAACTGACAATTTTCTGAACTCTCTATCAAATTTCTTAAAAAGAGATGAAATCATTGCTTTTTTTTTGCATGTTCGTTTTCCAGTAGTTCAGTGTCAGATGCTCTCTTTCTGCTACGATGGCTTTCGGACTTCAAGTGGCGCTGAACCGTTGCCAGCCATGTATGATCCAATGAAACATTGCAGCTTGTACAAAACAGTATTCAACAATCGGCTTGCAGAATTTGGCTTCCAAATTCTCTCACTCGATCTATGCAGTAATGATTGTGGCTGTTTTGATTTGCTATTTCTGACATTCTCACTTGTCTGCTAATACTTGAGACTGCTTCTCAAAACTGCACCAGAAGGTGTCCCTCATCTACCAAGCAGCAAGTCGAGCCTTGTGTCAATCACTGAGACATGCTATGTCACAACATGCCCAGCATTTAGTGAGGTGAGCCTTGTGTCAATGAATAAAACACGCAAAGTTTGTAAAATGGTCGATTTCACAGAGGACTTTGATGCACTTGTCACGGCTATAAATTTGGTAGGGCCCTACACATGTGGCAATTAAAGGTTCCAATCATGATAACATGCTAAAAATATCAGTTAAAGTAGTGAATCTCCAAGGTGAGGCAGTATGTGGCAGACCAATGCTAAAAATCTTTGAGACTAAATTGTCATGTGCGAGTGTCATTTTAAAAGATTCGATCACCCAGCTTATTTATTATCTAACATCCTTCCTCATAATTGGCAGTTAATGCTAAGTGCCTGAAAAGATGCTGGATAATATTACTATTACTCCTTGAGCGGCTGACACGTATCAGTGCTTGATACTGCCCAGATGGACTGCAGCCTTTTCCTGTCCTCCACTTCTGTATGTGACTATTCTGCTGCTGCGTCAGCTCAAATGCTGCTGAAATCCTCATCGAAGTCTTTGTTAGACTTGACTATTTCAACACTGCTGGCTAGCCTCCCATCTTCCATCCTCCATAAACTTGAACTCATTCAAAACTCTGCTGCCCGTATCCTAACTCTCACCAAGTCCCATTGACCCATCGTACCTGCACTTGTCTTGGCTCCTAGTTTGGCAATGCCTCAATTTCAAAATTCTCATCCTTGTTTTCAGATCCCTCCATAGCCTTGCCCCTCCTTATGTCTTTAACCTCCCCCAGCTTTACTGCCCTCAGATCTCTGCGCTCCTTCAATTTTGGGCTCTTGCGCACCCCCAGTTTTAATCGCTCCACCATTGGCAGCAGTTCCTTGAACTGCCTACGCCCAAAGCTCTGGAATTCCCTCCTTTAACCCTCTCTGGCTTTCCTCATTTAAGACACTCCTTAAAACCTACCTCTTTGACCAAGCATCTGACCTAATATCCCCTTATGTGGCTCAGTTTCAAATTTTGTTTTGTAACGCTCCTGTGAAGTGTCTTGGGACATTTTACTATGCTGAAGGTGCTCTATAAATGCAAGTTGCTGTAACTGGTTGATGTTTAAGAGTTGATAAGGGTGAGAACTCTTGGGCCTCATTCCCTTTTTGTATGACAGAAAAATATTATTGTAGTCTGAAAGATTTGTGAATTTATATATGCAAGGAGCTGAGAAAAAATACTATTTTGATACATCTGGTAGGAAGTAATTCATCATTATTTAGTTGCCATGCACAATCACATTTTCACTTCAGTCAGGGTTAAAAAGCAATAGCAAAGCATTAAAGGAATTTCTGAGTTGTTGATGGAAAGTGTAATATAAATGGCCTTTAAACTGCTGGGTCAGCATTAGTAAATAATAGCTATCTTTTGAAGCAGATGTACAGTGTTTGAGCCAGGGATTATAAAAAGAAATGCATTGCTTCTGGCTCCCTCTACCAGACGAGAATAGGGTGTTATTATTGCTTGTGGCACAGTGGAATGTGAAGTAAGGCTTTGCTCTGGGTTTCCACAGCTCTTCTGCTGAAGTTACTTAAGCCAGATTTTAAAAATATGTACTTGAAGCGTTTTGCTCATTTTATTGATCTGCAATATTATTGATTCAGCTTTTTCCCATCACTATATCCAAGTTTCAGTGTGCAACTTTTATCTCAAAAGAGTGGATTTAATATTACTGTGCTTCAAGTATGGATTTTCAATAACAAACATTTTTAGTTGCAGTATGTATAATAAACAATTGTGTAATTATTATCCAGTCCCAACATATGTGAGTTATTATTGAAAGGAAACACATCTTCAATAATGTATTATTATGGTAATGATTTCTTTGCGAGATCTTGCATCCCATATAATGAACAAAATGTAGCTCTCGGCAGATTGTTGGAACATTTTCTGCAGTGATCTGACAGGAAACACTGCACACTTTCAATTTTTGAACTCCATTTTTTGTTTACTATCTAACTTTTATTGTTGCCATCATTATTCTTCCAGTTGGCTCTTTTTTAAGTCTCAGGCATCACTGGTATGATTTTTTGTTACAGTAGAATGTTCATTTTAGAGGTATAAGTTACAACTTGAAAAAGTTTACGCTGCTGGAACATTCTGCCTCCTACTCCATTTGCTTGAAACCGCTGCTTCCTCTGCTGTTGGGATGAATTAATAGAACTGAAAGCAGTCGGCAATAAATTATGTTTGTAGATGTCGGCACCTCATAGGAGCCCCACATTTGTTCAGTATCAGGGAGTCTTTTCTGTTTTGTGGTGCTGTGCTTTTGTTTAAGTTGTTACAGTCAGGTGAGAAAGGTGTCTAGGGGTCCCTTTCAGCCTTCACCTGGTCTTACTGTAACAGGGTTTAATTTTAAATAGACCGTGTTTTGAGCTCCCCCTTGGTGAATCCTGGTTCACCGCTTTCCAATTATAAGGCAAAGAAATGAGCACAAACAGGTTTTCTTAGGTTTAAAGAAGAAAAGTGAAATGTATTAAAACTTAAAACTTAAACTCTAATTCGGTTAATGCCTACGGATACACGCCGCGCCCCACACTAGCATGCATATGTGATACTCACACTCAAATAGAGACAAAAAAGAGCAGAATAAAAATAAAATGGAGAGGTTTGAGGCAATATCAGAAGAGTTTCTTGTTACTGTGCTTCGAGCTCACTGTAGTACTTTTGTAGGTAGTTCTCGCTTGTAGGTAATTCTTGCTTTTCGTTGGGGCCCAGTATTCTTCTTAAACTTTGTTCACTGTAGGAGACTTTTCTCTCTTGGGGGTTCCTGTGTCTTCAATGGATTCCAAAGCTGGTGAGAGAGATGAGAGCAGACAGGAGAGGCTGCGGCGAGCCAGCCACGAGAGGTCTTTTCAGTCCAGGAGCAAACAGCTTTCTGAGTTCAAATTCTCTGTGGCCAATTTAAAACTCTCAGTTCACAACTCTGCAACAGCCAGTTACTCATGTGACTAAACTGGTCAGACCACGTCTTCCGTGTATTCGGGAGCAGGGACTGGTTCCTTTGTTCCAACACTGTCTGCTAGTATGCAAAAATGTCTTTCTGGTGAGGGACCTGGCAATTCCTTGTGATTTGCCCTCTTTTCTTCCCAGCAACAATTTTAATGTCCATGTGGCGAAATTAATGTGCCTCATTCTTAGCAGGTGGGGGCCTGCATGACAAAATGATGCAGCTGATCCTAAAATGGAACTACAGCCAGGAATTTTCCCCAGCCGTACCCGTACAAACCATGAAGTTAATTCACTGCTCAGCCTTTTCTCTTCTCCTGATCATGTTCTGCTGCTAAAAGTGAGCATCCTGCTTGAATATAGCTTGTAAAAAAGACCAGTTTCATCAGCATTAAAGACTTCTTCAGATTCATACCAAGGTTCATACCATACATTTCAGGAGTTTTATTTGTCAAGATTTTCTGCTGGAATATCACTTACTTCCCAATGTAATAACCTAAACCTGATTATGTTATTTTCTCAGTGCTAATCTATGATATAGAAACATGTTCAGTGACACATTCTTCAGTGAATTAATTTACCTTTTCCAGCAGGATAAAGTTGGAAAACTCAGAAGGATTGTTTGCTCTGATCGTCTTGAAATTAAACAGAAAATTGCACTAGTGAAGACCCATATGGGATGGGAAATCAAATTCAGGTTAACCAAATGTCTAATTCAGAGGTTCGAGTTGAGCAACAGTTTTTCAATCTGAGGTGTTATTTATACAATTTCAAGCTAAATTAACAGATAATATGAATGAAGCGGTTTTGATTTAAGGATGCATGCAGAATCAGTTCTTCAATATTTCAGATTATGAAAGAAATCACTATAGTAGCAATCCTTCATCTAAGTAGCTGTTTTGTTTTCAAAGCTCTTCAGCATCCTCTCCATTAAATCCCTAGAACCTAGAACACGATTGTAATTTTGCAACTGCCCCCACTTGGTGGAAACCAACTGGGGTGAGGGGCCAGTTAACTTAAAGGAGGGGACTTTCCTGTCCTGATCTGATTGACTGAAATTTTAAATTACAGCTAGCAAAGATACCTGCCCCAAGTTGGAAGGGTCTTCTTTGAATATGCAGATTATACTTTGATTGCATCATTGAGGCCCCATCTATGATTTATAAACTGAGGCCAGAGCGTCAGAGCTGTGGGCCGGAAATTTACGCTGGGTGGACGGGAGCCGGACTCCGACGTAAATGTCAGTGCCGATCTCGCTCCTGCCCAGTGTGGGGATCCGTCCCGTATTTCACGGATCTCCAGGCTTTAATTGGACCGAGGCGGGACTTCCACCCGCTTGAGGGAGGAGGTCCGGCCTCAGTGAGCTGCCGGCCAGTCATCGGGCCGGCAGCTCTTAGTCTCAGCAGCGCCACCGGGAGCGGTGGCCACTGCTGAGACTGCAGCCCAGACGACGGAGGAGGACGCAATGGAACCGGGACAGGAGGTAAGTTCGGGCAACCTCACCAGGGGAATTGGTCGTGCCCTGGTGAGGCTAGGGTGGTCGTTTGGGGGGAGGGGGGCGTCTTGGATCCCGGGGTTGGGTTGAGAGGTGGGCGCGGCCCTCAATCGGGCACCCTGTGGTGGAGTTGGGAGCTGAGAGGTGTTGGGATATACAGAGCCGAAACCCAAGCCCCAAGACCAGAAGCAGCGGTGGCGGTGGCGGTGAGGGCTCTCTGTTTTTTGTTTTTTGTTTTGGCCAAGTGATTTAAATCAGGAGATGTCATTACAAGTTAAGAGTACACTTAAATAATTCGTTTTTTTAAATATTGAGATCCAAATTAATTAATTAAATAGAATAGAAATGGCTGGGCAGGCGATGTGTTGCAGATGTAGTATGTGGGAGCTGGCGGATGCCGGTGCGATCCACCATGACCACATCTGCAGCAATTGTTGGCTGCTCGAGGACCTTCGGCTCAGAGTTGATGAGCTGGAGTCCGAGCTGTGGACACTGCGACACATCAGGGAGGGGGAGAGTTACCTGGACACTGTGTTTCAGGAGACAGTCACACCCCTTAGATTAATTACGTCCAATTTGGGCCATGGTCAGGGACAGGAGGGTGTGACTGCAAGTGAAGCAGGTAGAGGGATCCAGAATTTAGCTTTGGAGGAGCCTCAGCCAGTGCCCTTATCCAATAGGTACGAGGTTCTTGCTCCCAATGTGAACGAGGGCACAGACTGCAGGGAGGATGAGCGAACTGACCACAGCACCGTGGTTCAGAGCGCCATTCATGTGGGGGGAGAAAAGAGAAATGTAGTTGTAATAGGGGACAGCGTTGTTAGGGGAATAGATACTGTTCTCTGCAGCAAGGATAGAAAGTCCAGAAGGCTGTGTTGCCTACCTGCTGCCAAGATTAAGGACATCTCTTCTGGGCTAGAGAGGAACTTGGAGTGGGAGGGAAAGGATCCAGTTGTCATGGTCCACGTAGATACCAACGACATAGGTAGGACTAGGAAAGAGGTTCTGCTGAGGGACTATGAGCAGCTCGGGGCTAAGTTAAAAAGCAGAACCACAAAGGTAATAATCTCTGGATTACTACCTGAGCCACGTGCAAATTGGTATAGGATAAATAAGATTAGAGAGGTAAATGCGTAGCTCAAAGATTTGTGTGGGAGAAATGGGTTCCGATTCATGGGGCGCTGGGGAAAGGGAGAGCTGTTCCATTGGGATGGGCTGCACTTGAACCATGCTGGGACCAGTGTCCTGGCGAATCGTATAACTAGGGTTGTAGATAAGACTTTAAACTAAATAGTGGGAGGGAGGGTTCAATTGAAGGCAAGTTTAAAAAGTCGATAAGTAACGAGAGAGCAGAGGTGCAGGGCAGTGAAGGAGCATACATTAATCAGAGTGTGACAGGAAGGGACAGAGAATACAAGCATATGAGTACAGCAGAAATTAGAACCAGAGTAGGTAAAAATGGTAAAAAGTCAAAGCTTAAAGCTCTTTATCTGAATGCACGTAGCATTTGTAACAAGATAGATGAGCTGACGGCACAAATAGAAATAAATGAATATGATTTGATAGCTATCACTGAGACGTGGTTGCAGGATAACCAGAACAGGAAACTCAATGTTCAAGGATATTCGACATTCCGAAAGAATAGGCAGAAAGGAAAAGGAGGTGGATAGCTTTGTTATTAAAGGAAGGTATCTGTGCAGGTGTGAGTAATATAGGTGTACTAGATCGTGATGTAGAATCAGTTTGAGTGGAAATAAGGAATAGCAAGGGAAAGAAATCACGGGTGGGAGTGGTCTATAGGCCCCCGAGGAGTTGCCTCTCTGTCAGCAGAGGACAAAATATTAATCAGGAAATAATGGAGGCATGTAAGAAGGGCACTGCAATTATCATGGGTGATTTTAATCCGCATATAGACTGGACAAATCAAATTGGCAAGGGTAGCATGGAAGATGAATTTGTAGATTGCATCAGGGATTGTTTCTTAGAACAATACATTGCAGAACCTACCGGGGAACAGGCTATTTTAGATTTGGTAATGTGTAATGAGGTAAGATTAATAAGAGATCTCGTAGTTAAGGATCCTCTGGGGGGAAGCGATCATAATATGGTAGAATTTCAAATTCAGTTTGAGGGTGAGCAACTCAGGTCTCAAACCAGCGTCTTCAAATTAAACAAGGGCAATTACAGAGGTATGAAGAAAGAGTTGTCGAAAGCGGGCTGGGAAGATAGACTACAGGGGAAAGTCAGTAGGGGAGCAGTGGCAGACTTTTAAGCAGATGTTTCATAACACTCAGCAAACATTTATTCTGGTCAGAAGGAAGGACTTGATGAGAATGATGAACCACCCGTGAATAACAAAGGAAGTTAAGGACAGAATCAAATCAAAAACAAAGCTGTACAAATCGGCAAAAGCTAGTGGTAGGCCAGAGGTTTGGGAATTTTTTTAGAAACCACCAGTGGATGAGTAAAAAACTAATAAAGAGGGAGAAAATTGATTCTGAGAGTAAATTGGTAAGAAATATAAAAACAAACAGTAAGAGCTTCTACGGGTATATAAAAAGGAAGAGAGTAGCTAAAGTAAGTGTGGGACCCTTAAAGGATGAGACTGGGGAATTAATAACAGGAAACAGGGAAATGGCCGATAATTTAAACCAATATTTTGTATCGGTCTTCACGGTGGAGGACACTATAAACATCCTGACAATAATAGATGAGCAAGGTGTAAATGGGAGGGAGGAACTTGTAACAATCACTATCACGAGGGAAAAGGTGCTGGACAAACTGATGGGACTAAAGGAAGACAAGTCGCCTGGACCAGATGGCCTGCACCCAAGGGTTTTAAAGAAATGGCTGCCGAGATAGTGGAGGCATTGGTCATAATATACCAAAACTCACTAGATTCCAGTGGGGTACCAGCGGATTGGAAAACTGTTAATGTGACACCCCTATTCAAGAAAGGAGGGAGACAGAAAGCAGGAAACTATAGACCAGTTAGGTTAACATCTGTCATTTGGAAAATGTTAGAGTCCATTATTAAGGAAGAAATAGCAGGACATTTAGAAAAACATAATGCAATCAAACAGAGTCAACATGGTTTTTTGAGTTCTTTGAGGATATACCAAGCAGAGTGGATGAAGGGGAACCGGTAGATGTAGTGTATTTGGATTTTCAGAAGGCTTTTGAGAAGGTGCCACATAAAAGGTTATTGCACAAAATAAGAGCTCAGGGTATTGGG
Source organism: Heterodontus francisci (assembly GCF_036365525.1). Lineage (NCBI taxonomy): Eukaryota > Metazoa > Chordata > Chondrichthyes > Heterodontiformes > Heterodontidae > Heterodontus > Heterodontus francisci. The sequence continues at coordinate 88,000,511 of NC_090372.1, forward strand.
GGTAATGTGTTGGCATGGATTGAGGACTGGCTAACACACAGAAGGCAGAAAGTCGGGATCAGTGGGTCTTTTTCAGGTTGGAAAGCCATAACTAGTGGGGTGCCACAAGGATCGGTCCCAGGGTCTCAAATATTTACAATCTATATTAATGACTTGGAGGAAGGGACAGAGTGTAGTGTATCCAAATTTGCTGACGATACAAATATAGGTGGGAAGGCATGTTGTGATGAGGACACAAAGAATCTGCAAATGGATATAGATAGGTTGAGTGAGTGGGAAAAAATTTGGCAGATGGAGTTCAATGTGGGAAAGTGTGAGGTCATCCACTTTGGTAGGAAGAATAAAAAGGCAGATTATTATTTAGATGGAGAAAGACTACAAAATAAATCCCCAGGGCCTGACCAGGTGTATCCTAGGATGCTACGGGAAGCAAGGGAGGGGATTGCTGGGGCCCTGGCAGAGAATTTTGGATCATCGTTAGCCATGGGTGAAGTACCGGCAGACTGGAGGATAGCTAATGTTTGCCTTTATTTAAGAAGAGCAGCACGGATAAGCCAGGGAACTACAGGCCGGTGAGCCTTACATCAGTGGTGGGAAGGTTATTGGAAGGGATTCTGAGAGACAGGATTTATAAGCATTTGGAAAGGCAAGGTCTGATTAGGGATAGTCAGCATGGCTTTGCGCGTGGGAAATCATGTCTCATGAATTTGATTGAGTTTTTGAGGAGGTAAACAAGAGGATTGACGAGGGCAAGGCAGTGGACGTTGTCTACATGGACTTTAGCAAGGCCTTTGACAAGGTCCCACATGGTAGGCTGGTCCAGAAGGTTCGAACACATGGGATCCAGGGTGAGCTAGCCAATTGGATACAAAATTGGCTTGGTGATAGGAGGCAGAGGGTGGTAGTGGAGGGTTGTTTTTCAGATTGGAGGCTGGTGACCAGTGGTGTGCTGCAGGGATCAGTGCTGGGCCCTCTGTTTGTCATATATATTAATGACTTGGATGAGAATGTAGGGGGCATGATTAGTAAGTTTGCAGATGACACCAGAATTGGTGGTATAGTGGACAGTGAAGAAGGTTGTCTAAGATTATAACAGGATATAGATCAACTGGGAAAGTGGGCAAGGGAGTGGCAAATGGAATTTAATGCAGACAAGTGTGAAGTGATGCATTTTGGGAAGTTAAACCAGGGCAGGACATGTACAGTGAATGACAGGGCCCTCGGGAGTGTTGTTGAGCAGAGAGACCTTGGGGTGAAAGTACATAGTTCCCTGAAAGTGGCAACACAGGTACACAGGGTGGTGAAGAAGGCGTATGGCATGCTTGCCTTCATCGGCCGAGGCATTGAGTACAAGAGTTGAGACGACCTGTTGCAGTTGTACATAACGTTGGTTAGGCCGCATTTGGAATACTGTGTGCAGTTCTGGTCGCCACATTACAGGAAAGATGTGATTAAGCTAGAGAGCGTGCAGTCAAGATTCACAAGGATGTTGTCTGGTTTGGAGGGCTTGAGTTATAAAGAGAGATTGGATAGGCTGGGTCTGTTTTCCCTTGGAGCGAAGGAGGCTGAGAGGGGACATGATAGAGGTATATAAAATTACGAGAGGCAGAGATAGGGTAGATAGCTAGAGTCTGTTTCCCATGGTAGGGGTGACTAAAACTAGAGGGCATAGATTTAAGGTGAGAGGGAGGAGGTTTAAAGGGGATCAAAGGGGTAAATTTTTCACACAAAGAATATTGGGTATCTGGAATGAGCTGCCAGAGGAGGTGGTGGAGGCAGGAACAGTAGCAACATTTACGAGGCATCTGGACAGGTACTTGAATGAGCAAGGCATGGAGGGATATGGAATTAATGCAGGCAGGTGGGATTAGTATAGATAGGCATTATGGTTTGCATGGATGTGGTGGGCCGAAGGGCCTGTTTCTATGCTGTACAACTCTATGACTCTCTGACTCTACTACAGTACAGAGGGATCTGGGTGTTCTTGTACATGAAACACAAAAAGTTAGCATGCAGGTTCAGCAAGTAATTCGGAAGACAAATGGAATTTTGGCCTTTATTGCTCGGAAGTTAGAGTTTAAAAATAGGGAAGTCCTGTTACAACTGTACAGGGTGTTGGCGAGGCCACACCTAGAGTACTGTGTACAGTTTTGGTCCCCGTATTTAAGGAAGGATATATTAGCGTTGGAGGCAGTTCAGAAAATGTTCACTAGGCTGATTCCTGGGATGAAGGGGCTGTCTTATCAAGAAAGGCTAAACAGGTTAGGCCTTTATTCATTGGAGTTCAGAAGAATGAGAGGTGATCTGATCGAAACATATAAGATTTTAAGGGGCTCGACAGGGTAGATGTTGAAAATATGTTTCCACTGGTGGGGGAATTTCGAACTAGGGGACATAGTTACAGCATAAGGGGGCACACATTTAAAACTGAGATGCGAAGGAATGTCTTCTCTCAGAGGGTGGTGAATCTCTGGAATTCTCTACCTCAGAGAGTTGTGGAGGATAGGTCACTAAATGTATTTAAGGAGGAGGTAGATAGATTTTTGAAATCTCGGGGAGTCGAGGGGTATGTGGAGCAGGCCCGAAGGAGAGTTGAGGCCTGGAACGGATCAGCCTTGATCTTATTGAATGGCGGGGCAGGGTTGAGGGGCTGAATGGCCTACTCCTGCTCCTAGTTCTTATGTTCTTATGAGGCGGGTTCTTCCCTCGCCTTCCGTCCTGCTGCCGGGGTCCCTTTCACCACAATAAAATCTGCTCCCTGAATTCCCGTCCCAACTGCCAGTCAGACGGTGGAGTTGGAGGCTGCACCTGAATACGGAAATGAGGTCCGGGAACTAAAATCGCAGGCTCAAACAAATGCTGTTAAAATTGAAGATGGGTGGAAATGGATCTGCTCTAATTTAACTCCATTCTAACCCAGCTGGAAAAGTTCCGATTTCCCTCCCCCCTCCCATATATAAACATAAGACGTAAATATGATAGCTGGCCACTATCCTGGGTGGACGTGTAACTGTTTCTAGAGTGTTCAGTCCAATTTAGCTACTTTTAGATTGGTGTCAGAAGATGTTTCCGACACTGAGTATAAAAGTACAGAGATTATGCTTCAGTTATGCAGGGCATTGGTGAGACCACATCTGGAGTACTGTGTACAGTATTGTTCTCCTTATTTAAGGAAGGATGTAAATAAGTTGGAAACAGTTCATAGAAGGTTTACTAGACTAATACCTGGAATTGGCTGGTTGTCTTATGAGGAGAGGTTGGAGAGGTTAGGCTTGTATCCGCAGGAGATTAAAGGAGTAAGAGGCGATTTGATTGAAACATATAAAATCCTGAGGGGTCTTGACAGGGTGGATGTGGAAAGGATGTTTCCCCTTATGGGAAAATCTAGAACTAGGGGCCACTATTTAAAAATAAGGGCTCGCCCATTTAAGACAGATCTTTGGAACTCTCTTCCTCAAAAGGTCGTGGAAGCAGAGTCTTTAAATATTTTTAAGACAGAGGAAGATAGATTCTTGATAAGCAAGGGGGTGAAACGTTATTAGGGGTAAGCGGGAATGTGGAGTCGAAGTTACAATCAGATCAGCCATGATCTTATTGAATGGTGGAGCAGGCTTGAGGGGCCGAGTGGCCTACTCCTCCTCCTAATTTGTATGTTCGTATGTGCAGGACTGAAGAAACTGGCTGGAGCCTCATAGAAACTTGTTGGATTTCTAATGCCAGTCTACAGGAAATTTTCATTAAAAAATGATTTACAGTAAACCACGGCCACTCAATTTTACTGAGACTTTCTGCACGATAATAAACTTTGATTTCCATTGCACTACTTCCATATCCAAAACTAAATTAGGGTCTCATCTAAGTGTGACATGACTCTAGATGAGAATTTTATGTTATTGACTATGAATTGTAACGTGGCTAAAGTTAATTGGATACAAGACAGTAATTATATTTCTTCATTTTTGTAGCCAATTTTCTTCCTTTCTCCTCTGCAGAAACTGTCAACTTCTGCTGGAGCTTGGTTCCCTGACCCCTGGTCATTCTTAAGTAGTGTCCAAGTGCCAGTTCTTTGTGTATGAGTCTTCGCAGTGAATGCCAGCAGGCTATTTAACAGTAGGAGCCATCACACCTACATTAAATCATAGAATGTTACACACAGAAACATGGCATCAAGTCTGGGGGGTTGTTTTTGCCCATGAGCCATCTAGGCTATTCCAACTTTCCTGTTCATTCCCTGTACCTTTTAATATTCCTCTTTATCAAGCTATATTTCTCATCACTTAGAAGAATTGACAGACTGTACTTCAACAGTTTGTGTTTGGCAGAGATTTTCACATTCTAATCATTTTATGAGGACTCTCTGCCAGTGTCAAGTAAGCATTTATTTAGACAGCTTTTTTCTCTTTCTTTCGCACTGGTTCTCTGTGGTCATATGACCTTGTTCACAGAAGTCAAAGTTGTGGCATTCCAATCCTTTCAATACTCATTCAATACATGCGACTCCCAACAATGCAGTACTCCCATCAGGTTAGCACTGAAGTGTCTAGGTTAAGTGCTTGAATTCTGTGGTGGCGGGGGGCGGGGGGGGGGGGAGGGGGGATACGTGTACCTTCAATCTTCTGCCTCAGTCTATCAGCTGAGCCAAACTGATGTTAAGGGAAATAAAAAAGAAAATGCTGAAATACTCAGCAGGTCAGGCAACATCTGTGGAGAAAGTTAATGTTTCAGGTCAATGACCTTTCATCAGAACTAGAGAAAGTTAGAGATGGAACAGGTTTTAACGGGTACAGAGGCATCTGTTCTGACGATGCAACCATCCATACCAGCGCTTCCAATATGTCTTTTTTTCTCAACCAAGGATTGCTCTCCATTCTGACAAGGCCCTCGACAATGTCCATCCCGTTTCCCACACTTCTGCTATCACCCCTTCCCCTCCCTCCCAGAATCACAAGAGTGTTCCCCTTTTCCTTACATTCCACCCCACAAGCCTCCACATTTGACAGATCATCTTTCACCATCTCCAGCGTGATACCATCACCAAACAGCATCTTTCCCTCCCCTACACTTTCAGCATTTCAAAGGGACCGTTCCACACCCTGATCCACACCACACTCACCCAAACAACTCCTCCTCTACACCGGCCCTTTTACATCCTTCCCACCGTTCAGGGCCCCAAACACACCTTCCATGTGAAACCACAGTTTACTTGTACATCTTTCAGTTTAGTGTACTGTACCCGCTGCTCATGATGCAATATTCTCTGGGGAGACCAAAAGCAGATTGGGTGTCCGCTTTTCGCGTAATCCGCAAGTGTGAACCCGAGTTGCCATTTAAATTCTCCACCATGCTCCCACTCTGACCTCCCTGTTCTTGGCCTCCTACACTTTTCCAATGAAACTCAACATAAGCTCAAGGAACAGGATCTCATCTTTCAATTAGGTACTTTACCTTCCGAATTCAACATCGAGTTCAACAATTTCAGATCATAACAGCTATCTCCATTTTTTCGGACAGCAGTTGTTGGTAATGATTTTGCTGTTCCCATTTACGCATCCTCTGGGCCCATCTTTTGTTTCTTTTTGACAGAAATCACACCTGCCAAATGAAAACATTAATTTCGTCATATGGAACACTAATTGAACATTTACTGGACATGGAACATAACTTGTTTAAAAGGACCACAGATCAATGGCTGAAAATATGGCTGTACGTTTGCATTCTGAGAGACAGTTGAATAGAGAGACAATGGGAGTGCTCACTGATTCAATTAGCCTGATGGGTTTTGTCAATAGTGATGATCAAAAGGTGTCTCTCTCTCTCTCTCTCACACAAAGTTCCAGGGACCCACATAAGTAACTTAAGCCCCAAGACAGAAGACTCCTGCAGTCTTCTGGTACCAGTGAAACAAGTTTGAAAGTGTGCCCTGGGCCCCAATGAGAACTGCAAGACTTAACTTCAATCAAAGACTTCACAGCAAACCTAAAAAAGTAACTGAATTCCACCTACCACTTCAAATCTTCCCTTTTAATTCTTTCTCTTCCTCTGTATCTATTTGTGTGTGTTGTTTATCATGTATACATACTAGTTTGGTTGCATCGCATATTTTTATTAGTTTTAATTGAGGTAGAGTGGTAACTTAATAATCTTACACCTTTCTTGTTTAAACCTGCGAAAGCCTGTCTGATTGATTCCTTTACAATTACAATTAGAGAGCAATGAGCTCAGGTAAAGCTTCACTGAGGTAAAGCTAAAAACACTGCGTTTTAAAAGTTAAACCCTGTTACAGCCAAACCAGGAAAGGGCAAGGGGGGAGCCTGTGACCCCTTTCTCACTTGGTCGTAACGTTTTACTTTTCCCTTGCACCATCATCCTTTTTGCCAATTGACCTCTTGCCTTCAGCCCTATCATGTACCTGCACTTTTGTTCTGTCCTCTCCTTTCCCTCTGTACTTGCTTGAAACCTGTTCCATCTCTAACTTTCTCTAGTTCTGATGAAAGGTCATTAACATGAAACATTAACCTTGTTTCTATCTCCGCAGATACTACTTGACCTGCTGGGTATTTCCAGCATTTTCTGTTTCTATTTCAGATTTGCAGTATCCACAGAACATTGCTTTTATGGTGATGTGTAAAAGATGTCAGATCAGTTTTACTTCCGTACTTGCTCTCATGGATCAGCAGATTCCAGTTCAAACAAGGTTGTTGAGCATTGCTGAAAGAGGCATTTTATGACAGGGCCAGAATAAGTCAGCTCAACTATCATAAGATTGCATAATTTTGCTGATGAATCAGAAATTTTACATCCCATTATTGATTTTGCACTCTTGCTTTTACAGATGGATTTTTTTTTTAGCCTGTAGGATTTTGGCTCATGGCAGTCATCATCTGATTACTGGTACATGCAGCAATACTATTGCAGTATTCATAATTTTTAACATGGTTTGTTTGTAGTAGGCAAACACTAGACTAGTCTTATTTTATTTGCTATTTATTTAACCCCTGTGTTTTAACATTTGTAACAGGGCACATTCAATAATGGTTGTACAATGAAACAAAACCAGATCTGTCAAACATCCCAATTGCAAACATGCTGCACAAAAAAAACTTCAGTCATGATTGTAGCTATTGATTGTAAGGTTAAACATGCAAGTATTCTAAGTGTAGCTTTGTGTGGAGCATAAATGAAGTTTCTCTGGAGCATATACACTGCCATGCATCTGTTGGACTTATCCCCTGCTTCCTTGCTGTCCCCCTTCCTTGCTACCTCGTTTCACCAGGTGGGGCTCCAAAGCCCCGTGGTCTCCATGTGCCATCGATAAAATCCAAAATGCCCCGTAAAATTGAAGTTAATTAGCTTTTTAAATACCTCAATTAGTGTCCCACTGCCTTGATGTCAGAAGTCTGCCCTCCGTGGTTCTGGCTGCTGGTCGTCATTGCGTGGACTTCTGGCCAAATGTGGGTTGCTCCCATTTTACACCTCCCCATCTCTCACTTCATTCTTAATGGCCTGGTAAAATTCCGACCAAACTATTTGTTTACTGTCTCTGCATTTTCTTATTCCCATTATAATTTCTCCTGTCTCTTCTGCGAAAGAACCCATGCTTACCTTTAGCAATCACTTCCTTTTTGCAAACTTGTAATAGCTCTTGCAATCTGTTTTTATATTTCTTATTAGTTTACTTCCAAGTTCTATTTTCTCACTATTTATCATTTTCTTGGTCATCCTTTGTTGATTTTTAAAACCCTTCCAATCTTCAGGCTTATTATTCTCTTTGGCAACAGTGTAAGCCTCTTTTAATCTAATACTATCCTTAACTTCTCTAGTTAGCCATGGTTGTACTACTTTTCCAGTCAGCTTTTTATAGCTGAAGGAAATGTATATTTGTTGAGAATTATGAATTATTTCTTTAAATGGTTGCAATTGATTATCTACCATCATATTGTTTAATTTGCCAATCTATCTCAGCCAACATGCTCCATACCTCCATAATTAGTTTTGTTTAAATTTAAGAACTTAGTTTCGGACTTGAACATATCATTCTGAAACTTAGTATGAAATTCATCATATCATCACCATCAACATCGTGAGAGTTACCATTGACCAGAAACTTAACTGGACCAGTCATATAAATATGGCTACCAGAGCAGGTCAGAGGCTGGGAATTCTGTGGTGAGTAACTCATCTCCTAATTCCCTAAACCCTGTCCACCATCTACAAGGCACAAGTCAGGAGTGTGATGGAATACTCTCCACTTGCCTGGATGAGTGCAGCTGTAACTGGGTGACTTTAATCTGCATATAGATTGGGCAAATCAAATTAGTCACAATACCGTAGAGGAGGAATTCTTGGAGTGTATACGGGATGGTTTTCTGGACCAATACATTGAGGAACCAACGAGAGAACAGGCCATCCTAGACTGGGTATTGTGTAATGAGAGAGGAATAATTGACAATCTAGTGGTGCGAGACCCCTTGGGGACGAGCGACCATAATATGATAGAATTCTTCATCAAGATGGAGAGTGACGTAGTTGATTCAGAGACAAGGGTCCTGAATCTTAGTAAAGGAAACTACGAAGGTATGAGGCGCGAGTTAGCATGACAGATTGGGAAATGTTACTTAAAGGGATGACAGTGGATAGGCAATGGCAAACATTTAAAGAGTGCGTGGATGGACTGCAACAATTGTTTATCCCTGTCTGGCGCAAAAGTAAAATGGGAAAGGTAGCCAAACCATGGCTTACAAGGGAAATTAGAGATAGCATTAGATCCAAGGAAGAGGCATATAGATTTGCTCGGAAAAACAACAGACCTGAGGATTGGGAGCAGTTTAGAATTCAGCAAAGGAGGACCAAGCGATTGATTAAGAAAGGGAAAATAGAGTACGAGAGCAAGCTTGCGGGGAACATAAAAACTGACTGTAAAAGGTTCTATAGGTATGTGAAGAGAAAGAGATTGGTGAAGACAAATGTATGTCCCTTACAGTCAGAAACAGGGGAATTTATTATGGGGAATAAAGAAATGGCTGATCAACTAAATGCATACTTTGGTTCTGTCTTCACAAAGGAGGACACAAATATCATACCAGAAATGTTGGGGAACACAGGGCTTAGTGAGAGAGAGGAACTGAAAGAAATCAGTATTAGTAGAGAAATGGTGTTGGGGAAATTGATGGGTTTGAAGGCCGATAAATCCCCAGGGCCTGATGGTATGCATCCCAGAGTACTTAAGGAAGTGGCCCTAGAAATAGTGGATGCATTGGTGATCATCTTCCAAGATTCTATAGACTCTGGAACAGTTCCTACAGATTGGAGGGTAGCTAATGTAATCCCACTACTTAAAAAGGGAGGTAGAGAGAAAGCAGGGAATTATAGGCCAGTCAGCCTGACGTCGGTATTGGGGAAAATTCTACAGTCCATTATCAAAGATTTTATAGCAGAGCACTTGAAGAATAGTGGTAGAATCAGACAGAGTCAGCATGGATTTACAAAAGGGAAATCATGCTTGACAAAGTGGTGCAGTGGTTAGCGCCTCACAGCTCCAGCGACCCGGGTTCAATTCTGGGTACTGCCTGTGTGGAGTTTGCAAGTTCTCCCTCTGTCTGCGTGGGTTTTCTCTGGGTGCTCCGGTTTCCTCCCACAAGCCAAAAGACTTGTTGGTAGGTAAATTGACCATTATAAATTGCCCCAAGTTTAGGTAGGTGGTAGGGAAATATAGGGACAGGTGGGGATGTGGTAGGAATATGGGATTAGTGTAGGATTAGTATAAATGGGTGGTTGATGGTCGGCACAGACTCGGTGGGCCGAAGGGCCTGTTTCAGTGCTGTATCCCTAAAAAAAAAATGTGCTAGAGTTCTTTGAGGATGTAACTAGTAGAGTTGATGAGGGGGAGCCAGTGGATGTGGTTTATTTGGACTTTCAGAAGGCTTTCGACAAAGTCCCACATAAGAGATTAGCATGTAAAATTAAAGCTCATGGGATTGGGGGTAGTGTATTGCGATGGATAGAAAATTGGTTGGCGGACAGGAAACAAAGAGTAGGGATAAATGATCTTTTTCCGAATGGCAGGCAGTGACTGGAGGGATACCGCAGGGATCGGTGCTAGGACCCCAGCTATTCACAATATACATTAATGATTTAAATGAAGGAACTAAATGTAATATCTCCAGATTTGCAGATGACACAAAACTGGGTGGGAGGGTGAGTTGCGAGGAGGATGTAGAGAGGCTTCAGGATGATTTGGACAAGTTGAGTGAGTGGGCTAATGCATGGCAGATGCAGTATATTGTGGATAAATGTGAGGTTATCCACTTTGGTAGCAAAAACAGGAAGGCAGATTATTATCTGAATGGCTATAAACTGAGAGAGGGGAATATGCAGCGAGACCTGGGTGTTCTCGTACACCAGTCGCTGAAGGTAAGCATGCAGGTGCAACAGGCGGTAAAAATGGTAAATGGTATGTTGGCCTTCATAGCGAGAGGATTCGAGTACAAATGCAGGGATGTCTTGCTGCAATTATACAGGGCCTTGGTGAGGCCACACCTGGAATATTGTGTGCAGTTTTGGTTTCCTTACCTGAGGAAGGATGTTCTTGCTATAGAGGGAGTGCAGCGAAGGTTTACCAGACTGATTCCTGGGATGGCGGGACTGGCATATGAGGACAGATTGAGTCAGTTAGGATTATATTTGCTGGAATTGAGAAGAGTGAGGGGGAATCTCATAGAAACCTATAAAATTCTAACAGGACTTGACAGGGTAGATGCAGGAAGTATGTTCCCGATGGTGGGGGAGTCCAGAACCAGGGGTCATAGTCTAAGGATACGGGGTAAACCTTTCAGGACTGAGATGAGGAGAAATTTCTTCACCCAGAGAGTGGTGAGCCTGTGGAATTCGCTGCCACAGAAAGTAGTTGAGGCCAAAACATTTAATGTTTTCAAAAAGGAGTTAGATATAGCTCTTGGGTCTTAAGGGATCAAAGAGTATGGGGCGAAAGCCGGAACAGGCTACTGAGTTGGATGATCAGGCATGATCATAATGAATGGCGGAGCAGGCTTGAAGGGCCAAATGGCCTACTCCTGCTCCTATTTTCTATGTTTCTATGTAACAACACTCACAAAACTCAACACCAACGAAGACAAAGCTGCCGGCTTGATCAGCATCCCATCCACCACTTTAAACATTCACTCCAGCCACCACCGGTGCACAGTGGCAGTGGTGTGTACCATCTACAAGATGCACTGTGGCAACTTGCTAAGGCACCTTTGACAGCATCTTCCAAACCCGCGACCTCTACTAACTAGAAGGACAAGGGCAGCAGATGCCTGGGAACGGGCAGCCTTTTTGCTGTCCCCTCCAAGCCACACACCATCTTGACTTGGAACAATATCACTGTTCCTGGGTCAAAATCCTGGAACTTCCTCCCTGACAGCACTGTAGGTGTACCTACATCACATGGACTGCAGTGCTTCAAGAAGGCAGCTCACCACCACCTTCTGAAGGGCAATTAGGAATGGGTAATAAATGCTGGCCTTGCTAGTGATTTTCACATCCCAAGAATGAATAAAAAATATTATTCTTCCCCTTTACTGTAAGATTACTAATTAACCCTGTGACATTACACAATACTAAATGTAAAATAATCTGTTCTAAGTTGGTTCCTTGACATATTGTTCCAAATAACTGTCCTGAATGCATTCCCTGAATTCATCCTCCAAGCTACTTTTGCCACTTTGTTTTGGCCAGTGTATATGAAGATTAAAGTCCCCCACAATTATTGAGTTACCTTTGTTAAAAGCTCTTAGAATTTCCTGATTTATGCTTTGTGCAACACTGATGACTCTTAAGGGGACTATAAACTCCTTTTACTTGCATTTTTATGCCCTTTTTTATTTCATAAATCCACCCGTACTGATTCTATCCTTATTTTCTGGGCTAAGGTCCATTCTCCCTAATGATTTTATCTCAACCTTTAATATCAGGGATACCCCACCTCCTTTTCCATTTTGCCTATCCTTTCTAAAAGTCAAGGGGCTAGAAATTTGTTGCCATATTGCTGCCTTGGGAGGCACTTAGGAGGGGCCGCAATGCCGCTGACTGCTTCTTGTGCAACCAGAGCGTTGGTGCTGCAGTAGAATGGGTGTGTCCCCTGCATGAGATGGAAGAGCTTGAATAAATGCGATCCTGATGTTACACAGCCGAACTGGCTGACAGGGAAATGTGATGCCAAGTTTAGCCAGCAAATGCACAGGCAGCCTTTTTGTTGTTCATTCTGCAAATAAGTGTGAAGGGCATGCACTAGTGTTATGTAAAGGGCCAGGCACCCAACTTGCAAGTGAGGTAATTTTTTAGAACTTCTATTGCAAAGTGTCTGGAAGTACTCTGGAGTGCTTTCAGAGGTGTTTTGGTGAGTATGTGGATGTGCCAGAGAATGTTCCTGCATTCCCACCATTGGTATGGGTGGGGGAGGGGCGCTGTGGGGGGTTGGGTGGTAGTGGGGGCGGTCGGGTGGGGGTAAGGTTTGTGGACGTGCAGAGGATTTTGTGACCTGTCCACACAAAAGTTGCAACGGGTATGGGTCTGCAGCACTACAGGGAGATGGAGCTAAGGCTGCAGAGAGGGCAAGCTCTACGCCATGTCCTCTGTCAAGTTGGAACCAGACTCCTCCATGCTCCTTGACAATAGTAGGCCAGCCAATGAACCTAGCATCTCAGTGTGCATGCATAAGTGCTGTGTTGTTGCTTTCTTTCCTCCTTCTGTCTCCTGTGGGTGAGCATGATCTCAGAAGGGGAGGGTTGATGCAAGGGAAGGGGGCAGGTGAGGACGGAAGCACGAAGTCCATGGTCACACCATCAGTAGTTTGCTCATCATGGCAGTTAGCAGGATGAGGGTGTGCTGGGAGTTGAGAAGGGGTATAAGGCAGAAACATACCATCATCCTCAATGTCCTTAGTGACGCTGTATGACATAGGCCCCATCGCAGTCAGTCCCATGATGCCGACAGTCATCGCCTCTGTACAGCTCAGGAGATGCGGGCATCCTTGTCCCCTACCAGCTATGCACTGTTCCCTTCGATTGTGTGCCACCTTGTCCTGCACGTTAGAAAGCAGAACATCACTGGTTGTATAGCATTGTTTAAGTGATGTGCCTGCCATAGCTGAATAGCTGGAAGTATGTGGAAATAGTGAGTGGTGAGTGTGAGGCTGGCAGCATTGATAGGTGTATGAGGATGAGATAGAGTATCTGGATTTGAGGAGTGAGTCTTGAAAGTCAGGGACTGCTGCTTGGTGAGTGTTGGAGGTGTGGTGCATTGACCAGTGTGAGAGGTTGGTGGTGTGGCTAGCAGATGTCATGTGAAGATGCTTTTTCTGATGTTTATCACCTGTGTGAGGCCATTAGACTTCTTATGGCACTGCTACAAAGTCCTCAGGTCCAGACTCGGAATTGACCTGCCTGGCCTTCTGTCCCTACACCCTTTTGAAGGTGGTCCTTGAAGATCTCCTGGCCCTTCCTGGACTCATGGCATCTCTCCTGCTGCACTGCTAACACCTCCATTACTATGGAATCCTCTCTGCCCTGGTGTTCACTTTGCAAGTATTTACATTGCAGCAGTATTATTGTGTGCAGCTTTCCTTTAAGGTGCAGGCTGCCTTTAAGAAGAGCAGGCTGGCTGTACCAAATGGTCTGCAAACAATACTGACAGGCCTCCCTGCTGGTACACAAAGTTTGCATGTTACCCACCTCGATCTGAATGGGTGTGGGCAGGTCACGAATCATGACCCCCCACCCAAAGAATGGGCCTGTCCAATTTCTAGCTCAACTACTTAATTCCCAACCTTGGTCACCCTGCCATCATATTTCAGTAATGGCTGCTAGATCAAAAACATTGATCTCTATTTGTGCCATTAATTTATCTGTGTTGTTACAGATGGTTTGGACATTCAGATATAGCACCTTTAATTTAAATTTTTTACCTGTTTTACTGTTTTACCCTATGCCACCTTAGTTGCTTATGCTCCATTATCGTTATTAAACTCTGTATCCCTTCCTCACACATCTGCTTTATTTTACCCAAATCGCTCCATAACCTTGACTTTTCTCTTCAGATTGATAAATTTACCCTTACCTGTTCCGTAAAATACTTGTGGGAGCAGCCTGTCACGACCCCCGGCGCCGAAAAGGCCCCGTCGCATTTTACCGGCGGCGGCGCGGCCTCGGTGCGGCCAAGCAGCGTGGCCTTCATTTGAATATTAAAATTAATTTTCAAAACACACAAATCAACTTACTTTTTCCTGGCGGCCATTCCACGTCGATTTTACGGCTGCCAGCCGCAACTCGTGTGCTTTTGGGACTCCGTTCGGAGTTCCGAGATGCGACACTGGTGGGGAGGGGAGAGGACTGAAATTATCAGGGCGGGGAGGAGAGCAAGGAAAGCCTTTTTTATTGGCTGCGGGGATGGTGGGAAGGGGTTGAAGGGCAAATGTTACAACGGGGGGGGAGTTCGGGGTGGGAATAAAATTAATAATCATCATAAAGGCCAATGAAAAAACATTGGGGGGTTTGCGAAAGGGCCTCACGCTTTTAATTCCAGAGTTACGTCACTTTAAAAATTCAAAGTTTAGCTAAGGGCTTGAAGCCCTTTAAAAATGGTGCCTGCACGGTGGCGCCGGTTGCCACTGCCGAGGATGGAGCGGCCGCCCCCGCAACGTCATCGGGAGGCAGCCGCTCCGTCCCCTCAATTTAAATGAGCCACCACCCGAAATATTGCTGGGACTTGGCAACAGTGTATCTGCACCTGAAGTCCACCGACTACAAAATTCAGCCCTACAAGTTTATTGATGTCTTCCTGTATTTTATTGCAGTTCTACTCTGTATTAAATACATCCCCCAATTTGGAGTTGTCCTCAGATTTTGACATTGTACTTCTGGCTTCCAGTTCCCTCCTTTCTACTGGAATGTGCAGTCTTCCTGAGACCCCGTCTCATGAACCCTGGGAATGGTGCAGAGAAGAGACATGAGATTG
Source organism: Heterodontus francisci (assembly GCF_036365525.1). Taxonomy (NCBI): domain Eukaryota; kingdom Metazoa; phylum Chordata; class Chondrichthyes; order Heterodontiformes; family Heterodontidae; genus Heterodontus; species Heterodontus francisci. The sequence continues at coordinate 88,015,523 of NC_090372.1, forward strand.
ACCCCAAGGGTGAGAAGAAAGAAGGAGACATTGTTATTGCTTAAATTGGGCCTCAGAGTGGGATTATTCTTGCTTGATTCCACTTTTACCTACCTGATCATAGCCAGAGAAAGGCAGGAGAGAGAGAAAGAAAAAACCTTCCAAAAGGAACGTGAAGAAAGAGAGCTGAGGCGGCTTGCGTTCGCCACTCTAAGTGATGCCGCATATGGCTCTCCATGAAGTTGGACACTCTCTCAATGGAACATACCCAGCTCCACCACTCCAGCACTTCTTTTTCAACCTTCCCATTTCCTTTGCAGTGGCAGATGGTTTTTCTGACATTCAGTTTTGAATGCGCCATAATTTTCTTCAGTTGAACATTGGAAAACTGATCCTTTGTCTTTGGTGCCAACCACAAATTCCATACCCTTGGCACAAATTTCATCTCACTCCCTGGTCACTCTTCAGGCTGAATCTGACTGTTTGCAACCTCAGTGTTCTATTTAACCCCAAATGGAGTTTACAACCCCATATGCAGTCCATAACTAAGACCACCGACTTCCATCTCCACAACATAGCTTGCCTTTGCCCCTACCCCAGCCCATCTGCTGCTGAAACCCTCATCCATGTCATCGTCACCTCCAGACTCAACTATTTCATTGCTTTACTGGCCAGCATTATCTTCCTCCACCCTCTGTGAACTACAGATCATCAAAGATGTTAATGGGGAGACCAAAACTAGGGACCATAAATGTGGAGCATAAATGCCGACCAGTTGGGGGTTGAGTGACCTGTGTTGTGATATCACTTTAACTGCTTGAGTATAGTGTGCATCATCACAGAAAGAGACGCCAACCGCCGTGTGATGTAGCAGTTGGAGTAGCGTTAGTCCACAGTCAGCATGTGCATTACAGAGCTCTCTTATAAATCTGTTATTTTGCAATAAAGAACCCGTCATCAATTTACCATTCAGCCTAAGATTGTTTGGCTGAGAAAGCAATAACACAATATGGTGACAGCAGTATGTTTTTGAAGACCACAATATGGTGGTAGTGGAGCACATCGGAGTTGCAATAGCACAGAAAGGCTTAGCGTGCCAGCAATGGTGTACATGTGGGACAACAATTTCGAACAAGACATAGTGAGTGGTGATTATGCCCATAGTGATCCATTAAGGTTCGGACAACATTGCACTTCGTTGGAGGAAGTGGCAGCAGCACTGCTGGTCAGATCCGGTGACCATCTGCAGAAATCGGTGCTCAGGGAGAACATGAGTATAGCAAGGCCGAGAGCTGGCAGAAAAGGCAGCAATCTGGCAGAATCAGGCTTGTGTAGAAGTAGATAGAGGCCACAGCAAGCCACAGCTCGAGAAAAAACAAGTGGGTAAAACAGTAATGAATTCGCCAAATGCCAGTTCAAACACAGTCCATGAGATAGACAAGGATCCTTGCAACAGAGAAGGCACTGAAGTTGAACAAGCCTTCCACTCGGTAACAGTTGCACACCAGATGGATGCAGTTACATAGCAGGAAGCATTCACTGCAATCAATATCATACGCCCAGAAAAGAAGTGGCAAGCATAAGGTTTGATTAAGGGCCGGTACAGGGGCAACCACAGCATTTTGCTACTCAGAATACAGAAGAATATGTACCTGGAAAGATGAGAAGCCATGCTACAACCTGCATTTACCCTATGCCAGTCAGACTCACTGTGTATAATAGTTCACCAATCAACTATGTGGGAGCAGTAATATTGGAGTGCAGTTATGGAAATTCTACATGGTCACTATACGTCTTCTACTTTGCTGACACCAATGGTACAGTGATAGCAGGAATAGCGGCATGTAGTGAACTCCGGATTGCAACAATCCACGAGATCAGCAGTGTGCCAAGGATTCAAAGGAGATGCTGTACTTCATTTGAAAAATGGTGCATTTCCTTCCACAGATGCACTCAGGAAATGCATTGTCCACATCAAGGAAAAGCTGAAAGCTGAGCTAGATACCAAGGAATGGCAAGAAATTATTTGGCATGCTCAGCAACACATGGATTGGTGAAGCTCTATAACAACTGCAATCAAAAAAAGATATCAATCTAGAGGCAGGGGATCACTTTCAGTTCTCTGCTGCACAAGTTGAAGTATAGAACTCACAGCAGGGCACCTTTTTTGACTTTTGCTGGATTTCTCCCAGCTCTCATCTGGACAGGCTTTTGTGCTGTTTGTCCTGGTTCTCTTCCTCGCTCTCCAGAGAGCTACTTTTAAGGTCAAAATGGTGTGGTGTGTCTGTTGGGAGATGCAGATCTCCTTCCTTGTGGTGACCAGCAATGGACCAGGATGTGGCAACTTCACACTTCCTTTGTTTTAGAAGAACTCATTCAATTCAAAATTGTCTCTTGATGGGTTCAGGATGGGTGTAATTGACATCTCTTAGCTGGGAATGCATCCTTTTATCCTTGCCAGACAGTAAGACGTTTGATCATACAGTTTGATCTTCAGCGGTAATTTTTGTAGCACACTGTCCACTTTTTAAAGGAAAAGTCCATTTTTATAACTTTTTAATTTGAGTTTTGTATTTTTAATTGCTGCACTTCGCGTGAGCATGACAATGTCTATAAAATCCCTACTTTGGAAGAGTTAAGTTCAAAGTTTGCGAGCGACGAATTTTTCTTGAAGCAAAACACTGGTCGATCCATCTTTCTGATGGTTCACAAGAGCTAACAGCTTTCAAAACTCTATTTGGAAGATATTGGGCTGAATTTTACCAGTCCCCTGATGTCGGGGGTCATGGCAGGGGAGCCCAGAAACTGCTTCTGGGAGAGGTCTGCCACGGGCCTCAACGCTGGGAAGGCCCCGACCCATTTTACCGGCAGCTGCGAGGCCTCGGGGCGGACCCCTCCCCCCCCCCACCACTCGGCTAAAAGAAATTAATAACATATTTAAATAAATGATCATTAAAGAATAATTACCTACCTCATTGCGATGGCCGTCCCACGCCAATATTCCGGCCGGTTGTCCGAACTCCCGCGCCTTCCGATCTCCGTTCAGAGATCCGAGGGGAGGGGGAAGGAGTGAAAGTTTCAGGGTGGGAAGGGGGCGAGCGGGGAAAGCTGTTACTATTGGTTGCAGGGGTGGTGGGAAAGGGTTGAGGGTCAAAGGTAATGAAGTTCGGGGAGAAAGTTTGGGATTGCAAAAATTTTTTTGCAGGGGAATAGGGCAATTTATATATTGAGTACTCAGTGGAGGGGGTTGGAAGAGGGGTTTCAAAGTGACATTAACATTTTCTTTTAATTTTTAGAACGACGGGACCTTTAAAAGTTTAAATTAAACTGAAGGGCTTGAAGGCCTTTAAAAATGGTTGCTGTGCCTGTGCGGTGGCGCCGGACACTGTTGCCAGGGATGGAGCGCCCGTCCCCTCTACATCATCAGGGGCGGGTGTTTTGCCCCCTCCATGTTAATGAGCCACCGCGAGATATCACAGCAGTACTGTGGCGCACATCTTGCGCATGTGCTGTGCTGGTGGCGAGCTATAAAAATTCAGCCCATTGTCTTTTGTGCTTACCCTTTGGTTTGTTATTAAGCCAAGATCTATTTCAACAGCACATGGCTCATATCACTGAAAATGTTCATGGGTATATCTGCGTTGCAGAAGACATAGCAGTCATAGGCAGCACTAAAGAGGACCACGACAGGAATCTTCATATCTTCATGAAAACAGCCGGAAAAGAAAGTCTTGTATGCAACAGCAAGAAATATGACATTAACATGAGCCACATCAACTTTTTTGGCTCAATATACTCTGATACAGGCATAGGACTGGATCCCAGCAAGATAGAGGATATTCAGTTCATGCCTTATCCACAAGACAAGGAAGATTTACTGAGATTAGGATTGTTCAACTTTTTAGTTCCGTACATCTCAAATTATTCTGAGAAGGCATCATCTTCATGTGATCTCCACAAGAAGGATACGCCATTCCTGTGGCACGAGGATCATCAGTATGCATTCGATTTGCTGAAGCAGTCACTGTCGATAGACACAAGTTTACAGCATTGTGATCCAAAGAAGGAGACCACACATGAGGTAGATACTTTGCAACAAGGTCTTGGAGCATGTCTATTACAAACAACTGCTTTAGGTTCCAAGAGTTCGTTGCCCACACAGGCCAACTATTTGAATCTAGAACAGGAAACACTAGCACTAATATTTGGTATTACAAGGCTTCACCCATCTTTTTGGCAAACGTTTTCTAGTCGATACAGATCACAAACCATTGGCAATGATTTGGTAAAAACTTCACACCAGCACACCAACTTGACTACAAAGACTATTAAACAAGTTGCAAGGGTACAACTGTGAGGTTAGATATTTGTCTGGAAATCTAATGGTTACATCTTACACACTAAACAGATTACCCAATCCCAGGACACAAGAAAACATATCACTAGATGCCCAAGTAGACAAAATCGACTTAGAGCTGGAAGATGTATATCAGGTAGACCTGCTGCATTTTGAGGACAGGAAATGTGAAGAGCTGCAGGAAGAGACTTCCAACGATCCTGTTCTAAAGGCATTATGGCAGCTTATTATCAAGGGATGACCTGACACAGTACAAAAGGTTCCCACAGATCTTCGAGTCTTTTGGCCAAATTGAGATGAATTGGGAATATCCAGTGGCATTATTTTTAAAGAAAGACAAGTGCTATTTCCACATGTGCTTCATTTTGACATACTTTCATAGTTGCATCAAGGTCACATGGGCGTTGAGAAGTCCAGAAATCTTGCATATGAGACAGTCTATTTGCCAGGAATCAATAATGACACTGAGTGAGCAGTGAGGATAGAACATAGAACAGTACAGCACAGTACAGGCCCTTCGGCCCAGGATGTGTGATGCACGTCAAGAGCATCAACCAAACCAACACAAAGAGCCATGTTGTGTATTCAGAGTAAACCTAACACGAAGAAGCAAATTTTACCGGGCCGCCGATGTCGGGGGTCATGGCAGGGGGCCCCGAAAATACCTCCGGGAGAGGACCACCACGGGCTTCGACTCCGGGAAGGTCCCACCTCATTTTACTGGCGGCGGCGAGGCCTCTCAGCGACCCCCCAGCAACTCGGTGATGGGAACATAATTAAAATTAATGTATGTAAATTTAAGAATTAAAACTTACCTCGTCGCGCCGGCTGTCCTGCTCCCATATTGCAGTCGGTGGCTGGCATTCTTGCGCCGGCCAATCCCCAACCACTGAAGAATGGTGGACCACTGGTGGGGAGGGGGGAGCAGGTAAGTTTTCAGGGAGGAGGGGGGAGCAGGGAAATTAATTGCGATTGATGGAGGGGATGATGGGAAACAGTTGAAGATGAAAGGTAATAAACTTTGTGGGGGAAAAGATCAGGATTGCAAGGTAAGCTTTTTTGGGGGGGAAACGGCAATTAGTAAATTGTTTAGTCATGGGGGGTGGTGGGAGAGGGGCTTCAGTAAATTTTTTACTTTCATTTTAAAATGTATGCAACTTTAAAAATTTAAATGAAGCTGAAGGGCTTGAAACCCTTTAAAAATGGTGCTGGCACCTGTGCAGTGGCACGGACACCGTTGCCAGGGACACAGCGGCCGCCCCCTCCACCTTATCGGGGGTCGAGGGGACGGTCCACCCCATCCATTTAAATGAGTTGGTGATGAGCTGGAAAAGTTCAGCCCAAAGTCTTAACTGGAAGTAGCCTCCCTCCAGAGGGAGCAGCAGAGAGGCAGTATACAAACGATATTACAATATACTACCCTCCCTCCATACTTAAAAAAATTTTACATTAAAATGTAAAATGGTACTTGCACATAATTTCCCAGAATACAATAACAATATTCTGAAATTTAATAGGTTGAGTTGCACGCTTGTTACTGTAAATGTGATTACCATATCACCAATATTTGCGGAATAATTTACAAGTAAAAAATAGTTTTTCTTAAAACCAATATGTGTTCGACAAAAATATCATAATTGGTAAAAAGTAATGAAAGAAACAAATTATTTCTTCTTCGTTCCTACATGCCTTCAATTAACTGGCTTCTTTCTCTTTGTTTGGATATTTTTTTTCCATTTTCATTAGCTTAACTCTGCTCTCCCAACATTTCAGACCATGTGAACTTTGACTTTGACTACTAACTCCATTTAATGGTTGGGACTGTGAAATTGATTGATTAGTCTTAATCAAAGACCCTGATTCACTTTACTCAATTGGTGGATTCTGTGATACCTGCAAACTTTCAGTTTCTTTGTGACTTTCACATTCTGACTTTCACTTGGAACTATATGAACTTGGACCATAGGAGGTTTCTCATGCTCTCCCTTTGTCAGATTTCTTCTTTCAAGCAAATGATCTACATGGCACTGGCAGAGTCTCTCATCAATCTTCAATAGATATGTGGCAGTCTTTTTACAATAACTCCAAACATATACTTATCCTTGTCACCTCGGTGATTTTTCACCATGACCTTCTGACCCAGCACTGGATTCTCTAAGTTTCATTCCTCGAATATCATGACTCATCTTCACTCTGTCATGCTTTTCTCTTACCTTGCTATTTACAACAGGCTTGAGCAAACTAAACCTTGTCCTTGGGGTGTGTTTGAGCACTAACTCGTAAAGTGAGCAACCTGTTATAGACTGTGGGGTTATCCTGCAAGAAAACAGAAAATTGTCTAGCCTGTGTCAAAAAGAAACATGTAAATTACTGTCCAGCTTGTCACTTAGCAAATACCTCATCTCGTTGAAGCTCTCTGTGGGAGTAGATCTACTCTACAGGACAAGCAGGAAACTATTTAACCTACATTGCCTCCAGTCCAGAACCAAGGCCACTGCATCCTCTGTCATCGAGCTGCAGTATGTGGACGACGCTTGCGTATGTGCACACTCAGAGGCCAAGCTTCAAACCCTCGTCGATGCATTCGCGGAGGCGTATGAAAGAATGGGCCTTAAGCTAAACATAAGGAAGACAAAGGTCCTCTACCAGCCTGCTCTCGCAGCTCAACACTTTCCGCCTTATTATCAAGATCCACGGCAAACCACTGGGTCACTTCTCAGACCTTGTGAGCCTCCTCTCAGCAAGGGCAGACATCGACGATGAAACTCAGCATCACCTCCAGTGTGCCAGCGCAGCATTCGGTCTTCTGAGGAAAAGAGTATTTAACGGCAAAGACTTCAAACCTGGCACCAAGCTCATAGTCTACATGGCTGCGGTGTTACCTGCCCTCTTGAATGCCTCGGAAACATGGACACTGTGCAGCAGATATCTCAAAGCCCTGGAGAGGTACCACCACTGGTGTCTCGGCAAGATCCTGCAAATGCAGTGGCAGGCCAGGCGCTCCAATATCAGTGTCCTCTCTCAGGCCAACATCCCATTATCGAGACATATCGTCCGCATGCCTGACACAAGACTCCAAAAACAAGCCTTCTACTCCGAGCTCCTTCACGGCAAGAGGTTACCAGGAGGGCAGAGGAAATATTACAAGGATGTCCTTAATACCTCCCTGAACAAAATGTGACATCTCTACTGATTTGTGGGCATCTCTTACTCAAGACCGCCGAAAATGCAGAAGGAACATCCGCAAAGGTGCCAGCTAGTTTGAACAATGTTGACATGCCCAGGGAACGACCAAGTGCAAACAGCGGAAGGAGCATTCAGAAATTCGTGCATCCCATTCACTCACCTCACCAAACACCAGCTGCCCCACCTGTGGCAGAGTGTGCGAATCCAGAATTGGACTATTCAGTCACCTAAGGACCCACAACCGTGGAGTAGAAGAAAGTCATCCTCATTCCCGAGGAGCTGCCTAAGAAGAAGACTTCTGCAAAGACCTCTTCACAATTTGTACACCGTTCTGCAGCACCATTTGATGCTGGATGATATGGAGGTATTAGAGTGTGTTTGACTCCGTTCTTACTTAGAAATATTTCAAACTCTTCTGACGTAAACTGTGGACCATTATCTGACACCAGCATTTCTGGCAACCCATAAATTGCAAACCAGTTTCTCAAAACCTCAATAGTTTTGGCGCTTGTGGTATTGGCATGGACTCAACATTTATTAACTTGCTATAGATACCGATCAAAACAAAATATACTTTCCCTTCCACTTCAAAGAAATCGACATGTACTCGTTCCCATGGTTTTCTTATGTTTGACCATGGAACAAAAGCAACTTTGGTTGGATCATTTCTCATTCTAAGACACACTTCATAAATTTTCACCAATTCTTCAATATCTCTATCTACCTTTGGATACCAAAAATATCTTCTTGCTACTGCTTTTATACTGACTATCCCTGTGTGCGCTTGATGAAGTTCCTCTAACAATATCTTCCTAAACCTTGGTGGAATAATGACTCTTAAACCCCATAGGAGATAGACTTGATCTACACTCAGTTCATTTCTACGTGTGAAATACTGTTGCAGTTTCTCAGCATCACATTCTTTAGAGCAGCCATTCTTGACATAACTGAGCACTTTACTGAGCACTACATCCTTGTGAGTTTCTTCAGAAATTTCTCTGGCAGACACTGGCATGTCATTGATGTATGTAAAATAATTTATAGTTAACTCATGGGCTAAAAATGAATCAGTCTTGTCACACATAAGAAGTGCAATGATACAAATTATGAACTAAATCTGAACAGTTATAAAAAACTGACGGTGTCTTTTAAAAATGCACCTTTATTTTAAAAAGTGAACAATGGTCCAAAATAGCAATCGAAGTAAAAAGGGATTTGGCCTTTGTGAATTCAAACTGTCTGACCGGGGCAAAGGAAATAACTTCAAAGCTAGGAGGTGTCAATTGCACCCATCCTAAAACATTACAGAATTGAATGTCTTCCTCTGAAACAATGTAGGTGTGAAGTAGCCACATCCTGGGCCATTGTACGATCACCATAGGGAAGGGACCAGATCATCTCCTACCAGGAGGTGAGAAGTAACACAGCTTTACCTTAAAAAAGACAGCCTCAAGAGAGAGAGACTCGAGAGAGAAAGGGAAGAGATAGCAACGTCCAGCAGCTTGTTTTCCAGCACACCAGAAGACACGTGCCCTGCTGTAGAATCCTATGTCTCCACTAGACAGCAATGAACTAGAAGTGATTTAGATTTAGATTTAGATTTAGAGATACAGCACTGAAACAGGTCCTTCGGCCCACCAGGTCTGTGCCGACCATTAACCACCCATTTATACTAATCCTACACTAAACCCATATTCCTACCACATCCTCACCTGCACCTATATTCCCCTACCACCTACCTATACTTCAACTGAACCTTTAAGCAAGAGAGAAATCTACAATCATCTCTGGCCTGCACCCAACGAAAATTCGATTTCCAAGAGAATTCAACAGGTTTATCGTGACCCCCACCCACTAAAAATCATTTCCCCTTTTTTCCCTCTCTATCAGTCTTTTGTGTGTGTGTGTGAGCGAATACGTAAATGGATGCGGTTGCAACAGTTTCGGGGTAAGGCGCATTCGTCAATCGACAATTGATTTTCTGTTATTAAAACTACAAGAAAACCTGCCACTGTCTGTTTCGTTGAAAAGTAAAACACCAAGGGGTTAAACCCAAATAACAAAACACACTTGCTGCGGTCAGGTGAGCAGTTGAACAATGGGAACCACCCACATCGCACAACGTGGCCATAACAGTCTTCACTTCCTCCATGTCAGACTGATGTTACATGTTACTGATCCCTACTGTAAATAATGTGACGGAAACCACACCTGCCAAAAATGGGACACATTAATTTGGAACATTATCTTTGAACTGTTATTGGACTTGAAATAACTTGTTTAAAAAGACCACAATAGTGGCTGAAAACATGGCTGCACATTTGCATTCTAAAGGACAATGGCTGGAAACATGGCTGCACATTTGCATTCTAAAAGTCAGTTGCAGGAAGAATACAATGGGAGTGCCTCCCTGATTCAGTTAGCCAGATGGATTCTGATCAAGTGACATTGAATATGTAAGAGCCAGCATTCCACCCATGCCCCCACTGCCCACTGAGAATGTCTGGTAAGCTTGGGGGAAATCCACAAACCTCGCAGGAGGGGTTATTCCAAATAAGGAGCTAGTCACATGACTAACCTGCTGGCCAACTTGGAGTTAATTGAATTGTGCTCACAGAACAGTCTTTGGAAGAGACTGCAATTTTAAGACAAAAGAGAAGGAAGGTCTCTCCCCGTTGCTCTCTCTTTTTCTCTCAAGCAAAGTTCCAGGGAACCACAGAGGTAACTCAAGCCTCAAGACAGAAGACCATGAAACAGGTTTGAAAATTTGCACTGGGCCCCAATGAAAACTGCAAGACTTAACTTCAATCAAACCCAAAGCCAGTAACTGAACTCCAGCTATTTCTTCAAACATTTCCCCTTTGATTCTCTCTCTTTTTCTGTCTCTATTTGCGTGTGTGTTTATCGTGTATGCATACTAGCATGGTCGCGTCACGTATTTTTAGTCGTTTTAACTGAATTAGAGTTTTAAGGTGAATAAACTTACATCTTTCTTGTTTAAATCTGAGAAAACCTGTCTGGTTGATTTCTTTGTCATTACAATTAGAAAGCAGTGAGCAAGGACTCACTGAGAGGGAAGCTAAAACACGGTGTTTTAAAAATTAAACCCTGTTACGGCCAAACCAGGAAAAGGCTGAGCGGGGAGCCCTAGACCCCTGCCTCACCTGGTCGTAACAATAACTTGGCCCAGTTTAAACGTATGTTGTTAAGCCAATTTCTTCCTATCAGTGAGACTTTTCCCTCCGACTGCTATCAATGGCAAATAACAGGATGCATCATTGTATTCCACCTGAACACTCACTTCATCTAATACTGGACTAACTAGTCAGGTTCACACCAGTTTTCGTAAGAGAATGTGACTTAGGGATTTCTTGTACTCTCCTTTCAAGATAACAGATGCTGCCGCAGCTGTATTGACTACGAAAGTAAGTTATGAATCTCCGATTTTTATTTTTACTGTGGTTGGTGGGATTATATCTTCAGCCCTTGTTCTCTTAACTTCCATGTTCTGTTTTGCTTGCTGTCTGACTGAGTACAACTCTTGATCTTCCTGCTTGATAACATCAATTTCTGTTTCCATATGTACCATGTACACATTTGAGGACTTCCAGGAGCCTGAACTAGCTTTAGATTTACCATGACCTTGACCTGGTGCTTTGCTGCGACCTGTAACTTTACCGCGACCTGGAGCACTACTGTTTCCTCTACACCTGTATGCCATCTGGATGTGACCAACTTTCACACAGGCATAGCACTTTGACTGGAAATAGGAGCATTTAGGTGGTTGGTGGCATCTAAATCTGGTTCCCACTGAAATGCAGTGGACCTCCCCTGCCGGCTCAGGGAAAGAACCTCCTTGCAATCGGCCACTATCTCTTCCTGCCAGTTCCATGGCTGTGGCCTCATCACAGGCCTCCTTCCAGCTTATTGACTTTACACAAAAGCTTAGCCTGGATTTTACTGTTCTTTTGATCGCTAACTAAGGTTGACTTCTAAGTTGGCACCATAACCACAGTGATGAGAAGGTTTCCTTAACTCTAGAATATAATCTGCAGTAGACAACTACTTCCTTCCACGAAATACAACTCAGCGCACAGTTTTGTTTTTAGTCCAGAATCTCATTCATTTCAGAATAGTCCAATGTACTGGGGTCTCCTGGGCAACATTGGTTTAACATCATCTTAAACACATCCGGCCCCATCATGGTGAGGAAAACATTCGCCTTATCCTCATCTAGGATTTTATTAGCTTGCCGCCAAATGTGTAACCTTCATTTGTAAATATATCAGTCCTCTTTGTTAGGGTTGAATTCTCCCATTGTCCCAAAGTATGTCTTCAGTGCCATATTTTTAAAATGATATACTCACTGAACATGAATTGCAGACACACAAAGCAATCTTTCAAATTCCTCAAATTCCTCAAAATTGACTTTGGGAGTTCCAAAAAGTGTCACAATGTTCTTCAGACTATAATCTCCCTAGTTAAATATGAAAGAAATCAATTCCATCCTTTTGTCGCCATGTTTCTGATTTGCATTAGAGTAAAACTAACATGAGATCTTAAATGGGAGTATCCATGCTCGTAACTTTTATTTACACCTCCCAAAAGAGAGAGCAGCAGGGAGGCAGTACAAAGATATTACAATATACCACAAGGCACTTCATCCTCATGATGTTCCATCACATCCCTAGTCAAGGATAACCACTGGAAATACTCAGCATGTCTGGCAGCCATCTGTGGAGAGAGAAACAGAGTTAACGTTTCAGATCTGTGAAAGGTTACAGACCTGTAACGTTAACTTTGTTTTCTCTCTACAGATGCTGCCAGACCTGCTGAGTATTTCCAGTACTTTCTGCTTTTATTTCGGATTTCCAGCATCTGTAGTATTTTGCTTTTATTCAAGGATAGCCACTGACCTATGAAGTTCTGTTGGGATGTTTATGACAAAGGCACCATATGAATGTATGTTGTTGGCAGAATATAATACAGAACATAATATATAAAAGGGAAGTTTGGAAGAATAAACTTCAATCTGAACTGCAAAAGTAATACCTGGAGCAGAGGTTCAAACTAATGACATAATTTAACTTTTTAAAAAATTCTTGATATATGGACAACATTGGCAAAACCACACTTATTACCTACCTCTAGCAATTGTTTCTACAGGTGAGTATTGGTTTTCAGAGGATATGAATAGTCAACCACATAAGTTGGTACTGGAGTCATGCATGGGTCAGAACAGGTGGTGACAAATTTTCTACCTTGAAGGACGATGGCAAAATATTTGGGTTTTTATCACAATACAATAGCTTTCAAGTATCAGATTTATTAAATTCAATTTCAGAACTTGGTGGAATTAGAACTCACAACCTCTGGGTTTATAGTCTAATGCCATAGCCACTACAATACCATACCCATAAGACTGTTACTAGACATGAAATGATCAATATATACATTGGCCATCTGAGTGGAGGCAAAAGACCATGGAATAATTTACCCAGGAGTTGTGGAGCAAAGGGGTCATGGCCAGTGTTTCCTCTAATTTTTTTTGGAGTGCGGGGGTGATTTATTTAAGTGAACAGCCCCTTTAAATTTTTTTGCGTGTCTGCACACACGGTAACTTAAAAGGGTCAACTTGTGCATGGCCTGCGTGGGGACTTCTGGGGTGCTTGCATGTCTGCAGGGAACATTGGTCATGGCCAAACTTTCAGATCAGAGAGCCTACTAAAGTTAGAAAGCAATTGCAACCTATTCTAAGCTCATGATAGTAGACTTAATTAGTCTTTACATGAGCAGTTGTCATTATTTTTTTCCCTGCAGCTCCCTTTATTGGGGCCAGTGGTATTGCTAATTGGGATCTTCAGAGAAAGAGGAGGACTTGGTTAAATTCCAAATGAAGTTCAGAAGCCATATACTCCAGTCCCAAACAAGAATCTTATACCTATGTAATTGTATTTATTTAAGTTTGAGGGGAGAGCTGGCTAAGGTTGATTGGGTAAATAGACTAAAATGTATGGTGATAAATAGTGAGAAACATTTAAAGAAACAATTCAAAATGTTCAACAAAAATGTATTCTATTAAAAAAACTAAACATCAGCAAGAAAAATCCATCCCTGGCTTACTGGGGAAGTTAAGGATAGTATTGGATTAAAAGAAGAGGCTTATAACGTTGCAAAGAATAGTAGTAAGCCTGAGGTTTGGGAGTGTTTTAGAAACCCGCAAAGAGCGATCAAAAAGTTATTAAAAAGGAGAAAAATATAATGAGAGTAAACTAGCCAAGAATATAAAATGTTTTACAAGTATATAAAAAGGAGCGTAGCTAAAGTAAACATTGGTCCCTTAGAGGCAGAGAAATTATCATCTGGAATAAAAATATGGCTGAGAGTTTGAACAAATAGTTTGTGTCTTTCTTCACAGTAGAAGGCACAAATTACATACCAGAAATAAAGGGTAACCAAGAGACTGCGAAAAAGAAGAGACAAGGTGTTGGAGAAACTTAAGGGACTAAAATCCAACAAATCCGCAGGACCTGATGGCCTACATCTTAGGATTCTAAAAGAGATAGCTGCAGAGATAGTGGATGCACCGGTTATAATGTTCCAAAATGTCCTACATTCTAGAATGGTCCCTGCAGATTGGAAGTTAGCAAATGTAACACCGTTGTTCAAGAAAGGAGGGAGAGAGAAAATAGGGAACTACAGGCCAATTAGCCTGACATCAGTTGTCAGGAAAATGCTGGAGTCTATTATTAAGGAGGTCTGAACATTGCACTTGGAAAATCATAGTATGATCAAAAAAGTCAATATGGTTTTACAAAAGGGAGATCAAGTCTGACAAATTTATTACAGTTTTTTGAGGATGTAACTAGTCGGGTAGAAAAAAGGGAACCGGTAAATGTACTATACTTAGATTTCTTAAAGGCATTCGATAAGGTGCCGTACAAAACTTTAAGACACAAGATAAGGGCTCATGGAGTTGGGGGTAACATATTAGCATGGATAGAGGATTGGTTAGCAGAGAAGAAGCAAAGAGTGGGGATAAATGGGGCATTTTCAAGTTGGCAGGCTGTGAGTAATAGAGTGCTACAAGGATCGCTGCTGGGACCTCAGCTAGTTATGATCTATACTAATGACAAGAGTAATGTATCTAAGTTTGTTGATGATACAAAGCTATAGTGGGAATGTAAGCTGTGAGGAAGACACAAAGAGGCTGCAAAGAGATGAGTGGGCAACAAGGTAGTAGATGGAGTATAATGTGGAGAAGTGTGCGGTTATTCACTTCGCATTAAAAATAGAAAAGTGGAATATTTTTTTAAAAGGCATGAAACTTGCAAACGTTGATGTTCAGAGGGACCTCGGTGTACTCATATAAGGAACACAGCAACTTACCATACAGATACAGCAAGAAATTAGGAAGACAAATGGCATGTTGGCCTTTATTGTAAGGGGATTGGAGTACAAGAATAAGGATGTCTTGCTACAATTGTACAGGGCTTTGGTGAGACCACACCTGGAGTACTGTGCACAGCTTTGGTCTCCATATATAAGGAAGAATATACTTGCGTTGGAGGCAGTACAGTGAAGGTTCACTAGATTGGTTCCTGGGATAATGGGGTTGTCTTCTGATGAGAAGCTGAGCAAATTGGGCCTATGCTGTCTGGAGTTGAGAAGAATGAGCGATGATCTCCTTGAAACATACAGGATTCTTCAGGGATAAAAACAAGAAATGCTGGAAATACTCAGCAGGTCTGGCAGCATCTGTGGAGAGAGAAGCAGAGTTAACGTTTCAGGTCAGTGACCCTTCATCAGAACTGACAAATATTAGAAATGTAAAAGGCTTTAAGCAAGTAAAGCGGGGGTGGGGCAAAAGATAACAAAAGAGAAGGTGTTGATAGGACAAGGTCACAGAGAATAATTGGCCAGAAGGTCATGAAACAAAGGCAAACGGTATGTTAATGGTGTGGTGAAAGACAAAGCATTAGTACAGAGTTGTACCGTTTATGTTATATTGTCTCTCCATGTTCTTCCTACCAAAATGAATGGCTTCACATTTCGCTGCATTGAACTTCATCTGCCACTCGTCCGCACATTCCCACCAACTTGTTTATGTCCTTTTGAAGTTCTACATTATCCTCCTCACAGTTCACAGTTGTTCCAAGTTTTGTATCATCCGCAAACTTTGAAATGGTGCCCTGTACACCAAGGTCTAGGTCATTAATATATATCAGGAAGAGCAAGGGTCCAACACTGAACCCTGGGGAACTCCACTACTAACCTTCCTGCAGCCCAAAGAGCATCCATTAACCACTCTCTGTTTCCTGTCACTCAGCCAATTTCGTATCCATGTTGCTACTGCCCTTTTTATGCCATGAGCTATAAATTTTGTTCACAAGTCTGTTATGTGACACTGTATTAAATGCCTTTTGGAAGTCCATGTACACCTCATCAACCCTTTCTGTTACCTCTTCAAAAAATCCAGCACAGCAAGTTAGTTAAACATGATTTTCCCTTAACAAATCCATTCTGGCTTTCCATAATTAACCCAAATTTGTCCATATGACTATTAATTTTGTCCTGAGTTATTGTTTCTAGAAGTTTCCCCCTACCAAAGCTAAACTGACTGGCCTGTGGTTGCTGGGCTTATCTTTACATTGTCTTTTGAACAAGGGTGGATCATTTGTAAATCTCCAGTCCTCTGGTACCACCCGAGTCTAAGGAAGACTAGAAGATTATGGCCAGTGCCTCGGCAATTTCCATTCTCACTTCCCTCAGTATTCTTGGATGCATCTCATCCGGCTCTGGTGTTTTATCAAATTTAAGTATAGACAGCGTATCTAATACCTCCTCCTTATCAATTTTACATCCGTCTAGTCTATTAATTGCTTCCTCTTTCACTGTGGCCTGGGTAGCATCTTCTTCCTTGGCAAAGACAGATGCAAAGTATTCACCTAATATCTCAGCTATACACCCTGCCTCCATGCGTAAATCCCTCTTTTGGTCCCTATTTGGGCCCTACTCCAACTTTAACCACCCTTTTACTATTTAAATGCCTATAGAAGACTTTGGGATTCCCTTTTATGTTAGCTGTCAGTCTCTTTTCATACTCTCTCTTTGCTGCTCTTATTTACCTTCTCACTTCCCCTCTGAACCTTCTATATTCAGCCTGGTGCTCCATTGTATTATCTGCCTGACATCTGTCATAAGCACACTTTTTCTTCTTCATCTTCATCTCTATCTCTTTTGTCATCCAGGAGGCTTTGGATTTATTTGCCCTACCTTTCCCCTTCAAGGGAATATACCTTGACTGTGCCTGAACTATCTCTTCTTCCAAGGTCGCCCATTGTTCAGCTACTTTTTTTCCTGCCAACCTTTGATTCCAATTTATTCGGCCCAGATCCAGTCTCATCCCATTGAAGTTGGCTTTTCCCCAGTTAATTGTTCTTTGTCCTTTTCCATAACCAGCCTATACCTTATGATACAATGATCACTGTCCCCTAAATGTTCTACTGATATTTGATCCACTTGGTCCACCTCATTCCCAAGAGCCAGGTCCAGCAGTGCCTCCCCTCTTGTTGGACTGGAAACATACTGCTGCACAAAATTTTCCTGAATGAGCCCTTGGAACTCTTGCCTCTCTCTGCCCTTTCAACTACTACTATATCAGTCTATATTTGGATAATTAAAGTCCCCCATTATAATTAATCTAAAATTCATGCATCCATCTGTAATTCGCTTGCAAATTTGTTTGTCTTCATTCTTTCCACTAGTTGATGGCCTTTGGGCTACACCGAGCAATGTAACTGCACCTTTTTTGTTCCTTAGTTCTAGCCAAATAGATTCTGTCCTTGACCTCTCAGGGATATCCTCTCTCTCCAGCACTGCAATGCTCTGCTTAATTAATATCGCCACTCCTCACCCTTTTCTTTCTTTTCTATCTTTCCTGAACACCTTGTATCGAGGAATATTTAACACCCAGTCTTCTCTTCTTTGAGCCAGGTCTCTGTTATAGCCACAACAGCATATTTCCACATGTTAATCTGTGCCTGTAACTCACCAATCTTATTAACTACACTCCATGCATTCACATACAGGCACATTAACCCTGATTTAGACTTTATTCATTCAGAGGGTTGTGCATCTTTGGAATTCTCTGCCCCAGATGGTTGTGGATGCTCCATCATTGAATAGACTAAAATAGCAGATTTTTGGTCACTCAGAATCATGGGATATGAGGAGCGAGTGGGAAAGTGCAGTTGACACAGAAGATTCAGTATGATAGTATTGAATGGCAGAGCAGGCTCGAGGGGCCATATGTTCTACTCCTGCTGCTATTTCTTATTTTCATATGTTCTTATGGTGAGGGGTGGCACGCTGGTTCAGCTGGCTGAGAAATGCTTCTAACTATTCACCTGGTACACGCATCCCAAATCTGCAAAGGACCTCATTTTGGCAGAAGTTTTATGGTTGAGGCTCCATTTCTCTATTCGCAATAGTATCACAAGATGCAAATGCCTGACTAACTGTAATGCTGCACGATTCATCAGAAGGATCACAATTACAACAAATTGTGTTTTCCAAGATACTGTATGAAAAAAAGCATGCTAGGACAATAAACAGCATCCAAGAAAGTACCAGTAATTAATTCTGCTGGTTAGACACAGGACGACAAATATCCGTGTCTCAGGATCTGGTCATTGGAGAGGGAGAGTCACCTGCAGCTACCAAGCAGCATAG
This sequence comes from Heterodontus francisci, assembly GCF_036365525.1. Lineage (NCBI taxonomy): Eukaryota > Metazoa > Chordata > Chondrichthyes > Heterodontiformes > Heterodontidae > Heterodontus > Heterodontus francisci. The sequence goes on from NC_090372.1 coordinate 88,033,779, forward strand.
AGCGGCCACAATCAGGGACAGTGACGGTTAGCTGCAACTTGAATGTTAATGCAAGCATACTGAAAAGATAACCTATACAGACGGTGCCAAAATGATGCAGTAAAACATTTTGCAAGCACTGTAGCACTACCTCAACTTTAGCAGCCATCAAACAGGGAGTTGGATGATGAACTGCACTGCCACTTGACAGCTACTAATGCGTGCACGTTGGATTCCCTATCCCTTAATTTTTGCCTGAACGTGTCAATCCCTTGTTACACCAGTCTTGGCAAAGGTTACTGGTAGCTTGAAATGCCTTTTAAAGCTCTTTCAAAGGTTGCTGAAATTTTCTCATCCAATCGTGATACTCTTGTGTAATCCCTTTAAACTTCAGTTGCGTGCAATTTTCTTCTCCCCTCGCGCTTTTTTAAATTCACCCTCAGGACGCCAGTATCACTGGATAGGTCAGCATTTGTTGCCCATCACTAGTACAACAGTGTGACTTGCTAGGCCACTTCAGAGGACAGTTAAAGGTCAACCACATTGGTGTGGGAATTAAGTCACATTTAGACCAGACCAGGTACTGATTGCAGGTTTCCTTCCCTAAAGAATATTAGTGAGCCATTTGGGCTTTTACAGCAATCCAACAGTTTCATGGTCCATTGAGTATGCACTTGGAGTTTTGAATAATTATTTCAATTTGCTTATATCAGAGAACTGAGTCCTGTTTGCACTTGGAATTCAGGTGGGATTAGGATCAGTTCTTAACCATTTAGAACTGATTTAGTGCAGTAGATGAAAATGTCAGCCCCAGTGGGTTGTCTGAAGCAGGAATAATTATAGAAAGTTATTTTTTTCCCTCAGTGGAGGGATATAGTATTAATCGAGAATGAGGATAATGCTGGCAGCATTTTGATGAGAAAGTCAGGCGCAATGCCATAATTCTTGCTCAGCATTTTAAATCAGCAGAATTGGATCTGATGCTGTCCTCCTAATAGTTTGCGCTTGACAATGCAGGTCTCTGGCTTCATGCTATGCACAGTCACGTGGAACAAACTTTTTAATGTTTTGTAATAAAATCAAAATGGTCCTGGTGCACAGTACAGAGTGATAATATACGAACATGCAAATTAGGAGCAGGAGTTGGAATGGGATTTCAGTGCGTGAATAAGGAACAACTCTATTCTGAACTGACTCCCAGATTAAATTGCCTTTACACTGAAACTAGTTCAGTATGCATTTTTTGGTTGAGATTTGCTGTGATTCTGATGCCAGAATTTGATGAGTCTGTTCAGTCCTCAAACAAATTAGAATCATTTCAGAAAAACCCATCCCTTGCTTCTAGTTTCAATTCAATACAAAGTCCTTAAGACTAATGAACTAAATTAAAGTGGTCTATTGCAAGACTGAGTCCATAATCTTCAATGTCAGAGAGAATATAGCGATGCTGCCAATCCTCTTCAAGCTTCACAAGTTCAGTGTTAAAGTCAGACATTGTTTGGTGCAGCTATATCCTGGCATTCTGTATCAACCTAAGAAATTTACACGTAATGGAAATGGATGTAAATGGAAATTTGTAAAGCATGAATTAAAATCTAGTGGTTTTTGAAATTACTTCTGCTGCCTTTAACATCAAAGGATTGAATTTTACTTCAGTGTGTTCGGTCCAAGGAGGGGTTCGAAATGGGCTGCTCACCCGAAGTCTTAAAGCCAACTACTGGCCCTTATTTATATTTGATTAGGGGGTGGCGGCGAGCAGGTCAGCCAATCGTCTCAGCCCTCCCAACCCACCTTCAGCATACAATTTCCTTCTGGAATCTGAGGTGACTGTTGAAAAGGCACATACATTTTTTTTAGAGTGAGGTTGTATTCTGTCAATGTGAATCCTGCTTTGGCTTCTGCAATTCATTTGCTGGTTCTGGAAGTTGGCTGCAAAGAGGGGTATGTTTCCATGAGGTCTTCTGACCAATCACTACAGCTGCATCACTCCTTTCACCTTGAGTCACAGAGTTGCATGATTCGTCACATACAAGCTGATCATGGATGAAATGAAACCTGTCGAGGTTCATGACAGCTCTTAGGCAATGTGCAGGACTTCTTTTATTTAATATTAACATGGTATTGGGGCCTGAATTACATCGTATTCATGAGGTGCCTTGGCCAGTTTGAAAGTCAGCGACGATAAAATCTTGCTGATGGGAAATGGAGTGGCCTGGAATTGATATGTTGGTTCAGGATTTTAAGCCCATGTACCGTTATTTCTGGGCAGATAGGGTTAAAATCAGCTCACTAATTATGTTACTTCTGTTTCTGCATTAAAGTACACATATGCTTTGAACACTTGTGTCGCCACTCCTTGCCAAACTGGTGTGCATTATGTGCATAATATAAATCTGCATATCCAACTGAATGTTCAAGAAAGTAATTCTAATGGCCATAATAGACATTTGGAATCTCAAGAAATCTATCAATAATACCAATCCTAACTTTTAGGGTAGAATAATTTGAATTGCATAATTTTGTCAGATCAGAGTTATATTGCATTTTTTTAGCATAAATTTCCATTGCTTCATACCAAACTTTTAACTTAAATGAGTGATGACCTCCACAAGTAAGTACTATCCTTGATGTGTTGCTGATAGGAATTTTCAGGAAAAAACAACTTATCTTTATATATTGCGAAGGTTGTAATCAAAGGACTGTTCCTTAGAACCCAGAAAATATTTATTTGGTGGCTTCGGGACCTTTTCCCCTAAGCACTAGAACTGAGATTTTCTTTTAAAGCACCTACGCTCCAGAGATAGACTAGCCAATGCTGGTTGGTGGATGAATTCTACTGTCAGTTTATGGGAAATCTAGATCCTAAATCACTAAAAAGAGGTCCTTTGGGTCCAACGACTTATCAAAAAATGATCACAATTAACAAGTAACCTCCCAGAATCCATCTAGAGCTACATGCTTCACACTCAACGTACTACCCAAAACATTTACTTTTCATTTAATAGCTTTCACATAATATAGCAACACTCTATTGCATCTGCCTTGTACCACTTTGTTGTTATGAACTATTCTGGTGAGGTCTGAATTGGATCCTAATGTCCGTGTCCTTGGAGAAATTAAGCCCAAGGTTACGGTGCAGCAAATTAATTTCTGTGCACTAAAATGTTACTGAAACAATTTTGGTGCCTCAGTGTGAGAAATATGGGCCTTCAATGATCTATTTGTGATCCTGTGTGAAGAAATTGTAGAAGTGTGGGGATAGTGAAGTTGCCTCTAATCATTCCCATGTTACCCATTGTTGCATCCATTAACATTCCTTAAATGTCACAGTCACATTAGACCAGCTATAATCACGGGTTAGTACATTAACAGGTTTGACATAAACACCTTGCCTCAATTTAAAAAAAATCACCATAGTTGTGCTGATTGAGCCCTCGCTGGAAAATGTGCAGAAAGCTATGTTTGTCTGACACATGACTCACTGAACAGGAAGGCAGTAGTGTTCAGCAATGCTGCATCCTCCCCATGACAGAACCTGAAATATGCATATTCTGACTCATTCTCTACTTTCCTTTGCATTTTACCAGAATAAAAAGTGTTGTATGCATGATGGGTTCACAAACATCCTGGTGGAGAAATTAAACATCATTTTTCCTGTTTGGTGGGTGAAACATTAATGCTGGAGGGACAGACTGTGGGTCATGATCGTGCATGCCTGATCTCACCCCACCTTCCAAATCGACAGGATGCTAACCTGAAACAAGCAACATGTGCCTTGAATATGCAAAGCAGGAGTGCTAACACTGGTTTTAGGTCCCCCATCCAAAACTGGTGAGCAGCTGGGCAGAGAATGTGCTGCGTGTGCTCTGTTCAGTTGTTCCGTTCCGTGTCTTCAGTGGCCTAATCAGCAGTCCTTAATGGCACTGCTGGAGACTGCCCAAAAAAAGTAAGCAAATGTTTTAATAGTTCCAATTCTGTGAAGCTAGGGGGAGCAGGAATGCCTGTCCAGGCTCTACAAAAATGCTCTGGGCCGTTTCCAAACCTTTGCTTTGCCTCTCAACCCAGCCAGTCATGCTCTGAAGTTATTGAACTCGATGTTCAGTTCGCAAGGCTGTCGAGTGCCTAATTGAAAGATCAGTTGCTGTTCCTTGAGCTTGTGTTGATGTTCACTGGAACATTGGAGCAGGCCAAGGATAGACATGTGGGCATGAGAGCAGGGAGCGGGTTTTGAAATGGCAAGTAACCGGAAGCTCGGGGTCATGCTTTCGGACTGAGTGGAGATGTTCCGCAAACCGGTCACCCAATCTGTGTTTGGTCTTCCCAATATAGAGGCGACCACATTGTGAGCAGCCATTACAGTAAACTAAATTGAAGGAAGTACAAGTAAATCGCTGCTTCAGTTGGAAGGAGTGTTTGGGGCCTGGGATGGTGAGGAGAGAGGAGGTAAAAGGGCAGGTATTACACCTCCTGCGATTGCATGGGACGGTGCAGTGGGAAGGGGACGAGGTGTCATGAGTGATGGAGGAGTGGACCAGGGTGTCACGGAGGGAACAATCCCTTCGGAATGCTGACGGGGAGGGGAAGGAAAGATGTGCTTGGTAGTGGCATCACACTGGAAGTGGCGGAAATGACGGAGGATGATCTTTTGGATGTGCAGGCTGATGGAGTGGAAAGTGAAGACAAGGGGAACCCTGTCGCGGTTCTGGGAGGGAGGGGTAGGGGTGAGGCAGAAGCGTGGGAAATGGGTCAGACACGGTCAACCACAGTGGTGGGGGGGAATCCTCGGTTGAGGAAAAAGGAAGACATGTCAGAAGCGCTGTTGTGGAAGGTTGCATCATCAGAACAGATGTGTCAGAGGCGGAGAAACTGGGAGAACGAGATGGAGGCCTTACAGGAAACAGGGTGTGAGGAAGTGCAGTCAAGGTAACCATGGGAGTCAGTGGGCTTATAATGAATATTAGTAGAAGTCGACGAATGGGAAGGGAAGTGTCGGAGATAGACCATGTAAAGGTGAGAGAATGGTGAAAATTGGAAGCAAAGTTGATGAAGTTTTCCACTTTGGGGCGAGAGCAGGAAGTGGCACCGATACAGTCATCAATGTGCCAGAAAAAGAGATGAGGGAGAAGGCCTGAGTAGGACTGGAACAAAGAATGTTCAACATATCCCACAAAAAGACACGCATAAGTAGGACCCATGCAGGTATCAACAGCAACACCTTTTATTTGAAGGAAGTGAGTGGGGTTGAAGGAGAAGTTGTTCAATGTAAGAACAAGTTCAGCCAGGTGGAGGAGGGTGGTGGTGGATGGGGACTGGTTGGGCCTCTGTTCAAGGAAGAAGCAGAGAGTCCTCAGACTGTCCTGGTGGGGGATGGAGGTGTAGAGAGATTGGATGTCCATCGTGAAGAGGAGGCGGTTAGGCCAGGAAACTGGAAATTGTCAAAATGACGTAGGGCGTCCGAAGAGTCACAGATGTAGGTGGGAATAAACTGGACCAGGGGAGAAAAGATAGAGTCAAGATAGGAATAAATATGTTCAGTGGGGTAGGAACAGGCTATATCTATGGGTCTACCCGGATAGTCCTGTTCGTGGATTTTGGGAAGGAGGTAGAAGCGGGCAGTCCAGGGTTGCGGGACGATGAGGTTGGAAGCTGGAGACGGAAGATCTCCTGAGGAGATAAGGTTAGTCACAGTCCTGGAAACAGGGCTTGATGTTCGGTGGTGGGGTCATGGTCCAGGGGGAGATAGGAAGAAGTGTCTGAGAGTTGGCACTCAGCTTTTGCAAGGTAGAGGTCGGTACGCCAGACAACAACAGCACCACCTTTGTCAGTGGGTTTGATAACAATGTCAGGGGTAGACCTGAGAGAACGGAGTGTAGCAAGTTCGGAGGGAGACAGGTTAGAGTCAGCAAGGGGAGGGGAGAAATTGAGACAGCCAATGTCACGCCAACAGTCCTCAATGAAAAGATCAAGAGTAGGTAACAGGCCAGAGGGAGGGGTCCAGGTGGAGGGAAATACTGGAGGTGGGTGAAAGGGTCCGCTGGTCTTGGGGAGGACTCCTGGCCAAAGAAGTGAGCCCAGAGATAAGGAGCTCAACGTCATGGCAAGCGCGAAAGTCATTGAAGTGGGGTGCGTAATGGGATAAAACTGAGTCCTTTGTTAAGTATGGAACGTTCAGCGTCAGAGATGGACAGGTCAGAGGGTATTGTGAATACATGGCAAGGGGGTCAGATTAGAAGAAGACATGGAGCCAGAGGGAAGTGAAGGGAAGAAAGATCTGGAGGGGCGTTGGTACCCATGAGCTGCTGGAGCTTGCGTTCCTTAACACCTGAAAGGCAGAGAAAAAGTTTTTTATTAATTTGTCGGATAAGACGAAGAAGGACATGAAACTATGGAGCAGAACAGCTTTGAGATAAGATGAGGTGGTGCTTCTGGAGAGAGAGGTCAAGTGTGTACATGAGGCGGTGCATGGCACTGAGTGTGGATCTCAGGATGCGGCGAGAACAGCAGTCCGAGGAACATTGTATTTCTCGGAGGTTCCTGTAATCCTGGGTGGATTCAAAATGTGAAGGATGGAACTCCAGTTTGAATCAACGTGGAATGTGTCGGAGCCGGAGAGAGTCGCTGAGGAAGGAGATGTGGCAGTGAAAACGAGTTTTGGTAGACACCTTATCAAACACCAGGAGGGAAATAGAAATCAATGAAGGTGAACAAGGTAAAAGAGACAAAAGGAAATCCCATGGGAGATGAGCAGAATTTCTTCAAGACAGGCATTCCTGGAAGAGAAGTGACATATCCCAATCATGATATTAGAGTTGCATTCCCAATTTATTTACATTATTTTCACATTCAGTTTATTCATTCCCTTTGCAATTGTTTGCAGCATACATTTAAACAATTTTTGCAGCTCCAGAAGTATTGCAACTGCTCCAGTGATTTTTTTTATCCTTTCAGAGGAGGTGGGTGTCACTGGCTAGGCCAGCATTTATTGCCCATCCTTAACTGCCCTTGAGAAAGTGGTGTTGAGCCACTTTCTTGAACCACTGCAATCCATGTGGTGTAGGTACACCCACAGTGCTGTTACGAAGGGAGTTTCAGGATTTTGGCCCGGCGACAGTGAAGGAACAGCGATATAGTTCCAAGTTAGGATGGTGTGTGGCTTGAAGAGAAACTTGCAGGTGGTGGGGTTCCCATGCATCTGCTGCCCTTGTCCTTCTAGGTGGTCAAGGTCATGGTTTGGAAGCTGCTGTCGAAGGAGCCTTGGTGAGTTGCTGCAGTGCTGCCACTCTGCATCGGTGCTGGAGGAAGAGAATGTTGAAGGTGGTGAATGGGGTGCCAGTCAAGGGGGCTGCTTTGTCCTGAATGGTGTCAAGCTTCTTGAGTGTTGTTGGAGCTGCACTCACCCAGGCAAATGGGAGAGTATTCTAAGACACTCCTGATTTTTGCCTTGTAGATGGTGGACAGGTATTGCCGGGTCAGGAGTTGAGTCAGTCGCCTCAGAATTCCCAGCTTCTGACCTGCTCTTGTAGCTACAGTATTTATATGGCTGGTCCACTTCAGTTCCTGGTCAATGGTAACCCCCAGGATGTTGATAGTGGGGGATTCAGTGATGGTAATGCCATTGAATGTCAAGAAGAGATGGTTGGATTCTCTCTTGTTGAAGATGGTCATTGCCTGGCATTTGTGTGGCGCAAATGTTACTTGCCACTTATCAGTCCAGGCCTGAATGCTGTTCCGGTCTTGCTGCATATAGACACGGGCTGCCTCAGTATCTGAGGAGTCGCGAATGGTGCTGAACATGGTGCAATCATCAGAAAACATCCCCATCTTTGACCTTATGCTGGAGGGGAGGTCATTGATGAAGCAGCTGAAGATGGTTGTGCCTCAGACGCTACCCTGAGGAACTCCTGCAGTGATGTCCTGGGACTGAGACGATTGACCTCCAACAACCATGACCATCTTCCTTTGCGCTAGGTATGACTCCAACCAGTGGAGAGTTTCCCCCTGATTCCCATTGACTCCAGTTTTGCTGGGGCTCCTTGATGCCACACTTGGTCAAATGCTGCCTTGATTTCAAGGGCAGTCACTCTTACCTCACCTCTTTAGTTCACCTCTTTTGTCCATGTTTGGACCAAGGCTGTAATGAGTTCAGGAGCTGAGTGCCCCTGGGGGAACCCAAACTGAGCATCACTGAGCAGGCTATTGCTGTTTAAGTGGTGCTTGAAAGCACTGTCACTGACACCTTCCATTACTTTGCTGATGATCGAGTGTAGACTAATGGGGCAGTAACTGGCCAGGTTGGATTTGTCCTGCTTTTTGTGTACAGGCCATACCTGGGCAGTTTTCCACATTGTTGGGTAGATGCCAGTGTTGTAACAATTATTTGCAATATATCATTGCAATATATCAATCAACTGTAAACAACATACCTTATTGTCACTATGCAGTGGGAGAAGTTCTGGAAGTAATGATATTTTGAGTGTTGTTTCAAGGAGCTTACCTTGTAATAGAGGATTTTCTTTGTACCCGCTTAAAGTAAAGTTTTGCAACGTATCTGAATGCAATAGGTGTCTTTGCTACTGTACTGCTTCAGTCAATGCTTACATCGCCTTTCAAAAAAAATTATCAGCATATAATACTTAGTATTTTGCTGTAATATATTACACAAAATTAACATATAAATTTACTTTGCAATTGTGGGACATGATTTATGATTGCCTATGCAAATATAACATTATGCCTCAGGCTAAGTGGAGCCATCAGGGAATAAAGAAATTGTGAGTGCTGTTATTTTGGTAGTTGAGGAAACCAACAAGATGTGGAAGATCATTATAAAAAAAACTGTTGAAATTTTGCTTATAATTTGAGAAATTACTTTGCAAGGGAACTAGTTATTTTTCAATTGTGGAAACAACACAAGGTTGTGCATCTTGTATTCCAGGAGAAGGTCTACCCATTCCATGTAATGCCGACCACCATAGAGTTGTTTTGGATGCTCATGTATATAAAGAAACATTATTTGAAAAGTTCAGTATTGAATCTTACTATATTTCAGTTTTGGAACATATATTTCTGGTTTTTAAACAAGGCTCTTTAGTCGGTTGAGCACAGTGCCCTGAGTGTACAAGTGAGGCTGATTGATACTCTGGCGTAAATAGTTAAAACTTGTGAGGACAGGTTGTATAAACTTAGCTTGTATTCCCTTGAGTTGAGACAGTAGAGTGATTAAACAAGGTCTTTAAAATGATAAGGGAACTCAACAGGGTAGTTTCAGAGAAGCTGTTGTTACAATTAGGTGAGGAGGGGTTGAAAGGTTCCCCTCTTTTTCCCTCTCCTTGTTTGACCGCAACAAGGTTTATTCCTTTTGAAACAGTAGATGTGTTTACCGATTCAGTGAGTGTTTAACCCTAATGTGCTATGATCATAAAAGAACCAATCGGACAGGTTTTCTTGAGATTAAACAAGAAAGAGTATAGTTTATTGTACTTAAAATTAAATCCCGATCTAAGTGAAAATAATAAACAATGCTCCAACTTACACACATGCACAAGAATCACACGCACAAATAGGTTACAGAGTGATGAAGAAGAGTTTGCTTGGATTAGAGTCCATAACAAATAAAAATAATACAGTCTGTGGGGTCTGGTAATTCAGTTGTCTTCCGATTGAATTTATGGTTCTGAAGTCTCTGGCTGGTAGAAGTGCACTTGCAGTTGGTCCACCTCGTTCAGTGTTTTCTTGAAGACAAGGATGTAGGTGGCTTTCTCCGACGGGGTCTCTGTATGTAGCAATGGTAGACTTGGATGTTCCGCAGTCTCAGACAGGTTTCAAAACTTGCAATGTTAGCTGGAGAGAGAGTGTGAGAAACAACCCCACTGGGGTTCTGCACTGGGTTGCTCTCAAAGCTTGTCTGCTGTGTGTAACAAATACTCCAAGTTCACACAGCCTGGGGAGACTGTCACATGATTCTAGCAGGTTTTTTTTACTTGAATGAGGTCCAAAGTCTAAGAATCCCCAAACTCTCTCAGGTCATATTGTTTCAATGTTTACCCTCCTGGAGGAACATGCCTTTGAATGTCTTGCTAACGAGAGTGTTACCAGATAATTTATTCAACTGTTCAAGCCATTGTCCTGAATGGGAGCTTTTTAGACATGCAATCTTCACTTTCATGCCATGGAATGTGAGGTATTTCAATGCAAATTGTGGTGGCCGTCTTAGCTGCCAGCTTTTAAAAGGTTGCATGTAGGCTTCCAGCTTTCCTTTTTAAAAGTTTAATGCAGGTTTCCAACAGATGAATTAAAAATCCTCATTCAGCATGGCATGTTTTCCTGACACTGTCCATGAAATTTGGCTCCATAGTACCCTGTTTTTCATTGCTACGAGTGCTATGTTGCCTCAAATGACATCCATGGCATGGGTATGCACACTTCTGGTGCTAGCCACACCGGATGCCATTTTGGTGATGGCATTAGTGCACGGCAGAGAGTGTCCACGGGAAGTATGCAGAGTAGGCAGATCACGACATCAATCAGTGTTCAGTAGCAGGAAGGACCCCCCGCCCCACCAGTGCTATTTAAGGCTTCATCAACTGCTTTCAGATGTGTTGTTGATTGATTTCTACTGGCTTTTGCTGTGAATTGGTTGTTTCCAGAGTTGTTTAAAGTAGCTGAAGTCTACAGAGCGTGGTGTAGCACATGTTGTAGGACCTTGTACCGAATTGCTCCCCACCTCCTCCACCCTGGCTGCCTTGGTCTACAGTATGACAGGGAGAAGGAGCAGAAAGAACATAGAGCAAGACAAGCTGCTGGAAGAGGGAGGAGGAGGAGGAGGAGTAGGGCTCTAAGCAGGAAGCCATATCCACCCAGGGTATTCCGGGAGCAATTCTACCTGAACCACAGCAAGGAACTGACACTTTTTCACTAATAATGGCCTCATTGAAATCTGCCACTGGTTGAAGCCATAACTGCAGCCTCAGAGCAGGATGAGGACAGCATTAATAATGGCTGTGAAGGTGATTGTGGCCATGATCTATTGTACAACTGCCTGTTTCCAGGCTTTAGCAGACAATATTTGTAACTGTTTAATTTGCTGTCCACTGTTTCATAAAGGAGATCACTGAGGCTCTATATTTCAAGAGAGCTGAATACATTTCATTCTCTCTTGCCAGAAAGAAGCAGCAGCAGTGAGCATGTGGCTTCGCAAGGATTACAAGATTCCCCATGATGCACGGTTCCATTGACTGCACACATGTTATTTTGTGGGTGCCATATGTTAACTCTGAGATCTACCGTAAGAAAAAGGGATTCCAGTCCCTCAACATGCAGCTGGTGCGTGACCAAAATGCAGGATATCATGCAGGTCAGTGCCTGGTATCCAGGCAGCAGTCATGATGTCTTCATTCTGTGACAGTCCTTTGTGCCAGTTGTATTTGAGCTGCTACGGCAAACTGGAGACTGGCTACTGGGCGACAAGGGCTATTCTTTGATGACATGGCTCATAATTCTTATGCATAACACATGCATATGTAAGCAGCATGCATATAATGAAAGCTATGCTGCCACACAAATGTTATAGAGCAGACCTTTGGTGTGCTTAAACAACAGTTCCGCTGCCTAGACCATTCTGGTGGAGCCCTGCAGCACCCTGCGTGTCAAGTTTTGTGGTGGTCTGATACATGCTACACAACCACGCCATCATGAGGGGACAGCACTTGCTACCAGATTTATGGCGACCAGATCAGGAGAAGGAGGAGGAAGGGAGGAGGCAACCAGCGTAACCCCTTTCTGGCTGGGCTGTCCGTGAAGAAGTCATCTGATGCAAAACAAGTAAACGCAAGCACAATTCTCCATTTACCATCAGTTCCACATTTTACCTTCCCTCTGTCACTGACCTTTACAGCCTCTGCTTGGCCACAATACAAGGATAAAAGCCACCACAAAATAATCATGCCAAACCAAAATTATGTATCAAATCATGCTGTATTGCATGCACACATCAAACAATCACCCTTATGCAGTCCCTTAGAGCTTGTTTACTGTGTGCCTCTGCTGGTTCCAGAGCTCCTATGCAGTCCTACCTCAGTGGTAGTAGCATGGCTGGTGGAAGGCTGCTGACTTTCAGTGGGGTAGACTGCAGATGGCCTTGCAAGACGATTTCGAGCAGCTGTGGCCCTAGAAGGTCTGGCTTCGGACTGCACCATCTAGGCATGGGTGGCAGCAATCTGGGCTGACAGGCAACAGCAAAGGGGCTGGCGGAGTGGCAGTCGTGGGAGGATGAATGCTGTCACCTGGATAGCGGACAGCAGATACATGCTCCATGGAACCACTGCCTCTTCCCTGGGCCAAAGCCTCAGCAATCCTAGTAATCTGTTGGAGAACCAATTGCTGGACTGCGGTAATACTTTGCAAGCCCCTTTGAACACTGGTATCCACAGCTATGATGGCAACAGTCTGAGCTTGTGTGGCAGAAAACTGACCCTGCACAACTTCAGTCTGCGCTTCCACTGCACCCAGATGTTGAGTGGCTTCAGCTGTGCTGCACTGGAAGCTGAAACATTGACCATCAGATGCTGCATTATGGTTGTGTCTGCAAGTGTGCTAATGGAGTGAACCACCACTTCCACACTGGATAGGATGAACTTCAAGCTTGGTGCAAAGCCCTGTGCCAAATGGTGGAGGACTCCTCCATGCTCTTTGGCATTAATTGCAGGTTTTCCGGCAGGCCTGCCGAGGTGTCAAGTATTTCATTGTGCATACCGATCACTCTTTGTCTGTAGGCTGCTCCATCCAAATCCTTATCTGAGTCCTCTGAAGCATAACACATGTGAAACCTCACCCTTTGGCGAGCTAGCACCTGTGTTATCCTTGTCCCCTGTTATTGCTGCAGATTACCCTTGTTGGGTGCCACACCATGTCACACCAAGCTCCTGCCTCTGTGCTGTCCTCTAAAGTACGTGCATTGTCAGTATCTGAGCTGGAGGTCGTGAGTGTGAGAACGAGTGACAGTGTTTCTTCTTCATCACTGTTTTCCTCCTCTTCCATCGCTTGCTTTTTCACTGCTGCCTGACCAGGTTGCAGTTTTTCGGCATCTGAAAGGGGAAAGCCACAAGAGTAGATTTGTGGTGAGGGTCTGAGGGGTAAAGCTAGATGTCCATGTTTCCACCCACAGCAGCTTATAAATCAGAAAAGATTGTGGGATGAGGGGCAAGTGTGATGTGAGAATATGCATTAAGCAGGGTCTATTTCTGTTCGCAGAGAGGTCAATAACCAGGGTGCATAGATTTAAAGTAATCGGTGGAAGGATTAGAGGGCGAGTAAATTTTTTCACTCAGAGGGAGGTGGGGGTTCTGGAATGCACTGCGTGAAAGGGTAGTGAAGGCAGAAACCCTCATCGCATTTAAAAAAAATACTTGGATATATACTTGAAGTGCGTTAATCTACGGGGCTACGAACCAAGATCTGGAAAGTAGGATCAGGCTGGATAGATCTTTTTCAGCTGGCTCAAACACAATGGGGCGAATGACCTCATGCTGTATTGTAAATTTTTTATTTTTCTATGTATGAGCATACTGTCATTTTTGATGGTTTCAACCCAGCCAGAGATCATGGCCTCTCCAATAATGGGGAGCAACGTCTCCTCCATTGAGGTGAGGACATGCAGCCATGCCTGTCCCTTGGCAGTTAGGTGCTGCTGTCTCCAGTTATTGGCCACCTTGTCCTGCAAGAGAGAAGAAGAAATGTGTCAGTGAATGTGTTGCAATGTGTTTGGGTGACATAGTTGCCATAGTTGAATATCTGTCAGTGTGTGCAAGCTATGAGATGTGGGTGTGAGGCTTGCAGCAGTGCTAAGCGTGTAAGGGTGAAGTGAAGCTCTGAATATTAGCAATGAGTTGTGATTGATATTGATGGTAGGTGAATGATTGGGTGTGCTGCATTGGGCAATATGTGATGCTGCTGGTGTAGTTGGTAGGATATGGCATTTGAAAATAAAATCACTGACCTTGACCACTCGTCTGAAGTCATTGAACTTCCTGTAGCGCTGCATCCAGCTCCTCAGGGCTCGACTTCTGGCATTGACCACCAAGGTTATCAGGTTCCATTGCATTCGCAAAGTTTGTCTGGATGCCATCCTGGCCTCCTGTGGATAAATGAAATCTTTCCTCCTCCCTACCTTTTTACAAATGCCTCCAATGCAGTGTTGGAAAATTGTGGAGCCCAATTTCTGCCGTGCGGTGCCATTCTTGGCTCTTTCGCACATCAAGATCATTCTCAGGCTGACTTCCAGCACCTGCTGCAAGCAAACTGCGCCTCACCTTTATGAGCACAGGCTGGCTTTAAGTGGTGCAGGCTAGCTTTAACTTGTGCTAGCCTGTCACAATATTGTGATCCCTGCTCAGGCATGCAGCCACTCAACAGCATAGTTAGTGCTGGCTACATGCTACAATCATTTAATGGTAGCATGAAGTTTGTATGATGCCTGCATTGGAAACAACTGACGTACGTTAATTGAGCTTTTGGGGGGGGGGTTATTGAATTTTGCGGTCAGGGCAAGTTCGGAGAATTAAAGCTATTCCATTTAGTGAAGACATTAGGGCACTCTAAGGGCAGTGTAAATGTGGATCATTTTTTCACCACCGTCCCCCACTAAAATACTCTGGGTCAGTTGAAATTTTCAAGAAGTTGGTGCTATCGGGGAAGTAGGTGTTTTTATTTCCAGTCCTGCAGTGACACTCAAATTGGGAGCTATCGTACCAGCACTCTGGGTATAATGCAGTTTTAGCTGATTTGACTCTCAGCAGTACCCCTGTGCACACTTACAGGTTAATAAACCTTGGAATTTACCAACTTGTATTTAATCTCTAGGGGAAAAAATTTGTCAAGCCCATTTCAGGTGCTGGAGTCGTGATGCGTTATCACCTCCCCCATCCAGTCCTCCTGAGGCAGGCAGCAAGAAAACTTCATGCTGAACAAGCTGCTGGCTAGCTGCTCGCTCAAGAAGGGGCCAAGCAGTGTGTGTGGCTATCATATGTTTCAACTAGTCTGCATGTCTCAAAGGCAGCCTGCTCCTCTTAAAGAGGAGCTGCATTCATTGTACAGAGATCGCGGCAGACTCTCTGTGGAATACTTGGATCGAACTAAAAGCGCATAAAATGGTGCAGTAGGCAAGAGAGACGGCTCCCAGGTAACTGATGCAGTACTGGAGGCATTAATCCCAGACCGACAAAGGAGGAGAGATGGAATGTTTCCGCAAGGGGCCAGGAGGCCCTCAAAGTACACCCTGAGAAGGGAATAGAAGCAAGGGCCAGGGAAATCATCTCCTGGAGTCTGGCCCTGAGGACCTTGCAGCAGTGCCAGAAGATGTTCAATGGTCTCACACGAGTGGTCAAGGTCAATGAATGTATATACACATGACACATTGGATAGACATATGGATGAAAATGGAATAGTGTAGGTCAGATGGTTTCACAGGTCGGCGCAACATCGAGGGCCGAAGGGCCTATACTGCGCTGTAATGTTCTAAATATTACTTACCCACTGCTCCACCAATCTTTCACACTGCTCAATACAGCACACCCCCATTACTCGGCAATCAGCAATCTCTGGCAATCAGGACTCATGCCTAACAATCAGATATTCTTCCTCACCCTCACATACGTAGCACTGCTGCAAGCCTCACACCCACCTCTTGCTGCTTCCACATACCTCTATCTATTCACCTATGGCAGTCACCTCATGCAAACACATTGCAACACAGTCAATACCATTCTTCCCTCTCCCTTGCAGGACAAGTTTGCACATAACAGGAGAGAGCAGAGCAGAAGTGGCAGAGGACAGGCACGTCTGCCTCACCTGAGCCTTCTGGATGATGCTGTGCATCATGGGACCGGCTGTGACTGAGGCCATTGCATCCGGCATCTCAGCATGGATTTGTTAAGGGAAGATCTTGTTTGACCAACTTGATCGAATTTTTTGAAGAAGTAACATGGAAGATAGATGAGGGTAGTGTAGTTGATGTGGTCTACATGATTTTAGCAAGACTTTTGACAAGGTCCCACATGACAGACTGGTTAAAAAAATAAAATCCCATGGGATCCAGGGAAATGCAGCAATTTGGATATAAAATTAGCTCAGTGGCAGGAAACATAGGGTAATTGTTGACAGGTGCTTTTGAGGCTGGAGGGTTGTTTCCAGTGGTGTTCCGCAGGGTTCAGTACTGGGTCCCCTGCTTTTTCTGGTATTTATTAACAATTTGGATGTAAATGATCAAGAAGTTTGGCCGTATGGTAGATCGCTGCATCATGAATGGGTCCACAAGTGTTGTCGTGGAGTTGGTCACCACTTCCACGCTGGAAAGGATGGACCCCAAGCTCTGTGCAAAGCCCTGTGCCAAGTTGGTGCGAGTCTCCATGCTCCAGCTCTATGGCAGGCATGTCACCAAGCACCGCTGTGTACATGACTGTCAGCATTCTCCTGTACGTTGATCCATCGAAGTCCTCATCTGAGTCCTCTGAAGCAGAATTCATCTGCAATTTCACCCTTCAGTGAGCTGGCACACGAACTATCCTTTCTCCCTGGCCCGGCTGCAGCCCACTCATGTCCAGTAACTCATCATGTGCAGAACTCGACTCTGCACTACCCTCTAAATACATGCAATGTCAGTATCTGAGCTAGCGGCTGTGAGTGTCAGATCAAGTGACGGTGCTTCTTTCTCATTGATTAGATGTATCTGTTGTCCTTCCTCATGAGGCTGCAGTGGCTAGCCATGTGGCAAATCATGGGTATCTGAAAGCATAAATGCAGAAGGAAAGGTTTGGGATGAGAGAAGTGGTTAGGATGGAAAGCAAGAGATCCATAGTCATACCATCTGCAGTTTGTACTTCATGGCTGTCAGCAGGATTAAGGTGAGGTAAGATTTGAGAAGGTGCATAATGCAGGAACATACCATCATCCGGAATGCTTTTGGTCATAGAATCATAGAAGGTTTAAAGCACAGAAAGAGGCCACTTGGCTCATTGTGTCTGTGCCAGCCGAAAAACGATCCACCTATTCTAATCCCACCTTCCAGCATTTGGCCCATAGCCTGCAGATTACGGCACTTGAGGTGCATATCCAGACTCCTTTTAAATGAGTTGAGGATTTCTGCATCAACTACCCTTTCAGGCAGTGAGTTCCAGACTCCCCACCACCTCTGGGTGAAAAGGTTTTTCTGCATCTCCCCTGGAATGTTGCTACCAATCACTTTAAAATCTATGCCCCTCGTCACTGACCTCTCTGCTAAAGTGAATAGACCCTTCCCATCCACTCTATCCAGACTCCTCAAAATTTTGTACATTTCAATCAGATCTCCCCTCAGCCTTCTCTGTTCCAAGGAGAACAACCCAAGCCTATCCAATCTTTCCTCATAGCTGCATTTTTCCAGTTCCAGCAACATCCCTGAAAATCTCCTCTGAATCCTCTCGAATGCAATTACATCCTTTCTGTAATAAGGTGACCAGAACTGCACACAGTACTCAAGTTGTGGCCTAACCAATGAGTTATACTTTATAAACCTTTCCTAGCTTGATTCTGTGCCATATTAGGTAAAACCCCATTTTTGTTCATCTGATTGGTCAGTCACTACCTAACTGCCCTTCCATGATGGTACTTTGAGCCTGGTTTAAGTCATTGGCATTGTCATTCAGTTCAAGGGTGAGGGCAGGTGGAGCTCCAGATCTGAGCTTCCTTGACTCCATAAATTCTTTCACAAAAGGTCATATCTTGATCCGGTGCCATCCTACTGTGGCTATTCAACTACAGTGGCCACTTAATGGGATTGATATGCGCTTATCTCGTTTCACAGCTTCGTGACCAGACAGGGATTGTTTAGTTTTTTACCAGTTAAAAAGCTAACAGCCTCCCTGGGGTAATCTACAGTCTAACAACCTTTAAATAAAGGGTCTTGACATGTCATGATTGTCCAGACCTTTAGCTAACATCATGCTATGTGGTTATGTTACATACAGGATACAATTTTAACTTATACTTAAGGATATGACAACTAAGTTCTAACAGCGCTGTAATAAAATAAACTCAATCCTACATATTCATCTCATTGTTGTTAGTGGAACAAAAACAACTTGTACTTGTATAGATAAAAGCAAAATACTGCGGATGCTGGAAATCTGAAACAAAAACAAGAAATGCTGGAATCACTCAGCAGGTCTGGCAGCATCTGTGGAAAGAGAAGCAGAGTTAACGTTTCGGGTCAGTGACCCTTCTTCGGAACTAGAGCCTTGTAAGTAGTAGAACATCTCAAAGTAATTACAGGGGTGTTATCGAGACAAAAAACTTACACAAGCCAAGGCAGGAGATATTAGGACAGATAGCCAAAAGTTTGGAGGTAAGTTTTAAGGAATGTCTTAAAGGAGGAGAGAGAGGTTGAGAGAGGGAATTCCAGAACTTGAGGCTGAAGCAGTTGGAGGCAGTGATGTGACGAGGGAAGTTGGGGTGAGCAAGAGACCTGAATTGGAGGAATGCAATGTTGTTGAAGGGTTGTAGATCTTTCTGTGCCTCCCTAATGACAGTCACTGCGCAAAAATTACTTCCGAATATAATTATACATGAAGCATTTGGTATGTTTCTGAGATGAGAAGCTGCTATATAAATGCAACTTCTTGATTTCTTGAATTTTTTTTTACATGACTCCAGCAATGTACCTGAACCTCAACTTCATAAGAGTGCCCTGATGCATTTGTGTCTCATCCTAAAATAGCTAACATGCTTTTCTGTGCCAATGTTCTTAATTAACTTTAGTTCTGGTATACAGTTATGCTCATATCATATCAGGACATAACTGTCATCGAGGTTGAACATATTAGCCTCTTCCAGTTCATTAAAATCCATGATGGGGAGACGGTGGCGTAGTGGTAATGGCACTAGACTAGTAATCCAGAGGCCCAGGCTAATGCCCTGGGGACATGGGTTCAAATCCCAGCTTGGCAGCTGGTGGGATTTAAATTCAATTAATTAAAATCTAGAATTGAAAGATAGTCTCAGTAATGGTGCCATGAAACTATCATCGATTGTCATAAAAACCCATCTGGTTCACTAATGTCCTTTAGGGAAGGAAATCTGCCATCCTTACCTGGTCTGGCCTACTTGTAACTCCAGACCCACAGCAATATAGTTGACTCTTAACTGCCCTCTGAAATGGCCTAGTAAGCCACTCAGGTAAAGGGCAATTAGGGATGGGCAACAAATGCTGTCCTTGCCAGCGACACCCACATTCCAAGAAAGAATTAAAAAACTGTTGTAACAGCTATTCAGCAAGATGAAGTAGAAAAACAAAGGACCATTAAGATAAGTTTTGAAACCAACAATGAAAATGTGTTTTAACATAACCTATTAAAGAAAGGGACCTGATATATGTGTTGCTAAATAGCCTGTTGAATTGGATACGGAAGAAATGATTAAAAGCTGTAATCAGAGTGAAAAATGGAAACTAATTTTGCATGATTGCATTTACACTTTACAGTTGGTGGGCATAATACCGTTAGGTATCAATTCGTACCAATGAGCTCAATAAAAGCAAAAGCGACGTAAGGAGCTAAGTGTAAGGAGAAGTGAGTGTGTTGGACATTCTGTAGTTACAGAAAAAAATGTTTTAAAACCTTTATCCCATAAGAGAAGTACTATTTTTGTCCACATCACCAACCCCTACAGCAACCTGGAGATCCTATTTCAGGTCTCAAATTCCTCAGGGTATTGCTTAGCTGAGGTCAGACGTGAACTCCATCAGAAAGTGGTTGTAGTCAGCTCACAGTGGATTGCTGATCTTTTTAACCCTAGATTCTAGCCGGGAGGTTTCAGAGACAGGAAAATTCAATACTGGTCAGGTACTGTTAACCTTGCAGCTGGTGCTAATTTACTTTAAATACATTAGGGTTTTTCTCCCTCAGACCACACTCATTATATTAAAATTAAACAATGAATATCACCATCAGTACCATTTCTGCTGCATTTCTACTGATTTAATTGAATATTTTTGTTTTTCCGTAATGTTGGCAAGGTGTGGAGGATGGGAGTTGGGGAGGATGACAACTATCTTGGAGGAGTTCCATGAAATGTATGACAATCTCAATGACAGCACAATTCTGGCATTCCCTGAACCTTTGCAGGAAAGAGCTGATATCCCCTGAGAAGAAGGGAGAGACACGAGGCAGGGAGGTAAAGGAGCTGAGCATAGGGGCTCCAGGCAGAGATTTTAAAGTCTTTTTTAAAATTTGGCTCGTGCTGCAGCGACATTATGGAGAGGCCCCAAATTTCCTATTCCTCTAATGACAGCCTTGTGCTCAGATTATGCAAATGCTCCCAGCATCCTGTCCCCATGAGAAGGTTGTGAGTTCTCCATTATGTGTCTAAGCCTTATCATACGATGATCAGTCTTACCCAAGTGCTCACTGGCAAACACCTGGTCCACTTGGCCCACCTCATTTTCTAGCACCAGATCCAGCAGTGCCTCCTTTCTAGTTGGGCCAAGAACATACTGATCAAGGAAGTTCTCCTGAACACAATCCAGAAATTGCTCCCCTTTCTTTCCCTTTACTCTAAAATTAATAAAATCGATAAAGTCCCCCAAAATCACCACTGTGTAGTTCTTACATATCTCTGTGATTTCCCTGCAGATTTGCTCCTCTATCTCTCTCACACTATTTGGAGGCCTCTAGGATACCCCGAGTAGCGTGATCATACCTATTTTGCTTCTCAACTCTAACCAAATGGATTCTATCTTTGTCCCAATAAGGATATCCTCCCTTTCCAACACTGCAATGTCTTCCCTAATCAGTATTGCTACCCCACCTTCCTTTTATTCTTCTCTATCTTTACTGAACACTTTATATTCTAGTATATTAAGTGCCCAGTCCTCATCATTTTTAAGCCATGTTTCCATTATTGCCACTACATCATATTCACATACTGCTATTTGTGCTTGTAGCTCACCAACCTTATTCACCACACTTTGTGTGTTTACACACATGCATTGTAATCCTGTCTTTGCATTCCTTGTAGTCCTTCTCAGTCTGCTCTCATTTTTTTGATTCATTCAGACACTCATTCATACACTCATTCATGGGATTTGGGCATTGCTGGCAGGCCAGCATTTGTTGCTCTTCCATATTGCCCTTGAATGGAGTGGCTTGCTAGGCCATTTCAGAGGGAAGTTCAGAGTCAACCACATTGCCGTTGGTCTGGAGTCACATAGACCAGACCAGGTAAGGACGGCAGATATCCTTTCCTAAAGGACATTAGTGGAGCAGATGGGTTTTTACGACAATTGATGATAGTTTCATGGCACTATTACCGATAAAAACTTTCACTACCAGATTTTTAATTAATTGAATTTAAATTCCACCAGCTGCTGTGATAGGATTTGAACCTATGACCCCATAGCATTAGCCTGGGCCTCTGGGTTACTAGTCCAGTGACATTCCCACTGCGCCGCCGCCTCTCCTGTACGGAACTACTCCCCTCTCTAGTACTGTCAAACAGTTTCACGTTATGCACCTTATTCCTCTTTTCTACTTCTATATGCTGGTGCCCATCCCTGTGCCAACTTAGTTAAAACCCTCTAAAACCACACTAGTGAATCTCCACATGAGGACATTGGTTCCAGTTCTGTTGAGGTGCGCCTCGTCCCTTTTGAATAGGTGCCTTCTGTCCCAGAACTGGTCCCAATTCCCCAAGAATCTGAAGCCCTCCCTCCTGCATCATGCTTCAAGCCATGCATTGATCCTCCCTATCTTTATATTTCTACTCTCACAAGCACAAAACCCCATAGTTTAAAGCAGGTGTCCTTGCAGTCTGCTAAGTTAAGCAGGTAAGTAACCTGAATGACTTTCACTGCCTACCCACCGCTTCTGAGGTAGGAGACTGTGGCAGATCCCAGTAAATGTGCCACACACTCCATTGATCCTTGCAACAAAGAAAAAGAATGCCTGATGTTCCCACAGCTGAAAGCTATAGACCTTTGTTCCTTACCTTTCAGGGCAATGTGCACAGGTTTCTTTTGTAACAAGATTTACTTCATTCGGTGAAGGTGTTTTGAGGATTGTTTTCCAGATGGCAACAGGCAGTTGATGTAATAGATCTCCTGACATCACCATGTTGAAATCTCTAATAGGAACACAGCAATCGAAAATAAAAGGACGCAAGTCCATCTAGTTGCCTTCTGCCATCCTGGTAACCGTATAATGCAATAATGGAGATGTTGACTAATCATCGCAATCAGTCTCGATCAGTGGGGTTGCTTGAATGGAATTAAACATCAGGAGGAATCTAAAATGGACTGTCAACTTGTTATCACCCATTTATACTACAGCATAAAATCAAGAACAACCTGAGTTAAACCAAACAGATATGACATGAGGGAAACCTCTTTGTGGAGAGCTAGAGAACCATGTGTTCAGAGTCACCCTTTGCTTCCAAGCGTGCTATACTTACCATGTTGTGTCTCAAATTCATCATGCACAGTATTCCAAAATTTTATTTCTAAAAGAAATCTTATCTAATTTGCACTTGAATGAATCAGTACCAACTGTTTCCACCATCTCCCTTGGGAGCCTGTTCTGTACATTGGCCACTCCCTTACTGAAATATTGGACAGATTTTGGAAACCTGCTGGAGGTAGGAACAGAGTAGGCAGGCCCATAATTTCCTGGTGCCGTCGGTGTGCCGGTTTGCCATCATTTTCCTGCCTCCGGGCCATTTTTAAGAAGGCAGGTTGGGCAGGGTGACGAGTACCCACCCACAAATCGGGAGTAGCTTGTTAATATAATTAAAAAGCCTATTAAGGCCAATGATCAGAGGTCAACTGGAATTTTTCAGTTGGCCTGTAGGCCCCTCATGGCGTCTGAAGCCCAGCAGATGCCTGAAGATGGCCTTCAGTGATAGATCGAGGGGCCAGCACTCCAGGATCAATTTGAGGCCACCCTCCCTTGCAAGCACCATACCTACATGGCCACAGCTGTGGAGGGGTCTGGCAGTTGTGGAAATTTTTTTAATTTTGTAAGAAGTGCTGAGTAGTTGACTCCATTTTGAGACGCCCTCTCTCTCCCTTACCTGCATCAGCAGGCAGCCGCTCTCTCAGTGCTGAAGGGTCTTATACTAGCCCTCCAGCTTTCGGAGCAAATGTTGCCGTCCATGCTCATGTGCTGCCCAAATATCCTGAAATTGTGCGATAAAACAACTATGTAAGTACGGTGCAATGCTGATTTTCGCCTTAATTGGATGGCAAGCATGCCCTCTGGCCATTAATTGGCCATTTTTTTGAAAATCATGTCGGGTGACTATTTTGGACACAGTGCAAGGTCGTGACTCAGATTTTCACCATAAAAGATAATGGAAATTTGAGCGTAAGTGCTTCACGCTCATTTTTATGCAGTGCCCAAATATCCTCAATCTTTTATGCTGATTCTGTAAAACTTATGCTGAAACTCGCTACTGCTGATTAACATAGCTTAGTCATTAACCAGCATATTCCTCCTCACTGAGACCAACAGTGTATTTTCTGTATCTTTGAATGCAGCTTTATTGCACTAGAATAATTTGCATTAAGAATGGGAAAAACTTCCTCAAAGGCATTTTCTTCAGCATGCAATGCTATGTGTGCTTAAATGATGATTTGGTAGCTCCAAACTTTAACTTTTCCGCATAAAGAAGGACTCAGAGAAGGAATATGATGGGAATTCAGTCCTTTTCTCAGGTCCAGGACATTTATGCTGATTTCCACTTGTTTTATGCTGGTTTTTACATTTGTTATTGATATTCTCAGGAAATATCAGCATAGCCTGCTGGTGGGAAAATTGGCTTAAATATTAACATAAACACACATGTGAAAATATTTGTAAATATCAGAAATGTCTCGGTCAAAGTTGTATCCTTCACCGCTTTGGCCACCTCTAGTCCTATATTAATTTGTTTTGAAACAAATAATGATTAGGTTAAGCTAATTTGAAAATAATACAGCAAAATCCATAATATAATCTAAAATTTTGATTAGCTATCAGTGCGTCAAATATCTGTTTAGCCTTCCTTGCCTGTTACGGACAAGTGGAAAATGATAAAGATGGTTTTCACTTTACGCTTCTCAAATGACTGAAGACAGTGTATTTTATTAGAATTGTGTTTTAACCTTTGAGCATTTAATGGTCATTAAACAGAAAAATGACAGGTTTTCTTATAGGTTTAAAGAAAGAGAAATGTATATTAAATGATACCTGAAAATATTTGCAATGTCACCCACTCACACACACATACACACACACAAGCAAAGTTAGAAATTAAAAGATAACAAGGTGTTAACCTTGTTTATTTCCTGGGAGGAAGATTTAAAAATGGTACAGGTTTTTCTGTTTTTCCTGGTTCACTGATGTCAGACTTTGTAAAGTTTCAGGTGGATGGATGCTTTGCTATACACTTCTTTGCCACAATTCAATGGCAGCAATCCTGTTACAATTGCTCAGGCAGGCAGTTTCAACTTCACCTTTCGTCTCTGCCTCTAGGTAATTTAAAGATGGTATTCTGGCAGGGTCCTTCTTCTTGCTGGGCTGTGTCTCTGTCTTCCTTCTGGCTTTCTGTCGTTCTGCCCAGAAAATGTCTTATTAAAAACTCCTTATCAAAGCCTTGGCTTCTGTCAGGTGACCCATATTTTACCGCACGGTGTTTTTTATAAATAGTGTTTGATGGTGTGGCCATTGTTAGCCAATGGGTTTGGATGTTGCTCATCTCTATGCCATCTTGATAAAGTGTTGTTTTTACACATCCATTATCCTGAGTTTGAGTTTGGAGTCTCAAATCCTGTTAGCCCAATTTTTTGAAGAGGGATAGCCATAAACATTGAATGGGTCATTTGCATTTCTTCAATACTTGACCAGACATGACAATTTGTTCAGGGTTCCAGCAGTTATCATGTGTATTTGCAGTACAGGAGAGGTCACCAGGCCTCTTACTCCATCTTGTTTTACAGCAAAAGATGTCTGTTTTGAGTTCAATTATAAGCTAATTTTATAGTACATAATTTCTCCTTGCATGAGTGTGACATGCCTCCATCCTCCTTTTGGCAGTAGCGGATATACAAAAGGAATGGCATGCTTATTTTATTTATCTTTAAAATAAAACTTTCAAGGTGTCCTCTCTACATTGTAAAACTTTGGTTAAAAAGTACCTTTTCAATTTAGACAGTTAGGGAATTTGTTCTTTCGTCAACTGGTACACCCTCACCACATCCTCTCCCTCACTGAGCTAGAATCACAGTGAGGCTATCACATTGTCTAGTGCCTGGGGAAAAGGGTGTGACTTCAGCTGTGCTCTTTATCATCTCTTTCACATGTAACATAATTGCCTTGATTTTGAAGTCAGGTGCAAAGGGGCAGTGCTCGCTGCTGACCTTGGAAAAAAAGCTGTCCACAAAGATTTAACGCACTCAAGCATGTGGATTTTCCGTGTCTTTGAATTTGGCGCCATCTACAGGGGATATGTGGTGTCCAACAACAGTGAAGCCATCAAGCAGGCTGATCAGCCAATCAGATTGAAGAAGTTAAAGTTCACATCAAATCACTGATTCTATGTTTACTGCATCTGCGATATTGCAACATCACACCCTGTGAGGAGCAGGGTATCACTGACAGCAACATCCGAATTTACGCGTTTAATCGTGCATGTGCAGACACGAAATTGCTGTCAGTTTTACACAGTAATGATGGCGACACTGATGTTTTTGCCATCTTTCCAACCACAAATTCCAGGCCAATGTGACAATAGTAAGACCCATACTACTCTCCTGCGTGTGACTATTTGAAACATTATTTGATAATGACTGATTGTGGTAAAATCACGATATTAAGCCATTTATCCATGCACAAATTAAGACAGACAGTTTCTTTAACACATGTCAAAAAGCATGCACAAAGAGAAAAACCTCCTGCTGTCTTTATCCCCCTGTGAAATATGTGGTCAGTTTGCTCCAAAGCAACTCCAGAACTTGTAAATCAAGATCACAGCTCAGTGAAATTTCTGCAGTGTATTTTGGAACTAGGATTAACATGATGAAAATAAGGCAACCACTGCAGGTATACAACCGATAATAAAGGTACTCAATAAATGTAATCTAAAATTCATTCTGAAACCATGAAAACCATTTACTGTTATTAATAACTCTATGCATAATAGGTCTGTTTAAAGCACAGGGCTTTTATGGATTCTGGTACAACCATCAGACTTTCCAGTTTCACATCTTTTCTTCCTAAATTTAGAATTAAGTGCAGATGAAATTTAAATTATTTATTTGAGACAAAATCATCTAAATATCCACACCTTTTCTGAGATCTCACTGGCTCTTCCATGCAATAAAGAATTTATAATGTCGTGCGTAATGTTCAATGACTTTCTTAGATTAACTCTTAGATTTAGACAATGATGACTATGGTACCCTGTTATTATGGCTTTTTCTGTTTTGATATATCCTGGGAAATGGCAGTCAAATATAATTGTAAGGTACACAGTGTTTCAATGTTTCCTTGTTTCAGTATAGTTTCAAAGGATTTTAATTTCTATAATCTGAGGCTGACTTTACATCAGTGTTAAGTCCATCTGAAGCGAACATGGAAACTGATCTGGATCAGTGGTAGTGTTTTGCTACATTGGAAGTGAGCAGCCATGTTTCAGGAATAATTTTATGTTGAGGTAGTGTAGAAGAAGTGGCACTTTGAGACGGATAGTGTAAGGAAAGAATGAATTAGACAGTCCTGAAGTCCACTATTGCTATTGATTTTTCTTGGAATTGTAGTAATATTAACCTTTGCCCTACTCCCTTCACTCCACACCCGCCCTCCTGCCTTATTGGTGGCCAGACAGTGCATTCTGGAATTCCCTCCCTAAACACTGCGCACCCCCCCCCCCCCGCCTCTTTACTGTCTTCCCTTCCTTAATATACCACGTTAAAACCCACCAACTTGACCAAGCTTTTGGCCATGCCTCTTAATATCTCCTCTTTTGGGTCAGTTTATTTTTAATTACCTCTCTGTGAAGTGCTTTAGTATGTTAAAGATGCTACATAAATGCTAGTTGTTCTGTGAGCTGTGTGTTGCTACTCCTCAGCTGTACTTATGAAATCTCAGTCAGAAGAAAGGAAGAATGTACATTGAGGTGGTTGGGGAAGTGGGGGTGGCCCTTAATTGGGCACCCTGTGGCTGTTAATTGGCCACTTAAGGGCCTTGATTGGCCTGGGGTGGGCGGCCCGTTTTCTGCCCCTCCCCCATGTAAAGTGGGGCAGAGGCAGGAGTGGGTTGGGAAGGCCTCCCGGAGCCTCACACTCCATTTTATGCTCCCCCCCCCACCACCACCGCCCCCCCAACCACCGGCCACCATCCGGCTTGCTGGGGTGGCGTAAAAATCTGGCCCTAGTGTTGTTGGTTGAGGAATAAATATTGGCCAAGACACGGGAGAACACACCAGCTCTTCTACAAAATGCTGTCCTAGGATCTTCTACATCCACCTGAGAATGCAGATGGGACCTTGCTTTAATGTTTCACCCAAAACATGACATTTATTGTAACTGGAATAACACTCCATGTAGCATATTACACTAACAAAAGCATTGTATGGTGTGATGTGATCTTGTTTGCAGTAGGGCATGTGAGGTTTTTATCCTGTTTCCTTTGCTAATCTGGCATATTGGATCCATTCATATTAAATTTACATGTTGCTGAACTGTTTCTCGTCTCATTAACAGCCTTTATCATCTTCACCTTAAGTGTAGCCAATTAGTTCCATATTCTCAAGACCAGTTTTATTCAAAAAAAATTGTGTCTCATTTAATGTGAAACCTGCAATGTTTGAGATATTGTCTGGCACTCTTCACACACTTTCACATGCATTCACACCACTGGGAAGAGGAGCTTGTGGCTTTCTGATTGGGTGCAGGGAACATCACCAGGGCTGGTCAATGAGTGTGCATTATTGGGTACGTTTTCTGATTCTCTGCCTTGCATACTTTGAGTAGGCATCGGAACATTGTGGGTCCAATGCCTGTGATTTTTTTGTTGAAATCAATGGATAGAACAGCTCCCATGGTATTCACGGGAAATGACTAGGAAGATCGATCCTTAAATGCAAAAATGCCAGAGATCCATTTTACTAAAAATGTTTGCACACCCTTGCATATAAAACACACCAGAGTTTCAAATCTATTGCATTGGGCCAGATTTTGCTCGAGAAGGACATATGTTAATTAGACTTTCCCTGCATCCTTCAGCTCAAAACATTTTTGCCCACAAACTTGTTGCAAGTGTGACCTGATAAAGGCGCACAGAGGGAAACAGGGGCCGGAATTTACGGTCCCCAAATGAGCGGGCTGGTGGCGGGTGCGGGGGATGGCGGCAAGAACCGGCTCGCCCGTCCCATGCCAACCAAGGCCCTTAAGCGGCCAATTAATTGGCACTTAAGGGCCTCCTCCGGTCACCGCGAATATATTACCCTCAGCGGCCGGACGGCAAAAGCCTCAAGAACCCCTCCTGGTAAAACCAGGGGGCCTTCTTACATGCTGGTGGGGGGGGGGGCTCTCCTGATCGGGCACCCTGTACCCCATGGAGGGCCGCCCGATGCCCCACTCACCCCCAATGCACAACACTCCCCCCGCCCCCCTAACTGAACCCCCTTGCCTCAACGGGGCCTGGCTGAACGTTCCTGGAGAGGCCCTAAAAACCTACCTGTCTTCCGGGGCCATCCTTCACCTTGTTTGCGATGGCTGGGTGTAGTCCCAGCAGTGGCCACTGCTCCAGGTGGCACTGTTGGGACTAAGAGCTGCCATCCCGCTGATTGGCCAGAAGCTCGATTAGGTGGGACATCTTGCCTCAAGGAGGTGGAAGTCCTGCCCAAGACCAATTAAGGGTCCGGGGAGCAAAAAATTCCCTGTCTAGCTCCCCAGGCCCGATGGAAGCGGGCTCACCACCGACTTTTCAGCTGGTGGGTGGGGCCTCCCGCCCAACGAAGAATTCCGACCAGGATATCTGGGACCTTAGTGAACAGGGCAACTGACAGTGAATCTCTTTAACCAATCAGATTTAAGGAATGGGAAATACACTGGAAGGACCGAGAAGGAAAGTGAAATAAAGATGGTGAATTCAATGTTAAATGAGCTATAAAGAGAAATAGAGAGTAGGAAAGATCAGATTGAGAGAGAGAAAGATGGAAAGGAAAAGGAAGAATAAAAATGTTAAAAATTTAATATTTGACTTTTTAAAATCTCCCTGAAAAATTAAAAATCTGACGGAATGTCAGACTAAGCTTTTAATATTTAGGTTCTGGTGCCAGAGAGGTTGACTGACAGTCATTAACACTTATCACGTCATTAAAAAGGTACCTGCAACTTGTAATTGCTAACCCTAAATCTCTACGCTGGGTTTAGGTTGTATCTACAGTGCAAACACAGCAACTTCATGGCTGGAATTTACCGTTAGGGTGGTGGTCCTGCCCACCAGCTGAAAAGTCGGGGGGCGAACCCGCCTCTGTCAGGCCTGGAAGCCACGCTGCTATTTCACGTGGCTCAGCCCCTTAATTGGCCTCGGTTGGGACTTCCATCCCTCTGAGGCAGAATGTCCTGTTGCCAGCCAACCAGAGGGCCAGCAGCTCTTCAGACCCAGAAGCTCCAGCAGGAGCGGTGGCCACTACTGGGACTGTACACAGTGAAAGGAGCATGATGGACGCAGCCTTGGAATAGGTAAGTGGGGATCGGCCCTCACCGGGGACAATTGGCTAAGCCCGGGCGAGGGTTGGGGGATGGGTTGGAGAACATGGCGGGGATGGGGGGCGTACGGGTAGTAGTTTAAAAGCAAGCGGCCCATGCTGATGGGGGGGGCCCTCCTTGGAGCACAGAGTGCCCGATCAGGAGGGCTCACCCCCAGCCTGCAAGAAGGCTGCCAGCTATTACTAGGCGGCCTCCTCAGGCGTTGAAGTGCCTGTTCTACGCTGGTAAAATATCAGCGGCGGCAGGAGGAGACTCTCAAGTGGCAATTAATTGGCCAGTTAAGGGCCTCAATTGGCCTGAGGTGGGCGGGGCATTTACCACCTCCCTCATCACTGGTATAAATAGCAGTGGGGTGGGTAGGCGATGGGCAAGGTACCCCCGCCTCCCACACGATTTTACGCCCCCTCGCCTCCCAGCCCATTTTTGGAGGGGTGTGGTGGGGCTGGGGGATTGCATAAAATTCCGGCCGATGACTTTCAAAGCATTTCAATGGTAAGGAAGACAGTGAAATGCCGTTTTTGCGAAGTTAATGGTGGAGTGGCACATGGATATGTACAGCAACCTTTGGATATTCATATTTAAGCTCACATCTGTTCCTTGCCTTGTGTTGGTATATAATTTATATATGAATAATAGTGAGGGCCATTAGCCTCACTGTTATTTTACTCGCAAAAATGGCCCATTACGTAACAGACCATAAATATGTCTGATGAATCTCTGTAATTAGTGCTCCAGACTGTGACACAGATTTGATCAGCATCATAAACCATTTGAGTTTTAGTTTTCTAGTTTATGACATGATCAGAGTCTGTTCGTTCTGTTGCAGCCCATTAACTAGCAGACTGTTATACTAAGTCATATAAGACTGTCAATTCTAGAGTTTACTGCTATGGAAACATTTTGTTTTACTTTCCAAGTTCTCATAATTCTCATTGGTACAGCTTTCAGGCATCCTTCCCCCGCCCCCTCGCCACACCCCCACTGTGCACCCACCAACAAAGAAGTGAATCTTATCACTTCATTCCCTTTCTGTTGGGGCTGAATTAT
Source organism: Heterodontus francisci (assembly GCF_036365525.1). NCBI lineage: Eukaryota > Metazoa > Chordata > Chondrichthyes > Heterodontiformes > Heterodontidae > Heterodontus > Heterodontus francisci. The sequence goes on from NC_090372.1 coordinate 88,064,578, forward strand.
AGTCGGATAGTTTGCTCCATTATCAGGGCTCCAGGTCATGATCTCAGTCTTAGCCCATACACGAGGCCCAACTTTGCCCTTTTGTAGCCTGATACCATGCACTCTAAAGATTTGGATGTCCAAGAAACTTGATCGCAATCCTGTAATTGCTCCATGATGATATGACTGCAACTGTCTTGAATGGGAGATCGGAAACAAGGTGCCTTCAAAATCTGGACCTGGGTCAAGCAAGGCTTTGTGATAGCCTCCATACTATTTACAATCTACCTGACAGTGGCTCTTCACCTCGTGAAAGATCAGCTGCCCTCTGCTGTGAGTATTAAATACCGCCGAGATGGAAAGCTCCTTAACCTCAGTTGCCTCTGTGCCAAAACTAAACTGACCACCATAGATATATATGATCTACAGTTTGCAGATGACTGCAGTGTCGCTGTCCACTCTGCACTAGATTTGCAAGCCACACTCGATTTCTTCAATTCTGCATACAAGAGACTCAGCTTGTCCTTGAATGTTGCCAAAAACAAAACTCATATATCAACCCACACCTGGTCAGCCAAATATTCCACCTCCCATATATGTTGAAGGAGAGACTTTGGAATATGTCGAGCACTTCCCATACTTGGCAGCCATCTCTCTTAAAAGAGGACAACAAAGAGCTCCACAAGTCAATAAAAGTCCTAGTGTACAGAGCAGTTGTTGTCACTACACTCCTGTACTGCAGTGAGACCTGGACTGTAAAGGCCTGCTTGGGTCTGCAAATGAGGCCCGACCTGAGCTCAATAGAACCCCATCTGAGCCTGAGCCCGACCTGGCCTGAGTCCTTCTATTTTTTCCTGTGCCCAACCCGACCCGACCCAATCATCAGTTAACTTACCTTCCATTTTTCACTTTGTTCCTTACTTACACAAGCTTAAAATAACTGTAACAAAACCACCTTTAAAGTCCAAAAAGTAAATTAACATTAGAGTCACTTACCTGAGGTGGTGATAGAGCGTGTCCGATCTGGCCCGACTCGACCCGAGCCTGAATGCCGGACCCGGAAGTGCGACCCGAACTCGACATGTCGTCGGGTCCTGTCGGGTTCGTGTCGGGTAGCAGGCCTTTATTGGACTGTGTAACAGCGATACATAAGAGTGCTAGAGAAATTCCATCAGCAATGCTGCTGCCACATCCTCCGGATTCAATGGGAGAACTGTTAAACAAACACTAGTGCCCTTCTTGAAGCCAACTCCACAAGCATTCAGGCAAAACTCCCGCATCACCAACTTCAGTGGATTGCACATGATGTCCGGATGGCCGACAGCCATCTCTTTCGCCGGGTCTTGTTTTCTCAACTCTCAAATGGCCAGCATTCCAGGGGAGGACAAAGAACACACTTCAAAGACTCTCTGAAGCTCTCTTTGAAGTGCGGCAGGATTGATATTGATGATTGGCAGAACTTGCTACCAATCATTCAAAATGGCTGAACTTGTCCATCAAGCTGCATCATGCTTTGAGTCAAAACACCTTAATGACGAGGCAGAGCGGCGAAAGAAAAGGAAGCAAATCCTGCACTCTGGATCCCACTACCACATGGGCTGTCCTGCCCCATGTGCCCAAAGATCTGCAAGTCAAGAATCGGCCTGTTCAGTCACCTGAAGACACCTGGCAGAAACCAGTGACCTTGAGTAGACGTCATCCTTGAATCGAGGGTCAGGCAACGATGACGACGAACAGGTGTACCATATACATGAGCCCCTCTGAGTATTAGGGATGTGAGAAATCTTGGTCTTGTAATGGTCTGTGTGAGAGCAGGCTGTATAGTTCCAATTTAATGCCAAAAGCCCTGAGGTAGGGTGTTCTTCAAGTCATCAATGGAAAATCATTGCTGCCACTGCAGAAATGACAACTGGCTTTGGGTCCTCTTCATGTTTTGAGGCTGCATCGGTCATTTGGACTGTCACAAGCACCAAGGTGTTCCTCACTTTATATCATACCTCATGCATTGTATGGCAGATGTGGGTTGTTGAAAACCTTCAATTTCAACCATCGGCAACATAAAGGAGGCGATGTCTCCACTGCTTGCTGAAAGACTCAGCCCCTGATATCTTGTTCATTGGTTTCTTCAGTCGAGTAGTAATCTCTTTCCCTTCTGGGGAGAGATGGCTCATCATTTGCTTCTCCTGTTAATTGGTGTTCTGTGATTCACCCAGTGATATACCCTCAGATTCAGGAGTGCTCTCCTTTAAAGTGAATATATCTGGGCTGTTGCTTGAATAATTAAAGTGCCATGAAATCATTAATCTGTTTCTGGCATTGAATGTTTTTTTGTGGGTGATAGAATTGGTCCTGATTGCCAGAGCCATCTTCCTCCAAACTGTCTTTTTGTTCTTATCTCTACCAACATGACTTTTGCTGCAGCTTCTAAGAGTCTTGGGGTCTTGGTCACTGTAGACCCTTTCAATTCTTCCATTGCTTTTCTACCTTCAGGTGCAGATGTAGCTCCAGGTCCAGCTCTCACTCTCTTTCTCTTTCTCCCCATACACCTGTTGTGCTTCTGGTCAATCCAATTGTAGCGGTCTTTGTACTTGCTGCAGCCATCCCTGATTTTCCTTCCTCCCTCCCTCTCTTCTAGTTGCTGGAACCCAATCAAATGGAAAATTCTCACTCCAATACAGCACTGTAACTAAATAGGGCCTCTTCAAGGAAAGGCAGCCAGATGCCAGCAGGAAGTTCTGCCCCTGCCATTTCTTTCAAAAATCACAGGAAAAATCAGTCCTATAAGTCTGGTTTTAGATCCACATCTTTCATTTGGTAAGTTGAGCAGTTAGGGACCTTTCCTGAATTGTGGAGGAAGGTCCTTGATGATTAGTAGAATTTTTGCCCAAGTATGTAGGCATTTAATGTTACCAGCACTTTCTGTATTATTTATGCTCTGATTAGATCCTGACAAAGGGTTACACAAAGTTGCCACGTGTTATACATTAAGACTGCAGACAATTCTGCTTCCGACACATGCAGAATTTATAGCAGTCAGAGCATTGGGAACGGTAGCATAATCATAATGTTACTGAACTAGCAAGCGTGGGCGACTTACAGCTACCAGGAATAGAAGCTGAAGAATTTCCATCTTCACTGTCTGTGGCACATTATGGGTATATCCTGGCAGGGCAAAATCACAAATGCGGGAGTCCTCTCAAAGGCAGAGCTCCCAAGTGTGTTGGCACTAATCAGACAGAAGCAGCTTTGGGGGATCGGACACATCCACAGGATGGAAGACAGTCGTATACCCAAGGATCTTCTGTGTGGTGAGGTAGCCAGGGCCAACTGACCAGTGGGGCGCCCAGTGCTCCGCTTCAAGGATACCTGCAAGCGTGACATAAAGGCCCTAAATGTCAACTATTGTACCTGGGAGACACATCCTAAGGACTAGTGTGCATGACCAGTAGCTACAGCAGCTTGGCAACAGGCGCCAGCGTCAAAAACAACAACTCACAGTGCCACTTGGAAGCTTCACATGCAGCACTTGTGGCAGAACCTGCCTGTCAAGCATTGGCCTTCACAGCCATCAACAAAGGTGCACCAAGAGAAGACACCCGACCGAAATGGATTGTGTGCTGCGTGTCCATCATCTTTGGTGGATGGAAGGATGCCAACACACTGGGCTAGTAATCCAGCAGGCCCAGACTAATGCTCCAGAGATATGAGTCCAAATCCCACCACAACTAGGGAATTTAAATTCAATTAATTAATAAATCTGGAATAAAAAGTGAGTTGCAGTAATGATGATCAGAAACCAACTGTTATAAAAACCCATCTGGTTTGCTAATGTCCTTCAGGGAAGGAAATTTGCTTCCTTACCTAGTCTGGCCTATCACGTGGTTGACTCTTAAGCATCCGTTGAAATGGCCTCGCAAGCCACTCATTTGTATCAATCCGCTACAGAAAAGTCAAATAGGAATAAAACCGGACTGACCATCTGGCATCGAGTGAGGCACCAGAAGCAACAAAGGCGCACCCTGCCCGGTCAACCCTTCAAAATCCTCCTCACCAACATCTGGGGACTAATGCCCAAAATGGAGAGCTGTCCCACAGACTAGTCAAGCAACAGACATAATCATACCTACAGCCAATGTCTCAGCCTCCTCCATCGCCAGAGGTGGAGGCGGCAGAGTGGTATACAGTCGGGAGGGAGTGGCCCTTGGAGTCCTTAACCTTGACTCTGGACCCCATGAAGCCTTATGGCATCAGGTAAAACATGGGCAACGAAACCACCTACCCCCACCACCCCCCCGCCACCCCACTCCCCCCCCAAATCTCAGCTGCTGAGTCATTGATCTTCTGTGTTGAACATCACTTGGAAGAAGCATGAGGGGGGCAAGGGCACAGAATGTACTCTGGCTGGGATACTTCAATGTCCAACATCAAGAGTGCAAGAGTGTCTTGGTAGCACCACTGTTGACTGAGCTGGCTGAGTCCTGAAGGACATGTCTTCCAGACTGGAGCTGCAGCAAGTGGTGAGTGAACCAACAAGAGGGAAAAACCTACTTAACCTCATCCTAAGCAAAGTACCTGTTGCTGATGCATCTGTTTGTGACAGTATTTGGAGGAGTGACCATCCACCATCCTTGTAAAGACGAAGCCCCATCTTTACACTGAAGAACAACACTGGCACCTACCTGGCAATGTGGAAAATTGCCCAGGTATGACCTGTACACAAAAAGCAGAGCAAATCCAATTGGGACAATTACCGCCCTATCAGTTTACTCTCGATCATCAGCAAAGTGATGGAAGGGGTCGTCAACAGTGCTATCAGCAGCACTTACTCAGCAATAACCTGCTCACTGACGCTCCGTTAGGGTTCCGCCAGGGTCACTCAGCGCCTGTCTTCATTACAGCCTTGGTTCAAACGTGTACAAAAGAGCTGAACTCAAGAGGTGAGGTGAGAGTGACGTCAAGGCAGCATTTGACCGAGTATGGCATCTTGCAGCCCTAGCAAAAACTGGAGTCAATGGGAATCAAAGGGAAAACTCTCCACTGATTGGAGTCATACCTAGCATAACGGAAGATGGTTGTGGTTGCTGAAGGTCAATCATCTCAGTCCCAGGACATCACTGCAGGAGTTCCTCAGGGTAGTGTCCTAGGCCCAACCATCGTCAGCTGCTTCATAATGACCTTCCTTCAATCATAAGGTCAGAAGTGGGGATGTTTGCTGACGATTGCACAATGTTCAGCACCATTCAGGACTCATCAGATACTGAAGCAGCCCGTGTCAAGATGCAGCAAAACCTGGACAACATCCAGTCTTGGGCTGATAAGTGGCAAGTAACATTCACACCACACAAGTACCAGGCAATGACCATTTCCAACAAGACAGAATCCAACCATCTCCCCTTGATATTCAATGTCATTACCATCGTTGAATCACCCACTATCAACATCCTGAGAGTTACCATTGACCAGAAACTGACCTGAACCAGCTACATAAATACTGTGGCTATAAGGAATTCTGTGGCACGTAACTCACCTCCTGACTCCCCAAAGCCTGTCCACTATCTACAAGGCACAAGTCAGGAGTGTGACGGAATACTCTCCACTTGCCTGGATGAGTGCAGCTCCAACAACACTCAAGAAGCTCAACACCATCCAGGACAAAGCAGCTTGCTTGATTGGCACCCCATCTACCACCTTCAACATTCACTCCCGTTACCACCGACGCAGAGTGACAGTAAGATGCACTGCAGCAACTCACAAAGGCTCCTTCGACAGCACCTTCCAAACTCATGACCTCTACCACCTAGAAGGACAAGGGTAGCACATGCATGGGAACACCATCACCTGCACGTTCCCCTGCAAGCCACACACCTCCTGACTTGGAACTATATCGCCATTCCTTCATTGACGCTGGGTCAAAATCCTGAAACTCCCTTCCTAACAGCACTGTTGGTGTCCTACCCCACAAGAACTGCAGCAGTTCAAGAAAGCAGCTCACCACCTGCTTCTCGAGCAACTAAGGATGGGCAATAAATGCTGGGCTAGCCAGTGATGCCCACATCCCATCAATGACTATCTAAAATAATACACTGAGGAAACGATCCATCGTGCTGTGTGGCACTACCACAGTGCTAAATGGAACAGATTAAGAACAGAACTAGCAGCTCAAAACCGAGCATCCATGAAGCCATCAGCAGCGGCAGAATTGTATTCAACAACAATCTGCAACTTCATGGCTCGGCATATCCCTCACTTTACACTTACTATCAAGCCAAGGGACCAACACTGATCCATTGAGGAGGGTAGAAGAGCATGCCAGGAGCTGCATCAGGCAAATCTAAAAATGAGATGCCAATTTGGTGAAGCTGCAACACAGGACAACATACATGCTAAGCAGCGGAACCAGCATACTATTGACAGAGCTAAGCAATCCCAAAACCAGCACAAACTAGGAATAGAGAAAGCAACATAAACTGGGGAGGGAGGGAGGGAAAGCAATACAAACTGGGGAAGGAGGGAGAAACACATACAGGGGATGGAGGGAGAGAGAGAGAAACAAACTGGAGGAAGGAGAAATGCAAAGGAAGGAGGGAGAGTCAATGTCAACCTGTGATGAAGGGTCACAGACCTGAAATGTTAACTCTGTTTCTCTCTAAATAGATGCTGCCAGTCCTGCTGAGTATTTCCGGCACTTTCTGTCCATAAATTAATAGTTTTGAGTGTTTTTCAGTTAGCTTACATTTTTTGCTGATTTGATGCGTTGCGAGAGTTCATTGCTAATTTGAATGTGTGTTTTATAATATTATAGAGGCCTGAGGAATATTTAATCCTCTGTGCTATAACTGTTCTCTTAGTTTTATACCACCCTGTGATAAAACATCCTGTTAATTAAGTGGCGACTTGATTGAAACATATAAGATCCTGAGGGGTCTTAGTTTAGTTTAGTTTAGTTTAGTTTAGAGATACAGCACTGAAACAGGCCCTTCGGCCCACCGAGTCTGTGCCGACCATCAACCACCCATTTATACTAATCTTACACTAATTCCATATTCCTACCACATCCCCACCTGTCCCTATATTTCCCTACCACCTACCTATACTAGGGGCAATTTATAATGGCCAACTTACCTATCAAACCGGCAAGTCTTTTGGCATGTGGGAGGAAACCCACGCAGACACAGGGAGAACTTGCAAACTCAACACAGGCAGTACCCAGAATTGAACCCGGGTCGCTGGAGCTGTGAGGCTGCGGTGCTAACCACTGCGGGTCTTGACAGGGTGGATGTGGAAAGGATGTTTCACCTTGTGGAGAATCTAGAACTAGGGGGTCACTGTTTAAAATTAAGGGGTCGCCCATTTAAGACAGAGATGAGGAGAATTTCTTTCTCTCAGAGGGTCGTGAGTCTTTGCAATTCTTTTCCTCAAGAGGCAGTGGAAGCAGAGTCTTTGAATATTTTTAAGGCAGAGGTAGATCGATTCTTGATAAGCAAGAGGGAGGAAGGTTATTGGGGGTAGGTGGAAATGTGGAGTAATTAGTTCAGCCATGAACTTATTGAATGGCAAAGCAGGCTCGAAGGGCCGAGTGGCCTACTCCTGCTCCTAGTTCGTATGTTCCTATGTTTGTATTACTTGAAAAGGAGGATCTGGAGAAAGTATTTTTATATAAATTAAATATCCCCCTACAGCAACTTTAATAATTTTGTTGTGTTTATGATTTGCTGGAAGATAATGCACCCCATGCTAGCTTTGTGTTGTGTCTCTTTAGTTAATGTAAAATGACTTATGACATATTATTTTTAATTTCACTGCAGAAAATAAATACATTATTTAAAGTGTTATTAGCCATAGCCCATAGAATAATAGTTTGTTACTTATAGTGATGTCAGCCTGAAATATCTTGCATGCAGACTATTTTATATCTGTAATATGTTTCTAACTCTGGTATACTAAAAAGAAATGTTTGAGTAAGGCAAATAGCCAGAGAAGTTTGTAAGGGTATGTGTGATGATGTTTGCATAAAAACACCTGTTGTGGTACAGAATAAAATTCTTTCTGTATTCATAGTATAACTTGATCTGTGAAAATATGCGCAATTCATTTTGTATGTGTTAACACTGGACCTGCGAACGCATTGCGCTTACGTTGCAGAACTGACAAGGTGACCTATTCTTTTAAGCAATAATAGTCACCTGGGAAACAATGTTGAACATGGAGGACATGTTACCTAGCAGGAATCTGAAACAAGCTAGCAACATGGAAGGGGAGCAGTGCTTTGATGTTACTGGTAAAGCATGATTGCTAACTTGATACTCTATGCTTTTAGTACTCTTAGCAGAGCCCCAAGATTATTGGCTTATCTAATCTGCAGCTCAGTAATCTTATGTTTTTGGGTCAATGTTCAACAAATGGGGGAGGATTTCTATAGGGTTCTCCCAATCTCCTGCTATAACTTTGGTGAATGAATAGTAGATACCTTGGGGTGATAGTACAAATAGCTGTTTGCACCATTTCTTTGAAAGTCCTGCTGATCTTCAAGCATAATGGCAGTAGATCAGAAAATTCCAGGTGAACAATCTTGAGATTATGTGAGGTTTCTGCCAGTTTCCTGCTGTAATTCTGACTGCACACTGGTGTAACTCACGGTAAAATGGCAGAGATCTGATTATGCCAAAGCTCCACTGTTTGCTGGAGATTTCATCATACTTTGTAAGGGGCGGAAGTTCTGTTTTTCAGGGTGAGGGACTCCCTTAGCTGGGAGTAGTTGGGGTGTATTGGCTTCTACAAGAGCATATATGGGTCCCACTGTTGGGAGTCCAGGCTGGAAAAGTGTCCTGGACCTCTGAAAATTATTTTTTTTTCCAAATATAGTCAGACGAACCTCTATACTCAAGGGGCTTACAGGAACATTGGTGGTATTGAGAGAGTGAAGGTGGAGGTGATGGGGAAATGTCATGGATGGATAAGTGTAGGAGTTTCTGGTGGCCATGGGAAGGGAGGCACCCTGAGGTGACCCCAAAGTGGGCTTTGCACCTGTCTGACCTGTCTTGGTGAGGTGCCTTTTTGCTAAATGCTGCAAACTCTGTTACAGACAGGGTTTGGCGGGGAGGGGGGGGCGGGTGGGGGGTGCAGGGTGGAGATGATGCGGATGACTTCTACTTTGCACCTCTCAATTGACCGTAGACAGTTTTTAAAAAAACTATTGTTTTAGTCCTTGCGTATTTTCGTGGTCAAATAAACAGACAGACGACAAGTTTTCTTGTAGGATGAAAAGAAAGATAAATTATTCATTAAATAACACCTGAAAAATATTCACAACCTCACCCACTCACACATGTACACGCATGCATGCATACAAGAAGAGGTAGAGATTGGAGGATAGCATGCATTTAAGTCCGAATGTTGAGAAAAAAAGTTCACTTTGAAACCTTCTTGGTTTTCCGGGAGGAATTTTTTTTAACAGCGATACAGGCCTGGTGTTCCTTTTCTTGGTTCACTGTAGTATTGCAGACTCCTTTGATTAACATTCAGTCAAAGTTGGTGGGGAGAATCCTGTTACAATTTCTCAGTGGGGAGTTTTCAAGGTCACCTTACAGTCTCTGTCTCTGTGGTTTAAAGATGTTCCAAGTAGGGTCTTCTTCTTGGCTGGATTTCTCAGCTTCCTGGCTGGATGGCTTTCTGTCACTGTCTTTCAGAGAGCACTTTTTAAAGAAAAAAACCTTATCAGGCTTGGCTTTTATCAGGTAACCATAGATGCTCTTTTCTGGTGTGTTCATACAATGTCTTTGAACTTGTGACCATTGTTACACAATGGGTTTTGAATGTGGCTTATCATGATAAAGTGGTGTTATGTCTCATCTATTATCATGGCTTTGAATCTGAGGGCTCCCTGTCAACGAAGGACTTTGTCATCCCAATTCTTGAAGATAGGAGCCATTTAGCATTTAATATGCCTTCCCCAGGACTAGTCCAGACGTGATGATGGGTTTAGTCTCCAACAGTCCCTGTGTATATTTGTAGAACGGGAGAGGTCACCTGACCTTTAACTCCATCTTGTCTGCAGCAGAAGTGTGTCCATTTTTTGGAGTTTAATTGATCAGTTCATTTTTACAATTCTTATTTGCTTCAGTTCACTTTAGTTCATAACTGTTCCTTGAGTGAGCATGACAACTCTAATGGGGGCCGGTACTGGAGCGCACCGAGTGCGATCACCATCAAAGTGCTGGGGTTTCAACCTGAGGAATTTTTGGAAGAAATAAACAACAGAACTTTACACTTTACCTCATCATGACCTTGGAGCATTTATCACAGCATCTCAAAACTTATGAAGTTATGATCAATTTTTTAAAAAATTCATTCATGGGATATGGGTATCGCTGGCTAGGCCAGCATTTACTGCTCACCCCCAATTGCCTTTGTGAAGGTGGTGGTGAGCTGCCTTCTTGAACTGCTGCAGTCCATGTGAGGTAGGTACACCCACAGTGCTGTTAGGAAGGGCGTTCCAGGATTTTGACCCAGCGACAGTGAAGCAACGGCGGTATAGTTCCAAGTCAGGATAGTGTGTGACTTGGAAGGGAACTTGCAGGTGGTGGTGTTTCCATTCATTTGCTGCCTTTGTCCTTCTAGTTGGTAGAGATCGTGGGTTTGGAAGGTGCTGTCTAAGGAGCCTTGGTGCATTGCTGCAGTGCATCTTGTAGATGGTACACACTGCTGCCACTGTGCGTCGGTGGTGGAGGGAATGAATGTTTGTGGATGGGGTACCAATCAAGAGGGCTGCTTTGTCCTGGATAGTGTTGAGCTTCTTGAGTGCTGTTGGAGCTGCACCCATTTAGGCAAGTGGAGAGTATTCCATCACACTTCTAACTTGTGCCTTGTCGATGGTGGACAGGCTTTGGGGAGTCAGGAGGTGAGTTACTCGCCGCAGGATTCCTAGCCTCTGACCTGCTCTTGTAGCCACAGTATTTATATGGCTCCTCCAGTTCAGTTTCTGGTCAATGATAACCCGTAGTATGTTGATAATGGGGGATTAAGTGATCGTAATACCACTGAATGTCAAGGGGAGATGGTTAGATTCTCTCTTGTTGGAGATGGTCATTGCCTGGCACTTGTGTGGCGTGAATGTTACTTGCCACTTATCAGCCCATGCCTGGATATTGTCCAGGTCTTGCTGTATTTCTACACGGACTGCTTCAGTATCTGAGGAGTCGCGAATGGTGCTCAACATTGTGCAATTATCAGCGAACATCCCCACTTCTGACCTTATATTTGAAGGAAAGTCTTGAATGAAGCAGCTGAAGATGGTTGGGCCTCGGACACTACCCTGAGGAACTCCTGCAGTAAGGTCCTGGAGTTCCGATGATTGACCTCCAACAACCACAATCATCTTCCTTTGCATGAGGTATGACTCCAAACAGCGGTGCGTTTTCTGCCTGATTCCCACTAACTTCAGTTTTTTGAGGGCTGTTTGATGCCATACTTAGTCAAATGCTGCCTTGATGTCAAGGTCAGTCACTCTCACCTCTTGAGTTCAGCTCTTTTGTCATGTTTGAACCAAGGCTGTAATGAGGTCAGGAGCTGAGTGGCCCTGGCGGAACCCAAACTGAGTGCCAATGAGCAGGTTATTGCTAAGCAAGTGCCGCTTGTTAGCACTGTTGATGACACCTTCCATCACTTTACTGATGATTGAAAGTAGACTGATGGGACGGTAATTGGCCGGATTGGACATGTCCTGCTTTTTGTGTACAGGACATACCTGGGCAAATTTCCACATTGCCGGGTAGATGCCAGTGTTGTAGCTGTACTGGAACAGCTTGGCTAGGGGCGCGGCAAGTTTTGGAGCACAGATCTTCAGTACTATTGCCGAAATGTTGTCAGGGCCCATAGCCTTTGCAGTATCCAGTGCATTCAGTCATTTCTTGATGTCACGCAGAGTGAATCGAATTGGCTGAAGACTGGTATCTGTGATGCTGGGGACTTCAGGAGGAGGCCGAGATGGATCATGAACTCGGCACTTCTGGCTAAAGATTGTTGCAAATGCTTCAGCTTTATCTTTCCCACTGATGTGCTGGGCTTCCCCATCATTGAGGATGGGGATATTTGTGGAGCCACCTCCTCCAGTTAGTTGTTTGCTTGTCCACCACCATTCACGGCTGGATGTGGCACGACTGCAGATCTTAGATCTGATCTGTTGGTTATGGGATCACTTAGCTCTGTCTATCACATGCTGCTTACGCAGTTTGGCATGCAGATAGTCGTGTTGCAGCTTCACCAGGTTGACATCTCATTTTGAGGTATGCCTGGTGCTGCTCCTGGCATGCCCTCCTGCACTCTTCATTGAACCAGGTTTGGTCTCCTGGATTGATGGTAACGGTAGAGTGGGGAACATGCTGGGCCATGAGGTTACAGATTGTGGTTGAGTGCAATTCTGCTGCTGCTGATGGCCCACAGCGCCACATGGATGCCCAGTTTTGCATTGCTAGATCTGTTCAAAATCTAACCCATTTAGCACGGTGGTAGTGCCACACAACACGATGGAAAATATCCTCACTGTGAATTTTATCTGTGCATTATAAGCACTGAATTTCCTCTTTGTCTTCTGCAATTACATTGTGTAGCTACTTTTAGTCCTGAAAAGATCCAGAGAATTTATGTTTGTTTGGGCATGTTTATGCTGTTAGTGTGCAATGCAAGTTTCCTCGATCCTTTTAAAAATGCACATCCTGGTGTTGCACTGCTCCTGCAATGGATGTTACTTCACACACACAAAAAAAAAAGGCAGAATAGTTTACACTAGGGAAAGAGAAGAGCCTTTGAGCTGAAGAGGGCCTCTTTCTGACGTCCACAGCACTACAGATGCCAGTGTTCAGCCAATTCGTGTGATATCAAGAAACAGCTGGATACTGCAAAGACTATGGGCCCTAACAACATTCTGGCAATAGTACTGAAATCCTATGCTCCAGAACTTGCCACGCCCCTAGCCAAGCTGTTCCAGTACAGCTACAACACTGGCATCTACCTGGCCACATGGAAAATTGCCCAGGTATGTTCTGTACACAAAAAGCGGGACAAGTCCAACCCAACAAATTATCGCCCCATCAATCATCGTCTACTCTCAATCATCAGTAATGTGATGGAAGGTGTAATCGGCGTGCTATCAAGCGGCACTTGCTTAGCAATAACCTGCTCAGTGACACTCAGTTTGGGTTCCTCCAGGGCCACTCAGCTCCTGACCTCATTACAGCCTTGGTTCAAACATGGACAAATGAGCTGAACTCAAGAGATGAGGTGGGAGTGACTGCCCTTGACATCAAGGCAGCATTTGACCGAGTATGGCATCAAGGAGCCCTAGCAAAACTGGAGTCAATGGGAATCAGGGGGAAAACTCTCCGCTGGTCGGAGTCATACCTGGCGCAAAGGAAGATGGTTGTGGTTGTTGGAGGGCAATCAGCTGAGCTCCAGGACATCACTGCAGGAGTTCCTCAGGGTAGTGTCCGAGGCCCAATCATCTTCAGCTGCTTCATCAATGACCTTCCTTTTATCATAAGGTCAGAAGTGGGGATGTTCGCTGATAATTGAACAATGTTCAGCACCATTCGCGACTCCTCAGATACTGAAGCAGTCCCTGTAGAAGTGCAGCAAGACCTGGACAATATCCAGGCTTGGGCTGATAAGTGTCAAGTAACATTTGCGCCACACAAGTGCCAGGCAATGACCATCTCCAACAAGAGAGAATCTAACCATCTCCTCTTGACATTCAATGGCATTACGATTGCTGAATCCCCCACTGTCAACATCCTGGGGGTTACCATTGACCAGAAACTGAACTGGAGTAGCCATATAAACACCGTGGCGACAAGCGCAGTTCAGAATCTCGGAATCCTGTGGTGAGTAACTCACCTTCTGATTCCTCAAAGCCTGTACACCATCTACAAGGCACAAGTCAGGAGTGTGATGCAATACTCACCACTTGCCAGGGTGCAGCTCCAACAACACTCAAGAGGTTTGACACCATCCAGGACAAAGCAGCCCGCTTGATTGGCACCCCATCTACAAACATTCACTCCCTCTGCCACTCATGCACAGTGGCAGCAGTACGTGCCATCCACAAGATGCACTGCAGCAACGCACCAAGGCTCCTAGACAGCACCTTCCAAGCTCACTGCCTCTACCACCTAGAAGGACAAGGGCAGCAGATTCATGGGAACACCACCACGTGCAAGTTCCCCTTCAAGTCACACACCATCCTGACTTGGAATTACATCGTCGTTCCTTTACTATTGCTGGGCCAAAATTCTGGAACTTCCTTCCTAACAGCACTATGGGTGTACCTACCCCATGTGGACTGCAGCAGTTCAAGAAGGCAGCTCACCACCACCTTCTCAAGGGCAATTATGGATGGGAAAAAAGTGCTGGCCTAGCCAGCAATGCCCACATTCCAGGAACAAATTTTTAAAAAAATCTTCTGTTATTGATTCCAGGCTTCCATAGAACTTTTTAAATGTCCTTTTTCACACTTTTTAATCATAGACACCTGCACTTGATTTTGCCATTTGTACTTTCTGTTCTTCTTGGAATTTTTTGGGGCCCTCTGATTTTCTTAACCCCAAAACCCAGCTAAGATCAACCTTGGATAAGGAATGGCTTTTCCTCAGAATATACCACTTAATGCCATCAAGATGGAGGACAGGTTGCAGCAGCAATGTGCCCAGACCAGGGGAATCAGGGAACATGGTAGAGAACAGCAGCCCACCAGGTATATAATCTTCTCCAGTGTGTATGAGGCCACACAGGTCCAATGAGGACCACTCCGAGGAACGTTTGAAGGATGCCATTGGGCATCTGTACCACCTTCATCACAAAGAATTGCAGAATTGCTCCACTACCACAACTGCTCTGTTTATTCCATTTGAAATGACAGCATCCCTCAATGTTTGCTGTTTTGCATCCTTCCTGGCTGCCATAGGGAATTTGTATAAGATCATCCAGGGAGCTGTCAGGGTGCTTATCATACAGATGATGGATGCCCTCTTCATAAAGAATCCAAATTCATCTATGGACTTCATGAAGATGGACTTCAGCTGTCGCCATCCCACTGGGTCCTTGCTGTGCGGCATCATTATCCATCATAATTTAACCCGCCACCATTCACTGAGCTGCAAGTGGTGAGAGAGGAAGCAAGTGACACAAGTGGCAATCTGAGATGGAGAGTGGAGTGTTAATCTGCAGGAAAGGATGACAGAAGGTAATGAGGAGTGATGCTATGGGGATGGAAGGTTGTGCTTGTGAGGATAAGGCTGCCAGTTAAGGAGTGTTCTATTAGATATTTGTTTTGCAGTAAAGAAGTCAGTGCCTTGTACCACTAAGTAAATTGTTTGGCTTTGTTAGCAGTTGTCAGAAGCATATTTTTCCAGTTATGTAGGTTGAGACTTACAAGAACAGCACTGTCAGCTTCAAGAGCTATCAATGGCCAGCAGCGACTGATAAACTAAGTTGCTGCAGGGATTTGGCACAAGGTACCTTGGAGTGATTATTACTTGATTAGGGCAACACACTGAGTCAGTTCCATTTAAAAGCTGTCTCTGACTATAGCAGAGTAGAATGTATTATTTAACTGGTCTGATGTCAATGCAATTGTACTTTTTTTTACAAAAGTGACATTTACGGTAAAAACAGAAACTCTGTGTTGGGTTTAGTTGTATTTGTATTAGCAATGCTGTATGTTGTTCTAGAGAAAGTCTTAGACGTCGGTAAAGATTAACTGACAACTGTTCATTATTTACAGTTACTAGATACACTCTCCACAAGCCACCTAATCTAGCATCCTTCTTGCTGCTATAGCTTCTTCTTCTCAAGCTTATCTTCTGTGACTGCTACATCATTGCTCATGCAGTGGGAGGGGTCTCTCTCACTGTCTTCGCTATTAACCCTTTACATCCTTATACTACATTTCCCCCCCAAGTCTTTATCCAACATTTTTCCAAACATATATACATTTATGACTTCTCTACTACTCTCTCTCCCCCCGCCAAGTCTCTGACTTTACATATTCAGTCTCAGTGGAGGTTTAATAACTCTCCCCGGTCTGGTTGTAATTGTCTGGGAAGATCAGTAGTCTTCATAGGAAGTCTGGGTTGTTGACTTGGTTTTTCGTTTCTACGGATTGTCGTATTCCATTCAGTTTGGGTTTGTTGATCTTCATCTGGAGTTTTCTGATGAATTACTGGCTGTTGCTTTTGCAGAATAGGGATGCTATTCCTCCAATTCCTTTGTATGTTCCCTTCATTCACTCGTATAACATACGATCACTGATAGTCCTCATGTTTATGGATTATTGTGCCTTCTCATTCCAGGTCACATGTCCAAACTTTTTGACCATTGTCTAATTTGGGTAAGCTTCTCACTCAAAACCTCCTATTGTAATTCTGTGTTTGTTTCCTTCTGTAGGAGTTTTCTCTTTCTTGAACTTTCTCATAGTCTCGAGTCTTCAATCCAGACATTAATTGTCGAGGCAATACTGGAAGCTGTGTTCTTAACTTCCTTCCCATTAGTAATTCTGCTGGTGATAATCCACACAGCAGTGGCATTGAATGATAAACTAGGAGTGAGATCTTCATTTTTCTTGAGTAAAAATGTTATAGTTCTCACAACTTGTTCTGCTTCGCCATTGGACTATGGATACCTCAGTGAGCTCGTAAGATGCTGAAAGTCCATTGTTGTATGTTTGTTTGGTACGCTGCCACCATAATATGCATAGTTAGGCAAGTTTAGAGAGATTCCTTAGTCTGGAATAACTAGAAAATTAACCTTTATTACATTATAACTATGTACAGCTTCACACCAGTCTATGTGACTACTTTAAATCCACGCTACATCTATCTTCAAGTCTCTCTCACATGTGATCACTTACATCATCATGGTAGGAGGTATTCTTTACATTCTCTCAACAGTAACCATTTCAGACCCTTATACTAGACCGATTTTCATGACAAACTCGGTAAAATATTCTTCCGCGAACTGGGTCTGTTTGATAATATTTCATCTGGAATCCCTTGTATTGTGAAGATGTCCATAAGGATTCTGATAACTACCTTATTGGTCGTAGAATGTAATTGTTGAACTTCTATTCACTGTAAAAGTAGTCAATAATGATGATATATGACTTCCACCAGACATGAATAAATCCATGCCTAGACTTTGCCAAATCGGGTTGGAAATTGGGTAGGCAACAGCAGTTTGCGTTGTCTGGCCTCTGTATCACGCATGTGTGACAGTTGTTTATCATGGTCTCGATATCCTTAGATATCCCAGGCTACCATACCGAAGATTGTGCCCTCGCTTTACACTTGGTTATATCCAAACGACCTTGGTGTAATCGATCAATGATATTAGATCTCATTGAAGTAGGAATAACAATTTTGGTAAAGCATTTCCTATAATCATGGAACATATTCATTGTTCTCTCCTGGACTTTCTTGTGGCAACCCATGTGTACAATAATGTCAATGCGAATGCACTTTCGTCATTATTCTGACATATTTCTCACAACTTCTTTGTGCTTGCTGGCCAGCTTTGTGCTGTGCATTACGAGTATGACTCTATGCCACATGTGAAATTCACGTTTCCCTATGATGGATGATCTATGGTTGCCCTTGATAATGCATTGGCTGACAATTGGAAGGAATTGTTTACTTTTGTTTGCTAGACCAAGACTACCTTTTTAATCATCTGCCATTCCAAGCATGCATTCCTGCTCAGTAAAGAAAATTCTTGATTATGTATAAGGTTGTCTTCCTTTATGCTGAAGAGTTGCTTGGAGTTTGCCTTTTATTCGCAGTGGTGTCCCGCCTGGACCATGCAACTGCATATCTGTTGTTGCAGGTAATGTCTCTTCACCCAAGGCTCTTGGTCAGACAGTGCCGTGATGTTAGTCCCTGTGTCAAGCTTAAAATTTGTGAGGTGTCCATTTACGTATATGTCTGTTGTCCAGAAATCCTGGTCTGGATTATTGATTTCTCCCAAGAAATCTCCTGGTTCTTTCTCTTGTGGATTTCTTGTGCACTTGATTCACTGCTCTATGCATGAAGGTCTTGTGCTTTGTACCTTTAAGCAAAGAAATTTTGTTGTGGCACATCTTCCCATAGTGTCCAGTTTTTCCATATTTAAAACATTCAGCTTTACTTGCTGGACACTGCTGTTGTCTGTGGGTCTTCTTGGCTCCACAATGTCACCAAGGTTTTCCTATTTCATGCACCTTCTCACCTGTATGTTTTTTCTGTTCCTCAAAAGTGTTTCCCTGACTTTGGCTTAACCAGTCGGATGGGCATTGGACTCCTTCTCATCCACCGCTTGTAGGATGTCCCTATTCTGTTTGTGAACTTCAGTGTGTCTTGCAATTTGAATGGCCTTTTCCAGTGTAAGGTCTTCCTTGGATTGCAACAGGTCTGACAAGGATGACTATCCGGTTTCTATTTAGTTGTGCCTATATTTTTCCATATACGCAACCTTCTGCTAATCTATAAAGGTCAGTAATACAGGAGTCTACAGAATCATCTGCACCCACATTAAATTTGGCTCTTTCCAAGATTTTATTGGTATGGATTTTAAAATATTTATCGAAGGCTTAGAGCACCTCTTCAAATTTATCGGTACCCTCGTTGATCCCTTGTCAGACAATTATGCTGCCCGCAATCGCATCTACTGAATATAGGAGGGTGTTCCCTTGTTCCACTTCAGATTTTGTATGGAGTTGCGAAGCGATTCTAAACCTTTGGAACCTTTTTCTCCATGATAACCAATTGTGAATCTGATTTGGTCCCTCTTGATCCACGGTTCTTTCTTAATAGACTTTTTAGGGTGTTACCATTTCTTTATGAAATTCTGCTTGTTTGTTTTTTTCAGGCTTGGTTGCTTTAATGGAGGCCCCCAGCTGTTTTCGAGAGTTCCTGCTGTTTTAATAGGCTTTTGGGGGTTTTCCCCTTTCTTTAATAAATTCACTTTGTTTGTTTTATTCAGATTTGGTTGCCTTAATGGAGATGTCCCTGGTGTTTTTGGGGGTTCCCGCACTTTTCTGTAGTTCCCACAGTTTTTGGGGTTTTCCGCTCTTTGTCCTCGTGTTCAGCCCGAGTGAAGGATTGGGTTTTGCCCCATTTTCATTCACTTTTTTGAGCACAGCACCTTCAGAAAATTACTTTAAGCTTTTCAAAGGGCTTTTAAACAAATCCAAGAAGGTACAGCAGCACGAAGGATGCTAGCTTAGGCAGCTTGCGAAGACTGTATATAGTAACAATATATAATAAAGATCACCCGATCTCTGGATCTACTTGCAGACCACCACGCTTCAGTGGCGCAGCCTATATTTCCGTGCTCTGACTCACCACAGCTGTGGTGCTCTTCAAAGCCTATTCTGCAGGTAAGTAGTTTTCTTACTGTACCAGGCTAGTATTTCTCTTTAAATTTCTCTGTTGTTCACATGGTGTTTCTTCCAAAGGTAAGATCTTCGAATTCTCCTGGTCGCTTTCACAGCTGTCTTACCGTTGTTTTACCATTGCCACTATGTTGGGTTTAGTTTTATTTGTATTAGTAGCATTGTAGGCCATTCTAGAAAAAGTCTTAGACTCCTGTAAAATTTAACTAACAACTCTTTATTATTTATAGTGACTACATACGCTCTCCACAAGCTGCCTAAGCTAGC
Organism: Heterodontus francisci; assembly: GCF_036365525.1. Taxonomy (NCBI): domain Eukaryota; kingdom Metazoa; phylum Chordata; class Chondrichthyes; order Heterodontiformes; family Heterodontidae; genus Heterodontus; species Heterodontus francisci. The sequence goes on from NC_090372.1 coordinate 88,084,238, forward strand.
ATCCTTTGTGCTGCTATACCTTCTTCTTCTCAAGCCTATCTTATGTGACTGCTACACCATTGCTTGTACAGTGGGAGGGGTCTCTCTCACGGTCTTCGGAATTAACCCTTTATATCCTTATACTACAATCTTGTGGTGCTGGGGGTTGGGATCAGAGTCCAAAGAGATTGAAGGCTGTGGTGGGGGAAAGGAGATCAGAGGCAGGAATGGAAAATCAGAATTTGTGAGGGGTTAGGAATGGAAGCTGTTTGGTTCAGGATCAGAGCTGGCTGGAGGGGCAGTGAGATGGTTGAGGTGGATGGGGTGGATAGGATGAGGAGAAGAGGCCGATGTTCAGGAGCAGCACTGAGCTTTCTTTGAATCTGTGGTCTGAAGGAGCATTATTGTTCCTACCGGCTTGACATTCAGGTAAGTAAATTTGGACTATTTACCTTGTAGGCCGTAGATGGTCTTGAGGTGTAATTTTCCTAAGTGCTCATACTGGCCACTTCAGGACAAACCAATCTTGCAGTGGGTGCCTCAGATAGGTGTTAGGCCCCTCATTTGCATATGTAAATATGCTATTGCAGGCATGGGCCCTGGACATCAATTTTTGACCTTCACCAAAATGGTGGGTAGAGCAATTATAGGCCATGGTGTATTGATGTTAAAATTACGATTTTGGTTGATGTCAACTTTAAACATGAAATTTAATTTCTCTTCTCTCTTTTGTTTTTGTCCAAGAAGGTTGTCTCAAGCGTTGAACGTTGATTTTTTGTAATGCTTGTTGTGATAGCCTGTTTAAAAGAGTTATGGTGGTTGGTTTATTCAAACAGAACCATACTGTAGTTCCTGAAGTATACACCATTTTTCAATACAATGTGAATTTCTTAATACTTCTCACTATGTCCTTTAACACTGAGTAAACAATAAATATTTTAATGCCCTAATTAATTAGTTTCATGTTATGATTTTTCACAAATAAAAATGCTTGAGGGCTAAGTTTCATGTTAAGTTGCTAGGTGGAGGCAGTGAAGGAAAACTAGACGTTCCGTTAGCTTCCTGCAACCAACCCCATTTCCGGATTAAAGGTCAATTAGCATTTCTTGCTGGAGGAGCTAAGCACAAACAGCACAAATTTATTTTCACTACTCAGACACAAGTCTCCGCAATTGTCATAAAAAAGTAAACATAATCCATTGAGATTGCTGCGTAATGGTGAGACTTGAGCTGTCCACCGCAGGGTAGAGAGTACAAATTTACACTCATGACATGCAAAAGCTCCAATCTCTAGAGTACTCAAAATCATACATGATAATCACATTCCAATTACTTGCCTAAGCAGCTTACTGCTCATTCTCCTTGAACTAGTCCTTGCCAATTATTGCTGTGCTGCCTTTATCAGTTTTTACCCATATTACAACTGCTCCCTCTGCTCCTGCTGTTATCTCGTCCTTTACCAATAACGCCTCTCCTCAAAGCTTAGCAGGTCTATCAATGGGAAAGGTGCTACATCTTAGCTCCATGTCTTGTTCATCTTCCACTCACAGTCTTGTTTCTACTAATGCCAATATTACAAATCACTCTAATTCTATGTGTTGATCTTATGAGCCCTATAAGAGCAGCTTCCGTGGTGGGTGGGGTAACTTAATTATGGTTAACTATGGTTGGGGTGGGGGGGTGGTGATGGAATGATGAGTAAAGGAAAACTGGAATTTGGTGCTGGGGTGGGAGAGAAAAAAAAGGTTGAGCTAGGGTGACACATAAAAATTATTAAAGCTATATTTCTCTTAAATCTGTGCAAAGTAAAAGAGAGAGTGCAGGCTGGTCAGCATCCATGCTTGCAATGTGGAATGCTTTATAGCCCTGCCGCTAATGGTGTTTTGCAGAGTGACAGCAGGATCCACCAATGATAAGCCCGTCCCCACCGCATTATTGCACATGTTTCCCCATGCCTGCTACCGGAACATACATTTAAATATGTGGTTGCATGAGAACCGGCAATAACAGCGGAAGCGGAAATGCCGCCAACTTCCGTTTCTGCCTTCAGAAACGCTGCGGGATGCATTAAAAATGCCCTATAAGTTTATTGTTTATTCTTTTGTCTTCGCATTAAAAGAATCATAGACAGTTTACGGCACAGAAAGAGGCCACTTGGACCATTGTCCTACGCCAGCTAGAAAACAAAAGAGCCACCCAGCCTAATCCCATTTTCCAGCATTTGGTCCGTAATCCTGCAGGTTATGGCACTTCAGGTGCACATCCAGGAAAGTTAAACTGCCCATAGGTCATCTGCTGGACACAAAGTAAATGTGAGGGAAACTAGGGTAGTAAGTGCATTGGTAAATGTAGCGGGGATTGGGATTCTGGGGCAAGGGAGACCTGTTCCTTCCTTGTGAGGCCCCAAGGAGCACCCCTGCTTCTCCAGGAAAACTTTACATGGCCTCTTCAATCTTCAGACCAGGTTTTTGCTGCCAGGGCAGCTGCCCCACTGACTTTCTTTGAAGTTGTCTTTGAGGACCTAATGACATAATAGTGTCCTAATTTTCATAGATCTTGAGGCTCCTGTCTGACTCAGAACGTAGTGGGAATGGAGTTAGCTGCCTTCCCACCCCATTTCCACCAGGCAGGGGAGTTAAGATTCTTACCCATATGAAAATTAAAATTCAAGACCAGTTTTAAAATCTGTTTCCTCAACAAAATAGATTTTCAGCATCACAACACTCAGAGTAACATTGGTACTACCAAACAACAAGGATACAACCTTGGCCTAAATCTGTAGTGTATATTTCTTAGTGTTGCACCAAAATGTACATTTTTACATTCCTTGAAGGCACTTATTGCTTTAGCACATTTAGATTTTGAAGGTGCTACTTTTTTTTCATTATTTATAGTTTCTTTTTGGCAAATGTACAGGCTCAGCCAGATGATGAACATCAGTGGCAGGTACTATGTCCATTTTTGTCACCCAACATCAATGTCGAGCATGCTTTTTTTGGGTGGTGCGAGATGGATGCATTTATGTAGCGTTTTATCACATCCTTCAGAAAAGATTCAAAATATTTCACAGACAAAAAAATTACTTTGAAGTGCAGTAACTTTTGTTACACAGGCAAATTTCTACATAGCATTTTGAGCACAGTGGGATCCCAAAAATTGAAGTGAAATGAATAACCAATTAATATGTTTCTGGAGTGAAGGATGTTGGCTAGAGTGCCTCTTCTTTGAACAACGCTATGACGTATTTGGCATTCATCTCCTTCAGACCAAAGAGAGGTGCCGTAACCTAATGTGTCTCTAAAAGGCTGCCAATTTGTACAATAGTAGGATGAAGGAATGACTTTCAGCTGTGCTCCTAAATTGAAGCTCCATTTTTTCCCTCCTTACCCTTATGTTTTCAATGTTTGTTGTTTTCCATTTGGGAACTAAATAAAAAGCTGTGGTTGGAATTTTATGCTCCCCCCGCCCCCCGCAGTGGGTTTGGAGGTGGAGAGAGCATAAAATTGGGTTCCCGCCTCTGCCGAAATTTAGCTTGGGGTGGGAAGGCCTGTGAACGGCCTTCCTGCCCGGCCGCCAATTGAGGCCCTTAACTGGGTAATTAATCCCCAATTAAGGTCCTCTTCCCGTGCAGCTGCAGTTACCCGTGCAGTGGGTGGCCCTGTCACCACACGGGTAGTACGGCACGATAAACCTTGGGGGCTGCTTCCTGGCTGCGGGGAGTGGAGGGGGTCCCTCGTTCAAAGGCACAGTACGTGAACTATGGACCCGGAATCGGGAAAGTGGGGGCATACTGAGGGCCACCCCCCTGCCCTTGCTGCCGACTCCCCTAAACCCCCTCCCCCGCGACACCCACCCCGCAAGACCCCTCCCACCCTAACCTACCTTCAGGCTGGTTCCAACGCCACTCCTCTGTGTCTGGTCGCTGCAGCAGCCACTGCCTTCATGGTGGCTCTGCAGCTGTCAGCCTCTGATTGACGGGCAGCTCTGCAAGGCCGGAATTTCGACAATGGGGTCCTAAATCCTATGGAAGGCCCGCCGCTGTCAAGTTAAGTGCCTATTTGGCACTAAATTTGGCGGGCCTTCCATATAAGAGGCGAAGCGGGGATCTTGGCGTCAGTTTCCCCCGATGTCAAGACCCCTGCTGCCAGCATAAAATTCCACTCTGTGTGTTGTTTCTGGATAATGTTAATTTTTTCCTCTTGGAGGAAATGAAATTATTGCCACTAAATACTGCATTACAGTTCTTAGCAAAAGTCTTAAAAATGATGATTGAAAATAAAAATGGTATAAGCTGCAATATCTCCCTTCTTACCTCTAGCTCCTTTGGCACAATCAGGGGAACACTTGTGCTCTCATGGGCAGTTCAGGGTGGGCAATAAGTGCTGGCCTTGCCAGCGATGCCCACTTTCCAAGAATGAATAAAAAAAGCATATTTGCTACCCACTGACCTAAAAATTGGATTGCACTTGAATTGGGGTGCGATCCTGGTGCAGTGTATGTTGTACATGCCTCATGAGGCAGCCAGTAGCACTACGACACAATGCTCCGACAGCTTTATTCACTTATTAACAGCAAGCTTTGGGCAACAGTAATGGCCCCTAAGGCAGCTTGCCTGTCCCATGATCGGCTGGTTTGGATGCTGCTTAAGGGTCTTGGAAGGAGAGGTGAGCAGTGCCCAACAGCGGCCCACTAATTTAATGAGTGACTGGAGGAGCACTCCTAATTGTCCTTGCCTATCCAAAGAGCCTAACACCTTCATCAGGCACATACCCTGGCCATCTACAGAGGAGTGCTAACCAATATGGCAGGCAGGGAACTTCTGTCGTGGAATGAGTGTGTGCGTGTTGCCCAGCATATTGAATCTTTGGCTGTCTGTTTTATGTCTGTAAAATGGGAGTAGCATGATCCAATTTTTAGATCCCCAAGATTTGCTCTACCTCCTTGGTCCAAATTCTCAAATTGTTCCTATGTTCCCCTTGGCACTTTTAATATGGTTACATCTCCACACGCGGCAGAGCCGCCGCGATCTCTCACGCGGCAGCTCAGTTAAATAGCCGTGGCGGCCCCCCCACCAATCACGTGGAGGGGGCGGACTGTCTGACGCCGGCAATGGCATTAGCTGCCTGTGCGCAGGAGCTGGCACCATGTTTTAAAGGGCAGCCAGCCCTGCCAGCATATTTACATTTTTAAAGAGGTATTCCCCCCCACCCTACAAAATTTAACCAGTAAAATTGTAACGCCCCTTTCCCACCCCCCACCCCCAATAAAAATTACAGTAAATATTTGGCCTTCTCCTCAAAACACTTTTGCATTCTGATCTTCCCCCTCAAACTGTACAAAGTTAAAAGTTCATTCCTTCCCAACATCCACTACACTGATGATGCTTATTCGACCCTGTTTCCACCGCCACCCCCCCCCACACCCATCACAGTAAAAATTTAACTCCTCCCCCCTCCCACCAGTGTCACACCTGCTTTTCCCAGACAGGGGATTGAAGGTGCAGGAGTGCTGATCGTCGCTCCGAAGATCACGGCGGGCCTGGAGGTTGCTGGTAAGTCTATTTAAATTTATTCAGATCCTTGATTTAAATATTTAGATTCTGTTCCCGTTGCCTAGTGGCAGGGGGCCCGCCACGGAGCCTCACCGCCGCCGGGAGGATTGGGCAGGGCCCTCCTGGGGTCGCCCTCCATGGCGGGCCCCTTCCGGAACCATCTTCTGGACCACCCCGACCTGCCATGGAGTTCGACGTGGGAGCTCAGTAAAATCCAGCCCATGTACTTTATAGCCTCAGTTTCATTGGTTCAAGCATCTGAAGAAAAGTAAGTTCTGTTAAAGTTATCTTCCTCCTTTTCTCAAAAAGTATGAAGTACTTTATTTTTGGTTGTGGTTATAGATGCTGATCAATAAAATGTTGGTTTCAAAAATAGGTTAGGTCAGGAGAGACCCACGGCTTCCTTCTGGGGGCTTCAAGAACCACTCACCCTCCTCCTAACCTCCAGGGAATACACCTGAAAAATAATAAATATTGCTTACCTTTGCTTCTTCTAGTCACTCTGCTGCATCCCTCCAGGTTTCTGCAGCACATTTGACATCACTGGGGCCTCCCCTAATTCTTCATTAAAATCCCTTCTCAGATTCGATGCCATCATTGGGCTTTGGATCTAAATTGGGACCCTGCTTGTCTGCAGTGTGAACTTTGCTCAACTTCGAAGTTAATGAAGGTGAAATGCTTCCCAGTGGGAATGGTGCAGTCTTGAGCCAGTAAGTGGACTCAGACAGCTTTAACCACTCCAGCACAGCATTCCTGTCAGCCGGGGATAGTTACAATTTGCAAAATAGTCACTGCACTTCAAAAGTAATTCTGTGATATTTTGATGTGATAAAGTACTACAAAAGTGCAAATATTATTATCCTCTCCATATTAAGGGCTGGATTTTATCTGGACCTTAGAGATGGGCCGCGAGGCTGGTGGGTACACAAAATGGCATGGGGTGGCATTTGGCTACATGCCCAACATAGTCCTGCGCCCATGCAATTTTGTCGGCGGCCGACACTGTGGTGGGTGATAAGTCTGCTGGGAGGCCAATGAAGCCACTTAAGTAGTCTATTAAGGGCCACTTAAGGACCGCATCCTTCCTTCGTTGGCATTAAGCCAGTGTTGGACAGGCCTGCCTGGCAGCCTCCTAACGTGCTCGGGAGAGGATCCCTCCTCTGGGGGCAATCCATGGCCCATGGAGGGCCCCACCCCCCAGTGGCGATGGCCACCCCCATGGCAAGAAACACCCCTTTCCTCACCAACCAGTGCCCTCTATTCCCTTGCCTGGGCCCGCCTGCCTGTCTGTAGTCACTCCCTTACCCTTGGTCCTGGGGTCTCCTCCAACCTCGCTGTTCTGGGCCACATGGAGTACCAGCAGTGGCCATCGTTTGCGATGGCGCTGCTGGTACTGCTGAGCTTCTGGCCCTCTGATTAACTGGCAACTCTGCGGGTGGGATTATATCCCTTAAAGGGCTGGCATCCCTGATGGCGGGCAGCTGATTGCCTGCCCGCTGTTGCGTTTGGCTGAGGGTCCAATGGAGGGTGAGGCAATGTCCCCCGCCTACCCGCCCATTGCCGGTGCCCCCATCACCGATATAAAATTCAGCCCTAAGTGTGGCTGACTTGTGAGCTGTCAGCAGGAATTGAGACTGATCAACACTGCTAGCAAAAGTTATCTAAAGCTGTCAAGTCAGGACAGAATGTTGGCAGGAGTCAGATTAATTTATGGGTGTAGTTGCACCCACTGAATATTTTTCAAAAGCGACCGTACTAATTTATCCAAATTTTGACTTTCTTTCCTGGGAAGGAGTCCAGAACTCAGTTTCTAACTCTCATTTCTCATTGTGGCAGATTTCATGTTTTTATCCCTCTTGACCTTTAACAATGCTTTTCATCCCCAGTGTGATAAGAACAGAACACAGAGTACCAGTAGAAAGTAGCTTTTGTGCCCATTACTGATTTCTACTCTTGATCACTTGTTTTTCTTATCACTTTACATCCAAATGATGGTATAGCCCTCTAATACATTAGGTGATGTAGCAAATGTCTAAGTTTAACCAGACTGTTTTCAACCTTGATGTTCTATTTGACCCCAAGCTATGCTTCTAACCCCACAAGGATCGTCTATTCCATCTCCGTTAACATCACCTGTCTCTGCTTCAGCCCCATCATCTGCTGCTGAAACTTTCACTTGTGCCTTTGTTATTATCTGACTTGACTATTCTGATGCTCTTATGGCTGCCTTCCCATCCTCCATCTTCCACAAACTTCAACTCATCCAAGCCTCTGCTGCCCATATCCTATTCACACCAACTCCCATTCACCCATCACCTCTGTCCTTTCTGATCTACACTGGTTTCTGGTCCCTTGGTGGTCTTATTTTAAAATTATCACTCTTGTGTTTATTCCTTTCCCTCCCTAACTTTGTAACATCTCTGAGCTTGACAACCCTTCCAAATGCACCATTTGTCTGACTCTGCTCTTGTGCAACCTCTTCCTCACCTGCACCCCTCACCCCCACCACCACCCCCCCCCACCCCCCCGCCACCTCCCGTCCCGCACCTCCCCACCATGAGTATCTGTGCCTTCAGCTGCTAGGGTCCTGTGGTATGAAATTCCCTCCCTAAACCCTTCCATCCTGCCAGCATCTTCTTCTTCTTTAAGACTTCTTAAAAGAAAAACACATCTTTGACCAAGCTTTTGGACATCCTATCTAGGTATCTCCTTTGGATTGGTGTCCATTTTTGTCTGATTATGCTATTGTGAAGTGTCTTAAGCTGTTCTTCAACATTAAATACACTATATAAATGCATAAATCTACTTTGCTGCTACAGAGAATGTGTTTTTGCAAAAGGAAAGTATTAACTTGTGGTACTACACCCAGTTTCGTGCTGGCACAAAAGGAATAAACAGATCTTGTAGCTGTAAGTGTTCAACACACTATAACAGGTAAAACAACTAGATTTCTTCAGCTGTCACTGTAAAAGAAGACAGTGTAGTATAAGGATACAAAGGGTAATACCAAAGACAGTGAGAAATATCCCTATGAGCGATGATGTAACAGTCTTGTGAGATAAGCATGAGAAGAAGAAGGTATAACAGCACGAAGGATGCCAGCTTAGCTGGCTTGTGGAGAGTGTAGATAGTAATTGTAAATAATAAAGAGTTGGTAGTTAACCTTTACCAGAGTCTAGGACTTTTTCTAGAATGCCTTCCAATGCTACTAAAACAAACCCAACAAATGCAACCTGGTGGCAATGGTAGAACAGTGGTAAAACAACAGTAAACAGTGAGCAGGAGAATTTGAATATCACCTTACCTTTGGAAGAAACACCAGGTGAACAGCAGAGAAATGTAAAGATAAATACTGGCCCGGTATAGTAAAAAAACTACTTACCTGCAGAAAATGCTGTGGAGAGCTCTGCAGCTGTGATGAGTCAGAGCACAGAAATACAGGCTGCACCGCAGAACTGGTGCAGGCATGGTGGCCTGCAAGTGGAATCCAACGATCGAGTGAGTTATTATACCAACAGTTGCGGATCGCGTTAAAAGCCTTTGAAAAGCTTGCGGTACTTTTCTAAAAGCATTGTGCTCAGAAAGTAAAAGAGAAATTGGGGAAGAACCCAAACCTTCACTTGGGCTGAACATGAAGGTGAAGAGCAGAAAACACCCGAAAAATGCGGGAACTCTTGAGAAGTAAGGGAAGCCCCAAAAACAGCAGGGAGACCTCCATTACGGCAAGCAAGCATGTCAAAAACAAACTGCATTTCTCAAAGAAAGAGGATCACTCCAAAAAGGCCTATTAAAACAGTGGGGAACTTTCGAAAACAGCTGGGACACCTCCATTAACGCAACCAAGCCTGAAAAAACAAACAAGCAGAATTTCTTGAAGAAAGGGGAACATCCTGAAAAGTCTATTAAAGAAAGGAATATGGATCCAAAACTGGAATGCTTGAGAGTTTCCAGAATCGAGAGGGACCCAATCAGATTCAATCATGGAGACAAAGGTTCCTAAGGTTTAGAATCGCTTCGCAACTCCATACAAAATTTGAAGAAGAACAAGTGAACACCCTCCTATATTCAGTAGGTGCGATTGCAGACAACGTAATGGGCCGACAAGGGATCAACGAGGGTACCAATAAATTTGAACAGGTACGCCAAGCCTTTGATAACTATTTTAATCTCCATAGCAATAAAATCTAGGAAAGAGCCAAATTTATTAAGCGTGTGCAGATGATTGGCGAAGCTGTTGTTACAATCAGGTGAGAAAGAGGTCTGCGGTTCCCTTTCAGCCTTCACCTGGTCTTACTGTAACAGGGTTTTATTTTTAAACACACTGTGTTTTTAGCTCCCCCTTGGTGAATCCTTGTTCACCGCTTTCCAATTATAAGGTAAAGAAATGAGCACAAACAGGCTTTCGTAGATTTAAAGAGGAAAGGGGAAATGTCTTTGCAGCCAGAGGCCTGGCAATCCCTTGTAACAGGCCTTGTCTTCTTCCCAGCAACAATTTGAAATTTAATGTCCGTGTGGCGAAATTAATGTGCCTCATTCTTGGCAGGTGGGAGCCTGTATGACACCTGCACACCCAGGGGAATGAAATGCGATTTGAGAAAAGGCGCATTTCATGAAAAGAGTTGAGAGAAAATATAAGATACAGAAAACTATGCATTTCTCTCATTCATTCCCATCCATTCATGAATCCTAAAACTTACTAAAACTGTCTTTTCTTGGTGCTGGTGCTGCTTTAATTTCCCCTTTTTGGCATCCCAGTAACCATGAGGTTCTTTGGGGAAGTTTTTCTTCAGTTTGCCCATTGCCATGACTCCTAGGGTCTTTGTTCTGGTTGAGGTCTGTCAAGGGGGAGAGGCGGGGTTAGATTTAATTAGCCCTAAGTTTGAGTTTTTTTCCCAAGAGACTCATTAGTGGGCGGATCTATCCTGAACTCTCTTTCAGAGCTTTGCTGAGTCATGCAAAGGCTGTCTGTGGGGGAGGATTCTTTGTTAATCTTCCCTTTGTTCTCTGGGACACTCCTGCCTGCAGGTATGTGTGCAGACTCTACTGCATTGCCCTCTGGCACTTCGATTTGGTGAAGCATCTCCCTCACGGTCTCTCTGGCCCCTAGAAGTCTTTCTTTGTCTCTGCAGGTTCCTGTAAATGCTGTTAACAACTCTGGTGGGGTGCTACTAGAGTCTGCATTTACATAGGAGGATGTGCGGTCTAACCTTTCACATTTTCCGGGTTGGTAGGTGTTTTCATCTGGGATTCCTCCCAGACTTCCTTTAACCTGCCCTCTTGGTCACTTTTTCCCCTTCCCTGTCTAACCTTTTATCAGCTGTGTGCCTGCATATCTCCTTTTGTTCTCGGCGGGGGCCCTTACAGTTCACCAGCCCTCAGCTGGAGGGTCCTCCTAACACCGGTTCAGGACTTAGGGGTGCAGGTTTCACTGTAGGTTGGGGTTTCCCCTCAACCTGGCACATGTGACAACTCCTGCAGTACTTCACCACATCTTTCTGGAGTTTTGGTCGGTCAAGCTGCTGTCTTATATGGGCTTTGGTCTCTCATATACCGGCATGTACAGCCACTGTAGTCTCGTGGGCCATCATTAATATTTCTCCCCGGTACTTCTGTGGCACAACTAACTGGTGAACTAATGTCCACTCCTTACTCTCAGGTCTGTGAGGAGAACGTCATTTCCTCATCAGTACCTCATCCTTTAAATAGTAGCAGTCAGGGACTCCCTCTGCTTCACTTTCAGACTGGGCAGCCTGTGCTAACTTTCACAATAATGGGTCGGCTCACTGAGCCTCACCTAGGGAAAATCCATTTAATTTATTCCCTGAGTCTCCTAACTTTCCAAAGGAAAGTCTCGGACAGGTAGTCCTCATGGTCATCTGCCTGCAGTGCCAATGCAGTCTTCTCTGGGGGAGCTGGTTTGATCATGACCTGATCCACTAGATAGTCCGTGAAACTGCAAGGGTCTGTCTCCCGCCACAGCCCTGTCTTTCTGGCCTCCTGCGGTCTTTCTTTCACTACTGGGGGTGCTACCACCTTCACCCCCGCCAGATCATTACCGAGGAGCAGGTCAACCCTGTCCACAGGCAAACTAAGGACAATCCCTACGATCACTGGCCCCGAAACTAGGTCGCACTCCAGGTGCACCTTGTGTACAGGTACAGGCATACACTGCCCTCCAAAACCAATTTTTTTATTCATTCATGGGATGGGATGTTGCCGGCCAGGCCAGCATTTATTGCCCATCCCTAATTGCCCTTGAGAAGGTGGTGGTGAGCTGCCTTCTTGAACCACTGCAGTCCATGTGCGGTAGGTACACTCACAGTGCTGTTAGGAAGGGAGTTCCAGGATTTTAACCCAGCGACAGTGAAGGGACGGCGATATAGTTCCAAGTAAGGATGGTGTGTGACTTGGAGGGGAACTTGCAGGAGGTGATGTTCCCATGCATTTGCTGCCCTTGTCCTTCTAGTTGGTAGAGTTCGCTGGTTTGGTGCATTGCTGCAGTGCATCTTGCAGATGGTACACACTGCTGCCACTCTGCGTCGGTGGTGGAGGGAGTGAATGTTTGTAGATGGGGTGCCAATCAAGCGGGCTGCTTTGTCCTGGATGGTTTCGAGCTTCTTGAGTGTTGTTGGAGCTGCACCCATCCAGGCAATTGGAGAGTATTCCATCACACTCCTGACGTGTACCTTGTAGATGGTGGACAGGCCTTGGGAGTCAGGAGGTGAGTTACTCACCGCAGGATTCCTAGCCTCTGACCTGCTCTTGTAGCCATGGTATTTATATGGCTACTCCAGTTCAGTTTCTGGTCAATCGTAGCCCCTAGGATGTTGATGGTGGGGGATTCAGTGATGGTAATGCCATTGAATGTCAAGGGGAGATGGTTAGATTCTCTCTTGTTGGAGATGGTCATTGCCTGGCACTTGTGTGGCGCGAATGTTACTTGCCACTTATCAGCCCAAGCCTGGATATCGTCCAGGTCTTGCTGCATTTCTACACGGACTGCTTCAGTATCTGAGGAGTCATGAATGGTGCTGAACATTGTGCAATCATCAGCGAACATCCCCACTTCTGACCTTATGATCAAAGGAAGGTCATTGATGAAGCAGCTGAAGATGGTTGGGCCTAGGACTCTATCCTGAGGAACTCCTGCAGTGATGTCCTGGAGCTCAGATGATTGGCCTCCAACAACCACAACCATCTTCCTTTGCGCTAGGTATGATTCTAGCCAGCGGAGAGTTTTCCCCTTGATTCCCATTGACTCCAGTTTTGCCAGGGCTCCTTGATGCCATACCCGGTCAAATGCTGCCTTGATGTCACTCTCACCTCACCTCTTGAGTTCAGCTCTTTTGTCCATGGTTCAAAAACCAAGGCTGTAATGAGGTCAGGAGCTGAGTGGCCCCGGCGGAACCCAAACTGAGTGCCACTGAGCATGTTTTTGCTAAGCAAGTGCCGCTTGATGGCACTGTTGATGACACCTTCCATGACTTTACTGATGATTGAGAGTAGGCTGATGGGGCGGTAATTGGCCGGGTTGAACAGTCCTGCATTTTGTGTACAGGATATACCTGAGCAATATTCCATATTGCAAAGTAGATGCCAGTGTTGTAGCTGTACTGGAACAGCTTGGCTAGGGGCGCGGCAAGTTCTGGAGCACAGGTCTTCAGTACTATTGCCTGAATATTGTCAGGGTCCATAGCCTTTGCAGTATCTAGTGCCTCGTTTCTTGATATCTGATGCTGGGGACTTCAGGAGGAGGCCGAGATGGATCATCAACTCGGCACTTCTGGCTGAAGATTGTTGCAAATGCTTCAGCCTTATCTTTCGCACTGATGTGCTGGGCTCCCCCATCATGAAGGATGAAGAGCCACCTCCTCCAGTTAGTTGTTTAATTGTCCCCCACCACTCACGGCTGGATGTGGCAGGACTGCAGAACTTAGATCTGATCCGTTGGTTGTGGAATCGCTTAGCTCTGTCTATCACATGCTGCTTACACAGTTTGGCACGCAGATAGTCCTGTGTTGTAGCTTCACCAGGTTGACACCTCATTTTGAGGTATGCCTCATGCTGCTTCTGGCATGCCCTCCTGCACTCTTCATTGAAGCAGGGTTTCATGGCCAACATTAGACTAGCTTTTTTTAATTCCAGATTTATTAATTGAATTCAAATTCCACCTTCTGCTGTGGTGGGATTTGAACCCATGTCCCCTGAGCAATACCCTGAGTCTCTGGGTTACTAGTCCAGTGACAATACCAGTACGCCACTGCCTCCCCTCCACCATTCTGGTGTTCACTGCGCTCTCTGGGGGAAAGGTCAGGCCTTTTCCCAGTAAGAGGGATCTAGTGGTCCCTGTGTCCCTGAGAATCACTATGGGCTTGCTTGACCCACTCGAGGGGTATGGGGTTACTTTCCCTTCAAACACAAAACACTGATAACCATCAAAAATTCTATTAAATTTTCCTGCTCTTGCAGCCATAAGCTTCCTGGGTCTCACTCTTACTGCAGTTAAAGCCACAGCTTGTTCTGCTGTGCTTTTCATCAGGTTCCTGTCTTCACTGAGCGGGTGTGCCCTGAATAACCCTATCGATTTTCCCTTTAGTTTCCAGCAGTCAGCTTTTAAATGCCCCACTTTGTTACAATGGAAGCACACAGGTCTCCGGGTCTCACTCTTGCTCACAGCATCTTCCTTTTTGGCTGGCGGACAGCCCGGTGTGTTTCCTGCTTTCCTTTCTCTCCTAGGACTGCCTGGGCTTCTATCATCTTCCCACTGTTTGTCCTTTTCAGATTTGTGCTGGTGATTAATAAAGGTTATCCCCAGGAAACTTATAAATTAAAACAAACTTATCAGCTAGAACATCCGCTTGCCGGGCTCTCTGAACCCGCTGCTCCTCTACATGAGTCTTTATGGAGAGTGGGAGAGAGTTTTTAAATTCCTCTGACAGAACTATTTCCCTGAGATTCTCATAGCTGAGCTGTACTTTAAGAGCTCTCAGCCACTGGTCAAAAGCTAGCTGCTTACTTCTTTTAAACTCCAGATAGGTTTGATTGGCTTGCTTCTTGAGATTTCTGAACTCTTGGCTGTAGGCTTCGGGTACTAATTCATCTGCTCCGAGGATAGCATTTTTGGTCAGTTCATAATTTGATGCACTCTCAGCTGGCAACAAGGAATAAACCTCATGGGCTTTTTCAATTAGCTTGCTTTGTAGTAAAAGAGACCAGGTCTCAGCTGGCCATTTTAGCTGCCTTGTCAGTTTCTCAAAAGACACAAAAACTGCCTCCACATCTTTCTCATTGAATTTTGGGATTAGATGAGCTAGTTTAACAATTCTGTACCTAGCCCGGAATTATGCTGCTCCATTTTGGCCATGCTTTCACTGGGGTTACTCTGTTGCCCCTAGTTAACTCAAACCGCTTCAACTTACTTTCTTCTCATTCCTTCTGGAATATTCTTTCTCTCTGCCTCTCCTGCCTTTCATTTTCTTCACATTCCTTCTGGAAGGCTCTCTCTTTCTCCCTTTCCTGCCTCTGTCTTTTTCCTGTCTCTCCCTTTCTCTTTCTCTGTCTTCTAACTCAAGTTTCTTTTGTTCCAATTGTATCTTTGCTAGCAGTACCCTTTCTGGGTCTATTTCTAACACTTCTCTGCTTCTTCAGATTCAAGGGAAAAATGGTTGGCCACTAGCCTTCGGAACTCAGTCTTCCTAGCCTTGCCATGCACAGTGATCTCAAACTGCTCAGCCATTTTCCTCAACTCCTCCATAGACAGCACTTTTAACTTATCCCAAGTTACTTTACCCTTGCTTGGAGAGCTTCTAGCTTCAGTTGCAGACATGTTAGTATTCAAGCACACACAACCACAAGAAAACCTGTATTAACTTGCTCTTTTTTGCTTGGGAACAATTTGACTTCCCACTTCCAATTTCTCTTGTTTGTCTGTGGGCCTGTTCCGAGATGCTAGCACCCAAATTTCTGTTACGACTAGGTGAGAAAGAGGTCTCGGGTTCCCTTTTAGCTTCACCTGGTCTTACTGTAACAGGGTTTTAATTTTAAACACACTGTATTTTTAGCTCCCCCTTGGTGAATCCTTGTTCACCGCTTTCCAATTTTCAGGTAAAGAAACAAGCACAAATAGACTTTCTTAGGTTTAAAGAGGAAAGGTGAAATTTTATTAAACTTAAACTTAAAACTTGAATTCGATTAACACCTACTATACACGCCACGCCCACACTAGCATGTATATGCAATGCACACATGCTAATACAGACAGAAAAGAGCAGAAGTAAAATAAAGTGGAAAAGTTTGAGGCAATATCTGAAGAGTTTTTGTTATGGTCTTCAAGTTCACTGTCTAGACCTTGCTCTTAGTTCGATCTTGCTTTTTGCTGAGGCCCAGTATTCTTCTTAAACCTTGTTCACTGCAACAGACTTTTCTCTCTTGGGGTTCATGTGGCTTCAATGGATTCTGAAGCTGGTGAGAAAGAGATGGGAGCAGACAGGAGAGAGATATTCTCAGTCCAGGAGGAAAACTGCCTTCTGCCAGTTCAAACACTGTCTGTCCAATTCAAAATTCTCAGTTCAAATTCTGCAACAGCCAGTCAGTCATGTGACTAACTGGTCTGACCACGTCTGTTTGTGGATTGAATTGGAGCAGGGTCTAGCTCCTTTGTTTACAAATATTGTCTGTTAATATGAAAAATTGTCTTTGCAGCCAGGGGCCTGGCAATCCCTTGTAACAGGCCTTCTCTTCTTCCCAGCAACAATTTGAAATTTAATGTCCGTGTGGCAAAATTAATGTGCCTCATTCTTGGCAGGCGGGGGCCTGCATGACACTGTAGACTCCCATATTAATGACCTCTATAGATTGGCAGAAGGTTGCGAATCTGGAAAAAGAAAGGCACAACTAATTGGAGACAGGATAGTCATCGGCATAGCAGATAATCCTTGTCAGACCTGTTGCAGTCCAAGGAAGACCTTACACTGGAAAAGGCCATTCAAATTGTAAGACAGGCTGAATTTCACAAACAGAATAGGGACATCCTACGAGCTAAAGACAAGCCGTGGATGAGAAGGAGTCCAATGCCCATCCAACTAGTTAATCCAAAGTCAGGGAAACACTTTAAGGAACAGAAAAAAACATACAGGTGAAAAGGCGCATGAAATAGTAAACCTTGCCGACATTGTGGAGCCAAGAAGACACACAGGTGAGAGCAGTGCCCAGCAAGTAAAGCTGAGTATTTTAAGTGTGGAAAAACTGGACACTATGGACCAATACGTTGAGGAACCAACTAGAGAACAGGCCATCCTAGACTGGGTATTGTGTAATCAGAAAGGATTAGTTAACAATCTTGTTGTGTGGGGTCCCTTGGGGAAGAGCAACCATAAACATGATAGAATTCTTCATTAAGATGGAGAGTGAGAGAGTTGATTCCGAGACTAGGGTCCTGAATCTAAATAAAGGAAACTATGAAGGTATGAGGCGCGAGTTGGCTATGATAGATTGGTTGAATGCTCAACCGAGGCTTACAAAAGAAATTAGGGATAGTATTGGATCCAAGGAGGAGAAATATAAAATGGCCAGAACAAGCAGCAAACCTGAGGATTGGGAGCAGTTTAGAATTCAGCAAAGGAGGACAAAGGGATTGATTAAGAAGGGGAAAATAGAGTATGAGAGTAAGCTTGCAGTGAACATAAAAACTGACTGTAAAAGCTTCTATAGATATGTGAAGAAAAAAAGATTGGTGAAGACAAATGTGGGTCCCTTACAGTCAGAAACGGGGAAATTTATGATGGGGAACAAAGAAATTGCAGACCAATTAAATACATACTTTGGTTTTGTCTTCACAAAGGAGGACACAGATTACCTCCCAGAAATGATGGGGAACATAGGGTCTAGTGTGAAGGAGGAACTGTATGAAATCAGTATTTAGTAGAGAAATGGTGTTAGGGAAATTGATGGGATTGAAGGCCGATAAATTCCCAAGGCCTGATAATCTACATCCCTGAGTACTAAAGGAAGTGGCCCTAGATATAGTAGATGCATTGCTGGTCATTTTTCAAAATTTTATAGACTCTGGAACAGTTCCAATGGATTGGAGGGTAGCTAATATAACCCCACTATTTAAAAAAGGAGGTAGAGAGAAAACAGGGAATTATCGACCAGTTAGTCTGACATCAGGAGTGGGGAAAATGCTAGAGTCCATAATAAAAGATGTAATAGCAGAGCACTTGGAAAACAATGATAGGTTTGGACAAAGTCAACATGGATTTATGAAAGGGAAATCATGCTTGACAAATCTATGGGATTTTTTTGAGAATGTAACTAGTAGAATAGATAAGGGAAAACCAGTAGATGTGGCGAATTTGGACTTTCAGAAGGCTTTCGATAAGGTCCCACATAAGGGATTAGCGTGCAAAATTAAAGCACATGGCATTGGGGGTAAGGTACTGACATGGATAGAGAACTGGTTGGCAGACAGGAAACAAAGAGTAGGAATAAACGGGTCTTTTTCCGAGTGGCAGTCAGTGACTAGTGGGGTACCGCAGGGATCAGTGCTAGGACCCCAGCTATTCACAATATATATTAATGATATGGATGAGGGAATTAAATGTAATATATCCAAGTTTGCAGATGACACAACGCTGGGTGGGTGTGTGAGTTGTGATGAGGATGCCGAGAAGCTCCAGTGTGATTTGGACAGGTTGAGTGAGTGGGCAAATACATGGCAGATGCAGTATAATGTGGATAAATGTGAGGCTATCCACTTTGGTGGCAAAAACAGAAAGGCAGATTATTATCTGAACGGTGATAGATTGGGAAAGGGGGAGGTGCAGCGAGACCGGGTGTCCTTGTGCACCAGTCGCTGAAAGTAAGCATGCAGGTGCAGCAGGCAGTTAAGAATGCAAATGGTATATTGGCCTTCATAGCGAGAGGATTCAAGTACAGGAGCAAGGATGTCTTGCTGCAATTATACAAGGCCTTGGTGAGGCCATACCTGGAATATTGTGTGCAGTTTTGGTCTCCTTATCTGAGGAAGGATGTTCTTTCTATGGAGGGAGTGCCGCGAAGGTTCACCAGACTGATTCCTGGGGTGGCAGGACTAACGTATGAAGAGAGATTGGGTCGATTAGGCTTTTATTCGCTAGAGTTTAGAAGAATGAGAGGGGATCTCATAGAAACCTACAAAATTCTAACAGGACTGGACAGACTAGATGCAGGAAAGATGTTCCCGATGATGGGGGAGTCCAGGACTAGGGTCACAGTTTAAGGATACGGGGTAAGCCATTTAAGGACTGAGATGAGGAGAGATTTCTTCACCCAGAGAGTGGTGAATCTGTGGAATTCTCTACCACGGAAAGCAGTTGAGGCCAAATCATTAAATATATTCAAGAAAGAGTTAGATATAGTTCTAAGGGCAAATGGGATCAAGGGATACGGGGAGAAAGTGGGAACAGGTTACTGAGTTTGGATGATCAGCCATGATCATATTGAATGGCGAAGCAGGCTCGAAGAGCTGAATGGCCTACTCCTGCTCCTATCCTTTTTTACTAAGATGTGCCATAGCAACATTTCTTTGCTTCAAGGTACAAAGCACAAGACCTTCACGCAACAGCATTGACTCAAGTACAGCAATACCCTCAAGACAAAGAACCAGGAAACTTCTCAGGAGAAATCAGCAATCGAGATTTCTGGACAGCAGACATCTACATGAATGGACACCTCATGAATTTTAAGCTTGACGCAAGGGCTTGCGTCATGGTATTGTCTGAACAAGAGCCTCGGGTGAAGAGACATTACCTGCAGCTGACAAATATATAGTTGCATGGTCCAGGTAAGATACCACTGTGAGTAAAAGGCAAACTCCAAGCAATTCTTCAGCATAATGGAAGACTACTGGTAGAGACCTTATAAGTCTTACACAATCAAGAATTCTCTTCACTGAGCAGGAATGCGTGCTTACAACTGCAGTTGATTGAAAAGGTAGCCGAAGTCGAGCAAAGGTAAACAATTCCTTCCAATCATCAGCCGATTTATTATCAATGGGAACTGTAGATCATCCGTCACCAGAACTGCACGAACTGCTGTAACTACCCAATTTCCAACTAGACCTCGGCATAGGCTATTCATGGATTTATTCATGTTTGGTGGGAAGTCATATTACCATTATCGACGACTTTTCCAGGTGGATAGAAGTCCGACGATTATATTTTACAACCACTGTGGTAGTTATCAGAATCCTTACGGACATCTTCGCGACACATGCGATTCCAAACTAAATATAATCAGACAACGAATCACAGTTCACAAACGAATGTTTTATCCAGTTTGCTGTGAAGATGGGCTTTCAGCATCTTCGAGCTCATCGCGGTATTCACAGTTCAATGGTGAGGCAGAACGAGGTGTGAGAACCATAAAATCTTAACTCAAGAAAAATGAAGATCTTCCTATCTCACTGCTTTATCGTTCACCAC
Source organism: Heterodontus francisci (assembly GCF_036365525.1). Taxonomy (NCBI): domain Eukaryota; kingdom Metazoa; phylum Chordata; class Chondrichthyes; order Heterodontiformes; family Heterodontidae; genus Heterodontus; species Heterodontus francisci. Next base: position 88,104,230 of record NC_090372.1, read on the forward strand.
TACTGCTGTGCAGATCATCACCAGCACAATTACTCATGGGAAGGAAATTAAGAACACAGCTTCCAGTGTGTTGTAACCATTAATGCCTGGATTGAAGACTCAAGACTATGAGAAAGTTCAAGAAAGAGAAGACTCTGACAGAAGGAAATAAACCTAGAATTACAATAGGTGATTTTGAGCGAGAAGCTTACCCAGATTAAGCAGTGGTCAAAAGTTTGGATACGTGACCTGGAACGAGAAAGTACAGTAATCCACAAACATGAGGACTATCAGCGATCATATGTTATACAAACGAATAAAGGGAACATATGAAGGAATCGGAGGAATAACATTCCAATTCCGCAAAAGCAACAGCCAGTAATCCATCTGCAAGATCCAGATGAAGAGCAACAAATCTAAACTGAATGAAATAAAAAACCAAGTCGGCAACCCAAATTCCTTTGCAGACTACTGATCATCCCAGACAGACTGGAACCAGATCAGGGAGAGTTGAGACTGAATCTGTAAAGTCAGAGACTTGGGGGAAAGAGAGTAGTAGAGAAATCATAAATGTCTATATGTTTAGAAAAATGTTGGATAAAGACTTTGGGGGAGATGTAGTATAAGGATGTAAAGGGTTAATATCGAAGACAGTGGAAGAGACCCCTCCCACTGTACGAGCGATGATGTCACAATCACATGAGATAGGCTCGAGAAGAAGGAGGTACAGCAGCACGAAGAATGCCAGCTTATGTGTCTTACGGAGAATGTATATAGTAACTATAAATAATAGCGTTGAGTTAACCTGTACCGAAGTCTAAGACTTTCTCTCGAACGCCCTGCAACACTACTAATACAAATCCAACAAATGCAACAGAGGTGCTTAAGAACATTTGAGAAGCACTTTAGAGAATGAAACACTAATTTAGACTTTCTGTAAAAGTAGGAGTCCATGAAAATGAACAGTCTGTTAATCTAATGTGTATTAATAGTCCTTATAGGCTAACGATAAATAATGCTCACACTTCAAGATGTACTCACACTATATTCTGGTGATTTTACTTAATAGGCTCACATTTGGCCACGTGTTTAATTTATGAAGGAATTTTCCTCCACACAAGATCAGGGGGCAGGTTGTTCAACCTTGCCCGTCTAAGAGCGAAGTCCAAAGTACGGAAAGTCCTCATCAGGGAACTCCTCTTTGCTGACGATGCTGCTATAACATCTCACACTGAAGAGTGCCTGCAGAGTCTCATCGACAGGTTTGCGGCTGCCTGCAATGAATTTGGCCTAACCATCAGCCTCAAGAAAACGAACATCATGGGGCAGGACGTCAGAAATGCTCCATCCATCAATATTGGCGACCACGCTCTGGAAGTGGTTCAAGAGTTCACCTACCTAGGCTCAACTATCACCAGTAACCTGTCTCTAGATGCAGAAATCAACAAGCGCATGGGAAAGGCTTCCAGTGCTATGTCCAGACTGGCCAAGAGAGTGTGGGAAAATGGCGCACTGACACGGAACACAAAAGTCCGAGTGTATCAGGCCTGTGTCCTCAGTACCTTGCTCTATGGCAGCGAGGCCTGGACAACATATGTCAGCCAAGAGCGACGTCTCAATTCATTCCATCTTCGCTGCCTCCGGAGAATACTTGGCATCAGGTGGCAGGACCGTATCTCCAACACAGAAGTCCTCGAGGCGGCCAACATCCCCAGCTTGTACACACTACTGAGTCAGCGGCGCTTGAGATGGCTTGGCCATGTGAGCCGCATGGAAGATGGCAGGATCCCCAAAGACACATTGTACAGCGAGCTCGCCACTGGTATCAGACCCACCGGCCGTCCACGTCTCCGCTTTAAAGACGTCTGCAAACGCGACATGAAATCCTGTGACATTGATCACAAGTCGTGGGAGTCAGTTGCCAACGTTCGCCAGAGCTGGCGGGCAGCCATAAAGACAGGGCTAAAATGTGGCGAGTCGAAGAGACTTAGTAGTTGGCAGGAAAAAAGACAGAGGCGCAAGGGGAGAGCCAACTGTGCAACAGCCCCGACAAACAAATTTCTCTGCAGCACCTGTGGAAGAGCCTGTCACTCGAGAATTGGCCTTTATAGCCACTCCAGGCGCTGCTTCACAAACCACTGACCACCTCCAGGCGCGTATCCATTGTCTCTCGAGATAAGGAGGCCCAAAAGAAAAAAAGAAAAAGAAAGAATATACATCATAAAATCAGGCTTGAGATCACATACGAGAGTGATGATTGGATATATGTGAAATCTTACAGCTCTGGAATGTCATTGCAGTTGCTGATACAGCAGAACCACTGCTATGGAAAGGGGTGCAGTCAATGAACTGGAATAAGTGAGGTGATCAATAATCAAGTGATTTGCAAGAGCAGAGGATGGCAGTGTATTTTTGTTGGTTTCAGTGTACACTGTAAAACAGAACCTGACGGAATGGACAGCAGTGTCACCCTGCAAGGTAAATCAGAACAGCTGAAGCTTTTGCACAACTCATTTAGATTTACTTCGCATATAATGTTTGAGTGAGTATGCTGTTATTAGTTATTATTTCATTGGGTGTAAGTGAACAGAAAATTATGTACTTTAACTTGAGATAGAGTAAGCTAATGGTAATGCAGCCTCTCATCCAGAAAAGCTCCCGGGAAGGTCAGTCATTCAGTGTGACTTTGTTTACATTTTGGCTTTGTGTCTATTGATTTTATGCTCATGCTGTGGATTTTCTGTGTTAACTGCATGTTTGCTTTATTTCCTAATATTTTTTGTTGTGGGATTGCCTTATCTAGTCGGTTAAGATAATGTATTCAAGTATTGACTTTAAAGCAGTTTCTGTTTCATTTGATTCTTTGCTTTTAGCTAAAAATTAAATCAGCAAAGCTGCATATGTCAAATAAATAAGAAGTTGGTGTAATTGCTGCATGGCAGGTACAATAACTCCTCTTGACTTGAAAGAATGACTTGCACTGATTGTTATTGGTTTGTCAGTATCCTAAATGGATGTATCATTTAGAATTTGAGTTGTATTTGGATGCAGTTTGTCAAGTGTATTGTTGCCGATTAGATTGTAAATGTCTAGTGCTTTGGCACTCACGCCCCCAGGAATGTGAAGCATAAAAGCGGTATTTTAACATGACAATCTTATAAACGCATTACTTGCGTTTATCAATTATTTTAATTGAATCTGCACAGATATTTTTGTCATTAAGTAGTGATGGTTGTCAGGATGGTACATGTGACAAAAGGTGGTGTATGGAAGGCATGTAACTGCTGGGAGATAGCTTGCAATTTTATTGATCTGATATTAAAATGCAGCAGACCATAGCTTCACTGAGTGTATAGAAGTTAATAAAAAGGCAACAATAATTATTGAATTATTGACGTGTGAGAAATAAAGTTGAGGTGCCAGAAAGTTACTGAAGTGCATTTTAAATGACTTGGCAAACGTTATCTCAGTAGTTACAACTAAGAAGGCTTTAATTATTATGTTTTTAACATATGTATGGGAGAGATATCGTAAAGCCCATTATTTGCTCAAGTCAGTTGCTGTCAATGAGAATTGTGCTTGTGTTTCTTACTCCTGTTGCAGAAATTGCACTGTGTCCACACTGCTGCCTTTTGATGTTTCCTCAAGTGAAAGTTCCAGACAGAGTACACTTAGGTCATGGGTTTGACACCTGCTTTAAGCAGGGTGTCCATTCGGGTAGCAGTGGGATCTTGAAAACTTGTCTTGGCATCTTTGGGACAGTGCAGTGAAAAATAAGGTAGGGTTCCCACTCCAGATTTCCATTCAATGATTCCTATGTGAAGTATAATTCTATTACGTGGAATGACATAGTTTTTGCAGCACTGAAACAAGCCATTTGACCCAACTGGTCTATGCTGGTGTTTACTCTCCGTATGAATCTCCTCCCACCCTATTTTATCAACATAACTTTCTTTTCCTTTCTCTCTCATGTACTTACCTAACTTAATTATTAGTATGCTTATAGGAAGCTAGCTGAGAATAGCATTTGGCTCCAAAAGCAGAAGTAGGCTTTCTTTTGATCTTTAGTGTGCTTTACAATCTCAGTTCCTCACAAGAATTATTTTCTGACCACACTGTCTGCTTCCAATGTGTATAAACGCTTGTAAGTTAGTTGAACAACAACTCTAAGCTTTATTCAAAAGAGCCAGTATGTAACAAGTCCAACAAGGAAAGGAGCAGGTTTGGACTTAGTTTTAGGGAATGAAGCTGGGCAGATGAAAGGGCTATCAGTGGGAGAGCATTTTGGTGTTAGTGATCATAATTCAGTTAGATTTTGTGTAGTTATGGAAAAGGACAAAGATAGACCCAAGAATAAAAGTTCTCAATTGGGGAAAGGCCAGTTTTACTAAACTGAGATTGAATTTGAGAAAAGTCGACTGGAAATAGCTATTTGAAGGAAAGTCATTGTCAGATCAGTGGGAGGCATTCAAGGAGGAGATAGAGGGGGTTCAGAAAAAATATGTTCCCACAAAGAAAAAGGATGGACTCCCAAATGTAGATTCCCCCTGGATGCCAAAGTGTAGTTAATGCTGTATAAGAAAAAAAAGGGAAACTGATGTCAGATACCAAGCATTCAGAGGTGAAATTAAAGAGGAAATTAGGACGATGCAGTCATTGTGGTTAAGGAGAAGTGTGAAATATTGGATGGTATAACTATTATGTGAGAAGAAATAGGATGTTTAGCATCTTTGTAAGTGATTAATAGATATTGGAAAAAGTTCAGAGGGACAGTAGCAATCATGTGTCAGCTGTGGCTCAGTTGGAAGCACTTTTGCCTCTGAGATAGAAGATGGTTGGTTTGAGTCCCACCCCAGCACTTGAGCACAAGAACAAGACTGAGACTCCAATGCAGTACTGAGGGAATGCTGCACTGTCAGAGCTGTCATCTTTTGGATGAGACATTACAACAAAACAAAGACCAAAGAACAGTACAGCACAGGAACAGGCCATTCGGCCCTCCAAGCCTGCGCCGATCTTGATGCCTGCCTAAACTAAAACCTTCTGCACTTCCGGGGTCCGTATCCCTCTATTTATCCTATTCATGTATTTGTCCAGGTGCCTCTTAAACGTCTCTATGGTACCTGCTTCCACCACCTCCCCCGGCAACAAGTTCCAGGCACTCACCAGCCTCTGTGTAAAAAACTTGCCTCACACATCCCCTCTAAACTTTGCTCCTCTCACCTTAAACCTATGTCCCCTAGTAACTGACTCTTGCACCCTGGGAAAAAGCTTCTGACTATCCACTCTGTCCATGCCGCTTATAACTTTGTAAACCTCTATCATGTCGCCCCTCCACCTCCGTCGTTCCAGTGAAAACAATCCGAGTTTATCCAACCTCTCTTCATAGCTAATAAAAACAAGAAATGCTGGAACCACTCAGCAGGTCTGGCAGCATCTGTGGAAAGAGAAGCAGAGTTGACGTTTCGGGTCAGTGACCCTTCATTGGAAGGGTCACTGACCCGAAACGTTAACTCTGCTTCTCTTTCCACAGATGCTGCCAGACCTGCTGAGTGGTTCCAGCATTTCTTGTTTTTATTTCAGTTTCCAGCATCCGCAGTATTTTGCTTTTACTCTTCTCATAGCTAATTCCCTCCAGACCAGGCAACATCCTGGTAAACCTCTTCTGTACCCTCTCCAAAGCCTCCACGTCCTTCTGGTAGTGTGGCGACCAGAATTGCACACAATATTCTAAGTGTGGCCTAACTAAAGTTCTGTACAGCTGCAGCATGACTTGCCAATTTTTATACTCTATGCCCCAACCGATGAAGGCAAGCATGCCTTATGCCTGCTTGACTACCTTATCCACCTGCGTTGCCACTTTCAGTGATCTGTGAACCTGTACGCCCAGATCTCTCTGCCTGTCAATACTCCTAAAGGTTCTGCCATTTACTGTATACTTCACACCTGCATTAGACCTTCCAAAATGCATTACCTCACATTTGTCCGGATTAAACTCCATCTGCCATTTCTCCACCCAAGTCTCCAACCGATCTATATCGGTACTATATCTATATCGATATTAAACTGAAGTCCTGTCATTTCTCTCAGTTGGATGTAAAAGATCCCATAGTATTAATTTGGGAAAGAGCAGGGAACTGTCCATGGTGCTCTGGTCAATATTTATCCCTCAATCAACATCACTAGAACAAATTATCGGGCCATTATCACATTGGTGGTATTACTGTTGGAGGAAGCTTGCTGTGTGCAAATTGGCTGCCACGTCACCTACATTACAACAGTGACTATATTTCAAAAGTACTTCATTGGTTGTAACGCACTTTGGGATGTCCTGTAATTGTGAAAGGTGCTATCTAAATGCACATCTTTCCTTTTTTTTCCTTTTATTTAGAAAAACAAGGATATATCAAGGGTAGTCAGCCTAAATTTGTTAAGGGAAATTCATGTCTGACTAACGATTGAATTATTGGAGGTGGCCATAGAGTTAGAGTCATAGAGTCATTTAAGTCACAGAAGGAGGCCATTCATCCCATCGGGTCCATGCTGGCTCTCTGCAGAGCAATCCAGTCAGTCCCATCCCCCTGCTCGATTCCCGATTTCCTTCAAGTGCCGATCCAATTTCCTTTTGAAATCATTGATTGTTCGCATTTCGACCACCTTCGTGGGCAATGAATTCCAGGTCATTACCACTTGCTGCATGAAAAAATTCTTCCTCTCATTACCCCTGCAGCTCTTGCCCAAAACCTTCAATCTGTGTCTCCTAGTCTTGTACCATCAATTAATGGGAACTGGGTTGATGAGGGTAGCACATTTGATGTAGTCTAAATGGATTTTAGCAAGGCTTTTGACAAGATGCCCCTTGGCGGACTGGTCAGAAAAGTGAAAGCCCATGGGATCCAACGGAAACTGGCAAGTTGGATCCACTGGTATCCATAGTCATGATGGCAGCAGTCTGAGCCTACACGGCACATACAACTTGGAGCTCACCCTTTCCAGCATAGAAATGGTGGCCAACTCTATGACAGCACTCGAGGAACAATCTGTGAGGTAGCGCCTGCACAGCACCAAGCTGGTCACAAGCATGACTCTCATGAGATTCATGGTGGGTGGGTTCAGCCTGTACAGCAAAGGAAGCTGAGACATCAGCCACCAGACGCCACGTCACAGATTGCTCCTCAAGTGCTGTCATGGAATTGGCCACCATTTCCATGCTGGAAAGGTTGCGCTCCAAGTTGTATGTGACGCCCTGTGCCAAATTGGTGCTGGACATCTCCATGATCTTTGACAGTGGCAACAGGCTCTATGGCAGGCCTGTCAATGCACCAAGCATTTCTATGTGCATGCGTTCTCCTTTAGGCCACCCCAGTGAAGTCCCCATCTGACTTGCGCCTGGAAACTTACCATGTGCTGATCCCAACTCTATACTACTATCTAAGGTACACGTAGTGCCAGTGTCTGAGCTGGTGGCTGCAATTGTCAGATCAGGGGAGGTGGTGGATTAGTAACGTCACTAAACGAGTAATCCAGATGCTCAGCCTAATGTCCTGAAGACACAAGTTTAAATCTCACCACGGCAGCTGGTGAAATTTAAATTAAATAAATAATAAAAATCTGAAATTGAAAGCAAATGGTGCCATGAAACTATTATCATTGTCATAAAAACCCATCTATTTCACTAATGTCTCTTAGGGAAGGAAATCTGCGGTCCTTGCCTGGTCTGGCCTACATGTCTCTCTGGACCCACAGCAAAGTGGTTGACTATTAACTGCCCTCTGAAATGGCCTAGCAAGCCACTGCGTTCAAATGCAATTAGGGATGGGTAATAACTGCTGGCCTTGCCAGTGATGCCCACATCCCATCAAAGAATTTAAAAAGTTTGGTGTTGCTCTCACTTTCTATAGACTTGCTGCACTGGCTGGCCAGGTGGCAAATCTTGTGTATCAAAAAGCAAAAATGTGGAAGGTAAGGGACGGAGTTAGGGAAGTGGGGCAGAGTTGAAAGCAAGACGTCCATGGTCACATCATCTGCAGTTTGCACTTCATGCCAGATAACAAGATGAGGGTGAAGTGGGATATGAGAAGGGGCATAAGGAAGGAGCATTCTACCATGCTGAATATTCTTGGTGATGCCAGATGCAACGGCCTGAGTCACAGCCAGTCCTTTGATGCAGAACACCGTTTCCTCCAAAGGGCTTAGGCAACGTAGACATGTGTGTCCTCCACCAGTTCTCTGCTGCTCCCTGCAGATATGTGTGACCTTGTCCTGCACGAGAGTAGGAAGATTGTCAATTAGTGGTTTGCAATGTGTCTGGGTGACCTACCTGCCGTATCTGGATGGCTGAAGGTAGGTGGAAGCCATAAGAGGCATTTGTGAGTCTGGCTGCATTGGCAAGCAAGTGAGGGTGAGGGGGATATCTGAATGCTGGCTTTGATTATTGATGGGTAATTGATGGGGTGTGTTGCTTTGAGCAGGGTGAGAGGTGGGTGGTGTGGTGGGTAGGAAATGTCCTTTGAAGATGCATGCACTGACCTTTACCACCCATGTGAGGTCATTGAACTTTTTGCGGCACTGCAGCCGGGCCCTTGGGACCAGGTCCAGGAATTGACCACTGTAATCACCTGCTCCCAGTCCCTTCCCAGGGTCTGCGTTGACGGCCTCCTGGTTCTCTGTGGAAATATTACCTCTCTCCTTCTTTTGATCGCCATTGCTAAGGCCTCCAGGGCCAAATCTGAGAACCTGGGAACCGTCTCTCTGCTCTGCTGCTCCATTACCAAACTTCATCTTTCCAGCAAAGCCTTCTGTTCCAGCAGCTGCTGTAACCTGAGAGCACCTCCCCTTTAAGAGACCAGGCTGCCTTTAAAAAGTGTAGGCTAGCAGTACATTGTGTTTGCCATGCATACAGCTGGGCTCCTTGCTCAGCGTGCAGCCAGCCAGCCACATATTTTACATTGGGCTACGTGCTGCAAACATGTTGCTCTGCTGGCAGTATGAAGTTTGCATGCTCCCTACCTCAATGAGACTGAGCATGGGGTAATTGTTCGTTGTGATCCCCTGAACAGATATCGGGCCTAATAAAATGTTCTCCCCAAGATTTCAATCATAGCACATCTTTTGCTTATTTTTATCTTATCTATGATAAAACTTCTGAGAGGATTTTTGGTTTAGGTGAAAGTGCTGCTTTCATTCTACCTCTGCAACAATTGCTGGTGACAATGCACCATCTGTAGGGAAGACAGGATAATTAAACAGGGCTAGCTGTGCTTCTTAACCTTTTGGTTTCTTCAATTTTGTTTTAATTGGAACAGCTTTCTCAGCTTTCCTATTAGATTGTGGATATTTTGATGCAGTGGTATTTTAAGCATTTACAGAACTTCAGCTGAATGGCCTGTTTCTGTCTTGTAACATTTTGTGCTTCTATTAAAGGACACAAAAAGCAAGCAGGAGCGTGGGATTAGACTAGGTGGCTCATGTGGAGAACAACACTGGTGCAGACTTGATGGAACTAGTGGTTTGTTTCTCTGCTAAGTTTTAACTGGTACAAATGACAAAGAGAGCAGGTAAAAATTAATGCTTCAAATACCAACTTTCACGGTAGCTCATGGAGCCACAGGATGTCTATGTACATGCTGTAGAATACCACAGCGGTAGTGAATGAAGGCAAAGTTAATAATGGAGGTTTCTTTGGATGCAGCTCAAATACAGCATTCATGATCAAAGTGGTACAAGATTGAAGAAGGTATGCTTGCTAGATCGGCAGGACCTGAGCCTCACTGTCTGCACCTGCCATTAATGCACCAAACATATCTGTTACCTTGGCACACCTATCTGCCGATGGCAAAGGGCAGTTGCCCCTGTTGGCTCTGGGTTGGCAGGGAGCCATTAGTTTGCCATCTGCTGCAGTATAGTCATGGTGCTGCCAATGGCATTCAGTGTCACCACCAATGTTACCTTCTTCTTCCAGCTCATTCCCAGATTAACAATTCTGCATCAGCTGATGTACTGACCACCCAAATATCAAACAGGTGACTTATCAAAGATCATTGGGCGAGGATTTTCATCTGCTAACCTGCTGGTAAGCAACAGAGGCATGACATGGTGACCAAATTCACTGCTGCCTTTGAAAAAGTGTAAATGGGTTTTTAAGGGCAGCAGCATCTGATCAGCACATCTCTGTTTCTCCTTAGCCACAATCAATCATTTGTGGAATACAATTTACCCATCGCTACTTCAGGTTTACTACCTGCATCTGCCACGATGTGTGTAGCTGTGTAGGAACCTCCTAATATTGTTGAGAGTAGGAATGGCTGTTGTCCTGCATGGAGCTATAGCATTGTTGGTTGGCTGAAAGCGATACCTTTGAACACAGCTACAGTACTATATGTTATTCTTGTGTGATTGTAAGTATGCTATATGGCAATGAGTGTGAAGAGAAACAAGAAATAGGGCAGGCAAGTGGCTTCATCTCTTGCTTCCTCCCTGCTTTTATATACAAGGATGTCTCGAAATAGCCTCCCCTCCAAGCAAGCTGAGAGCTTGTGACTTCTGAGTCCTTCTGCAGTTTGGGTCTCCTACTTTATATTATGTAGCAGATTTTGCTGTCATCTGTGTTAGTTGGACAAGTATAGAATGGACACGGAGCAAAATTGGCAATGCAGGCCTTAGCAACGAATGACACCTAATTTATTCTCCATGTCATTTCTGGCTAGTCCTATTTTGTGTGGTAGAGGGCTTGTGCACATTTTGTGCCATAGCCTTAGTAAGGCTCAAGAATGAATGTAGAGATATTTAAATATTGAAATGCCTGGCACAAATTCCAGACTTTTGTGGCTGGATTGGATTACATCTTTAACCTTCTAAACCCATTTTGAAGAACTCCAAAGGAACATAGGAAATAAGAGCAGCAGTAGGCCATTCAGCCTCTCGAGCCTGCTCCGCCACTCAACTAGATCATAGCGGATCTTCTAAATCAATGCCATTTTCCTGCACTGTCCCCATATCCCTTGATATCTTTAATATCTAGAAATCTATCTATCTCTGTTTTGAGCATATTCAGTGACTGGTCCTTCACAGTCAGCTGGGGGAGAGATTTCCAATGATTCACTACCCTTTGAATGAAGAAATTCCTCCTCATCTCAGTCCTAAATGGCCTACCTCCTATTCTGGGACTGCATCCTCTAGTTCGACAACCCCCAGCCAGGGGAAGCATTCTTCCTGTATCAACCTTGTCGAGCCCTGTAAGAATTTGTATGCTTCAATGAGATCACCCCTCTTTCTTCGAAACTCTAAGGAATATGGGCCCAGTCTCCTCAATCTCTTCTTATAGGACAATCCCACCATCCAGGAATCAGTCTGGTGAATCTCTGTTGCACTCCTTCTATGGAAGTATATGTTTCCTTAGGTAGGGAGACCAAAACTGTACACAATACTCCAGGTATGGTCTCACCAAAGCGCTATACAATTGCAGCAAGACTTCTTAACTCCTGTGCTCAGATCCTTTTGCAATAAAGGCCAACATACCATTTGCCTTCCTAATTGCTTACTGTACCTGCATGCTAGCTTTCAGTGACTTATGAACAAGGACACTCAGGTACCTTTAGACAGCAACACTTCCCAATCTCTCACCATTTAAGAAATACTCTGCATTTCTGTTTTTCCTACCAAAGTGGATAACTTCATATTTTTCCACGTTATGTTCTTGCCCACTCACTTAGTCTGTATAAATCCCCTTGAAGCCTCTTTGTATTCTTCTCATGACTCACATTCCCACCTAGTTTTGTGTCATCAGCAAACTTGGAAATATTACATTTGGTCCCCACGTCCAAATCATTGAGAAAGCTGGGGCCCAAGACTGATCCTTGTGGCACCCCACTAGTCACAGTCTGCCAATCTGAAAATGACCCGTTTATTCCTACTCTCTGATTTCTTGTCTCTGAATCAACATTCTAGCATTTTCCCTACTTCTGATGTCAGGCTAACAGGTCTATAGTTCTCCGTTTTCTCTCTCCCTCCTTTATTAAATAGTGGGGTTATATTTTCTACCTTCCCATCTTCGGGAACCACTCCCGAATCTGTAGTATTTTGGAACATAATCACCAATGCATCCATATCTCTGCTTCTTTCAACACTTTGGGATGTGGATCATCAGGTCCAGAGGATTTATCAACTTTCAGTCCCATTAATTGCTCCAGTACTACTTTTTTACTAAAGCTAATTTCTTTCAGTTCCTCATTCTCACTAGTCCCTTACGAACATATGAAAATACGAATTAGGAGCAGAAGTAGGCCATTCGGCCCTTGAGCCTGCTCCGCCATTCAATAAGATCATGGCTGATCTTGGTGAGTGTTTCGAATTCCACACTCCCATCTACCTCCGATAACCCTTGAGTCCCTTGCCTAACAAGAATATATCTACCTTCGCCTTAAAAATATTCAATGTCCCTGCCTCCACCACCTTCTGAGGCAGAGAGTTCCAAAGTTGCACAACCCTCTGAGAGAAAAACATTCTCCTCATCTCTGTCCTAAAAGGGTGACCCTAATTTTAAAACAGTGCCCCCTAGTTCTGGACTCACTCACAAGAGGAAACATCCTCTCCACATTCACCTTGTCAAGACCGTTCAGGATCTTATAAACTTCAATCAAATCTCCTCTCACTATTCTAAACTCCAATGAAAGCAAGCCCAGTCTGTCCAACCTTTCCTCATAAGACAACCCACTCATTCCAGGTATCAATCTAGTAAACCTCCTCTGAACCGCCTCCAATGCAGTTACATCATTCCTAAAATAAGGAGACCAAAACTGCACAGAGTATTCGAGATGTGGTCTCACCAATGCCTGTATTACTGAAGCATAACATCCTTACTTTTATTTTCAATTCATCTCGTAATAATTTCATTATCCTTCTTTACTATCTGCTGTACATGCATACTAACTTTTTGTGACTCCTGCACTAGAACACCTAGATCCCTCTGCACTTCGGAATTCTGCAGTCATTCCCCTTTTAAGTAATACTCTACTTTTTTATTCCTCCTGCTAAAGTGAACAACTTCACATTTTCCCACATTATACTCCATCTGCCAGATTTTTACCCACTCACTCAGCCTATCTATATCGGTCTGCAACTTCCTTATGTCCTCTTCACAACATAAATTCCTACCTATCTTTGTGTCATCTGCAAATTTAGCCACCATGCCATCACTCCCCTCATCTAAGTCATTGATATAAATTGTAAGTTGAGGCTCCAGCACAGACCCCTGCGGGATTCCACTCGTCACATCCTGCCATTCAGAAAAGGGCCCATTTATTCATACTTTCTGTTTTCTTCCAGCCAGCCAATCTTCTATCCGAACTAATATGTTACCCCCTACACCATGAGCTCCTACTATGCGCAATAACCTTTTACATGGCACCTTGTCAAATGCCTTCTGGAAATCCAAGTACAGTACGTCAACTGACTCCCCTTTATCCACAGCACATGTCACTCCTTCAAAGAACTCCAACAAATTGGTTAAACATGATTTCCCTTTCACAAAACCATGCTGACTATTCCCGATTACCTTGAGTTTCTCTAAGTGCCCAGCTACAACCTCCTTAATGATCGATTCTAAAACACCTTCCCCATGACAGACGTCAAGCTAACTGGCCTATAGTTACTTGTTTTCCACCCCCCACCCCCACTTCTTGAATACAGGGGTTATATTTGCTACTTTCCAGTCTGATGGAACCTTTCCAGAATTTAGCGAATTTTGAAAAATTAACATCAATGCATCTACTACCTCATTAGCCACCTCTTTTACGACCCGAGGATGAAGTCCATCAGGACCCAGAGATTTGTCAGCCCACAGCTCCATCAGTTTGCTCAGTACTGCTTCCCTGGTGATTGTAATTTCACTAAAAGTTCCTCTCTTCCTTTTAGCTATTGCTGGAATGTTTTTTGTATCCTCTATAGTGAAGACAGAAGAAAAATATTTGTTCCTTGCACCCGCCATTTCCTTAATAGCTACTATTAGCTCCCCATTCTCACTCTCTAGAGGACCAACACTCACTTACTTACTCTTTTCCTTCTTAAATGCCTGTAGAAACTCTTCCTATCCGTTTTTACATTTTAGTCAGCATCCTCTCATACTCTAATTTGGTTCTTTAGTATTTCTGGGAGGTTTTCTGTATCTTCCTCCGTGAAGACAGACAGAAAGTATTTGTTTAGATTCTCTGTCATTTCCTTATTTTCCATTATAAATTCCCCTGTCTCTGCCTGTAATGAGCCCTCATTTGTCTTTGCTAATTTTTTCCTTTTTACGTACCTATATAAGCTTTTGCAGTCTGTTTTATGTTTCTTGCTAGTTATTTTCATATCCTATTTTCTCTTTCTTTATCAGTTTCTTAGTCGTCCTTTGCTGGATTCTAAAATGCTCCCAATCCTCAGGCATACCACTCTTCTGGCAATTTTATAAGCCTCTTCCTTTGATCTAATAGAATCTTTAACATCTCTTGTTAGCCATCCCTTTTCCTGCTAGGTTTTTGTGTCTGAAAGGAATGTAAATTTGTTGTAAACCATATATTAATTCTTTAAATGCTAGCCATTGCCTGTCTACCGTCATACTTTTTAATGTAGTTTTCCAATCTACCACAACTAACTTGCTCCTTATACCTTAACAAAAGCAAAATAACGCAAATGCCGGAAATCTGAAATAAAAACAGGAAGTGCTGGAAATACTCAGCAGGTCTGGCAGCACCTGCGGAGAGAGAAACGGAGTTAACATTTCAGATCTATGACTTTTCATCAGAAGTGGTAAAGGTTGGCAATGTAATAGGTTTTGAGCAAGTGAAGGGGGGGCGGGTGGTGGGTGGTAGGGTCGTTGGGGGCGGGTTGAAGAAGAACAAAAGGGAAGGTGTGTGATAGGACAGAGGACAGGAGAGATTAAATGACAAGAATGTCATGGAACAAAGGCAAATGAAGTGCTAATAGTTGTGGTGAAAGACAAAGCTTTTTTTTATTCGTTCATGAGATGTGGGCATCGCTGGCTAGGACAGCATTTATTGCCCATCCCTAACTGTCCTTGAGAAGGTGGTGGTGAAGGCCGCCTTCTTGAACCGCTGCAGTCCATGTGGGGTAAATACACGCACAGTGCTGTTAGGAAGGATTTTGACCCAGCGACAGTGAAGGAACGACGATATAATTCCAAGTCAGGATGGTGTGTGGCTTGGAGGGGAACTTGCAGGTGGTGGTGTGCCCAAGCATCTGCTTCCCTTGTCTTTCTAGGTGGTAGAAGTTGCGGGTTTAGAAGGCACTGTCTCAGCCTGGCACTTGTGTGGCACGAATGTTACTTGCCACTTATCAGCCCAAGCCGGAATGTTGTCCAGGTCTTGCTGCATTTCTACATGGACTGCTTCAGTATCTGAGGAGTCACGAATGGTGCTGAACATTGTGCAATCATCAGCTAACAACTCCACTTCTGACGTTATGATTGAAGGCAGGTCATTGCTGAAGCAGCTGAAGATGGTTGGGCCTAGGACACTCCCTGAGGAACTCCTGCAGTGATGTCCTAGAGCTGAGATGATTGACCTCCAACAACCACAACCATCTTCCTTGTGCTAGATATGACTCCAACCAGCGAAGATTTTTCCTCCTGATTCCCATTGACTGCAGTTTTGCTGGGGCTCCTTGATGCCACACGTGGTCAAATGCTGCCTTGATTTCAAGGGCGGTCACCCTCACCTCACCAGTTCACCTCTTTTTCCATGTTTGAACCAAGGCTGTAATGAAGTCAGGAGCTGAGTGGCCTTGGCGGAACCCAAACTGAGCAGTGAGCAGGTTATTGCTGAACAAGTGCCACTTGATAACACTGTTGATGACACCTTCCATCATTTACTGGTGATCGAGGGTAGACTGATGGGGCAGTAATTGACCGGGATGGATTTGTCCTGCTGTTTGTGTACTGGACATACTTGGGCAATTTTCCACATTGCCAGTTAGATGCCAGTGTTGTAGCTGTACTGGAACAGCTTAACTAGGGGCGCAGCATGTTCCGGAGCACAGGTCTTTAGTCCAATTGCCGGAATGTTGTCAGGGCCCATAGCCTTTGCAGTATCCAGTGCCTTCAGTCATTTAATGACATAACGTGGAGTGATCCGAATTTATTTTATTTAGTGATACTGCACTGAAACAGGCCCTTCGGCCCACCGAGTCTGTGCCGACCATCAACCACCCATTTATACTAATCCTACATTCCTACCACATCCCCTCAATTCCCCTACCATCTACTATACTAGGGGCAATTTATAATGGCCAATTTACCTATCAACCTGCAAGTCTTTGGCTGTGGGAGGAAACTGGAGCACCTGGCGAAAACCCACGCAGTCACAGGGAAAACTTGCAAACTCCGCAAAGGCAGTACTCAGAATTGAACCCAAGTCGCTGGAGCTGTGAGGCTGCGGTGCTAACCACTGCGCCACTGTACTGCCCTGAATTGGCTGAAGATTGGCATCTGTGATGCTGTGGACTTCAGGAGGAGGCTGAGATGGATCATCAACTCGGCACTTCTGGCTGAAGATTGTTGCAAGTGCTTCAGCCTTTCCTTTTGCACTAATGTACTGGGCTCTCCCATCATTGAGGCTGGGGATATTTGTGGAGCCACCTCCTCCAGTTAGTTGTTTAATTGTCCACCACCATTCACAAGTGGACGTGGCAGGACTGCAGAGCTTAGATCTGATCCGTTGGTTGTGGGATCTGTCATGCTCAGCCCCCACCTGCCAAGAATGAGGCACATCAATTTTGTCATGAACATAGATTTTTAACTTGTTGGAGCGAGGAAATGACTTGTTAAACAGATCAGCCATGGCTGGAAAAAACATTGACATACTAACAGACATCGAAGGTGAGGAGGTGCATTCCAGGGCCTGCTAAGGAGGATACAATGCACAAAGCCAGGACTGGTTAGACCGGCTGGTCACATGACTACCTGGCTGTTCCAGGGTTTTCTTTTGAACTGGCCACAAAGAGAGTTTGAAGGCAGTTTGCTCCTGAGAACATCCTCGCTCCTGTCTGCTCCCATCTCTTTCTCACAAGCCTCCGAATCCACTGAATGAACATGAACCCCAAGAGAGAAAAGTCTCATCCAGTGAACAAGGTTTAAGAATAATACTGGGCCCCAACGAAAAGCAAGATGTACCTGCAATCAAGGACTCTACAGTGAGCTCGAAGAACCATAACAACAACTCTTCAGATATTGCCTCAAACTTTTCCACTTTATTTTCCTACTGCTCTTTTCTGTCTCTATTTGCATGTGTATATCGCATATGCATGCTAGCGTGGGCCCGTCGTGTATCCGTAGGGGTCAACCAAATTAGAGTTTAAGTTTAAGTTTAATGAATCTCAACTTTTCTTCTTTAAACCTAAGAAAGCCTTTTTGTGCTGGTTTCTTTGCGTTATAATTGGAAAGTGTGAACAAGGATTCACCAAGGGGGAGCTAAAACACAGTGTGTTTAAAATTAAATCCTGTTACAGTAAGACCAGGTGAAGGCTGAAAGGGAACTGTAGACCTTTTTCTCACCTGGTCACAACAGATTGCTTATTTCTGTCTATTGCATGCTGCTTACGCTGTTTGGCACACAGATAGTCCTGGGTTGTAGCTTCACCAGGTTGACACCTCATTTTGATGGTAGTGCCAGACAACACGATGGAGGGTATCCTCAATGTGAAGACAGGACTTTATCTCCACAAGGACTGTGCGATGGTCACTGCTACCAATATTGTCATGGACAGGTGCATCTGCGATAGGCTGATTGGTGAGGACGAGGTTAAGTATGTTTTTCCCTCTTGTTGGTTCCCTCACCACCTGCAGCAGACCCAGTCTAGCAGCTGTGTCCTTTAGGACCCGGCCAGCTCGGTCACTAGTGGTGCTACCGAACCACTCTTGGTGATGGACTTTGAAGCCCTCCACCCAGAGTACATTCTTCGCCCTTGCCACCCTCAGTGCTTCCTCCAAGTGGTGTTCAACATGGGGGAGTACTGATTCATCAGCTGAGGGGGGGTTGGTGTGGCAGTAGGTGGTAATTAGCAGGAGGTTTCCTTGCCCATGTTTGACCTGATGCCATGAGACTTCATGGGGTCCAGAGTCGATGTTGAGGACTCCCAGGGCAGCTCCCTCCTAACTGTATACCAATGTGCTGCCACATCTGCTGGGTCTGTCCTGCCAGTGGGACATTCCTGGGGATGGTGATGCCGGTGCTGCGGCTGCTGCTTGACTAGTCTTTGGAACAGCTCTCCCAACTTTGGCAAAAGTTTTCAGATATTAGTGAGGAGAACTTTGCAGGGTCTACAGGGCTGGGTTTGCCGTTGCTGTTTCTGGTGCCTAGATTGATGCTGGGTGGTCTGTCCGATTTCATTCCTTAGTGACTTTGCAGTGGTTTGATTCAACTGAGTGGCTTGCTAGGCCATCTCAGAGGGCATTAAGAGTCAACCACATTGCTGTGGGTTTGGAGTCACATGGAGGCCAGTCTAGGTAAGGACAGCAGATTTCTGTCCCTAAAGGACATTAGTGAACCAGATAGGCATTTTGTACGACAATTGATAATGGTTTCTTGGCCATAATTAGACTAGCTTTTAATTTCAGATTTATTAATTGAATTCAAATTCTACCTTCTGCCATGGTGGAATTTGAATCCATGTCCCCAGAGCAATATCCTGGGTCTCTGGGTTACTAGTCCAGTAACAATACCACTATGCCACCACCTCCCCATTAGTCCAGCGAGAGTGTTAATTTCAGAGTAATGAACAGCTCTGTCCAAAAGCACAAACATGATCCCAAGCTACCAGTTGCTTGCCATTTCAATTCAGCACCCTGCTCTCATGCCCACATTTCTGTTCTTGGCTTGCTGCAGTGTTCCAGTGAACATCAATGCAAGGTCGAGGAACAGCACCTCATCTTCCGATGAGGCACTCTACAGCTTTCTGGACTCAACATTGAGTTCAACAATTTCAGAGCATTACTGGCTTTTTTATTTTATTTTACTTTATTTTATTTTATTTTAATATTTTTAACCATGTGCCTGTCTTAAATTTGTTTTTCATGTTTATGCTTTTGGACAGAGCTGCTCATTATTCTGCCATCAACACTCTCTCTGGAATAATGCTTTGTCTTTCACTACAGCTATTAGCACACCCTTTGCCTTGTTCCATGACATCTTTGTTATTTAATCTCTCTTGCTCTTTGTCCTATCACAGACCTGAAACATCAATTCTGTTTCTCTCTCTTTGTCCTATCACAGACCTGAAACATCAATTCTGTTTCTCTCTCCACAGATGATGCCAGCCCTGCTGAGTATTTCCATCACTTTCTGTTTTTATTTATGCCCTTCGTACCTTCGTAGTTTCCTTTGTTTAGATTTAAGACCCTAGTTTTGGATTGAACTACATTACTTTCAAACTTAAAGTAAAATTCTATCATATTATGGTCACTCTTCCCTAAAGGCTCCTTCACAACAAGATTACTAATTAACCCGTTCTCATTGCACAATACTAGATCTAAAATAGCCCATTCTCTAGTTGCTTCCTCAACTGTTCTTGAAAAACATCTCGTATATATCTCGAAGTTCAGTATGCATTAGAAATCTTAAAGCAGGTTTTGAATTTTTTTCAGTTGCATTTTTAAAAGATCCTTTTGGTATTGTGTTGTTTTTATGATAGATTGTTTCAATATTTATGGATTTTTATGATTAATAAGTTAGATTTTAAAATTTAACATTCCTGGAATAGAGCTTTGCATGACAGGAGCACATATCAGGAATTTCAACAAGGTGGTCAGCAGGCCTCAAAATCATTCCCATTTCTGCAAAATTGCCCCTTGTATGTCATCTTGTGTGAGCAGTGATGTATCTAGAAAGTTGACACAGCTTGACCTAAAGCCCATTTCTGGGTGTTCGTAAGTGACCATGGTGATAATTTTTGCCTTTATAATAGCAGTCCCTTCACTAGACCTTCTAAATTCAGGTACAAATAAGAAGTATTTTCAAAATTAGTTGAGAATAATTGTTCTTCTTTACTTTTGCCTTGGAATTCTACAGGAGTTCTACTGGTCTCCCAGCAAACTTATGGCAGGAAAGCAGTAAAACATCCCTGAAATCTCAGGAACGTGATATTTGTTTTAATTTCTAAAATGCACACACAATGCAATGGATTAACTCATGTGAAAAGCAAACTATGATTTGAAACAAAAAGATACATTTTAGATAATTCTGGGAAAGGAGAATAATACTGTGCCATCATAGTGATTTTCTTTGTTAAAATATTTGTTTAGACGTGATAAACTGTCTAAAAGTTGCTGAACTTACTAGTGTCAGGAAACTAAAGTAACATACACAGGTGAAAGCGTATCATTGCTAAAGTGCCTTTGATTAATGGCTATTAGAACTGATATTAATTCAGCTCCCTCACACTGTGAGGCTCAATAACTTGGTCAATTCAGTTAATCATAATAATGTGATTGATTTTTAAAGAAGTCTGATAGTGAAATACACTAAGTAGCAACTGTGGCAGATCCACATTGCAGTGGAGCAGTTTAATGAATGTCCTGTTTTTGCCAAGCTCCTTTGTGTATCAGTGGGAAGTACAGGGGCACACCAAAAGATATTATTTTTCCCTATTGTGTTGGGATTGCTATCAGATGTAACTACTGTAATATGTCTGCATGCTTGTGGATTGGAAGTTGAGATGCTCTTTTGATTATACCCTATATTTTCTGAGTGTGTGCTGATGTTGAGGATCTTCACCCACCACTCATGTATTTCAATATGTGTGTGATGTTCCTTGCCTCCCAACATGCACTAGGAATATTTCTCCCTCTTGTCTGATACTTGAGAGTGGGTTTGAGAAGGTGAACACACTCTTGTCGCCTTGTTATATTTCTGGTTTCTAGATGATGGCACAGTGACATTTCAATTGTGTCATCTGATGAAAATATTGCATTGTCTACTGGCTACAAAGTTTCAGTGTGATAAGAGTTTGGGCTGCTTCAATCCCATTATTACTGAGTATGGAGTCAGAGTACAAAATTTCCCATAATTTAGAACCAGCCGGCATTAAAATTGGCAAATTTACTTAGCCATAGGATATCTGGAGTGGAAAATGTGGGCCTGAAACATTTTGTTGAGGAAGAGTAGAGTGAGTTTTAGTTGACCTCTAACTGTGCTATACTTAGCCTGGGCTATGACTAGCTGTCCAAAATTCCCTATTACCGATATTCCCAATCTTAATGAACACAAAGGTCAAAGCTTTCCAACTTTCAACTCGCACCATTGGCATAGCCTCACATGTAACATTGGCTTGTTGGAAAATGTCTTCCATTTTCTGTCAGCTGTTTTCCATGGAGAGAAACTTGTAGGCAGTGTGTGTGTAATTTTCTGAATGAAAAACATGGCTGATGGTGCAGGCTCTTGGAAAATTTCACCCAGTATATTTGACTTTGACAGAGTATGATTCAAGACAATGCAGCTCAAGTGATCATTCTGAATACTCCACCTTAGATCCCTACTCATGTAGGCGTCAGGACCAAGACTCTCAAGCACCTGCAGTGGTAATGCAGGATGCTGATGAATCTTCCTGGGCCACAGAGTCCCTGAGATGAGGACCACATTATTTCCAAGAGGATCATAATAACAGACATATACCTCAGTGGAGCATTGAAATAGAGGCACGTAGGGTAGGCATGGTGGTACAAAGAATCTAAAGAAGCATTTGCTGTACAGTGGCACAGTGGTTAGCACTGCAGCCTCACAGCTCCAGGGACCCGGGTTCAATTCTGGGTACTGCCTGTGCGGAGTTTGCAAGTTCTCCCTGTGACCGCGTGGGTTTTCGCCGGGTGCTCCGGTTTCCTCCCACTGCCAAAGACTTGCAGGTTGATAGGTAAATTGGCCATTAGAAATCGCCCCTAGTGTAGGTAGGTGGTAGGGAATAAGGGATTACTGTAGGGTTAGTAATGGGTGGTTCTTGGTCGGCACAGACTCGGTGGGCCGACGGGCCTGTTTCAGTGCTGTATCTCTAAATAAAATAAAAAATATATAAATTCGCAGCAAAACCAGTGTTCCAACGTGTGACTGTTCTTTACATTTGTGTGTTAGAGCATTTTTGGAGGTCAGATTGTAACAGGAGACACAGTTCCTTGTATGCTGTCTTATTGACTGTTGGTGGAAAAATTCAACAAGGTCCGTTTTCAGGAGTAGGCATGTGTGATTATTACCCCATGCCCAATTGAGGTGATGTAGCCAGCACGTAAACTTCAGATTGTCTGCTCATCACCATGATTGTAGTATGCAGCCCAGTGCAAAACATGCTGCTGACTGGCTGCATGCTTAATGGGGGGGTGGGGGGGGGGCTGGTGGCAGTTGGCCAGGACCCTGCACGGCTACTGTTATACACAGCTAGCTTGCTTGCACTTCTTAAAGGCAGCCTGCCCTTCTTAAAAGGAGGCGCACTCAGGCTGCAGCACCTGTTAGAACAGTCTCAGAAAGGAAAAAGACTTCAAGGGAGTTTGAGGCCAGAGAGAGGCTCCCTGATTCTCAGATGAGGTGCTGGAGGCTTCAGTAATGGAGATGGAAAGGAGGAGAATGGTGCTGTTTCCACAGGGAGCCTGGAGGGCCTCAAGGTATAACCTTCAAAGGGAATGGGAGCTGGTGACCACGGAGATTAGTTTCCGGAGTCCCAGGCTCTGAGAGCCTGGCTGCAGTGTGGAAAGAAGTTCAGTGACCTCACTGTCAAGGCCAGTGAATGCATCTTCAAATTATATATTCTACCCACTGTACCATCATCCTCTCATACTGCTCAATGCACCACAGCCCCATCACCAACCTATCAACAATCAGAACTCATGCCCAACATTCAGATGCTCCACCTCACCCTCACTTACCAATGTTACCAGCCTCACAGACAACTCTCACAGACTCCATATACCTCCAGCTATTCAGCGTGGCAGGCACATAACCCAAACATATTGCAACACACTCACTGATATCCTTCCCTCTCTCTTGCAGGGCAAGGTCACACACATGGAGCAGCAGAGAACCTGTGGAGGACAGGCACACCTGTACTCCTGAGTACTTTGGAGGAGACAGTGGTCCGCATTATAGGGCCTGCAGTCACTGACACCGTTACATCTGGTGTCCTCAAAAATATTCAGGATGATGACATGTTCCTGCCATATGCTCCTTCTCAAATCTCATTTCATCCTCATCCTGCTATCTGACATGAAATGAAAGCTGCAGATGATGTGACCATAGACCTCTAGCTTTCCAGCCCTCCCCACTTTCCTCACACCGACCCCCCTTCTGGCATTTTTGCTTTCAGATACCCATGATTTGCCACCTGGCCAGCTACTGCAGCCTCGCCCTGAAGAGCAAGAGGAACTGCAAACCTCTGATGAAGAAGCACTGTCACTTGATCTGACACTCACAGC
Organism: Heterodontus francisci; assembly: GCF_036365525.1. Taxonomy (NCBI): domain Eukaryota; kingdom Metazoa; phylum Chordata; class Chondrichthyes; order Heterodontiformes; family Heterodontidae; genus Heterodontus; species Heterodontus francisci. The sequence goes on from NC_090372.1 coordinate 88,127,649, forward strand.
CATCAGCTCAGATATTCTCGTACCTTAGAGGGTAGTATAGGTGCAGGATCAGGATGTGGTGTGTCACTGGACATGAGTGGGCTGCAGTAAGGCCAGAGGGACAATATAGTGCGCGTGCCAGCTCACCAAGAGGTCACACACAAGTTCTGCTGCAGAGCACTCAGAAGAGTTATATGATGGGGCTGTATAAAGGAAACCGCTGATGGCCATCCACACAGAGATGCTTGGTGCGTTGGCAGGCCTGCCACAGAGCCTGTTGTCACTGTAAAACAGCATGGAGGAGTTCGACTTCAACTTGGCACAGGGCTTCGCGCATATCTTGGAGCCAATACTTTCCATTGTAGAAGTGGTGGACTACTCCTTGACAACATTTGACAGATGCAGCTGTGATGCAACGTCCAGTAACTGATCTCTTTTAAAAAATTCTTTCATGGGATGTGAGCGTCACTGGAAAGGCCAGTATTTATTGCCCATCCCTAATTTCCCTTGAGAAGGTGGTGGTGAGCCACTTTCCTGAACCGCTGCAGTCCATGTGGTCTAGGTACACCCACAGTGCTGTTAGGAAGGAAGTACCAGGTGTTTTACCTACCAACAGTGAAGGAACGACGGCGATACAGTCCTAAGTCAGAGTGATGTGTGACTTGAAGGGGAATTTGCATGTGTTGGTGTTCCCATGTGTCTTCTGCCCTTGTCCTTCCAGGTAGTAGAGGTCGCAGGTTTGGAAGGTGCTGTTGAAGGAAGCTTGATGAGTTGCCTATGGTACACACTGCTGCCACTTGTTGGAGATGGCCATTACCTGGCACTTGTGTGGCGTGAATGTCACTTGCCACTTATCAGCCCAAGTCTGAATGTTGTCCACATCTTGCTGCATGTGAACATAGATTGCTTCAGTATCTGAGGAGTCGCAAATGGTGCTGAACATTGTGCAATTATCAGCAAACATCTTCATTTCTGATCTCATGATGGAGGGAAGGTCATTGATGAAGGAGTTGAAGATAGTTGGGTCTAGAATATTACAGGAGGAACTCCTGCAGTGATGTCCTGGGGCTTAGGTGTTTGGTCGCCAAGCCAACAACCACAACCATCTTCCTTCGTGCTAGGTATGACTCCAACCGGCAGAGAGTTGTCCCCCTAATTCCCATTGACTTCAATTTTGCTTGGGCTTCTTGATGACACACTTGGTCAAATGTTGCCTTGATGTCAAGGGCAGTCACTCTCACCTCACCTCTTGAATTCAGTTCTTTTGTCCATGTTTGGACCAAGGCTGTGATCAGGTCTGGAGCTGTGGCCCTGGGGGAACCCAAACTGAGCAGTCATGAGCAGGTTATTGCTTTGTAAGTGCTGCTTGATAGCACTGTCTACCTAACTTGATTGAATTTTTCGAGGTGGTGACTAGATATATAGATGAGGGTAAAGCAGTTGATGGACTTCAGTAAGACTTTTGATAAGGTCCAGAAATATCATGGGGGCTCAGCGACAGCGGATTGGGACGTGCTTTGAAGTCAGTGGTCTGTCCATGCGGTTGGGGGCTCATTTAAATGGAAGGGACATGACAGCTGCCCCCGATGGCGTAGAGGCGCCGGCGCCATTTTTAAAGGGTTTCAAGTCCTGACAGATTATTGGAATTTTTAAAGCCACTATCACCTTTGATTTGAATAAAATCTGTTCATTACACATCAAAGCCTCTCTTCCGCCCCCGCAATGATCAAACAATATATTTATTTTCCTCTTATCCCGAAAACCCCCAAATTTTGCACTCTTGCCTTTCAATCCCTTCCCACCATCCCCTCAGCCAATTGAATCAGTTTTCACCACTCCCGCCCCCTCCCCCCACCCTGAGAATTTCACTGCTCCCCCCTCCCCACCAGTGTCACGCCTCAGCTGTCCATGTGGACATCCTAAGGCGCGGGAGTTCCGGCCAGCAGCATCTTACTAAAATCCAGCCCAATATTTTCACAGTTCATAGCTTCCGTAGTGCTGCCTCCAACAATGTTATGGAGATGAATTTCATGGCCTTGCTTCCTTAAACATTCCTTTTCTGGAACATCATCAATGGAATGTCATGGTCTGGACACTTGGGAACTATACTCTCAAGTTGGTCTTCGAATCCTATGCTGGAGCATTATCCTGGGTATAACCTTTTCTGGTGTGTCTCTCTTATTCACTGTTCCTGATGCATTTTATCAGTTTTCGTTGTAAGGACATATATAGGAATGCCTGTAGTGAACTCCATGATAAGGGCTGTCTGACAGAAATGTGGAATTCAAAATATTTCCCTGCCTGAAACTGCCAGAAGGAAATAAGGAGAATTCTTTCTTCGTTTCACAACTGAGAGAAAAAAAGTCTCCAATTAAAACTGGTATTTCAGATAAAATTTGTGAACACTTCAAACTGGTGAACTCAGCTACCTCCTGTTTGATGAATCAGCCAAATTATATCCTCTTTTCTCCAAGCTTCGTCGAAGTCTGATGCAATTCTGGCATAAGTTCTGGAACTTCTGGGATAATAGCTCTGGTCCTCACTATCCTGCCATTTGCATACATGCTCCACTTTGAGAAAGGCCCATCTTCTGCCCGAAATCAGTCTTTAAAAAACAGAGTTGACTTTCAGCCCAAATTCCACCCTCTACACCGGAAAGACCTCAACCATGGAATTTTGAGCCACGTGTATTTTGAGAGGCCAGGATTTATGTAACCAAGATAGCTTTTGTCAGATAACATCAAGCTGTTTAGAATTGCATCCATGGGCTGATTGCTCCCCCTCTGCCACCTGCCCCAGTGTAAGCTGAGCATTGCCCTACTGGAAGTAACCTAACCTGAATGTATTTGAGGCCGGAATTTCATGTTGGGCGGACGGGAGCTGGCCACCGACTGAAAAATCGGTGATCGACCCCCAACTGCATCCCTAGGGATCCGACCCGCATTTTGCGGGTCCCCAGGCTTTAATTGTTCTGAGGCGGGCTTTCCACCCGCTTGAGGGAGGAAGTCTCGTCTAATTGAGCTGCTGGCCAATCAGCGGGCTGGCAGCTCTTACTTCCAGCAGCGCCACTGGGAGTGGTGACCACAACTGGGACTGCAGCCCAGCCGAAGACATAGAGCCAGGAAGACAGGTAGGTTTTGTTGCCTCGCTGGGGGTAATTGGTTGGGCCCAGTTGAGGCATGGGTCGCCGGTTGCAGGGGAAGTGGGGCCTGCGGGGGCACCTTGTGCCTCCAGGACGCCCTCTTGCCACATGTAAAATCCGCGTGGAAGCGGGTGAAGACCTTTAAGTGGCTGTTAAGTGGCCACTTAAGGGCCTTGAGTGGCCTGAAGCAGGTGGGCTGTTTTTGCGGAGGCGGGAGCGGGTCGGGAAAGCCTTCTGGAGCCTCCCACTCCATTTTATGCCCCCCCCCCCCAACCAACACCGGTTTGTTGGGGTGGCATAAAATCCCAGCCTGAATCTTCCCATATTTCTGTTTTCAAATAATTAGTGGCTTGTGGGCAAGCACTGGGCAGACTCACAACCTGGAATTGGGCAACTGCCTGATAGTGGGAGGGAATTTGTGTGCTACTGGACACCTTAATAGGAAAAAATTACTGGCTGCAGGAATTAGTGGTGCAGCTGAAGGCATGTCTGACAGTAGTCTGAGGAGAAGTGGAGCAGCCTCCTTTGATGAGAAATCTTGCTGACGCAAGTACGTGCAACTTGTGAGATACTTTCTCTTCCCCCAGGATGGACATTAAGAAGCAAGTCTGTGGGGCAGTGAGCTTGGCAGATACCAGATCCCATCAATGCAAACAACAGTAATGCAGAGACCGTGACGTAAGTGCCTGAGGAATTTCAATTAGCTTATCAGAAGGAACAAGGTAGTGGACCACATATTTATACAGTGCACAAACTGCCACCATCAAGAAGTGGCCACACCAAGTGACCAATTTGACCTGTTTCAGTCAAGCAACCTGCATAGCTAGAAGTTGCCGACTTCCAATTTGGCAGCCTCTGCACTTCTAGTGAAGATCTGACATGGGAGCTGAAATTAAATCTGATGCCCCCCCCCACCCCAACCCCCACCACTATCCACATTGATAATATGCCAAGAAAACAGGCACCATAATGTTGAGTTCCCGCTACCCCAACCACATGATCTGAGTTCAAATAGATTGCACAATTATTGGACCCAATTTTCCCCCTAATCTGCACATATGCACAGCCGTGACTATGTAGCAGCCTGGAAGATAACATGCTGGGCTTGTTGTGTGACACACACTGTGTAGCTGCACAAAAGATTTAAAGCACATTGAGAAAAATGCCCATGCAAAACCATTTTAAAGGGAACATTGATTGAAAAATGGGGAGGTACAATCCAGGAACATACAGATAATGAGAAGGGTGTTTCTGTACCTTTCAAGTTTTGACTGCATGCACACAATTTCCTGCCTGACCCTTAGTTTAGTTCCTAACATCGGGTCAAATATTGACCAGGAGCATGGCAGGAAACACTAATTTGAATCAATGAAAGGATATCCCATAAGGTCAGTCCTGAAGCTTTGGGGCCCACATCAGATAATTTACCATAGTGTATACCAAGAATCAAGCTCACAATCAATAAATTAAAATGATAGAACAGCAATGCAGTGGCACATGTATCCGGTGCAGTCACATTTTAGGACACAATGGGATATATGACATAGTGATAGAATGCACATACCATTTTTATTTGTATTTTACATCGAATTGTTTGTGAACAATATAGCAAGGAGAAATGCAGAAAGGTCAAGTAAGGCAGCAGGGCACACAAACATCAGGAGTAAACCTTTAATAAAGACTTGTGGAAGAAAAGCTAATTAGCAGATCATGAAAGAATCCTGAGACTGCAGTCAGTTAAAAAAAAAATCCTGTTGCACATAGAAAATTGCACTGGAAGAGCATAACCGAAAGGTATTGATTTTCTGGCATCTGATGCCAAAACTCGGATAGCCAGGTGGTGAAGGATAGGATAGAATAGTCTTCACTTACATGCTTCTATTTACAGACACACACGCATTATACCGTGCACCTCCAACTAAAAGTAATCCCTCTTTCAGCCTGCTCCTATGTGATCAAAGATGAGTCCCCAATTAATACCCATTAACTGAATATAATTAATGCCCAATTGATATACAATTAACATTTATCTTTAGAAACAGCAGTGTATGGCGATGAAGCAATAGCTGCTGTGTGGTTCAGATGCAGTTCAGTGTCATTTGCTGTGCTGTGATGGAGCTGATTCTTTCAAGACTGCATTTGTTGACAATGCGATCGGTAGGTGGCGCTGTTTTGGCACATGCGCAAATACAGCATGTGCCACTAAAACGTCACAGCTTGCGACTGTAGCAGCTGCCAGGACTAAAGATGGCGCTGGTCAAAGAATCACACAGAGACAACCTAACAAACACGTGGCAGCATACAATGGCCAGAGTGAGAGAGTGGAGCGGGCTGGGGAGAGCAGCGTGGGGGGCGGGGAGACCAGCGCGGGGAGAGCAGTGGCGGCGATGGCGGCGGGGGGGTTGCTGGGGGAGAGCTGGGGGAAAGAGGGAGGGGAGGAAAGAGGGAAGGAGGGAGGGAGGGAGGGAAAGAGAGAGGGGGGGAAGAGGGAGGGAGGGGGGGGAAGAGGGAGGGGGAGAGAGGGGGAGGGGGGAAGGAAGGAGGGAAAGAGGGAAGGAGGGAGGGAAAGAGAGAGGGGAAAGAGGGAGGGAGGGGGGGAAGAGGGAGGGGGGAAAGGGGGAGGGGGGAAAGAGGGAGAGGAGAGGGGGGAAAGAGGGAGGGGAGAGGGGGGAAAGAGGGAGGGAAAGAGGGAGGGGGAAAGAGGGAGAGAGGGAGAGAGGGAGGGAGGAGGTAAGAGGGAGGGGGGAAGAGGGAGGGGGGAAGGAGGGAGGGAGGGGGGAAGAGGGAGGGAGGAAAGAGGGAGGGAGGGAGGGGGAAGAGGGAGGGGGGAAAGAGGGAGGGAGGAAAGAGGGAGGGAGGGGGAAGAGGGAGCGGGAAAGAGGGAGGTAGGGGAAAGAGGGAGGGGGAAGAGGGAGGGGGAAAGAGGGAGGGAGGGAGGGAAGAGGGAGGGGGGAAAGAGGGAGTGAGGGAGGGGGAAGGAGGGAGGGAGGGGGGGAAGAAGGAGGGAGGGCGGGGGGGTAAGAGAGAGGGAGGGAAGGGGGGGAAGAGGGAGGGTGGGAAAGAGGGAGGGGGGAGAACTGGGGGCAGAGGGGGAGGGGGAGGGGGAGAGGGAGGAGAGACGGGAGAGGGAGGAAGGGGAGAGGGTGGAGGAGAGCGGAAGGGGTGGGGGAGAGCGGGGGGGAGGGGGAGAGAGTGGGGGGGGGAGGGCAGCGGTGGGCGAGAGTGGTGGGGGGGGGAGGGCAGCGGTGGGGGAAAGTGGGGGGGGGGAGCAGCGGAGCGGAAGAGGAGTGCCTTTTCCTGTGCATGCACCATAAACACAACAGCAAAAGACATACCGGCCAGTCCCTGCACCCGGCGACACCAAGGTCTTCGGCCGCTCGCTCCCCGCGGCTCTCTACGGCCTCTTGCTTCCGGCCCTCTCCATTCAGTCATTCCCTCCAGCTGCGGATGCCCAATCCAGTTGCTTTCTCCCCTACTTCTCAACAGTACTTCAGGCATTGCAACTGTCTGGTCCCTGCCTTTTGCATGCTCCCTCCCACCCCATCCCCCCCCCCCTCCCCGCTCTCCCCACCCCTCCCCCCTCTCCCTCTTCACCTCCCCCTCTTCACCCACCCCTCCCTCCCCCTCTTCACCCACCCCTCTATCCCCCTCTTCCCCTACCCCTCCCTCTACCATGAAAAGAAATAAAGCAAATCAGAGTCAGAGCTTGCCTCCCTCCATCCACTGAAATTACTGTTGCGCACACCTTTTTAAGTTCTGCAGTGAAGGCACCAATTGATAACATCGCCAATGAAGCACTTATTACCCACCTCAGATGCAGGAATCAGCACATCCTTGCGTCCTCTCCCGCACTGCCTCCTTTGCTTGAATGCCGTCCTTAAGTCTCAAGGATTGTTTTCTCAAGGGCAGGTTTTACATGAAAAGAAATAAGGAAAGAACAGGAGTGTCAGAGCTTCCCTCCCTCCAATGAAATTACTGTTGAGCATGCTTTATGCTCTGCAGGATAGGCATGTACTGATAACACCGCCAATGAATCACTTAGTACCCACCTCAGCTGTAGGAGTCAGGATGATGTTGCTGCCTCTATCTCGTGATGGTTCAATGCTGCTCCTAGGGAAAACATGAATGATGTGCGGGTGCTGGAAAAAGAAGCACATTTCTTTTGGACTATGAACATAAAGCAGGCCATTGAGCGCAGCTGTTCCCTGCTAGTGGTTATACTACTCCTGCACCTTCCCATACGCTCCCATTTAATCCTGCCTACTACTATCAGCATCACCTTCCATTTCTTTCACTCTTACCTACCTTTGTCTTAAAGCAACATTGAGGATGGAGAATGGTGTGGCTGCGCTCCCACCTCACCAGTTGTGTACGCAGCAAGAGCATTCACATTTGTGCTACCACTGGACACGGCATCAGGTGGCTGTGTGTCCATGTGCACTGCTCGGATGGGTGCAGGAACAGGTGGCTGTGTGTCCATGTGCACTGCTTGGATGAGTGCAGGAACAGGTGGCTGTGTGTCCATGTGCACTGCTCGGATGAGTGCAGGAACAGGTGGCTGTGTGTCCATGTGCACTGCTCGGATGAGTGCAGGAACAGGTGGCTGTGTGTCCATGTGCACTGCTTGGATGGATGCAGGAACAGGTGACTGTGTGTCCATGTGCACTGCTCGGATGAGTGCAGGAACAGGTGGCTGTGTGTCCATGTGCACTGCTCGGATGAGTGCAGGAACAGGTGGCTGTGTGTCCATGTGCACTGCTCGGATGAGTGCAGGAACAGGTGGCTGTGTGTCCATGTGCACTGCTCGGATGGATGCAGGAACAGGTGGCTGTGTGTCCATGTGCACTGCTCGGATGAGTGCAGGAACAGGTGGCTGTGTGTCCATGTGCACTGCTCGGATGGATGCAGGAACAGGTGACTGTGTAACTGAACAGCAAGGAGAGGGTACCGCAGGTGGGGGAAGTGGAGCTTTGAACAGGCAGGCATATGTTCAGGAAGTTCAGGAAGGCTATTAAGGGACCACACGGAATACATGAGATGAGATAAGAAATACAGAATGCACTCCATTGAAACGTTACAAAAACGAAAGTGACCGTTTAGATGGAAGGTTGTTCGCTGGACTGCAGCACATGTACTGCCTGCACACAGCAACTTACAACAGGGACTACAGCACATGCAGTGCCCCAGACAATGGAAATGTTTTCAGAGCAACTTACCTTGGAACAATCTCCTCTGTCTAATAAAAATGAAGCAAATCTCCAAAACGACTAAATAATTGAGATAAAATGCCCGACGAAACCTCTCCTCCTTCCACTTTCAGAAACTCGCGCCGAAGCTTTGACGCATGCGTGAATATCGGAAGATTGACGCATGCGTGAATATCGGGTGGCGTTGCATGAAGCGCATGCGCAGAGGCCAACCAGGCGCGTTGCCCGAGGAAGACGACGTAATGCGATGACGTCACCAGCACATGCGCAAACTGGTCCTGGCAAGCCGGAACGCAGCGCATGCGCAGAGAGCAGGAGACCGTCTACGCATGTGCGCACCGCGGCGCAGCCTGATGACGGCGGCGCTGGCCAGCGTTGTCAGGAATCACTTTGTTCTTTCAAACATGTGCCAGCACAGTCAATGCCATGCCCCTTTTGGGAAAGGAGCAAAGATTAACGCAAAGTGCTTTAAAAATCAATTATTCACTTGTGACCAACAAAAGCAGGAATCTAGAGAGGGTTGAAGAGAATTTCAGCAAAATTTTGAGAACAAGATCACTGTTATTACTAGTTTAAAAATATTCATAGATTCTGTCAATTTTTATTTAAATCTGCTTTTGTAATATCCATCTTTATAAAAGCCGAGAAACATCTTCTTGGAGGCAATGAACTATATGAAAGAAGAGTGCACTATGATAACCTCAAGTTCAACTGCTACCTGAAGTGGGTTTACAATACCAGGCATAGGTGCTTAGGAATGAAAGAGATATATCTGAAGGTTAGCAGGACACATCATCAATGATGATATATACCAGGTTGTCAACACCACATGTGGGCCCTACTTGGACATCCAAGCTGCTTCCATCCAAGGGGACCGATGGGAGCACTGTTGCTTTCTTTCCAGAAGGACCATGGCAACCATTTCCAACCATTCAGTATTCCACCACATTTAATGGCCTATGGAGTGAGGCAAACTTTCTGGATGCACTGTGAGTGGCGTTGGTCCCCACCATATGCATTGAAATTAAGGGACTTCCCCTTGACTTCAATAATCTTGGTGGGGTCAGTGGTGGAGGTCCTGAGCGGGTGAGTTGTGCCTTCCCGCTCATCTTTTTGTCATGTAGTTTCAATGAAGTGCTGAGCTGAGATGAAACGAATACAACTCATTGAGATACAAAAGGCAACGTTTTAATCACGTGGCCAAGGAATCAAACTCAGCAACAAACATTAAAATAAAAGCAAAATACTGCATATGCTGGAAGCCTGAAATAATAACAAAAAATGCTGGAAATACAGAACTGATGAAAAGTCACTGCCCTGAAACGTTAACTCTGCTTCTCTCTCCACAGATGCTGCCAGACCTGCTGAGTATTTCCAGCATTTTTTGTTTTTATTTCAGCAACAAACATTATTACACCTGTTTCAGCAGACTCCCTTCTTCAGGCAATGGAGGTAATTTGAATCAAGTAAACGCTGTGGTTTATAAACAACAAAATCCTAACTTACTGGAACATCCTAAATATACATCACTAAAGCTAGTAACAGCTATGTAAAAGTTCTGCAAACATACGAACATATAAACTAGGAGCAGGAGTAGGCCACTCAGCCCCTCGAGCCTGCTCCGCCATTCAATAAGATCATGGCTGATCTGTTTTTTTAACCACAACTCCACATTCCAATTCCGCTTCTCAACTGAAGCTAAAAGAAAAAAATATGCTCTTTTGAACTCCAGGGTAATTTCATTAGTAGGTTGCCCTCAAGTTGAAAATAAGCTTTGCAATCTTTCTTCATGCACTTTCATGTGACTTATTTTGCAATTGGATCCAAACCTTTTCTTGGATCTCCTTGGAATGAGAAATCATGATAAATTTTCAATTAAAAAGAGCTGATGTAGATGAAGAAAATCAATAGTTCAGTAATTGGAGCGAAATAACAAGTGCATTTTTGTGTAGGGTTATCAGCTGCCAGCACTTTCTACCAACAAAGGAATTGCTTGATCTATTTCTTTTCCACAGTAAAAATAGGCTGTCTTGTTTATTTAACAGTAGAATTCCTTCATTGGTGTTTTTGGCAGTAATTAATTAATGCTGACATTCCACTGCCAACATTTTTTCACATTAATCACAAATGCTCCTACTACTCTGCTACCTTTCTGGGGCTTTCTTGTTCAACGTGGTTGGATTCAGCAGACTTTATCTGCATATTCCTGATCATTTACTGTCTGTCCCCATTTCATAGCCAGCCCATTGTACAGTGACATGCAATAGTCTTTCAGTTACGACTGTCACACCTGCTGATCATCGGGGTTAAAGGTGGACAAGAGCAACTTGAACAAAAATAAATCAGAAGCCTCTCTAGAGAGCATCAAAAATAAATAAATGAAAACACAGTGTACTTGCTTTAAGCTGTCCTTTCTTAATCATATTGTTTGGAATGCTTGACTGAGTCACAGCAAGGATAGAAAGGCTACTTTTCTGGCCGCCACCGCTAGCAGGGCCTGGAAAGGAATATCAGACATATTGTATAATGGAAGGCCTATCCACTACTGCCAATATTCTGCCTCCGCTGGGGCTTGAAATTACCCCCACTGTATTTTGAGCAGAATCTCAGAAAGGGGCATTTTTCCTTCGCTTTATACTAGGTGTTATTTTCACTTACTAATTTTTGCCTTTTTTTTTTATTTTGGCTGCCAGATTTTCAGTCGCTGCAATTATGATTTTCAAAGTTGTGTTATGGACAGGTGGTAAGTGGTGTGGGTGGCTTCGACTTTTCACCTCCCAACTGTCCACATTTGCTTTTTTTTGTTAAAAGTGGTCTGTTAGTCCCTGAGTTTTTTTAGGGTCAAATAAATAGACAAATGACAGGCTTTCTCATAGTTTAAAAAAAAGGTAACTATTTATTTTTAAACAATTCCTGAAATGGTCGCAACCTGCACCAGCTTATGCATTCACACACACATACATACACAAGAATAGATTGATAGAGAGAAAAGGGTAGGATGCAATTAAAGTCCAAGGTGATGTAAGAGTGGTTCACAGAATACTGTTGAGTCTTCTCGGCAGAAAAGTTTTTTTTAAAGCTGCAGGCTTGGATGTTTGCAGTCTTGAACTTGCTGAGATGTTGTCGAGTTCTAGTGGTTAAACTCAGCCCGACGGTGGTGTAAATTTGGTTGACCTTCACAGATGGAGAGTCTCAAAGTCACTTTGTAATTTCTCTGCTGTAATGGTTGTTTAGTTTTTGTTCAGCAGGGTTCTTTTGTTCAGCTGGATCTCTCTCACAGCCTCTGGCTGGAAACCTGGCTTTCTGTGATGTTGGCTTGATCTCCCTGTCTCTCCAGAGGGCTACCTTTTAAGGTAGAAAACAATCACATTTGAGTTTCTGTTAGGTATCACATGCCCTCTTCCCTAGTGTAACCACACAATGGACCAGGATATGGAGCATAGCTATCTATTGATGTCTGAATGGGGACCATTCTGCTATAATGATGCTATTTTACACTTATTAATTTCAGTTTGGGCTGTGAGTCAGGCTGTCTCCAGAACCTTTTGTTAATTTGTTCATGCAGATGGGAGTCATCAATATGCAATGGTGCTCCTTTCGATTTCAATGGGTTCTCCCCAGAGCTAATTAAGATGAGGTTAATGAGTTTCATCTTCAACAGATGGAGCTGTGTATTGTCAGTTACAGGAGGGGTCACGTGACCCTACTCCATTTTGTCTGTGGTGCAAATGTCCAGGTTCTTGTGGTTCAGTTTAACAGTTGACAATTCCTCCAATTCATTGTTTATTTCATCACGGCTCCATCCGAGCATGACAGCTGGCATTACAAAGCAGGTTCCTCTCTGATGCTTTCTGGAAGCAGTAGAAGATGATGAATGGAGGGATGCAGAGCAGCTCAGTTTGCTTCATGTTTGCTAACATATTGTTTGCCTTTTCTCCGTGACCTTTTGGTCAGCTATGTGGCCTGGTCCAATCTGCACCTTCTCCTTTGTTATCTCTTGCCCCACCCCCACCTCACTTGTTTATAATCTGTGACTTTTCTAATATTTGACAGTTCTGAAGAAGGGTCACTAACCCGAAACGTTAACTCTGCTTCTCTTTCCACAGATGCTGCCAGACCTGCTGAGTGATTCCAGCATTTCTTGTTTTTGTTTCAGTTTGCTTCAGAGTGGACTTCTCTTACCTACAAAAACAGGCAGAGTCACATCAAATTAAAAATGTCATAACAAACTTTTCTGAGTTGTGCCATCTCTATCAATTCGACTTTCAGTTAACCTCCACTACATGTGAGTTACACTGCCAGGGACTGCAGCCCTGAATGCAACTTATTGCGACACAAAAGGCAATGTATTAATCATGTGGCCTGAACTTTTACCTTTCTGATTTATCCCAAGCTGCCACTGGGGATGCTGGCAACATCAGTTCATCATCTTAACTAATCAAGCAAGTGAGTGATGAGTTGTTCATCAAGGCAAACCATTTTGTTATTTGCCCCCGTGGGAAATGAAAGGACTGTGCAATTTTTTCATATGGTTTGATTCTGCAAATTGCTTGATGTCATCGATGTCACACATTTGGCCCTACAGTCTCTACACACAATTGCATATCTTCATGAATCAAAAGGGAATTACACTCCATCTATGTGGAGGTCACCTATGACCAGAATTACTGAATCATGCAGGTGAATGCTGGTTTCTAGGCATCAGTCCTATCACATTTATTTTAAGACAATCAACCATGCCAAGATTATTTGATAATTACAATTGTAAAGATGCTCCTAGGAGTCATAAATTGCTCTCTTCAACCTGTCTTCTGACACCTCTGAGACACCATGGGGAGTACCAGAGTGCTGCAGAGCACAGATATATAGTGAGGTCCATACGGCCAAAAGGATAATTATCAAGCACACGATAGGAAACTTGAAGCTGTGCTTCAGATACCTGACCAGATCAGAGCAAGTGTTGCAATACACTCATCCTCCAATCTTCAAGATCATTGTAGACCATCATAATCCTCTGCGTTATGCACAAAGTTGTCCTCCAATTTCATTGGAACATAAAACTAGGCAGGGTGTAAATTAAACGTCCAGCCCAAACCACTTTGCCCTCATTGATGGGTTGGGTTTGAAATTGCAATTAAAGAGTCTGACAATTCTATAGTCAGTGTCTATTGTGCCAAGCTGCATCAGGCACTAGCTCACTATTCCATGAGGCTCATCATAGATGGTGGGAAAGGAGAAGGTAAAAGGGCAGGTGCACAGGAAGTTGCATTGGGAAGGGGAGCAGTTGTTGGAGTGATTAAAAGTGGACCAGGGTGTCATGGAAGGAATGATCTCTTTGAAATGCTGAAAGGGGAGGGGTGGGGTAGAGGCATTTGGTGGTGGCATTGCAGTAGGGTGGAGGAAATGGCTGAGAATGATCTGTTAAATGTTGTGGGATTGAAGGTGAGGACGAAGGGAACCCTATCATTGTTCTGCGAGGGAGGGGAAGGGTTGAGGGCAGAAGTGCAGAAAATGGGACGGACACGGTCGAGAGATCCTGCAGCCACAGTGGAGGGGAATCCTTGGTTGAGGAAAAAAGACATATCAAAAACACTGGTGAGGAAGGTGGGAAGGTAGCATCATCAGACCAGATGTGACGGAGGCAAAGAAACTGGGAGAATGGAATACAGCCCTTACAGGAACCAGAGTGGGAGGAAGTGTAATCAAGGTAGCTATGGGAGTCAGTGGATGTTGGTCGATAGCCTATCCCAGAAATGGAAATAGCAAAATCGAAGAAGAGTCAAAGATGGATCATGTGAAGACAAGGGAGGGATGGAAATTGGAAGCAAAGCTGATTAAATTTTCCAGTTCTGGGCAAGAGCAGGAACCGGCACTGATATAGTCATCAAATGTACTGGAAAAACAGTGAGGGAGGGGCCCTGAGAGGGACTGGAACAAAGAATGTTCCATGTATCCCATGAAAAGGTAAGCATTGCTGGAACTCACATAGGTTCCCATTGTGTCACATTTTATTTGAAGGAAGTGAATGGGCTCAAAGGAGAAGTAGTTCAATGTAAGAACAAGTTCAGCCAGGTGGAGGAGGGACTCATTGTTTATGGTGAAGAGGAGATAGCTAGAGACAAGAAACTGAAAACTGTTAAAGTGGTGGAGGGTGCCCCCTTTTCGCATTCTGAAGGGATAGTTCCCTCTGCAACACTCTGGTCCGATCTTCGGTCACTCCACGCCCCCTCCCCTTCCCATGAAAATGCACAAGATGTAACATCTGCCCTTCTCACTGTCCAGGCTCCAAACACTCCTTCTTGGTGAAACAGCGATTTACTTGTTCTTTCAGTTTATTTTACTCCATTCGCTGCTCATGATGCGATTGCCTCTATGTTGGGGAGACCAAACGCAAATTCAGTGATCACTTTGCTGAAACCCTCCATTCAGTCCCCAAGCATGACCCTGAGCTTTCAGTTGCTTTCAGTTGAGAATTTTAATTCTCCTTCCTACTCCCACTCTGTCTGTCCTCTCTACCCTTGGCCTCTTACACTGTTCCAATGAAGCTCAACAATAGTTTGAGGAACAGCACATCATCATTTGCTTAGGCGCCTTACAGATTTCTGGACTGAACATTGTATTGAACGATTTCAAATTATAACCACTGCCTCCATTTTTTCAGATAGCAGCTGCTGGTAATTGTTCTGCTGTTAGCATATACAGCTCCTCTAGACCTACTTTTTGTTTCTTTACTTGTCCCATTACCACCCCTTTTTGCCTTGCACCATCGTCTCTTCTGTCATTTCATTACTCCTGCTTTCCACACTATCAGAGACTTTCTCTTTTATTCTTTCCATCCCTCTCCCCTTTCCCTGCCTCGGTACTTGATTAAAAATTGTTACATCTTTAAAGTTTGCCAGTTCTGACAGAAAGTCATGGACCTGAAATGTTGTCTGAGATTTTACCAGCCCTCTGGAGCTGGTTGAGAGACAGGTGGGCTGGTAAAATAGCAGTGGAAGAAAGTCTTCCCACCGCCATGGGATATTCCAAAAGGCACTGCCTCCATTTTTCCAGATAGCAGCTGCTGGTAATTGTTCTGCTGTTACCATATACAGCTCCTCTAGACCTACTTTTTGTTTTGTTACTTGTCCCATTACCACCCATTTTTACCTTGCACCATCATCTCTTCTGTCAGGCGGGTAGCCAATTAAAGCAATTAACTGGCATAATAACAGCCATCTTACACCTGCCCGCATTTTACCAGCGTCAGAAAGGGCCCCTGCCATGTGGGGACTCTGCCAGATACATCGAGGCAGCCTCCCAGAAGCTTCCTGGGGTTGGGGGTGGAACTTTACTTCCTGGAAGCTCCATGTTCATAATGGCCGTGGCACATGACAATAAAATTCTCACTGGCCCTTTGAGGGCATCTCAACATGGATGCGCCCTCTCCTTCTCCCTGCAACCTCTATCGGTGGCGCTGCAGAGCTGCTGGCCCTCTGATTGGGCCGGCAGTCCGGAGGCAGGCTGCCATCCTTGCCAGCAGTGCCCTCCTAATTGGCCACGCTGGTAAAATCCCATCCGTGTTCCTGCCATTTGCCCACGCAGGCTTGGTGCAGTGTGGTACTGTGTTCTTAAGTCTTCTTTATGATGTCTCCTCCTTATAGATGTCTGATGATGTCATCAGTTGTATCAGTGGCCTGATCTCTTAAAGATACGGTTTCTTAAAGTTAAAGTCACTACTGTACTATATTACACTCGGGACCTGCATTTTGGCAGTGGAACCCACGGCATGCCGGTAAAATTCCAACTGTTAATGCTATTTCTCCTTCCACAGATTCTACCTTACCTGCTGACTACCTGCTTTCTAATATTCTCTATTTTTGTCTGTGTAGAACAAGTTGAATGTCAAGGCCTACACTAACTCAGTAGCTTTGCTATGATGTCAGATTTGATACTGACTATAAATTCAGGCAACATTTAGAATACAACTGCAGCATCAGTGCAACATGAAACCTTTTTGCAACAATGCTGCAGCTACAGACTGAATGACCCTGAGCAGCATTGTGCTAGTCGGGTTATATTAACCCAAGCTCCAAAATATTTATAATTACTCTATGCAAGCCACAAAAGCAAATTATATACAGAAGGGTATTGAGCTTATAAAAGCATGTTTTTCATGCTTGACACATTATTCTAGAACAAATGAAACCATTTGTCAAGCTAACAAAACTTGTAAACACTAGCTAGATTTCCATAAGTGCTTGCTTGGCTGACTGCACACATGTTTCATATGACAAAATTAATATGCCTCATTCTTGGCAGGTGGGGGTCTTCATGACACCTTTCTCTCCAGCATTTGTCGTTCTAACAAGGTCAATATGTAGTCTTTTCTCACTCACACTTTTTGTAGAGTGTACATTGTCTCACAAAGAACGATTATCCTCATAACATTCAATGGGTATCCTATCTTCAGTACGTCCCTTGTTCAGAATTTCACCTGAAAATATTGAACAAATAGAACCCCATATCCACTGCCTCCACAAGACCCAGTGCTCCACCACTAAAGTGCTTTTAATGACCTTTTTTTAGTTTCTTAGCTTCCCAAGCTGAAGAACAACATTTCCCCTTTTCACCCATCAGAAAACAGCTGCACTCGAATACCCATCAGGAAGATTAGCATGTGAAGCATCACTAAAAATGACTAGCTTCATGTTCTTTAGGTCACTTAAGGATGGGAACTTCAGTACACATTTCTCCAGATTTAATATTTTTAGTGCTTTATTTGCCCTTAAAACATTCTCAACTTCCAGATGTTTCATCATTGGATTTAGCTCCAGCACATCAAAACTAGCATCAGGTCTAGTCTGAGTGTACATCAAATTTCATTGACTAATCAAACTTAGTAATTGCTCTGCCTCTTCTTTTGATATATCATCATCTTTGTGTGATGACCTAGCACAATTAACTGGGATGAGAGTAACACTTTTTAAATAGAATTGTTGATTTAAAGCTATTCCAGACTTAGTCTGCTTAATATCTAAACCAATATCTTTATAGGCCCCACAAGCCTGACTCCCAACTTTAAATTCTGCCCTAATCTTATTGATAAAATATTTGTCAAAATCTGCAGTACCACCCCATAAGAAATCATCAACATGCATCACGAAGATGCCTGAAAATCTATCTTTATGTTACCAATAAAACATGGCAAGATCTGCTTTTAGTTGAACACAGCCAATTTTCAACAAAACAGATCTCACCAAGAAATACCACTCCCTGGATGCATCATGAAGGCCATAGACGCATTTATTCAGTTTCCATAGTTTTCCTTCTGCATCTGATGCTTCCTTAGGTGGTTTTAGAAACACTGCTCTCTGAAAGGTATCCCTGCTTTTATGCCAATGGATCTACACCCCATGAATATGTGGCCAAAAGAGCTAAAAAGATTTTCAAGATTACTTTTCTAGCTGTGGGAAAGTGCACTCTAGCGTCGGTTTCACCCAGTCACTCTTCAAAACCCCTCACAACTAGCTTTATAAGGAGTTTTTCAGTACAAATCCATCGATGTGAAAAGGTAGCTGTACCACATCAGGTACCTCAGAGTAAACACCAAACTCTCTCCAACTCTCTAATTCCTTATGTTTTGCTTCTCTTATTAGTTTATCCTTAGGTTTATTGGCAGCCACTAAAACTTCACAGTCATGAGGACATCTGCTTCTAGTTCTATTCAGAGACTGCTTTCTGGCCTTCGTTTCATTGCGGAATCTGTTCAAACTATGGCTTCTATTCGCACTTTGATGTCTTTTGGGACTACGGCTATAAGATCTCCTTGCACACTATCAGAGGCTCTTTCTCCGTTTCCTGACGCAAGAGTTGCTTCCAGACCCACTATTAGAATTGTGCTTTCTTAGTCTCCACTCTTTCACCCCATTCTGCCAGTCCATGGACCTTGCTTCTTGGCCATCATCTTCAGCATTCAACCAATATCTGAACTTGCCAGTAGATTTTCCTGCACCTCCCAAAATTGTTGCATCCTTCCATTTATTAGACCCCGCTGGAATATTTGTTACCCGAGTACCTACTCAGGACAATTGGCCTTTGGATGCGATAGCTCTTTCTTGAGCGTCATGATTGCTCACATTACTATCCAGCCCTTGATTTACTGTATTCTGTTCCTCAGGACTTTCGTCACAAAACACATGAACTGAGTGTGAAGAAGGGAGTTTGGTAAGGGTTAATCTCTCCAGCGATGGAGGCCCGGAGTTCAGGTAACAGTGTTAAAAGTCAGAGCATTTCAAATCGTTCCTCTGTTGCTTTTGTGACTACTATGTGGAGTCGGCAACCAGCAACACCAGCAGCAATGCTCAGCTCCCAGTGGAGGAAAATGGATGGACCTGCAGGACGGCAAGGGACCGGCTTTCCTGACCAGGTGGCGGATTGTGAGCCAGGATCCTGACACCGGCCGGAGCACATTTCCTAGGCCCTAAGCCTCTGGATGGTGACCACGAGCACAGCCTCAGCCTGGAGGGCCTGGAGAACGGCGACATCGAGGAGGCCTTCCTCGCACCACCTTCCCCCCTCGCACCTCCTTCCCCCCTCGCACCACCTTCCCCCCTTCCTCTTCCCCACCTTCCCCCTTCCCCCTCTCACCCTCTTCCCCTGCACCCCCTTCCCCCCTCGCACCTCCTTCCCCGCACACCCCTTTCCCCTCGCACCCCCTTCCTCGCACCCCCTTCCCCCTCGCACCCCCTTCCCCCACCCACTCCCCCTCACACCCCCTCCCCCCTCTCATCCCCTTCACCCCATCTCCCCCGCACCCCTTCCCCCTCACACCCCTTCCCCCATCTCCTCTCCCTTCCCCCTCCCCCTTGCAGCCCCCACTCCCCCTTCCCCCTTCCCCTCACCCCCTCCCACCCCTGTACACTCCCCTTCCCTCTCCCTCCCCTATCCCTCCATGAAATCGCACAGTTTACTTGTTAGCTTCTATCCCTGAGCAGGGGCCCTAACAACCCCATTGCCTTGTGGGCGTCTCTGGAGCGACCAAGGCTAAGGGAGTAAACCCTAACAGAACGTCCAGAGTGGAACCCCTAAGGCGGTCAACGATGGCATGTTTCCGGCAGTTCCTGCAGCCATACCGGAGCCAAACATCGTGCTCTGCACTCCTTTGGACCCCACGAGGAAGGCCGAGAGGCCTGCATACATCCTGCCCAGGCATGTGCCATGGAGAGGTCACTCCATAGTCACGTCACAGCGACCAAAACAACACGGAAGGCAGCAATTATGGGTTATAAGTCCAGCTCAATTGGCGTAGAGATTGGGCGCCATGGGTTGCCTTTGTTAGTGGGAGAGGTCATCGCATCTCACTGGACAGCTACCGCCCGCCTCAAACCGGGCAGCCTTCGGTCAGAAAGGTTCTGTCCCGCCACAGTCCATTTGCTTCAATGGGTGCTTGGAGCTCAGGGTCATTGCCCGACAAGTGGACTGTAACACCGCACCAAAGAGCACGACAAAAAAAGGAAAGAAGGTTCCAGCACTTCGTTTTGCAAGCTGGTATGTGAGAACTGTGTGTCCTGGCCTGTCGGAAGACCTTATACAAATCAACGACTCTCGGAAGATCGCCATCATTAACAACGAGCTCAGTAGACTCAATGCGGACATTGCAGCACTTCAGGAGACACGCCTCCCTGCGAGCGGATCTCTAAGAGAGCAAGACTACACCTTCTACTGGCAGGTTAGGGATCCTGAAGAACCAAGACAGCTTTGCCATCAGAAACTCTTTGCTCAGTATGATAGAGCCACCTTCAAATGGCTCGGAACGCATACTGTCCATCCGACTGTTCACCGCCTCTGGCCCAGTACAACTACACAGCATCTATGCTCCAACACTCTGCTCCCCACCTGAAGTGAAAGACCAGTTCTACGAGGAAATCCATAATTCATGAGTAGCATTCCGAATTCCTGCTGGGGGACTTTAATGCCAGGGTTGGGGCTGACCTTGACTCATGGCCCTCCTGCCTTGGGTGCTATGGCATTGGAAGGATGAATGAGAATGGACAGAGACTGCTGGAGTTGTCTACCTATCACAACCTCTGCATCACCAACTCATTCTTTCATACTAAACCCTGTCACCAGGTTTCATGGAGACACCCAAGATCACGTCGTTGGCACCAGTTGGACCTCATTGTCACAAGGCAAGCCTCTATAAACAGTGTCCAAATTACACACAGCTTCCACAGTGCGGACAGCGACACTGACCTCTGGTGTGCAGCAAAGTTTGACTCAAACCAAAGAAGCTACATCACTCCAAGCAGAAGGGCCACCTATGCATCAACACGAGCAGAATTTCTTCTCCACAGTTGTTACAGAAGTTTCTAAATTCACTTGAAAAAGCCCTTCAAAACACTCCTGCAGGGGATGCAGAGACGAAGTGGGCCCACATCAGAGACGCTATCTATGACTCAGCATTGACCATCTTTGGCAAAGGTGAGAAGCAGAATGCAGACTGGTTTCAATCTCACTTTGAAGTGCTGGAACCTGTCATAGCCGCTAAGCGCACTGCACTGTTGAACTACAAGAAAGCCCACAGAGAGCGAACATCCGTAGCACTGAAAGTAGCCAGAAGCGCTGCACAAAGAACAGCCAGGCACTGTGCAAATGACTACTGGCAACACCTATGCAGTCGTATTCAGCTGGCCTCCGACACCAGAAAAATCAGAGGAATGTCTGATGGCATTAAGAGAGCTTTTGGGCCAAACATCAAGAAGATCGCCCCCCCTCAAGTCTAAATCAGGGGAAACGATCACTGACCAACGCAAGCAAGTGGACTGCTGGGTGGAGCACTACCTAGAACTGTACTCCAGGGAAAATGTTGTCACTGGTACCGCCCTCAATGTAGCCCAGTCTCTGCCAGTCATGGATGAGCTAGACGAGCAGCCAACAAAATCGAAACTCAGTGATGCCATTGATGCTCAAGCCAGTGGAAAAGCCCCTGGAAAGGACGGCATTACCCCTGAAATAATCAAGAGTGGCAAGCCTGCTATCCTGTCAGCACTCCATGAACTGCTTTGCCTGTGCTGGGATGAGGGAGCAGTACCACAGGACATGCGCGATGCCAATATCATCACCTTCTATAAGAACAAGGGTGACCGCAGTGACTGCAACAACTACCGTGGAATCTCCCTGCTCATCATTGTGAGGAAAGTCTTCGCTTGAGTCGTTTTAAACAGACTCCAGAAGCTGGCTGAGCGTGTCTACCTTGAGGCAGCTTTCGAGCAGAGAGATCCACCATTGACATGCTGTTCTCCCTTCGCCAGCTACAGGAGAAATGCCGCAAGCAACAGATGCCCCTCTACGTTGCATTCATAGATCTCACCAAAGCCTTTGACCTCGTCAGCAGACTTGATCTCTTCAGACTACTAGAAAAGATCAGATGTCCACCAAAGCTACTAAGTATCATCACCTCATTCCATAACAATATGAAAAGCACAATTCAGCATAGCGGTGCCTCATCAGACCCCTTTCCTATCCTGAGTGGCGTGAAACAGGGCTGTGTTCTTGCACCTACACTGTTTGGGATCATCTTCTCCCTGCTGCTCTCATATGCGTTCAAGTCTTCCGAAGAAGGAATTTTCCTCCACACAAGATCTGGTGGCAGGTTGTTCAACCTTGCCCGACTTAGAGCGAAGACCAAAGTACGGAAAGTCCTCATCAGGGAACACCTCTTTGCTGACGATGCTGCATTAACATCTCACACTGAAGAGTGTCTGCAGAGACTCATCGACAGGATTGCAGCTGCCTGCAACGAATTTGGCCTAACCATCAGCCTCAAGAAAACAAATATCATGGGACAGGATGTCAGAAATGCTCCATTCATCAATATTGATGAACCAGACCACGCTCTGGAACTGGTTCAAGAGTTCACCTACCTAGGCTCAACTATCACCTGTAACCTGTCTCGCGATGCAGAAATCAACAAGCGCATGGGAAAGACGTCCGCTGCGCTGTCTAGACTGGCCAAGGGGGTGTTGGAAAATAGCGCATTGACACGGAACACAAAAATCCGAGTGTTTCAAGCCTGTGTCCTCAGTACCTTGCTCTAGGGCAGCGAAGCCTGGACAACGTATGTCAGCCAAGAGTGACGTCCCAACTCATTCCATCTTCGCTGCCTCCGGAAAATCCTTGGCATCAGGTGGCAGGACCGTATCTCCAACACAGAAGTCCTCGAGGCAGCCAACATCCCCAGCATATACACCGTACTGAGCCAGTGGCGCTTGAGATGGCTTGGCCATGTGAGCCGCATGGAAGACGGCAGGATCCCCAAGGATGCATTGTACAGCGAGCTCGTCACTGGTATCAGACCCACCGGCCGTCCATGTCTCCGCTTTAAAGACGTCTGCAAACACGACATGAAGTCCTGTGGCATTGATCACAAGTCGTGGGAGTCAGTTGCCAGTGATTGCCAGAGCTGGCGGACAGCCATAAAGGCGGGGCTAAAGAGCGGCGAGTCGAAGAGTCTTCGCAGTTAGCAGGAGAAAATGCAGAAGTGCAAGGAGAGAGCCAACTGTGTAACAGCCCCGACAATCAATTTTATCTGCAGCGCCTGTGGAAGAGTCTGTCACTCTAGAATTGGCCTTTCTCGCCACTCCAGGCGCTGCTGCACAAACCACTGACGATGTCTACGCACTTACCCATTGTCTCTTGAGACAAGGAAGCCAAAGAAGAAGAAGAATCTCTCCAGTCTAGTTTTTTGTTTAAATTTAGCAATTAACTAAAATTACTGTTTATGAGGCAAGTTAAGTTTCTGACAGTTTTAAACAAGGATATACAAGCTCTCAGAGTAGCTGTAGCTAGTTACTTAGGTAGCTAGCTTAAACTGGTTTCTGAGCTCTAGCAAAAGCTGATTCATCATTGTTTTCAGAGAGTATAAATTCAGGGATCTCTGAGTGTTCTTGTCTGCACTGACTGCTGCTTGAGTGCAGAGTGTGAAGAAGGGAGTTTGGTAAGGAGAGGAACTATGAGCTAATTAAGAAAAATCAATTTAATTTAATTGAGAGAGAGAGAAAGAGAGCATGAGCGGGACAGTTCACCAGGAAACAGCGAGAGAGGAGCAGGGCTAGTTTCTGCTGCCACCTGTCTGCCGGCACTCGGAAAGAAAAATGGAGGTGTGACATCACAGGGAATCAGGTCGGTGGTTGACTGGTTGAGACTTTGGAGCTACAAACAGCTTGAGAGGGGAGGGAGCACAGTGAGGCATGGGAGCTAATCAGTGAGTATCTGGTTGGTATTTTCTTACTTTCTTATTTCTGCTAATTTTTATTTTTTTTCTCTAACATTTAAGTCTATCTACTAAGTAGAAGCTAAAATACCAGTAGTTGATAGGTGGTTACTCATTTTTTTGTTCTATTTATAACCATTTTATTCTGTTTATTTAACTTCCAATTTTAGTGCAGTAAATAAATAATTCGAAGCATGGTAGAGCTGCTCACACCTGTTGAATGCACATCCTGTGCCATGTGGGGACTCCAGGACCCTACCCATGTCCTGGACAACTACATGTGCAGAAAGTGCCACAAAATACAAAAACGCGAGCACCAAATTTTGGAACTCGAGGAGCAGCTGGTGTCACTGAGGTGCATTCGTGAGGATGCGATCTACACAGATAGCACGTTTCAGGAGGTCGTCACCCCGTAGCCTAAGAGAGCGCAGGCAAAGAGAGACTGGATGTTGACCAGACAGAAAAGGACAAGGCATGTAGTGCATGAGTCCCTGGAGGGCATCCCACTTTCTAACAGGTATTCGGTTCTGATTACCAATGGGAGAGTTCTTCTGGAGAATGTAGCGAGAGTCATGACCAGAGTACCGTGTGTACCATCTGTGCAGGGAGGGAGGAGAAAAGACAGGAGAGCAATAGCAGTAGGGGATTCTATAGGTGGGGTAACAGACAGGCATTTCTGTGATTGCAGACGTGATTCCAGGATGGTATGTTGCCTCCGGGTTCAAGGGTCATGGATATCACCGAGCAGCTACAGAATATTCTGGAGGGCGATGGTGCACAGCCAGAGCTCGTGGTCCACATTGGTACCAATGATATAGGTAGAAAAATGGATGAGGTCCTCCAGGCTGAATTTAAGTAGTTAGGAAAGGGATTAGCAAGCAGGACCTCAAAGGTAGTAATCTGCAGATTAATCCCAAGGCCACGTGCTAGTGAGTCTAGAAATAGGAGAATACATCAAATGAATGCATGGCTGGAGAGATGGTGCAGGAGGGTCTTCAGATCTCTGGGGCATTGGGACCTATTCTGGGGAGGGTGGGACCTGTACAAGCCGGACAGTCTGCACCTAAACAGGATGGGGACGAATATCCTTGCAGGAAGGTTTGCTAGTGCTGTTGGAGATGGTTTAAATTAGATTGGCAGGGGGGTGGAAACCTGAGGGCAGTTCCAGATAGGACAAATTCAGAGCAGGGAACGGGAGGCAGAAAGTTAGCAAGTGACCCTGAAAGACAGAAGAAGCAAAGGTTAAAAAGTGTACAGCACAGGAATTTGGCGGTGTTAAAAGGTACTTATTTAATGCAAGGAGTATAGCAAATAAAGCCGATGAGCTGAGGGCACAGATAGACACAAGGCATCGTGATACCACTGCTTTCACGAAAACTTGGCTTAAAGAGGGACAAAAAAGGCAGTTCAACATCCCTGGATATAGAGTTTTAAGGCAGGATAGGGAGAGGGATAGAAAAGAAGGGGGTGTAGCATTATTGGTTAAAGAATCAATTACAGCTGTGAGGAGGGATAATATGCTAAATGAATCATCAAATGAGGCCATATGGGTTGAGCTCAGAAATAAAAAAAGGAATAGCCACACTACTAGGAGTGTACTGTAGACCCCGAAATAGTGAGAGGGAGATAGAAGATCAAATATGTAGACAAATTTCTGAATGCAAAAACAATTGGGCAATAATAGTTGGGGATTTCAACTACCCCAATTTCAACTGGGATACTAACACTGTGAAGGCCACAGAGGGCACAAAATTCTTGAACTGCATTCAAGAGAACTTTTTTAGCCAGCACGGAACAAGCTCAATGAGAGGGAGCTCAATTCTAGATTTCGTCTTCGGAAATGAAGCTGGGCAAGTGGATGAGGTAGCAGTGGGTGACCATTTTGGAGATAGTGACCTTAATACAGTTAGATTTAGCCTTATTATGGAAAAGGACAAAGATAGAACAGGAGTAAAAGTTCTAAATTAGGAGAAGGCAAATTTTACGAAGCTGAGAGGTGATTTGGCAAAAGTGGACTGAATACAGCTACTTGAAGGGAAATCAGTGGCAAACCAGTGGGAGGCATTCAAAAGTGAGATTCTGCGGGCACGGTGTGACATGTCCCCACAAAGAAATAGGGTGGCACTGCCAAATCTAGAGCCCCCGGTTATCTAGAAGCACACAGGATAAGATGAAGTGGAAAAAAAAACTTATGACAGTCACAAAAAACTTAATACTTTAGAAAGCCTTGAGGAGTATAGAAAGTGCAGGGGTGAAGTAAAAAAAGGAAATTAGGAAAGCAAATAGAGGACATGAAAAAATATAGGCAGGTAAAATTAAGGAAAGCCCAAAGATGTTTTATCAGTACAGTAAGAGCAAGAGGATAACTAAGGAAAGGGTAGGACCTATCATAGATGTAGAAGGTAACTTATGCGTGGATGTAGAAGATGTGGGCAGGGTTCTAAATGGTCTTCACAAAGGAGATGGATGATGCAGACATTGTAGTTCAAGAGGAGGAGTGTGAAATATTAGATACAATAAGCATAATGAGAGAGGAAGTACTAGAGGGTCTGACATGCTTGAAAGTGGATAAATTACTAGGGCTGGATGGATTGTATCCCAGGCTGTTAAAGGAAGCCAGGGAGGAAATAGTGGATGCTCTGAGGATCATTTTCAAATCTTCAATAGATACAGACGAGGTACCAGAGGAGTGCATATCTGTGAACGTAGTACCAATGTTTAAAAAGGGTGCGAGGGATAGGCCAAATAATTATAAGCCGGTCAGTCTGACCTCAGTGGTGGGCAAATTATTAGAATCAATTCTGAGAGATAGGATAAACTGTCACTTAGAAAGGCATGGATTAATCAGGGATAGTCAGCATGGATTTGTTAAGGGAAGGTCATGTCTTCCTAACTTAACTGAAGTTTTTGAGGAAGTAACAAGGAAGATTGATGAGGGTAGTGCAGTGGATGTTAGTAAGGCATTTGACAAGGTCCCACATGGCAGACTGGTCAGAAAAGTAAAAGCCCATGGAATTCAGGGGAATGTGGTGAGTTGGATCCAAAATTGGCTCAGTGACAGGAAACAAAAGGTAATGGTCAACGGATGTTTTTGCGAATGAAAAGCGGTGTCCAGTGGCGTTCCACAGGGCTCATGTTGGGTCCCCTGCTGTTTATGGTATATATTAATGATTTGGACTTAAATGTGGGAGGCATGATTGAGAAATGTGCAGATGACACAAAAGTTGGCCGTGTAGTTGATAGCAAAGAGGATAGCTGTAGACTTCAGAATGATATCAATGGTTTGGTTGAGTGGGTGGAAAAGTAGCATATGGAATTCAATCTGGAGAAGTGTGAGGTAATGCATTTGGGGATGGCAAACAAAGCGAGGGAATACACAATAAAGGGGAGGATATTGAAAGGGGTAGAAGAAGTGAGAGACTTTGAAGTGCATGCCCACAGGTCCCTGAAGGTGGCAGGACAGGTAGATAAAGTGGTGAAGAAAACATATGGAATGCTTTCCTTTATTGGCCAAGGTATAGAATGCAATCGCAGGGATGTAATGCTGGAACTGTATAAAACACTAGTTAGGCCACAGCTAGAGTGTTGCATATAGTTCTGGTCATCACATTACAGGAAGGACATAATTGCTCTGGAGAGAGTACTGAGGAGATTTACAAGAATGTTGCCAGGGCTTGAAAGTTGCAGCTATGAGGAAAGATTGGATTGGCTAGGGTTGTTTTCCTTAGAACAGAGGAGGCTGAGGGGTGACTTAATTGAGGTGTACAAAATTATGAGGGGCCTAGATAGAGTAGACAAGAAGTACCTGTTTCCCCTAGTGGAGAGGTCAATTTCCAGGGGGCACAGATTTACGGTGATTGGTAGAAGGATTAGAGGGGACATAAGGAAAATCTTTTTCACCCAGAGGGTGATGGGTGTCTGGAATTCACTGCCCGGATTGGTGGTGAAGGCAGAAACCCTCAACTCATTTAAAAGGTACCTGGACCTGCACCTGAAGTGCTGTAACCTGCAAGGCTATGGACCATGTGCTGGAAGGTGGGATTAGAATGGGCAGCTAGTTTTTTCAGCCGGCCCTGACACGATGGACTGAATGGCCACTTTCTGTGCCGTAACTTTTCTATGGTTCTATTTGAGGTACAAGATGTTTTGTTTCCCTCGACTGAGATTTTATAATCAACCCCGATTAATTGTGAGGAATGAACCTTAACATTTTGATTTCCATGTTTGACCACTACTGTCTGACCATTACAACCTATTACCTTACCAGGCCCTTCCATTCCCTATGATTTTCTCTTCTATAATACACCAAATCTCCTGAATTAAATTCCACCTCAGATGGCCCTTTGCGATGCCTAAGTGGTCTCCCAGTTTTCTCGGAGTCCTCAAGCTTGATGAAAGCCCGTCTCCCTGCATGTAAAGCATTCAAATATGCAGAAAAGATGGAACAAACTGTAGTACCTTCTAGAGCAGGAGGACTGTCGCACAGTACAGAGGCAATTTGGGAGTCTGCCCATAGACTATATCCCCCAACCATCTGAAGCAAATTCTTAGCATGAACCGCCCATGCCAAGGTGGTTGTCAACTTGCAGTTTGGTTGGTCAGCTAAGATTTTATGCAGCATTTCATCAGAGCCCATTGCTGAAAGGACTTTCAGCTGCAGTATTCATAACCATAATGTTCATGTATTCACTCATGTCTCTGAACCCATCATTGGCAAATTGTCCTCCATTATCAATCAGAAACTTAGTTTGTGCCCCAAGTCCAGTCCCTATCCATCTATCCATTTCTCCATGATTTTATCTATAATTGCCCTTCTGTCCTTGTTATGTATTGCTGTAGAAAGACTAAATCTAGTAGCTAGGTCTATACAACGTTGAATGAAAATATTATTTTTTGTGTCCCATATCTTTAAATCCACAGCAACGACCTCATTAAAGTCACATGTCAATGGAAGGCTTATAACGGGATGTGATGGCATCCTCCGATACCTTTTACAGATTTCACACTTTCACTAATCTCGATTATCCTCGTATACTCTTCATCAATCACACCTGCATCCTTTAGCAGTGTTTTTAATCTTTGACAAGAAGGGTGAGCAAATTATCTGTGTAACATTAAGATAATTTGCTTTTTACCTCTGATTCTTATCACCTGATGTCATTAATACTTCTCCAACACTCTAACTAGAAACATCAGGTTTTGTTAAGGGGATACAATAATGCCCTGACTGAGCTAACTGCAAATTTACTGACTTTCCAAAAACAATTGTCTTGTCATGCTCTATATCAAGTTTCATTTGTGCCTTTTTCTTTGAAGGTTTACTCAACAGTAAAGGTATCTCACCAGAGACTACTTCAGTACCGATAAAGTGGCTTACTCCAATTATTTTACATGGAATTACTACTCTCTTCAGTGACTTCAATGTGTTGTCATCACCAAACCTAAAGCTGGAAGTACTTTAATACTCCTTAACCTTCCATTGATCTGCACTACTGAGTGAATTCAGATAACATTTTGACCAATCAGTTCCACATACTGTTGATGTGTAAGTACTATTTAATACAGCACAGTTGAATGAATCCACAACTAACACGTTCATCACAGGACTAAAACTCCTTGTAACTAGTACAATTCATTCAGATTCATCAGTATCTTCCTGTTCTGCCTCAGAATTCTCTGTGTCGTGCATTATTTCAAGGACTCTGCCCCTCTGCTTTGGGCAGTTCATTGCATAATGATACTTTGAGTCACACCTGAAGCATCTATTAACTGCTCCTTGGGCATCCTGGGATGCATTCACTTATGATTGCTGTTCCAATTCTGTCTTCCACTGTAATTGTCAGACCAGCTAAAGATGCTTTCATCCTCATTCCTCATGTCTTTAACTCTTCCATTGTACTTATGCCTGCATCCAGTATCTGGACCATTTCAAAACCCAGTAAACATTGAGTCCTCCATTCTTTATGTCACCACAGAATGCCCTGTTTGTTCTACCAGGGCTTCAGGAAATGACTGTTTCCCCAGGAATTTCTTTAAGGCAGCAGACATCTGATCTAATAGAGAGTCTTCTTCCAAGAACCAAACCCCAGTTAGAACCAGGTGCCTGTCCATATGCAACACCTTAGCACAATCTAGCAATTTAAATGCTAGCACTGAACCAGGGATCTCCAAATTGAATTTCCTCAATCTTTTATACAGTTTGTTAAAGTCCCTGATGTATTCCTCCATTGAATAACCATTTGTTTTCTGAAATCTATCAAAGTCTGACCATGCCTCATGCGCATTCAATAGGTCATTATTCTTGTAAATTTCATCCAAGAGTTCTCACAGAAGAGCCAAACCTTCGTCAGTCTCCAACTGACAAGCATCCATACTTTACTTCTTATTTTACTTTTGGTAGGAAGTGACAACACCAAGGCCATACCTTATTTCCTCTTTGGTAGGGATGTAACCCGTGTTCACATATCCACTTCATTCTTCCACTCGTTTTATGGTTCAGATTCAGAGAACATCGGAGGTTAATCATACTCTGACAAGTTACACTTACTTTCTGCCATATTTTGTACAATAGCCAGTGAGATTTTAGTTTTCCATGCAAAAAAAAACTTTCCTAGATTCCAACCTTCAGCTTTAGGCAAACACCCTCTGCTACCATGTTAAATTCCAGAAAGCTTGTTGTCAAAGGATAATGCTGGAGCCTGTCTTTACTCAGTTTCATATTTATTGTCCAGAGTAAAAGGATTACAAACATGTAGCTCCTCACTCAAAACCTCCACCAGTCTTAGTTAGTGTCTCCTTATAAGTGCTCAAGTAAGACCCCAATTAACACCCTCCACCTGCATATAATTAAACAATTGATACACAATTAACAACAGGACTGCAGTAGATGAAGGCTTTACTGGATTGACAGGGTGTGTAATTAAGGCTGCTGTGAAATGCATCTGCATCAGCGAGTTGCGTGCCTCCATTGCGCATATCTCATCGCAGCTTGCCTGCTGTTCCTTGGGGTCTTCATCCTGTTGCGCTTGATCACCATCCCCCTCCATATCCTCATCCTTTGGGAAGGCATCATGCTCCAGGATGTCCTCATTATTCAAAGCTTCTCCCCTCTTTACTGCCAGGTTGTGCAGAGCACAGCACACCATCACGATACTTGAGACACTTTTTAGAGTATATTGAAAGGATGCACCAGATCTATCCAGGCACGGAATCGCATCTTCAGATGGCCTACGGCCTGCTCACTTGTCACCTGAGTTGTCTGTGGCAGCTGTTGTATCACTCCTCTGCATCTGTCCTTGGGTTCTGTACAGGTGTCAGTAGCCATCTCTTCAGTGGATAGCCCTTGTCACCCAGTATGCATCCTTGAAGGCGCGCGAGGGGGCCTGAAATGGTCGAGCACCTGGGACTGCATTAGTATGTAGGCATTGTGGCAGCTTTCTGGGAATTTAGTATGGATCTGAAGGATCCGTTTGCAGTGATCACAGACCAGTTGCACATTGAGGAAGCGGAATCCCTTCCTGTTGATGAAGGCTGCTGCCGATCTGTGAGAGCTTTATTGATTAGCCTCCCATCTTCCACCCTCTGTAAACTTCAGCTCCTCCAAAACTCTAACTATATTCAATCTTGCACCTTAGACTCCCAACACCTCATTGAAAGTTCTCATCCTTGTGTTTAAATCTCTTCATGGCCTCACACTTCCCTATCTCTGTCACCTTCTCCAGCCTCCAGCCCTACAACCCTCCTGTAACTTCCCATTTCTGACTCCAGCCTCTTATGCACCCCTTCATTTTGCACCACATTTAGCAGCTCTGTATTCAGCTGCCTTTCTTACACAATTGTAGAATTACCTCCCTAAACACCTCTGCCTCTCTCTCTCCCTATCCTCCTGTAAGGCCCTCCTGAAAATCCACCTTTTTTATCCTCCTAATCTTTACTGCTTTGGCTTAGTGTTCCTTTGACCTGTCACTGTGACGTACCTTAGGATGCTTTTCCATGTGAAAAGCACAGTATAAATGCAGGTTGTTTTTGTTGCTGTACAGTTGATTTGATGACACTGAGCAACTCTATAAATATCAGCGCCATATTTTCACTTTACTGCATGCTGAATAATCTTGCATAGCGAGGTGACTACAAACTGCAAATTCATGAAGAATGAACGTATACCTTGGAAATGGAACAAGAATTTCAATAGTCTGCTCTATATGCCAATTCACCC
This sequence comes from Heterodontus francisci, assembly GCF_036365525.1. Taxonomy (NCBI): domain Eukaryota; kingdom Metazoa; phylum Chordata; class Chondrichthyes; order Heterodontiformes; family Heterodontidae; genus Heterodontus; species Heterodontus francisci. Next base: position 88,159,445 of record NC_090372.1, read on the forward strand.
CAATATTTATTTTTAAGAATTTATAATAAATAAATTACAGTGTTCCCTAACGAATGTCTTGCAAATGGAGCTTTATTTTAAACCCTAGCATTTTTGTCTTCTGTGTACATTGAACTAGGCAGTGTCCCTACAAGGATATGTAACTATGCCTGACTACTTGCACTCCCCTTCTCATTGTGTGTGCCCTAAGCTGATTCTTCATGGTAGGCTATCTCCGTTCCAACGTAATGGGATAGATTTTCAACCTGCTGCTTGGGTGTAACTTTGGCACTGTGGATCAGCCACCCATTATAGAAATCAATGGAAATGAAATCTGGACAGTTTCTCCAGTGGGCAGCTGAACTACACTGCCAGTTTTACACTTGGGCGGAAGGTTGAAAATTTATACCAATAGTGTTTTTAATTTTTTTTAATATATCCATAATGCATTTTTTTCTACATTGTACTGACTAGTCCTGTGGGATTGTAATTTTTTCAAAAAATGGATGTCCAGATTGCATTGCACTTCAATTTCACCAAAAGCCAATGATCCTTCCGGGCATCATATTGTTCAGTTTGTTCCGTAGGGTAGGTGTATCTGTACGAATAGAAACTTGCATGCAGACTTATAACTAAGAAGAAATTTGAGGATTCTGTGAGACTGAGGAATAATCCCTTTTATTCAGATGGCTTTGAATGAACAGAAAAATGCTGGCAGAAATGTTGAATGTTTTAGTGTGTGTTTTAACTATATTAAGTCCTTATATTTTATAGTAATTTCCTGATTCCTGGCCATTATCTATAGGGAATACACTGAACCCAGTAGATAGCATGAATTGCTATGTGTAGGCATGTATGATCCAGATTTACTCAGTGACTGACCAGCACTGAAGGTACAAGCAGATGGACATTTTAGATGATGTCATCATAAAGTACAATCAGACATGCATTCAAAGAGTCACATGAGAAAGGACATGAGCTTGGTCGCGATGTGCAGTTGGAAGTGCAGAATATTTTATATTTCTTTTATTAATAATTCACATGATGTTCACTGACAAATGTCATTGCTAATCGAAGTATTACAATTTTTGTGTTTTCTAGCTATATTGTTGCTGTAAGGTATATTGTGCCATAATACCACTCCATTTCTCCTCCTGAAGTTATAGCTGTTATAGCTATTTTTTACCAGTATAAATGGCTAATGTAGTGAATTTAACACTTAGTACATTAACTCTTGTTCTCTATAGGGCATACAGGATACTGACACTCCTGAAGTAACTCCTGGAAGCTGCATATGTATTTTTTATCCCACTGCTGTGTGATCCTGTTTCCATGACAATAAGTAGAGCAGAGACAGATGCATTTTGTGCCTGACTGAGCATGACCTTGGAATTTAAAGATGGCTTGGCCCTGGAGGCAATTATGTTCAAATAAAGGGTGGAATATAAAACATCAAAATAAGGGGGAAACCCTCATTCACAGAACATGTATGATTTTGTATGGGGAGTACAAGTGAAAATAAAAATCCTAGCATAAAGATTCCTGGAAAGATGCCACTTGGTTGCACCCCTGATCCTAGGCCATTTCCTTGGGTTAAAGGCTATTTGGTTGGTGGCTGAACCATTTATGGTGCCAGTGGGTTTCCTGCCCACCTTCTCATGGAGCTGTTCCATCGCTAAATCCTTGCATACTTTGAGCCCAAACTAATTCTCCCTTACAATATAGCTGCCCTGTGTGGGCTCTTAGATAACACAATATATTACCATGCAAACACTATATATTACCAAGCAATTGCTATCTCTCACTTGTTTGATTCTGCCTGAAGTAAACAATAACTCACAAAAAAATAGAAAGAATATGGACCACTACATCCAGATAAGCTTATCCTTCCCACAAGACGCTATCGCTCACTGGATTAGATCTTGACTTTGTGCGATAGTGTAAAATGGATGATAGGGAATCAGCAGCTCGTATTACATCTCCCTATTTTTTATATCTCCCCATTTTTTATTTCCTGCTGATTACAGCTCGTATTACATCTCCCTATTTTTTATTTCCTGCCGATTCCCTATCACCCATTTTACACTATCGCACAGCGCCAAAATTGCTCCAGATACAGCCATGGGGATTTGAGAGTGAGTTAGAGTAGACATTTTGGCAGTACTCATCTCTAGAAAAAGAATTCCACAGAAATATTTCATTGGAAAATCCCAGTAATCCATATTGACATCATTAAACCATAACAGCAGTAAACTAATTTTGTTCACTGCATGTCAAGGACAGTGGGAAATATTAATGTATTTTACACATTGCTGCAAGTGGACCTTTCAGTATAATGTAAATGATAAAGATTACAATGCAGAGAAAAGGAAAGAAGAAATCCAGAGGAAGATAGGGAGACTGTGATGGGTACAGTTTTATAGGGACCATGGCAGGTACAGTGTTAGATAGACTATATTGAGCACAGTACGAGAAAGACTGTGGGAGTTACAAAATTAAAGGATATGACCCGCTTTTAAAGTGGGAGGGGGGGGGGTGCGCGAGTACATTGGCGTGATGCCCAATGTGGGCAGGAAATCTGGGGAGTCCAGTGATGTGGAGGCCCAGCCCTTCTTAATGGCCAGGCGTCGTTACCATGAATTTTCTCATTGACCTGTCCGAAACCGGCCAGAACCACTACCTGGCCAGTGGGCATGAGCATCAATTCGGCAGCAGGAGGCAATAGCTAGGGCCTCATGTGGAGACAGTGGACATAGCTGAGGTATTAAATGAATACTTTGCCTCTATCTTTACCAAGAAAGTATTTGCAACCTAGGCAGTGTTGAAAGAGGATGTAAGTCAGACACTAGAGGTGTTTAAAATTGGTAAAGAGGATGTATTAGATAGGCTGTCTGTACTTAATGTGGATAAATAACCAGGGCCAGATGAGATGCATCCAAGGATACTGAGGGAAGTGAGGTTGGAAATTGCAGAGGCGCTGGCCATAATTTTGCAGTCTTCCTGATACTCAGAAGTGGTGCCAGAGGACTGAAGAATTGCAAACGTTACACCCTTGTTGAAAAAAAGGGTGTAAAGATAAGCCCAGCAACTACAGGCCAGTCAGTTTAACTTTGGTGGTGGGAAAACATCTAGAAAAAATACTTCGGGACAAAATCAATAGTCACATGGACAAATTGTGAGTTAATTAAAGAAAGCCAGCATGGATTTCTTAAGGGCAAATCATGTTTAACTAACTTGCTGGAGTTTTTTGAGTAGGTAACAGAGAGGGGTGATGAGGGCAATGCTGTTAATGTGGTGTACATGGACTTTCAAAAGGCATTTGATACAGTGCCACACAACAGACATTTGACAAAACTTGTTGCTCATGGAATAAAAGGGACGATAGCAACATGGATACGAAAATGGCTTAGTGACAGGAAACAAAGAGTAGTGGTTAATGGATGTTTTTCGGGCTGGAGGAAGGTTTGTTGTGGAGTTTCCCAGGGATCAGTGTTGGGACCCTTGCTTTTCCTGATATATATTAATGACCTAGACCTTGGTGTACAGGGCACAATTTCAAAGTTTGTAGACGACACGAAACTTGGAAGCATTGTGAACTGTGAGGGGGATAGTGTAGAACTTCAAAAGGACATTGACAAGTTGGTGATATGGGCAGACAGGTGGCAGATGAAGTTCAATGCAGAGAAATGTGAGGTGATTCATTTTGGCAGGCAGAACATGGAGAGACAATATAGAATAAAGGGCAAAATTCTGAAGTGGGTGGAGGAGCAGAGGGACATAGGTGTATATGTGCATAAGTCATTAAAGGAGGCAGGACAGGTTGAGAGAGCAGTTAATAAAGCAAACAGTATCCTGGGCTTTATTAATAAGGGTACAGAGTACAAGAGCAAGGAAGTGCTGAACCTGTATCAGACACTAGATCAGCCTCAGTTGGAGTATTGCATCTAATTCTGGGCACTGCACTTGAGCGCATTGGAGACAGTACAGAAGAGATTCACGAGAATGGTTCCAGGGATAAGGAATTTCAGTTATGAAGATAGATTGAAGAAGATAAGACTGTTTTCCTTGGAAAAGAGAAGGCTAAGAGATGATTTGATAGAGGTATTCAAGATCATGAGGGGTCTAGACAGAGTAGATAGAGAGAAACTGTTCCCACTCGTAAAAGGATTGAGAACGGGAGGGCACAGATTTAAAGTATTTGGTAAGAGAAGCAAAAGTGACATGAGGAAAATCTTTTCCACGCATCAAGTGGATAAGGTCTGGAATGCGCTGCTTGAGAACGTGATGGAGGCAGGTTCAATTGAAACATTCAAAAGGGAACTGGACAGTTATATGAAAAGGAAGAATGTGCAGGGTTATGGGGAGAAGGCAGGGGAATGGGACTGAGGGAATTTCTCTTTCAGGGAGTCAATGTAGACAAGATGGGCCAAATGGCCTCTTTCTGCGCGGTAATAATTCTGTGATTCTGTATTGGAGAGACTGTGATGGGGACAGTACTGGAGAGACTGTGATGGCGACAGTACTGGAGTGACTGTGATGGCAACAGTACTGGAGAGACTGTGATGGCGACAGTATTGGAGAGACTGTGATGGCGACAGTATTGGAGATCCTGAAATGGCGACAGTATTGGAGATCCTGAAATGGCAACAGTATTGGAATGACTGTGATGGCAACAGTATTGAAGCGACTGTGAAGGGGACAGTGATGGAGATCCTGAAATGGCGACAGTATTGGAGCGACTGTGAAGGGGACAGTATTGGAGATCCTGAAATGGAGACAGTATTGGAGATCCTGAAATGGCAACGGTATTGCAGCGACTGTGATGGCGACAGTATTGGAGCGAGTGTGAAGGGGACGTAATTGGAGATCTTGAAATGGCGACAGTATTGGAGCGACTGTGATGGCGACAGTATTGGAGTGAGTGTGATGACAACAGTATTGGAGCGACTGTGATGGCAACAGTATTGGAGCGACTGTGAAGGGGACAGTATTGGAGATCCTGAAATGGTGACTGTCTTGGAGATCCTGAAACGGAGACTGTATTGGAGTGACTGTGCAGCGGACAGTATTGGAGAGACTGTGAAGCGGACAGTATTGGATCAACTGTGCAGTGGACAGTATTGGAGAGACTGTGATGGCAACAGTACTGGAGAGACTGTGATGGCGACAGTATTGGAGAGACTGTGATGGCGACAGTACTGGAGAGACTGTGATGGCGACAGTACTGGAGAGACTCTGATGGCGATAGTATTGGAGAGACTGTAATGGGGACAGTATTGGAGTGACTGTGATGGGGACAGTATTGGAGTGACTGTGATGGCGACTGTATTGGAGAGACTGTGATGGCGACAGTATTGCAGAGACTGTGATGGGAACAGTATTGGAGAAACTGTTGGAGACAGTACTGGAGTGACTGTGATGGGGACAGTATTGGAGAGACTGTGGTGGGAACAGTATTGGAGAAACTGTGTTGGAGACAGTATTGGAGTGACTGTGATGGGGACAGTATTGGAGAGACTGTGGTGGGAACAGTATTGGAGAAACTGTGATGGAGACAGTATTGGAGAGACTGTGATGGGGACAGTATTGGAGAAACTGTGATGGGGACAGTATTGGAGAAACTGTGATGGGGACAGTATTGGAGAAACTGTGTTGGAGACAGTATTGGAGAGACTGTGATGGCGACAGTATTGGAGAGACTGTGATGGCGACAGTATTGGAGAGAGTGATGGCGACAGTACTGGAGAGACTGTGATGACGACAGTGTTGGTGAGACTGTGATGGCGACAGTACTGGAGAGACAGTGATGGTGACAGTACGGGAGAGACTGTGATGGGACAGTATTGAAGAGAGTGATGGCGACTGTATTGGAGAGACTGATCGCAACAGTATTGGAGAGACTGTGATGGCAACAGTACTGGAGAGACTGTGATGATGACAGTACTGGGGAGACTGTGATGGCGACAGTATTGGAGAGACTGTGATGGCGACAGTTCTGGAGAGACTGTGATGACGACAGTATTGGAGAAAGATGGCGACAGTATTGGAGAGACTGTGATGGGGACAGTACTGGAGAGACTGATGGCGACAGTATTGGAGAGACTTTGATGGGGACAGTACTGGAGAGACTGTGATGGCAACAGTATTGGAGAGACTGTGATGGGGACAGTACTGGAGAGACTGTGATGGCGACAGTATTGGAGAGACTGTGATGGCGACAGTATTGGAGAGACTGTGATGGGGACAGTGTTGGAGTGACTTTGATGGCCACAGTATTGGAGAGACTGTGATGGGGACAGTGTTGGAGTGACTGTGATGGCGACAGTATTGGAGAGACTGTGATGGAGACAGTACTGGAGAGACTGTGATGGCGACAGTATTGGAGAGACTGTGATGGCGACAGTATTGGAGAGACTGTGATGGGGACAGTGTTGGAGTGACTTTGATGGCCACAGTATTGGAGAGACTGTGATGGAGACAGTATTGGAGAGACTTTGATGGCGACAATATTGGAGTGACTGTGAAAGGGACAGTTTTGGAGAAACTCTGATGCGGAAAGTACTGGAGAGACTGTCATGAGGACAGCACTGGAGAAACTCCATGGACAGAATTGGAGAGACGGTGATGGGGACATTATTGAAGAGACTTTCATTAATGGGATTTGTTGCCCATCCCTAATTGCCCTTGAGAATGTGCTGCTGAATGGCCCTCTTGAACTGCTTCAGTCTATCTGGTGTAGGCACACCCACAGTGCTGTCAGGGAGAGAGTCACTGAATTTGATCCAGTGACAGTGAGGGAACGGCGATATAGTTCTCAGTCAGGATGGTGTGTGACTTGGAGAGGAACTTGCAGGTGGTGGTGTTCCCATTCATCTGCTGCCCTAGTCCTTCTCGGTGGTAGAGGTCACTGGTTTGGAAGTTGCCCTCAAAGGAGCCTTGGTGAGTTGCTGCAGTGCATCTTGTAGATGGTACACATTGCTGCCACTGTGCACTGATGGTGGAAGGAACGATTGTTTAAGGTGGTGAATGGGGTGCCATACAAGCGGGCTGCTTTGTCCTGAATGGTATCGAGCTTCATGAGTGTTGTTGGAGCTGCACCCATCCAGGCAAGAGGACAGTAATCCATCACAATCCTGACTTGTGCCATGAAGATGGTGGACAGGCTTTGGGGAGTCAGGAGGTGAGTTATTTGCCACAGAATTCCCAACCTCTGACCTGCTGTTGTAGCCACAGTATTTATATAGCTGGTCCAGTTAAGTTTCTGGTCAATGGTAACTCCCAGGATGTTGATAGTGGGGGATTCAGTGATGTTAATGTTGAATGTCAAGGGGAGATGGTTAGATTCTCTCTTGTGTGGCACTTGTGTGGTGTGAATGTTACTTGCCAAGCCTAAATATTGTCCTGGTCTTGCTTTATATGGACACGGACTTCTTCAGTATCTGAGGAGTTGTGAATGGTTTTTAACACTACAATCATCAGCGAATATTCCTACTTCTGACCTTATGATGGAGGGAAGGTCATTGCTGAAACAACTGAATATGGTCGGGCTAGGGCATTACCCTGAGTAATTCCTGCAGCAATGTCCTGGGACTTAGATGTTTGGCCTCCAACAACCACAACCACATTCCTTTGTGCTAGGTATGACTCCAGCCAGTGGAAAGTTTTCCCCCCGATTCCATTGAGTTCAATTTTGCTAGGGCTTCTTGATGTCACACTCAGTCAAATGTTGCCTTGATGTCAAGGGCAGTTACTCTCACCTCAGTTCTTAAATTCAGCTCTTTTGTCCATGTTTGGACCAAGGCTGCAGTGAGGTCAGGAGCCAAGTGTTCCTGGCAGAACCCAAACTGAGCATCAGTGAGCAGGTTATTCCTGTGTAAGTGCCGTTTGACAGCATTGCTGACGACCCCTTCCATCACTTTGCTGATGATGGAGAGTAGATTGATGGTGTGGTAATTGACCAGATTGGATTTGTCCTGCTTTTTGTAGACAGGACATACCTGGGCAATTTTCCACATTGTCAAGTAGATGCCAGTATTGTAGCTGTACTAGAACAGCTTGGCTAGGGCCATGGCTAGTTCTGGAGCACAGGTTTTCAGTACTACTGCCGGGATGTTGTCATGGGGACAATATTGGAAAGATTCTGATGGGGACAGGATTGGAGAGACTGTCATGAGGACCGGATTGCGGAACTTGTGAAGAAGATAGAATTGGAGTGACTGTGAAGGGGTCAGTTTGGAGAGATGGTGACAGTGGCAGTATTGGAGAGCACATGTTTCTTTTTGTTTGCTGTCAAGTCTTATCTCCTGAGTAACTGAACTTGCTGTTCATATTGCAGGGTGAAAATGCTTTCCCAAGGTGAATGACATTTTTTATGATTACAGTATGAATTTTTTATTAGAGATAGGAATGAGAGCGATTGGTATCATACAAAATGTATTTGTCAGTTAACTCTGAAAACAACAGTAGTATTGCAACACTGGGTTCACAAACAATAGATCAGAATTTTCCATTTTTGTCAGAGTTTCCTGTGTTCAGTTATGTTTCTTATGCCTGTCACTTGCTGTAGTATTAAGAATCATGTCTTTTCAAATACGCCCTGCAGAAATAAAAAAAATCTATTTTAAAATTCCTATCCTCTCAGCTTTTTTCATTATAAGTCCCTATGCTGATTTTATGATGGAAATTGTCTTTGTAAACTTATCACCTTTTGCAACACTGTACAGATGTATTGGCAGAGCAGGAATGTTTCTTTTGTGAGGTTGCTTCTGTCAATTGCGCAACTTTAAAACACTTCCCTCATGATTCCTTCAAATTTTAGAGTTTTCCCATGACCATTTTCCCATTTGCTTCAGCTGCACTTCCAAGTGAGCACCATTGGTAACCTTTGTGAGTTTCCTAGTTCTACACTGCTATCACACTGTGGGTAACTTAGACTGAGATTTTTAAAACACTGCAGCTCCCAGGATCACCTGATCAAGGCAGAATTGAGTAGTTTGTCAGCTTGAAGAGTCTGGAAACTTTATAAAGTGAATTCCACAGGTTTGAAACACATTTTGGACTTCTCTTTTACATATTAATTTCTGTATTTGTCTCGACAAAAGCCTGCAATTGATTTTGGCTGCCTCTCGCAGGGTTAGTCCACTTCAAGACTTTACACCACCTGAAATTAAGGTATCTAAGGAACAGGTATGTCTTTTCCAATGGGTGTCCCACTCAATGTCATTATTACTGGAGGAGGAAGAGGTGGAGCAGCAAAGGATGGAGGTAAGGAGAGTTCGGCACTGTTAAAGGAGGATGCACCCCACTAGGAATTGCCTTGCCACCATCCTCTCACCTCCACCCCCCCCCCCACCCATATCAGGACTGCAGAGATAAAGGAGGTGCACTTCACCAAAGAGGCAATAATGATCCTTTGTGACCTGCTGCATGAAAAACTGCAAACATGCTCATGTGCCTGCACGATTGTCTCAGTGGCGATGCAGGGGCCCACTGCCCTCAGTTTCTACAGCCCATGGGATCTCTGCAACATTGCATTTGTCAGGTAGCTTTACTGCAGAGCAGCCTTATTTATAATGTTTCGTATAACAACAATGCACAGAGAGATACATGGGCTGTTGACTACTCCAAGATCCAGAATGCAATCAACTTCACCCACATTGCATTGAGGGCACTGACAGAAATCCCACTCAGCTACCTGAACAGGACAGGAGTCCACCCTTTCAGTGTTGTTACGACCAGGTGAGAAAGGGGTCTAGGGGTTCCCTCTCAGCCTTTTCCTGGTTTGTAACAAGATTTAATTTTTAAAACACCATGTTTTTAGCTTCCCCTCCGTGAATCCTTGTTCACTGCTCTCCAATTGTAATGGCAAACAAATCAACCAGACAGGTTTTCTTAGATTTAAACAAGAAAGGTGTAAGTTTATTAACCTTAAAACTCTTATTTGGTTAAAACTAATAAAAATATGCAACGCAACTACGCTAGCATGCACACGCAATAAACAGACACGCAGTTAGAGACAGAAAAAGGGAAAGCAATAGCTGGAGTTCAATTACTGTCTTTTGAGTTTGATGTAAAGTCTTTGATTTCAGTTCAATCTCACCGTCTCGTTGGGGCCCAGTGCACTTTCAAAATCGTTTCGATGGTTTTCTGTCTTAAGGCTCAGTTTCCTTCTGTGGGTCCCTGTCTTTAAGTGACAGGGAGAGAGAGAGACCTTCCTTCTCTGTTGTCTTCAAATTGCAGTCTGCCTCAAACTGTCCTGTGAACACAATTCAAAACCAAACCTGGGCCAGCAGGTTAGTCATGTGAACAGTTTTTTTTTTGAATAATCTCTCCTGCGTTTTTGTGGATTCTCCATCTTAGCAGACACCCTCAGTGGGGGTGGGGGGGATAGAATTCTGGCTTTTTACATATTCAGTGTCTGGTGATCAAAATCCATTTGGATTAATTGGATCAGGGAGCAGTTCCATTGTCTTCTCCAGGCAACTGTCTCTTCGAATGCAAATGTTTCCAGCCACTGCAGTGATCTCTTTAAACAAATCATCTTTTCAGTCCAGCAATTGTTTAAAATTAATGTTTCATATGACACCTCCACACCCAGTGGAATAAAATGCGATTTTTAGAGAAGCATTTAATTAAAAAGGACTAGAGAGAAGAGTAAATATAGGAAAATACACATGCATCTCTCTCATTCATTCTCATTCATTCAGAAATCCTAAAACTTTGTTACCGTCTGTCTTTTCTTGGTAGCAGTGTTACTTTAAACTGCCCTTTTTGGCATCCCAATAAACATGTGATTTTTGGGGAAGTTTTTCAGTTTGCACATTTCCAAGACAGCCTGGGGTATCTTTATTCCTGTTGAGGACTGCGGGGGGAGGGTTAGATTTAATTTGCCCTAAGTTGGAGTTCTGCTCAGGAGAGTCAGTAGTGGGTGGATCCATTCTGAACTCTCTTTCAGTGCTTTGCTGAGTCATGCAAGGGCTTTTCACAGGGGATAGTTGGTTCCCTCTTCTCCTGACTGTGGTGGGGAAATTCTTTACTAATCTTCCCTTTGTCCTCTGGGACACTCCTGCTTGCAGGTATTTGTCCAGATTCTACTGCACTCCCCTGCGGCACTTCGACTAGGTGAGGCATCATCCTCACGGTTTCTCAGCCCTCTTGAGGACTTTCTTTGTCTCTGCAGCTTTCTGTAAATGCTGTTAGCAACGCTGGTGGGGTGCTCCTGGTGTCTGCATTTACATCGGAGGATGTGGGGTCTAATTTTTCCAACATTTCAGGATTGGCTGACCGGAAGTAGGGGTTTCCATTTGGGAATCTTCCAGGAATTCCTTTAGCCTGTCCTTTTTGTCCCCTTTTCCCCTTACCTCTCTAACCTTTTGCCAGGTCAGTGCCTGCCTGTCTCCTTTTGTTCTTGGCAGGGCTCCCTTACAGTTCACCAGCCTTCTGCTGGACAGTCAAGAAAAATGGTGAATCTGGCAAGGGAGAGGGTTCCAAGATTTAGTGACAACATGGTGGAGGCATGGAGACCAGGAGAGAGGCCATGCTTCTGCAGGGAGCCAAGAGGCCCTCCCGCAGCAACTTTCGGTGGGAGTGGGAGCACGTGGTAAGGGAGATGCATGTCAGGAGTCTGACCTTGAAGGCCTGACAGCAATGCCGCAAGTGGTCGAGGTTAGTGAATGCATCCCAAAATGACATCTCCTTCCCACTGCACCACCAACCTCTTAAGCTGCTGTGTGCATATAGCCCCCCACCCGCCGCCCCCACTCACCCAGCAGCACTCACTAGTGCTCAGGATTCACGCCTAACATTCAGATACTCCACCTCACCCTCACTTGAGATGGAACTTAGAATAATGGGGCTGGCAGCAACAGAGCATGCAATGTCATCAAGGCCATCCAGGGCGACAGTAAATGACTGCCTTACGCCTTTTCTGAACTCCCTTATCCTGCTATCTGGCATGAAGTGCAAGATGCAGATGGTGTGACCATGGACCTCTGGCTCTCCTCCACCACATCCTTCCTCACCCCCACCCATCCCAACTCTCCCCTTTTTCTTTTATGCTTTCAGTTAACGAAGAAGTACCATCTGGACAGTCTTAACACAGCCAGGGTGAAGAGAAAGAGCAACCCCACACCAGTGATGAGGAAGTACCATCACTTGATCTAACACTTGCATACACCAACTCCAATACTGGCACTGCATGTACCTTAGAAGCTAGTATAGAGTTGAGGTTTGCATGTGGTAAGTCACCAGGCCTGAGTGGGCTGCAGTCAGACCAGGCGAAAGGATAGTTTGTGTGCCAGTTCCCAGTAAGTCAAGGTCGGAGACAGTTCTACTGCAGGGGACTCAGATGAGGACTTCTATGGGACAAACTACAGGAGAAATCTGATTAGCATGCACACTGGGATGCTGGGTGTATTGGCAGGCCCGCCAGATAACTTCCTCTCACTATCAAGGACCATGGATGAGTCCAGCTCCTAGGTAACAGAGGCATTGCTTGCAAGAAAGAGAAAGTTTATGTGATATTACTCGATAGTGAAGAGGATAGCTGTAGACTCCAGAAAGATATCAATGGTTTGGTTGAGTGGGTGGAAAAGTGGCAAATGGAATTCAATCCAGAGAAGTGTGAGGTAATACATTTGGGGAGGGCAAACAAAGTGAGGGAATACACAATAAACGGGAGGATATTGAGAGGGGTAGAAGTGAGAGATCTTGGAATGCATGTCGGCAGGACAGATAGATAGAGTGGTGAAGAAAGCATATGGAATGCTTTCCTTTATTGGCCAAGGTATAGAATACAAAATGAGGGATGTAATGCTGGAACTGTATAAAATGCTGGTTAGGCCACAGCTGGAGTATTGCATACAGTTGTGGTCACCGCATTACAGGAAGGACATAATTGCTCCAGAGAGAGTGCAGAGGAGATTTACAAGAATGGTGTCAGGGCTTGAAAATTTCAGCTAAGAGGAAAGATTGGATCGGCTAGGGTTGTTTTCCATAGAACAGAGGAGGCTGACTTAATTGAGGTGTACAAAATTATGAGTGGCCTAAATAGAGTAGACAGGAAGGACCCGTTTCCCCTAGCGGAGAGGCCAGTTACCAGGGGGCACATGTTTAAGGTAATTTGTAGAAGGATTAGAGGGGACATGAGGAAAAACTTTTTTGCCCAGAGGGTGGTGGGTGTCTGGAATTCACTGCCAGGAACGGTGGTGGAGGCAGAAACTCTCAACTCTTTTAAAAGGTACCTGGACATGCACCTGAAGTGCTGTAACCTGCAAGACCACGGACCAGGTGCTGGAAGGTGGGATTAGATTGGGGGGCTAGTTTTTTCAGCTGGCGCAGACACGATGGGCTGAATGGCCTCCTTCTGTGCTGTAACCTTTCTTTGGTTTCTATATTACCACAAAGGACAAACTGTAGAGTTGTGAGTAACACTTTTCAATTGCCACTTGGAGATTGACCTCAGGGAGGTCAGATGTGATGTTCCTCAAACATCTTTTTATGTTAGAATCCAAGAGTTCTGGAACCCATGACTCTGAATACCTTGGCACCTCAACACCACTGGGAAGGTGGGTCTTCCTCAACTACTTCCCACTTCTTCAGTTCCTTCATGCACTGGGAGTCACCCTGTGCAAATCCCCCACCACCACTAACTAATGTACCTTGAATGACTGTCTCTAAGCTTGTGCCTGGGAGAGAGGAGACAAGCCCCATAAGTGATAAATTGGGTGGGGATTGGGCCAGAGGAAGATGGGACAGAATGAAGCGGCTGCAATTGGTGGTAGGCTGGGCTTCCTCTTCCTCATCATCGTTGCCATGACGATGGAGAAAACAGTCCTCAGCTCCCCCTCCATTTCTCCAGGGTTTCCGCAGCTTTTCCCCTGAAGTTATGGTGAAGGATCAGGAGGACCCCTGCGGAAATTAATTCTCAAAATTTAAATTGCTTTTTTAATACGCCACCTTTGGGAATGCCAAATATTTTATCTTTGGCGGGGGCACCCTAGATTCACCCCTAGTCTTTCAAAGACATTCAAATCATGGGATTGCCCCTTGGTCCCACAAACTTTGGTGTGGTCACCATGGGAGACATGGGTTGATGCATCCTGAAACTTACACAAGGATACACCCTGGCACTTTTTTGGGGCTCCTCATGTATAATGCCACTTGAAACATACACTAGTGTGTATTGCTCACAGTAAACTACCTGATGGACCGTACTGGATTTCCTTCAGATTGGTAGGTTAGTGATGGGTTTGAACTTCTGTTCATCCATGTGTCACCACTGCCAGCTCTCTGACTTTGCCTAGAATGATCCTCATTAGCAAGCGTATTGACAATTATTGTAATCATTGGGAGTATATTGAGGATAATGAAATATCAATTGACTGCACAGACTCTACAGTTCACCTTCTCTGAATGTATGCAATTTATTGACTGGAGGTAAGACTGGGAGCAGCTTGTGGGAAGGCCTGGAGCGATGCAAGTGTTCTGCCCGAGAGTACTTTGGCGGGAAGTGGTGCATAGAATTTGTACTCGAGGCTTTTTTTTACATTATAAACTCAACATATAAAGGATGAAATGGTGAGTTGTGAGACATAGCAAAGGGGAAAAAAAGGCACAGGCCTTTTCTGTCAGTTCTCCGCTACCCTGCACACAGCACTTGTGCCCAGCAGTGGTGGGAGAGGAAAATCAGCTCTATAATATCTGCTAAATTTTGGAACCCCTAAATGCTTGGAGTGAACTACAAGCTGTAATCCAGTTGAGGGGTTCAACTAAACCACTTGAGATTGGTCTCTTGACTTGTGTCAGATCTGACTCAGTTGGTTTGCTATCGTATAATTCTAAGATAGTCATCTAGTATCCTCCACATGGCATAAAATATGATTCAGGTACCTTATTATTATACCTATTAAAGTAAGTTTTAACACTTCAAAAACTGGGGTGAATTTAGAAGCTGTTTTTTTCTTCTGGTGTTCATTGATTGGAGTGAGAGAACCTAGTAGTGACCATCTCCCCCTCCATAAAGGCATCAGTCACTCACCTCCTGAAGTTCTTGTCCCAGCCTGTTGCCTTCATTCATAATTGTTTCAAAGTCTGCAATCTTTTGCGCCGTTTTAAATGGGCTTCCTCCTCTTTACAGTGTTATGGCAGTGGCGAACTCCCTCTCTGTGCTGGGGATAGTGCAGAGACCTGCTCTACATGGGTAATGACATCTGAAACAGGAAAATGGGTTGTGATCATGGAAACACCAGGGCATTGCAGGGTTAGAGCAGTGGGAAAATCAGCCCTACTAATGCAAGTGCATTCTTCCTTTCTAAGTAGCCAGCAAGTTTATTCATTTATTGCCAGCTCTTCAGTTTCGATGTTAACTGCATGTCAGAGTGATTGGTTGTTTTTCTTTTCTTTTTAATCAGGTAATAAAATGTCTTTTGGAATTTTATAACCAATCAAAAAAATTTTTAATAAGTTGTTCTCCACAAAGACGATAAGTTTTTTTGAAAGGAGAAATATATTGCAGAAAAGATAAATTGTGTTGACAAAATAAACTGAAAAATAAAAATGAGACAGCAAGGGAATGGGGAAAAAAAAGAACAGTGTGAGCAGAATTTAAAAACGAATTGAGGTTTAAAGTGTTTATTTGTTTAATATGGGATTAAACCTCTAATAAAGTTTGTCTTGCTATCTGAGAAGCTTTCTGACTGTAATGTTAAGGGTTTGTTCAACATCACATACCATGACATGAAAATGTACCAGTCTGGGCCAGCGAGACAAGAAATTACTTGGGCGTGCTACACCCCATGGGTTATAAACGTTAACATTTCACTTAGGAGCGAATAATCAGTTTTTAAAAAATCAATTAAATAAAGCTCAAGTTATCATCGGACCCACTGGTTTCTGGTGACATTGCCCAACTTGGCCCTGTCTCAGCTCATCTGCTGCTGAAATTCTCATCCATGCCTTTATTACCTTTAGACTTGACTATTTTAGGCACTCCTGGCTGACCTCCCACATTCTATCATCTGTAAATTTGAGGTCGTCCAAAGCTCTGCTGCCCTTGTCCTTGCATGTACCAAGTCTGTTCAACCAGCATCCCTGTGCTTGCTGACCGACATTGATTCCTGTTAAGCAATGCTTCAATTTTAAAATTCTCACCCATGTTTTCAAATCCCTCCATAGCCTCGCCCCTCCCTATCTCTGTGATTTCCTGCAGCCGCACAACCCTCCGACACATCTGTGCTCCTTTGAAGCATGGTAAGTTTAAAATTCTAACAATTGTTTACATACAATTTTAAAACTTTTGTTTCTTCATGGTTGCTAAATTTATTTGCTTCATATTATGTTACAAATACAGTTTGACACCATTACAAAATATATAAAATCAGAAATCGCATGAAAAAGATTTCTTAATAAAACAGCCCACTGCTTCACACTTTCACACTTATCATTAAAATTGCATTTGTTATAGGACTTTAGATGTAACTAAAACTTAAAGGAGCAGTAATTATTTTGGCCTTCTTTTGGGTGCAAAATGTTTGCTGTGCTTGGAGTCTGCACCAGAAATCAGAAGCCTGAGGCTCATTCAGAATTGGATCTCGGGTCTCATCAATGTAATTCATCCCAGTTCAGTTCGCTGGTTTTGAGGAGATAAATTTAGGCCGGATGCAATAGCGACAGTGGAACTTCAGGTAGTTCTGTGGGTGGGTGGTGGGGATGGTGGGGTAGGGAGGGGAGGGTGTGGGGAGGACAAGAAAATAGTAGCTTGAATACCGGCCACCAGCTGCCCACAGTAATGTTGTGAATCCAGGTGAAGCACTCCTTCTGGCTTCACATTAAGATAAAATAAAATACAAAAACTTAAGTTTTTATTGGTGGCCTCCAGCCCTCCACTGAATTTTGGAGTGGTGTCATGCAACATATGGTGGGCCCCTCATTAGCATATGCAAATATCCTAACGCTGTCAGCAGTTGTCATTGACGCCAATTCTTTTGGGCCTCCTTATCTCGAGAGACAATGGATACGCGCCTGGAGGTGGTCAGTGGTTTGTGAAGCAGCGCCTGGAGTGGCTATAAAGGCCAATTCTGGAGTGACAGGCTCTTCCACAGGTGCTGCAGAGAAATTTGTTTGTTGGGGCTGTTGCACAGTTGGCTCTCCCCTTGCGCCTCTGTCTTTTTTCCTGCCAACTACTAAGTCTCTTCGACTCGCCACAATTTAGCCCTGTCTTTATGGCTGCCCGCCAGCTCTGGCGAATGCTGGCAACTGACTCCCACGACTTGTGATCAATGTCACACGATTTCATGTCGCGTTTGCAGACGTCTTTATAACGGAGACATGGACGGCCGGTGGGTCTGATACCAGTGGCGAGCTCGCTGTACAATGTGTCTTTGGGGATCCTGCCATCTTCCATGCGGCTCACATGGCCAAGCCATCTCAAGCGCCGCTGACTCAGTAGTGTGTATAAGCTGGGGATGTTGGCCGCTTCAAGGACTTCTGTGTTGGAGATATAGTCCTGCCACCTGATGCCAAGTATTCTCCGAAGGCAGCGAAGATGGAATGAATTGAGACGTCGCTCTTGGCTGGCATACGTTGTCCAGGCCTCGCTGCCGTAGAGCAAGGTACTGAGGACACAGGCCTGATACACTCGGACTTTTGTGTTCCGTGTCAGTGCGCCATTTTCCCACACTCTCTTGGCCAGTCTGAACATAGCAGTGGAAGCCTTACCCATGCGCTTGTTGATTTCTGCATCTAGAGACAGGTTACTGGTGATAGTTGAGCCTAGGTAGGTGAACTCTTGAACCACTTCCAGAGCGTGGTCGCCAATATTGATGGATGGAGCATTTCTGACATCCTGCCCCATGATGTTCGTTTTCTTGAGGCTGATGGTTAGGCCAAATTCATTGCAGGCAGACGCAAACCTGTCGATGAGACTCTGCAGGCATTCTTCAGTGTGAGATGTTAAAGCAGCATCGTCAGCTAGAGGGCACCAAAACTCACAAAATCATGGTATCAAGGCAACCAGATTACCAGCAAAGTCAGGCAATGATGGTAGGTGAAATGGAACCTCATTATGCTCGTTTTACAAATGCAGCATAAGGGCAAAAAGTACCAATTTTGCAGGGCTGTGTCTCAGGGCTACATGCTGTCTGAGGTATCTCGAACACCATATTGTTTCAGGTGAAATATTGGCGTCAAGTAGTGCTGAGAGTATAGCAGGCTTGGCACTCTTGATTATTTCAGGGGTAATGACATGAACTGCTATGCCTGTGCTGGGACGAGGGAGCAGTACCCCAGGACATGCGTGATGCCAACATCATCACCCTCTATAAAAACAAAGGTGACCGCGGTGACTGCAACAACTACCGTGGAATCTCCCTGCTCAGCATAGTGGGGAAAGTCTTTGCTCGAGTCGCTCTGAACAGGCTCCAGAAGCTGGCCGAGCGCGTCTACCCTGAGGCACAGTGTGGCTTTCGTGCAGAGAGATCGACTATTGACATGCTGTTCTCCCTTCGTCAGATACAGGAGAAATGCCGTGAACAACAGATGCCCCTCTACATTGCTTTCATTGATCTCACCAAAGCCTTTGACCTCGTCAACAGACGTGGTCTCTTCAGACTACTAGAAAAGATCGGATGTCCACCAAAGCTACTAAGTATCATCACCTCATTCCATGACAATATGAAAGGCACAATTCAACATGGTGGCTCCTCATCAGAGCCCTTTCCTATCCTGAGTGGTGTGAAACAGGGCTGTGTTCTCGCACCCACACTTTTTGGGATTTTCTTCTCCCTGCTGCTTTCACATGCGTTCAAATCCTCTGAAGAAGGAATTTTCCTCCACACAAGATCAGGGGGCAGGTTGTTCAACCTTGCCCGTCTAAGAGCGAAGTCCAAAGTACGGAAAGTCCTCATCAGAGAACTCCTCTTTGCTGACGATGCTGCTTTAACATCTCACACTGAAGAATGCCTGCAGAGTCTCATCGACAGGTTTGCGTCTGCCTGCAATGAATTTGGCCGAACCATCAAGAAAACGAACATCATGGGGCAGGATGTCAGAAATGCTCCATCCATCAATATTGGCGACCACGCTCTGGAAGTGGTTCAAGAGTTCACCTACCTAGGCTCAACTATCACCAGTAACCTGTCTCTAGATGCAGAAATCAACAAGCGCATGGGTAAGGCTTCCACTGCTATGTTCAGACTGGCCAAGAGAGTGTGGGAAAATGGCGCACTGACACGGAACACAAAAGTCCGAGTGTATCAGGCCTGTGTCCTCAGTACCTTGCTCTACGGCAGCGAGGCCTGGACAACGTATGCCAGCCAAGAGCGACGTCTCAATTCATTCCATCTTCGCTGCCTTCGGAGAATACTTGGCATCAGGTGGCAGGACTATATCTCCAACACAGAAGTCCTTGAAGCGGCCAACATCCCCAGCTTATACACACTACTGAGTCAGCGGCGCTTGAGATGGCTTGGCCATGTGAGCCGCATGGAAGATGGCAGGATCCCCAAAGACACATTGTACAGCGAGCTCGCAACTGGTATCAGACCCACCGGCCGTCCATGTCTCCGCTTTAAAGACGTCTGCAAACGCGACATGAAATCGTGTGACATTGATCACAAGTCGTGGGAGTCAGTTGCCAGCATTCGCCAGAGCTGGCGGGCAGCCATAAAGACAGGGCTAAATTGTGGCGAGTCGAAGAGACTTAGTAGTTGGCAGGAAAAAAGACAGAGGCGCAAGGGGAGAGCCAACTGTGCAACAGCCCCGACAAACAAATTTCTCTGCAGCACCTGTGGAAGAGCCTGTCACTCTAGAATTGGCCTTTATAGCCACTCCAGGCGCTGCTTCACAAACCACTGACCACCTCCAGGCGCGTATCCATTGTCTCTCGAGATAAGGAGGCCCAAAAGAAAAGGAAAAGAAGGTGCCCTCTAGTGGAAAAATAATCTGCCATTATTAAAAATGTTCCCTCTATTTGTAATACATAAATTTAAAGTCTTCCATGTTTTTGTTAATGGAATGGAAGTTCAAGCTCTGAATTTCCTCACCCTTTTTGAGATATCCTTGGTGCTGGAATGGTACAATGGTCTACAGGTCTGCAAATTGGAGGGGTCATCACTTCCACCTGCTGTCATAGAATCATAGAAAGTTTATGTCACAGAAAGAGGCCACTTGGCCCATCCTGTCTATGCTGGCCAAAAAATGAGCCACCCGGTCTAATCCCACCTTCCAGCATTTGGTTGGTAGCCCTGCAGGTTATGGCACTTGAGATGCATATCCCAACACCTTTTTAAATGAGTTGAATGTTTCTGCCTCTACTACCCATTCAGGCAGACCCCCACCACCCTCTGGGTCAAAACAATTTTCCTCATCACCCCTCTAATCTTTCTACCAATCACTTTAAATCCATGCTCCCCTTGTCACTGCTAATGTGAACAGGCCCTTCCCATCCACTGTATCCAGGCCCCTCACAATTTTGTACATTTCAATCAAATCTCCCCTCAGCCTTCTCTGTCCAAGGAAAACAATCCCAATCTATCCAATCTTTCCTCATAGCTGCATTTTTCCAGTCCTGACAACATCCTCGTAAATCTCCTCTGTACTCTCTCTAGTGCAATGACATCCTTTCTGTAATGAGGTGACCAGGACTGCACACAGTACTCAAATTATGACATCTTATATCTTATACCTCAGCTAATAAAGGAAAGGATTCCATATGCCTACGTAAGCACCTTATCGACCTGTCCTGCTACCTTCAGGGATCTGTAGAAATTCACTCCAAGGTTCCTCACTTCCTCTACACCTCTCAGTATTTTCCCATTAATCGTGTATTCCTTTGCCTTTTTTGACTTCCTGAAATGCATCACCTCACACTTCTCCAGGTTGAATGCCCATCTGACCAGTCCATCGATATCTTCCTGCAGCCTATAGCTATCCTCCTCGCTATCTACCACACGGCCAATCATTGTGTCGTCTTCAAACTTCTTGATCATGCCTCCTACATTTAAGTCCAATTCGTTAATATATACCACAAAAAGCAGGGGACCCAATACTGAGCACTGCTGGAACGCCACTGGAAACAGCCCTCCAGTCGTAAAAACACCCGTCATCAATTAACCTTTGTTTCCTGCCACTGAGCCAATTTTGTATCCACCTTGCTGCATTTCCCTGAATCCCATGGACTTTTATTTTTTTAACCAGTCTGCCACGTGGAACCTTGTCAAAACCTTGCTAAAATCCATGTAGACCACGTCAACTGCACTGCCCTCATCTATCTTCCTTGTTACTTCTTCAAAAAATTCGATCAAGTTGGTCAGACAGGATCTTCCCTTAACAAATCCATGTTGACTATCCTTGATTAATCTGGGCCCTTCTACGTGACCGTTAATCCTGTCCCTCAGAATTGATTCCAATAATTTGCCCACTACTGAGGTTAAACTGACTTGCCTGTAATTATTCGGTCTATCCCTCGCTCCCTTTCTAAACAGAGCTACAACGTTAGCAGTCCTCCAATCCTCCGGCACCACACCTGTGTCCAGTAAGGACTGGAAAATGATGGTCAGACCTTCCACTATTTCCTCTCTTGCTTCTTTTCACTGCCTCGGGTACATTTCATCCTGCCATGGTGATTTATCAAATTTCAAGGATGCTAATCCCATTAATACTTCCTCTCTCCCTATGTTTATCACATCCAATACTTCACAGTCCTCATCCTTAACTACAATATCTGCATTGTCCCCCTCTTTTGTGAAGACAGACGCAAAGTATTCAATTAAGAACAACACCACCATCATCCGGTCCTACACAAAGGTTACCTTTTTGGTCTTTTATGGGCCCTACTCTTCCTTTAGTTATCCTCTTACACTTAATGTATTGAAAAAACATCTTTGGGTTCACCTTGATTTTGCATGCCAATATTCTTTAATGCCCTCTTTACTTTCCTAATTTCCTTTCTGATTTCACCCCTCCACTTCCTGTACTCCTCTCAGCTTTCTGTAGTATTGAGTTCTCGGTTTAGGACATAAGCTTTCCTTTTCTGCTTTATCTTACCCTGTAAGCTCCTTGACATCCACTCTGTATTTGGCTGTCTCACCCTTTTTATTTGTGGTAACTTGTTTACTCTGAACCCCTTGAATCTCCCCTTTGAATCCCTCCCACTGCTCTGACACTGATTTACCTTCAAGTAGCAGTTTCCAGTCCAGTTTCGCTAAATCACTCCTGAACTTAGTAAAATTGGCCTTGTCCCAATTGAGAACTCTCTCCTGCTCTATTCTTGTCCTTTTCAATAATTATGTTAAACCTGGCTGAATTATGATCACTACCACCAAACTGCTCTCCCACTGCCACCCCTTCTGTCTACCCATCTTCATGTCCTAAAACTAAGTCTAAAACTGCACCCTCTCTTGTTGGACTTGCTACATACTGGGCCAAAAAGTTCTCCTGAATGCAACTCAAGAAGTCTGCTCCCTCAATTCCTTTCACACTAAAACTATCCCAGTTAATATTGGGGTAGTTAAAATCCCCTACTATTACTGCCCTATTGTTTTTGTACTTCTCAGAGATTTACCTACATATCTGCTCTTCTATCTCCCTCTGACTGTTTGGGGGTCTATAGTACAATCCCAGCAGTGTGATTGCCCCTTTTTTTATTTTTTAGCTCGATCCATATGGCCTCATTTGATGAAGCTTCCAACATACCATCCCTCCTCACTGCTGTAATTGTTTCTTTGACCAAAATTGCCACTCCCCCTCCTTTCTTAACCCCCTCCCTATTGTGTCTGAAAACTCTGTAACCAGGAATATTGAGCTGCCATTCCTGTCCCTCCTTAAGCCATGTTTCTGCAATAGCTATGATATCATACTGCCACGTGTCCATCTGTGCCCTCAGCTCATCTGCCTTATTTGCTACATTCCTTGCATTGAAGCAGTAGTGTAGTGGTATTTTCACTGGATTAATAACACAGAGACCCAGGATACTGCACTGGGGATATGGGGTCGAATCCCACCACAGCAAAAGGTAGAATTTGAATTCAATTTATTAAGACTGGAATTAAAAAGGTGTTGTCTAATGATGGCCATGAAACCATTGTTGATTGTTGTAAAAACCCATCTGGTTCACTAATGTCCTCTGGGAAGGAAATCTGCTGTCCTTAGCTGGTCTGGCCGACATGTGACTCCAGACCCACAACAATGTGGTTGTCTCTTACAAACCCTCCGAAATGTCCTGGCAGGCCACTCAGTTGTATCTAACCGCTACAAAGTCAATAAAAAGAATGAAACAGGACTGACCACCTGGCATTGACCTAGACACCGGAAACGACAACAGCAAACACAGCCCTGTCGACCCTGCAAAGACCTCCTTAACAACATCTGGGGGCTTCTGCCAAAGTTGGGATTAGTCAAGCAACAGCCTGACATAGTCATACTCACGGAATCATACCTTACAGACAATGTCCCAGACACTGCCATCACCATCCCCGGGTATGTCCTGTCCCACTGGCAGGACATACCCAGCAGAGGTGGCGGCACAGTGGTATACAGTCGGGAGGGAATTTCCCTGGGAGTCCTCAACATCTACTCCAGACCCCATGAAGTCTCATGGCACCAGGTCAAACATGGGCAAGGAAACCTCCTGCTGATTACCACCTACCACCCTCCATCAGCTGATAAGTCAGTACTCCTCCATGTTGAACACCACTTGGAGGAAGCACTGAGGGTGGCAAGGGTGGAAAATGTACTCTGGGTGGGGGACTTCAATCTCCATCACCAAGAGTGACTTGGTAGCACCACTAGTGACCGAGCTGGCCGAGTCCTAAAGGACATAGCTGCTAGACTGGGTCTGTGGCAGGTGGTGAGGGAACCAACAAGAGTGAAATACAAACTTGACCTCGTCCTCACTAATCTGCCTACCGCAGATGCATCTGTCCACGGCAGTATTGGTAGGAGATAAAGTCCTGCCTTCACATTGAGGATACCCTCCATCGTTTTGTGTGGCACTACCACTGTGCTAACTGGGATAGATTTCGAACACATCTAACAATGCAAAACTGGGCATCCATGAGGCGCTGTGGGTCATCAGCAGCAGCAGAATTGTACTCAATCACAATCTGTAACTTCATGGCCCAGCATATCCCCCACTCTACCATTACCATCAAGCCAGGAGACCAACCCTGGTTCAATGAAGAGTGCAGGAGGGCATTCCAGGAGCAGCACCAGGCATACCTCAAAATCAGGTGTCAACCTGGTGAAGCTACAACACAGGGCTACTTGCATGCCAAACTGCGTAAGCAGCATGCGATAGACAGAGCTAAGTGATCCCATAACCAACAGATCAGATCTAAGCTCTGCAGTTGTGCCACATCCAGCCGTGAATGGTGGTGGACAATTAAACAACTAACTGGAGGAGGTGGCTCCTCAAATATCCCCATCTTCAATGATGGGGGAGCCCAGCACATCATTGCGAAAGATAAGGCTGAAGCATTTGCAACAATCTTCAGCCAGAAGGGGGCACAGTGGCGCAGTGGTTAGCAACGCAGCCTCACAGCTCCAGGGACCTGGGTTGGATTCTGGGTACTGCCTGTGCGGAGTTTGCAAGTTCTCCCTGTGACCGCGTGGGTTTTCGCCGGGTGCTCCGGTTTCCTCCCACAGCCAAAGACTTGCAGGTGATAGGTAAATTACTGTTTTTATTTAGTATAAATGGGTGGTTGTTGGTCGGCACTGAATCGGTGGGCTGAAGGGCCTGTTTCAGTGTTGTATCTCTAAATAAAATAAAATAAAGTGCCGAGTTGATGATCCATCTTGGCCCTAGCATCACAGATGCCAGACTTCAGCCAATTCGATTCACTCCACGTGATATCAAGAAATGACTGAAGGCACTGGATCTGCAAAGACTAAGGGCCCCGACAATATTCCGACAATAGTACTGAAGACCTGTGCTCGAGAACTTGCCACGCCCCTAGCCAAGCTGTTCTAGTACAGCTACAACACTGGCATCTATCCGACAATGTGGAAAATTGTCCAGGTATGTCCTGTACACAAAAAGCAGGACAAGTCCAACCCGGCCAATTACCGTCCCATCAGTCTACTCTCAATCATCAGTAAAGTGATGGAAGGTGTCATCAACAGTGCCCTCAAGCAGCACTTGCTTAGCAATAACCTGCTCAGTGACACTCAGTTTGGGTTCCGCCGGGATCACTCAGCTCCTGATCTCATTACAGCCTTGATTCAAACATGGACAAAAGAGCTGAACTCAAGAGGTGAGGTGAGAGTGAAATCAAGGCAGCATTTGACCGAGTATGGCATCAAGGAGAAAATCTGAAGTCAATGGGAATCAGGAGGAAAACTCTTCGCTGGTTGGAGTCATACCTAGCGCAAAGGAATATGGTTGTGGTTGTTGGAGGTCAATCATCTCAGCTCCAGGACATCACTGCAGGAGTTCCTCAGGGTAGTGTCCTAGGCCCAATCATCTTCAGCTGCTTCATCAATAACCTTCTTTCAATCATAAGGTCAGAAGTGGGGATGTTCGCTGATGATTGCACAATGTTCAGCACCATTCATGACTCCTCAGCTACTGAAGCAGTCTGTGCAGAAATGCAGCAAGACCTGAACAATATCCAGGCTTGGGCTGATAAGTGGCAAGTAACATTCGTGCCACACAAGTGCCAGGCAATGACCATCTCCAACAAGACAGAATCTAACCATCTCCTTTTGACATTCAATGGCATTACCATCGCTGAATCCCCTACTATCAACATCCTGGATGGTTACCATTGATCAGAAACTGAGCTGGAGTAGCCAAATAAATAACATGGCTACAAGAGCAGGTCAGAGGCTAGGAATCCTGCGGCGAGTTACTCACCTCCTGACTCCCCAAAGTCTGTCCACCATCTACAAGGCACAAGTCAGGAGTGTGATGGAATACTCTCCACTTGCCTGGATGGGTGCAGCTCCAACAGCACTCAAGAAGCTCAACACTATCCAAGACAAAGCAGCCCACTTGATTGGCACCCCATCCACAAACATTCACTCCCTCCACCACCGTCGCACAGTGGCAGCAGTGTGTACCATCTACAACACACCAAGGCTCCTTAGACAGCACCTTCCAAACCCGCAACCTCTACCAACCCGAAGGACAAGGGCAGCAAATGCATGGGAACACCACCATCTGCAAGTTCCCCTCCAAGTCACACACCATCCTGACTTGGAAATATATCGCTGTTCCTTCACTGTCGCTGGGTCAAAATCCTGGAACACCCTTCCTAACAGCTCTGTGGGTGTACCTAGCTCACATGGACTGCAGTGGTTCAAGAAGGCAGCTTACTACAACCTTCTCAAGGGCAATAAATGCTGGCCTGGCCAGTGATGCCCACATCCCATGAATGAATAAAAAAAAACGCCTTGAGCTTTTCAAAAAAATTCTTACCTTTGTTTCCTCTACCTTCTGCACTCATTCATTAATTTTCTGCCTTCCATTTTCATTTTTCATTTTGTCACATCTGAGTAAACCCTCAGGTCCCCACCCCCCTGCCAAACTAATTTATCCCTCCCCAGCATTACGAGCAAAACATCCCGTAAGGAACTCAGTCCCGGCTCTGTTCAGGTGCAACCCGTCCGGCCTGTACAGGTCCCATCTCTACCAGAGCCAGTCCCAATGTCCCAAGAATCTAAAGCCCTCCCTCCTGCACCATCTTTCCAACCACGCATTCATCTGTCTTAACCTTCTATTCCTGTACTCACTTGCGCGTGGCACTGGGAGTAATCCAGAGATTATTACTTTTGATGCCTTGCTTGCTAATTTCTTACTTAGCTCAGTAAACTCTTTCTGCAGGAACACATCTCTCTTTCTACTTATGTTGCTGGTTCCAACATGGACCACAACTGTTGGCTGCTCACCCTCCCCTCTCTGGATGCTCTGCAGCCCCTCAGTGACATCCTTGATCCTGGCACCAGGGAGGCAACACACCATCCTGAATTCTTGTCTGCAGCTACAGAAACACCTATCTGTTTCCCTGACTATTGAATCTCCTGTCACTATCGCTCTTCCAGTCTTCCTTGTGCCCCCCTGTGTAGCTGAGCCACCCATGGTGCCATGGCCTTGACTCTGGCTGCACTGCCCTGATGAACCATCACCTTCCTCGGTATTCAGAATTGAATACCTGTTGGAGAGTGAGACACAGTCAGGTGTCTCCTCCACTACCTGCCTGTTTCTTCTTGACTGTCTGGCATTCACCCATTCCCTCTCTTCCTGCATGCTCGTAAGCTGCAGGGAGACCACATCTATAAACGTGCTATCCACGAAGCTCTCATCCTCGTGGGTGCACCGCAGTGTTACCAGCAGCTGCTCAAGTTCCGAAATCCAGAGGTCAAGCTGCTGCAACTGACGACACACCATGCACATATGGTTATCCAGTTTACGAGAAATATCCTGGAGTTGCCACACAGCACAGGATGTGCACCCTAGAGGTTGGAGCAGACCTGCCATTCCATTATTTTTTAGTTAATAACCTTGCTACTGCTAATAAACCTTTATCAATACTGGTAAACCTTACTACTATTAATAAACCTTACTTATGTTATTAAACCTTATTAATACTGATGAACCTTATTAATACTTAATAAACCTTATTGGTAGTAATAAACATTACCATAAAAAAGCTAAGACACACCAGTTTATTTTTTAGTTTAGATAGCTAGGAAATATTCACCAGCCAATCATCTACCTGCTTCCCTGTGATGTCAAACCTCGATTTTTTTTTCCGAATGCCAACATATTGGCGGCAGTGGCATCAGCAGCTAACTCCGCTCTGCTCTTGCTGTTTCCCGCTCTCTGAGTGAACTCTTGTTCACTCTCTCACTCGCTGTCTCCTGGGCTCTAATGCCCCGCTCTGCTCTCGCTGTTTCCTGCTCTCTGAGTGAACTCGTGCTCGCTCTCTCTCTCTCGCTCTCTTCAGGGCTCTTTATGCCTCACTCTGCTCTCGCTGTTTCCTGCTCTCTGAATGAACTCTCTCACCCGGGCTGTTTATGCCCTCAGCTGCTCTCGCTGTTTCCCACTCACTGAGTGAACTCTCGCTATCTCTCTGCCTCCAACTTGATGTAGTACACTTTCTAGGAGCTTAGGCCCTCCTTGTCGTCTACCTGCTGAATCCGCATACAGCTTATTAAGATATAAATGAGGGCCACTGTTATTCACATTCTGAATTCCCATAGGTTACACCTGAATTACAACTGAGACTTGCAAAAGACTTACTTCTACCACCTAAAAGGACAAGGCCAGTAGGTGTGTGGGAACATCTCCAAATTCCCCTCCAAGTAACACTCGATCCTGACTTGGACATATATCGCTGTTCCTTTATCATCACTAGGCCAAAATGCTGGAACTCTCAACTAACAGAACTGTCAGCACTTCGTCTGCACTAGTTGAAGTAGGAGGTCCTCCATCATCTCCTCAAGGAAACTAGGGATAGGCAATAAATGCAGGCCTTGCCGGCGATGCCCACATCTCAAGGTTTAATTTTTTTAATGTGCAGAAACATTGATTACTGTATCTGGGAAAGAGATATTGGAGGTGCTTGAATAGGTGCTTGTTAATGTTTCATGTTAATGAGGTGCCCGCTTATACTAACCCCACAAACTCTGGTAGGAACAATTCTACAGGATCATGGTCTGAAGAATTTTGGAGGTTTGGCAGCATCTGTGGAAAGGGAAGCAGAGTTAACGTTTCAGTTCAGTAATCTTTCTGGGTCAGTGCCTGCAAACTGGATCACTTGGACACAGTGAATATTGAAAATCAGATGGGTTGAAACTCATACATGTGAAAAATTTGAATTTCCTCCATTAATTTAAGTGGAAGAAAAATCGAATAGGTTCCTTTACTGGCGACCTCTGATTTACTAATATTCGCTGTACCCTGGAGTCCTGAAGTGTCCTAACAAGCCAATCACTTGTATCAAAATCAAGGTCAGTGGTTCAAGAAGATCCACCACCATCTTCTCAACAGCGAATAGAAATGGGAAATTAATGTCACATTTATTGCCACATTCCAAGAATTATTTTTTTAAATTGTCAGAACCCTCGAGAAATATCGGAAGCGTGGCGGGTAATTTTGACCTTGGCTGATAGCACAAAACGGGCGACATCAATTCTGATTTGAAAATGCCCCCGTTTTCTCAAGCGTCTCATATTTCGATGGCACTTAGGCCAACAATTCACCCATCAGTTCTCAGCTGCAATCAGTAGTTTTATATTATTTCAACCTCCAGTTATCCCTTTGAAGATCATAACTCCCGTTCCCACTGACAAATCTTGTACACCATTTCTCCACAATACTTTGTTTACTAATCTAATATAGATTCTGCTCATTTGCAGAATTCTACATAAAACTACTTAACTGGTTTTCTATTCGTACATTTACTGTGCCGTTCTCTAGCTCTTAGTACTGTATTTACCAGTTGCACAGGAAGTAAAAAAGTCACAATAGTGAGAAAGGGCCGATAGCTTGCAGAAATGCCTTCTTGAAGTGACACTGTATTTTTGCTTTTAGGTGTGAAGAGGCCTCAGAGCCCTGATGAACCCTGTGAAAAAAGTGCTGCCTTCAGTTTTTCTTCAGCGCGTGTAGCGGAGGAGGTGGGATTTCCCGTGCCTGCTGTAAATCAGAAGAAGCAAGCCAGTTACACTCTGTGTGAGGTGTGCAACATCCAACTAAACTCAGCTGCTCAGACACAGATTCACTACAATGGGAAGTCTCATCAGAAGCGATTAAAGCAACTCAACAATGGCCAGCTTCCTCATAGCTCTGGTAATGCTTATCAAGTTACACTTGACACTTGCATTATGATTGTTGATGCAAGATATTGGAGCTTTGTTTGTTTCAAACAGGTTAAAGTCTTAGTTGTTTTTCCTTGTGCAGTACAACTTTTATTAGCAAAAATGAATCTGAAGTCCTTACTAATATAAAAGCAAAATACTGCAGATGCTGGAAATCTGAAATAAAAACAGAAAGTTAACATTAACTCTGCTTCTCTCCCATAGATGCTGCCTGACCTGCTGAGCATTTCAGCACTTTCTGTTTTTATTTCTGAAGTCCTTACTAATTGCTCTCCAAATCTTTTGTAACCAATGTGACTACATCCTCTTCCCTGAAATTGAGTATTTTGATTTGTGTTAGTCTGATACGATACAAAAACAGCAGCTTTCATAATTTTCTGCATGCAGGGTAACCTGTTTAAAGAAACAGGTGCTTTATTAAATTCTAATGAAGAAATCTTTGGCAACAGACTAACCTGTCATAATTTTGGGGCCTTGATTCAATGGCTTGAATTTCCATTACTTGGAGATATTTCTACTTGGATTTATAGCCAATTTTAGCAGTGCCGTGTCTTTTGACAACAGTAGATTGATTTGTTGATGGTGCTGGGCAGAGGCTACATCAGAGAGATAAACATATTGAAAGAAAAAATAAAAGCAAAATACTGCGGATGCTGGAAATCTGAAATAAAAACAAGAAATGCTGGAACCACTCAGCAGGTCTGGCAGCATCTGTGGAAAGAGAAGCAGAGTTAACGTTTCGGGTCAGTGATCCTTCTTCGGAACATATTGAAAGGGTTGGCAAACGTGTTACCATACTAACCTGCTTCAGGGTACAGTTACTGTGTGGAAATTCTTTGCTATGGATATTATAGAAACAAGAAATGTTTTGCAACTTGTGCTGGATCTTTAGCGTTTCACCACGTATATTTAATGGCCTAGAAGAAGGAATAGAGAGTTATACATTGTTACGGTCAGGTGAGGAGGGGGTCACAGGCTCCCCTCTTGCCCTTCCTCATATTTGACCAGTTTATTCCTTTTTTTAAACAGTTGCTGTGCTTACCACCTCAGTGGGTGTTTTATCTTCTACCTTTAATGTGATTGTGAAAGAACCAAGCAGACAGGTTTTCTTGAGTTTAAACAAGAAATTGGTGATCTAAAAACAACACTACCCATTCACACAGACATTCACACGAGAATCACACACACACACAAATAGATTACACAGTGAAAAATGGATTTTGTGGTTGGATTAGAGTCGAGAATAAATGGAGATTAAATACACAGTCTGTGAGGTTGGATGATTCGGTGGTCTTCCGGATGAAGTTGTATTCTTGAAGTCTTTGGCTGGTCAAAGTGCGCTTTGTGGCTGGCCCGTTTGGCTCAGGGCTTTCTTGGAGGCAAACATGTAGGTGGCTCTCTTCCTTTGGTCTCTGTAGCAATCTGTAAGCTTGGAGGGTCCACAGTCGCAGATGATTCTCAAACTTGTTGTGTTATCTGGAGAAAGAGTGAGAGAGAGAGAGAGAGAGAGGGAGGGAGGCATACAGCCTTTCTGCTGCTGCACAGTCTGAGTTACTGCTTGTCTCTCTTAGATCAAGGAAACTCCCACCTTTCACAGAGATAGACAAATGGTTATGTGACTGCCTCAGTGTATTCTCTGGAACCTTCTAATGAGATTCAAGGTTTGGCATTGCTCCCCAAACCCCAGGATGCCAATATTTACACTTGGAGGCGTTTGCTCTTTCAAAGTCAAGGTGTTAGGATTGCCTTGGATGCCGTGCTAATGAAGCAATCTTAGGTAATTCAATCACTTAGAGCAAGCCATTGTTCTGGGTCCATGCTCCTCAGACCTCTGTCTCCTGTTGGAGTCCTTGGAAAGTGAAAAGGTGTTTCACATGCAAATTGCGATGGCCATCTTGGCTGCCAGTTTTTTTAAAAGTTAACTGCGGGATTTTTTCCATTAAAAATTTAATGTAAGTTTCCAAGCGATGAATTAATAATCCTTATTTGGCATATCGTTTTTCTTGACACTGCAACACCATACAGATTGAAATGTGACAATCGGAACATTTCATTAAAGTTGTGGAAAAGAACAGGAAGAAAACACTCAATTCCCAAATTCACTCATTAATCTTAGAATTGCTGCAGCTGGCTTTGTTTGCAACAGCTGTGCTGATTTAACTTTTTTTTGGAGTTTGTCTGGGATTGTTATGTGTTGGGTTAGACCCTGGACAATGGATCAGCGATTACATTGTTTTTCTCTGCAATGTCGGTAATTTTTAAATGGTAGGGTTGTAAGAGCAGGCTCCATCGGAATAGCCTTGCATATTGATTTTTGAATTTCTCCACAAAGGTTAGAGGATTATGATCTGTATAAACCACCATCTCCCTATACCCATTTTGCACATAGGTGTCAAGTGCTGGAGAGCTAGTAACATTCCCAGAATCTCCCTTTTCACAGTGGAATATCACTTTTGGTGCTGGTTTAACTTTTTGGAGAAGTACCCTACTGGTTTCTCAATGCCTGCCTCATCGTCTTGGAGCAGGCCAGCACCTACTCTAGGTCACTAGCATCAACTGCCACTTTAAAGGGTTTATTAAAGTTGGGAGCTGACAGAACCGGTTCATTTGTTAATATGGCTTTTAACCTCTAAAGCGGTTTGTCACCTCTCTGACCACACTACCTTGGCTCTTTTCTGCAGTAAGTCTGTCAGTGGGGAGGCTATAGTGCTGAAGTTTGGAACAAACTTCCAGTAAAACTCACACATCCCCAGAAAACGCATTATATCACTTTTTGTCATGGGGAACGGGAAAATCCATCAGCGCTTGTACTTTGGTTGCCTTGGGCAACACTCGTCCCTGACCTACAACATGCCCGAGGTAGGTCACTTATGTTTTAGCAAACTCGCTTTTTTCAAAGTTTACTGCTAGGCTAGCTGACTGTAACCTTTGGAAGAAGGCATCTAATTGGGCTAGGTAGTTCCCCCCAGGTCTCATTGGACACCAGTATTCTTTCTTTCTTTCTTTTGGGCCTCCTTATCTCGAGAGACAATGGATACGCGCCTGGAGGTGGTCAGTGGTTTGTGAAGCAGCGCCTGGAGTGGCTATAAAGGCCAATTTTAGAGTGACAGGCTCTTCCACAGGTGCTGCAGAGAAATTTGTTTGTCGGGGCTGTTGCACAGTTGGCTCTCCCCTTGCGCCTCTGTCTTTTTTCCTGCCAACTACTAACTCTCTTCGAGTCGCCACATTTTAGCCCCATCTTTATGGCTGCCCGCCAGCTCTGGCGAACCCTGGCAACTGACTCCCACGACTTGTAATCAATGTCACAGGATTTCATGTCGCGTTTGCAGACGTCTTTATAGCGGAGACATGAACGGCCGGTGGGTCTGATACCAGTGGCGAGCTCGCTGTACAATGTGTCTTTGGGGATCCTGCCATCTTCCATGCGGCTCACATGGCCAAGCCATCTCAAGCGCCGCTGACTCAGTAGCGTGTACAAGCTGGGGATGTTGGCCGCCTCGAGGACTTCTGTGTTGGAGATACGGTCCTGCCACCTGTATATCATCCAGGTATGATCACAGTTGGGTTGGCCAGCCACTACCTGGTTCATCAGCCTTTGGAAGGTGGCTGGGGCATTTCTTAAACCAAAGGGCATCACTCGGCACTGGAATAGGCTGTCTGGGGTGACAAAAGCTGAGATCTCTTTAGCTCGGGGTGTTAAGGGAACCTGCCAATATCCTTTTAGCAAGTCTATTTTCCTCCACACAAGATCAGGGGGCAGGTTGTTCAACCTTGCCCGTCTAAGAGCGAAGTCCAAAGTACGGAAAGTCCTCATCAGAGAACTCCTCTTTGCTGACGATGCTGCTTTAACATCTCACACTGAAGAATGCCTGCAGAGTCTCATCGACAGGTTTGCGTCTGCCTGCAATGAATTTGGCCTAACCATCAGCCTCAAGAAAACGAACATCATGGGGCAGGATGTCAGAAATGCTCCATCCATCAATATTGGCGACCACGCTCTGGAAGTGGTTCAAGAGTTCACCTACCTAGGCTCAACTATCACCAGTAACCTGTCTCTAGATGCAGAAATCAACAAGCGCATGGGTAAGGCTTCCACTGCTATGTTCAGACTGGCCAAGAGAGTGTGGGAAAATGGCGCACTGACACGGAACACAAAAGTCCGAGTGTATCAGGCCTGTGTCCTCAGTACCTTGCTCTACGGCAGCGAGGCCTGGACAACGTATGCCAGCCAAGAGCGACGTCTCAATTCATTCCATCTTCGCTGCCTTCGGAGAATACTTGGCATCAGGTGGCAGGACTATATCTCCAACACAGAAGTCCTTGAAGCGGCCAACACCCCCAGCTTATACACACTACTGAGTCAGCGGCGCTTGAGATGGCTTGGCCATGTGAGCCGCATGGAAGGTGGCAGGATCCCCAAAGACACATTGTACAGCGAGCTCGCCACTGGTATCAGACCCACCGGCCGTCCATGTCTCCGTTATAAAGACGTCTGCAAACGCGACATGAAATCGTGTGACATTGATCACAAGTCGTGGGAGTCAGTTGCCAGCATTCGCCAGAGCTGGCGGGCAGCCATAAAGACAGGGCTAAATTGTGGCGAGTCGAAGAGACTTAGTAGTTGGCAGGAAAAAAGACAGAGGCGCAAGGGGAGAGCCAACTGTGCAACAGCCCCAACAAACAAATTTCTCTGCAGCACCTGTGGAAGAGCCTGTCACTCCAGAATTGGCCTTTATAGCCACTCCAGGCGCTGCTTCACAAACCACTGACCACCTCCAGGCGCGTATCCATTGTCTCTCGAGATAAGGAGGCCCAAAAGAATTTTAGTTATGTAGGTGGCATTTCCTACTCGATTAATACACACTTCCAGGCAGAGAATCGGGTAGGAATCCATAATGGTGAGAAGATACTGGTAGCCTCCTTTTGTTTTTGGCAGGGGTCCCATCCACCAGCACGCTGCTGAAGGGTTTCCCAAAAGCCGGTATGGGAATTAGGGGTACAAGTTTTATTGCAGGTTGGGGCTTCCCCAGAACCTGGCATGTGTGACACGTTTTACAGAGCTCCACCACATTTCTGTGGCGTTTTGACCAGTCAAAATGCTGTCTTATGTGGGCTTGGGTTTTCGTACACCGTCATGTCCAGCCATTGGAAGCTGGTGGGCTATTCTTAGTATTTCCTCACGGTACCTCGGTGGCACCACTATCTGGTGAACCACTGTCCACTCTTCATCTGCAGGTCTGTGAGGAGTTCTCCACTTCCTCATCAGCGCCTCATTCTTTAAATAGTAGCACTGTGGGACTCCCTGTACTTTAGATTTGGTTTGGGCAGTCTATGCTAACTTTTTTAATACTGGGTCAGCTAGCTGAGCCTCTACCAAGGAAGTTCAGTTTAACCCATCCTTTGGGTCCTCTAACTTTCCAAAAAAGGTTTCCGATAACCAGACAGTAGGGTCATCTGTCTGCAATGACAGTTCACACTCCTCTGATGGAGCTTGTTTGGCCATGGACCGAGTCATCACATAGTAAGGGAAACCGCCAGAGACCTTTTCCTGTAACTGCTCTGTCTCCCTGACTTCTTTCAGTCTCTCTAAAACTACTGGCGAAGCTACCACCTTTGCCCCTACCAGATCATTACCCAGGAGCAGGTCAACCCCATCCACTAATAGACTAGGGATAATCCACAGGGTTACCGGTCCTGAAACTAGGTCGCCTTCCAGGTGCACCCGATAAAAAGATATGGGCATATACCGCCCTCCAATACCATTCACTAACACTGTAGCATTCACTACATTCTCTGGGGGAAAGATCATGTCTTTCCCCAGCAGAAGGGATTTGGTGGCCCCTGTATCCCTAAATATGACTAAAGGCTTGCTTGCCCCACCCGAGGGGTCACTTTTCCTTGGGATACAAATCATGATATCTTTCAGGGATTTTGTTAAAGTTTCCCGCACACAGCAGCAGATTTACTGGGTCTTACTGCTGCAGTTAAAGCCACAGCCTGCTCTGC
Source organism: Heterodontus francisci (assembly GCF_036365525.1). NCBI lineage: Eukaryota > Metazoa > Chordata > Chondrichthyes > Heterodontiformes > Heterodontidae > Heterodontus > Heterodontus francisci. Next base: position 88,195,244 of record NC_090372.1, read on the forward strand.
TATGCTTTCCATCACTGGTCTGGTGCACCCTGATTAATCCTACAGGTTTTCCCCATAATTTCCTGCAGTCGATGGTGACCTGCCTTGTTACAGTGGAAACAGTCAGGTCTTCAGGTGTCGCTCCTGTTCTCAGCACCATCCTTTTTGGCCTAAGAAGGGTCCCCTGTGTGTCCAGCTTTCCCTTCTCGCCCATGGTGGTTTGGGTTCCTATCCCCCTCCCACCTTTTATCCTTTCCAGGTTTTTGGGGATGGCTAGGGAAGGGTTTCCCTTGGGGTAAGGGCTTGTGTACAAGGGTAAATTCATTAGCCAGGGTTGCAGCCTGCCTGGCTGTTTGACCCTTTTGTTCTTCTATGTGGGTTTTAATAGAAAGGGGAAATTAGTTTTTAAACTCCTTGAGAAGGATCATGCTCTGAGGTTTTCATATGTGGGATGTATCTTAAGTGACCATATCCATTGGTCAAAAGAAAGTGACTTAACTCTTTCAAATATGAGGTAAGTTTGGTCAGGCTGCTTCCGGAGGGTTAGAAATTTCTGGCGGTATGCTTCCGGTACTAGCTCATATGCCCCCGAATAGCATTTTTAGTCATCTCATAGTCTGTCATCTGGCAACAGTGAATAAACCTCGTGGGCTTTTCCTGTTAGTTTGCTTTGTACTAACAGTGTCCAGCACTCTGCTGGCCATTTCAGCTGTTTTGCAAGCTTTTCAAAAATGACGAAAAATTCTTCCACATGCCCCTCTTGAACTTTGGAATCAACTGGGAGAACTTAAAGAGCTCAGCACTCGGCCGTGAGCTAGGGGTAGCTCCTTCACTAGTCATGCCTTCACTGGGTGTACGAGCTTGTGTTGATGTTCACTGCATTGATGTTCAACGGAAGCTCGAGGAACAGCAACTCATTTACCGCTTAGGCACACTACAGCCTGCTGGACTGAACATTGAGTTCAATAATTTCAGAGCATGACAGGCCCCCCATTTTTCTTTTATTTTTAGTTATTTTTTTCTTTTTCCTTTTTTAAATTTTCTTTTGTGTTTAATTTATTTTATTTCATCTTAGTTTGTTCAGTTTGCTTACCCACTGTCTTTTTTCATGTTTGTACTTGCAACTGTTCAATTTTCAGTCCGTTAACACCCTATCTGTACTAATGCTTTGTCTTTCAACACACCATTAACATATTGTTTGCCTTTGCTCCACGACCTTCTGGTCAGCTATTCTGTGACCTTGTCCTATCTACACCTTCTCCTTTGTTATCTCTTGACCCACCCCCGCTTTACTTGATTATAACCTTTTACATTTCTAATATTTGCCAGTCCTGATGAAGGGTCACTGACCTGAAACGTTAACTCTGCTTCTCTCTCCACAGATGCTGCCAGACCTGCTGAGTATTTCCAGCATTTCTTGTTTTTATTTCAGCATTCCAGCATCCGCAGTATTTTGCTTTTATATTACTGAAGTTGTACAGAGCCTTGGTCAGAACTCATTTGCAGTCCTGCGTTCAGTTTTAGGAACCTGAGGAAAGATATATTGGCCTTAGAAAGAGTACAGCGCAGATTCACCAGAATGATACCAGGACTTAAAGGGTTAATTTACGAGGACAGGTTTCTTAAATTTCATTTGCATTCCTTTGAGTATAGAAGGTTGAAGGATGATCTAATTGCAGTATTTAAAAGGATTAAGGGATTCGATAGGGGTTAGGTACAGACAAACTATTTCTTCTGTTGAGTGTATCCAGAATAAAGGGGTAGAATCTGAATATTCGAGCTAGTCTACTTAGGAGTGAAATCAGGAAGCACTCTTGAGACATAGAATAGTGCAAACCTGAACTCTCCCCCCACTCCCCCACCACCACCCACCTTCCAAAAATGATTGTGGAAACTGGGTCAATTAAAATTTTCAAGACTGAGATCGATAGATTGGTAAGAGTATCAAAGGATAAGGAACAAAGGTGGGTAAATGGAGTTGAGATACAGATCAGTCATGTCTAATTGAAAGGTGGAACAGGTTTGAGGGTCTGAATAATGTACTCCTGTTCCTATGAGTCAGAAGGTCATGCATTCAAAGCTCCAATCTAGATACATTCTGCGCACATAATCTGAGCTAGTATTTTACTGTAGTACTGTGAGAGTCTTGCACTATTGCAGTAACTGGGGTAGAAATGGGGATGCATTGTCCCTGTTTTTGCCTGTAAAATGGGCACAAAGCATTACAATTTAGCAATGGAAAGACCTGTGACCAATCTGCGCAGGCATTGATCTCACTGCTAAATTCGTGAAGCCCATTTATTCTTACAGAATCACAGAATTGTTACAACACAGAAGGATGCCATTCGGCCCATTGTGTCTGCAGCGGCTCTCCGAATGAGGAATTGACTTAGTGCCCTTCCCCCGCCTTCTCCCCATGACCATGCACATTCTTCCTTGTCATATAACAGTCTCATTCCCTTTTGTATGCCTCGATTAAATCTGCATCCACCACACCACATTCTCTGGCAGTGCATTCCAGATCCTAACTACTCACTGTGTGAGAAAGGTTTTCCTCATGTCGCCATTGCTTCTTTTGCCAATTACCTTAAATCTGTGCCCTTTCGTACTTGATCCTTTCCCAAATGGGAACAGTTTTTTCCTATCTACTTTGGCCTGACCCCTCCTGATTTTGAATACCTTTATCAAATCTCTTCTCAGCCTTTTCTTTTCCAAGGAAAACAGACCCAACTTACCTGGGAGCGGACCAGCGACTGGCAGACCTGCGAGGAAGCTGATCTGGAGCGGCGGCAGGCTATAAATAAAGAGCAGGGCTTGAGGCCCTCACTTACCTGAGAGTGGAGCGGAGACGAGCAGACCTGCGAGAAAGCTGATCTGGAGAGGCAAAAGGCTACAAATAAAGAGCGGGGCACGAGGCTCTTACTTACCTGGGAGTGGAGTGGTGACTGGCGGACCTGCGAGGAAGCTGATCCGGAGCGGTAGCAGGCTCCCTGTGTCTCTCGGTAATTAACTAATTAATCTAAAGGTAAGTCATGACAGGAGAGCTTGCACCGGTGATATGCTTCTCCTGCACTATGTGGCAAATCAGGGATGCTCCCAAAGTCGCTACTGCTAGCCGCATTACGGAGCTGGAGCTGTGGGTGGATTCACTGTGGAGCATCCGCGATGCTGAGGATGTCATGGATCGCACATTTGGTGAGGTGGTCATACCACAGGTAATGGCTGCACAGGCAGAAAAGAGATGGGTGACCACCAGGTGGAGTAGTAGCCGCAGGCAGGTAGTGCAGGAGTCCCCTGTGGTCATCCCCCTCTCAAACAGATATACCGCTTTGGATATTGCTGGGGGGGGATGGCCTCCAAGGGGAAAGCAGCAACAGCCAGGTTCATGGCACCACAGATGGCTCTGCTGCACAGCAGGGAAGGAAAAGGAGTGGAAGAGCTATAGTGATAGGGGATTCTATCATAAGGGGTACAGATAGGCATTTCTGTGGTCGCAAACATGACTCCAGGATGGAATGTTGCCTCACTGATGCTAGGGTCAAGGATGTCACAGTGCGGCTGCAGGACATTCTGAAGGGAGAGGGTGAACAGTCAGAGGTCGTGGTACACATTGGTACCAACGACATAGGTAAAAAGAGGGATGAGGTCCTGCAACAAGAATTCAGGGAGCTACGTAGCAGATTAAAAAGCAGGACCTCAAAGGTTGTAATCTCTGGATTACTCCCAGTACCATACGCTAGTGAGTATAGGAATAGGAGGATAGAGCAGATGAATGTGTAGCTGAAGAGATGGTGCATGAGGGAAGGCTTTAGTTTCCTGGATCATTGGGTCTGTGTCTGGCAAAGGTGGGACCTGTACAAGTTGGACGGGTTGCACCTGAATCTGAACGGGACCAACATCCTTGCTGGGAGGTTTGTTAGTGCTGTTGCGGGGATGGTTTAAACTAATTTGGCAGGGGAATGGGATACAGAGTGGAGGTACAGCAGGGGGTGATGCACAGTCAAACATAGAAGAGAAACTGAGTCAGTCTGGAAGGCAGAGCAAATATAGACCTGTTAAGGCACAAGGGAAAAATGCAAGGCTGGATTGCATATATTGTAATGCAAGGAGTCTTACTAGTAAAACAGATGAATTGAGGGCGTTGATTAGCACATGGGAATATCATATTGCTATCACTGAGACATGGTTGAGGGAAGGGCAGGTCTGGCAGCTCAATATTCCAGGGTATAGAATCTTCAGGCGTGACAGAGGGGATAAAAGAGGAGGTGGAATTGCACTGTTGATCAAGGAGTCAATTACTGCAGTAGGGAGGGATGATATCTTCGAAGGTTCCTCAAATGAGGCCATATGGGTAGAACTTAAAAACAAAAAGGGGGCTATCACTTGGCTGGGAATGTACTACAGGCCTCCAAACAGTCAGGGAGAGATAGAGGAACAGATATGTAGGCAAATCTCAGAGAGGTATAAAAATAATAGGGTAATAATAGTAGGGGATTTCAACTTCCCTAATATCAACTGGGATAGTCTTAGTGTAAAAGGCATAAAGGGGCGGAATTCTTAAAATGCATACAGGAGAGCTTTTTGAGCCAGTGCATAGAAAGTCCGACAAGAGAGGGGGCGGCACTGGACCTAATCCGAGGGAATGAAGCCGGACAAGTGGTAGAGGTGTCAGTGGGGGAACATTTCGGGGATAGTGACCATAACTCTGTAAGATTTAAGGTAGTTATGGAAAAGGACAAAGACGGGCTGGAAATAAAGGTACTGAATATGATAAAACAGGACCTGGCCAGAGTGGACTTGGAGCAGCTACTTGTAGGAAAGTCTACATCAGACCAGTGGGAGTTATTCAAAGAGGAAATAGTGAGGGATCCGAGCCAACATGTACCCGTTAAGGTGAAGGGTAGGACCAACAAGTTTTTTTTAATTCATTCAGGGATGTGGGCGTCCCTGGCCAGGCCAGCATTTATTGCTCATCCCTAATTGCCCTTGAGAAGGTGGTGGTGAGCTGCCTTCTTGAACCGCTGCAGTCCATTTGGGGTAGGTACACCCACAGTGCTGTTAGGAAGGGAGTTCCAGGATTTTGAACCAGCGACAGTGAAGGAACGGCGATATAGTTCCAAGTCAGGATGGTGTGTGACATGGAGGGGAACTTGCAGGTGGTGGTGTTCCCATGTATTTGCTGCCCTTGTCCTTCTAGTTGGTAGAGGTCGCGGGTTTGGAAGGTGCTGTCTAAGGAGCCTTGGTGCATTGCTGCAGTGCATCTTCTAGATGGTACACACTGCTGCCACTGTGCGTCAGTGGTGGAGGGAGTGAATGTTTGTAGATGGGGTGCCAATCAAGCAGGCTGCTTTGTCCTGGATGGTGTCGAGCTTCTTGAGTGTTGTTGGAGATGCACCCATCCAGACAAGTGCAGAGTATTCCATCACACTCCTGACATGTGCCTTGTAGATGGAGGACAGACTTTGGGGAGTCAGGAGGTGAGTTACTTGCCTCAGGATTCCCAGCCTCTGACCTGCTCTTGTAGCCATGGTATTTATGTGGCTATTCCAGTTCAGTTTCTGGTCAATGGTAACCCCCCAGGATGTTGATAGCGGGGGATTCAGCAATGGTAATGCCATTGAATGTCAAGGGGAGATGGTTAGATTCTCTCTTGTTGGAGATATTCATTGCCTGGTACATACTTGCCACTTATCAGCCCAAGCCTGGATATTGTCCAGGTCTTGCTGCATTTCTACACAGACTGCTTCAGTATCTGAGCAGTCACAAATGGTGCTGAACATTGTGCAATCATCAGCAAACATCCCCACTTCTGGCCTTATGATTGAAGGAAGGTCATTGATGAAGCAGTTGAAGATGGTTGGGCCTAGGACTCTATCCTGAGGAACTCCTGCAGTGATGTCCTGGAGCTGAGATGATTGACCTCCAACAACCACAACCATCTTCCTTTGCGCTAGGTATGACTCCAGCCAGCGGAGGGTTTTCCCCCTGATTCCCATTGAGCTCAGTTTTGCTAGGTGTTCCTTGATGCCATACTCAGTCAAATGCTGCCTTGATGTCAAGGGCAGTCACTCTCACCTCATCTGTTGAGTTCAGCTCTTTTGCCCATGTTTGAACCAAGGCTGTAATGAGGTCAGGAGCTGAGTGACCCTGGCGGAACCCAAACTGAGCGTCACTGAGCAGGTTATTGCTAAGCAAGTGCCGCTTGATGGCACTGTTGATGACACCTTCCATCACTTTACTGATGATTGATAATAGGCTGATGGGGCGGTAATTGGCTGGGTTGGACTTGTCCTGCTTTTTGTGTACAGGACATACCTGGGCAATTTTCCACATTGCATGGTAAATGCCAGTGTTGTCCAGGGAACCCTGGATGTCCAGGGATATAGAGGATTGGATCAGGGAAAAAAAGGAGGCTAATAGCAGATTCGGAGCGCTGAAAACAGCAGAGGCACTAGAGGAGTATAGAAGTGTAGGGGAGTACTTAAAAAATAGTAATTAGGAGAGTGAAGAGGGGACATCCAAAAACACTAGTGGGCAAAATAAAGGAAAATCCTAAGGCGTTTTATAAGTACATTAAGGACAAGAGGATAACCAGGGAAAAAGTAGGGCCCATTAGGGACCTAAGTGGCAATGTGTGTGTGGAGCCGGAGAACATAGGTGAGGTTTTAAATGATTACTTTGCATCTGTGTTCACTATGGAGAAGGACGATGTAGGTGTAGAGATCAGGGAGGGGGATTGTGATACACTTGAACATATTAGCATTGAAAGGGAGGAAGTATTAGCTGTTTTAGCAGGCTTAAAAGTGGATAAAACCCCAGGCCCAGATGAGATCCCTGGGCATTATGTGAGGGAGGAGATAGCAGGGACTCTGACACAAAATTTCAAATCCTCTCTGGCTACAGGAGAGGTACCAGAGGATTGGAGGACAGCGAATGTGGTGCCATTATTCAAGAAGGGTAGCAGGGATAAACCAGGTAATTACAGGCCGGTGAGTCTAACATCAGTGGTTGGGAAAATAATGGAAACAATTCTGAGGGACAGGATTAATCTCCACTTGGAGAGTCAGGGATTAATCAGGGATAGACAGCATGGCTTTGTCAGGGGGACATCGTGTCTAACTAACTTGATTGGATTTTTAGAGTTGGTGACCAGATGTGTAGATGAGGGTAAAGCAGTTGATGTAATCTACATGGACTTCAGTAAGGTTTTTGACAAGGTCCTGCATGGGAGATTGGTTAAGAAGGTAAGAGCCCATGGGATCCAGGGCAATTTGGCAAAATGGATCCAAAATTGGTGGCAGGAGGCAGAGGGTGATGGTCGAGGTTTGTTTTTGCGAGTGGAAGCCTGTGATCAGACGTGTACCGCAGGGATCGGTGCCAGGACCCTTGCTGTTTGTCGTGTACAGTAATGATTTAGACGTGAATATAGGAGGTATAAGTACATTCGCAGATGACACGAAAATTGGTGGTGTTGTAAATAGTGAGGAGGAAAGCCTTAGATTACAGGACGATATAGATGGGCTGGTAAGATGGGTGGAGCAGTGGCAAATGGAATTTAATCCTGAGAAGTGTGAGGTGATGCATTTTTGGAGAACTAACAAGGCAAGGGAATATACAATGGATGGTCGGACCCTAGGAAGTACAGAAGGTCAGAGGGATCTTGGTGTACTTGTCCATAGATCACTGAAATCAGCAGCGCAGGTAGATAAGGTGGTTAGGAAGGCATATGGGATACTTGCCCTTATCGGTCGAGGCATAGAATATAAGAGCAGGGATGTTAGGATAGAGCTGTATAAAACACTACTTAGGCCACAGCTGGAGTACTGTGTACAGTTTTGGGCACCACACTATAGGAAGGATGTGATTGTACTGGAGAGGGTGCAGAGGACATTCACCAGGATGTTGCCTGGGCTGTAGCATTTCAGCTATGAAGAGAGACTGAAAAGGCTAGGGTTGTTTTCCTTAGAGCAGAGAAGGCTGAGGGGGGACGTGATTGAGGTATACAAAATTATGAGGGGCATTGATAGGTTAGATAGGAAGACATTTTTTCCCTTTGTGGAGGGGTCAATAACCAGGGGGCATAGAGTTAAGGTAAGGGACAGGAGGTTTGAGGGGATTTGAGGAAAACATTTTTCACCCAGAGGGTGGTTGGAATCTGGAACACACTGCCTGAAGAGGTGGTAGAGGCAGGAACCCTCACAACATTTAGGAAGTATTTAGATGAGCACTTGAAACGCCATAGCATACAAGGCTATGGGTCAAGTGCTGGAAAATGGGATTAGAATAGTTCAGTGCTTGATGGCGGGCATGGACACGAAGGGCCGAAGGGCCTGTTTCGAAGCTGCATGACTCGAAGACTCTAACTCCTCCAGTCTATCTTCATTAATGACGTTCCTCATCCCTGGAAACATTCTCGTGAATCTTTAATTAACTAAACCCCTTGGATTTGTTAATTAGGGACCTAATGCGTGTTGAGGGACCCTTTGTGCAATTAGTCAATGATGGCTGGGCAGGTACTGGGTCTGCTGCCTGTGGAGGTATGACTGGCACTAGCAGCTTGTTCCATTACATTGATAAGGCTTGAGGACCAATTTCCATCGATCCTCGGGTCTCTTGGTTCAGCAGAATGTGTTAACACATTGTCAAGTCTGGATTTGAAAATGGGTCCAAACTAATTTCTACCCCACCACCTTTTGGATCATACCTTAAACTGAAGGCCTGCTAGCTGTCTCTGATGGATTTGACAGGTTCTATGGCATTATTTGACGATGAGCGGTAGAATTCTCCTAGTGCCCTGGTCAACATTTGTACCTCAACCAACATTATTAAAATAGATGATAGCCATCTATTTCATTGCTGTTTGTGGGACATTGCTGTGTCCAAATTGGGTGCTGTGCTTCCCTACATTACAATAGTGATTACATTTCAAAAAAGTACTGTGAAACATTATTGGATGTCGCGAGTTTGTCAAAGATTCTATAGAAATGCAAATTCTTTCTTTACACCTTTTTTGGTTGAAGGTTACATAATCAATAGTGGATGATGGGTTAATGTACAGTTACAATTACTGACCTGTTGGATGCTATTTTTAAATTGGCTTGCTGATCTTTTAAGGGTGTTTTCTAATTAAATGTATTATGGCTTTGTTGGATTCACTTGGCAGAGCTGCTGCATTGTGGCTGTTCAATGGATTCTTTGTTGCGTGGATAAACTCAACCAAAAACCATTCGAATAGAGTTCATTACCAGGTATTTAAGCTGACTAGGAATTTTTTCACTTTATTTATTTTAATTTTTTTCATAGTTATTTAGTAGACTCTGACCATGACAATCAATTTGAGTTAACAGTTACAATGCAGCAGCTGAAGGCTTATATTGATCTGGTTACCAGCAACATTTGAAAGACCACAGGAAATATTATGCAATAATATCAGCGCTTCATCTTCGGGGAACTGAATAAAAATAGTCTCTTTAAAAGAAAAAGACAAACCTGTTTTTCATGGATTTTAGCTGTCTCACATTGAATTACTCCCTATAGTGAACCCATGCCCTTTCACTTGGTGGACAGTGCATGAAAGCACCAACACACTGAGCTATTGTGCCGCGCCTATCCACCTATTTATAATGACCAGAGGAAAGATTGCCTCCAGCAGTCAGGGGCAGAGTTTAGTTAAGAACTTTTTTCAAATGCAAGAATCCTTGTAATGAAATAGTACTGTGTGTAAGATGTACAGATTGTATTCGGAATTAACTCTACTCTGCAGGATATATAAATTCCAGGGTCTCATTTTCTCTTTTTATCTTCTCATCTACTCAGCTGCTTTCTTGGTCAAGAGGTCAGATTGATGACAAGTTTTGGGCCACCTCCCAATATCATTCAGCTATACAAGATATATGATAGTGTTGCAATTTTGTTGACTAATTTTCTCTTTTTCCTGTAATGCTCTTTTTCGCTCTCATTCCTGATGATAAGGCCAAAATGAGGGAACTCAGTGATTAAGGAGTGCGTGATCTGCTAGCTGCTATGACTGAAAAGTTCTTCCAATCTGCTAATATTACATGTTTATTATGCGTGCTAGTAGTTCGCCATGACCATCACAATGTGATATGATCTGAATAGGCTACACTCTGGACTTCAAGAATACCAACTGTGATTTTTTTCAGCTATTATAATTTCCTAGATCTAAATATCTAGCAAATAGCAAAATCAATAACATGCTTCATTGCTAGGAGTACTTTTGATTCCTCTTTTCAGTCACTAACCAGTAATATGCACTGTGGATTTGGTTGAGCTAAACAATATATGTTTATTACATTCGGTTACCAGTTTTGGTCTGCTGTAGGTATCTTTGCTGGTTCACACTCACACAAGTGTGTGTGTGTTTTACTTGTTCTGAAAGTATTTCCATTGTTTAATATTTTGTGGGGACTCATGTTTAAAAATTGTGGAAATGGATTCCTTTGGAGGACTGATGAGATTATATAGATGCTGGACTTGTGTTTTGTTTTAAAAAAGGTCACTGGAAGGGCTTTGGGACTTGGTTTAGAAACACACTTACTGGAAGTCACATGTCTTCAGCTAAGTAAACCACAAGAGCCTTAATGACTAGGGGGAGCTGTTTAAAGAGAGGTGACATGTCAAGATTTATGGTGGTTAAGAGTTGGTTTCGTTTTGGATTGTTTTGAGTCAGTTGGGGGTAAGCCTGTCAAGAGTGAAGCAACCAGCTCATCCTTTCTCCACCTCTCTGAGAAACCATGAGAATCCAGTGTGTGATAGCTGAAACCTCTGATGCTGCATTTCTCCTGGAAAGCCTGCCAGACTAATCCTGAACGTCACCTGAAGAGAACTGCTCCAAAAAGATCCCAGTGACAGCCATCTACACCTATTTGGGATGCCAGAAAAGGGACAACTGACATCATTCCATATGTCATGGAACTATTTATTTTCTCCTTTGATTACAACAGTGTGCCTTTCAGACTCTGTTCAAAAACAGTGTGCCTTTAAAAACTAAGAAGCACAGTGTGCCAGCTACACCTGTTACTTAGGCAACAGCAGGAGAGTGAGGAGGTCACATGGTGTAATGTTTCTATTTGACTGTGTGCAGAGACTGGATGAAACCAGTTTTAGAGAGACACCAGCGAAGTGTGCTTGCCTTGAAAAAAGAGAATTCTCTCAGCAGAAATTCTACAATGGTTGTCTCAATTGCCTAGGATGAAAAAATCCCTTTTGAAGAGAACATTCATAATGCTGGAGGTAGCAAAATTCCTTTCTCTTTACTTCCAATCTAAGAGTCTTTGCTTCAAGATTGACTGTCTCTTGACTGATTGTGTTTTCTGGAATTCACAGTAAAACTTCGTCTGAAATCTGCCAATTTTAAAATCCAAACATCGACCTGTCATTATACCCCGTGTTGAAAGAACTGCTTGATGCCTGCTGCAGCCGAAGTGCTTTGAATGCCCATCAAGAAAAGACTGTTTCATCAAATCTGTGTGGAGACTTTGAGTGGCATCTGATTATTTTTACGCTAGGATATCTCACCCAGTTATTTATTTATTCTTAAACAGCTAATTTTTAAAATATCATTAAAAAAATGGTTAACTGTTGATTTTTGAGTGTAAGAGTGTGAAAGGGGAAGTTAGGTTAAAATAAGAAATTATAAGGTCTTTAGACATAGGTTTATCTTAATAGTGTTTAAGATTTATTTGTTTTAATAAATAGTTAATTTGTTATTGTCCAAAGATACCTGGTTTGGTCTGTTTTATTCTGGGCGTTACTAGAGTGTTTAATTTGTTTTTCGGTTGGATGGGAAAACTTTAATAATATGCTGCAACCTGTAGAGTGATGGGACTGAATTGACAGTGCATTGCTCCCGCCTCGGTCGTAACATATATCTTATCTTTTCCTTCAAGAATTAACAGGTATTTGGCCAAAGTATTTTTTGTTTATTTTTGCAAAGCGATCTCTGCAGCAAAAACTTCTTTATTTTCTCTTTAACCAGTATGTGTGTGAGTGTGTGTGTTGAGCTAATTTAAAAGGGAACATTCATATTTCAATCTGTTTGTTAATGCTTTGCATCTTTACTGAATAAATCTTGCTTTATAATAAATTAATAATTTTGTTGTTTATTAAAGAAACCTGGTTGGTGAATTTTATTCTGAAACAGAAATAGTTCATATAATTGGCAGTATCGGTAACTGGGTAAGCATTTAAATATATGTTGTGACCCATGGAATAGTGGAACTAGAGAAAGATAGTGTACTCCCCCTGCCTCGGTCATGACATATAACTGGGGGCTCTGTGTTGGATAACCCAAAGCTGATGACGTGCAATTGTAAGTGGGTAATAATAATTGAAAAAGGGAGAAGGAAAACACCAGGGACTAGATTTTACAGCCCCACAGACCTCGGGGATCATGGCGGGTGGGGCTGTAAAATACCTCTGGCAGAGGCCCTCCATGGGACTCAATGCCGGAAAGGCCCGGCCCCAAATTGCTGGCAGCAGCAAAGCCTCATGGCGGCGCCCCCCCCGCTGCTTGGCGACGGGAGCCCCATTTAAATATTTAAATGTATTTAAATAAATGAATTGTTGACCTACCCGCTCCCGCTGTCCATTCGGGAGCAATAGTGCTGCGTGGCCAGCATTCCTGCACCTTCAAAACTTGTCCGGGGATCCGAGGCGTAACACTGGTGGGGAGGGGGGAGCAGGTAAGTGTTTCAGTGAAGGAGTTGGAGTCAAACTCATCTGATTGGTGTAGGGTGTGTAAGGGGTAAAGTTCACAGTTTATGAACTGTGGTGGGGGGGAAGGTCAGGGGCACAGCTAAGTATTTTGTGGGGGGAGAGGGCAAGGAATGAATTGTATGGTTATTGGGTGGTAGGGAGAGGGGCTAGAAACATTTATTTAATTCTGTTGAATCCATTTTAGTTAACTATATCTTTAAATATTTAAATGAAATGGAAGGGCTCGAAGCCCCTTAACATGACATTGGTGCCTGCGCAATGGTGCCTGATGCCATTGCCGGGGATGGACCTCCTGCCCCCACCACGTCATTGCGGGTGGGGGGGACCGCCATTTTTGAAGCTCATTGCCAAGATCAGCGCAAGCTTATAAAATCCAGCCCCAAGTTTCTTGTGCATTAAAGTTTACGCTACTGGAATGGCTTTGTCAGTTGCCTTTCTGGGGAGGGAGGACTTATCCCTGAGTGATTTGAAAATTTAACCAAGGCGAGGCTAACAGAATTGGCAAAAATGTTGGAGTTAAAGTTAAAACCAGGAGCTGAGAAAACAGACATAATTGAGGTAATAGAACAGCATTTGAAATTGGATGAAAACGCAATCCTGATGGTCGTTCAGTTGAAGTTTATGCTATGCTTCCTGAGGAGGCTTCTGCAGGTTATGAGATGGCAAAAAGGGCTATTCTCATTGCTTATGAGTTAGTACCTGAAGCTTAAGGGCAGACAATTCTGAACGTACGAAAACAGACTGGGCAGACTTATATAGAATTTGAGAGGGTAAAGCAAATTAATTTTGATCATTGGATGTGGGCACTAAAGGTAGAGGCCACGTATGAGACCCTTAAGGAAGTAATTCTCCTGGAAGAATTTTAAATTCACTCCCTCTGTTAGTAAGAACCCACCTAGAGTATCAAAAGGTTTCAACAGCCAGGCAGGCGGCTGAGATCGCTGATGGTTACGAGCTTGTTTCTAAACCCAAATCTTTGTCTGTCACCCCCCCCCCCCCCCCCACAAATCCAAGAAGGATAGAAGGTGGGAGGGTGAAAGGAAGGCAAGTAGCCGGGGGCAAGAAGGGATAGCAGGGAATGCCCCAGGATCTCCTCCTCAGGCCATAAAGGAAGATGCTGAGTGTAGAAGTGAGGTCCGAAAGCCTAAATGTTACCATTGCCTCAAGGTGGGAGACCTTCGTGCAGAATGCTGGAAGTTGTGGGGTAAACCCATGGGACTTATTGGGGTACAGAAGGCCAATGCAGAGAAAGGGGCTATGACCGAGAGTACGACAGATCAGGCTGTAGCTCTGACTGCAGCTGTAAAGCCAAGTACAAAAACCGCTGTGAGTGTGAGGGACGTGAACAAGATACCTGAGAGTTATAAAGAATTCTTGTCAAAAGGGAAAGTAACTCTTTATCCCTCAAGTGGGGCAGGTAAACCTATGGTTATTCTTAGGAATGCAGGAGTCACTCAAACTCTTTTGCTGGGGAAAGGCATAACTTTTCCACCAGAGACTGCACTGAATGCCAAAGTTTTAGTGAATGGTATTGGCAGGGAATATATACCTATATCTCTGTATTGGGTGCGCCTGGAGTGTGACCTAATGTCTGGAGCGGTAACCATAGGAGTTGTCCATAGTTTGCCTGTAGTAGGATTTGACCTACTCCTGGGGAATGATTTGGCCGAAGCGAAGGTTGTAGCTTCTCCAATAGTCACGGAAAGACCAAGTGAAGTCCAGGAGACAGAACAGTTGCAGGAATTTTTCCTTCATGTTTAGTGACCCGAGCAATCACTAAACAAGTTCCATTGTCGGAGGTCAAATTGGCACCACAGACAGATAGCTGACTATCTGAAACCTACTTTGGGGATTTGGATAATCCGAAGGAAATGTTCAGTAAGTTTTCTCTGATCAAGGCTCAGCAATCCAGATAAAGATTACATTTATTTTCATGGGATATGAAGGGATTTATGGTCTCATTTATCATTAATAAGCAATGCCAGTTGTTTTCTCCCTCCAAGTTAGGATTCACTCGGTCTATCGTGGAACTACAATATCCTCCTTAATTGAAGTTTTTGCAGTTTTTATTAAAGCTGGTGAAGACTCTTTGAGAGATGTCAGACTCTCCTTAAATTTTCTTTTTAATCTACTGTATCTATTCACATGCTTTAAACATGGTACAAAATGAATCCTAACTTTTCATCTTGTTTGTTTTTCAAATTTTGATTTTCAGGACTTGAGGTCGGCAACTTATAATGCAATAATGGGCAAGGAGGATATATTTTAATTAGTGCTTTTGCTAATGAAATTAAAGCTGCGAATCAAAAATTAATATATCGGACAGGAAACTGACTTCAGCAAAACTGTTTATTACTCTTTAATTGACAACAAATGATGTAAATAAAGTACCCCAAGGCAAATCCTAATTTGATTTTCTATCGGCGATAATTAATTGATACAAAATTATTTCAGAAACACTTATTTGAAAAAAAATTGCCCTGAAATGAGGAAAATGTTGGGAGTGTTGTAGCTTACGTTTCCAGAAGCTTGTACATTTGGTACTGCCAGGTACAGCTCTGCATGTCACTTTGTCAATTGTTAGTATTGACTATTTGCCATCTGTGCAGGGAATCCAGTTTTCCATGTATAATAATTACTTCAAGGGCTTGGATGACTGCAAGAGATGAAGGATTTTTCTGAGGGTAATTCACCATGGCAAGATTTGCTGAAAATGCTAGATTGTCACTATCCCTCAGCTCATTTCGTTCTGTAGATCTCCTACCGTAATGAAGATTTATTTTTTTAAATCCTTGTTTGTTGAGAGAGTGACAGAAAGTAAGAACTGATTTCTCTGAACTGAAAGTCAATTCTTTGAGGAGAGATGATGTGGAATGGAATCTCAAGCAGAGGTGAGATGTATAGATTTTGTTAAAATTGCTTTGTTTGTTAAATAACTGAAAAATCGCAATATGATGCATGCATCATTCAGAACTTGGTGGCTTTCTACTCACAATGTTTAAATAGATAGCTGTAATTCCTTGGCCATTGTTTTGAAGTAGAAAAGATACAACATGTGATTAATTACTTTAGTAAGTATTAATATGTATGAAGGGACATCGAAGGATTGAATGCAGATTGCTAGTTTTCCATGCTTGTGTAATGCAGGAAATATATGTTATGAGATTCAGGGATGTAAACAGTGGATTGATATTTCAATATTTGTATTGCAACAGTCTTCAGCAGACTGCAGTTAAACTGCATTTGACCTGAACATATAGAAATTAAGAATAGGAAAAAATTTCAGTTCAGCCTGTGACTGGGGATATCACGGTACTTGTAGCTAATTGAACCCTCTTATGCTAAATCTCACAGATTGCAAGCAACTTACTGGTGTGTCATTGCAAGATTTTAAAAATCTTGCAATGAAGATTCAGAATAAGATGAGACTGAATCTACATTCAGTCCAGTTGATACATTGATAGTCAAATGGGAACATATCAGAGAATAATGTTGTTTATTTTACAGCATGTGAATGATATTCTGAAAGTCATTATGTATGTGAACCAAGATGCTGTGTGGGTTGTAAGTGCAAATTTCAACAGAAATATTACCTATAAACCAGAAAATTGGAGAAGTTTATACATACTTCTTTCTTTTGGGCCTCCTTATCTCGAGAGACAATGGATACGCGCCTGGAGGTGGTCAGTGGTTTGTGAAGCAGCGCCTGGAGTGGCTATAAAGGCCAATTCTGGAGTAACAGGCTCTTCCACAGGTGCTGCAGAGAAATTTGTTTGTCGGGGCTGTTGCACAGTTGGCTCTCCCCTTGCGCCTCTGTCTTTTTTCCTGCCAACTACTAAGTCTCTTCGACTCGCCACAATTTAGCCCTGTCTTTATGGCTGCCCGCCAGCTCTGGCGAATGCTGGCAACTGACTCCCACGACTTGTGATCAATGTCACACGATTTCATGTCGCGTTTGCAGACGTCTTTATAACGGAGACATGGACGGCCGGTGGGTCTGATACCAGTGGCGAGCTCGCTGTACAATGTGTCTTTGGGGATCCTGCCATCTTCCATGCGGCTCACATGGCCAAGCCATCTCAAGCGCCGCTGACTCAGTAGTGTGTATAAGCTGGGGATGTTGGCCGCTTCAAGGACTTCTGTGTTGGAGATATAGTCCTGCCACCTGATGCCAAGTATTCTCCGAAGGCAGCGAAGATGGAATGAATTGAGACGTCGCTCTTGGCTGGCATACGTTGTCCAGGCCTCGCTGCCGTAGAGCAAGGTACTGAGGACACAGGCCTGATACACTCGGACTTTTGTGTTCCGTGTCAGTGCGCCATTTTCCCACACTCTCTTGGCCAGTCTGAACATAGCAGTGGAAGCCTTACCCATGCGCTTGTTGATTTCTGCATCTAGAGACAGGTTACTGGTGATAGTTGAGCCTAGGTAGGTGAACTCTTGAACCACTTCCAGAGCGTGGTCGCCAATATTGATGGATGGAGCATTTCTGACATCCTGCCCCATGATGTTCGTTTTCTTGAGGCTGATGGTTAGGCCAAATTCATTGCAGGCAGACGCAAACCTGTCGATGAGACTCTGCAGGCATTCTTCAGTGTGAGATGTTAAAGCAGCATCGTCAGCAAAGAGGAGTTCTCTGATGAGGACTTTCCGTACTTTGGACTTCGCTCTACTAGGCCAATATATAGTCAATCTTTCTTTCTTATTTAAGGAATTGTCTGAAACACTCTATAAGTTTCTTTTTTCCCCAGGGTGTGCAACTATGTAATGCAGGACAAGTGTGTTGTATTGTTTTGTTGGTATCTCCTGTTGCATGTCCTGCTCCAGCCTTTTTACAGTTAAGAAGGTGAAGCAGGCGTTCTGCTCTGAGGCTCCTGCCAATGCCAGTTTTGGCTGATAGTGTACTATACTGGTCAGTGTGCTGTTAATAATAAATGAGGATAGTAGACTTTGGGTCAAAGTAACAGGAGTTTATTTACAGGACTCTTGTCTCTAAGGCTTCTACATTCACACTGAGCATCACATCCTGTGATGATACTTAAGGTCTATATAGAATAATCTACCCAGCAACAGCTTATGTACATTATACTACTTCTCCCCCCATGTTTCTCACTTCATTCATAAGGCCTGTAATGCTGTGGGGTTCTCACTGCTCTGCCTTAGCGTGTTCTTATTTCACTTGTTTGGGGTATTGGGTCTTTCGGTTCTTTTTCTCCACTTTCCTGTGGGTGAGTGGAATTATTGGATGACTCAGATTCTCTGCTTTCACTGTCGTCTGAGTGATCTATTGTTGGTTGTATCACTAGTTCATCAGCTCTCTCTGGTAGCTGATTCTCTTGATATTTTTCCCATTTGTTTTTTCTGTGATGTCAGTACCAATGATCTTCTATTTCTCCTTATCCATCCCTGGTCCGTCTAAACTATGTAGGATGGAGGATATGGAGATTTCTCCATCACTTCCCCATATCGACCCTGATCTTTAATTCAAACCAAATCTCCAGGTTGTAGGTCTGTTTGATTTTTTTTTTGCTCTGTAGCATCTATCATGCTTCTCTGTTTGGATTGACCTCTCTTTCTCTTCTCTCACCCTCACCTTTTCCCTGTTTCTGTACCGATTTGTGGCTGAAGGGTTCTTGGGAGTGTGGGTAGTTCAGTCCTCAACCTCCCACCCATTAGCAACTCCCATGGGGCCAACCCATTCTAGAGTGGCGTGATCGATAGTTTAATAGTGCCAGCGTAAAATTCTCATTCTTTTTCAGTAGCATTTTCATGGTTTGAATGCCTCTCTCCGCTTCTCCATTTCCCTGGGTTACCTCGATGAACTTGTAACATGGGGAAACCCATATGTTTCTGCAAAATCTTTGAAGGCTTCATTCGCGAATTGTTGACTATTAAAGGAGTTCACCAGATCCAGAATGCCATGTGTGGTGGAAATTTCTTTTAATGATTTGATTACGGCTTCAGCACTCTGGCCATATATTAGTTTGACTTCAACCCATTTGCAGTAATAGTTAACGACAAAAAAGAAAAATGTTCCACTTATTTTCAAGCAGGTCCATTCCCAGGCGCTTCCATAGCCTGGATGGAAACAAAGACTATATCAGTGGCTCTCTAGATTCTTGTCTGGTTGTAGTGCATGTGATATACCTGGAAATCATCTCTTCAACCTCCTTGGAAACACCCAGCCACCATACCGAGTTTCGCGCTCTTGCTCTACACTTGGTGATTCCTAAGTGCCCTTGGTGTAGTTTTTCTAGGATGTCCAACCTTAAAGCCCTTGGAATAACTAGTCTTTCATTATAGACTAGTAAGTGATCAACAATAGTAAGATGGCTTCTTTGCTCATGATATTTTCTTAAAATCGGTTATTAGGCACATATTCTGGCCAACCTTCTTGGCAAAACTGACTTTCTTTCTGTATATTTCTAATTTGGCATAATCTTTGAGAGGTTGCCAACAAATCTTTGGTTATAGCTAAAGCAAAGACTTCCACTTCCTCCAGGATGAGACATCTCCCACTTCAAGTGTAGCAATTGATGTTCTTGATAACATGTCAGCTGTCACCTGATGTTTTCCTGGGACATATTCAGTCGTTGTGTCATATCTCATTAGTTGTAGTCGAAATCTCTGTACCTTTGGGGGTAATTTTGCTAGCCCCTTTGAATTCAGCAATGTCACTAGTAGTTTGTGGTCAGTTTCGATTTTGACCTGGAGGCCCGACACATAGTCCAAAGATTTCTCACAAGCCCATGTTGCTGCTAATGCTTGCTTGTCAATCGCTGCATACCTTTGTTCTGTTTCTGACAGCAAACAAGCAAAGGTTGCATCATACATCTTCTTGAATCTGGAACTAGATTGCTGATGCAGCTGTTGCAATAATGGTCACTAGCTCTGGATCATAATGCGCCAATACTTCTGATGAAGTTAACATTTCCTTGTTCACAAAATAATTTTTCTGGCAGTCTCTCCAGCACCAGGCTTGCTACTCTTTAGCAATTGTTGTAAATAGTTAATAGTGGCTAGATTTGGTAGGAATTTCCCTACCTGGTTAACCATACCCACGAATCACTGGAAATCTGTTATGTTCTTTGGCTCTGGGAAATCCTTTATTGCCTTCATCTTCTGTGGATCTAGCTTGATGCCAGATCCATTAATTATGTGGCCAAGGAACCTCACTGTCGACTGTGAGAATACACACTTCTCATTTAATGTGAGACCAGCTTTGTGTTGTGCTTTTCTTGATTTGCTCTATGAATCAGAACACTGGATGGCAGATGATCCGTTGTAAGCCTTCCAGGATTGTTGGCATCGTCCGCTGGAATATCTCTGGTGCTGACGCAATACCGAACGGCAGTCTGTTGAAACAGAATCTTCCAAAGGGTGTAATAAAGGTAGTTAACAATTTAGACTCTTAGTCTAAAGCCAAAATCCGCTATTTGCATCTAGTTTGGTGAATATGGAACTTTTTTCAATTTGGCAAGGCTGTCATCAACTGGTGCCATAGGGTGAATCTCTACAACTTTATTGAGTTGGGTAAGGTCCACACAAATCCTAATAGACCCGTTTGGTTTCCTTACTGGAACCATCCCAGAGCACCACCTAGTGGGCATAATTACTGCAGAAATAACTCCTTAGTTTAGCATGACATGAATTTCCTCCTTTTACCTTTTCCAGGAGCGGGTGTGGGACCTTTCTTGGTATGAGCAAACGTACCGGTTCTGCCTCTTTGTTGAGAGCAATGTGATGATCTGTTATTAATTTCCCCAAACCTTCAAATAATTGTGGGAATTCAGTTTTTAAAATTGTTGAGCTGTTTCTCTTGTCCCTTGATTTCTTCCACCCTGCATAACAGCCATAAGGCTAAACAAGCTTTCTTACTGAGTAGTGGACAGGCTTGATTTTTCTTTATAACACAAAAGGTTTTCGGCATTGTTCCCAACCTTTAATTGAATTCCTCTCAGCCTGTATAGACGGGCCCCCCCCCCCCCCCCACTTTTATATTTTCAGTTATTTTTTCTTTTTTGTGTTTATTTTATTTTAGTTTGTTTCTACTGTGCCTGCTCACTATTTTTTCATGTTTGTGCTTGGGGCTAGGCTGCTCAGTTTTCTGTCCATTCACACCCTCTCTGTACTAATGCTTTGTCTTTCAGCGCACCATTAGCCTTTGCTCCATGACCTTCTGGTCAGTTATTCTCTGTGACCTTGTCCTATCAACACCTCTTTTGTTATCTCTTGCCCCACCCCCACTTTACTTGCTTAAAATCTTTTACATTTCTGATATCTGCCAGTTCTGATGAAGGATCACTGACCTGAAACATTAACTCTGCTTCTCTCTCCACAGATGCTGCCAGACCTGCTGAGTATTTCCAGCATTTCTTGTTTGTGTTTCAGATTTCCAGTATTTGCAGTATTTTGCTTTTATATTATTGTATAATTTTTTTTGTTGGTTTTATTTATTTAGAGATGCAGCACTGAAACAGGCCCTTCGCCCCACCGAGTCTGTGCCGACCAAGAACCACCCATTTATACTAAGCCTACAGTAATCCCATATTCCCTACACTAGGGGCAATTTACAATGGCCAGTTTACCTGTCACCTGCAAGTCTTTGGCGGTGGGAGGAAACCGGAGCACCCGGCGAAAACCCATGCGGTCACAGGGAGAACTTGCAAACTCTGCACAGGCAGTACCCAGAATTGAACCCAGGTCCCTGGAGCTGTGAGGCTGCGGTGCTAACCACTGTGCCACTGTTCCACTAAACCTTCCCTTCCTCAGCCATGGTTTTTTGTTGGATCGGATAGAAACTGCTACTCCTGTATCTACCTTGAAGATGGTTTTTTTTTTCCCAAGATCTCTGCTTCCCAGCAGTCTTTGTTTTTTTTTCTTGCATTTCCCCAAGGAAGGGAGTATTGATCATTTGTTTTTCTTTTATTTCATTTTTTTTTGTGAGTCTGCAATGTTTGTTTCTTGCTGCAACAGACCTGCTGAAAGTGCCCCCTTTTCTTGCACCAGAAACATTCAGCATTCCGGCTGGACAAATTTCCCATTGGTGCTTCTCCCTGCCACACCTACTGCAATTTAGTGTTGCTGCCTCTAGTTGTCTTTTCTACCTCTCTGGCTTTCTGGCACCATTACTCTCTGCCGTCTCCATAGACTCAACTGATTCTAGAATCAGTTCTAGAATCCCCGATTTTCCCCCGAACTAGTTGTCGATTTAAATTTTCAGACCTTTGCCTGTCTGTTTAACAGAAAGTCCTTTTGCAAAGTCAAATCTTCTTTCAACTGAAGCTGGTCTGACAGTGCATTGTCTATGACCGTGATTACTATTCTGTCCCGAATCAGTTCTTCTCACAAGCTCCCATAGTCGTAAAGCTCTGCTATTTTATATACATCATTAATGAATGAATCGATGCTTTTACCTTCTTTTTGGTGTGTTTGTTGAGTTTCGCCCTTTCCACGATAACATTTTAAAGTATCCCTCCAAGGTTTTTATTACTTCGCCATACAAGGTTTCCTTTTCATCAATCCCCAGGGTGGTTAAAATGTCATCCGCACAGTCTCCCATGGCGTAAAGTACTGACCTGCTCCCTGTCTGGCCATGCTGCTAGATCCAATGCAGAATGGTACCTATCGACTCCTCTGATCCATCTGGGCCAGGCCTCAACCTGCTTAGGCCCCGCCGCTCACTTGAAGCTCTCTGGTAAGGGTATCGACTTCTCCATGCTTCACTGCCATGTTTTCGATATCTTCTGTCTTTACCCTACAAAAGATGCTTTTACCACTGTCACCACAGACTATACTGGTCAGTGTGTCGTTAACATTAAATGAGGATAGTAGACTTGCGTCAAAGTAACAGGAGTTTATTTACAGGGGTCTTATCTCTAAGGCATCTACATTGTGCACAGTGTGGCTTTCGTGCAGAGAGATCGACTATTGACATGCTGTTCTCCCTTCGTCAGATACAGGAGAAATGCCGTGAACAACAGATGCCCCTCTACATTGCTTTCATTGATCTCACCAAAGCCTTTGACCTCGTCAGCAGACGTGGTCTCTTCAGACTACTAGAAAAGATCGGATGTCCACCAAAGCTACTAAGTATCATCACCTCATTCCATGACAATATGAAAGGCACAATTCAACATGGTGGCTCCTCATCAGAGCCCTTTCCTATCCTGAGTGGTGTGAAACAGGGCTGTGTTCTCGCACCCACACTTTTTGGGATTTTCTTCTCCCTGCTGCTTTCACATGCGTTCAAATCCTCTGAAGAAGGAATTTTCCTCCACACAAGATCAGGGGGAAGGTTGTTCAACCTTGCCCGTCTAAGAGCGAAGTCCAAAGTACGGAAAGTCCTCATCAGAGAACTCCTCTTTGCTGACGATGCTGCTTTAACATCTCACACTGAAGAATGCCTGCAGAGTCTCATCGACAGGTTTGCGTCTGCCTGCAATGAATTTGGCCTAACCATCAGCCTCAAGAAAACGAACATCATGGGGCAGGATGTCAGAAATGCTCCATCCATCAATATTGGCGACCACGCTCTGGAAGTGGTTCAAGAGTTCACCTACCTAGGCTCAACTATCACCAGTAACCTGTCTCTAGATGCAGAAATCAACAAGCGCATGGGTAAGGCTTCCACTGCTATGTCCAGACTGGCCAAGAGAGTGTGGGAAAATGGCGCACTGACACGGAACACAAAAGTCCGAGTGTATCAGGCCTGTGTCCTCAGTACCTTGCTCTACGGCAGCGAGGCCTGGACAACGTATGCCAGCCAAGAGCGACGTCTCAATTCATTCCATCTTCGCTGCCTTCGGAGAATACTTGGCATCAGGTGGCAGGACTATATCTCCAACACAGAAGTCCTTGAAGCGGCCAACACCCCCAGCTTATACACACTACTGAGTCAGCGGTGCTTGAGATGGCTTGGCCATGTGAGCCGCATGGAAGATGGCAGGATCCCCAAAGACACATTGTACAGCGAGCTCGCCACTGGTATCAGACCCACCGGCCGTCCATGTCTCCGTTATAAAGACGTCTGCAAACGCGACATGAAATCGTGTGACATTGATCACAAGTCGTGGGAGTCAGTTGCCAGCATTCGCCAGAGCTGGCGGGCAGCCATAAAGACAGGGCCAAATTGTGGCGAGTCGAAGAGACTTAGTAGTTGGCAGGAAAAAAGACAGAGGCGCAAGGGGAGAGCCAACTGTGCAACAGCCCCAACAAACAAATTTCTCTGCAGCACCTGTGGAAGAGCCTGTCACTCCAGAATTGGCCTTTATAGCCACTCCAGGCGCTGCTTCACAAACCACTGACCACCTCCAGGCGCATATCCATTGTCTCTCGAGATAAGGAGGCCCAAAAGAAAAAAGAAAGAATCTACATTAACACTGAGCAACATGAGGTTCAGATGCGTGACATCACATCCTGTGATGATGCTTAAGATCTATGCACATAATCTGCCCAGCAGCAGCTTATTTACATTATACTGCAGTTTGGAGCTACATAATTGGTAGTGATGCCCTGCCCAATATTCCTGGCTGCCCTTCTTGAAAATGCCTATCCTGGTCCTGGCACCCACCTTCACAGAGCCCAGAAAGCCTTGACTAGCTGGGTAGGCAGCAGTACTCACAATGGTTTTTTGTCTCTTGGATTGGTTGGTACACCATATGATATATTTCAGGCACATATAGATACATCTTGTAACCATGTAATTGGAACAGCTGTGGGAGGAAATGCAATTTGTGACTCTCTAAGAGGCTAACAATAAGAGTAAAACTGAGGACATTTTAAAAATAGATTTTCTGTATTCCCAATCCCTCACAGAGCTTTGCACACTGGAGATACATATTAGGAATTCAGGTACTGAGCTCCATGTCACCTTTAGTTTTATCCATTCATTAAATTTGACATTTAATCCATTAAATCAATTAAATGTGACATCTCTACTAATTTGTGGGAGTCTCTTGCCCAAGACTGGCCAAAATGGAGAAGAAGCATCCACGAAGGTGCTAGCCAGTTCGAACAACGTTGACATGCCCAGGCATCGACCAAGTGCAAACAGTGGAAAGGCATTTGGAAATTTGAGCATTCACTCGCCTCACCAAACACCACCTGCCCCACCTGTGGCAGAGTATGCAGATCCAGAATTGAACTATTCAGTCACCTAAGGACCCACAACCCTGGAATGGAAGAAGGTCATCCTCGTTCCCACAGTACTGCCTAAGAAGAAGACATACATTAAATTTAAAAGATGAAAATCCTGACAACTGGCTGACTGCCATGTTGAATTCCCAGTCTCCTTGATCTCCATGGCTATTTCAGACATGTGCTCTTGGTAATAAAACTCCGTACTAGCATGAAAATTCATAAACTTTGTTCAGCAGTATCGCTGCTGACCTTGAAAAAAGCTGCCCATAAAGATCTAGTGATCTCTGTGGAGTGGATTTCCCCTTTCCTGACAGCAGTTTGAATCTGGCACCAAGTCAACGTGATCTCCAGATGTTCAGCATGAGTGATGTCGTCAAGCTTAGTAAACAACAAATCACATTTAAGTATCCTCACAGACGGCAAACCAGGTAGTAAAATGCACTGAATTTTTCACTTTTAAAATTTTTTTTGAAGAGAACCAAATAAATGGTTGGGACATACGCATGGGATTAAGGTAGAAGCTGCAATACCAGAAACAAATTTATTAATTTTTTTTTTATCATAATGTAGAAATGACAGTCCACAAATATAAAATTATTTCTTCAGATACAGTGAGGCTACTTAGCAGCAATTCTGAATTTAATACGCCATTAAAAACGCAATTACATCTCATTCAACAAGATGTAATTTTTTCAAGGGTTTTTACAGCAGGACTGGGTGTAAAAGAGCAAGTGTTCATCAGTTCAGTGATTTCTACTTGTATGCAGTTTTAGGGTACTTCAGCAGGAAGCCCTATGGAGAACACAGAATCACTGACAGCAATTTCTGGATTTCTTTGTTTAGCTGCACATATGTGGACTCGAGGATTTGCTGTCAGTTTCAGAGGAGCAATGACAGTGAACACTAACAGTTCTACCATCATTACTACCGTTACATAAAGATTAGTTGAAAGAGGGAGAAAGGCCCTGATAATATGTCCGAAGCAGGAGGAGAGCAAGGTGGGGTTTGGGAGAGGTGAGGAAATGGATGATCTGTGGACGTAAGGGTTCTAGACAGGATCTGTTTTAAGCTTTTTCAACATGTTTCCCACCTGACAGCCAGCCAAGTAGCAGATCAAAGGTATGTCTGGCATTGCTGTGTTGGGGATAGCAGGGATTGAACATTGGTTGCAGGAGGTGGGGTGGGGGAGAAGTTGGAACACCAGGGGGGTCCTGGCTGTTTGCAGGGTTCAACTGACCACATGGGTCTGATTGCAGTGATTAACAGGGAAGCTTGGTAGATTGGGGTGAAGCACCCCTGCTTCTCCTGGCCAACAAGCAGTGCTGCAAAGTCACCTTGTTATCACCATTCCCCCCGCCCCACTACTCCCATTTCAGGTGTCAGGTTTCTGTGTTAAATATAAAACTTCACTTAAAATGGAGGTATGCAGCCTCCTCAAAATATTTCAGTGACCGACCAGCCTCCTGACATCGGCTTGGTCACCCACCCTCCGGTCCCACCTCCATTAAAATCGGAAGTGGGCAGGTTGGGTTTCTCATTTTAAAAACTTTTAACCCCCCCACCCAGGCCCAACCTGCCCTGGACCTGTGGGGGTGGGCTGTGGGGTTAAAACTCCCCCTAAAGAGTATGGAAGTCCTTCCCCAATTTTTGACACCTTTAATTTATTTGCCCCCTCACCCTTTGACCTTGAACCACTTTTCCTAGCTAATACTAGCTCCCTGAGATGCTGGAGAATGAATGAGCATGGGCAATGGTCACATTGATGTGTGTCATCTTGTGCTGGAATAATTTACATGCATCATGGGTGTTAATATATTCCATTGCAGAAAGCACACACTATTAAAGTTTCTTCTGGATTGTGGTGCATTCATGATGCAATTCACAGTTGAGTTTACACAAGATCACTTTAAGACAGGAAATGGAATCCTGAGCTGCTCTTGGTAAAATAATGTAAGAGAGTTAATGATTCAGTGCTACAGTTAATCTTATTTGTTTTTATTTACAATTCCTTGTTACATGCATGACAGTGTCCTGTATAATTGTTGATTACCAATGGCATCAGATGCAATGTCAGCATTTCATTAGAATTCTCACTTGGACAAATTTGTCACAATTAATATAAATGGACACAGCTACAAATTATATGATTGAGGAATTAGGGAGGACAGCTGTCCAGCTGTTGGCCAGCATGCTTTTGCTTCCAAGCACGCTGGCACACTGCACATTTTTCACTGCCTTCTGTGTCTCTTGTCCAAGACGCTACTTTATTTCCCACACAATGACTGACTGTGTAAGGAGGTGAAGTTTTGTTGATTAAACATACTTGCGTAGCTACTGGGATGTAAATTTCTCACCCTAATTTGGCATTTGTCAATGGAACTGAGTTTTAAGTGGCAATGACTCTGACTCTGGTGATAGATGGTCATCAAGGAGGACATTTTGTTTGATACACACAGTTATACAGAATTATTACTGAATATGAATATCAGGGCTGTCTGTGAATGCACTGATTGCTAATTCAGGGATTTCTAATAAAATACAGCAGGGGTAGAATATTTAAGCTAAACTTATCCTTCAAAGATGTGAAGCATAGATAATTTTTGATGAGGACACTGCCTCAGAGACCTCATTTTTGGAAAACCACTGATCAGTTTCTGTTAAAGCTGCTGTGGCTGCCAATTTCATTTTTATTGAAGAAACAAAGTTAAGGACCTATGCTCATAATGCAGAACACCATCAAGGCTGAAAAGAGGAAAAGAGAAATCATTAAATCAGGAAACATTGATTAGCTGACACAATGCTTGGATCTCAATGATTTGAAAGTTGTAGGATGGAAAGATTGCAGGAGGTAAGCAGTTGCATAGTTTAAAACAGAAGTCTTCAACCTAAATTTTCACCTACCAGTTGCCTGTTGTATTGGTGTAAATTGGGAAACAAGTGGGAATTTTATCCACTTTACATCATTGAATAGTTTCCTGGAGCAAGACCACAGGAAATGCCCACCTCAAACAGGTACCTCAGTTAAAAATTAATTTGGGACTAAGTATTTCTCACATGAAGTCTGTGAAAAGTGCATTATTGCTAGGTTACAGTAGCTATTTGAAAAGTAATGGAAAGATTAGTATCTTTCAATCCTTAATTAGCTTTTTCTTAATTTTCCTCAGAAGCACTTCAGCCACAGTATGCCATCCTTTCATTGGCACTGCATGAAAGAAGGCATGCCAAGGTTGATCAAAAGGCAATATCTGCAGGCCCTGGCATACATACCTAGCTACGAGATGAGAAACTGTCTTCACCAAGTTGGGTCATCAGGGAGCCAGATAATGATTTGTGCTATCTGTTCCAAGGGGACTTTTGGCTACAGCCAGGGATCACAATGGTCTGCTGTTGCCTTGCAGGCAAGCTGTAGTACTAGCCCGTAGAAATGGTGACATGGCACGACAGAGAACACCTCCATTCACATACCTTCGCCATAGAGCACCACCTCCATTTCAGCAGCCATCAAACATGGGTCAAGTACTGGGCTGCTGTTGTCACTCAGTCTTGGCAAAGGCCTCTAATGCGGCAAAGCCCTTCAGATCATTACCTCCGACAATGGGACTCCCATTTATTTGTCACCTTCCCTTTACATTTTATTTATATGCAATTTTCTACTTCTACCAATTTTGTAGCCCTGCCAACTGTCAAGATCTGCACCTGAGGCTATGCAAATGAGTTAACCTGAGTTAACTACCAATTAAACTACCAACTAAAATCTACCAATAACCAATCCAATGGTGTTAACGTTGTGTAGTATGAGTGTTGTTATTTGGAGCATTGAAGGACAATAGCAGTTATAAAAGGTTACAGGATTGTTGAGAGCATTGCAAAGGAAACCCTCTCAAGGTTAATCAGTGAAGATAAGCTTGAAGAACCAGGTGGGAGATTGTGACTGGTGATAAAACTGAGCGATAGATCACAGTGACAAATGACAGTAACTGGTTTTATACATTTAGGATATAGAGAGCTAGCAGTAGGAGATGATAATGATGAAGTTCGAAGAATTGAAAACAAATTGGAAGAAGCAAATATTCCCTGTGTCTGAGGAGAATGAAGAGTGATATGATTGAGGTGCTGAAAATAATGAAAGGAATTAATTCTTTACCTGGTAGAGAAATCCAAACCAAGGATACATATTCATGGATTTCAAGCTAAACCAGCTAACAGCTTATTCAGGGGGGGAAAAAACCTTCACACAAAAAGGTTGTGAGAATGTGGAACACTTGGCCCCCATAGATATTCAGGGGTTTGGGGCTGCAAAATTTGGCTCCGTAGTGTACATAATTTTGGTGCTACGGGTGCAGTTTTATACAAAATGGCATTCCTGCTGTGCGCACATGCTTCCAGCCAACAAAAATAAATCTGTGTCCCCTAGTCCTTGTATCATCAGCTAATGGGAGGAGCTTTTCTTTGTCTAAACCTGTCATAATCTTGTACATCTCTATCAGATCTCCCCTCAACTTCCTTTGCTCCAAGCAGAGCCCCAGCTTCTTCAACCTAACCTTGCAGCTAAAAATCCCTCGTTCCAGGAACTATTCTGGAAATTTCCTCTGCATTGTCCTGCCATCCCATGAACAGAGATTGGGGAAACTGGGCCTGTATTCTCTAGAGTTTCGAAGAATGATAGATGATCTCATTGAAACCTACAAAATACTTAAAGGGATAGACAGGGTAGATGCAGCTAAGATGTTTCCCCTGGTTGGGGAATGTCCAGAACCAGGGGACACAATTTCAAAATAAGGGGGAAGTCGCCTAGGACCAAGAGGAGGAGAAATTTCTTCACTCAGGGGGTTGTGATTCTTTGGTATTCTCTACCCCAGAGGGCTGTGGAAGCTCAGTCATTGAGTATGTTTAAAGCAGAGATTGACAGATTTCTAAATACCAACGACATAAGGGGATATGGGGATAATCTGGGAAAAAGGCATTGAAGTGGATGATCAGCCATGATCGTACTGAATGGCGGAGCAGGCTCGATGGGCTGAATTGCCTACTCCTGCTCCTATGTTCCTGGGATATTTGGGTAATTAAAGTCCCACAATATCACCACTCTACAGTTCTTGCATATCTGTGATTTCCTTGCAGATTTGCTCTATTTTCTCTCTCGCTCTCTCTCTCTCACGCTCTCTCTCTCGCATCGCTCTCGCTCTCACTCTCACTATTTGGAAGCTGAGAATACCCCCAGTAGCATATCCATTCCCCTTTTGCTTCTCAACTCTAACTTCAAGGACATCCTCTCTTTCCAACACCACAATGTCTTTCCAAATCAGTACTGCCACTCCACCTCCCTTTTTTCTCCCTCCCTGTCTTTTCTGAACACTTTGTATCCATGTATATTAAGTGCCCAGACCTCACCAATTTTAAGCCACATTTCCAATATTGCTATTACATCATATTCCCACTTGGCTATTTGTGCTTGTAGCTCACCAATCTTATTCACTGCACTTTGTGCATTTACATACATGCATTCTAAACCTATCTTTTTATTCCTTGTAGTCCTTCTTAGTCTGCTCCTATGTAATACAACAACAACATCTTATGTTTATATAGCACCTTTCACATAATAAAACATTCCAAGGCTTCACAGGAGCATTATAAAACAAAGTATGACACTAAGCTACAAAAGGATATATTGGATCAGATGACCAAAAGCTTGATCAAAGAGGTAAGTTTTAAGGTGCGTCTTAAAAGAGGAAAGCGAGGTGGAGAGACCAAGAGATGTAGGGAGGGGATTCCAGAGATTGGGGCCTAGGCAACTGAAGGCATGACCACCATTGGTAGAGTGATTGAAATCAAGGATGCACAAGAGGCCGGAATTAGAGGATTGCAGATATCTTGGAGAGTTGTGGTGCTGGAGGAGATTACAGAGATATGGAGGATAAGGCCATGGAGGGGTTTGAAAGCAAGGATGAGAATTTTAAAATCAAAATGTTGCTTGAGCAGGAGTCAATGTAGGATAGCGAGCACAGGGGTGATAGGGAAACGGAACTTGGTGCAAGTTAACGCACAGGCAGCAGAGTTTTGGATGACCTCTGGAGAGTAGAATGTGGGAAACCAGCCAGGAGTGCATTGGAATAGTCAATTCTAGAGGTAAGGAAGGCATGAATGAAGATTTCAGCAGCAGATGAGCTGAGACAGGGATGAAGTCAGGCAACGTTACGGATGTGGAAATCGGCAGTCTTAGTGATGGCATGAATATGAGATCAGAAGCTCATCCTGGGGTAAAAGAAAGGAATGAATTCAGTAGCTAGGGAATGGAGGTTAGATCAGGGACTGAAAACAATGGCTTCAGTTTTCCCAATATTTAATTAGCAGAAATCCAGTGCCTGATGTCAGATAAGCAGTCTGATAATTTAGCAACAGTGGAGGAGTTGAGAGAAGTGGTGGTGAGGTAGAGCTGAGTGTCGTCAGCATACATGTGAAAACTAATGCTGTGCTTTCTATGGTTTCGCCGAGGGCAACATGTAGATGAGAAATAGGAGGGGCCAAAGGATGGATCCTTGGGGGAGCACCAGAAGTAATGGTCTGGGAGCAGGAAGAGAAGCTATTGCAAGTGATTCTCTGGCTACAGTTATATAGATAAGAATGGAACCAGGTGAGAGCAGTCCCACCCAGCTGGACAGCAGTGGAGAGGCATTGGAGGAGGATGGTGTGGTCAACTGTGTGAAAGCCTGCAGACATATATGGTAATAATGATATGGTACTACATCTTTCTCTTGTACTTTCCAATACTCTCACTCCTTTATGCACCTTGTTCCTCTTTTCTGCTTCCATATGCTAGTGCCCACCCCCTTGCCAATTTAATTTAAACCCTCCCAGCCACACTATCATCTTCCAGTTCGCTGTTCATTTCTGCTTCAGAGAGGTGACAGATGGTCTTTATGCCAAGAGAGAGAGCTCACTGTGCTCTGTTTGAACAGAGAGAAGCAGGCTTTGCCAGGATGGTGGCCTTCCCCATAGTGTAGTGTTCCTCCCCACTAGCGTTA
Source organism: Heterodontus francisci (assembly GCF_036365525.1). NCBI lineage: Eukaryota > Metazoa > Chordata > Chondrichthyes > Heterodontiformes > Heterodontidae > Heterodontus > Heterodontus francisci. The sequence continues at coordinate 88,227,124 of NC_090372.1, forward strand.
TTTGAAGAGATTAACAACTACTTTCAGGTTAGCTGCTGATTGATTTCTGCTGGCTCTTTCTGAGTTTATAAAATGTTTGAGTTTTCTCGTTCTCTTTAAAGTTGATGAGGTTGACAGTGCGGCCTGTTTATTTCAATGCTCGATATTTTTAAAATTTTTTGCACAGCCATGCACATGTGGTATCTTAAAGGGGACAGTTTGTAAGCAGTCTTCGTGGTATCTTTACAATTGCTGCATGACTGTGCATGCACATAGCTAAGACAGAACATTGGTCTTGAGGGAGCATTTCTCTTACCTCAACCTAAACAAGGAACAACGTGTGCAATGCCTCGGTTTTCGGAAAGGAGATGCTCACTGAAATCTGCCATTTCTTACTGACAGACCTGCAGCCTCAGAAGGTGACGGTGGTCATGCATTTCTTCATATGTGGATCTTTCCAGGCTGGAGCAGGCAACATCTATAACATCTCCCAGTTCGCCGTCCGTTGCTGCATCAGAAAGGTGACATGCTCTTTATGCCAGGAGACTGGAGTACATTGCATTCTTCCTGACTAGAGAGAAGGAGGCTGTCAAGAAAGCCCCAAATGCCAAATGAGAAATATTAATTTCATCGGTTGGAAACTTACCTTAGATTTTTAATGGAAAAAAATCCTACAGTTAACTTTAAAAAAAAACTAGCAGCTAAGATGGCCGCTGCAATTTGCATGTGAAATACCAAGAGATTGAACTAGAGACAAAAGTCTAACAAGAAGCCCAGCCAGAACAATACTTTGGCTAACTGAGTAGATTATGCAGATCATCTTTGTTAACGGAGCAGTCAAAGCTATCTTGTGGCATTAATAAGTGGAGATGACCTTCCAGGGGTTAAACACTGACAGCCCCATCTGAGAGAGGGTTTTGGTTTTCGACTTTGGACCTAATTAAAAACAGAGGATTGAGAGAACCATGTGACTGTCTAGCCATCTCTGAAAAACTCGGAAGTTTTGTTACACTCACAGAAAACGAGCAGTAACTGAGTGTATGTAGATAAGGCGTGGCTGAAGACATGGTGCAGGAGGGAGGGCTATAGTTTTTTGGATTACTGGGTCTGTTTATGGCGAAGGTGGGACCTGTACAAGTTGGATGGGTTGCTCCTGAACCGGTACAGGACCAACATCCTTGCTGGGAAGTTTGCAAGTTCTGTTGGTGGGGGAGTTTAAACTAATTTGGCAGGGGATGGGATACAGAGTGGAGGTACAGTAGGGGTTGACACAGAGTCAAATATAGAAGAGAAACTGAGTCAGTCTGGAAGGCAGTGCAAATATAGACCTGTTCAGGCACAAGCGAACAATGCCAGGCTGGATTGCATCTATTTTAATGCAAGGAGTCTTACAAGTAAAGCAGGTGAATTGAGGGCGTTGATTAACAGATGGGAATATGATATTGCTATCACAGAGACATGGTTGAGGGAAGGGCAAAACTGGCAGCTCAATATTCCAGGGTATAGAATCTTCAGGTGTGACGGGGGGTGGGAGGTGGAGGTGGCGGTTGTAAAAGAGGAGGTGGCATTGCACTATTGATCAAGGAGTCAATTACTGCAGCAAGGAGGGATGATATATTCGATGGTTCCTCAAATGAGGACTTATGGGTAGAACTTAAAAACAAAAAGGGGGCAATCACTTGGCTGGGAGTGTATTACAGGACACCAAATAGTCAGGGAGAGATAAAGGAGCAGATATGTAGGCAAATCTCAGAGAAGTGTAAAAATAATAGGGTAATAATAGTAGGGGATTTCAACTTCCCCAATATGAACTGGGATAGTCTTAGTGCAAAAGGCTTAAAGGGGGCAGAATTCTTAAAGTGCATACAGGACAGCTTTTTGAGCCAGCATGTAGAAAGTCCTACAAGAGAAGGGGCGGTACTGGACCTACTCCTAGGGAATGAAGCTGGACAAATGGTAGAAGTGTCAATTGGGGAGCATTTCGGGGATAGTGACCATAACTCTGTAAGATTTAAGGTAGTTATGGAAAAGGACAAAGATGGACCGGAAATAAAGGGACTGAATTGGGGGAAGGCTGATTTCAATATGATAAAACAGGATCTAGCCAAAGTGGACTGGGAGCAGCTACTTGTAGGAAAGTTGCCGTCAGACCAGTGGGAGTCATTCAAAAAGGAAATTGTGAGAGTTCAGAGCCAACATGTTCCTGTAAAGATGAAGGATAGGACCAACAAGTCCAGGAAACCCTGGATGTCAAGGGATGTAGAGGATTGGATAAGGGAAAAAAAAGGAGGCTTATGGCAGAGTCAGGGGGCTGAAAACAGCAGAGGCCCTAGCGGAGTATAGAAAATGTAGGGGGGTACTTAACAAATTTGATTGAATTGTTCGAGGAGGTAACTAGGTGTGTAGATGAAGGTAAAGCAGTTGATGTAGTCTACATGGACTTCAGTAAGGCTTTTGATAAGGTCCCACATGGGGGATTGTTTAAGAAGGTAAGAGCCCATGGGATCCAGGGCAATTTGGCAAAGTGGATCCAAAATTGTCTTAGTGGCAGGAGGCAGAGGGTGATGGTCGAGGGTTGTTTTTGTGATTGGAAACCTATGATCAGTGGTGTACCGCAGGGATCGATGCTGGGACCCTTGCTGTTTGTGGTGTACATTAATGATTTAGACGTGAATATTGGAGGTGTGATCAGTAAGTTCGCAGATGACATGAAAATTGGTGTCGTAAATAGTGAGGAGGAAAGCCTTAGATTACAGGACGATATAGATGGGCTGGTAAGATGGACAGAGCAGTGGCAAATGGAATTTAATCCTGAGCAGTGTGAGGTGATGTATTTTGGAAGGACTAACAAGGCAAGGGAATATACAATGGATGGTAGGATCCTGGGAAGTACAGAGGGTCAGAAGGACCTTGTTGTACTTGTCCATAGATCACGGAACGCAGCAGCACAGGTAGATAGGGTGGTTAGGAAGGCATATGGGATACTTGTCTTTATTAGCCGAGGCATAGCATATAAGAGCAGGGAGGTTATGATTGAGCTGTATAAAACGCTAGTTAGACCACAGCTGGAGTACTGTGTACAGTTCTGGTCGCCACACTGTAGGAAGGATGTGATTGCACTGGAGAGGGTGCAGAGGAGATTCACCAGGATGTTGCCTGGGCTGGAGCATTTCAGCTATGAAAAGAGACTGGATAGGCTAGGGTTGTTTTCCTTAGAGCAGAGAAGGCTGAGGGGAGACCTGATAGAGGTATACAAAATTATGAGGGACATAGGGTAGATAGGAAGAGATTTTCTCCCTTAGCAGAGGTGTCAGTAACCTGTGGGCATAGATTTAAAGTAAGGGGCAGGAGGTTTAGAGGGAATTTGAGAAAAAATGTTTTCACTCAGAGGGTGATTTGAATCTGGAACACACTGCCTGAAGGGTTGGTAGAGGCAGGAAGCCTCACAACATTTAAGATGTATTTAGATGAGCACTTGAAACGCCATAGCATACAAGGCTACGGGCTAAGTGCTGGAATATGGGATTAGAATAGATAGGTGCTTGATGGCCAGCAGGGACACGGTAGGCCGAAGGGCCTGTTTCTGTGCTGTATAACTCTATGACCTTTATGTCACTATGACAACTAGAAAAATCTTACAGATAAATAAAGTCTTACTCTACATAATAATAAAGTACATATAGAGCTGGATTTAGTGAGGCCATTTGAAGTGGGAATGGAGGCATGGGGGGACGGAGAATAGTGTCGGACACGTCTTCCCGAAAATCCAACATTGTGACGTTGGTTGCAGATTTAGTCAGTGACAGGAAAGCACCAAGGCAGCGTTGCCGCCCCACTGCGATGCGAGTGCAATTTAATTTGTTGTACAGTTAGTTTTAATACATTTGCATACAATTGATAGTGATTCAATGGGAGGGCTTGGAATTAAGTGGACAACGGGCGGCCTTCATGTGCCTTTGGACCCCTAGCTGTTGAAAGGTTGCGGCACCGAGGCAAGGCCTTGGGGCTGCAACAAGAATGTAGCCATGATGAGTATGGTTGGGGGAAGGGGGGAGCAGAGGCCATTGTTTGCCTGCAGTGCAGTGAACTCTGCACGGGTGGGCTTGGTCTTGGGTGCTGTAGTCTCGGGTAGCAGTACCGGGTGAGCATGGTCTCGGCTGTTCTGCACGTGTGGACATATTGCTGGGTGATCTACACAGGTGGCCATACTATTGGGTAAGAGTTGGGTGACCATATTAACGGGTTGGCTCTCAGCAAGGCTGGGTACTGAGGGCCATTAGCGCATAGGGCGAGAGGAGCAGCAAAAGCAAAGGTACCGGCAACTTTGTCTCTGCAAGGACAGCACTCTGGAGGCTTACTGATCACCTGGCATGGGTCTCAGACACTGTCTTTTTGGACCCCCATGGCATGATGCAGCGCCTCCGATGGAGGGAGGGCCAGGAGGAAGCTGTACCTGCCCATGAAGCTCCATTACAAGAGCAACAGCAACTGGTTGTGCCAGGTAGGGCCCACCTGCGCCAGAGTGTGTACCGGACTCGACTCACCGACCTCCAAATGTCCACGCGGCATTTTCAGCAAAGCCTGTGGCTCTCCAGGGAGTAGTAGAGTCATTTACGGAAAAGAAGGAAGCCAGTCGGCCCATCGCGTCCATGCCGGCACTCCATGGAGCTATCCAGTCAGGCCCACTCCCCCGCTCGATCCCTGTATCCCTGCAAGTTTATTTCCTTCAAGTGCCCATCCAATTTCCTTTTGAAGTCATTGATTGTCTCCACTTCCACCATCCTTGTGGGCAGCAAGTTCGAGGTCATTACCACACACTGCGTAGAACAAGTTCTTCCTCATATTCCTCTTTAGCACAAAACCTCCAATCTGTGTCCCTTAGCCCTTGTACCATTAGTTAATGGGAACAGCTTTTCCTTGTCTAACTTATCGAAACCTGTCATAATCTTGTACACTTCTATTAAATCTCCCCTTAATCTCTTTTTTTTCCTAAGGAGAACAACCCCAGCTTTTCCAACCAAACCTTGTAACTAAAATTCTCCATCCCTGGAACCGTTCTGGTAAATCTCCTCTGCACCCCCTCAAGGACCCTCACATGCTTCCTAAAGTGTGGTGACCTGAACTGGACGCAATACTGCAGTTGGGGTCTAACCAGAGTTTTATAAAGTATCAGCATAATTTCCCTGATTTTGTGCTCAATGCCTCTATTTATGAAGCCCAAGATCCCATTTGCTTTACTAACCACTCTCTCAATATGTCCTGCCACCTTCAAAGATCAATGCACATGCACTCCAGGTCCCTCTGTTACTGCACACTCTTTAGAACTGTGCCATTAAGTATATATTGCCTCTCCCTATTCCTTCTGCCAAAAAGCTTCACCTCACACTTGTCAGTATTAAATTCCATCTGCCACCTGTCTGCCCATTCTGCTAGCCTATCTATGTCCTTTAGCAGGCGGTTCATATCATCCTTACTGTTTGCCATTCCTCCAAGTTTGTGGTCATTGGCAAATTTTGAGATTGTGCTCTGTATTCCAAGATCCAAGTCACTATATATAGCAAAATTGGCATTGGTCCTAGCACTGATCCTTGGAAACACGACAGTATACTATCCTCCAGTCTGAAAAACAACTATTTACTGCAACTTGCTGTTTTCTGTCCTTAAGCCAATTTTTTTATCCACTGGACACTGACACTCCTATTCCATGAGCCTCAATTTTGTTAACCAGCCTTCTATGTGGCACCTTATCAAACACTTTCTTAAAATCCATATGAACAACGTCCACCACATTCCCTACACCAACCTTCTTTGTTACTTCAAAAAATTCAATTAGATTAGTCAAGCATGATCTGCCTTTTACAAATATGTGCTGGCTATCCTTAATTAACTCAAACCTCTCCAAGTATCTGTTGATTTTTTTCCCCCCCTGATTATTGTTTCTAAAACCTTACCCACCACTGATGTTAAACTAATCATGCTGTAGTTGCTAGGACTGTCTTTACATCCTTTCTTGAATAAGGGTATTACATTTGCCATGCTCCAATCCTTTGGCGCCTCCCCTATATCCAGGGAAGATTGCAGGATTATGGCAAGCCCTTCCGCTATCTCCTTCTCCACTTCCTTTAGCAACCTGGGATGCAAGCCAACCGAACCAGGTGACTTATCTACCCTATGCATAGCCAGCCTTTTTATTACCTCCCCCACTCTCAATTTTTATCCTATCCATTGCCTCTACTCTCTCTGATTCTACTGATGTTTTGTCAGATTCCATTTCCTTAGTGAACACTGATACAAAGTACTCATGAAGTATGTTAGCCTTGCCTTGCGCCTCTAAGTATATATTACCCTCCTTGTCCCTGAAAGGCACTGCTCCTCCTCTTACTACCTGCTTATTATTTACATGTCAGTAGATGATTTTTGGATTCCCTTTTATGTTAACTGCCATTCTATTCTCATATTCTCTCTTTGCCAGTCTTATTTTCCTCTTCATTCTCCCCTCTCAACTTATTGTATATGGCCTGGTTCTCATTTGATGAGTTCACCTGACATGCATCATACACCCTCGCTTTTTGTTTCATCATAATCTCTATCTCCCTCATCCTCCAAGGAGCCCTATTTTTGGTTCCCTTACCTTTCACCTTTGTTGTAATGTACCGAGCCTGCACCTGAAGCATCTCTTCCTTTAAATATAACCCATTGTTGCATACAGCTGTTCCTGTCACTCTTTGGCTTCATTCTACCCTGGCTAGATCCCTTCTTATCGCATTGATATTAGCCCAATCTAGACGTTCTACCTTATTTCATTCCTTGCTCTTCTGCATTACTAATATAAACTTTATGATACAATGATCACTCTTACCCAAGTGCCCCCCGAGAAACACTTGGTCCACTTGGCCCACTTGGCCCACCTCCTTTTCCAGCATCAGATCCAGTAATGCTTCCTTTCTAGTTGGCTGAGAACATACTGATCAAGGAAGTTTTCATGAACACATTTCAGAAATTCCTCCCCTTCCTTACCCTTTACTCTAAAATTATCCCAATCGATATTTGGGTAATTAAAGTCCCCCACTATCACCACTCTATAGTTCTTGCACATCTCTGTGATTTCCCTGCAGGTTTGCTCCTCAATCTCGCTCTTACTATTTGGAGGCCTATAAAATACCCCTAGTAATGTGATCATACCATTTTTGCTTCTCAACTCGAACCAAATGGATTCTGTCCTTGCCCCCTCAAGGATATCCTCCCTTTCCAACACTGCAATGTCTTCCCTAATCAATACTGCCACTCCACGTCCCTTTTTTTTCTTCACTATCTTTTCTGAACACTTTATATCATTGTATATTAAGCGCCAGTGCTCACTATTTTAAGCCACGCTTCCATTATTGCCACTGCCTCATAGTCCCATACTGCTATTTGTACTTGTAGCTCGCCAACTTTATTCACCACACTTTGTGCATTTACACACATGCAATGTAATCCTGCCTTTGCATCCCTCGTAGTCCTTCTCAGTCCGTTCCCATTTAATATGGAACTTCTCCCTTCTCCAGTACTGCCTAACACTCTCACATTATCCACCTTATTCCTCCTTTCTACTTCGATATGCTGGTGCCCATCCCCCTGCCAATTTAATTTAAACCATCCCCAACCACACTAGTTGGTTCCAGTCCCGTTTAGATGCAACCCGTCTCTTTTAAATAGGTATCATCTGCTCAGACCTCATCCTAATGCCCCAAGAATCTGAAGTCCTCCCTCCTGCACCATGGTTCAAGCCACGCATTGATCCTCCCTATCTTCTTACTCTCGTTAGCGTGTGACACTGGGAGTAATACAGCAATTATAACCTTTAAGGTCCTGCTCTTTAACTTCCTCTCTAGCTCCTGAAAATCTGAATGTAGGACCTCAATACCTGCCCTCTCTGTGCAGTTGGTATTAACATGTACCATAACTTCTGGCTCGCACCCTTTCCATGATGTTCTTTGCCCTTGCACCAGGGAGGCAACACACCATGCAGCACTCACAGCAACGGTTACAGAAATGCATATCCATCCCCCTGATTATGGAATCACCTATAACAATTGCATTTCTGCACTTTGCTTCTCCTTCCTGTACAGTCCCATGGCATTGGTGCCATGGTCTGGACTGCACTCCTTCAAGGTGCTGTCACTCCCATTAGTCTCCAAAGCTGAGGACTCCTACACTTCCTGCCTCTTCCTACTCTTCCAAATGGCCACCCACCGACTATCCTGAACGCCTACTGCCTGTGGGGTGACCACCACCTAGAACATACAATCCAGGAAACTCCTGCTTCCTGATGCTTCACAGTGATTCCAGCTGCCCCTCAAGCTTGGAAATCCTGAGCTCAGGCTGAAGCAGCTGGAGACACCTCCTACACACCTGGTTGCCTAAGACACATGAAGTGTCCTGAAGTTCCCACATGGTACAGGAATTGCTTGCAACAGGTCGCAGCTGCCCATCCATGATCTAAAATAAACTTCTACTCCTTTTTTAACAATCTAATTAGTACCCTGTTTAAACTATCAATTTCAATTAATACCTCTAGTCCTGCTTTGTGCTTATACTCTTACCACAACACTTACTGTTACAATATAGGCTGTCACCAACTTAAGCACCATGCTGCAGGACAAGTTGCGACCTATGCGATTACGAGTCACCCTTTGCCAGTGGTCCTGAAGATCACAGTGGCATTAAACTTTTACACATCTGGATCTTTCCAGCGATCTATCGGAGACATGTGGGGTCTCCCAGTCAGCTGCCCACCGCTGCAACAAGGAGCTGACCAATGCCCTGTTCAAGAGGGCCGGCGAGTATGTGTGTAACTGGACCAATCCTGACAGGGCCATCGAATTCGGGGCTATCGCTGGATTCCCCCAGGTGCAAGGTGTGATAGATTGCATGCATGTAGCCATCGAGGCTCTAATGGACCAGCTATCCACCTTCATCAACAAGAGCAGCTTTCATTGCATCAATATTCAGTGGGTCTGTGACCATCAAAAACGTTTCCTGCAGGTGTCTGCCCGCTTCCTGGGAAACAGCCATGATGCCTACATACTTTGTCAGTCCCAGGTGTCACAGCTTTTCAGCCCCCGCTCGCCTTCCGGGATGGATTGTTGGGGACAAGGGCTACCCATTGAAGACCTGGCTACTGAGGGCTGTGAGGGGCCCACACACTGCAGCATAGAAGAGTTATAACACTTGTCATGGCTCCATCCCAGTGACCATCGAGTGGGCTATTGGGCTGCTGAAGATGAGATTCAGATGCCTGGATCAATCCAGTGGAGCCCTGCAGTATGCTACAGAGAGGGTCACACATGTCATGGTGGTCTGCTGTGGTCTGTACAATCTAGCACTCCAGAGGGGGGAGATCTTTCATGAAGAGGACATGATCCATTGCCAGTCCTTAACTGATGAGGAGGATGCAGAGGAGGGTGATGAGCAAGAAGCACTGGATGTTGGACCCCTTGCACAGGAAGACAGGCACATTAAGCGACATGCCAGGGAGGTAAGAGACGATCTCATACTTACTCATTTTCAGCCACCTTGATGGTCTATCAGAGTGAACTCAGCTCAATGCATTCAGTCTGTCACCTCCTTTCTATTTGGGTTCTGTACCGAGCGCCCAGCTTAACCACGCACTCTGGCACATCTGAGATGCTTACCAAAGGAGGAGTGTGTCTACACCTGCAGCCCAATAAGGAAGAAGGGCGATGTCAGCAGCTTACAATTAAGGCATGAAAGAATAAGCCTTTTCCACAATGAATATTAACTGCAATAACGATAAAACTTTATTACACAAAACAAATGGCAAATGTCAGACACCCGTGAAACCCCAAGTGTGTCTAGGTGGTTTGCTTTATACATTTTTGTGTGCTTCTACGAGGTGTGTCCCCTGCGATAGGAGCTGGGCTGGAGGCAGACTGCTGATCAGGCTAGCCCTTGGCCTGGGATAACTTTAGCGGGCGTCCTCTGGCTGCCTGAGGCCTGGAGGATGCCAGCTGCCTGAGGATTTCCTGCACAGGTGCAGGACTCTCCTCGGGCATCGTAGCTACTGGAGTTGTGCTCACTGGCGGTGGGGCTGAGAAGCCACTGTCCACACTCAGCGCCCTGAGGGGAGGCCCCAGCTGTGGAGGCCAGCCTTTCCTCCTTCCTTTCAAGACTCACTTGAACCTCCCTTCTGACCAGAGAAAAATGAGGGCCTGGAGAAGATGCTAGGTGTCTCGTCCTTCTCTTGCCTTGCCATTGCTGTGTTGAGCTCATGACCAAGGAAACAGTGGGCAGTTCTGCGCGCATTTGTAAAGGCTGGCTCTCCATGAGGGTCACCAACCTCTCAATGGAGGAAGCTATGCGCTCACACGCCTGAGACATGGCAGCACCCATGGCTTGGATGGACTCCTCCTTCATCTGTTCATGACTGCGCATAGCCTCTGGCAGCTCCGCCAGATGTTGTCTGACTTCTCTCTGCATTCTGTGTGCTATCTACACCAGAGGCTTGTGTTCAGCCTGGGACTCAACATGGCCTGGCTACCCACAGTCCTCCGACTGTCAGTGGCTTTGGCGTCACAGCCTCAGCCAGCTGCTTGGGTGCGTGTGCAGTGCGTTCAGCAGTTTGTGACCCTTAATCTAAGACCAAACGCATACCCACCAAGTTGAAAATATCTGAGCTGGTGGAAAGTACAAGAGAGTCATGGGATGGTGCATCCTCAGAGGTTGACGGCTGTTCCCCTTCAGTTGAAACCTCCTGCGGATGCCGACCTGCATGAGAGAACACAAACATGGATGGGTTCGGCATTGCACATCTTGTTAGACCAGCCATCCGTGATGTGGATCTCGAGGTGTGTTGGATGTTGAACGAAAACAATCCTCACTCTCTTGTCAGGCTCCAATCTCACCATCCGCGACTGAGTGGCGCCCTGGGCCCTCACTAACTCCAGTGCCGCCTCCTCAGCCATCGAGAGAGCTCGTATATCTGGAATTCCACCGGCAGTCATTGAAGTCTTAAAAATCTTTCTGATAAAGGGGAGCCCAGTTGACGTACTGTACATGGATTTCCAGAAGGCATTTGACGATTGTGACAAAGTGGATGTGGAAAGGATGTTTCCTCTTGTGGGTGAGCAAAGAATAAATGACTCAAAGGCAGCAATGCAAGCAGGGCTGGCAGGGCTTTAAGTGTGGCACCAGCACCTGCTCCGTAGTCATCTGATGCTGTGATCAGTGCTTTGGAGCCCACCCGTCATGTAATTGGACAGGTCCCGCGTCTCCATTATGATAATTGGCTGCCCGCCATGTGATTGCAGTGGGCCGGCCACACATCTGACGAGCAGTGACCGTGCCTACTTCTGGGTCTGCTGCTGGAACCCGTGACGGGTTATCTAAATTCAGCCCATAGCTACAGTTATCTACACTGCATTCTGAGAGAGGTCATCTAAATATGGACACAACACTTAAATATAGCCCAATGCAATGTTGTATTCTGTGCATAAATACTGTACAAGATGAACACTGCTAATTAAACAATATTTCTATGACACTGTATAAGATGAATGTACTTGAGGAAAGCATTAACATGGGGAGAATTTTAATTCCCTCTGCCTGGCATGAACTGAGGGGAAAGGAGTTAAAATCTAAGAATTGGAATTAGCACTCTTTTCTCACCCCATAGCAATTTGGGGCAGTTGTGATGCCCTTCTGATTCAGGTAGGACCCGAAAGTATAATCGCACATTGAGGTCCCATGAGGTCATTAAAAATTGATTCCATTGTAACTGCTTACTTAGTGGAGCATTTGCCACGGACACACTGTTCAGTAAACTGCAACAGATATCTGTGTTTCTATACCCAGCAGCTAAGTTTCAAGCTAAACATTTTGGGTCCAGCAAGAGAAGGAGGGTTCCTCCAGGCCAATGCAGAAAATTTGGGCTGCTGTTGCCCTAGGGTACCGAGCCTTCCAACCTGTGAAAGATTCCAGAATCTTTCACTCCTGCATGACTTACTTGACAGCCTCTGAGCAGCCTGATTTTCACAGGACCAAAGCTAGCGACCTACTTCCTGTGCCTATTCTGAACAGGCAGCTGACCGGCAGAATGTTCATGAAGTCTGTTGTTAAAATGGACTGTGCTCTTATATTTAAGGAGGATCAGTCGTCAAGCTTTGGGAAGGGGCAGCATGAGGTGGTCCTCAACATGGATGGGATGGGAAGGATTACCTCAACCAAAGACAAAGCAGAAGCTCACGTCATGTCCACCATGGCAATTTCTCTATGGAACTCTGAAAGGCTACATTCTGAATCAATGTGCAGAAGTGTTCCAGTACATAAGAACTTAAGAAATAGGAGCAGGATTAGGCCATTTAGCAATTCTAGCTGTTGCGCTATTCAATAAGATCATGGCTGATCTTCTACTCAACTCCAACCTCCTGTACTATCCCCATTGCACCTGTTACGACCAGGTGAGAAAGGTGTTTGGGGATCTTTTCAGTCTTCACTTGGTCTTGTAACAGGGTTTAATTTTAAACACACTGTGTTTTGAGCTTTCCCTTGGTGAATCCTTGTTCACTGCTTTCCAATTATAAGGCAAAGAAACCAGCACAAACAGGCCTACTAAGGTATAAAGAAGAAAAGTGAAATTTATTTAAACTTAAACTCCAATTCATTTAATGCCTACGGATAGATGCTGCGCCCCATGTTAGCATGCATACGCGATACGCACATGCAAATAGAGGCAGAAAAGAGCAGAAGAAAAATAGAGAGATTTGAGGCAATATCAAAAACAAGAAATGCTAGAAATACTCAGCAGGTCTGGCAGCATCTGTGGAGAGAGAAGCAGAGTTAACATTTCAGGTCAGTGACCCTTCTTCAGAACTAGCAAATATTAGAAATGTCAAAAGTTATAAGCAAGTGAGCCAGGGGTGGGGCAAGAGATAACAAAGGAGAAGGTGCAGATTGGTCAAGGCCACATAGCTGACCAAAAGGTCACGGAGCAAAGGCAAACAATATGTTAATGGTGTGTTGAAAGACAAAGCATTAGTACAGATAGGGTGTTAATGGACTGAAAATTGAACAGCCGCAAGTACAAACATGAAAACAAACAGTGGGTAAGCAAACTGAACAAACTAAAATGAAATAAAATAAAATAAACACAAAAAAAATGTTTTTTAAAGGAAAAGGAAAGAAATAACTAAAAATAAAAGTAAAATGGGAGGCCCGTCATGCTCTGAAGTTATTGAACTCAATGTTCAGTCCGGCAGGCTGTAGTGTGCCTGATCGGTAAATGAAATGCTGTTCCTCGAGCTTGCGTTGATGTTCACTGGAACACTGCAGCAATCCCAGGACAGAGATGTGAGCATGAGAGCAGGGGGGAGTGTTGAAATGGCAAGCAACCGGAAGCTCAGGGTCCTGCTTGTGGACTGAGCGGAAGTGTTCCGCAAAGCAGTCACCCAGTCTGCATTTGGTCTCCCCAGTGTAGAGGAGACCACACTGTGAGCAGCGAATACAGATAACAACATAGAAAGAAGTACAAGTAAATCGCTGCTTCACCTGAAAAGAGTGTTTGGGGCCTGGGATAGTGAGGAGAGAGGAGGTAAATGGGCAGCTATTACACCTCCTGCGATTGCAGGGGAAGGTGCCATGGGAAGGGGACGAGGTGGTGGGAGTAATGGAGGAGTGGACCAGGGTGTCACGGAGGGAACGATTCCTTCGGAATGCTGACAGGGGAAGGGAGGGGAAGATGCGTTTGGTAGTGGCATCATGCTGGAGGTGGCAGAAATAGCGGAGAATAATCCTTTGGATATGGAGGCTGATGGGGTGGAAAGTGAGGACAAGGGGAACCCTGTCACGGTTCTGGGAGGGAGGGGAAGGGGTGAGGGTAGAGGTGCGGGAAATGGGCCGGACACGGTTTAGGGCCCTGTCAACCACAGTGGGGGGGGGAATCCTCGGTTGAGGAAAAAGGAAGACATATCAGAAGTGCTATCATGGAAGGTAGCATCATCAGAGCAGATGCGTCGGAGACGGAGAAACTGGGAGAATGGAACGGAGTCCTTACAGGAGGCAGGGTGTGAAGAAGTGTAGTCAAGGTAGCTGTGGGAGTCAGTGAGCTTATAATGGATATTAGTAGACAGCCTATCACCAGAGATGGAGATAGAGAAGTCGAGGAAGGGAAGTGTCGAAAATGGACCAGGGAAGGTGAGAGAAGGGTGGAAATTAGAAAAAGTTGATGAAGTTTTCCAGTTCGGGGCGGGAGCAGGAAACGGCACCGATACAGTCATCAATGTACCGGAGAAAGAGTTGGGGGAGGGGGCCTGAGTAGGACTGGAACAAGGAATTTTCGACATATCCCACAAAAAGACAGCATAACTAGGACCCATGCGGGTACTCATTGCAACACCTTTTACTTGAAGGAAGTGAGTCGAGTTGAAGGAGAAGTTGTTCAATGTGAGAACAAGTTCAGCCAGGCGGAGGAGGGTGGTGGTGGATGGGGACTGGTTGGGCCACTGTTCAAGGAAGAAGCAGAGAGCCCTCAAACCGTCCTGGTGGGGGATGGTGGTGTAGAGAGATTGGACGTCCATAGTGAAGAGGAGGCGGAAACTGGAAATTGTCAAAATGACGTAGGGCGTCAGAAGAGTCATGGATGTCGGTGGGAAGAGACTGGACCAGCGGAGAAAAGATAGAGTCAAGATAGGAAGAAATAAGTTCAGTGGGGCAGGAGCAGGCTGACCCAATGGGTCTGCCAGGACCGTCCTGTTAGTGGATTTTGAGAAGGAGGTAGAAGCGGGCTGTCCGGGGTTGTGGGACTGTGAGATTGGAAGCTGTAGAGGGAAGATCTCTAGAGGAGCTGAGGTCAGTGACAGTCCTGTGGACAGTAGCTTGATGTTCGATGGTGGGGTCATGGTCCAGAGGGAGGTAGGAAGAAGTGTCTGAGTGTTGGCACTGAGCCTCTGCAAGGTAGAGATCGGTACGCCACACAACAACAGCACCACCCTTGTCTGCAGGTTTGATGACCATGTCGGGGTTAGACCTGAGAGAACGGAGTGCCTCAAGTTCAGAGGGGGACAGGTTAGAGTGAGGGAGGGAGGCAGAGAAATTGAGATGACCAATGTCGCGCCGACAGTTTTCAATGAAAAGATCAAGAGCGGGTAAGAGGCCAGGGGGAGGGGTCGAGGTAGAGGGAGGATGCTGGAGGCAGATGAATGGATCTACTGATTGGGGAAAGGACTCCTGGTCGAAGAAGTGAGCCCGGAGGCGGAGAAGATGGAAGAAGAGCTCAACGTAATGCCAAACGCGAAATTCATTGAGGTGGGGGCGTAAGGGGATAAAACTGAGACCTTTGCTGAGTACAGAACGTTCAGCGTCAGAGAGGGGGAGGTCAGAGGGTATAGTGAATACATGGCAAGGGGTCAAATCAGAAGGGGTGGGGTCAGAGGGAAGTGAAGGGGAAGAAGGATCTGGAGGGGCATTAGTCCCCATCAGCTGCTGGAGCTTGCGTGAACACTCTGCCGGTCAGCTGCCTGTTCAGAACAGGCACAGGGAGTTTCTTGTTACAGTGCTTCGAGCTCACTGTAGTCCTTTTGTAGGTAGTTCTTGCTTTTCGTTGGGGCACATTATTTTTCTCAAACCTTGTTCACTGTCGGACACTTTTCTCTCTTGGTTCATGTGTCTTCAATGGGTCTTCAGTTCCGTGAGAAAGAGATGGGAGCAGACAGGAGAGAGGTCTTTTCAGTCCAGGAGCAAACAGCTTTCTCAGTTTTAAAACTCTGTGGCAAGTTCAAATTCAAAAAAACTCTGACTGCAAGTTAGTCATGTGACTAAACTGGTCTGACCAGGTCTTCTGTGTATTGGGGAAGCAGGGACTGGGTCCTTTGTTCCAACACTGTCTGCTGGTATGCAAAAAAGGTCTTTCCGGTAAGGGGCCTGGCAGTTCCTTGTGATAGGCCCTCTTTTCTTCCCAGCAGAAATTTTATGTTTTAATATTCATGTGGCGAAATAATGTGTGCCTCATTCTTGGCAGGTGGGGGCCTGCATGACAGCACCCAATAATCTATTGACCTCTGTCTTAAACATACTCAACGACTGAGCATCCACTGCTCACTGGGGTAGCAAATTCCAAAGATTCATGGCCTTTAGAGTGAAGAAATTTCTTCTCATCTATAAGTAAGTTTTTTTATTACAGTTCTCACAGTTGCTCTTTCTGATTGAGTTTTGGTTGTAGGCGATGTAGAAACGTTCTAATGGTTCTTTTGTTCTCTCCATGCCACGTTCTGGAGTTCTTCTACTAATGTGGTTTCACTTCTGAGAATCATCTTGTTCTTCGCACACTGAGGCATTGCAGACCCTGACTTTCAACTTTTTCTCACCATCAGGCCACCTTCTGTTTGACCTGATGGTTGGCTCAGACCTTGTGATATCAGTTGCTAACCTATTTTAATTGGCACTTGAGGTGATAGGATACCTGCCAGCAGCTGTGAAAGGTTCCATTCGCTTTAGTTATCAACCCTTTGTGCTGACACAGACAATATGAAATTTGTACAAAAACTGATTCTTTGTTAGCTAAGCTGCTGAAGGTTGTCAGAGTTCACAATTCTTTTGTGCTGACACAGACAACACATTATCATTATATATTATACATCTGTATTATTAAAGCTACATTCAAGCTACATAATCAAGGCATGCACAGTTTAATACATAAAGAACTCATATAATTCAATCAAGGTTTTAGAATTAATTGTGACTGGTATAAAATAAAACTGACTCATTTAACTAATGTGTTAGTATCATATTAAATCATAAAGTAAAGCTAATTCTGACCACCTCAAAACTGCCTACACATCTCAGTCCTAAATGTTGGATCACTTATTCTGAGATGGTGACCCTGTGTTCTAGATTTCCCAGCCAGGGGAATCATTTTCTCAACATCTACACTGTCAAATCTGTTCGGAATTTTATATGTTTCAATTAGTTCATCTCTCATTTCTCTTAAATTCCATGGACTATAGGTATAGTCTACAAAATCTCTCCTCACAGGACAATCCCCTCATCTCAGAAACCAGTCCAGTGAACTTTAGATTCTGTCATTTTGCCGCCTATAAATGTTTGGCTGACTGGCCGAGACTTTCCCGTTTCCTCTCCTTTTTTCACTAGCGGGGTTATGTTTACTACTTTCCAATCCTTGGGAACTGTTCTAGAATCTAAGGAGTTCTGGAAGATCAAAACCAATGCGCAAATGGGTGGGATTTTTATTTAAATGAGAGGGCAAGAATGGGGGCGCGTGGTCGCTTACTCCTGCCCTTCAGGTTGGTGTGCCTGTTCCCTGTTATGAAACTGACATACCCAAAGTTTAAAAGGGAGGCTCTGCCAAGAACTGGAGGAGGCAACCAGCCTGAGATCAATAAATGGCCAGTTAAGCCTCTTAAGGAGCTTGTTGTCATCTCATTAAGGGCCAGTTTTGAATTTTCTGTGTGAGGCAGAGGATCCATGTGGGGTCCCAACCATGACAGGGAAGAGGAGGCTCAAATGCAATGGGGAGCAAGTCAAAATGGCAGAACAGCAGCAAGTGGCATCATTAAAGAGAAAAAGCTCAGAAAAACAGGTAACCAGTTGTACAGAGTCAGGAGAATTAATCTGTCCTATCGCTTCACTCTTGACAAGGTCAGTTTCGGAGGGGCGGGTGGTGGCTTTGTGGGGGGGTGTGGGGCACTGAACGGATACTTCAGCTAATGGACCTCATAGGTTCAGGAGAGGGGGGGTTCAGGGAGTCTGCAAATTCCAATTGAAAGGAAGGAAGGACAGAACAGGGAATGGTTTAAGCTACTCCGAGATGGGCTCGACCAAGGATGAGGATCAAAGGCAGATCCATGGTCAATAGAGGCACAGGAGTAAGGAACGAGGGGCAGCAAGGCAACAAGGGCAATACCCTCAGCAGAGGGTCCATAGTCAAAGGAGAAACTACTTTGACAGTCGGAGCATCAGTGCCTTAAAAGGCTGTGCCTGTCCATGCAGATTGTTGCCTCGTTGAGGGTCACCGAGGGTTCGCAGGAAGTGTCGCCATGGCTTTCCCGTGGCTATAAAGGTCACAGTGGCCTTGCACCTTTTTGCAAGCAGGTCCTTCCAAAGAGCAGCAACAGACATTGGTGGGATCTCGCAGGCAGCAACATATCATTGTCTCACGGAGGTAACGGATACTTTATTCAAGCAAGCAGGGGATTACATTGAATTCCAGGTGGATAGTGGCACTCAAGCTCAAAGGGCAGTTGGATTTGCCTCCTTCACTCGATTACCTCAGTTGCAGGGTATCATCGATTGCACCCATGAGGCCATCAAGACACTGACTGACCAGCCAGGGAGATTCCTCAACAGGAAAGGATTCCACTCCCTAAATGTACAGCTGGCATGCAACCACAGCAGGCACTTTATGCAGGTGTGTATGCTATCCTGGAGGCTGCCATGATGCCTTCATTCTTCGGCAATCGCAGGTACTGCAGCTCTTCGTGGAGCAATTGGAAATCTGTGGATGTCTGTTAGCAGATAAGGCTTATCCAATGAGAAGATGGGTGATGATTCTGGTTCCACCTGAGCACAAGGGTCAACATTGAGCAGGCCATCGACCTCACGAAGATGAGGTTCAACTGCCTTGCCCGGTCTGGTGGTGCCCTCCACTACATTCTCTCAAGGGTTTTGCACATTGTGGTCTGCTGCGCACTTCATAACATGGTCCTCCAGAGAGGTGTGGATCTTGAAGAGGGAGAAGTGCTGGAATGGCACAGCTCCTTGGAGAAGGAGGAGGAGGAGGCTGAAGGAGAACTGGAAAACAGTCCCCATGCTTTGCAGAGATGTCGCCGTGGTAGGCTCAGGAAGTGGAGCGCTTATCAGGATGGCAAGGACGCAAGGGCCACACATTTCATCCCAGTCTGTAGGATATTTGGAGAGGAGAGTCTCCTTCATCTGAGTGAGAGCAAACATCCATTAAGAACAAAAGTCAGCAGCCGTCCAATGGCACAAACACTGCAAGGTTCCAGAGTCTCCACCTGACATACACTTCCCCAACGCACTCCTTTGCCCCGTGAACTATCATTTTCCAATCCCCTGCTTTTCGCCATAATGAAGTTAGAACACACAAGTCTCCCTTAGTGCAACAACATGCCCAGTGCCTGATGTCATGTACAACAGAAACACCCAAGTGACTACAAAGTGACAGAACCGATGCAATGGCCTGCGCACATGGCAACGTTGCTGCCTCTGTGACTGAGGATGAGGTGGAGGGAGAATGCAAGCTAGTGCCTGTCTGAGGCTGAGATGCCCATGGTGGTCAGCCTCATTGTGGTGCCGAGGGGCAACTCCAAAGGCTTCTGCACTGGCATCACTGCAGGGGCAGCCTTTGTCACAGAGCGTGACTCTACAGATGCTTTGTCCATCGGAGGAGCCATGCAGGCGGATGATGATGCTGGAGCCGTGCGAGGGGTGGCCTCACTGTTTGCTTTTTAAAAAATTTTCATGCGATGTGGACGTCGCTGGCCCAGCATTTGTTGCCCATCCTTAATTGCCCTTGAGAAGTTGGTGAGCCACCTTCTTGAACCACTGCAGTCCTTGGGGTATAGGTACACCCACAGTAGTTAGAACGGGAGTTCCAGGATTTTGACCCAGCGACAGTGAAACAACGGTGATACAGACCCAAGTCAGGATGATGTGTGATTTGGAGGAGAACTTGCAGAAGGTAGTGTTCCCATTCGTCTGCTGCCTTTGTCCTTCTAGGTGGTAGAGGTTATGCATTTGGAAGATGCTGTTGAAGGAGGCTTTGCGAGTTGCTGCAGTGCATCGTGTATATGGTACACACTGCTGCCACTGTGTGCCAGTGATGGAGGGAGTGACTGTTTAAGATGGTGGATGGGATGCTGATCCAGTGGGCTACTTTGCCCTGGATGGTGTTGAGCTTCTTGAGTGCTGTTGGAGCTGCACTCATCCAGGCAAGTGGAGAGAATTCCATCACACTCCTGACTTGTGTCTTGTAGATGGTGGACAGGCTTTAGAGAGTCAGGAGGTGGATTACTCACCACAGAATTCCCAGCCTCTGACCTGCTCTTGTAGTATAGTATTTATACGGCTGGTCCAGTTACGTTTCTGGTCAATTATAAGCACCAGGATGTTGATGGTGGGGAGTCAGTAATAGTAATGCCAATGAATATTAAGGGGAGACTGTCATTGCCTGACACTTGTGTGGTGTGACTATTTCTTGCCACTTATCAGCCCAAGCCTGAATGTTGTCAAGGTTCTTGTTGCATGTGGACATGGATTGCTTCAGTATCTGAGGAGTTGTGAATGGTCTTGAACATTGTGCAATCATCTGTGAACATCCCCATTTCTGACCTTATGATGGAGAGAAGGTCATTGATGAAGCAGCTGAAGATCGTTGGTCTTGGACAGCTTGGACACTAAACTGAGGAAGTCCTGCAGTGATGTCCTGGGGCTGAGATGATTGGCTTCTAACAACCACAACCATTTTCCTTTTCCGCTATTCCCACTGGATTCAATTTTGCTAGAGCTGCTTGATGCCACACTCAGTTAAATGCTACCTTGATGTCAAGGGCAGTCACTCTCACCTCACCTCTTGAATTCAGCTCATTTGTCCATGTTTGGACCAAGACTGTAATGAGGTCAAGAGCCAAGTTGCCCTGGCAGAACCCAAACTTGGCATTGGTGAGCAGGTTATTGCTGAATAAGTGCTGCTTGATAGCACTGTCAACAACACCTTCCGAGTAGACTTGGGGCGGTAATTGGCCGGATTGGATTTGTCCTGCTTTTTGTGGACAGGACATACCTGGGCAATTTTCCACATTGTTGGGTAGATGCCAATGCTGTAGCTGTACTGGAACAGCTTGGCTAGGGGCACAGCTAGTTCTGGAGCACAAGGTTTCAGTTGTACTGCTGGGATGTTGTCGGGGTCCATAGGCTTTGCTGTATCCAGTGCCTTCAGCTGTTTCTTGATATCACATGGATTGAATCGGGTTGATTGAAGTCTGGCATCTGTGATGCTGGGGACCTGAGGAGGAGGCCGAGATGGATCATCCTCTCGGCACTTCTGGCTGAAGATGGTTGCAAATGCTTCAGCCTTATTTTTTGCACTGTGCTGGGCTCCCCCATTGTTGAGGATAGGGATATTTGTGGAGCCTTCTCCTTCGGTTAGTTGTTTAATTGTCCACCACCATTCACGACTGGATGTGGCAAGACTGCAGAGCTTAGATCTTATATGTTTGTTGTGGAATCACTTATCCACCTCAGCCCTTTCATGGCACCCTTTATCGTTAGAGGGAACCACCAGATTGGGCGCAACTGGCATTCACACCATACTTCTTTGCGCCATTTGAACTACTGACTGCTCAAAGCTATAGACAGCAGCATGCATTCTGCGCATGTCAGTGCGCTGTTCCTGCATCCACTCTGAGTGATGCTGCATATGGCTCTCCATGAGGTTGGTCACTCTCTCAATGGAGGAGGTCATGCGCTCAAAGCACTGAATAGTTGTGGACCACATTGGATGATTGGACTCTTTCATTCTAATCCCACAACTCCGCAGTGCCTCAAGTAACTCTGACATGTGGGCACACATCTCATGCTGGCTCTCCAGGTAGAGCCGCCTGTTTCGTGACTCCCTGGGCTCTGCATCTCTGCCCTGCTGAGCAGGGCTGTGCCTTACCTCCATCCTCCTGACTCTGTTTCCCCCATATCCTCCTGCTCTGAAGTGATTTGCGTTACACCTTGTGCCACCATCTCTAATAACACACAAGGTCCTACTGAATGTGAGTATCTGTGTTGGTGGAGGATGCGTAAGAAAGATATGACAGTGCAGGCTCCGAGGTGTCTTACTCCTCTGACTCCTCGAGAACATGTTGGTAGTGTCTTAACTCCTCCCCCTCTGCAGCTGGCCTGTGGGAGACATAAGAGAAGGTGGTCATGAGAAATCAGGACAATCAACAGATGCTTCTGCTGTTTGAAATAATGAGATGACAGATTATGCATTGACAGCTCGTTGCACGGGGAGGATTGCCGTACCTCCCCTGAACCTGGGGATATTGAGATCATTTCACCCTATCTGTGGTGGACTCCCATTTCTTCGTCTCTAACATCCCAGTGGCTTGCCACTCTGGCCAGGTGAAGGGCCAGCTCCTTGAAATGCGTCAGTGACGTGAACTGGAGAACTCCATCATCTAAGCATGTCCTCTTGCTCTCCCAGGCATTGTTCTCCTGTTTGGCCTTCGGGGTGAAAAAAGGTGATGTTAGGACAATGCCTCTCTTCCTCACCATTTGCAGCTTTTCATTCGCAAAGGATGTTGCAGACTTCCCCGTAGCCTACTGTCCAATAGCGCTCAGATAGTGAACTATGTTTATGGATCATCAATGATGCCGTGTACACATCTCTCCTATGGTCAGGAGAATGCTATGCTCCCTCAGGATGCCTCTCATTATTGCATTCTGGTGACAGCTAATCAGGAGAAATGCCATCTGGGTCTAACTTTGGACTCACCTTGCCAGACCTAAGCATGTCATTGAAATGTTTCCTATATTGGACCCAGTTCCTCCTCAGCACTCCTCTGCTGCTCACCTCATGAGCCACCTCTAGCCATGCCTTCTTGGTTAGACTTGCAGGCTTTCTCATGCCGCTGGCAGGGAACAGGATGCTGCTCCATGCTGTCAGTGCCTCTAGCAGCACCTCAAGTGAGGTGTCAGAAAATTGCGGGGCTGCCCTGGCATAGGAGCTCTCCTTACCCACTGTCCTCTGCTCAGCTTCTCCTTCCATCATGGAAATGAATGGCAACCAGAACAATGGCTGCCACTCGTCCTTTAAATCGGGCCTGCTCCTCCCTGTGTCCCATTTCTTTTCACGCCCGCCTCTGCTAATTTGGCAGCAATCGCGACTCTGGGCAATTAACTGGTTTCCTAATTAAAATGGCACTACATGTGCATTGCCAATACAGTGCAGGGTCAGGACCCAGAAATGAATGCGACTCAGGCTCCTGATCCCAGAATTGAAATCCTGGTCACTCTCTCTGCAGCTATCTCTTTCAAAACCCTAGGATACAGGCTGTCAGGTCCAGGGGATTTATTGCCCCTTAGTCCCGTTAGTTTCTCCAGTACTATTTCTTTACTTATACTGATTTCTTTAAGTTCTTCATTCTCGCTAGGCCCTTGGTTCCCCATTATTTCAGGAATTTTTTTGTGTCTTCTACAGTGGAGAGAGATACAAAGTATTTGTTTAATCTCTCTGCCTTTACCTAATTCCCAATTATAATTTCACCTGTCTCTGCCTCCAGTGAGCTCACATTTACTTTCACTCATCTCTTCCTATTTACATTCCCATAGAAACCCTTTCAATCTGTTTTTCTGCCTCTTGCTAGCCTACTCTCATATTCTCTTTTCTCTTTCCTTATCAATTTATTGGTCCTCCTTTGCTGAATTCTAAAATCCTCCCAGTCCTCAGGCGTACCACTCTTTTTAGCA
Source organism: Heterodontus francisci (assembly GCF_036365525.1). Lineage (NCBI taxonomy): Eukaryota > Metazoa > Chordata > Chondrichthyes > Heterodontiformes > Heterodontidae > Heterodontus > Heterodontus francisci. Next base: position 88,250,596 of record NC_090372.1, read on the forward strand.
ACATTATAAGCGTCCTCCTTTGATCTAATACTATCTTTAACTTCTCGTGTTAGCCACGGTTGGACCACTTTCATGTGAGGATTTTTTGCCTTAAAGGAATGTGTATTTGTTGTATTGTGCAGATTGGCTAGAGAACCCATTCGTTCTGTCAGTTGTCCAAAACCAAATGTGTAATATGCAGGCAAACCATGTCAGTATGCATCTGAGTGCTGCAGAACATACTGACACAGACATTGTTCATCCACTACTCAGCATGTGCACACCCTCCTCCACAAAGCTCTGAGATGTTGGAAGAACAATATATGAAGCCTGCATCTTGTACTTGATACGTTCCCTTGTCTGTCATTCCAGAACCTGTCATTTCAGAGGTTACAGTAGCATCATCATTATGTTGTTGGACTAGTAATCCAGTGGACTGGACTAATGATTCAAAGATGTGGTTTAAATCTCACCACGGCAGCTGGGGAATTTAAATTTAGTTAGTTAAAACAAATCTGGAATAAAAAGCAACTATTAGTAATGGTAACCATGAAATTACCAGATTGTCATAAAAGCCTATCTGGTTCACTAAAGTCCCTTAGGGAAGGAAATTTGCCATCCTTATCTCGTCTGGCTTATATGTGACTCGAGTGCCACAGCTGTGTTTGATTCTTAACTGCTCTCTGAAATAGCCTAGCAAACCACTCAATTGTATTCAAAATGCCAACTCACCACCACCTTCTCAAGGACAATTAGAGATGGGCAATAAATGCTGATCAATGATGCCCACATCTAATGAATGAATAAAAAACCCTCCTGAAAGTTACTTCCAGATCGACCCGATAATGAAACTGATGACAGGTGATGGCAACTAGCAACAAATTATGGGGCTGAATTTTACGCCACACCAACAGGATAGATGGTGATGTGAGGGCAGCGTAAAATTGAGCGGGAGGCTCCGGGAGGCCTACCCACTCCGGTCAACTTTATGGCGTTGGGCGGTATTTTACCCGTGGCAAGTGGGCGTACTGGGGATGTGAAAGGCTGCCCAGCGATAGCTGCCGGCCTTTCTGCGCGCCGGGGTGGGGGGGGGGGGGGTGATGCCATGGCAGTCGGGCACAGGGTGCCTGATTGAGGGCCACCCCCACCTCCCAACCCACACCCGGGACCCAAAACGCCCCCCCTCCCCCCAAATGACCACTCCAGCCTCACCAGGGAAGGACCGATCTCCCTGGTGAGGCATGCCCAACTTACCTGGACTCCTGGCTCCATCTAGTTGGCTGGGGCTGCTGGGACTAAGAGCTGCCGGCCCGTTGATTTGCTGGCAACTCCCCCCGAGTGGGGGGACCTCCTCCCTCAAGTGGGTGAAAGTCCTGCCTCGGGACAATTAGAGCCGGGGGACCCGTAAAATGTGGATGGATCCCCGGGTTAGGCGGAAGCGGGTTCACCACCGACTTTTACGTCGGTGGCGAATTCCCATCCGCCTAAGGTAAAATCCAGCCCATGGTTTCTTTTCTCTGTCTGGATTCTTTTCTGTGTCAAAAGATGACACTTGTGAAGACCTGCCCCCACCACCTGCCAGCCAGCCCTCCTCCTCCCATTATTCAATCCTTTTCCTGGTAAATGCCAGTAGTCTCTGCAGTGAATGTTAACAACTTAACAGCCACTTGGATTCTGGGGTAATGGTATTTCTTTGCAGAGTTTCATAATTTATTCCACTGGCCAAGATTGACTTTTCTTCAGTGATGTAACACCATAGTCATGTCCTTTTGTTCTTTGGGGATTGTGCACCATTTTGCTTCACATGACTCATCATTAATTCTTTTCTAACAATCTCATGCAGTTTAACAAACCTTGGGAGACATTGCACATTTTCCTATAATTGTCCATGTCTCTGCCTTTTTGCTGGTGTCAATAGTTCTGTGGCTTTTCCTGGGAAAACATTGACAAATTGTCAATTAATTTTCTGGCAGTAATTTTAGACATTAATGTGTAGGAACTCCTGCCTTTGTAATGAAGCCTTAACTGCAACCTGTTTTTATCAAAATGGTTTCTAAATAGCTTATATTTTAATTTACATTAAAATCCTTAATATTGAAAGTTTTTCCTTTTTAAACAGCTAGATTAGACTGGGCAGAAATAAGGACAGGTTGTGTATTTTTTAATTTTAATGAATAGTATTTTGTTGCTTTGTGACACACTTGTCAAGAATCCATGATTTTAACTGAACAACAGTCAGGTGGGGATGGGACGGTAAAAGTGAAGACATGATGATTGTCAGTGATGGTGTGTGAGTTATAAAGTATTTCAGGCAACAGTTCACTTCAAAAATCACCCAGCTGGATTAACCCATCACTCAAGTGTCCTTGCCTGTTTTGTGATGCATGACATCTTTTATAAGAGCGAGACTGAACGATCGGTTATTTTTAAAAAAGGTGAGAGCACTTGTAACCTGATCAGACTGTCATGCCATTTTTACACTACTGACCCTTGTCATGAATATTTTAATCTTACACATGATTCAAAAAAATAACCAGAAAGTAAAAAGGCTATTTCTCCTGGTGGCTCAGCAGGCTTTTGTAATACGCAGCTGAGCTGTACAGAACAGGAAGGCTCTAGTTGCTCAATCATGGCTGTCATCTGGCACAGGGGTAGGGTTTCTACAATTGGCCTCAGTGCCCTTGGGCTTGGGAAGGGAAAATTGGCCAGGGTTTTTGCTCCTGATTGCTATCCAGTAACCACTACTGGAAGCATATTTGCAAGGACAAGATAGTGATAGTCCTCTGGTAAGATATCCAGCCAGCATTTAATTTCAAAGTTGACACATGAAAAATGGATGAATTACCAGAGAGTATAAAACCATTGCCTCAGCAAGGAGAGGCCTGAAAAATGCTTTAATTTATTGTAGCTTTAACGTCAAGTTCAAATGGCATACTCCATGAGACGCTTGTCTTGGGAACTTTAAATCATAACATTCATGAGATACAATGTAACTTATAAAAGTAAAACTTTTGTTTAATTACCTTACTGAACATTAATCCATATAACCAAAGAAATGACAGTAAGAAAATCTCACAACATTAGAATGAACAGTATCACTATCTGCGCTGACAGGCTCTGCTTTTCATTCTGGTTTAACAGTTACACAGCATTTCTGATAGAATATATAACCCATTTGCAAGCCCTGAGCTTTTAAACTGTTTTGCTTTTTGCAGCTGCCAAACTGTCAGGACACTGATGTATATTGTGACATCCCTCCTCTCTACTGTATATCTCACTGCAATGCATTGTTAGGCTGACTCCCAAATAAATTACATTATAGTGAGGAATTCCTGCAGGTACTTGATCAGCATAATTCCATCACATATTCAAAGTAATTGGGATTAATGCATGACTGAAAAGAAATCCAAATAATTGTATGATTACTAACAGATTTCCTGTGACATCACTCACAGAGAATTGGACAGTACACTGTATGTTAAATTTTGCAATAATGTATCATAATATCATGGAAGAAGCGCAGTCAGAATGTGCTTTTTCAGAACTGGTATAAATGAAAATAATAAACAAACAGAATAAAATAGATAAAATTGTTATAGTACCTGGACTTTTGTGTGTTCCTTCACCCTGTGCTGAAGAGATTTTTATTTTCTCCCTCTGAAGCAGTAAAATTAGAAAAAATGATTTGAAAATTTTCTAGTAAACAATTTTTGATAAAAAGAGAACTAGTGCAAGGAAATCAATTTGCACATGGAGATTAAATAGTGTAAACTATTTTCACTGATTTTGAAAAACTGGGAATGGGTAGCCGAGTATATGATCCCCAGTGCCTATTGCACTAATTTGAAAAGGCTGTTAACATTGGCTGGCATTGGCTATATGGAATTGTTGATTATTACACAGGAGGCAACCCTTAGATAGATTGGCAAATAGATCCATTAGGACAGTGTGGATGTTGGACTGATGTCTGACTGGAGATGGGGGTGGGGAAACGGGGCGGGGGGTGGGGGGGCTCCAGTTGCTGTGCGGGAGCATATGGTGGTCAGGGGGAGAAAATGGTAGTTAGTGATGGAAGCATGCAAATTGTGGGGTAAGGTTTACTAGATAGCTTGTTGCTCTTAGAGGAAACATTTCTGCTTCTCCTGGCCCACAAGCAATGCTGGAAAGGCCATTACCTTACGGATTCAGTTCTTCTCACCTCCTTTCACCTGCCAAGGTCAGGGAAACCCAGCTAACTATGGTTAAAAACAGAGGATATGTAGCCTCATTCAAATATTTAAATAACAAACCCGCCTCTTGCAAGTGAGTGGGTTGCCCGCTCTTCATCCCACCTCTGTTAAAACCAGAAGTAGGCAGATTGGGTCCTTGTTTCAGATTTTTTATATTTTAACTTCCCACTGACCCATTTTTGAGGGCTAAAATTACCCTTATTGTTTTGCATTTAAAATATATTTAAAGCCCTGGCCCCAAACTTGCATGCCATTTGCAGCATATTATTGATGCCAGAATGCCAATTTTTTAAAGCTGATAAATTAGGGCAGATTCTGTTTCTGTCATGTTTCAATCCTGTATTGGCTGCACTTTTGTTTCTCTGTGGGTCTGAGATCTCCTTATGAAATGTATACAACTGCTGTCTGGCATATCATTGTAAGAAATGCAAATGAGAATCACAGAGTCACAGAATAATTTAGCACAGAAGAGGCCCTTGGGCCCATCGAGTCTGCACCAATGCATTAAATACACCTGACCTGCCTACCTAATCCCATTTGCCAGCACTTGGCTCATAGCCTTGAATGTTATGACGTGCCAAGTGCTCATCCGGGTATTTTTTAAAGGATATGAGGCAACCCACCTCTACCACCCTCTCAGGCAGTGCATTCCAGACCAATGATTGGCATAAGAATGGCAAAATGCCATGACTTGCACCCACAGCACACCATGGAAAATTTAGAATGAAATAACAGAGGCGTACTTGTAGTGAGCATTAGATGATACTGTATTCATGGACATGCTTTATTTTGGAGCCTCTGCACAGGAGAAGCTTTGAAGAGCAATTACCCGACTTACAAGAGAGATTTTGGAGCAGTTTTTTCAGGTTAATACTGGAGAGCTGAACTTCTATCAGCAGCCTGAGAGCCTGTGAGTCGTGTATATTTTCCCCTAACACATTAAGTGGCTCTGAGTTAAAGCCATGGCATTTCAAAGGCATTCCCCAATTCTCTATTTTAATGGAGGAACAGCATCACAGGATGATAGAAAAGAAAATGTAAACTACAAGATTGTAACCCCTCCCCACAATGAACTTATCAGCCACGTCCTATCTTTCCTTACTCTCTCCCTGACTCTAGTGTCAGCTTTTAGTTAAGCTCACTACTATCTCCCCACCCAACCCAAAAGCAGAATCCACCAGCCTAACCCCTGCTGATTTCAAATGAATATAGTTGTTGCAGCAACAATGAATGGGAACGATCACTCGAATGTGATATGAGCTTTCATTGTCTCCAGGATGCTGGTTCAGATACCATAAGGGCTATTTTATTTAATTTGTTCATAGGATGTGAGCATTGCTGGCAAGACTAACATTTATTTCCCATCACTTGAGAGGGTGGTGGTGAGCCGCCCTCTTGAACGACTGCAGTCCATGTTGTGTAGTGGCACCCAGGGCGGGAGTTCCAGGATTTTGACCTAGCGACATTTGAGGAATGGCAATATAGTTCCAAGTCAGGATGGTGCCGGACTTGGAGGGGAACTTGTAGGTGGTGGTGTTTCCATGTGCCTGGTGCCCTTGTTCTTTTTTGTGCGATATTGTAGAACAGCTGATAGGCAATTGACAGCCTGTTTTACATCTCTCCCAGTTTTCGTTTCCACTGAAATGTTTGTGCCCCTTTGCAGTTGTATGATGTTGCTTGATGTTGTGTCTGTGCTTTCTGCAGGGGTGCTGTGGTTTCTTGTAACTATGGTGGGAGACCAGTGGAGCCCCCGCTCCCTCCGCCCCCCGTGTATATGAATGAAAACAAGCACTAATGTGGGCTATGGTGGGAAATTGGAGAAACCCTATAGAATTTCAAGGCCTTTGTCCCTTAAAGTATATGAAGTTTAGGAATGCTGTATTATTTCTGCTATTTAAATTGCAGTAGGCTTTTAGTGTTTCTATTTTGATGTGCCTCAGCTGCTCATCTTCATGTATCTTTCCTGCAGCTGGGAAAGCTGAGCCCAGTCCTCTGTGGTTTTCAGCACAAGCACCAGTCCATGGAGCGGTTGACAGGAGGGGCTTATTACTGCACAGGATGGATAACAGTTTCTCTATTTATTTATAATGATTACTTCCCAGCACACTGTTCTTACAGATATTAAAATGAAGCCATTTAGTTAGTTTAGTCTTGGGAGTCTGCGATGAATGAACTTACAAATGACATATTGAACATTTCTGCAAAATGCAGACTAAAACGTTTAAAGCAGATGAAATGAGAACTCTCCTTTCACCACTGGGACCTGGTTTGAATTGAGGCTACACTGTTGAGAGGAAGTCCCTTCTCTCTGACAGCTGTGTTAATTAATTGAATATATAAACTTAATTGACTGAAAATCTCAAGGAAATTGATTTGGGCATTCTGAACCAAGTTCTTAGTGGGCACGAATCCATAGCAGAAAACAACTCATAATTTGGCACTAATCGGCACTAAACTGGCAATCTCTCTCAGAGACGCCACCAGAATGTTTGATTTGAAACTGGCAGCTAGTGTGGTCACAGCTGTAGGTTGAAATCTAGCCTGGAGGCCCATCATTGGGATAGAAGGACCTTGTTTTCCTATGCTGTGCTAACTCTAGGTGAAATAACAGGCCATTCCTCACTTAGTTGAGCACAAAAATCAGCTACAGCCCAACATTTTAAAATAAAGTATTTTTTGATGTTTCAGTAATAACTACTTAAAATAATATGCACAAAAATATGTAGCATTCCAGCAAATCCCTACCCTAACTTCAGCGGGAGTCTATCAGACTGGCAAGAAACTAGGACGTATTCCACATATGGCAGCTCCCAGCCTTATACTTAAGCTTTCTTTATGATCTGTTGGGGCAGAATCTCTGCCCACCACAAACATGCCCATCAATGTAGGAGAGAATAGGACTACAAACATTGATGTCCCCATATCTCGTATGTTCACTGGGATTCAACATATGCTCGCCATAGTTATGCCTCATCAAACCCAGAACACCTCTTTGGTAACTGCCGAATGTGGAGCTCACCTGAGGCTCCAGGCCTGGATTGAGGCTCCCCCACTCCATCTCAGATTTAAAGATTTTATTTAAACTTTGCTTTTGTAATAGGGCCTTGGGTGAGGGAACAGCAATAAGCTTCTTCCAGAGAAGAGGACCTCACAATCATACCCCACGCACCCACCCAACCCCCTCCCCCTGACCTCTGGGCCCGACACTCATCCACTGGAACTTCTAGCCTCTCCAAAGTTCCATCACCCTAAATGTGCCACTAGTGGTGTAGACACCTGAAATTCCCAACCAAAAGATTGGACATTCTCCTGACCTCAGAAAGCTGTGGGAGTAAACGGTGGAGGTCCTGGGCAGGCAAACTTCAGCAATTACATTGGAATGCATCCCAGCCCAGCACATTTTGGAGCAACAATAAAATTGAGTTCCACTTCCTGCTGATGTATATTTGTTTTTGCTAGAAACATAGAGTAGAGGAATGAGAGTTTGGCATCAAGGCAGAGATTGATGAAAATGGTCAATACTAGTCTTGATTAAAGACCTATGCCACAAGCTAAACTGGATGACATGAATAAACTTCTGCTGTTCCCTCCTTATTTTCTAATAATGCTTTTCTCTAGCTCAGGATCTTAGTAATGACATCACATGGCTTTATAGTACTCAAATAACACAAGGCAGTTTCCAGGGTTTCAATAAATCTCCAATTAATGTAATTATAATTGAGAATAGTATGTGTCGCATTAGTTGTTTCTAATGAGATGTGATGGCCCTGATAGTAACAGGAAGGTTGGAAGGGAGCTGGGTGATGTCTAAAAAACCCGGTGATGCCGCTGAATTTAACAGACGGAGATGATTTTGAAAAAAAATTCGCTCATTTCCAGGCTGCGGACAGCCAGATTGAAGGCTGATTGGCTGTTAGGCGGGTAGGCTTGTGGCACCAGGCCACAGCTGTGAATCTAGCATCGTAAGCAGATAGGTAAGCTTGGTGAGCCTCATGGCCCACAAGCAGTGCTGTAAATTGCTGTACCTACCTGATGGATCTGGTTCTTGACACCTCCCTTCATCTGCTGAGTTTCCCAAGGCTCAGAATACCCGGACAGCAAGTGTTAAAAATAAAAGTTGTGTTAAAATGGAGGCTCATAGCTTCCTTAAAATATTTTAAATACTGACATTCTTCATATTTTAAATTTCAAAAGAAATACAGTGATGTTCGTGCTTATTCATAAAGTATGACGCACCATTGCCGAGGCTGAATAATATGCAACCCATAAGTATCTCAGATGAGCACATGATTCTCTTTTACATGAGTGAAACATACTTGTCGTCTCAAATGTAGAACAAAGAACAAAGAACAGTACAGCACAGGAACAGGCCATTCGGCCCTCCAAGCCTGCGCCGATCTTGATGCCTGTCTAAACTAAAACCTTCTGCACTTCCAGGGTCCATATCCCTCTATTCCCATCCTATTCATGTCTTTGTCAAGATGCCTCTTAAACGTCGCTATTCCATGTACCCGTGGTAAGAATCCAATCAGAAATACTTCCTGACAAGCTACTGGCATTTTAAAAATATTTCAAACAGCTGTACCCATCAGCCTGAGCAAGTTGTAACCATAGCAACTTTCTCATCATGACCACCCGTAGCATTTTAAAAACTCAGTAGTATAAAAAGCCTCTCCAGTGCTGCAGAATTGTCCCTTAGAAAGTATTAAATAAACATCACCGAAACAAATGAGAACCAAACCAACTTTTCTAACAAGATTTCACACTAATATCAATACAAGCACCCTTCACTATATAGACCTGGATTTTATGCTGAGAATAATGGTGAGGCTAACAGTGCTTGCTGTTATTATGGAGTAAATCGGAGACGTGCAGTTAAACACAGAAATCCGGTAGAAGGTCCAAGTTAACCTGCTGCTCCACTCGCTGTGCTATATATCTATCGCTGATAGATGTGGCTTAGAATCACATCAAGGGCGTGAAGCTGCAGTACTTACCCACTCGTTACCCACTAAACAGCTAGAAAATTTAGGGCAGGTAAATTCAGGTGTAAGTGAATCTTTAATGGCATGATAAGTCAAAGTCACAAAATTCATTTGCGTAGCACCACTTCTAGCTTCTAGCGGTGCTACGTGGAGCTACCTGCAGAGTTGCAGTGTGGGTGGTGCAGCTAGCTGCTTCCTGCACAGCCTACACATTGGGAGGTTACAGGAATGGCACCCGGAGACATTGAAGGAGAAAAATCATGATGTTACAGATATCAACATGCTGATGTAACACACAAATATTAAAATAGGCCAACAAATGTGCAGGAAACACCTTCCTTATTCACTCCTGAAACAACAAGCACTAGGAAGCAAGGTGGGCCCTGTTCTGGGGCTATTTAAAGGGCCACTCCACAAGCTGCACCTGAGGTGCTTTTGATTGACTTGTGCTCCGGCAAAGTTGGTGGAAGCCCTGTGGTGAGTTGCTGGAGGAGTTTGAGATTTCTGCTGACCACAGAAAGGCAGAGAAATACATTGCCTTATGGGTGCAGTAGTTTCAGTGCCACTTGCTCTGCAACATGATCAGGACAGGCAGAGAAGGAAACCTCTGTGAGGAGGAAGGGAGAAGAAGGGCTCTCCTTAGACAGCCCTACCCCATGAGGGTCTTCCGGGTGCACCAGTCCTACTTTGGGATGAGCCAGGAGCAGTGCCTCAGGAGGCTTTGCATCACCAAGGAGATAGTGACACCTCTTCATGAAGGTCTGGAGCCTCAAATCAGGATGAGAACGGCTCTTCCAGTGCCAGGGAAGATCACCATCGCCCTTTCCTTCTTTGCAATCGGTTCTTTTCAAGCGGGAGTTAGCAGTAACAGCAATGTGTTCAATAGAAGATTCCAGGAGGTGACAGAGGCATTCTAAGGAGGAGAAGGGACTTCATCCTCTTCTGCCTGAGGAGGGAAGACCAGGATGAGAGGGCATATGGGTTTTCCAGGATAACGGGCTTCCCGATGCAGCAGCTCCCATTGATTACACAACACATGTGGCTCTGTGGGCCCCCAAGTCAACAGAGAGTGATACTGCAAACACAAGGCCTACCACTCTGTCAATGATCATACCAAGAAATTCATCTTGGTGTATGCCCACCATCCCGGAAGCACCCACAATGTATTTATCCTGCGCCAGTCCACAACACCTCCAAGACAGACAACAGCATTGTTGCTCTGCAACAAGGGCTACCCCCTCTACATATGGGTAATGACCCCCTTCTGCCATCTCACCATGTAAGGTGAGGGCCCCCCAAGAGGGCCTTCAATAAGAACCATGGAGCTACACACAACACCATTGAGCAAGCCATTGGTATTCATGACACACGCCAGCTGCACTCACTCCCTGCACAGGATTAGCCTGGAGAGCTTTTTGCCCCCCCCTCCACCACCCCTCCTTTGCCAGAAACATGGCCTCCTTCCTAACTTGGAGCTCTCAACAGTGTGAATCCAGGTTGGCATCACAAAATCTTGGAGCCTTCTCCTCTTGATGTGCCATAGCTTCTCCCTGAATGGAAAAAGGTGATAATTCAGCAGCTTGCAGTGCATTGCTGCGATTTCTCTTTCATAGGACTGTGCTTTTAAGAGAAGGAGGCTGCCTGGAGTACATGATTTCTTCCCAATGCTACTTGGCCCCCTGGAGTGTGCAGAGGACGTCTGCAGTGAAATGAAGCCTGGGACTATGTCAGAGTTGCTCATGGCCATGCTCCATTCATGGAAATGAAACATCTATCTTACAATATTTTGCTGACCTAATTTATTATGGAATACAACTTTAGACTGCTTTGCATCAGGATGAACCCAAAATATACCATAATGGAATCAAACTTATCATAACAGAAGACCACAATAGAACAAAATTTGAGCATAACAGAATGGAATAAAGCCAATTCCCTCTGCTACCTAATAAAAAAATGCACCATAATTCAACAAACCAACATAAACAGAATCACAGCATGACAGAACATAAACCTCACATAATGCAACTCACAACATGCGGAGCTTTAGAGGTTTATAACACAAAATGAGGCCATTTGGCCCACCCTTTTTGTGCCAACTCTTAATGAGAACAAAATATATCCCACTGTCCTCAGCTTGCTCCACAGCCCGATATCTCTGGTTCAAATATTGTTATGACCGAGGTTGGAGGAGTGCGCTGTTTTTCTCTAGTTCCAACACTCCACAGGTCACAACATATATTTAAATGTTTAACTCAGTTATCAATACGGCCAATTATATATTTTATCTATATTAGTTTCAGAATAAAAAATCCACCAACCAGGTTTCTTTAACAAACAACAGAATTATTAATTTATTATAAAACAAGACTTATTCAATAAAGATGCAAAGCTTATTAACACACAGGTTGAAATATGAAAGTGCGCACACACACCAGTTAAATAAAAAAATAAAGAAGCTTTCTCTGCAGAGCTCACCGTTACAAAAACAAAAATACCTTGGCTAAATACTTGTTAATTCTTGAAGAGAAAAAGGACAAGATATGAAATGTTCCAGATGACTTTTGGTCTGGCGTCTGGGTACACATAGACAGCTGTCACTGGGATCTTTTTGGAGCAGTTCTGTTCAGACAATGTCAAGGAGTAGTCTTGCAGCCTTTTCAGGAGAATTACTGCATCAGTGAGTTCAGCTATCACACTGGATTTTCAGAAGAGTTTTCAACACAGGTGGCAAAGGATGGGTTGGGTGGCTTCTCTCTTCGCAGGATACACACCAACTGCCCATTCAAACAGTTCAAAACAAAACCAAAATTCCTGAGCGGTAAACCCAGACACGTGACTTCTCTGTAAACAGCTCCAATAGCCAGCAAGGCTCCTGCTGTTTACTTAAGACATCTGACTTCCAGAAAGTGTTCATTTTTAAACAAAGTCCCAAGTGTCCTTCCAGTGACCCTTTAAGAAAAAAGTCCAGCATCTCCTCGGGTATTTTCCAGTCTCTTAAACACAAGTCTTCAAAAAAATTAATAATGGACGCACGTTCATGACAATATTTATCCACTTGTTCTTAAAAGATGCAATAGTCTCTGCTTCAGCCTCTTTCTGTGGGAAAGCATTCCATGTTCCATTCACTTATGCAAAAAAAATTCTCATTACCTCTCTCAATTTTTTCATGATAATTTTAAATTGTCCCCTTGTTGCTGGCTTCCCAACCAGAGGAAATTGTCATTTGCTATCCATGTTATCAGAATCCTCAATAATTTCAAAACATCAATTAAATATCTGCTTGGCCTTCCCTGCTCCATTAAAAATAGTGATTCTATCTCGATTCTTTGCTCACAGTTACAGTTTCCCATCCTTAGTAAAATAGCTTTTATATGCTCTCGATGACTTTCATCTTATTTTTATAATGGGGCTCCCAGAATGCACGAAGTACTCTAAATCTAGCTAACCGCTGTTTTGTCTTAAGTTATCATTTGCTCTCTTGTATTATATATACTGAATTTTATTTCAGTGGTGGGGTACTTGCGATGGACCGGAAAGCAGGGGCGTGACCCCACCTCAACCATTTGTCAGACCCCAGCCAAATTCAACAGCAAGCAGGCAATTAAATGCCTGTCATCGAGGATGCCGTCCCCCTTAAGGGGCAAGATGCTGCCCAAGAGCTGCCAACCAATTAGAGGGCTGGCAGATCAGCAGTCCCTGCAGCGCCACTGGGAGCGGTGGCCACTTCTGGCAGTGCAGGAGGCCCAGAGCAGCAGCTATGGAGGAGACCCTGGAAGTGGGGTCAGGCTCACTGGCACCATGGCACCACTCAGGCAGGCCCCAGAGAGGGGGAGCAGAGTTTCGTTAGTGAGGGCAGAGGGAATCTTTCAGTAGGGGGCAGCCTTTGTTGCCTGGAGGTCTGTCATGACCACAGGGTGCCCGATCAGGATTTCAATCTAAGCAAATATGAGATGATTCACTTTGGACCTAAAACAATAGAACAGAGTACTTTCTAAAGCTAGGTGATAGGCTAGAAACAATGGCGGTCCAAAGAGACTTGAGGGTCCAGGCACATAGATCATTAAAATGTCATATACAGGTACAGAAAATAATCAAAAACGTTAATGGAACGCTGGTCTTTATATTTAGTGGATTAGAATACAAGGGGGTGGAAGTCATGCTTCGGCTGTACAAAGCCCTGGGTAGGCCATATGTGGAGTACTGTGAGTGGTTTTGGGTACCACACCATAGGAAGGATATATTAGCCTTGGAGGGAGTGCAGGGTAGATCTACCAGAATACCTAGACTCCAAAGGTCAAATTACAAGGAGAGATAACATAAACTCGTGTTATATTTCCTAGAATTCAGAAGGTTAATCCAAGTTTTCAAGATATTATGGAGATCAGATAGGGTAGCTAGAGAGAAATAATTTATATTAGTTGGAGAATCTGGGACTGGTGCTTGGTCTAAAAATTAGAGCCAGACTTTTCAGGGGAACCAGTAGATGTAGTATACCTGGATTTTCAAAAGGCATTCGATAAGGTGCCACATAAAAGACTAAAAGGCAAGATAAGGGCTCATGGTGTTGGGGTAATATATAAGCTTGGATAGAGGATTGGTTAACAAACAGGAAGCAGAGAGTGGGCATAAATGGGACATTTTCAAGTTGGCAGGCAGTGAATAGTGGGGTGCCGCAAGGATTAATGCTGGGGCCTCAGCTACTTACACTCTATATTAATGACTTGGATGAAGAGACAGGGAGTAATGTATCTCAGTTTGCTGATGATACAAAGCACGGTGGAAAGGTAAGCTGCGGGTAGGTTGTAGAGAGACTGCAAAGAGATATAGATAGGTTAAATGAGTGGGCAACCAGATGGCAAATGGAGTATAATGTAGGGAAGTGTGAAGTTGTTCACTTTGGTCATGAAAACAGAAAAACAAAATATTTTTTAAAAGGCGTGAAACTGGTAAGTGTTGAAGTTCAGAGAAACTTGGGAGTACTCATACAAGGAATGCACAAAGTTAACATGCAGGTGCAGCAGGCTATTAGGAAGGCAAATGCCATGTTGGCCTTTATTGCAAGGGGATTGGAGTACAGGAATAAAGAAGTCTTACTTAAATTGTACAGGGCCTTAGTGAGACCGCACCTGGAATACTGTGTGCAGTTATGGTCTCCACATTTAAGAAAGGATATACTTGCACTGAAGGCAGCGCAGCAAAGATTTACTAAATTGATCCCTGGGATGAGGGGGTTGACCTATGATGAGATGCTGAGTAAATTGGGCCAATATTCTCTGGAGTTTAGAAGAATGAGAGGCGAACTAATTGAGGCATACACAATTCTGAATGGGCTTTGATAGGGTAGAAGCTGAGAGATTCTAGAACACGGGGACACAGTCTCAGGATAAGGGGCCAACCGTTCAGGACTGATAAGAAGAGAAATTACTACACTCAAAGGGTTGTTAATCTTTAGAATTCTCTACCCCAGAGGGTTGTGGATTAGAGCATGGCTACCTGACCCGAACCCGACGGGACCCGACGTCATGTGTCCGGTTCAGGTCGCTCTTCCGGGTCCGGGCTCGAGTCAGGTCGGACACACTTTATCACCACCTCTCGTACACGCTCCAATCTTGATGTACTTTTTAGACCACCTTTCAAGTCCAGTTACAGTTTTTGTTGCTTATCTGCACAAACTTAAAAAGTGAGAAACGGAAGCTAGGTTAACTGAACATTCCGGTGGTTGGGTCGGGTCAGGCGCGGGCAAAAATGAAAGGACTCAGGCTGGGTTGGGCTCAGGTCGGATGTGGTTCTGTCAGGCTTGGGTCAGGTTTCATTTGCAGACCCAAGCTGGCCTTTATTGTGGGTGCTCCATCATTGAATACATTTAAGGCTGGGGTAGATAGATTTATGGTCTCACGGGAATCATGAGATATGGGAAGCAGGCAGGAAAGTGGAATTGAAGTCCAAGATCAGCCATGATCTTATTTAATGGCGGAGCAGGCTCGATGAGCCATATGGTCTACTTCTGCTCCTATTCCTTGTGTTCTTGTGAGTAAAATTAGGAAACACTACTGCACATGGTGGTAGAAATTTGGAACTCTCTTCCACAAATGGTAATTGATGCCAGATCAACTGTTAATTTTAAATCTGAGATTGATAGATTTTTGTTATCCAAATGAATTGAGAGATGTGGGGCAATGGCAGGTATATGGAGTTATGCCACAGAGCAGCCATGATTTCACTGAATGGCGGAACAGGCTTGAGGAACTACATGGCCTTCTCGTCTTCACATGTTTCAATGCATTTCATCTATTTGCAGCCCAGTGCCCTTGTATGGGTACAGTAACATAATGATTATGTTACTAGACTAGTATTCCAGAGGCCTGAACTATTGATCCAGAGACATGAATTCAAATCCCACCAAGCTACTAGGGAATTTAAATTTAGATAATTAAATAAGTCTGCATGTAAAGCTGGCAGAAGTAATGGTGACCACAAAACTTCTATATTGTCATAAAAATCCATCTGCTTCACAAATGTCCTTCAGAGAAGGAAATCTGCCATCCTTACTCAGTATGCAACTCCAGACCCAGACAATGTGGTTGACTCATAATTGACCTCTGAAATGGCCATGAAAGTTACTCAGTTGTATCAAACCATTATGAAAATGTCAAATAAAAATAAAACCAGACAGACAATCCAGCATCGACCGAGGCATCAGACACAGCAAAGGCACACCCAACTTAGTCGACCATACAAAGTCCTCCTCCCTAACATCTGAGGACTTGTGCCAAATTTGGGAGAGCTGTGCCGTGGCCTAGTTAAACAACAGCCTGACATAGTCATACTCACAGACTCATAATTTCAGCCAACATCCCAGACTCCTCCATCACCATCCCTAGGTATGTCCTAGCTGTCACATGGGTATGTGACAAATTTTCAGACCATATTATTGGAATACGTGTGATGATAGAGACAGACCACAAGCCACTGGTTTTGTTAACAGATGAAAAAGAAATAGCAAAAATGCCTCCATATATACACAGGTTTCATTTCAGATTAATGAGGTACACCAATGAAACTGTAAACGTCCAAGGGAACTTCCAATCATCAGCCAATGAGCTATCAAGGGCAACCACAGATAATCCATTACAGGAAGATGTGAATTTCATATGCGACATAGAGTCATACTCGCAATACACAGCACAAAGTTGGCCAGCAAGTACACAGAAGTTGCGAGAAATACAACAAGCACAGAAGAATGACTAAGAATGCATTTGCATTAGACAATATTGTCCACCTGGGTGGCTACAAGAATGCCCAGGAGGGAGAGCAACGAAGACATTCCCTGAGTATAGGAAATACTTTACCATAATTGATGATTTATTCGTCTACAACGACAGAATTGTTATTCCTACATCAATGAGATCCGATATCTTAGATCGATTACACCAAGACCATTTGGGTATAACAAAGTGCAGAGCAAGGGCATAGTCTTTGGTATGGTGGCCTGAGATATCTAAGGATATTGAGACCACCATCAACAACTATCAGATATGCGTGATACAGAGGCCAGGAAAACGTGAATGACTGTTGACTACCCAATTTCCTTCGCAAAGGCTACGCATGGATTTATTCATGTTTGGTGGGAAGTCATATATCATCATTATTGACTACTTTTCCAGGTGGATAGAAGTTCAACGATTACATTTAATGTCCACCCAGGTAGTTATCAGGATCCTTACGGACATCTACGCGACACATGGGATTCCGGATGAAATATTATCAGATAATGGACAACAGTTCACGAACAAATGGTTTACCCAGTTTGCTGTGAAGATGGTCTTACGGCATCTTACAAGCTTACCGAGGTATCTTCAGTCCAATGGCAAGGCAGAACGAGGTGTGAGAACCATAAAATCTTTACCCAAGAAAAATGAAGATCTTCCTATTTCACTCCTAGTTTATCGTTCACCACCACTGCTGTGTGGATTATCACCAGCAGAATTACTAATGGGAAGGAAGTTAAGAACACAGCTTCCAGTATTGCCTCAACAATTAATGTCTGGATTGAAGACTCAAAACTACGAGAAAGTTCAAGAAAGAGAAAAATCCTACAGAAGGAAACAAATCAGGAATTACAATAGGAGATTTCAAACAAGAAGCTTACCCAAATTAAACAATGGTCAAAAGGTTTGGATATGTGACCTGGAACGAGATGGTACAGTAATCCATAAACATGAGGACTATGAGCAATCATATGTTATACAAATGAATGAAGGGAACATATGAAGGAATTGAAGGAATACCATTCTTATTCCACAAAAGCAACAGCTAATAATGCACCTGCAAGATGAAGATGAACAAACTCAAATCCAACAAAATACTACAACTGTAGAAACGAAAAACCAAGTCAGCAATCCAGACTTCATACGAAGACTACTGATCATCCCAGACAGATTACAATCAGATTGTGGAGATTTGTCAAACTCCCAACAAGACTGAATCTGTAAAGTTAGAGACTTGAGGAGGAGGAGGAGGAGGGAGAGAGAGAGTAGTAGAGAAGTCATAAATGTATATATGTTTGGAAAAATGTTGGATAAAGACTTGGGGGCGATGTAGTTTAAGGATGTAAAAGGTTAATACCGAAGACAGTGAGAGCACTGTACAAGCAATGATGTAACAGTCACATGGGATAGGCTCAAGAAGAAGAAGGTATAGCAGCATGAAGAATGCTAGCTTAGGTGGCTTGCAGAGTGTATATATAACTGTAAATAATAAAGAGTTGTTAATTAACCTTTACTGGAGTTTAAGACTTTCTCTAGAATGCCCTACAATGCTACCAGTATAAACCCTACAATGCAACAAAAGTCAGGAGTGTATTGGAATGCGATCCACTTGCCTGGATGAGTGCACCTCCAACAACAACATTCAAGAAGCTCGACACCATCCCAGACAAAGCAGCTGCTTGACTGGCACCCCATCCACCACCTTAAACATTCACTCCTTCCACCACCAGCACACAGTGGCAGCAGTGTGGACCATCTACAATATGAACTGCAGCAACTCACCAAGGCTGCTTCGACAGCACTTTCCAAACCCATGACCTCTACTGCCTAGAAGGACAAGGGCAGCAGACGCATGGGAACACCACCACCTGCAAGTTCCCCTCCAATCCTGATTTGGATATGTATCGCTGTTTCTTCATCATTGCTAAGTTAAAATCCTGAAAGTCTCTACTGAACAGCACTATGGGTGTACCTACAGTGCAATGACTGCAACAATTCAAGAAGATGGGTCACCACCACCTTCTCAAGGACCATTCGGGAAGGTCATTAAATTCTGACCTTGCCAGCAATGCCCATATTCCATGAATGAATGAAAAAATCTTTCAGTCTTTGTTATCTTTTCATATTCTTACTTAACTATGTTGTTGTCCAGCAGCAGAAGACCATTTTGTGCAAGAATTAATTATAAGAAAATTAGGGGAAAAAGAACCTCCTATCAACTGTACTTCAATGCTGAACTTCTGCGGAATCTAAACTTCACACTGCTCTGGCCTTTCACATTCCACTGGCCATTCACAGCTCAAGACTATGTGATCATAAGCAGATTCAAAATTAATTTTCGAAAGGGAATTGGATACGGACTTGAAAAGGAAAATTAATTTCAGAGCTCTGGGGAAAAAGCAGGCGAGTGGGATGAATTGGATAGCTCAATCATAGAGGACAGACAAGATCGGCTAACTGGCCTCCTGTGGTGTTGTATGATTGTATGATTCTTTAAATTATTTTCGATATATATATATATATTTTACACTATAATTGTTGAACAGCATGAGTTTTCAACCTGGTAAAGAGATCTGTAGACTCATTCAGTTTGCTAACTACTTATGAATTATGTGGCTTTATTCAGGTGCATAACAAACATGGGGGTCATTTTCACCTTCATCTCTTGGGTGCTAAAACTGACTTGGCCACCCACTAGAGAACCTGCCTAATTTCCATTGATTTCAACCACATGAAAATCAACTGTATTTTGTAATGGACGAGTGATCCACTCTGTAGCTTACTGCCTGAGAAATGAAGATGAGAATGGCCCCCTTGGTATTCAACAACTTCCTTTTGTTTTTGTGTAGGAAAGGATAATCTCCAGGAATTTCAGATGACCTTTATATGAATTCTTGTATTGTGCACCTGCAATTGAAAATTTGCATGTGCATCATGGCCTTTTCTTTGCTGTTGTAATTTATGGCTCTGGAGATCAATCAACTGAGTGTTCAACTCCCATAGAAAATCGCAGCCACACAATGTAAATCCATGGGGGGTTTACACACTCATTTCATGATGGACTTTACAGCATTTAACCAAATCCATTAGAGGGCACTACAGTCATGTTTATTTGATTTTCACTCAAGTCCTGAAATTATCACATGGAATATTATTATATGAATACAAGTTCACCTGAAATTCCTCTCTGCACTCTTTTATAGCAAATGTGTTAATCTGTTGAAAATAAACAGATGAATGACTGTATAAAATAGGAGAAAGGGAGGAATTTTGGATGAACATGTATCCTACAGTTCAATTTCAGAACCTGAATTTATGACCTTGCACAGGTTAAAACTATTGACAGGCTTATTAGTGCATTAAATATTGCTGTCAGCAGTGGAGATTCGTATAGCTGCATTTCATAGTGCAGGGATTGTCTCATGGCAGAGAGCCTCAGCTGGTAATAAATGTAAAGATGTGCACAGTGCTGCATTGTGCTATGGACCAAATTAATATGATAAACCATGTTGACCAGTTCCAAATCCATACTTGGCCAGTAGAAGCTTAACGTACTTGTTGAGCTTAGTTTTGAAATTGGTACATAATGGTTTCATCTATTCTCTTCTTCTCCAGCTCCAAAATGTCCTCCTTTTCCTACAGTAGTTCAGTAGGTAACTCCAGCTCCTTGGAGGATGCATATGCACTTACATGTTTTCTCCCCATAATTAAGATGGTGTTGGCATGAGACATTCAGTTTATGGTCTCGCTGGAAGCTACTGAATACAACCATATATCTGTTATATTAGTCTGATGGAATGCTCTGTTAGCAGGCCACATGCAAGTTCATGTTTTTATTTTTTTTCTCGCCCCATCTTTTGATGCCTCTGTTGCCCTTCACTATGCTTCGTTCTTCAGCTGACAGACTGGATATTTTAAGCTGCAGGTTTTCATGGGCCTAATCCAATTCTGCTTTGTGTTTTGTCTACAGGAGGTTAACTTTTACAAGACTAATTGGCATTTACGTTAAAATCCAGTCCAAAACAATGAGATGAAATCTTCAGTTTGTCAAATATAAGGATCTCAAATGAGCTGAGAAACAGACTTAACCCAGTTTCTAGTGGGAACGCGTTGACAAGAGTGATAGTAATTGGTACTAAGTTAACAGCATCACTCAAGAGGCCATAAAGGTGGCTGTTTGAGAAATGGATCATTATTTCCCTGATTTAGAAAACATTACTCAATTATCAGTGGACAAACTAGTGGTCTGTGAAATAGCATGTCATACAGTATGCTTACTGTTCTTCTTAAATGAAGATCATTCCATGCACTGCAAGCTTGAAATTAAAAGAAAGACACATGCTAGGAATTTTCTTGGGAGTTCTCCCAATCAGCTGCTGTAACTTTGTGGAATATCAACAGAAACCCCAAAAAACCTGTCTATTTGGTATTTCTGCCAAAATTACACCGGTCGACCAGGAATACTTCCAAAGGAAATTCCAGGTGATAAAGACCCCACTCTATGCTATTTTATAGTAGGGTTTTTGTGTTTGAGTTAATTTTACAAATTGTGTCAATCATATTTTGATGTTGGTTAATTTTTCTATTAATAATGTAATGTAGTTACTTACAACTGAAATATAAGAGAGACATGTACACTCATGATATGCTTCCTGGATTTTAAGTCTTAACTGTATTTCTTGTGGTATGAAGACACTGTGGTATTAACAGCTACAGCTGTCTTCTCAAGTAATGATGTGTGTAGATAGGCTATCAATGTTAGACCACGCTGTCTTGGCTTCTGACTGCAGTGTGGATCTGTTGTGGCAACTAGTACAATCCCTGGCATTGCAAAGCTCCAAATGTCATATGACTAGATTGTGAAGATGTGAGGGGAATTTAAATACCCAAAAATGGGTGGGTTTGGGACGGGTAAACTGCTAAAATATTGAAAATTTCAAACTCGAATCCAACCCACCTCGAACCTGCACATTTCTAGTTTTAACAGAGGTGGGATGACGGGATGGGCAACCAACCTCTCCCAGGAGGCGGGTTGCTGATTTAAATATTTTAATGAGTCTCAGAACTTCAGATTTGATCTCTCTTCCAGGTCTAATCCTGGCCAGCTGGGTTTCCAGTGTTTCGGGAAACCTGGCAGCTAAAGGAAGAAGTAAGTGCTTTTCCAGTGTTGCTTGTAAGCCAGGAGGAGCAGGAGTGTTTCCCCTCCCCCTCCCACAGTCCCGTCCCCCAAGCTAACCTCCTTTTCTCACTGCAGTTGGAATCTATCCCCCACAATTGGACACCATCCCCTGATCAGGCCCCTCGCTATTACTGACCTCTCAGGCCCCCACAACCTCCCAATCGGACACCACCCCATGACCACTGACCACCTATCTGTGCACGCAGACTGTCTCTAAACCCCAACAATCAACCTCCAAGGAACGTTGTAGTCACCCCATTGTGATCTCTACCGCAGCAGGAAACTTACTTGATCCTGGGCTGTGGCCTCTCCTGCAGTGTTCTCCACCCAAGTGGCTGATTATTCAGTGTTCAGGGAAACACAAACTTGACTAGAATTCCTCCCCCTGCTTGGAAATCCCACCCAGTAAAGATTGGGACCTGTGTGTCTGATAAACAAAGGTTATCAAACAAAGTCACAGACCTGAAACATTAGCTCTGCTTCTCTCTCTACAGATGCTGCCAGACCTGCTGAATATTTCCAGCACTTTTTGTTTTTATTACACAGAAGCTTTGTTTTGTGCTTATCAAAATATAAATGTAGGTCAAGGGGAATGGAATCATTGTAGGCACCCAAATCATGTACAGCAAAGCTAGATGCAGAGTAAAGCTCCCTCTTCTCTACCCAAAAACATGACATAGCCACAACCGCAAAAGAACACCCTTTCTGGGTGGTATTTTTCCAGCCATCTTATGACCTCTCTGAGTGCGGTTGCTAGTTAGTGCCTGTCTTCGTTCTGAGAGCCCATGCCCACTAGTAACTGAACTGAGGCTACCCAAATTCATCTCACATATGACCCTAACAGGGGCAGCAGACAGGGAAGACCTTCATCCCATTAGATTAGACTGGTCCCGGAGGTAAATGACCAGTGTTTAACTCAATGCACCACCCAGTTCCTTTGTACAAGAGGTTAATTGAATCTACAGATTTGGAACAATTTATGGACTATTTTAATGATGTAACAGTATTTTAAAAACCTTGACAACTTCTACTATGCACGATCTTTGACATGCTGTATTAGTCAAGTAGCCCATACTCAATAGTCTGTAAATAATGTGTTAGGTTTTTGTAATAAAGGTAAGAATTGTGAGCCACGTTTGTACTAAGTACAGTAATCATCCCCAAGTTTTGATGATTCATTTTCTAGTTGACCAATAAAACTGGATAGTATTTTTATATCATTTTAAAAATAAACATGTTGATAATGTGTATTTCCTCTCAGTGCTAATCCCAAATAAATCAGTGTTGGCGCAGCAGCATTTGTGCTGTTGCCACAAGTCAAATATTTTGCCCTCAGTCCCAGACAGCAGTGGAATGTTGTGGATTCTGTAAACAAACAGATAGGGCTGTATTTATTGATTTTTACTTTTTATAAATTGCTTGCTGCTTTCCTCAGACTAGAATGATTTACAGTGAGATCCTTTCAGGTGCAGATTGTCCACATTTTGTTTTTAGGTTTCCAGAGACTTTTGTGCCTATAAGCAACTGCCTCAAAACATGGGCATGTTCAGGAAAAATCAAAAGTCAGTCGAGCTTGAAAGCTGTTATTTTGTTTGTGGAGTTTTATGCGAATGTGATACGGACACCCGCTGGTGAAAAGACAAAAGCAATTAACAGATGAAATACTGAAATACATTTTGTTGATATAAGTGTTAACTCCAGCAGGAATAACACAGATGAGACCTGCAAAAAATGACTTGAATCAAAATTACACCTAGATAAGGAATTTTATACACTGAAGATAAAATTAATTTTTGGATCACCTCTCATTCAAATGTTTTTAAACATCTAGTCAAAGCAATAAACAATATTTTATATACAAACATTTAGATTAATAAAATGTATCAGTAACTATAGACAACATGCAACTCAACCATACTTAGAGGACTGAGCATTAAAATAGGATCAGGAATTCCACACTATAGGAGTGAATCAAAAGTGTTTTTACACATTCACATCCTTATGCCTGGTCAGATTTATATTTGTTCTGGGCTAAGAATTTCTCCAGGTGCTGTGCTTTGTATAGAGGTGTTCAGAATATATTTAGGAAGATTTCCTCTGTTCAGTATATCTCATGAGATCATAAGTACATTATAAAAATACAACTAAAATGATGCTACACTAGATGAAGTCAGTCCATCAACAGCATGGAAGTCTAAGCGACAGCAGACCTCATGGTGAGTGAGTTTGGAAGGACGCTTAAAAAGTAAAAGTGTTAAGGAAGGAAAGAAATAGACATCAGCCAATGAACCAGTAGTCAACATGAAACACAGTGTGCTGACCAGAGCATGGGTATGAGGTGGCCAGAACAGGTGATATCATTCACTGCTTTTGGGAGGCTGTTCAAGAATATGTGGATGAAACCTTTGATAGTGAATTCTATGGTAATTATACAGCTGCATTAAGGGGAAAATGACCACAAAATGAATGAAAAGTTGAAAAGAGTGACAGGAGAGAGGAGCTCCTGTAATCGCCTACTGACTAAATTTGCTCCAACACAAACATCTTGATTTCAGGGAATTATGGAAGAGGATATGGAGCCGATTGAAATTATTGTCTTTAAAATCTCTACTTGATCCGAGGGTGTTGTGGTTTCTACCCAAGGAAACAACTGTTATTCATTACAAATTAAATGAAAAAAACATGCAATCAGCACTGCAGTAATTCTCACTTGGCAAAGTTCTATGACATAACCCGTGACCACATAGAGTGATAAAATAGTACAGCACATAAGGAGGTTATTCAGCCCATCGAATTTGTGCTGGCATGTTATAGGCCATTTGAAACAGTTTCTCTTTATTTACTCTATCTAAACCGTTACTTAATTTAAACACCTCTATCAAATCTCCACTGAGCCTTCTATGCTCCAAGGAGTACAACCCCAGATTTTCTATTCTATCCAAGTAACTGTAATCCTTCATCCTGAGAACCATTCTCGAAACTCTCTACTGTACCCTCGCCAAAGTATTCATGTCTTTCCCAGAATTGGACACAATACTGCAGCTGGGAATGAACTAGTGTTTTATATAGGTTTAGCATAACTTCCTGGATTTTTTACTCTGTGCCCCTATTTATAAAATTTATTATTTATACATATTTTGTCAGTTGCAGTAGGCTTGGTAATAAATCACAGATTGTTCAGTGCTGATTTATATATATAGTTAAGAGTGCAGAATTCTTTAGAAATTTTATGTCCAGAGACATATTTACAAATATTTTGTAGTATTTCATATTTCAGCAATAACGAACTAGAAAACTGCAGCAATCATTTCCATAGGTGATCTAATTTACTCAGAGAATTTGAACCCAGATAATGCAGCTGTGATATCATGTATGTCTCAAGAGGTTCATGAAATTGTTCGGTGGGGCACCCTAGTTTCAAGTATACAGTCCCCAACACAGGCAGAAACTTCACTGGAACACATTATGTACAGTAGGTGATTCCAAGAACACAGCCCAAAATGAACTCGTTAGGAATACTGCAACAACATAGGTGGTTCAGTTTCTTTATCTTAATGGTGTCCATTGACCACATAGTTATCCAAGAAGCCTTTATAGATTCTTTTTGCTTGAATTAAACTGTGGGCTCAAAGCTGTTTTCAGCATTTTGCTTCTTAATCAGCTCTGAGGAGCACCAGATTACATTTTTCTTATATTCCTGTAGTTACAAAGATAGATATTGGCAGCAATAACCAATACTCCATGAAACATGATATTGACTATGTTCCTGGAACTGAGAAAATGTCATCTACAGAAAGGAATTAGCCAGGTTTGAATAACAGAGTTGTAACAATATGTATATATTCTGGAATTTTACATGATTTTTGGAGAACATTCCTTCAAAAGGTTATGTGGCTTGCGAAAGGAAGGTATTTTCTTACGCTCATCAGAAGAAAAATATTTGAACAGTGGTGCTTTAACTATTCACTGGTATAAACAACAGGATATCAACATTCTTTCTATATTACACATGTGCAATGAAAAAATACAACAACTGACTGAAGAAAAGAACACTTGAGAGTTGAGATCCCATAAGAATGCTCTCAATACCATAAGCTCTGACTTCAGAAACCTCAAGTGGGAGTGGACATGTATTATTGTATCTTGTGTTGGACGTATTTGTGTTGTATCCGTAATCAATATGAAAAAAGCAGCTAAGAAGCCTGAACATCACCCACTGTGTACAGAGTCATAGTCTAACCATCCAAGCAAATCTTCTTGGCATTCAGTCTATTTATCATCAAAGGAGGAAGCTTAGTGAATAGTCACTGTGCCTTGTTGTGCAACACTTCTGAAGTTGAAGATTTCTATCATATGTTTTATTTTGGACGTAACTATATCAGGAAGTAGGAAAACAGAACCAGATGAAATAGCCCAAAATTGTTTCTTTCTGGCATAGCAATAAATTGACTATCAGGAAGGGTTACATAGCTTAAAAACAAACCTAGAACCCATAAAGTGTCAGCTTGCCTCAGTTGGTAGCAAATCTGCCTTTGCATTAAGATGTTGTTGGTTCACACCCCTGTATGGACTAGATCATAATTTAGAAAGACATTTCAATGCAATACAGAAGAAGTGCTAAATTGGCAAAGATGCCATCTTTTGGATGAGATGTTAAACTGAAGTTCTGACTGAGTTTTTGGATGGATATAAAAGAGCCCATGACAGTATTTGAAGCAGAGAAGGGAGTTCTATCAGTGTCCTGCCAACATTGTTCCCTCAAACAACATAACCAAAAAACAGATTATCTGGTCAGTCATTCATCCATTTTGTGGGATCTTGCTATGTGTACACTGAGTGCCGTATATGTGTACAAAACAATGGAGTCAGCAGTGTTTCATTGGTACGAAACAATCCTGATAAGGATTTGCACAAATGAAAGTTATTCCTTTCTCTTCAACTTCAAGTTGGGATACATGCAGGTGCAGTGAGAAATTAGGAAGGTAAATGGTATGTTGGCCTTTAAGACAGAAGGATTTGAGTACAGGAGTAAACAAGTCTTACTGCAATTGTATAGAGCCTTGGTGAGATCGCAAAATGGGTATTGTGTACAGTTTTGGTTTCCTTACCTGAGGAAGGATATACTTGCCATAGAGAGAGTGCAACAAAGGTTCACCAGACTGAGCCCTGGGATGGTGGGATTTTTCTCTGAGGAGAAATTGAGGAGGCTGGGCCAATATTCTGTAGAGTTTAGAAGAATGAGACATGATCTCATTGAAGTATACGAAATTCTTACAGGACTCGACAGGGTAAATGCAGGAAGGATGTTTCCCCTGGCTGGGGGGTCTAGAACCAGGGGACACAGTCTCAGGATAAGAGGTAGGCCATTTAGGGCTGAGATGAGGAGGAATTTCTTCACTCGGCGGATGGTGAATCTTTGGAATTTTCTACTTCAGAGGGCTGTGGACAGTCAGTCATTGAGTAGATTCAAGGCAGAGATTGATAGATTTCTAGATATTAAAGATATCAAGGGATATGGGGATAGTGCAGGAAAATGGCATTGAGGTAGATAATCAGCCATGATCTAGTTGAATGGTGGAGCAGACCTGAGGGGCTGAATGGCCTACTCCTGCTCCTGTTTCCTATGTTCTTTTAGGCCTTTGGGATTCTGAGCCATTATCGACATGTGCAATAATCAATGTCAAGGGACCCTTCCAGTGAACTGAGCTTGTGGATCATGCTGTGATCCTGAAACTGGTCATCTTGTTTTTGATGAAATCTGTTAAAGATTAATGCTCAGAAATCTGGTATTTGTGAACAGTGCTAGTAAATGTCATTTGAACATTTTGGGATAGATTTCTGTCAGCATCACCTGGGCAGTAACCTGATCATCATCCTTTATACTACCTGCCTGATTTCATTCCACTAACTTCAATGGAATGAACATGAAGTAGAAATGAAAAAGGACACACAGTTCATACTGACAGATTATCACCCAGCTGTTGAAGGCAAAAATTTGTAGTCCCCTGCTTCCCTCACTGCACATCTGTATTTATGGGCCCTTTGGAAGGCTTGATGATTAAGCAGCTTGTTAATTACATGAGACATTTGAAATTGAACAGGTCTGCACTAATTGGCCCATTTCTGCTGGATGAGATTATGAATTTCATGAGGCCTGTATCTGATATGAGACCCAGATGTACCTGTAATGTGATGGACAGGAGCTCTGCACAGACAGAAAAGGATGAGCTTTCGAGTTTTAATTATTTTAAAGGAAAATATACCTGTAAGATTGGCCTTCGTACAGTTATTACATAAAATATCTTGTGACAAGTTTAAAATATCATTAACGTTCTTACCCTGCATTGTGGATCAGGTTTGTTGTTGTACAGCTGAAATACAATCAGATTCTGATTGCTGGCAGAAAGCTGGATGGAATAAAAAGAAGAATGATTTGCAATCTTACATACTGGCTTGCGTCCCTCACCAAATACTCACAAACCTGAGATTGTTTCCTGTATTGTAATTAAACTTGAATTTGCTCCAGTCATGATATTGCAACTGCAAAATTAAGCTCCATACTGCTGCTGGTGTTGGTGCTACGGAAGCCCAGCATCTCGAAAATGGTGGCTGCGTTGCTGCTGGCCACTTTCGTCGCAGCCTGCACAGAATGCCACGCTTGTAAGGGTGCTAGTGCAGACACGGCGTACACACGCTAGAAGCAGGCAGAGTGGGCAGATCATGACATCACTCAGTGTCTAATGCTGATTTGACACCCAACATGCCATTTAGGACCTCACAAGTCCTGTTAACGTCCTCCCTTAAACACTCTCAGCTTAATATGCATTCAGCTGCAAGAGGGACCCCCAACTGCCACTGTTTAAAGAGACCAGCATGGGACTTTCAGGTGAAGTGCTTTTAACTACCTTTTGCTGCTGCATAGTTATTGGAAGTAATGTGTACTGTACAGTTGGAGGAGCTCGCAAAGGTTTTTGGAGTGCTTGACTTTTTCAAGGAGTTCGATGGAGTTTGATGACCTGTTAGCATAAAAGACTGTCTTCACTCATGGGGGTTATAGTTGCAGTCCTTCGTGGGCTGCTGCACCACAGGGACATGGAGCACAGGCTGCAGGGAGGGGAAGCTGCGCAGAAGGAGGAGGAAGAGGGCTCTCAGTAGAAGGCTGTAACCACCAAGGATCTTCAGGGAGCATTTCTCCTATCTCCACCTCAGCCAGGAGCAGTGTCTGAGGTGCCTGCGTTTCACCAAGAGGTGGTCACAGAATTGTGCCACCTTTTCCAACCAGACCTGCAGCTGCAGAGCAGGACGAGGATGGTGCTGTCGATGTGTCGATGGCTGCAAAGGACACCGTTGTCCTCAATTTCTATGCCAGGGGATCCTTCCAGGCTGGAACCAGTGACAATGCCAACATCTCACAGTTCACCTGCATCAGGAAGGTAACAGAGGTTCTGTATGCCAGGAGAGGGGACGTCGTAGTCTCATCTCAAATCAAAGAGAAGCAGAAGGAGAAGGCACGTGGCTTTGCCAGGCTAGCAACGGTGCAAGGAGCCATCAACTGCAGGCATGTGGTTCTGTGCATGCCACGTCTCAATGGGGAAATGTACTGGAAACACAAAGTTGAAGTTGGTGTGTCACCAAGCAGAGAGCATCATGTCAGTGAATGCCCACTATCCTAACAACAGCTACGATGCTTTCATCCTGTACCGTACCTGCCATATTTGAGACACAACGAACCAGAGGTTGGCCGCTTGGTGATAAGGGCTACCCGCTCCATGCATGGCTCATAACTCCCTCCACTACACCACCACACCTGGACAGCACATGTACAACAAGAGCCATGCTGTGACTAGGCATTCTACAACAGTCCAGATACCTGGACTGCTTGGGGGGAGCCCTACAATTCTCACCATAGCATGTCTCAAAATTTACTGCTGTGTGCTACACAATGTGACTCTCATGAGGATGCAGCCCTTGCCACCAGGCTTTTGGCGACGACCTTGGGAGGAGGAAGAGGAGGAGGAAGAGAGGACATATCCGGGACCCGCTCCAGACAGACTGTCCTTGAGGGATTCATCAGACTGCGGTTCCCCTGAAATTATCCCCACAACAATTTCCCACATATTCATTCCTCTGCTAAGGAGCATCGCAATGTCATCTTGGCCAAAATCCTGAAATAAAAGACACTTCAAAAAGTCATGTCATACCAATTTTATCCAACAACACTTCCAATAATACATACAAAACTGAACTATTCACCCTTGTGCATTCCCTTAGTGCCTATCTTATGTGTGCCTTTACTTGTCCTAGTACTCTGATGCAGTACTACCCCAGTGGCTGCAGCACAGCTGGTGGAAGGCTGCTGACATTCAGTGGGGGAGACTGCAATGGTCTTGCAGGATGACCTCAAGCAGCTTGGAGCTTTGCAGACCTGGCTTTGGACTGCTATATCTTGGCATGGACAGCAGCAGTCTGGGCTGTCTGGCTGAGAGGCAACAGCAAGAACACTGGCGGAGTGGCAGGAATGGGAGCACGAATGTGTCATCCTGAAAGAGGACAGCAGATTTGTGCTCCACAGAGCCACTGCTATTTCCCCAGGATGATGCCTCAGCAATCCTAGTAATCTGCTGGATTACAGATTGCTGGACCGCTGTGAGACCCTGCATTCCTCTTTGACACTGAGATTTGCAGCCATGATGGCAGCAGTCTGAGCCTGCATGGCACCAAGAGGGGCTTGCATGACAACAAGCATGGATCTCATGATCTCAGTCTGAGCTTCCACTGCAACACTCAGATATTGGGTGGCTTCTGCCTGTGCTGCTGTGGATGCTGAGACATTGGCCACCAGATGCTGCATCACAGCTGGGTCTGCAAGTGCTGTCATTGATTTGGCCATCACTTTGAAGCTGTGCATGAAGCCCTGTGCCAAGTTGGAGCCAGGCTCCTCTATGGGACAAGAGGCTGTGTGGCAGGTCTGTCGGGGATCAAGCATCTCTGTCTGCATGACATTGGCGTTCTTCTGTAGGCTGCCCCATCGAAGTCCTTGTCTGAGTACTGTGCTGCAGAACTCATCTGCAACCTCTCACTCTGGGGAGCTGGCACACTTACTCTCCTCTCCACCCCAGCCTCACTACAGCCCATTTGTGCCCAGTGACTCACCATGTGCTGATCCTGCCTTTTTACTACCTTTTAAAGTGCATACAGTACCACTATCTGAGCTGCTGGCTGTAAGTGGCAGAACAAGTGATGATGCTTCTTCTTCAACTTGGGCTGTTGGTCATGCCCTTCATTGTGAGGCTGCACTGGCTGGCCAGGCAGCAGGTCTTGGATATCTGAAAGCATAAATGCAGAAGAGTTGGGTGAGGGAGGAGGGGTTGGATGGAAAGCAAGAGGTTCATGGTAACACTATGTGTAGCTTGTACTTCATGCCAAATAAGGGATGAGGGTGAAGTGGGATTTGAGAAGGTCCACAAGGCAATAACATATGTCATCCTAGATATTCTCAGCGACGCTGTGTGCAATGGCTTCAATCAATGGAGCAACAGGCCAGAGATTCGGCTCCCAGAATCTCTGGTGTAGTATTGGGGACCTTAGTCCAGGAGGTGGACTAGAGGACAGAGGTCATGTTTCCACAGGGGGCCAGGATACACTGCAAAGAGAATGGGAGCAGATAGCCACAGTGGTCAATGCAAGTAGTCTGACCCCGAGCACCTGGCTGCAATGTCGGAAGAGGTTCAATGAGCTCACAGGGATGGTCAAAGCCAGTATTGTCTCCTCTGGAGGTGTTCAGGGATGCAGGCGTGCCAGTCCCCTGTCGGTTCTCTGCTGCTATCTCCTGTTATGTGTAACCTTGTCCTGCAAGAGAGAGGGATGAGTGCCACTGAGTGTGTTGAAAGATGTTTGTGATGTGCCTGTCATAGCTGAATAGCTGGAAGTATGTGGAAGCTGTGAGATGTGGGTTTGAGGCTGGCAGCATTGGTAAGTGTGTGAGAGTGAGGTGGAGCATCTGAATGAGCGACATGGTTGTGGGGCATTAAGCAGTGAACTTGACGGGCCGGTGGGTAGGAGATGGCATTTAAAGATGCATTCACTTACTTTGACCACCCCTGTGAGCTCATTGAACTTCTTCCGACATTGCAGCCAGGTGCTCGGGGTCAGACTACTTGCATTGACCACTGTGGCTATCTGCTCCCATTCTCTTTGCAGTGTGTTCTGGAGGGCCTCCTGGCCCCCTGTGGAAACATGACCTCTGTCCTCTAGTCCACCTCCTGGACTAAGGTCCCCAACACTACACCAGAAATCCTGGGAGCCAAATCTCTGGCCTGTTGCTCCACTGATAGTCTTATTCTTCTCTGAAACAGTTTGGAGACAGTTCCACCAGCTTCTGAAGCCTGAATGTACCTGCCCTTTAAGAGGTGCAGGCTGCCTTTAGAAATGCAGGCTGGCCATAACTCGTACTAGCCACACGCACACCTGTGCTCCTTGCTGAGCTATTCAGCAGCGCATTCAGCTCTCAGCTGCCACCATAATCATTGAAATGAACAGGAAGCATGAAGTTTGTTTGCTGCCTGCATCACCTCGACTAATCAAGGGGTAATCATACATCAAGTCCTCGTGCCCACGATGGGCCTAATCGAATCTTAAGCCCATCCTGAACTAAAACTGAGTGTACACATTTGAACAACAAGGTTGAGAACCTGGGACAATTTCCTGTGACTGAACTGAAGTGAACACTTTTAAGTTGGGCATTTGAATTCTTGCATCAGTGTACAGACAGCTTAACATGTGCTTGATAACTACTAGCACTATTAATCCAGGAGCTGCATTAACTACTCTTTAAGAGCTAAGCAATAGAAGATTAATGGTTACATTTGGACAACCATAGGACCACACATTACAAATTAAATGTGCCAAATAAAAGCCACAGATTCTATTTTTATATATGTAAATAAACCTAGTTATATAGCAGCTTTTACAATTCTCTGGACCTCTTGGTAACAGTTGATTATATTATTTGAAAATATTGAGAACCTGAGATTATTTCCTGTAACTAAACCAAAATAAACCATGAGTAAGAAAACCCTTCATTTGCACTGTAGACTGTTCACTCCTTTGTGTGGTAGGAAGTGTTTGAATCGTGTGGTTTCAAATGTGCACAGACATGAGAAACATTTTGTGTTGTCTGTTTTTCCTTCCTAAGTACTGTTATACTGATCACTTTCATATTTTGTCCAACACATTTTGTATTTCCTGAGTTGCTGCCTAAGATTCAATGCATTTTCTAATTTTATATCATCTGGAAATCCTGCCAATCTTTACAAAATTTCTGAATCTGAAGCCTTGACGTAAATTGGAAATGGGTGGAGGTCCTAACACTGATTTCTGGGGCATCCAATGTAACACTTGTCCAACCCTGACATATCCCTCACAGCAGTATTCACTGTTTATTTAATGTCTCAGCATTCCAAAGGTTTACCCTGAAACACTACTGCTTTGAGATTAACCAGAAACAAGAGCTCAAACTAAAGGGGCTATTTTGGTGAAAATAGGTGCTGTGCTAATAAGACATACCTGTTTGAAAGTCTGATTTTAATGCACAATTTTGGCCTTAATTAAATAATTTGAACTTACCTGGAGGTGCTAAATGTTTGGTACCCAAATGCTAATTGGACACAATTTTCAGCGAGCAGTATGGGTTGGATTTTACCATTCCCCCGACGTTAGAGTCATAGAGAGATACAGCACTGAAACAGGCCCTTCGGCCCACCGAGTCCGCGCCGGCCATCAACCACCCATTTATACTAATCCTACATTAATCCCATTTTCCGTCTCACATTCCCACTTTTTCCCTCAATTCTCCTACCACTTACCTACACCAGGGGCAATTTTTTTACAATGGCCCATTTACCTATCAACCCACAAGTCTTTGGCATGTGGGAGGAAACCGGAGAACCCGGAGGTAACCCACATGGTCACAGGGAGAACTTGCAAACTCCACACAGGCAGTACCCAGAACTAAACCCAGGTCGCTGGAGCTCTGAGGCTGCAGTGCTAACCACTGTGCCGCCCAGGGGTTGTGGCGGGGGGGGCCTGGAAAATACTTCCGTGAGAGGCCCGCCATGCTCCCCGACGCGGGAAGACTCTGCCCTATTTTACTGGTGGTGGCAGGAACTCGGAGCAGCACCCCCACCGCTTGGCTACGGCACCCCAATTAACGTATGCAAAACGTTACTTACCTTGCCACATTATGCATCCCTCTGCCTCTAATGTCTCCGTTCGTCATCTTCCAGTGAAAGGGTGACTCTCACATGCCATCCCGTTCATGACTTACAACATCTAGCGGAACAGCAG
Organism: Heterodontus francisci; assembly: GCF_036365525.1. Taxonomy (NCBI): domain Eukaryota; kingdom Metazoa; phylum Chordata; class Chondrichthyes; order Heterodontiformes; family Heterodontidae; genus Heterodontus; species Heterodontus francisci. The sequence continues at coordinate 88,284,584 of NC_090372.1, forward strand.
TTGCAATCATCGGAGCCTGTGCAGGTAACTCTTTCACGATCGTATCAACTCTGCAAACGTTTTCACGGAGGTGGGAGGGGAGCTCGTATTACTCGGGGCACAACTCTGCGTGCATGAAGAGAGGTGGGAGGGGGGCTGGTATTACTGGGGGCACAACGCTGCAAACATGAAGGGAAGTGGGAGAGTGGCTGGTATTACTGGGGGCACAACTCTGCAAGCATGAAGGGAAGTGGGAGGGGGGCTGGTATTACTGGGGGCACAACTCTGCAAGCATGAAGGGAAGTGGGAGGGGGGCTGGTATTACTGGGGGCACAACTCTGCAAGCATGAAGGGAGGTGGGGGGGGGGGCTCATATTACTGGGGCACAACTCTGCATACGTGTAGGGAGGTATGCACCCGCCCTCCGTAAAGGTTGTCCACCCTGCGCCACTGATTGTTTGTGTGAGTGAAAGAGCAATGGAAATCCACTCACCTTGTATGTGGGGAGAGTGCCAGAAACAGTAGGCAAGTAAAGTTTATCTGACTGGTGGGCCAATCGATGCGGCTGTTACAACCTGAATGTGGTCATGCTGTGCCACTCATTTTGGGAGCTAAGATGGGCAATACTATGCTGCTCCACATAGTCGATGCATGAAACCATCTGATGTACCAGTTAACATCAGTCTCTAGCCTGTTAGGTTCCTTTGAAGAAGTGAAGGAACCAAGTGTAATTGCAACTTGGAAATGGAGATGTTTCACCCTATATTCATTGTCCCACTTGTCGTGAGGATCTAAATGCTCCGCAGGCAAAACTAGCAGGCAGGTGCATCCCATGTAGAGACCCGCGGTCATGAGCAACAGCAGCCCCCAAGGAGAGCTCACCACTACCGATCGCTGTGCATCTACAGGTCTTGCATGACATACTTTCTGATGTCAGAGGCAACTACAGATGTCGAGAGAGGTGGTGACACATCTCTGTGCCCTGATCAACCATGAGATTTGGTGGACATCCTATGCCTTTGGCCCTCAAAGTGACAGCGGTTCTTTTACAACTCTGCATCATTTCTGCATCTGCATCTTTCTAATTCTATACCACCTCTTCCTCTTTTTACAGGGATGATCTCAGTACTACTTTCATCCCTCTCGGAGACCTCTGCGGGGTCACACAATCAGCAGCAAACGGCTGCATCAGGGAGGTTACCGATGCCCTGTACCGGAGGGCCAGTGATTATGTCCGCTTCACAACAGATCCTGAAAGCCAAGCCCAGAGGGCTACCAGTTTCAGCTCCATCATGGGATTCCCCCAGGTGCCAGGGGACCAGCTGTGTACATCAATCGAAAGGGATTCCACTCAATCAACGTACAGCTAGTATGTGATCACCGGAAGCGCTTCATGCAAATCTGTGTCCATTTTCCAGGCAACTACCATGACGCTTTCATCATGCACTAGTCCAGGTACTGTTGCTGTTCACTGAACTTGCTCAGATGGAGGGGTGGCTTCTTGGAGACAAGGGCTACCCCTTGTAGACATGGCTCCTGACACCAGTAGACACCCCGCCACAGCTGCAGAGGAGAGATACAATGCCAGTCACGGAGCTACAAGAGCTACCATTGAGCAGGCGATTGGCATGCTGAAAATGCTCTTCCATTGCCTGGTTAGATCGGGTGATGCCCTGCAGTATGAGCTGGAAAGGCTGGCTCATATCGTTGCTGTTTGCTATGCTCTGCACAACTATGCACTCAATAGGAGGTAGGCCTTGCAGGATGAGGAGAGACGTCAGCAGGACTCATCCTCGGACGATGAGAATTTACAACAAGAAAGGCACATGGGAGGGCAGAGGGCACCCAAGTGCTGCATGCAGGGCAAGCAGCAAGCTAGGGATGCATGGCAGTGCCTTATTGATCAAAGGGTCTCCACTCCATACGAACTACCATGAGCTCTGCAAGCCACACAGTACCCTCGCTCACCTGCTGTGCAGCAGTCCACATCTGCAACATCTTTGTCTCAACCATTAGTGTCAGCAGCAGACTGAACCATTGTCCATGTTACTGCATCCGTGGAGACGCACATGAGTAATGCTGGCATAACAATGCTGTTATTGCATGCATTGGCACTTCTGAAAGGCCTGTGATGTAAAGGGATGAGACATGAGTGGTACATGCTGGCACATGCTATTCACACAGTAAAAACGACACACATGTTACTGAAGAACATTTATTGATAAACTTATTTACATTGTTGTGGCACCTGTGCATTCCCATTTGTGTCAGTGTGTTTTTTTAAATGCTTGCTGGTGCTCCTTCTCAGTGCAACCTCAGCGCTAGCAGTCTGACTGGAGGAAGGCTGCTGATCTGATTTCCCTTTGGCTGTGGATGACTTTGGCGGTTGTCCTCTGCCTGCACGAGGCCTGGAGAGCCCAGGCTGGCTGGGGGAATCCTGTGTCAGCACAGAACTCTCCTCAGATGTCGTGGCTGCTGGAGCTTGACTCACCAGCGGATGGGTGCAGGGGCCAGCAACTATATTAGAATCACCTTGAGGTGCGACCCCAGATATGTTGCACAGGCTCACCTCCTCCATCTCAGGGCTCATTTGAACCCCTCTGCTCTCCCGGGAAGGACCTGGGTCAGGGACAGTCTCCATGCCCCAGGTCCCTCTCTCGCCTTGCCACTGCTGATTGGATATCATGGCTGCGGCGAGGGATTGCAAGTCAGCGTGTATTAATTGATTCTGGCTCATCAAGAGGGCCGCCGCCATCTCAATGGATGACACCAGGCACATGGTAGTTGTCATGGTCTGGATGGACTCCCCCGCCGTCAGCTCAAAGCTGCGCATGGCCTGTGGCATCTCCGCCTGCTGTTGCCAGGACTTCTGCATCAGCTCCAGCATGCCCTGTGCTGTTGACATCAGAGGGTCATCAGCAGCCTGAGGCTCAGCATGGGCCTGGCCACTCACAGCCCTCCAACTGTCAGGGGCCTCAGCTGTCTCAGCCTCAGTCAGCTGCTCGGGTGCGTGTGCAGTGCTCTCACCAGCTTGTGACCCACACTCTAAGGCCGAATGGATACCCACCGATGTGACAGTATCTGCGCTGCTGGAAGGTGCATTTGTGTAATGGGACGCTACCTCCTTGGAGGATGTCCCTTCTTGCGAGGTGTGGGAGGTGTCGTGTGCCACCGTGGTCAATTCAGAACGTTGACCTGGGAGATACAATGGGAAGAGCACACTCTCAGTCTTAATGTTGCACATGTAACAAGTATAACAGCATTGTATCACACTACAACAATTTCACATTGATCACTGTTTATATCAAATGGCGTATGTTCACCCAGGAACCCGAGGTCTACCTCACTGAATGCACGTTCCACATGGCTAGCAGATATCTCCAGGGCCTCCTTCTCAACTTCTGTTAGCCTTCTGTTGTCTGGTACTCCTCCACCGGTACGACTGGCCTCCCTTGCATTGTCGGGCCAGCAACTACATTGGAATCACCTTGAGCAGCAAGAAGGCAGATATTAAGCATGGCAGATCAACAGCATGACACATATCACAAGAGCAGTGTTGGGCACAAGGTGGGGGATGCTCGGTGTGCACTACTGAGTGAGCCACTCATGTAGGTACCGTGCTCTGAGAAGCTGACAAGGGTAAGTTCTATAATATGTTCTTCCATTCCTGTCACATCTTTCCTCCATGCCCAACCTCCATGTCTTTGGCATGGCAGTGGCACACATCTGCCACTCTATGTGGGCACATCCAGGTTCAGTGGAGCCCTGATCTAAAGTGGCACTTACTTTTGCGGAGCGCAGATCGTTCATCCTTTTTCTGCACTGAACCCAATCACGCCTGATGGCCCCATGGCTACTGACCTCCTCTGCCACATCCAGCCAGGTGGGAGAGCTTCTTCTTGCCATTGCTGGGGAAGAGGACCTCCCACTTTGCCCACACAGCCTGGAGGAGAGTGAGCAGGGAGGCATCACTGAACCGTGGCTTCATCCTGGAATGCCTCTCTGACGCCATCTTCCAAATTTTGTAATGTCCCCACAAATATCGATGTTCTGCAGCCCAAGGAGTTCTGTCAGGTGCTGTGTACTGGCAGTGGGGACATCACTGATGTTCTGGCTGCCATTTAAACAGGGCCTTAGCACCTGATGCTCACCTGATCCGACGCCGACACCAATGCCGGAAATCCCGCCCCTTCCACATCATTTGACTGGGGCACATCGCTTCTATGACAATGAGCCGTTGCGTTAAATATCGAGGTGGCGCCGCGACGAGCAGTCTGCGTGAGCGCACCAGCAATTTTATAGCACGCTTCTCTGAAAGAGCATTAGAGGTCCTGATGGAGGATATTAGAAATGGTTGGATGCCTGGACCCCCGAGGGAAAAGAGTCCTCCTCACCCTCCTGTCACAAATGTCCCTCTCTACTGCAGCAGCTGGTGCTGCTCTGTCTGGCCACAGTTCCTCCTCCTATTCCTCCAGCAGACCAAGAGCGACCCCTATCAAGATGCTGATGACCAAGCACTCCATTTCTCCTGGTGACTTTTATAACATGTCCATGAAAGTAGAATGGCAGGTGAAGTTCTCAAGAGGATTTCCTGAATAAATATTGATGGAGTGTTAGTGAAGTCATGACAAAGAAACCCATAAAATCTCCCAATGTGTTTTCAAACCTTTGGCAGCAAGTGAACCGTAAAAGGTGACATAGATTTAAGTAGTGCTCAGAATTTTCTGGAATAACTAGTTTGCTCCAATCTGCTGGTCACTGTTAAGAGAGGGCATTAGTTCAAGTACTAGCTACCAACATGCCATGCAGCCTCCTTAATGAGTGCTAGCTAGCAGGCAATTTAAGGGGCAATCAGCAGCTTAATAATCCTCCTGGCAGACGTTCCTAGTGCAAACTTCAACTTCTTTACCAAGATGGCGTATTACACTAAATGTATGCTAAACTGGTATTTCAGCTTGAGACCCGATTTTGACCACCACAGAGTTTCTTTAGCATCCAAAGTATCCAGGGAAAATCATCCCATTTGGACCCTACCAAGTTTGCATGGCTTGGTACCATGTTTACCAAATGAGCAACCAGTGGAGACAGACAAACTTGTTCTGATAACTATCATGACCTTAGTTGACACAAGTCAGCATACGATATAAATGTAAGAATAATTGGAATGGATTTATATGGAATGGCTATTCTTGGAAACTATAGACATCCTTCGAAACATGAAATGATAAAATTATTTCACCTCATCTTGAATAGAATTCGTCGCTGCTGAGGTAAGCTGAATGATTCTGGCAATCTCAATCCGAACACTGCTGACTTTTGTCATGCCAGTGGAACTCCCAGGGCCGGGCCAAAAAGGTGGGGGAAATCCCATCTTGGCCTATTGGAGCTCCCCTGGCAGAATCTACTGGCACTTAGGCATTTAAGTGCCCGGCACCAGGATCCCCGTCCCTTTAAGGACGGAGAGCCTGCCTCCAAGAGCTGCTGGTCAATCAGAGGACCGGCAATTCAGTAGTATCGGAAGTGCCACCGGGAGCGGTGGCCACTGCTTGTACTACAATAGGCCTTGGACTCAGGCCCAGTGCTGAAGCCTGGACCCAAGATAACTGAGGTGGGGTCGACAGGGCCAGAGCAGCGAGCTCCAGCAAGGGTGGAGAAAGGGTGGGCATTTAGAGTGGGGGTGGGGGGGCATTAACGTAGGTCAGGATTTTCCTGGCAGGGGCCCTCCATGGGCCACAGATGGCCTATGGAGAAGGACCTCCACCCCAAGCCTGCAGAGAAGTCGCTGAGTAAAACGAGGTGACCTCCCAGTGTGGCGAGGCCCCCCTGCCGCTGGTTAAATTCCAACAGCAGCAGGAAGAGGCCCTTAAGTGGCTGGTAACAGGCCACTTAAAGGCCTCAAGTGGCTGATGGGCAGGAAGGCCATCTTCGCTCTATCCTGCCCCCCCCCAACAAAATTATGTTGGGACAAGGAGGTGATGGGCCCTCCGCCTCTGCCTCCTGTCACAATTCTATGGGACCTCTGCCTCTGAACCTGTCTCCAGTGGGCCCATAAAATTCAGCTATCCATAGCTGAAAACTACTAGGCAGGTTGTTGCTGTAAGAATTAATTTTCCTGATGACCCAATGCTCTGTGTACACACTGCATATCAAAAGCTGAATAACCCAATGTTTTGTGCACTTACTTCATGTCAGAAAATATTTGATTTAATACTAACTCAGGATGGGTGAACATACTTTGACAAATTTTAAATGAAGAACTAGTCAATATATGTATGAAATACGTAAGCACAAATTTCACTTTTGTCGACTGGAATCACTGCAGTCAACTTGTTAGGTGTCTTTAATCCCTTCATGTAACAATCTCCCTGCTCAGACCCAATTGCACAAATCTCTGATGTGAGGAATTTCTGGTATAGACTTTAAACAGGAATCTTCTGTCCATGTTCTTATCATGCTCCTCAAAATAAAATTTTGTGAGAAGTAATAACATGCGAGTTTAATGAGCTGTGTGAGTGGCAAATACAGACAACAGTAACATCAATCATAACTAAGCCAAAGAAACTAGAAACGAAAGTAACTCCTGTGAATAATAAAGACTCATATATATATTACATTACAACATTACACTTCAAAAGAACTTCACTGGCTATAAAGCACTTTGTGATGTTTGTTGGCCGTAAATGGCACTATATAAATTTGAGTTTTTCTTTTTTCTTTTTATTTATGGTAAGATGCTGTTCATAAAACCCCAGGGAGACAAAGCTTTCCTTGAAGCCAATGATTAATGGCAAGTGATAATATAATGGAAATGATTCCTGATCCTAGTTTCTAAACTGATTCCGTATTGCAATATTTATTGTCGCCAGCACTATCTCCTAATCCATTAAAAACACACTGTTTAATTGGAGTGACAGCTCAGAATTCACATATTTGAATGCGACCTGGATAAACTCTTCATTCATGCACTGCACAAACTCATCACAGATGATGCATAAACATGCCTTATGAGGTGATCTTTACAGATCAAGCTAAATGTATTTTTATAAATTGAGAATCACAATTTTTTCTAGCTGACATCAATGTATATTTAAATAAGTTTAAGCTGGTGCATGTCTGTTGGCAAAATAATTTAAATAGACCAATTTCTTACATACACCAGGTATAATTTTAAACAGTCCCATCTCCCCCATGGCCTGCAGGGAGAGACACCAGTTGGTGCAGTCTTAATCAGACAAAATGCCCCAATATTTTCGAATCCTGTCCTGTGTTGATTTATCTGAGCTCAGAGAAAAAGTGTTACAGTTGGTCCAAGTGCCCTTAAGCCAGGGAGTAGAAAACTTAGCTAAATTTCCTCTTCCTGTTCGCTATATTAATCCTTGCGGTATGTGCAGATGACAAGGTCAGACTCGGGTGTGCTGCTTTCCACCTGTTGATACTGGGAGTATTTTGAACTTAAACCATCCAGCGTAACTTGAAAGAATTAAACTGCATTGGCCATCAGTTTTACACTATGTCTGATTTGGAAAGTAAAATCAGAGGATGTCTAAAACAGGTGGTCAATCCAATCCCATCAGTTTCTTGCTGGGTGGGCTGGATAAAAATTAACCTCTGACTGTCTGTGATTATATACAACCAAAAGAACCATGAATTGGTTAGGCCGACCCACAGAACTGCAGGGTATATTACACACTTGCATTCTCCCAGCATATAGGTGGAATCTTACCATCTTTGAAAATATTCTTCCATCGGGGACAAATGTGGGTACTGTCCCCGATGGTCTTTGAGTCCCAAGGCCTTCTTGGAGGAGGCCAATTAGAAGGCCGCCGCCAGGGCCCCGTCCAATTAAAGACAGTTGCTGGGTTTCTGAGGCTGCAGGCCCAATCAGAGGGCCTGTAGCTTTGGAAGGCGAGCAGCCCCAATGGGAGGGGTGGGTGTTACATAAGCAACAAAGAGAGCGTGAAGGCACCTCAAAATGGGGGGGGCCCTCAGAAGTGTACATAAAATATAAAACCTGATGAGGGCCAAAACCGGTATTCCCCTCAGAGTGGAGGGGAAACCCCTCCGGAGGAACTATTTGGGCCACTGAGCCTGGCTACCTGTGCTGCTAGCTAAAGGAAAATTGTATTGAAGTAGACTCAACTAGATATGATTGTGCAGAACTTGGTCATTTTTTCATAAGCATTCCAAATCACTGAGATGTACATATTGCAGTGCCTTATAATACTCTGCAATGGTCTTTGGGACCAAGGTTCAAATTCAGCCCAAACCAAAGATGGAGAGCATGAAGATCTTGTTTCTCTGATGGCTGTTTTGGGTTTCAAGTGAAATGATGTTTGAACAGGCACACTGGATTAATTTGTAATATAAACCTTGGAGCTGTATATCTCTGACTAATATTAATTATTTGAAATCTGACTCAGGATAATTTTTACTTTCATCCACGAGTGGTAATCTGGTGGAGACGCTTGCAAACTTGTTGGAGAAGCCGTGCATTTTCATCCCATTGAAAGTTCCACAATGGGTGGGTGATCCATGCTGTCAGATTACTGGTCGGGGTGAAGCTGAAAATTACCTTCAGAGATTTTGTAAGGGGATTTTGTCAAAAGGCAATGCAACAGGACTGTACAAAGTGTTATTCAGAGCATTGAGAATTGAGAGCATTGTCAAGACTATGGCCGGAATTTAACATTGAGGTGGTGGCCCTGCCCACTGGCTGAAAAATCGAGGGCAAGGGTATCTCATATTGTGGTTGTCTGCTACGCCTTGCATAACCTGGCGCTTCAGAGGGGGTTGCCCTGGTGGCTGAAGACATGGTAGAGCACAAGGCATCCTCAGACGAGGAAGGTGAAGGGTTTGATGAAGAGGAGGTGTAGCCACCTGTATGATCTGGGGAAGCACTTGGAGGGTCTCAGGAGTTGGGTGCCAGGGAGGCTTGGGAATCTCTAATACTCAGGCATTTCGCCTGACCTGCAGTTCATCAGCCATCTAGTCTGTCAACGATGGACATGTAAATCTCACTGCAGGCATTCACCTCTGCTGGGCCTGGAAGCCACACTGCTATTTTGTGTGGCCCCAGCTCTTAGAAGGGCGGAAGTCCTGACTGAGGCCAATTGAGGCTGTGAGTCCCGCTTCCAAGAGCTGCCAGCCAATCAGAGGGCTAGCAGCTCTTGAGTTCCAGCAGTGCCCCCAAGACCAGTGGTCATTGCTGGGACTGCACCCAGCGAGAGGAGTCACGATGATTGTTGTCCTCAGAACAGGTAAGTGGGGTTGGGGCTCACCGGGGACGATTGGCTAGGCCCCGGCAAGGCGGGGTGGGGGTCAAAAGGCAGGGGGGGTGTAGTTATAGCGCGGGCAGCCCATGTCCGGTCCATGGGACACCCTGTGCACCACAATCAGGAGGGACCTCCCAGCCTGCAAGGATGGCCTCCTCAGGTACTGAAGTGCCCGTCCACGGCTGGTAAAATACCAGCGGCTCTGGGAGGAGGCCCTTAAATGGTCATTAATCTGTCACTTAAGGGCCTCAGTTGACCTGGGGTGGGTGGACTGTTTGCCACCTCCACCGCCGCTTGTAAAATAGCAGCGGGGGTGGGTCAGCGACGGGCATGGCAACCCCCACTACACACACAATTTTACACCTCCCCCCGCCCATCACCCAACCCACTCCTATGCTGGTGGGGGGGGGGGGGGGGGGGGGGGTCATGTGGAAAATTCTGGCATGAGTAGTTCTGAAATTGTGAATTGAAACAGTATTGATGCATCCTGACTTAATCATCCTGCAATTGTGATATTGCTTCCCTTCCCAATGAATGTGCCTGGTCTTTAACGAAACAAGTTTATGTGAAAGTTTAAATACAAGTTGCTCAGAGAGAAGAGATTCTTTAGAATTATAGTTAAAGATTATAACGAAACACACAGAAATGGACATTATCTGTTAAATTGTTTTACAAGGGACTTTGGCAAATAAACAGGAGATTGTAGCTATTTTGTTAGTGAGATCACTTATCTCACATCACTGATATGGATCATGAAGGGTGCAACATTTAAAAACTAGCGTTAAAAACACAGAAAAAAATATGTTGTACAAGTTTATACTGTGGGAGATGGGGATTCTACAGCAATGTAAACTTCCTCCAGAAACCAACACTATACCATTAGAACTAAAATTTTGGTGCAAGCTGCTTATGTGTTTGCAAGAAGTGAACCTGCCCAAAAACATCCCATTGATGTGACAATGCCTGAACAAGAACAGATCCCACATAACAGCCAAAGCTTTAGTTTTCAATTCAAGTTATTTTAGAACATAATCCTTTCCCTCCTTCACGTACTGAAATAATTGTAATGAATCGCTGAGTGAACAGTCTCTGCTGGCAGCAAACCAAGCCTTTAACACATCTGAAGGCCCCGCCAAAGACTACCCCGCATGCTGCTGTGCCGGGGTAGATTTGGCCATCCGGGCAGGAGGTAGTATGTGCGACTTTGTTTGAAAGGGGGGAGGGCAAGGGCTGAGAGGTGGAGGCACCTTGAGAAGAGCCCCCACTGCCATGTGTCCACTCTCCATTTTCTCTCTCAGAGCCCACTTGCACTTCCCTGCTAGCCAAGTCTGAGAGAGCACTTGGCTGCTTGTCAGTGTTGCATTCAGCCACCAAGATGATGCTTTGTTCGATCCTCTGTAAACTAGCAGCCAGAGTGCACAGGCCTTTGATGCGTGCCAGCATGCACTCGGTGTCCTGCCGTATCTGATTCTTCATGAGGTTGGCTACTCTTTCAATGGAAGTGGTGATCAGTACAAATGCCTGAGATATCATGGCACTCATATGAGATGGACTCCTCCATTCTCTTTCCAAGGGTGTGCACTGCTTCTGGAAATGGTGACAGAAACACACCTTTCCCATTGCTGTTCCACAAGTACCCTTTTCATTGATGACCCCCTAGCTTCAGCATCTGTGTGCCTCATAGCAGAGTTTGGAGTGTTCTATCTCCTCCAACAGGGACTCTCCACTGCTGTCCCTGTCTCCAGCACTTGCTCCTGCTCACATGTGGTGTGCTCTTCACCATATGCCACTCTATCTATCTGTAATGCAGAACCCACTGAGATGTATGTATCTGCATCATGGAGGGTGCGCAGGAGTCATGTGGTGATGCATCATCGAATGCAGGTCCTCCTCTGAGGACTCCTTGGGCTCCTCCCTCATCTTCTCCGTCAGGACCCACAATCCACTTGTGAGAGATGAAAGACATGAGTTAGAGCTGAAAGTAAGTGAAATAATGTACAAAGTTTGCCTAGTGCAGATCATGATATTTCATGTCTTGGTGACATCAATTCAACATGAGTGACAGTTAAGTGCCAAGCGGCAGAGCTTTATCTAATGCTGTCACTGGAGGTGGGTGGGGAGCTTGACGAATTTTACCAGGGCCTTGGAGGCAGGGGGCAAACAAAATCAGAGAAAAATGCATTGGGCTAGTTTGCCAATGTTTTTCCACCTCTGGCCAGTTTTCCCAGGGGCGGGTGGAGTCCGATATTGGCAACCTGCCCATCAGGAGTGGGAAGCCAATTGCTGTGTATAATTAGGCAATTACCTGTAATCTTTCACTGACATTTAACTTTCCTAGTGTTGCACGGGTTCTATGCTGTGTTGGCACTTCGGCAACACAGAGGATGCAGCTGCACAGCTGGAGGTGGGAGCAGTGTAAAGTTCAAGACTTTCTAACCTTTAACGGCAAAAACTGGCAAGGCTGATGTCTTCTGCAGACAGAGACTTGCCATTGTGTGAGGAGCTCCTGGAGACTAATGTCTCCAATAGTGCTGGGGATGGTGCAGTGGCAGCCGCTCCCATCAGACTGATTGCACTTCCATTGCGTCCCTCCTGCTCCTACTGCATTCCTCTCAGCAGCACTCTCACTGCAGAGGCAGTGAAGGCTGCCAGCCACCCTTGCACTGGGGTGTGCTGAGGCCAAATCTAATGGTGATCCTGGAGGCGGGTTCTTAATTGGCCGCCTTCTGGAAGATTGAGCCAGAAGGCATGCTGCCACTGCGAACGGGGTTGAGACCCAAAAATAATCCTTATGGCCGAAAATTTTCTAAGCCCGAAAATTCTGCCCCAGATCTCCATGCCACCCCCATCTCTCCATCAATGCTGCCCAATACTTGTGTTACCCTGCTGATCTCAAGGGCTTGCTCCGCCATCATGGTCAGGGTGGCTTTGGCTGCAGGTTCACTGGTTCCCCCTGGAGTGTGGGCTGTCATCTCCTGCAATGAGAAAAGGCAGAGAGTTCTGAGTATGAGAAATGAAATGATTGCTGAGGTTAGAATGTGAACATTTGAGGAGCGTGACTGTGAGGATTGGGTATGAGAGGGCAGTTGGATGAGAGTGAGTGTGAGTGTTGCTTGTTGGGATGGAGGAGGAGGAGGCTGGAGATTAAGGAAAGTGCAGAACTGCAAGGTGTGTTGGTCAGAGGAGTGCTGTGCAGGAGAACGTGAGGACAGTGAGAGTGTGATTGCTGCCAGGTGAGAATTGTAGGCCGCTCACCTTGCCAGACCTCATGAGGCCTGTAAACCATTTTCTCCATTGTATCCAAGTCCTGGACACCACACTCCTGCTGCTCACCATCTCTGCTACTTGCAACCATGCCTGCTTGGTCAGGTTGGCTGGCCTCCTCCTTAGGGAAGATGACTTCTCTTCTGGCCCTGACTGCATTCAACGTGACCTCCAGGGGCAAGTCTGAGAACCGGCAGGGGAGACTTCCCACATCTTGATTCCATTCTTCAGCAGTTTCCTCCTTCCCACTGATATATTAAATACTTCACTTAGTGCTTCCTTTAGGATTCCTACCGGGCTCTTTAAATAGAGATCCTTCAGTGCTTGTTTAGGTGCATCTTCATACCCTAATTGGTTCGGTAACTCGGAAGTGGGATGATAATGTCGCGGCTCAGGCAAAGAGCCTTGGCAAAGTTCGCCAATTAGTTAAATAGATTCCTGACCAACAAATGGTCCTGCCATTTCAGCAGGGGCTAAGTCCACAAAATGTCACCTCCTGCATTATATTTGCAGTAAAATCCTAAATATATTCTTTATAAATGGGAAGATGATATTGGTAGGAGGAGAATTTTCATAAATGTTGGCAAAGTACAGCATGTTACATATTTTGTGATGAATATCGAGGCTGACAGAAGAAGTCATACATGCATATGTATATAAACAATCAGCTTCCTGGCTGAGAATGTGGCAAACCATGTAGCCGACCCTTTATGGAGCAGTAGCAGAGAGCCTTGGACAATTCTAATGGGTGGGTTTTATTGACTTGCCTGTTGCCAACTTCCTAACAAAAACAGTCAGGAAGTCAGTGGGAAGTAGCTGCCCAGCTACTTAGGTATCAGGAGGCTGCTGCTGGACACTTAGGGAAATGGGGCCTCGTGCATGTTAAGTGCTCCAAAAGAGAATTCTGGTTGTGATTTCACGTTGGGCAAACCTACAGCTTAACTTGTAACCAACCTCTAATCACCTGCACGTTTAGTGTATCTACATGTTACAAGCCTATATTCTGGACTTTTTTGAGCTGTCAGTTTTATTTTTGAAGCTTTTGGTAGTTTTAAGGGTTGACACATGGGAAGTTTTTAAAATGCTCCACAGCTCAGTAGTGAATGGCTTAGAAGTTAAATATGTGACTATGGCCATGCAGACTAGGAAGATTTGAAGTTTGAGCTCTGGAATCTGTGCTAAGTTAGGTGAACTAAGTTGAGGTAGCCAAGGAAGAGGAAAAATCTGGATAAAATTTCTGATCTTAACTCCCAACAAATGATTCCTGTTGGAAGTGCCTGTGTCCTTACTGGTGGAGGACAGGACCCTGCTGTGGTGGAATAGTTTGCTAACACTCATCAGTCAGGCTCACATGTATTGAACAGTTCTGTGCATGAGGTATTGGAAGATGCTGGTATCCATTAAACCAAACTAATCCATTGCCTTCTGGTGGAGTAAAGGAGAAAGATTAGGGAAGGATAAAGGAAACTCCACACAGGTAACTGCCTTTTCATCACAGCAATAAAAAAAGGATCAAATCCATCAATTCAATAAAATGAAGCTGCATCAGAGTCATTTTGCTGTTGAGTGTGGTATGGGTGAAACCTGACACATTCACACTGCACCTACTTCAGAAGTGGTGGATGATGTTACGGGCAATCAGTGAGAAAACTTTCCCCAGGAAAATTACATGTTGCAAAGATAAAACTGTGAAGATTAACAAGTTTTTTTTGTGTGTCCATCAGTACTTTCATACAACTATGGAAAACAACTTCATCAGTTTCCAGTAGGATCAGCTGCAATAATGATCAAATTTATATATATATATATATATATATAAAACCAGTTTTAGAGGTTATAGCCAGGTTTAGTTGCACAAAAATGAACAAATATAAATGCCCTCTAATTCTCTAGTGTTGAACTGGAGGTGTGCAGCAGCTTATCAAGATTAAGATTTCAGTGCTCTGGAATATTTGGTTTAAAATGATTGAGTCAGCACCCAGATATTCTTTGGTAGTAAATAAACCCAGAGACAGGGCCAATTACAAAAACCTTGTTGACAAGCAAACAGAATAGCAGCATGCAGATGAAAGGAGCTCCAGAAGCAAATGCTACATGACACTGTAAAATTTTAGTACTGAAGGTAGGGCAGAGATGTGAGGTGGCAGAGGTATTTACAAGATTTTAAGGAAGAAATTGAAACTCGATTGAAAGACACGGTAAGTGGTTCTGGAGAGAGCTCAAATCAAAATGCCATACACATTGTGTGCACAGTATATTGATGCTTGAAAGTGGAAACTCTGAAGGGACTCTTAATCTTGGAAAATATAATTGCTTAAAGGTTGCAATAAACTGCATCATGCACAACCAGCAAACTCAGACCCACATGCTTTTGCCTAATCTTTTTAGTTTTCAGATACATGAATTTGTATAATTGTTAATTTTTATCAGGGTTTATGATCATAATTTGCTTAAACTTTACCTCTCCCATTTTCAACAGCAGAACACATTTCTTTATCAATTAATAGGAATAGTAGTTAATTAAATGACAAATACACACAGCATAGTCCTCTATAAACTCAGTTCATTAAATAACACAAATAAAACTGCATTTGCAAACAAATTGTAGCAGTAATGTTATCAAATGTTTAACTAATTAGTTTTTATTAAAAAGTTGGATTTGCAGTTCATTAATTTCTTTTAGTATTCCCAAGCTATTCCCAGGCAGATACAGGCAGAATTAATGGTACAGTTTGTTTATGTGCAGAATCTGAGAACTAAGTGGAATTTAATACAAAGTATTACTTTCTGTGGGCATTTTGTGCCGCAGAAAAATTATTGCTGAAATTGGTTACTTTGCACTAAAGGGCAGAATCATTATTTCATACTCCTACCACTATGATGCAAATGAAACTAGTAAAACCAAATTTTAATGTGCATTCTGATGCACCCAGATAATAGTGATTGATATTTTCAGTAGAACCATTGAGGAAAGGCTACATCCAATACAGGAGAAATATAGCCAATCCCTCTGGGTTTTGTGTTTTGTGCATCTTTTATGTTACAAACAGAATGTGGTATAACTTGCCACTTTTTTAACCATTTAATTCATGCGATTTGGGCATTGCCGGCTAGACCAGCATTTATTGCTCATACCTAATTGCCGTTGAAAAAGTGGTGGTAAGCCACCTTCTAGAACTGCTGCAGTCGTGAGGTGATGTTACTCCCACAGTGCGATTAGGTTCGGAGCTCCAGGATTTTGATCCAGTGACAATGAAGGAAGAGAGACCTATTTCCAAGTCAGGATGATGTGTGACTTGAAGGGGACCTTGGAAGTGGTGGTGTTGCAATGTGTTTGCTGCCCTTCTTCTTCTAGATGATAGAGGCCGCATGTTTGGAGGTGCTGTTAAAAAAGCCTTGGCAAGTTGTTGCAGTGCATCTTGTAGATGGTACACATTGCAGCCATGATGCGCCAGTGGTGCAGAGAGTAAATGGGGTGATGATCAAGTGGGCTGCTTTGTCTTGGATGGTTTTGAGTTTCTTGAGTGTTGTCGGAGCGACACTCATCCAGGCAAGTGGAGATTATTCAATCACACTTGTGCCATTTAGATGTTGGAAGGTTTTGGGGAGTAAGGAAGTGAATTTCTCACCACAGAATACCCAGTCTCTGACCTGCTCTTGTATTCACAGTATTTAAATGGCAGATCCAGTTAAGTTTCTGGTCCATGGTGACTGTCCCAGGATGTTGATAGATTCAATGATGGTAATGCCATTGAATGTTATGGGGAGGTGTTTATACTCTCTTTGAAAATGACAAAAGTTAGTCAGATCCTTTAACATAGATT
The DNA here is from genome assembly GCF_036365525.1 of Heterodontus francisci. Lineage (NCBI taxonomy): Eukaryota > Metazoa > Chordata > Chondrichthyes > Heterodontiformes > Heterodontidae > Heterodontus > Heterodontus francisci. The sequence goes on from NC_090372.1 coordinate 88,300,923, forward strand.
TATACATCTCTATGTGTTGTATTGAGAACTGTGGCTGGGATTTTATCTTGGCAACAGGGGTCTCGACCACTGGCAAAAGCGCCAACGAGAGCCCTGCGTCACTTCCTCTGGGGAAGGCCCAGCAGATCAAGTTCCAATTAGGCACTTAAGTGGACAGTGGTGGATCAAGGTCCCACCCTCTGAGAGCAGCAGCCAATCAGAGGCCAGCAGCTCTTTAACTGAGCAGCGCCACTGTGGAGGTGGTGTCTGCTGCCAGGTAATGGACTCACCCAAGACCCTGGGCCTAGGACACAGGTAAGTCAGGGCAGAAGGTGTTTCACGGGATGAGGGTCACGGGGGAGGGGGTATGTAGGGTCAGCAGCAAGGGCAGGGGGTTGGCTCTCAGCAGAACCCCACCTTACCGATGCTGGGTTCCTCGATCAGGCACGAAGTGCCTTTTAATGAGGGCAGCCCCTTCACCACCCCCACACCCCCCACCCTGGAGCCAGCAAGTAATCTGCACAGTTTGCTTGGTGTGCTCCCTGTGTGGTGATAGGCCCGCCCACTATGGGGCTAATTCCGGCTGCGGCAGGATGAGACCCTTAATTGGGCATTAATTGCCCATTTAAGGGCCACAGTATAAGGCATTCACATGCCTTCCTGTCCCAGACAATCTGGGTGGAGGCAGGAAGGTGGTGGGGCACAACCCCCACCTCCCCCCGCGACCCAACACTGCCACCATCCCGCCCGATTATATGCTTTCCCTGCCTCCTAGCCTGACGCGGGGGAGAGCATAAAATTCCCCCAATGTGTGTGTTTCAGGTAATTGTAACACCACAGGAGAAATATTAGTGTATATATAAAGATTCAATTTGAATTTTTTTTTATGTAGCACAAAATCATTTGCGTGATAGTACAGGTCCTAAGGCTGTGTGAAATATAGCTTACAGGTGATGCAACACAGAGAAAATATTAGCTTACTGAGTCTCAAGAATGAACCTGTACTAAGAAGATCAGGAAAATTCTCCATCTTCCTGTCAAATGATGAACAATTGGTATCATCATCTCCAGTGTCGTTCCACAAAGTTTTACCAATAGGGAAGTCAGGCATAGAAATTACAGGCATTGCCCAGAGCTCCAGCAAGATTTATTTTAACATTTCATGAAATATATTGATGAATGGTATTTGACAGAATTTAGAGCTACATTAGTTCTTGGTGAAATGGTGTAATTTAAGTGCTCCAGCAGTGATCAACAGTCTCAATGCAGACTGGGAATCAAACCTGACATTTTCTAGTCTGTAGCTGCTTTGAAATTCTTTTAGTTTGAATTCTGGGAACTTCATAATGATAAATTGATTTCCAGCATTCACGCTGTTCAATCTGTTTTCTGCTGTCCAGCTATTATGCACCTGCTGTTGGGTTCTAGAGAACAGTATAGATGCCGAGATCTGGCTCCTGGACACTGAGTGCTCAGAATCCGAGTTAAAAGGGAATACCAAGAACTTGGAAAGCAAAGAAAAAATATAAAATCAAATTATCAAGGAATATAAAAAGAAACAATAAGCGATTCCATAGACACATAAATAACAAAAGGAAAATTAAAGTAGGGATAGGGCCACTAAAGGATGAGCAAGATAAACACACAGCTAATGGCAGAGAAATGGCAGATGTATTGAATAGCTGCTTCATCTCAGTTTTAACTAAAGAAGGAAACTAAATGAACACTTCAATAGAGTATGGGCTTAAAAATAATATTAATACAGTTGCGATAGAAGGGGAGAAAATAATTGATAAATTTAGTGGATAGAACCTCAGTTCTGGATGGTATGCACCGATGCATGCTTAAGGAAACTATGGAGGAGAAAGCAGAGGCACTATTATGTATGATATAAGTTTCATAGAAGAGGGAATTGTGCCAGAGGATTGGTGCCAGAGGTTGCTCCTATATACAAAAATGAAGATAGAACAAAATCTGTGAATTATCGACTATTCAGCTGAACATCGGTGATAGAAAAGATACTAGAATCTCTACTAAAAGAAGTGATAGAAGAGCATCTGGAGATAAAAAAAATAGAATGAAGAAAAAGTAAGCAGGATTCCAAAAGATTAACCAGATAGAATTCTTTGAAGAAGTAATGGAGGCTGTAGACAAAGGTAATGCAGTTGATTTTACTTGGATTTTCAAAAAGCCTTCTATAAAGTAACACACGCTAGGCTCAAAGATTAGGGCATGTGGAGTCAGGACAAATAGCTGAATGGACAGTGTATTTTCTGAAAAATAGCAGAGGGTGTGGTAAAGAGTAGTTATTCAGAATGGAGGAAGGTAAAAAGCAGTGTTCCACAAGGATCAGTGCTGGGTCCACCGTTATTCATAATTTGCATTAATGATTTAGACTTAGGAACATGTAATTCAATATTAAAATTTGCAGATGGTACCAAAATGTGTGGGGGTGCTGTTACGATCATTTGGTTCATGCTTTGTTTTAATATTTTTGAGGTCATTTTTAGTTTTGGGGAAATTAAATGTGTAGGTGTAAGATAATTGAAATTCTGGAATTTAAACAGATTGCAGGACACCCAAGAGATTTTATTTTAAAGATCTTTCCATGTGTACTCACAGAGACAGAGTTAGAGAGGTGCGAGCCATAAAACAACAGGTGGGCTCATTTAGTTGGGGAACTGTAGCCAGAAAGTCTGGAACAAATTGTCCTGTCATTGTTAGCAATATCAATTATTCATCCGAAATCAAAGCGATGTTTTGGAGTTGAAGGTAATTAGCTTAAATTGCTTTCTGAGACATCTCAGATGTACCACTTGCTATGGAGATAGATGATGCAGGGAGATGCCTTTTGGACTGGTGTTGTTAATCTCTGTGATTTTGCTCACAGAAAGCAGTTGGCTTTGGGAGTAGCTCATCTCAGGGGCAGGAAGGCCATCAGGAACCAGAGGTGTTTCTGATTTGAGTAAGGCCCAGGCTCAGGCTGGAAATCCAGATTTGTGAGATGTTGAAAGGGAGCTGGAGGGTTGCTTCACTGAATGCCAGAGGGAGAATCTCCAGGAGATCTCATACTTTGGAAGATAGCTGAGAAACTAAGGAAAATCAAAGTGAATTCCTCAGAGCTGTGGTGCACTTTGGATTGGTCCCAGGAGAAGTAAACAAATGGCCAAGATCCTGTAAAGTATAGGGGAACTCCTCGGATGAAAGTAAAAGTCAAACAGGGGCGTTCTGTTGAGATTTAGAGTTCAAAGTGTACGTCTTCCTGTTCTGTTAAGATTTAAAGTGATTTTAAATTGTAGTGTTAAGTTATTAGTGTTTACTTTGCTTAACTCTTGTACAGTAAAGTTTTTTTACTAAAACATTAAATCTTGTGGCATAATTCTTTCAGTAATAACTGGGAGTTAGAATTTCTTTTTTTAAAAGTCACTGGTCCCTAACAGGATCGTAACAGCACAGGTGGGAACATTGAGGAAGGTGCAACATAATACAAGAAGACAAGAGAAAACTTGCAGACTAGATAGTTAAGTGGCCAATGAGCTTCAGCATAGATGAGATGATGGACTTTGATAGGAAAAATAGAAACATCAGCTACACCTCAGAAAATAAGAAACTGAATGGGGTAGAAGAGCAAAGGGGTCTAGAGTTACAGATGAACAAATCATTAGAAGCAGTATTTCAGGACAGCAAAGCAATTACAAATGCTAACAGAGTACTGGGATCTATTTCTAGGGGTATACAATTCAAAAGTAGTTTTTAAAAATGTGTTTATGGGATGTGGGCTTCGCTGGTCCGGCCAGCATTTATTACCCATCCCAAATTGCCCATGAGAGGTGGTGATGAGCTGCCTTGAACCGCTGCAGTCCATTTGGGGTAGGTACACCCACAGTGCTGTTCAGGATGGAGTTCCAGGATTTTGACCCAGCGACTGAACGAACGGCGATATAGTTCCAAGTCAGGATGGTATGTGGCTTGGAGGGGAACTTTCAGGTGGTGGTATTCCCATGCATCTGCTGTCCTTGTCCTTCTAGGTGGTACAGGTCGTGGGTTTGGAAAATGCTGCTTGAGTAGCCTTGGTGCCTGTGAAATTGTGTAAGACTTATATAGGACCCTAGTCAGGCAGAGCTGTGGCGGCACAGTGGCGCAGTGGTTAGCACTGCAGCCTCACAGCTCCAGGGACCCGGGTTCGATTCCGGGTACTGCCTGCGTGGAGTTTGCAAGTTCTCCCTGTGTGTGCGTGGGTTTTCTCCGGGTGCTCCGGTTTCCTCCCACAAGCCAAAAGACTTGCAGGTTGATAGGTAAATTGGCCATTATAAATTGTCACTAGTATAGGTAGGTGGGAGGGAAATATAGGGACAGGTGGGAATGTTTGGTAGGAATAGGGGATTAGCGTAGGATTAGTATAAATGGGTGGTTGATGTTCAGCACAGACTCGGTGGGCCAAAGGGCCTGTTTCAGTGCTGTATCTCTAATCTAAAAAAAAAAGCTCTGGCCTCCATACTTTTAAAAGGACATAGGAGCACTGGAAAAAGTGCAAAAAAGATTTACAAGGATGCTACCAGAACTAAGCTATTCGAAAGGACTGAATAGATTGGGGCTTTTCTCTGTCGAAAATAGAAGGCATAGAGATAATCTAATAAAGGTCTTCAAAATTTTGAATGTGTTGAACTGATGGACGTGGAGAAAATGTTTCCACTTGTGGAAGAATCCAAAACTAGAGGCCATAAATACAAGATAGTTACTAAAAGTCCAATAGGGAAATAAGGAGAAACTTCTTTACTCAGAGAGTGCTTAGAATATGGAACCTGCTACACAGGAAATGCTTGAGATATATAGCTTAAATGCTTTCAAAAGGAAACTAGATAAGTACATGAGAGAAAAAGGAATAGAAAGGTACGCTGAAAGGCTGAGATGTAGCAGATGGAATGGGAAGGAACTCCTGTCAGTATAACATTGGCACAGTCTGCATAGGCTGAATGGCCTCTTTCTGTGCTGTATATTCCAAGGGCTGGGTTTTAAGAAGCTCTCGATGTCAAGATCTGTAGTACGGGGGCCTGAAGATGGCTCCGGATGAGGCTGGACATGGACCTCGCTGCTGGCAGGACCCGGCTTGACCCTCCCGGCGGCAATGACGCACCATGACGGCCCCCCCACTGCTGGCTGACGGGACCACGATATACATATTAAAATTAATAAAATTAATAAATTAACGTACTTACCTGAGATCTTGAGGGCCTGTCGCAATCCTTGGCACGGCCACCGGCACTCCCATGCCTTCAGATTCCCGTCCAGGGAAACGAGGCACAATACTGCTGAGGAGGGGGTAGGAGGTAAGTTATTCAGTGTGGGTGGGGGGTTGGGGGGGCATCAAATGCACATAATGGATGTAGGGGATGCTGGGAAGTGTTGAACCTTAAACGTTGTGCTGTTTTGCGGGGGGAAGGTCAGATGTAAAAGCTAAGTGTTTTGGGGGCAGGGCAAATAGTTATTGTAATTGTTAATGGGGGTGGGAAAGGGGCATAAGAAATGTATTTATTTAATTTTGGTGTCTATTTCTTTACATATTTAAATTAGTCGGCTGGGCTGGCTTCCTTTAAAAATGGCGTCAGCACATGCGCACAGGCAGCTGACGCATTGCTGGAGACAGACAGCCCGTCCCCTCCACATGATTCGGTGGGCGGGGGGGGGCGGTGCAGGCTGTCCTGACTATTTAAACGAGCTGCCACGCTTAAGATCGCGGCGGCGCTTTGGTGTGCGGCCCCCATTTTTTTAGCTCGCCGGCTCATAGAATCCAGCCCTACGTAATTCCATGTGCTATTACCTAACATTAACATGCTAGGCCAAATTGGTAGCGGGCTTGGTGATATGTCTAAATCCTGTTACAATATTAAAAGAGAACTAACTTTTCTGCATAAGTATTAGGGTTTTTTAAGGGTTCATTTTTAATTGTGAAACAACAAATTGTTGTACAAGCCCATTTTTAAACTCAGGGCACAAATTGGATGAGTGGGTGGGCGGGCAGTATGGCCCCAATGAGGCCTGGTCAGTTTTAACTGTCGGATCATATTTTAATATGTTGATGGGATGTCTTTCTGATCATGTTGCAAACCCAGGAGCCCACTAACATGATGCACGTAAATTCCAGAATGACTCCCTCGGCCTACCTAGGCTATCCAGTGAAGATGAACCTTTTAAAGCTAGGTTGCTTCCTCATTTTCACTTTTTATTGGACAACCCTTGAATATGTTTTACCTTCCGAGATGAAGCAAAGAACTCTCACCCTCTCCTTCTGTGCAACAGAAATGCACATAATGTCAAGTAAAGGAACAAGATGAGGAAAGGAGTCACCAATATCATCCTCACCCAGAGCAGGGCAGTCTAGTGACCAATGACCGCTACAGAGCCAACAGTGTTGGTGAAGGTGAGGCTGGCAGCTTAGCTCAGCAAGTTACAGCCCTTCATCCTGTTGTATATTGTTGCGAGCATTTCAGATGCTAGGTTGAGCTTGGCTTACAGAGATCTCAGAGTTGTTGTAAATCTAAACAATAAATCATGGACTATCTACACTTTCCATAAGCCTATCTAGCTTCTGCTACTCAAGATGCTTCTTGCTTCTCCCAAGCCTATTACACGTGATCTCTTACATCATCATCTCAGTATGAGGCATTACTCTCACTGTCCCAAACATTAACCCTTTCAGACCCTGATACTACATATCCACCTTAGCAAATATGCAGCAAATGTTACAACTTCATGCTCTATTCTTAAGACTATCAGTTGCAAATATCCAACTTCTATATGGCACCCTGTCTTTTGTCCCTTTTCCCTTTCTTCTAGGTCCTTCTTAGCAGCAAGAAGCTACTGCAGAAGACAGCTGGGAGGAGGACAATCTTCCTGCAGATGGACCATCAGATGTTCATCACTCCCAGGCACGGGCAAAGACATTATCACTCTGTGTGTGCCAGCTATTGAGGGAGAGGAGTCTGCATGTGGTGAAACACCCAGCACCAGTGAGCTGGAGCAGATAGGATCTCTTGGACAGCCCATGAGGAAGCTCACTGGAGGGTGAGGTCCTCCCCAGCTTTAATGAACAGAAGTGAGGACTTCATGGCCTACGCATGAAATTAAAACTGTTTCCGTCACACAAGCAATTATACCAAATGTTGGAAGATTTGTCAAGGATTTCAGCACTATGGCTGTGAGTAGGAAAGTGGAGTTGAGGTGGAAGATCAGCCATGATGGTATTGAATGGTGGAGTGGTCTACTCCTGCTCCTATTTCTTATGTTCTGATGTTCTTATGATGTACCCCATCCTCACAGGAGTGGCAGTGGTGCCGTGTGTGGTACGTATTTGCTCCTTTCTCACCCCTGCAACCAATACCTACTGTAGTGTCAGAAAACCAGACTGCCCTAGCAGCAGCTGGCAGTCGGACCCTCACAGGCTTGAGCATCCAATTAAGTTTGTCAATAAGTTAATCAGCTTCTTCACATTTGACACTTTGGTTTGCAGTGTGTTTTCATGACAGTTAATGTTCTTTAATGCCGGATGAAAAGAATAAAGAAGGATGTAACAAGACCTGTTAAGGAGGAGAGTTTTAAAAAAATTTTCAGTGCAGAGGAAGGAGCATGTCTGTCAGAAAATCACTGAAGAATTCGCTAATTCTCACAAGCTGTTAGGGTGGCCTTCCTTCTTCTGCTTCCTATTTTTCCCCGGTCTACTTCTTCGAGAGAGGACTGCTACTGTTCTGTCTCTGCCAAATCTCCAAATGCAAACCTGTCTGTAGGGTGAGGTTATGCAGTGTGCAGCACACCACATCAATATGGGAGACTCTATCTGAGCCATATTGTAGGGAAAGCCTCATGTCCCGTCGCCCACACCCACTGGCCAGTCTAGACATCTGAATCTCTGCTTCAGCATACCTATGGTGTGTTGAATTATGATCCTGGCAGTCTCCTGCCCTCAATTATATCTTAGTTGCTCTGATGTGGTGGGGTTGCGGAGAGATGTCATTAGCCCAACTATAGGGTCCACCCCAGCAGCCACCCTTTTGTGTTCCTCACAGGGTCAAATATTGGGGAGATGGTTGAATGTGTCAGGATCAATGCATCCTGGCAACTTCCTCGGTACCTTTCATAAACCTGCATGATGAAGTTCATCTGATCAGCCTCTAGCTGGACTTTGATGACGTGGGAGCATTTCCTATTGACAAGTGCTGCTGGCTCATGTTGTGGTGCCCTGATAGCAACACATGTGTAGTTAATGATGCCCTGCACTCGAGGGAAGCCAGTCCCTGCTGCAAATCACCAAGTTATATCCTGTTGGCTACTGGGTCAAAGGGGAAGGTGATGAATTTGTTAGGCCTGGCAAAGCAGGGCATTAATAGGTGCTTAATGCAGCTGTGGACTGCAGAGTGGGAGATGCAGCTTATGAAAGCAGGGGGCTGATTTTCTCATCCATACATTTTTGTATCACTGGGCAGATTTTTAACAGCCAAGGGGAAGTAGGTTTGGGTGTGGGCAGAGGATAAAATACCTGAAAAGTGGCTTCGGGTCAGGAACCAACATGATCCACCCACCTCTGGGTTTGACCGGGGCAGGTTTGCAGGCAACCTGGGAACCCCATGCAGTTGTCGGGAAAGTCATTATAATATGCAAACAGGTAATTAACTTTGAATTTAACCCTGCATTCTGGTTTTAACAACCAGTGCACTTGTTTTCCAAGCTTCCTGCATCTCGCCAGGGTCAATGAGGCAGGATCACAGTGGAGAGGGCTTCTTCAGTGAAACTGACAAAGTAACATTAGCAAAGGAACAACTAGAACAGAGGAGACTAGAATTAGAATTTTAGAAAGAGTGAAATGAAGAGTTTTCCAGGAAAGAGAGAAACAAAGAAAATTCCAGAAAATGGAAAAAGGGAAAAAGAGCTCTCCAAAAGGAGAAGGAGGAAAAGGAGTTAAGTCGGCTCGAACTAACTTGGGGATTACCTAATACAACCAGTGAAGGCACCGCGAGTGAGTGAGTTACTCCTAACTCAGGACCAGGTGGTGAGCTCTTAAAGTTCTCCCAATTGATACTAAAGTTCAACTAAAGTACTTACCTAGCGATTCGGCAGCTTCTTTTTGAACAGCAGTAGCAGTGAGAGTGCGAGCCAGGGGGCAGCTGGGAAGGTAAGTTTCACTATAAAGTACTTATCTATCGATTCGGCAGCTTCTTTTTGAACAGCGGTAGCAGTGAGAGTGCGAGCCAGGGGGCAGCTGGGAAGGTAAGTTTCACTATAAAGTACTTACCTAGCGATTCGGCAGGGTGGGAAAAAAAACTGAAAAAGTAACGTCACAGGAAAGCTGTGACCTGATTGGCTGGTAGGGAATCTATACCGAATTTGAAAAGAAAACTGATAAAAATTGATTAAAACACTAAATAACTAATTAATAAGTAGAGTAACTAAACCAGAGGGAGGCGATTACTGTATTTAGACAGCATTTAATATTTATTGTAGAAATTTAGCAATAGGGACCACATAGTGAAGTGTATCATAATTTAGTAAGGATTTAATAAGTATTTATTTATTTTATATCAATTAACTAATTAGTGATAGAAATGACAGTTATAGGGGTGAAGTGCTTCACCTGTGAGATGTGGGAAGTCCGTGACGCTTCCAGCGTTCCGGGCGACTACATCTGCAGGAAGTGTACCCAGTTGCAGCTCCTCACAGACCGCATGGATTGGTTGGAGCGGCAACTGGATGCACTTAGGAGCATGCAGGTGGCAGAAAGCATCATAGACAGGAGTTTTAGAGAAGTGGTTACACCCAAAGTGCAGGCAGATAGATGGGTGACCGCTAGAAGGGGCAGGCAGTCAGTGCAGGAATCCCCTGTGGCTATCCCCCTCTCTGACAAGTATACCATTTTGGATACTGTTGGGGGGGATGGCCTATCAGGGGAAAACAGCAGCAGCCAGAGCAGTGGCACCACGGTTGGCACTGTTGTTCAGCAGGGAGGGACAAAGCGCAGAAGAGCAATAGTTATAGGGGACTCTATAGGCAGGGGCACAGATAGGCGCTTCTGTGGACGTGAAAGAGACTCCAGGAAGGTATGTTGCCTCTCTGGTGCCAGGGTCAAGGATGTCTCTGAACGGACAGAGGGCATTCTGAAGGGGGAGGGTGAACAGCCAGAGGTTGTGGTACACATCGGTACCAATGACGTAGGCAGGAAGAGTGATGAGGTCCTGCAGGGGGAGTTTAGGAAGTTAGGTAGTAAGTTAAAAAAACAGGACCTCCAGGGCTGTAATCTCTGGATTACTCCCTGTGCCACGTGCCAGTGAGGCTAGAAATAGGAAGATAGTGCAGCTAAACACGTGGCTGAGCAGCTGGTGTAGAAGGGAGGGTTTCAGATATCTAGACCATTGGGCTCTCTTCAGGGACAGATGGGACCTGTACAAGAAGGACGGGTTGCATCTAAACTGGAAGGGCACTAATATCCTGGCTGCAAGGTTTGCTAGCGTCACTCGGGAGGGTTTAAACTAGTGTGGCAGGGGGGTGGGAACCAGAGCAGTAGAACAGCTAGTGAAGTAAATGAGGAGGACACAGTAAATAAGGACAGTAGGACTAAGAGGAAGAGCAGGCAGGGAGATGTTGCTGAGCACAGCGGGACTGGTGGTCTGAAGTGCATTTGTTTCAATGCGGGAAGTATAACAGGTAAGGCAGATGAACTTAGAGCTTGGATTAGTACTTGGAAATATGATGTTGTTGCTATTACAGAGACTTGGTTGAGGGAAGGGCAGGATTGGCAGCTAAATGTTCCAGGCTTTAGAAGCTTCAGGCGGGATAGAAGGGGATGTAAAAGGGGTGGGGGAGTTGCATTACTGGTTAAGGAGAATATCACAGCTGTACTGCGGGAGGACACCTCAGAGGGGTCATGCAGCGAGGCAATATGGGTGGAGCTCAGGAATAGGAAGGGTGCAGTCACAATGTTGGGGGTTTACTACAGGTCTCCCAACAGCCAGCGGGATGTAGAGGAGCAGATATGTAGACAGATTTTGGAAAGATGTAAAGGTAACAGGGTTGTAGTGGTGGGTGATTTTAACTTCCCCAATATTGACTGGGACTCACTCAGTGCTAGGGGCTTGGATGGGGCAGAATTTGTGATGAGCATCCAGGAGGGCTTCTTGAAACAGTATGTAGATAGTCCATCTAGGGATGGGGCCATTCTGGACCTGGTATTGGGGAATGAGCCCGGCCAGGTGGTCGAAGTTTCAGTGGGGGAGCATTTCGGGAGCAGTGACCATAATTCCATAAGTTTTAAGGTACTTGTGGATAAGGATAAGCGTAGTCCTCGGGTGAAGGTGCTAAATTGGGGGAAGGCTAATTATAACAATATTAGGCAGGAACTGAAGAATTTAGATTGGGGGCGGCTGTTTGAGGGTAAATCAACATCTGACATGTGGGAGTCTTTCAAACGTCAGTTGATTAGAATCCAGGACCAGCATGTTCCTGTGAGGAAGAAAGACAAGTTTGGAAAGTTTCGGGAAGCTTGGATAACACGGGATATTGTGAGCCTCGTCAAAAAGAAAAAGGAAGCATTTGTAAGGGCTGGAAGGCTAGGAACAGACGAAGCACTTGAGGAAGGAACTTAAGCAAGGAGTTAGGAGGGCTAAAAGGGGTCATGAAAAGTCATTGGCAAACAGGATTAAGGAAAATCCCAAGGCTTTTTATCCATATATAAAGAGCAATAGGGTAACCAGGGAAAGGGTTGGCCCACTCAAGGACAGAGATGGGAATCTATGCGTGGAGCCAGAGGAAATGGGCGAGGTGCTAAATGAGTACTTTGCATCAGTATTCACCAAGGAGAAGGACTTGGTGGAGGTTGAGCCTAGGGAAGGGAGTGCAGATAGTCTCAGTCATCTCATTATCAAAAAGGAGGTGTTGGGTGTCTTGCAAAGCATTAAGGTAGATAAGTCCCCAGGGCCTGATGGGATCTACCCTAGAATACTGAGGGAGGCAAGGGAAGAAATTGCTGGGGCCTTGACAGAAATCTTTGCATCCTCATTGGCTACAGGTGAGGTCCCAGAGGACTGGAGAATAGCCAATGTTGTTCCTTTGTTTAAGAAGGATGGCAAGGATAATCCAGGAAATTATAGGCCGGTGAGCCTTATGTCAGTGGTAGGGAAACTATTAGAGAGGATTCTTCGGGACAGGATTTACTCCCATTTGGAAACAAACTAACTTATTAGCGAGAGACAGCATGGTTTTGTGAAGGGGAGGTCGTGTCTTACTAATTTGATTGAGTTTTTTGAGGAAGTGACGAAGATGATTGATGAGGGAAGGGCGGTGGATGTTGTCTATATGGACTTTAGTAAAGCCTTTGACAAGGTCTCACATGGCAGACTGGTGCAAAAGGTGAAGTCACACAGGATCAGTGGTGAGCTGGCAAGATGGATACAGAGCTGGCTCGGTCATAGAAGACAGAGGGTAACAGTGGATGGGTGTTTTTCTGTATGGAGGGATGTGACTAGTGGTGTTCCGCAGGGATCAGTGCTGGGACCTTTGCTGTTTGTAGTATATATAAATGATTTGGAGGAAAATGTAGCTGGTCTGATTAGTACGTTTGCGGACGACACAAAGGTTGGTGGAGTTGCGGATAATGATGAGGATTGTCAGAGGATACAGCAGGATATAGATCGGTTGGAGACTTGGGCGGAGAAATGGCAGATGGAGTTTAATCCGGACAAATGTGAGGTAATGCATTTTGGAAGGTCTAATGCAGGTGGGAGGGATACAGTAAATGGCAGAACCCTTTGGAGTATTGACAGGCAGAGAGATCTGGGCATACAGGTCCACAGGTCACTGAAAGTGGCAATGCAGGTGGATAAGGTAGTCAAGAAGGCATTCGGCATGCTTGCCTTCATCGGTCGGGGCATAGAGTATAAAAGTTGGCAAGTCATGTTGCAGCTGTACAGAACCTTAGTTAGGCCACACTTAGAATGTTGCGTGCAATTCTGGTCGCCACACTACCAGAAGGACGTGGAGGCTTTGGAGAGGGTACAGAGGAGGTTTACCAGGATGTTGCCTGGTCTGGAGGGCATTAGCAATGCGGAGAGGTTGGAAAAACTCGGATTGTTTTCACTGGAACGACGGAGGTGGAGGGGCGACATGATAGAGGTTTACAAAGTTATGAGCGGCATGGACAGAGTGGGTAGTCAGAAGCTTTTTCCCAGGGTGGAAGAGTCAGTTACTAGGGGACATAGGTTTAAGGGGATGTGCAAGGCAAGTTCTTTACACAGAGGGTGGTGAGTGCCTGGAACTTGCTGCCAGGGGAGGTGGTGGAAGCAGATACGATAGCGACGTTTAAAAGACATCTTGACAAATATATGAATAGGATGGGCCCCGGAAGTGCAGAAGGTATTAGTTTTGGCAGGCATCAAGATCGGCGCAGGCTTGGAGGGCCGAATGGCCTGTTCCTGTGCTGTACTGTTCTTTGTTCTTCGTTCTTTGAGGGGGACATGGAAGCATTTTTCATCTGTTTTGAAAAGCTTGCAAAACAGTTGAAGTGGCCGGCAGAGAACTGGATACTGTTATTGCAGAACAAACTAACAGGAAAAACCCATGAAATTTATTCATTATTGCCTGATGAGAGTTCAGCAGATTATGAGATGACTAGAAATGCAATCCTGAGTGCAGACGAGCTAGAACCGGAGCATACTGCCAAAAATTCTGAACTCTCCGAAAGCAGCCGGAACAAACTTACATTGATTTTGAAAGGGTTAAGCAATTCGCTTTTGAGCAATGGATACAGGCACTTAAGATGGAGTGCACCTATGAAAGCCTCAGAGAGGTGATCCTCCTCAAGGAATTCAAAAATTCGCTTCCCCTTTCCATAAGAAACCACGTGGAAGAAAAAAAGCTTTCAAAAGCCAAGCAGGCAGCAATCCTGACTGATGATTATACACTTATTCATAAGGTCATTCCCCAAGGGAACTCTTCTCTAGTCACCTCCAAAAACCTGAAAAGGATAGAAGGTGGGAGGGTGATAGGATTCCTCTCTCTCTCTCTCCATTCCAGTGTGAAAGCTTTCAAATCCTGCTTGTTGACTGACCACCTTTGCATACTCCAGCTACAATCAGCAACTCCATTGGAGGAAATCATTCGCATCACTATCTCCGTGAGACTCAATGAACCAGTCATCTACCTCTTCAAATTAAAAGCCTCAGGACCACTGAATTCAGCTAGAAGCCAGCTGACTCACTAAACTCCATTGCCTGTATACCTTTTCTATGATCTCTAACTCAACCAATCTACGTTTCCCCACTCTGTAACCTATTTGTGTGTGTATAAACCTTGAGTGTGTGTGAGTGAAAGTTGGCATGTTGTTTATTATTTTTATTAGTTTGGTTTAGGTACAATAAAGTTAACCTCTTTCATTGTTAAACTCAAGAAAACCTGTCCAATTGGTTCTTGTTAGGATCATAGCAAGTAAATAATCAAACACCTACTGAATTGGCCAGTGCATCCATTTTAAGAAAGAATGAAACCTGTTGTGGTCTAACAGAGAGATGGACAACAGGAAAGCCCTTAAACCCCTCCTCTCTCGACCGTAATAATCACAAAACGTTAGCATGCAGGTACAGCAAGTAATTATGAAGGCAAGTGGAATTTTGGCCTTTATTACAAAGGGGATGCAAAATAAAAGTAGGGAAGTCTTGCTACAACTGTACAGGTCATTGGTGAGACTGCAGCTAGAGTACTGAGTACGGTTTTGGTCCTTTTACTTGAGGAAGGATATACTTGCATTTGAAGCAGTTTAGAGAAAATTCCCTGGGCTGATTTCTGGGATGAAGGGGTTGTCTTATGAGGGAAGGTTGAGCAGGTTGGGCCTAACCTCATTGAAATTTAGAAGAATGCAAGATGATCTCATTTAAACATAGAAAATTCTGAGGGGGGTTGACAGGGTAGTTGCTGAGAGCATGTTGCCTCTCATTGGGAAATCTGGAACTAGTTATCTCAGTTTCAAAATAAGGGGTCTCCCATGTAAGACAGAGATAAGGAGGAATTTCTTTTCTCAGAAGGTCGTTAATCTTTGGAATTCTCTTCCCCAGAGAACAGGAGAGGCTGGGTTTTTTATTGAATATATTCAAGGCTGAGCTAGACAGATTTTTGATCTACAGGGGAGTCAAGGGTTATGGAGAGCAGGCAGGAAAGTGGAGTTAAGGCCACGATCAGATCAGCCGTGATCTTATTGGATGGCAGAGCAAGCTTGAGGGGCCAAATGGCCTACTGTGCTCCTATTCCTTTTGATCTTATGAATAAAAGTCATTGTGAGATTTCAGTATTTATTCCAAGGACTTTGATAGATTGGGTTAGATCTCACTTTTGGCGTGGCCGGTAAACTTCTGCTTGTGGATTGGCCACCTTTTATACATCCCTCCTAATTTCCTTTCCATTGAAATTCTCTATATATAGCAAACACCATTTTATTCTTATATCTATATATATCTGTATATATATTAATTCCACTTAATTCTATAGATGGCTTACTTCACCAAATAGTTTTGAGCTGATATGACACTTGCAGTATCTAAATAGAATATATATTCAGTGTAAGGACCTGTAGGCTGTGCATTAAATTGAACAAGTGGATTGAGCTGATAATTCACAAGTGAAAAAGTCATGGGAGGAATATAAATCATATCCTGTAGGTTTCATAATACATTCTGATTATAGCATATTCCAAAAAATGGATCAGTTATGGAATTCAAGTTAAAAAAAAAAACACATGCTCTTTTCTTGTGCAGTTTTATTTTCGGGCAGCAGCAGATATTGTCACTGCTCATTAATCTGATGCTGTGGGATGTGGGTATTAAAGTGTTTATGGCTTGAATGTTCTCTTCAAATTCATTTTTAAAGAAGGAATGATTGTGGTAATTATTGTGTGGTGATGCTTTCATCACATATAAGGAGTGATTTTCCAAATGAGTGCTCCCTGTAATGGATGGAAAATCATGGAAAAGGTGACTTTGATTTCCTGATATACACTCAGGCTGGAAAAGGATCTGTGGTATCATCAATTTGACACCTCTGCCCAAGATGAATTTCAAACCCGGTAATTTTTCTCACCGTTCCCTGTTACTCTCCCTCCTTTCTTTTTGTGTTCTTTTCTCTTCCAATGGTTCAAGTGAAATATGTTTAGTGGGACACTGCACAACCCCCACACACAGGACTGAATTTTGTTGAGCTCCCAACGTTGGGCTCCATGATGGGGTGGGAGGCTGGGAACATCACATCAGCAGCGACCCGCCATGGAGTCCGACACTGGGATTGCCAGAATCAAAACAGAAAATGCTGGAAATACTCAGCAGGTCAGGCAGCATCTGTGGAGGGAGAAGAGTTAATGTTTCAGGTCGATGACCTTTCATCAGAACTGGAGTACTAGGCCTGATCTTCCCAGCGGCGTCGAGGCTCTGTGGCGGCCCCACCCCATCACTTGGTAACGGGACCCAACTTTAAATATTGAAATAAAGGACATGAATAAATTAACATACCATTCCCCGTGATCTTACTGGTTGTCCGCGATCTACCATGCAACGGCCGGCATTCACGCGCCTTCACTTTCCCGTCCAGGGAAAGCTGCCCCACCGAGGTGGGGAATGGGGGACCTTGTATTGTAGTGGGGAGGTGGGATTAACTCTGCATTTCTAGTGTGGTGGGTGAAGAAGGGGTGACCCCTGCACTTTGGTGGGGGGGGGGCAGAGGTCAACTATTCAATTCAAGTGTTTTGATGGGGGGGTATCGGGGCTACCATTTATTTTCTGTGTACTGGGGGGGAACGGGTCACACATTTATGTACAGTGTAGTGGGGGGGGCTTCTGGGGTTGAACTTTGTACTCTCTGCGCAGAGGCAGCTGACGCCATTGCCGGTGTCGCAGAGACTGCCCCCGCCCTATGTATGGAAATGAGCAGCTGCATGCTAGATCATAGAATTATACAGCACAGAAACAGGCCCTTCGGCCCATCGTGACTGTGCCGGCCATCAAGCACCTAAGTGTTCTAATCCCATTATCCAGCACTTGGCCCATAGCCTTGTATGCTATGGCGATATATCATTCATATATATATATATCTGACCACCTCCAGGCGCGTATCCATTGTCTCTCGAGATAAGGAGGCCCAAAAGAATATATATATCATGGCAGCATGATGGTGTGCGGCCCACATGTGCGGGCTGCCATTTTCTTCACCTGCCGCCAGGAAAGAAAATTCAGCCCGCCTTGTGTAAACTTTGCCCTGGTCTTGCATCATTTGCTGAAGACCCATGACTTTTCAGATTTCATAAGTAATTTGTCGTGGTCGCACAATAAGATCAAAGAAGAATTTATATTATTTTCATACAATATATCGAGGAATTACAAACACTTGAAAAATATTTGCCCACATTTACAATTCCTCCTATTAATATTTACACAGATCTGTTCCACCTACTTGTTCCTTATATCCTCATCCTGACTGCAGCCTTTGGCCACGGTTGATCACACCGCCCTCTTCCAATGCCTTCCTCCATTGTGCCTGACTGCCTTCATCTGGTTCCATTCCTATCTATCTAGTCATAACCACAGAATCTCCTGCAATGGTTTCTCTTCCCACTCCTGCAGTTACCTCTGGATTCCCCCAAGGATCTGTCCTTGGCCATCTCTTATTTCTTAACCTGCATGCTGCCCCTTGGCCATATCATCTGAAAACCCAATGTCAGGTTCCACATAGGTGCTGACATCTCCCAGTTCTACCTCACCACCACCTCTCTCAATCCCTCCACTGTCTCTGATTTGTCAAGCAGCATGTCAGACATCCAGCATTGGATGAGTAGAAATTTCATCCAATGAAATATTGGAAAGACCAAAGGCATTGTTTTCGGTCACCATCAATAACTCCATTCCCTAGCACACAACTCCATCCCACTCCATGGCCACTCTCTGAGGCTGAACCAGACTGTTCTCAACAATGGCAACCTGAGCTAAGCTTCTGACCCCATATCCTTTCCATCATCAAAACTGCCTAATTCTTTCTCCATAACATCACCCTTCTCCACCCCGTCACACCTATCTGCTGCTGAAACCCTCATCCTTGCCTTTGTTAACCTCTAGACTCAACCATTTAAATTTTCTCATGGTCAGTTTCACACATTGTACACTCCATTAACTTGAGGTCATCCTAAACTCTGCTGCCTATTTCATAACTCGCACTGTATTTCCTTCACCTGTGGGATGCTGACCTGCATTGGCTCTTGGCTTGGGCAACACACTGATTTTAAAATAGTCATCCTTGTTTTCAAATCACTCCATGGCGTCGCCCTTCCCTACCTCTGTAACCTCCTCCAGCTATACAGCACTCGGAGATCTCTGCGTTCCTCTACTTCTGGCCTCTTGCACATTCCCGATTTTCATTGCTCTACTATTGGCGGCTCTGCCTTCAGCTAACTGACCCTAATGTCTGGTAATCCCCCCAAAACCTCTCCACTTCTGTACATCTCTCTCCTTCACGATGCTGCTTAAAACCTCCTTCTTTGACCAAGCTTTTGGGCACCTGTCCTACTATCTCCTTTTGTCGTTGAGTGTCAAATTTTGTTTGATAATTCTTATGTGAAGTATCTTGGGATGTTTTACTGACATAAAGGTGCTTAATAAATGCACGTTGTTGTTATTATCTCTCTGTTGCTTTCCTTCCACACTTTAAAGATGGGCTTCGATTCCTCTAGATCAGGGGTGTCCAGCCTTTTAGTGCGAGGAGCCACATTACAATTTTTGTTTTACATTGGGGGATAGTGAGCAAATTTCACAAAGATAAAGACATTCAACATTTATCAAATGGTTAATCAAAACAACAAAAAAATGTGCATTTTTGTGAACAAGCTTTAAATGAGAAGACTAATTTATTAACTTACTTTCTCATCACTATTTTGAAGATTGATTTAGTGAGACACCTGGCATTGTTTTTGCTTGCACAAGTGGTCAATGTATGCCCGCACATTTGATGTCGTGATCCGGAGTGTTCTGGATAGATGTCCATCTGTCAGGAGTGATCTTGATCTTGTTTTGACGCTTTTCATTCTTGAAAACTGCTGATTGCAACAATATGTGCTGCCAAACAGTGCAATGAATTGACGGGTATGTTTTGATAGATTTGGATAAGACACTAAGAGAACATATTAACTATAAATGTCAGAAGGTCATGTTCTGTGAAAGCTGTTTTCATGCCACTGTCATTTTGGACCAGACAGTAGCAACATGCTACCATAAGTATACATTCCCTATTAGTTTTTAAAGAGCAGTTTAGTATGCAAACATGGTCATTTAGTAATCAACATATGGTTAATGTGTATCGTGGGTGGAGAGTAAAGCTCCCAGAAAGATTAGTGAGAGTAGTGGAAATCAAATCAATTATTTTATTTTGAACAGTACAGTAAACAAACACAGTAAACAGACGCACGAAGGGTGGCATTTTTGATTTTAATTTTTGCATAATGAGTCAAACTTTTTGCCTTTAATGCAAAGTTTTCGGAAGAGAAGAAAGAAATAACAGCAGGATATAAATATGTAATTTCCTGGGACAGCATCAGGACCATTTTTTTGCCCATATTCTATTCGTGCCTATTGAATATAAAATTAAACGTCAATAAATTCATTAGCGATGATTTTTTTTCTGTTCTGATACAAACATGATTTAGACGGTTAAGTGAGGCTAAATTTATAGTTTCGTACCTATGAGAATTGGCCATTCAGCATTGCATGGAATTACAACATACATTTCAAATTACTGTAATATTAGAACTCAAAATAGATAAACAAGCATGTTTTTCGAATTTAACGGGGGATATGTAAAAACAGCAATATTATAAACTGGAGAAAATATGTTTAATAAACAACAAGGATGGGTACACGTGCAGACTGAATCGACACTGCCACGGGTCAGCGGTGCACTCACATAAATGCTTAGAAGAGCTTCCGACATTTCTTTGTCGCTTTCCTCTTCCCGCAGGATTCTTTTGATCTACAACCCGTAAACATCTATTTCCAGCTCCTCTAGCCGTTCACTGAGCCAGGCTTCAAACGCCACCTGGCCGCTAGGCGCAGCCATGTTGTCTGGGTCTGAGGTCCTGACAAACCTGTAGCTGTCCACCGAGATGCCTGGCATTCCGACAAAGCGGGCGCTGTAGCTCGTGCTCTGATTGAAAGCTGAAAGCAAACGGCCGAGGGCAGAAGCTGCGCAGCGAGGAGGAATGACCAGCTCCTGCAGGCAGGATAGAAACTTTTGGCAAGCCGGATTCTGGCCCGCCGGCCATATGTTGGACAACCCAGCTGTAGACTACTTTCCCACGTTATCTACAGAAGTTATTCAGCTTAAAATCTCTGTTTTGCGATGTCTAGGGTGAGCGTTAAGGTTGGTTCTGGGGTGTCATGATGATTTTATTTTGTTCAAGAGGAAAATCAACTCAAATGAGAAAAAATCTATATCAGGATGGATTTCTTAGGTTGCATAGGTTTTACGTGTCACAAGAGAGCATAGTAACAACATGGCCAAAGGAGTAGCAGCTATATCAATGGGGGATAGTAGAGACTTTAACAAAAAAAAAATGAATTAATGGTCTTAGAACATGTGGCTAAAAGTCAGACACAAAAGCATGAGGTTTTGGGCTCAGAGGAAGGACAAGCTTACTTACAGAAGTTGATTTCTATGATGAGCACAAGGTCAGTAGCCTGAATTAAGACATGCGGATTGCAGTAAACACTCATTTTAGTAATCTTTGCATGACA
The DNA here is from genome assembly GCF_036365525.1 of Heterodontus francisci. Taxonomy (NCBI): domain Eukaryota; kingdom Metazoa; phylum Chordata; class Chondrichthyes; order Heterodontiformes; family Heterodontidae; genus Heterodontus; species Heterodontus francisci. The sequence goes on from NC_090372.1 coordinate 88,321,694, forward strand.
TCAGGAATTGTATAGAAACAGATCCCACTTTTGCAGATGATGTATCGGTAAAGGATTAGAAGGAAGCCAAGGATAAAGCCTTGGAACATGCTGGAGATGTCAATGTGGCCAAAAAGTGAAGGAACCATTGGAAGAGATGTACTCATTATGCCGGTGTCTTTGCATCTATTAACTACCCCTGCCTATCGGCTTTCTGTAAACCAGCATTGCACCAAGTGCAATTGATTGTTCCCTGCTACTCTTAAATCATTAAACAGAATGCGATGAACTCACTGTGCAGCGACTTGGACATAAGGACCATGCGCAAAGTACCTGAGATCAATTATTTGCATCTGAAAAATGTGCTAATGTATAAAAAGTACATTGATTCCAGTATTGTAGTTGATCTTTTGCTTAAAGGGAACATTCGTCACAACCAATTTCCACTGCCTTTAAATCATAATTCATTGGAGCAAGCTGAAGCAATGTAGAAAACATTTTCCTTGAAAAAATTGTACAGTCAAGTTGCTCATTTAGCACTGTAATTTTGATACTAAAATGTAGCTAGTTCAAATTATGGATCTGGAAATAAAGATTGACTGTTCAAAAACTGAGAACAAGGCGGTGCCTTTGCATTAAAGACATGAACATTTCAGTTGAATTACTGTCAGGATTTTGACTTGCTGCCTGAATGAAGTGCTAGGTGCCAAGTCAAGAGCTAATTTATTGACTTTCTTAGTATGAGGATAAATCAGCAAGGTTTTCGAACATTGGCAGCAATAACCCTGTAGTGTTTTTGAGCTAAGGATGTAGATTGCATGAGATTAGGGTTTGTGCCAAGTTTTGGTGTGACCATAATCTTTGTCTCATCACCATCCAATAAATACGTAGACAAATTTAAGAGAATGTTTTCACTTAGTATTTCACATCCTAGTGTTCTGGTGACTGGGTGACCGCTATGCAGAACAGCTCTGGTCAGTCTGCAAGCGTGACCCCGAGCTTCCAGTCACCTGTCATTTTAATTCTAACCTTGCTCCCATTCTTACCGGTTTGTCCTTGGACTCCTGCAATGTTCCAATGAAGCTCAATGCAGTCTCATGGGACAGCACCTCATCTTTCAAATGGGGCACTATACAGCCTTCTGGACTCAACATTGGGCTGATTTTAATGAGCCCACCGCCAGGACTGGCTGTGAGCCTGGTAAAGGACACCATTCCCATCCATCACATGGGCGCCTGCCCCACCGCGATCATGCAGCTGGTGGCCATTTAGCATAGGGGAGGCACGGGTTCCCCCAATCACGTGGCAAGGACGGGAGGTGAGTCATTGATTACAGCCTCAGATGACTCCAAGCAGGTGCTTGCGCCATATTTAAAGGCCTGCTAGTCCTGCATTCACTACTGTCCTGGAAACAGTGCAGCATACAACTCTGTCCTACTGTGTCTTGTATCCCCCCCCACCCCCCAAGGAAGACAGACGACGATGACAGAACAAAGTCAAAGGGTGGCCCCACAGTTCAGTGATGCCTTCCTGCAGATTCTCCTCCATGCTACAAGGGAAAGGCAGGAGGTTCTCTTCCCCCATGATGACAAGAAGGGGTCCTCCCACCTGACCACATAAGCCTGGTTGGAGATTGCAGAGGAGGTTAGCAGCCATGGGGTCACACAATGCAACTGAGTCTTTTCACTAAAGTGACAACTGTGTGATTCCATATACAACGATCAAGACACTCTCAGAATCTAACAAAAAAGAAAGTCAGACACACTTGCATTTATGTGGCACCTTTCTTGTCTCAGGATGTCCCTAAGTGAAAACAGTGAAAGAAGTACTCTTGAAGCACAGTCAGTGTTTTTTTTTGATTCATTCATGGGATGTGGATGTCACTGGCTATGCCAGCATTTATTGCCCATCCCTAATTGCCTTGAGAAGGTGGTGGTGAGCTGCCTTCTTGAACCGCTGCAGTCCATGTGAGGTAGGTACACCCACAGTGCTGTTAGGGAGGGAGTTCCAGGATTTTGACCCAGCAACAGTGAAGGAACGGCGATATTGTTCCAAGTCAGGATGGTGTGTGACTTGGAGGGGAACTTGCAGGTGGTGATGTTCCCGTGCATCTGCTGCTCTTGTCCTTCGAGGTGGCAGAGGTCGCGGGTTTGGAAGGTGCTGTCGAAGGAGCCTTGGTGCATTGCTGCAGTGCATCTTATAGATGGTACACAATGCTGCCACTGTGCGTCAGTGGTGGAGGGAGTGAATGTTTGTGGATGGTGTGCCAATCAAGTGGGCTGCTTTGTTCTGAATGGTGTCGAGCTTTTTGAGCGTTGTTGGAGCTGCACCCATTCAGGCAAGTCGAGAGTATTCCATCGCACTCCTGACTTGTGCCTTGTAGATGGTGGACAGGCTTTGGGGAGTCAGGAGGTGAGTTACTCGCCTCAGGATTCCTAGCCTCTGACCTGCTCTTGTAGCCACGGTACTTATATGGCTACTCCAGTTCAGTTTCTGGTTAATGCTAGCCCCGAGGATGTTGATAGTGGGGGATTCAGTGATGGTAATACTGTTGAATGTCAAAGGGAGATGATTAGAATCTCTCTTGTTTGAGATGGTCATTGCCTGGCACTTGTGTTGCGCAAATGTTACTTGCCACTTATCAGCCCAAGCCTGGATATTGTCCAGGTCTCGCTGCATTTCTATACGGACTGCTTCAGGATTTGAGGAGTTGAGAATGGTGTGGAACATTGTGCAATCATCAGCGAACATCCCCACTTCTTACCTTGTGATTGAAGGAAGGTCATTGATTAAGCAGCTGAAGATGGTTGGGCCTAGGACACTACCCTGAGGAACTCCTGCAGTGATGTCCTGGAGCTCAGATGATTGACCTCCAACAACCACAGCCATCTTCCTTTGCGCTAGGTATGAATCCAACCAGCAGAGAGTTTTCCCCCTGATTCCCATTGATTCCAGTTTTGCGAGGGCTCCTTGATGCCACACTCAGTCAAATGCTGCCTTGATGTCAAGGTCAGTCACTCTCACCTCACCTCTTGAATTCAGCTCTTTTGTCCATGTTTGAACCAAGGCTGTAATGAGGTCAGGAGCTGAATGGCCCTGACAGAACCCAAACTGAGCATCACTGAGCAGGTTATTGCTGAGCAAGTGCTTCTTGATGGCACTGTTGATGACACCTTCCATCACTTTACTGATGATTGAGAGTAGACTGATGGGGCGGTAACTGGCCGGGTTGGACTTGTCCTGCTTTTTGTGTACACGACATACCTGGGCAATTTTCCACATTGCAGGGTAGATGCCAGTGTTGTAGCTATACTGGAACAGCTTGGCTAGGGGTGCGGCAAGTTCTCGAGCACAGGTCTTCAGTACTATTGCCGGAATATTGTCAGGACCCATAACCTTTGCAGTATCCAGTGCCTTCAGTCGTTTCTTGATATCACGCGGAGTGAATCGAATTGGCTGAAGTCTGGCATCTGTAATGCTGGGGTCTTCGGGAGGGGGGGCGAGATGGATCATCAACTCGGCACTTCTGGCTGAAGATTGTTGCAAATACTTCAGCCTTATCTTTCGCACTGATGTGCTGGGCTCCCCCGTCATTGAGGATGGGGATATTTGTGGAGCCAGCTCCTCCAGTTACTTGTTTAATTGTCCACCACCATTCATGACTGGATGTGGCAGGACTGCAGAGCTTAGATCTGATCCGTTGGTTATGGGATCGCTTAGCTCTGCCTATTGCCTGCTGCTTATGCAGTTTGGCATGCAAGTAGTCCTGGGTTGTAGCTTCACTAGGTTGACACCTCATTTTGAGGTATGCCTGGTGCTGCTCCTGGCATGCCCTCCTGCACTCTTAATTGAACCAGGGTTGGTCTCCTGGCTTGATGGTAATGGTAAAGTGGGGGATATGCCGGGCCAGGAGGTTACAGATTGTGGTTGAGTACAATTCTACTGCTGCTGATGGCCCACAGCGCCTCATGGATGCCCAGTTTTGCATTGCTAGATCTGTTCGAAATCTATCCCATTTAGCACGGTGATAGTGGCACACAACACGATGGACGTATCCTTAATGTGAAGGCAGCACTTTGTCTCCACAAGTACTATGCAGTGGTCACTCCTACCAATACTGTCATGGACAGAAGCATCTGCGGCAGGCAGATTGGTGAGGACAAGGTCAAGTATGTTTTTCCCTCGTGTTGGTTTCCTCACCACCTGCCACAGACCCAGTCTAGCAGCTATGTCCTTTAGGACACGGCCAGCTCGGTCAGTAGTGGTGCTACTAAGCCACTCTTGGTGATGGACATTGAGGTCCCCCACCCAGAGTACATTTTGTGCCCTTGCCACCCTCAGTGCTTCCTCCAAATGTTGTTCAACATGGAGGAGTACTGACTCATCAGCTGAGGGAGGGCGGTAGGTGGTAATCAGCAGGAGGTTACCTTGCCCATGTTTGACCTGATGCCATGAGACCTCATGGGGTCTGGAGTTGATGTTGAGGACTCCCAGGGCAACTCCCTCCCTACTGTAGACCACTGTCCCGCCACCTCTGCTGGGTCTGTCCTGCCAGTGGGACAGGCCATACCCAGGGATAGTGATTGCAGTGTCTGGGACATTGTCAGGTATGATTCCATGAGTATGACTATGTCAGGCTGTTGCTTGACTAGTCTGTGGGACAGCTCTCCCAACTTTGGCACAAGCCCCCAGATGTTAGTAAGGAGGACTTTGCAGGGTCGACAGGGCTGTGTTTGACGTTGTTTCCGGTGCCTAGGTTGATGCCGGGTGGTACATCAGGTTTCATTCCTTTTCATTGACTTTCTGGCGGTTAGGTACAACTGAGTGGCTTGCTAGGCCAGTTCAGAGGGCATGTAAGAGTTAACCACATTGCTGTGGGTCTGGAGTCACATGTAGGCCAGACCAGGTAAGGACAGCAGATTTCCTTCCCTGAAGGACATTAGTGAATCAGATGGGTTTTTATAACAAGTGACAATGGTTTCATGGCCATCATTAGACTAGTTTTTAATTCCAGATTTATTAATTAAATTCAAATTCCACCTTCTGCTGTGGTGGGATTTGAACCCATGTCTCCAGATCAATACCCTGGGTCTCTGGGTTACTAGTCCAGTGATAATGCCACTGCGCTACCGCCTCCCCTCGTTTTGTAATGTAGGAAGCATGGCAGCCAATGGAAGCTCACAAACAAGTTAGAGGCTACAAAAACTGGGAATGCTTACACTGAAGAGAAGGCTCAGAAGGTATGTTACTGATGTATTCAAAATTGTAAAGAATCTTTACATTATAAATTGAACCCAAATAAATTATATCAGCAAGCATGAACTCAATTCAGCAGAAGGTGGCCAGAAGCTAGATTTAACTATGTTACATTGGGATGGTTACTATTTGGAGCAGACTTTCTGGGGAATCAGTGGACCTGGGGTGTGGGATGGGAAAGAGTCCCTGCCAACTTCTTGGTGTGAGTGCCGGTCCATTTGAACTCCTGAATCTCTGGCATGTCTGCACTGCTGGTGGGAATGATGTTCGAGCCAATGAGTAGGAACAGGAAATTGGACAAGAAATTGAATGGCTCCTAGCATAAGGTTGGCACTGGGAGAAGGGGATCTGTGATGAGCTGGCAATGGTGGGAGTGAGAGAGAAGCCTGGGTCTGAGGAGCTACAAGGATTTCTTGCGGGCCTGAAGGCCTACAATGAATCCTCCCAAATATTTAAAAAATGTAACTTCCCTTGGTCTCGTTGGTCACGCTGCTGTCTCACGCCTGGCTTCACTGACTGCTTTGGTGCTGTGCGGGACTCTTGCGATTTTAAGTTAAAAGCATTGTGTGGTACTGATGATGTAATAGGGTCACGACTTTCACATTTTACTTAGACCCCCATCTGTCTGTGGTGGGCGGCTTCCCTGTTGCTGGAATTCTGGCAGTTAAAATGGCTGGGGCAGGATCACTACAGGATCTGGAGGCTTCCGCCAGGCCAGAGTTTAATCCCTTGCCCACACCAATTCGACCAACCTGGCTGGAATAAAATTGGGGCTTTTGCATTTGCGCTGTTGTGGTTTCTACAGCAGTGTGATAACATCAGCGTGTTACAACTCTTCCACTGGATTATTTTTGCACTGTTAGTTAAAATGTTAAATTAACTACAAAACTTTAAACGCCAAAACATATCCACCCCAACACAGAAGGATGAAGCAAAATGGCACAAAACTTCAGTACTTTACACCTCACATTGAAATCTACTGTGCATAATCTCGGCACCACACATAAGCATTATTACCATAGCAACCACAATACAAATCAGCCATACTATGGAAAGAGAGAACTTGCAACAATCAAAACGCCACCAACCGACACAGAAAAAAGACATGAAATGCACCTTTATGACCAATGCATCTCATATATCCAAAGCATTAACCTTGACCAGGGAACCAAATAAACTAATTCAACTGAAAAGCCCATGTGCCAGTTGATTCCGTTAATAAGATGCACAGCTCAAAATTTAAGATAAATTTGATAAAAATATAAGATTAAAAAAGAGCACTCTGACAAATGGCTCACAGAGTGGATCAGCACAAACATAGCCCAGATAGAAGCAGTTAAAATTTACTTCCTTGGTCTGCTTTTGCTGCTGCATTTTTGAACTTCTTCAAAAGATACCTGTCTGGGAGTGGAATTGAAGGTTATGGGGTTAGGAAAGTCATAGAGTTTTACAGCACAGAAACAGGCCCTTCGGCCCATCGTGAAAGATTGAGATAATCCATTCATTTCAATGGAATGAAAATCAGACAGTTTCTAAAAAGGGCATGTGATCCACTGCACTACTTTAAACCAATGCAGTGAAGATGGAAACTTACCCTAAACGCTCTTGAAGCCAAGGTGGAGAGGAAAAGGGATGTCATCTATAGAGGGCTCTATCCAAAACTGAAGAGTGGAGATGTGAGGATGAAGACTGTGATCTGGATTTTCCTCCTGTTGGCACGATAGTGTTGGGGTGGGAACACCACCTGCTACTGGGATTCTGCCTGCAGTTTTTTTTTAATTTTCTGCTACAACATCAAAGTAGCAGAAGCCTCAGGCATGTCAGCAACTGGAAGGGCTCCCAACTTCTCAGATACATCCCTTGAGGTTCTTTTGACAAAAGTCAGGGGCAGAAGAGTAAGCTAGGTTGCTGGACACTGAGGTTAGGAAGTGCCATAAGGTGCAGTTCATATGGACGGAGTGGCAGAGGCAGCCAGTGCTACCTCCACCACCCCACGAACTGGCATGTAGTGTGGGAAGAGGTTCAATGATCTTATTAGGGCAGCTAAGGTAAGTCTAGGCCCTCTTGATGAAGCACATCCTCTACCACTCAGAAAGCCTTCACTCACCTCCATACTTCTCACACTATCTCTTTCTCATCATTTGGGTGTTAAGGGATCTCTCCTGCAAAAGGCAACTTCTGCAAATACTCAAAACACCTTTATTCACTAAAATGCTCACAAACATCTACCAATGTCTGGCAAAAGCGCTACAGATAGACTTCAAGGACACTTAAAGAAACATAGAAAATAGGAGCTGGAGTAGGCCATTTGGCCCTCCAGGCCTGCTCCACCATTCAAAAAAGATCATGGCTGATGATTTAATTCTGTACCCTGTTCCTGCTTTCTCCCCATATCCCTTGGTCCCTTTGGCATTAAGAAATATATCTAACTCCTTCATGAATATATTTACTGACTTGGCCTCCACTGCCTTCTGCGGTACACAATTCCACAGGTTCACCACCCTCTGTGAAGAAATTTCTCCTCATTTCAGTTCTAAATGGCATATCCCTGTATCCTGAGACGGTGACCCCTGGTTCTGGACTCCCTAGCCATCGGGAACATCCTGCATCTAGCCTGTCTAGTCCTGTTAGAGTTTTATAGGTTTCTATGAGATCCCCTCTCATTCTTCTAAACTCCAGTAAATATAGGCCTAGTTGACCCAATCTCTCCTCATACGTCAATCCTGCCATCCCGGGAATCAGCCTAGTAATTCTTCTTTGCACTCTCTCCACGGCAGGAACATCCTTCCTCAGATAAAGAGACCAAAACTGCACACAATACTCCAGATGTGGTATCACCAAGGTCCTGTATAACTGCAGTAAGAGATCCTTGCTCCTGTACTCAAATCCTCTTGCAATGGAGGCCAACATACCATTTGCTTTCCTAACTGCTTGCTGCACCTGAATGCTTGCTTTCAGTGACTGGTGTACAGGGACACCCAGGTCTCGTTGCACCTCCCTCTTTCCCAATCTATCACCATTCAGATAATAATCTGCCTTTCTGTTTTTACAACCAAAGTGGATAACCTCACATTTATCCACGTTATACTGCATTTGCCCACTCACCCAACTTGTCCAAATCACATTGGAGCCTCTTTGGATCCTCCTCACAGCTCACATTCCACCCCCATCCCCCCAGCTTTGTGTCATCAGCAAACTTGGAAATATATTTAGTTCTTTCACCCAAGTCATTAATATATATTGTGAATAGCTGAGGCCCAAGCACTGATCCCTGCGGTACCCTACTAGTCACTGCGTGCCACCTGGAAAAAGACCTGTTTATTCCTACTCTCTGTTTCCCGTCTGTCAACCAATTCTCAATCCATGCCAGTATATCACCCCCAATCCCATGTGCTTTAGTTTTGCACAGTAACCTCTTATGTGGGACCTTATCAAAAGCCTTCTGAAAATCCAAATACACCACATCCACTGGTTCTCCCTTATCTATTCTACTAGTTACATCCTCAAAAAACTCCAGTAGATTTGTTAAGCATGATTTTCCTTTCGTAAACCCATGCTAACTTTGTCCAATCCCGTTTATGTTTTTCAGGTGTTCTGCTATCACATCCTTTATAATAGACTCTAGCATTTTCCCCACGACTGATATACGGCTAACTGGTCTGTAATTCCCTGTTTTTTCTCTCCCTCCTTTTTTAAATAGTGGGGTTACATTTGCCAGCCTCCAATCTGTAGGAACTGCTCCAGAGTCAGTAGAATTTTGGAAGATGACCACCAATGCATCCACTATTTCCAGGGCCACTTCCTTTAGTACTCTGGGATGTAGATTATCAGGCCCTGGTGATTTGTCAGCCTTTGACCCCATTAATTTCCCTAGCATATTCTTTTACTAATACTGATTTCCTTCAGTTCCTCCCTCCCATTAGACCCTTGGTTTCCCAACATTTCTGGGAGGTTATTTGTGTCCTCCTTTGTGAAGACAGACCCAAAGTATGTTTAGTTTAGAGATACAGCACTGAAACTATGTGTTTAATTGTTCTGCCATTTCTTTGTTCCCCATTATAATTTCCCCCGTTTCTGACTGTAAGGGACCTGCATTTGTCTTCACTAATCTTTTTCTCTTCACATATTTATAGATGCTTTTACAGTCAGTTTTTATGTTCCCCGCAAGTTTACTCTCATACTCTATTTTCCCCCACTTAATCAACCTCTGTCCGCCTTTGCTGAATTCTAAACTGCTCCCAATCCTCAGACTTGCTGCTTTTTCTGGCAATTTTATATGCCTCCTCTTTGGATTTAATACTATCCCTAATTTCTTTTGTAAGCCACGGTTGAGCCACCTTTCCAGTTTTATTTTTGCACCAGACAGGAATGAATAATTGTTGTAATTCATGCACACATTCTTTAAATATTATCCATTGCCTATCCACCGTCAACCCTTTTATTAAAGTTCCCTGATCTACCACAGCCAACTGGCGCCTCGTACCTTCATAGTTTCTTTTATTTAGATTCAGGACCCTAGTTTAGGATTCAACTACTTCACCCTCCATCTTAATGAAGAATTCTATCATGTTATGGTTGCTCCTCCCCAAGGGACCCCGCACAACAAGATTGTTAATTAATCCTTTCTTATTGCACAACACCCAGTCTAGGATAGTCTGTTCTATAATTGGTTCCTCAACATATTGGTCTAAAAAAAGTCACGTACACACTCCAGGAAATCCTCCTCCACAGTATTATTGCTAATTTGGTTTGACTAATTTATATGTAGATTAAAATCACCCATGATTACAGTTGTACCCTTATTGCATGCGTCTATAATTTCCTGTTTAATGACATCCTTTACATCTCCACTACTGTTTGGGGGCCTATAGACAACCCCCACCAACGTTTTCTGCCCCTTGGTATTTCTTAGCTCCACCCATACAGATTCTACGTCATGATTTTCCAAGCCAATATCCTTCCTCCCTATTGCATTGATTTCCCCCTTTACTAACAACGCTACCCCACCTGCTTTCCGTTTTTGCCTTTCCTTCCTAAATATTGAATACCCTGCATGTTCAGTTCCCATTCTTGGTCACCTTGCAGCCATGTCTCCGTAATCACAACTATATCATAACGGTTTATATCTGGTTTGCGCTGTTAACTCATCTACCTTATTGCGAATGCTCCACACATTAAGACACAATGACTTTAGACTTGTCTTTTTAACATTGTTAGTCATCTTAGCTTTATTTTGCACAATGGCCCCATTTGTTTCTCACCCTTGTTTTCTCTGCCTTCCACTTTTGCTTCTTACCTTTCTGTCTTTCATTTCTATCTTTGTTTCCCTCTCCTCTGTCTCCCTGCTCAGATTCCCATTCCCCTGCAATTCTAGTTTAAACCCTCCCCGACAGCATAGCAAACAGCACCCCTCCCCCCACCCGAGGAAATTGGTCCTGGTCCTGCCCAAATGCAACCCGTCCAGCTTGTACTGGTCCCACTTTTTCCAGAACCGGTCCCAATGTCCCAAGAATCTGAATCCCTCCCCACTACACCATTTTTCCAGCCACGTAGTCATCTGATATATCCTGCTATTTCTGCTGTCACGAGCACGTGGCACTGGTAGTAATCCTGAGATTACTACCTTTGAGGTCTTACTTTTTAATTTACGTCCTAACTCCCTATATTCAGCTTGTAGGACCCCTTTTTTTACCTATGTCGTTGGTACCGATATGTACCATGACAACTGGCTGCTCGCCCTACCCCCTCAGAATGCCCTGCAGCCGCTCAGAGATATCCTTGACCCTAGCACCAGGGAGGCAACATACCATCCTGGAGTCTCTTTTGCAGCCACAGAAACACCTCTGTTCCCCTTACGATTGAATCCCCTATCACTATAGCCCTGCCACTCTTCTTCCACTCCTGTGCAGCAGAACCACCCATGATGCCATGAACTTGGCTCTTGCTGCTTTCCCCTGAGCCATCTCCCCCAACAATATCCAAAGCGGTATATCTGTTAGAGAGGGGGATGGCCATAGGGGACTCCTGCACTACCTGACTTCCTATATTCTGCCTGGTGGTCATCCATTTCCTTTCTGCCTTTGCAGCATTTGCCTGTGGTGTGACCAGCTCGCTAAACGTGCTATCCACAATGATCTCAGCATCACGGATGCTCCACAGTGAATCCACCTGCAGCTCCAGCTCCATAATGTGGGTAGCCAGTAGCTGCAGATGGATACAGTTCCTGCACACATGGTCATCAGGGACACTGGAAGCATCCCTGATTTCCCACATAGCACAGGAGGAGCATATCACGTGTGCGAGATTTCTTGCCATGACTTACCTTTAGATTACTTAGTTATTCCCTTTAATTAAAAAATACTAATGGCACTAGGGGCCTTGTTCTACTCCAAACATTACCCACTACAATCTAAAGTCCTTACCTTTACTTAATGGACTGCAGTAGTATAAATAGTAGAAAAAGTAGAAAAACTCACTTGAACCTACTTAACAATCAGCTGCTTCCCTGCGCCTGCATCACCTTTTGAGTCCTGATGCCACTTGGAATTCTGCCCTCTGAAGGTCCCATAGGTATGCCTCTCCTCAGCTTCTCTCGGGTCTCAGCCTCTCTGCCTCTGTTCGCGCCCTTTATCTCTCTCGCTCCACTCCGCCTTTCCTCAGCTCCTGTCGGGTCTTGGCCTCTCTGCCTCTGCTAATACAAACAGGTAGCTTCTTCCCTGCTCTCTCTGTTGATTGTGACGTCACTGTGATGTTACTATTCGATTTTTCCTCTGCTCTGTTCCCCCACTCTCTCTGGCTCCAGTCTCCGACTCTGATTTGGCATGCTTTTTAAACTTCTGGCTCCTCGGGCTGTGCTCCGCTGTCCCATTCTCTCTGGCTCCGGTCTCCGACCTCGCTCTGGCTCCAGTCTCCGACATTACGTGATGCAAACATTCTTTTGGAGGAAGGTGTCATTGCCACTCATGTGCTCTTAACATTGATTCTTCTCACTCCAAAGAAAAGATAGTCATCAACCAAAGCCATAGAAATAAAATTTGGGGAGAAGCAGCACTGAAAACCCTGAGCAGACATGAAGAGGGAGTGCTGCAAATCATGGCAGGCAGACAGAAGAACTGTAGATGAGAGCGAGGTTGGAGGGGAGGTTGCAACAGAAACATTGGGGAGAATTTTATGGGCCCTGCAAGAACGGCTTTCATGGTGGGCGGGGTAATCTAATTAGGCGTGAGCTGATATTTTGCTTTCCAGGTGGTGGGGTTTTTAAAAAAATTAAGTCAGCAGCGTTTGCGGCGAGTTGGGGTTCACCTCTTCCTGTGGCAGTTTCCAGCTTTTTGTACATTTGCATAGCGTGAATACTCAATTCCTTATTATTTCAAATTAAGTTCTACTTATTATACAATTAAGTATACAATTAAATACAATATACAAATTAAGTCAGCGGGGCATGGGAATCTTGTGGCACCTGTTTCACATTCGTTTAAACATGGTGTTTACCAGTCGGTTTTGTGCAGTTGTGTCTGAGGTCTGTGGTTTTATTTCTTGAACTCTTCAGCACAAGGAAGGCCAAATCCGGAATGGATGTTTGGCTCCAGGCTTGGAACCAGCAGCGGCAATTCTCTTGCAGTAATCGCAGGGAAGGCATTGGGGCAGGGGTGGGTACAGGGTTGGGTATCGGGTGGGTGGAGGCGCAGGGAAGGGTAAACGGTGAAAACACAGGGTGGGGTATTGGGTGGATGGAGGTGTGGGGGAGGGTATGGTATAGCATTCAGCAAGTGTACTAGGAGTTTTCTTTGCTGCTGTTGGGTGTGGGGGAGGGGTGTGTTTGGAGCAGATAATGAATGTGATGGTCATGAAGGGCCGAAAGGGAGGGGTGAGTGCTGTCAACAGTGGGGTCCTGTGGGGCAAATTCGGTATTGGCTGGCGGAGGGAATGGTCACAGTCACATGAGACAATTGGATTTGGTAGGGAGCAGGTCGAGACTTAGGTTGGGTATTCAGTGGTATTATAGAGAGGGAAATGGGACACGGCACTAACATTGGAGGATCTAGTGTGATAGTGGGCATATCAATGGTGAGGGGTGTAGGTAAAGGGGGAGAGATAGCATGTATAAGTTTATAGTGATCCAGTGAATGGTAATGGGGAGGTTCAAGGGTCACAGAGGGAAAGTTTAAGGTAATGTTGGGTGAGTCAAGGGTGATGTGTTCAAGCTGGAAGGTGACAGGAGAAGGTTGGAAGGTGGGAAACTTGCCTGGAATGTAATCAGCCATTTTTTCAAATGAGATTATAAACCACTTGGCCAATGTAGCAATGCAAATGGAAGCAGGAGGATACCAGTGATCTTAATTCACTGCCACTTCTCTTCCAGGAATGCCTACCTTGAAGAAGTTCTGCTCTTCTCTCCGATGGGATTTTCGTTTGTCTCTTTTACCTTGTTCACCTTCATTGCTTTCTATTTCCCTCCTGGTGTTTGATAAAGTTTCTACCAAAACTCGTTTTCACAGCCACATCTCCTTCCAACTGCAGTTTCACCCATCATGCTTTGAATCCACCCAGGACTACAGGTATCTCCAAGAAATACAACGTTCCTCGGACTGCTACTCTCGCCGCATCCTGAGATCCACACTCAGTGCTATGCGCCGCCACATGCATACACTGGACCTCTCTCTCCAGCAGCACCGCCTCACCTTATCTCAAAGCTGTTCTACTCCGCAGTTTCATTTCATCTTTCGTCTCAATGGACGCATAAACAAAAAACTTTTTTTCTTCCTTTCAGGTGTCAAGGAACGCAAGCTCCAGCAGCTGATGGGGACGAATGCTCCTCCAGATCCTCCTTCCGCTTCACTTCCCTCTGACCCCACCCCTTCTGATCTGACCCCTTGCCGTGTATTCACTGTACCCTCTGACCTCCCCCTCTCTGATGCTGAACGTTCTGTACTCAGCAAAGGTCTCAGTTTTATCCCCTTACGCCCCCACCTCAATGAATTTCACGCTCGGCATAACGTTGAGCTCTTCTTCCGTTGCCTCTGCCTCCGGGCTCACTTCTTTGACCAGGAGTCCTCCTCCCGACCAGCAGACCCATTCACCCGCCTCCAGCATTCCCCCTCTACCTGGACCCCTCCCCCTGGCCACTTACCTGCTCTTGATCTCTTCATTGAAAACTGTTGGCGAGACATTGGTCATCTCAATTTCTCTGCCCCCCTCACTCACTCTAACCTGTCTCCCTCTGAATTTGAGGCACTCCGTTCTCTCAGGACTAACCCCGACATGGTCATCAAACCTGCAGACAAGGGTGGTGCTGTTGTTGTATGGCGTACCGACCTCTACCTTGCAGAAGCTCAACGCCAACTCACAGACACTTCTTCCTACTACCCTCTGGACCATGACCCCACCACCGAACATCAAGCCACCGTCCAAAGGACTGTCACTGACCTCATCTCCTCTGGAGATCTTCCCCCTACAGCTTCCAGCCTCATAGTCCCGCAACCCCAGACAGCCCGCTTCTACCTCCTTCCCAAAATCCACAAACGGGACTGTCCCGGCAGACCCATTGTGTCAGCCTGCTCCTGCCCCACTGAACTTATTTCTTCCTATCTTGACTCTATCTTTTCTCCGCTGGTCCAGTCTCTTCCCACCTACATCCGTGACTCTTCTGACGCCCTACGTCATTTTGACAATTTCCAGTTTCCTGGTCCCAACCGCCTCCTCTTCACTATGGACGTCCAATCGCTGTACACCTCCATCCCCCACCAGGATGGTTTGAGGGCTCTCCGCTTCTTCCTGGAACAGAGGCCAAACCAGTCCCCATCCATCACCACCCTCCTCCGCCTGGCTAAACTTGTTCTCACATTGAACAACTTCTCCTTCAACTCCACGCACTTCCTTCAAGTAAAAGGTGTTGCTATGGGTACCCGCATGGGTCCTAGTTATGCCTGTCTTTTTGTGGGATATGTTGAGCATTCTTTGTTCCAGTCCTACTCAGGCCCCCTCTCCCAATTTCCACCCTTCTCTCACCTTTACATGGTCCATCTCTGACATCTCCCTTCCCTTCCTCAACTTCTCTGTCTCCATCTCTGGGGATAGGTTGTCTACTAATATCCATTATAAGCCCACCGACTCCCACAGCTACCTCGACTACACTTCTTCACACCCTACCTCCTGTAAGGACTCCATTCCATTCTCCCAGTTTCTCTGTCTTCGACTCATCTGCTCTGATGATGCTACCTTCCATGACGGTGCTTCTGGCTTGACCTCCTTTTTTCTCAACCGAGGATTTCCCCCCACTGTGGTTGACAGGGCCCTCAACCGTGTCCGGCCCATTTCCCGTACCTCTGCCCTCAACCCTTCCCCTCCCTCCCAGAACCGTGACAGGGTTCCCCTTGTCCTCACATTCCACCCCATCAGCCTCCACATCCAAAGGATCATCCTCCGCCATTTCCGCCACTTCCAGCGTGATGCCACTACCAAACGCATCTTCCCCTCCCTTCCCCTGTCAGCATTCCAAAGGGATCGTTCCCTCCGCGACACCCTGGTCCACTCCTCCATTACCCCCACCACCTCGTCCCCATCCCATGGCACCTTACCCTGCAATCGCAGGAGGTGTAATAGCTGCCCATTTACCTCCTCTCTCCTCACTATCCCAGGCCCCAACCACTCCTTTCAGGTGAAGCAGCGATTTACTTGTACTTCTTTCAATGTCGTATACTGTATTCACTGCTCACAATGTGGTCTCCTCTACATTGGGGAGACCAAGCGCAGACTGGGTGACAGTTTTGCGGAGCACCTCCGCTCAGTCCGCAAGCAGGACCCTGAGCTTCCGGTTGCTTGCCATTTCAACACTCCCCCCTGCTCTCATGCTCACATTTCTGTCCTGGGATTGCTGCAGTGTTACAGTGAACATCAACGCAAGCTCGAGGAACAGCATCTCATCTACCAATTAGGCACACTACAGCCTGCCGGACTGAACATTGAGTTCAATAATTTCAGAGCATGACAGCCCCACGTTTTACTTTCATTTCTAGTTGTTTTTTCTTTTTTACATTTTTTACAACCTTTTTTTTGCATTTATTTCATTTCATCTTAGTTTGTTCAGTTTGCTTACCCACTGTTTTTTTTTCATGTTTGCACTTGCTGCTGTTCAATATTAAGTCCGTTAACACCTATTCTGTATTAATGCTTTGTTTTTCAAACACACTATTAACATATTGTTTGCCTTTGTTCCATGACCTTTTGGTCAGCTATGTGGCCTTGTCCAATCTGCACCTTCTCCTTTGTTATCTCCTGCCCCACCCCCGCCTCACTTGCTTATAACCTTTTCCATTTCTAATATTTGTCAGTTCCGAAGAAGGGTCACTGACCTGAAACGTTAACTCTGCTTCTCTTTCCACAGATGCTGCCAGACCTGCTGAGTGGTTCCAGCATTTCTTGTTTTTATACCAGTGATCTTAGTCTGTGTACCATGTTATGCGCATACAAGCTATCTGCACATGACTTCAATGGTTGAGCATCGTGGCAAAACAAGGTTGAAGTTTAATGTCTGTCTCATTGCAATAGTTGCAAAGCTGCAAAGACATGGGTCTGATACATTCAATATTTCTGCTACCTCAGGAAGAAGAGCAGAGGATGTGACTGAGGAGTCACTCAGTGGCTGCTGCCATAAGCCAGCAGCAGGCAGCAGAAGAATGGGAGCTGCTCAGAACGATGCCATCCAGGGAAGGCATTATAGAAGACAGACACTAGCGCATCAGCGCATCCTCAGAACAAAGACAAAGTACCTCATTTATACGTGTCAAAGCATGCTAGCCATCGGGCATCCACAATCATGATCCTTTTCACCTCAGCAAGTTAAGATGATCAATAAGAATGTATCAAAGATTAAAACAATTTAAAGTATTGATACATAATCAAATTTATGGATAATATATTTAATACACCTGTGCCACCTTCGTGCTCATAATTCTTTTAGTTTGCATTTTCTACCACTGGTGCTGCCCTGACATTAGCAGCTGAGGTGGAAGCAGTCTGCTCATTGTGCTGCCCCATTGCCCTGGATGACCATGGTGGGCGTCCTCTGGAGGTTTGAGTTGTTGAGGGCTCCATCCTACTCGGGGTGGCCAGCACTGGTGCTTGAGCAGTCCCCGTGGGCTTGCCTGCTGAAGGTAAGGGGGTTAATGTCAGTGAGGAGGACGAGACGCCACTTACGCTGGGGGTGTTCTGAAAGGAAGGCCCCAGGGCAGCTGGCATATGTTCCTCCTCCATCTGGCTGCACAATGGCACCTTGCTGACTCCCTGAGGGGAAGGGGCACCTGGAAGAATGTCCAGGTTGCTTGCCTTCTCTCGCTTAGCTGCTGCTGGGTAGAGCCAATGCCTACAGCGATAGAGTGCAGGTCAGTGCATTTGTTTTGGGTGCTCAAAAAGCACTCGCCAAACTCTCAATTGAGGAAGCCAAATGCTCGTATGCTTGAGACATGTGTTATGAGGGTTTCCATTTTTTATTAAAACTTGAGAATCTATATTTCAAAAACGGAAAAGGATTCCATGGATGCTGGAATCTTGAAGAAGCTAAACTTCGGGTATTCTTCTTGGAAAGTCAACAGAAGGTTGACTAATAAGCAAATTTTACAGGAAAGCATCTGTTTGCAAATAACTCAGCAGGGTGTTTGTGCTTGTGATTCTGAAAAGGATGTTTACAAGGGAATGACAAACCAAGATTTATGGTTGTCATATGACTTGCCTCTGGAAAGGTTTTTGTTTCATTTTGAACTGTTAAAAAAGCCAGTGGGTGTTTGGCCAACAATGTAAAGAAGTTTGCTTCCTGACCTGCTAGGAGAAGAGAAGAAGACAGCTGATATCTCTCTCTCTTTGAAGAATGCCTGCGTCAAGTTGTACTGTTGCCTCCAGTATTTGAAGAGATCCTGCATGTTTGTAGAAACCTTGCATCTTTGAAGGAGCTTTGCATCGAATGTGTGAGAATTGAAACCTTTGTTGCTGCACACCTGATGTAAGACCTATGTGAAGCCTTCCGTGCTGAATCTCTTTGAAAGCCTACCCACACGGATCACTTGGAAAGAACTGTTCTAGGAAGATTCCCTTTGACAGTTGCCTATTCACCTTTGGGACACCTCATCAAAACAAAGAACTTCCATATCTTCTTTTCCCTCTAGTTTTTTTTATTCCTTCTATTTCTTTATAACAGCTGTAAACAAAAATCTCTTTTTTTTCCCTGGTTCACTGTTACGACCGAGGCGCGAGTAATGCACTGTCAATTCAGTCCCATTATTCCACAGGTCATAGCATATTATTAAAGTTTTCTCACCTACTGGAAATTAGCCAAATTAAACACTTTATTAACCCCCTTAGAATAATACAGACAAAATCAGTTATCTTTAAAGAACAACAAATTAACTGTTTATTAATAAACTAAATCTTAAACACTATTAAACTTTATAACTTCTTATTTCTCTTAACCCTAATGCACACACATACATTCAAAAACCAATGGTTAACTGGTTTAAAAATAATGTTTCTTAGGAATAAAGAAGTAGCTGGGCTGTAAGTCTTTCTAGGTTACGTTCCCAGTTGGTGAGGTGTCCCAAAGTAGTATAATCAGATGCCACTCGAAGTCTCCAGGCGAATTCGACGAACAATCGTTAAGGCATCGGCGTTGAAAGCACTTCGGTTGCAGCAGGTGTCACTCAGTTCTTTCAACAAGGAATATAGCAACATGTCTATTTGGATTTTAAAATTGTTAGTTTTTCAGTAGAAACTTTACTGAGAATTTCAGCAAACACAAGCAGACAACAGAGAGTCACTTCTGAGGCAAGGACCTCTTAGAGTTTGGAAGTAAAAAATGGAATTTGCTACCTCCAAAATACAAATGTTCTTTTCCCAGAGGTTTTTTCCTGTTTAGGCAATAACACAGCCTGTAACTCATGTAGATTTTTCTGCTGAGATATAGACTACTTCTTCCTTCAGAATACGCTTTGCTGGGTTCCGGACTGGTGCAGGACTCTCTCAGGCATTGTGTCTACTGGAGCTGGGCTCACTGGCAGAGGGGTTGAGCCGCTGTTCACACTAAGAGTGTCCTGAGGGGGAGCCACCAGATGTGGAGGCCCCTTTCAAGGCTCACTTGAACCTCCTTGCTGACCAGAGAAGGACAAGGAGCTGGAGAAGACTCCAGGGGCTTTGTCCTTCTCTTGCCTTGCCACTGCTGCATCAAACTCAAGGCCAAGTTGATGGTGCACAGGTCTGAGCGCATTTGAGAGATTTGGCTCTCCATGGGGGTCGCCAACCTCTAGATGGAGGAAGCCATGTGCTCATATACTTGAGACATGGCAGTATTCGTGGCATGGATGGACTCCTCCTTCGTATGCTCGCGGCTGCGCATTTTCCCTCGTGTCTCCGCCAGATGTTGCCTTACCCCTCTCTGCAACTCCAGCATGCCCTGTGCTGTCATCACCAAAGGCTTGTCATTAGCCTGGGGCTCAGCGTGGGCCTGGCCACCCACAGTCCTCCGACTCTCAGTGGCTTTGGCTGTCTCAGCCTCAGCCAACTGCTCGGCTGCATGTGCGGTGCTCTCATCAGCTTGTGATCCTGTTTCTAACGCCGAGCGAAAACCCACCGAGGTGAAAGTGTCTGCGCTGGTGGAAAGTGCAGCAGAGTCATGTGACGGTGCATCTACTGACTCCTCATCCTCCTCAAGTGGATTTAGGTTCCTCTTCTACGAGTGTCTCCTGCGGACGCCAACCTGCATGAGAGAACACAAACATATATGGGTTAGGATGTGCAGATCTCATCATGATAACCATGCGTGATGTGGGTCTCCAGAAATATGCTGTATGTTGATGGAAGACAATCATCACTCTCTTGCACAGAGCGGCCACCCTGGATCCCCGCTAGTTCAAGTGCCTCATCCTCAGCTGTGGAGAGAGGTCTGATGTCTGGAATTCCTCTGCCAGTCACGATGTCTCCCTGCTGTTATGGGCCCTCTTGTCCTGCAAGTGGAAGGAGGGAGATAGTCATACTTCGCAGAGAGATCAATATGACAGTTCTGCTAGTGTCAGCCCCTCATCCCCTACTGGGGTATCCTATATAGCTCATGCTGCCATCCGCTCTCAGGGGAGTTAATGGGGGTGAGCTGTGAAAGAGAGTGGCATGTGGCCGAGATGCAGCCATGCATCTGTCAGTATGAGGTGGTGCCTAACCCCCTTTGCCAACGCCTTTTTGATGCCTCCCTCTTCATGTCCTGCTTCCTCCTGCATAGCCAACTTCAAACCCTAAAAAGGAGAGAGGTATGGTGCAGTCACCTTGGCAGAACAAAGGAGGTCACTGACCCTCTTGCGGCACTGCACCCATGTTCGGGGGGTGACCCCACGGCTGCTGACCTCCTCTGTGATTTCCATCCAGACTTGCTTGGTCAGGCAGGAGGATCCCTTTTTGCCATCGCTGGGGAAGAGGACCTCCTGCCTTTCCCTTGCAACCTGGAGGAGAATCTCAAGGGAAGCATCAGTAAACCATCGGGCCATCCAGTGTCTTCTTTCAGCCAGCGCTGCAGGCTTGTGTTCAGCTCCTTGCCTATCAGCCAGCAGAGGCAGCAGAAGGGGTCCTGGGGCAGCAGAGGGCACTCAGGAAGGCGCTCTTTTAAACCAGACAGGAGTGAATGCAGGGCTGGCAGGCCTTTAAATATGCCACCAGCACCTGCTCCAGAGTCATCTGACGCCATATTCGGCATCTCGAATCCTGCCTCCATTACGTAATTGGCCGGGCCCATTATTATATTTGGCCGCCTGCCACATGATTGAGATGGGCCGGCCGCAAATGTGACTAACGGGGATGGCGCCCACTTCCGGGTCTGCCGGTGGGACCCGCGACAGGCTCACTAAATCCAACCCAGTGAGTGCCATTAACCTTACTATTATTTTTACAGTAAATTCTGGTCCAATATTTGTGTTGATACTTCAATTTTTTTGTTAACTTTTATTAAATGTAAGATGATGCAGTAAACTAGGTGGTGTAGTGGGCTAAGAAGTTGCCAAATTACGACTGCCTTTGGAGCCTGAGATTGATTCCGACCTCAGATAATGGGAAGCGAATTTCCTGTTTCCCTCTGGCAATGTTAATTGAAATTGGATTGGATGGTCTCAATTCATTCCCTAGGAAATCAGTTCTCAACACAAAACTGCCCATAATTCAGCACTAATCAGACTAAATATAGAGCCTGCAAGTTTGGCTAGAGTGGGAAATGGAAATGCTCAAGTTCACTGTTGTTGAGTTGGAGCTTGTTGCAGATTTATTCCATATTTTGTGCATGACACACAAACAGTGGACCGGATTTTGTGTGGGAGGCAGGGCTCCCAGCAGCAGGCCGAAAAGACGGGTGTGGGGGCTCTGCCTCTGCCTTTTCGTGCCTCCCCGGCCCCAGAGTGATCCTCTGGTCTATTTGATTCATAGTTTTAGGAGGCGGGATCCCTGTCCCTTTAAAGACTGTAAACTGATGGCATCCTGCCTCCAAGAGTCAGAGGGCCATCAGCTCAGCAGTATCGGCAGCACCACTGGGAGCGGTGGCCACTGCTGGTACCACAGAGGTTCTGGCAACCCCAGAACAGAGGTTGGTGAGGCAGGGTCGCCGGAGCCAGTCCTAAAGGCCCCAGCGACGGGGATGCGGGTGGTCGTTTAGTCCAGGAGGAGGGGGGGCCCCGGGGGTAAAGTTCCCAGTATGGGTCCTCCATGGGCCACAAATTGCCCATGGAGAAGGGACCCACCCCCGACGCCTGCAGGGAGGGCTCCTCATTTTCCAAGGCGCCTCCCACAAGGTGGCCTGTCCCCCGCCGCTGGTAAGACCCCAGCGGCAGCAGGAAGAGGCCCTTAATTGGTCGTTAATAGGCCATTTAAGGGATTTATAGGCCTCAGGGCGGGAAGGCCGTTGGATTAGAATAGATAGATTCTTGATGGTTAGCAGGGACAAGATGGGCCGAAGGGCCTGTTTCTGTGCTGTATAACTTTATGACTGTCCAGCCCCTGGGGAGATGGCTGAGCGATGGGTAGGCAACTGGCCCGCCGCCCCCCCCCCACCATTGATCCTACCTCGGTGGGGGGACGCGGTCTGTAAAATCCCAGCCACTGTGTGCCAAATATCAAAAAGGGTTCCTTTCCATAGGCACTGACACCCTACACGTTGACAAGTATGAATTCCACATCCCTCAGCAAATGTGTCGCACTGATGCAAGGTTACTGAAAGATAGGTCAGGACATCTGATTAACAGGATATTTGAGAAACAAAATGAGCCAAATAAGAATCTAGTAGGTAAAGTAATAAGCATCCATCATTTACAAATACCAGATGATCTCCTGTGGTGCTGTTCATGCATCAAAATTTGAAAACAACTTTCCTCCTGCACCTCACTCTGCTTAATTCAGTCTTTCGTTCTCTAATTCTTTCATTCTCCTTCTTTCTTCCTCTTTTCCTTCCATTCTTTCTATTTTTTTCTCTTATCTCTGTATAACTATCATGCATTTTCTTGTTGTCATCTCTTTGTCTCCAACCCTTCTTTTTTCTTCTCACTTTTTGTCACAAAAATAAGTAGACATTCTATTTATGTTGATATGTTGATAGAGTTAAGTGAAGAAGGGTGGAAGTGGGTGGCTGGAGCATAAACACCAACATAAACCTCTTGGTCAGAATGGCCTGTTTCTATGCAGTAAAAACTGTGTAACTGTAAAGATATTTGAATGACCATAATATATTGCAATAGATTTACCATGGCAACTGTGTTGACTGTAACTGCATAGATTATTTTTGGAAAATGTGCATGAATATTAACAGATGTTATTTTATGTGATTGCAAATGGATATTTTACCAAGACTGACACTGGGAGGTTTATTTTACATCCTTTGTTGCTGTTACGTTGTAGCAGATACTCATTCTGCAAAATTACAGCCCATGGTGAGAGGTGAGGCCCTGGTTCAAAAGAGAGGAAATGAAACAAATCTGGCTAGAAATTCGGTTGCTGTTTATTAGGCACAAGGGTCGTGACTCGCAACCTGAGTGTGCCCATTCAGATCGAAGTGGACAGCATACAAATTTGATGCACCCACCTCATCTGTGTGATTGTATCGCTTGGCCTAGCAAGCCCTGCACTGCTGATTTCTTTGTAACGTTGCCGACAGCCTTTGCGCTCAGTAGTGTTGTTCAGAAACCATGTGGGGCAGCCAACCTGCTCTTCTGAAAGGCAGGCTGGCCCTCTTAAAGAGAACCTGAACTGAAGAATATTGCTGCAATTTAAATGATGGTAAAGGGAACACGAGGATAGAAAAGGGTTCCAGGGTGACAGATGTCTCGCTGGAGGCATTAGCATTGGAAGCGGGCAGGTGGAGAGACGTCATGGTTCTGTGGCGAGGGTAGGGGAACAGGGGGCTCTTACGTCTGGTCCCAAGGACCTGGACACAAGGTGCTTAATGACCTTATGCAGGTGATCAAGGTCACATGACATCTCCTGCCACACCACCAGCCTCTCACACATCTCAATACACCACACCCCCATCACTCACCCATCAACTGTCCCTGGCACTCAGGACTCAGGCCTAACATCCAGATACTCCACCTCACCCTCATACACCTAGCTACCAACCTCACACCCACTTCTCGCTGCCTACACAGACCTCCAGCTATTCAGCTATGGCAAGAATATCAAACACAGTGCTACTCAACCACGGACATTGTGCCCTCTTTCGTGTAGAGCAAAGTGGCACACAATTAGATGGGAGCAAAGCAGAACCAGCAGGGTACAGGGACACCTGCATCCCCTGAGTCATCTGAAGGAGATGGTTCTCCGCACCATGGGGCCTGTTGCAACGGGATTCCTGGCATCTGGTGTTGCTGAGAGCATTCAGAATGATGGTATGTTCCTGTCTTATGGCCCTTCTCAACTCACAGCTCACCCTCATCCTGCTACCTGGCATGATAAGCAAGCTGCAGATGGTGGGATCATAGATCACTCCCCTCAACCCTACCTTCCCCTTCTGAGTTCCTGCTTTCAGACACCCAAGAACCAGTGCCTTCCCAACCACAGCAGCCCCAGGAGGCATTAAGAGAACAACAGCACAACACTTATAAGAGGCCCCATCACTTGATCTGACAAACACAGACACCAACTTAGATACTACACGTACCTTAGAGGCTAGTATAGAATTGGGATCAGCACGTGGTCAGTTATCCAGGCATGAGTGAGCTGAAATAAAAACAAAACCTGCTGGAAATATTCAGCAGGTCTGGCAGCATCTGTGGAGAGAGTAGCAGAGTTAACGTTTCAGGTCAGTGACCATCAGAACTGGCAAATATTAGAAATGTAAAAGGTTTTAAGCAAGTAAAGCAGGGGTGAAGCAAGAGATAACAGAAGAGAAGGTGTTGATAGGACAAGGTCACAGAGAATAACTGACTGGAAGGTCATGGAGTAAAGGCAAATGGTATGTTAATGGTGTGGTGAAAGACAATGCTTTAGTACAGAGAGGGTGTCAATTGACAGTAAAATGAACAGCCTTGGCCCCAAGCACAAACATGAAAAAAAAGGAGTGAGCTGAAACCAGGCCGGGGTAAAGATGGTTTGGCTTCCAGCTCAACAGAGGGTGAGGTCGCAGACAAGTTCTGCTGCAGAGAAGTCAGATGAGAACCTTGACGGGGTGGCATAAGGGAGAATGCTGATAGGCATGCCCACCGAGATGCTGGGTGCATTGGCTGGCCTGCCAGACAGTCTCCTATCACTATCAAGGAAATGGGGGAGTCCAGTTTCAAGTTGGCAGAGGCATGGCATAGAGCTTGCCCTCTCCACAACATCTGCTCCATATTCCTGTCATGCTGCAGACCCAGAGAAACTGCAACAGCAGTCCCCATACCTGTGGTAGCCTTTTTTGTGGACAGATCACCTACTCCTCTGGCACCCTGCCTTCCCCCCACCACTCCAAAGAATGCAGCAACACCCCCTGGCAAATCCAGAAGCTCACCACAACACCTCCAAAAACACTCCAGAGTATGTCCAGACACTTTGCAATGGAAAAAGTTATTAAAAATCACCTTACTTACAATTTGGGTACCTGGCCTCTTAAATAATGCTCATGTAGGGTCCATCTTGCAGCAGAATGCTTGTTGTTTGCAGTGTGATCTATGAAGCAACTGCCTGGATCTACGTTGCCCAAGTTTGGAATCCAGGTGTTATATCAGCTGGTTGGGCATCAGGAGAGCGCCCGTGTGCGCTATTTTCCTCAGCGAATACTGCGCGAGTCACACAGTAAGTGGCTGGCAGCACAGGACACCTCACAACAGCAGTGCTAGGCCTCAATAGCACCACTAGATGTGGTTCTATGGAGCCAGAATTCATACCATCCTCATTTTCTTCCACAAAAGTATCTCTAAGTTTCTTATGTCACACATCTGATTTAATATGCTGTTGTAAAGTTATAATGGAAGAGTAACATTCGATAGTGAGAGAAGGATTCCAGGCAAACTGCAAGTAATGATAGACAGGTAGTTTTATTAAGTTTATCTGTATCTTTAGAAAGTAATAATAGTTGAAAATACTCCTCAGAAAAATGAATAATTTAAGTCCCAAATCATAGTATTATCATTGCTTATGTCATAGCCATTGGATCAATCAGTATGTTCAAAAGCAACACTCAAGATAGAACTCTGACAACACTTAAGACGCTGAAAATCTGCAGCTTTTCCTGGGCACTTCCACAGTATCTCTGGTAGATGTACGCAGGCAAGATACTAGACCCACAACATGGATATGCCAAGCCTTGCACGAATTTTTTCTCAGTGGCCTTCTGACTATTCAGTCAGAAGATACCTAAATACAGATGGTTTCTTTTAAAATCATGTTACTATTGAACTAAACATTGGAAAGACCAAAGCCACTGTCTTCAATCTCTGCCACAAACTTTGTTCCCTAGCTGCCGACTTCAGCTGGCAACTGTCTGAGTCTAAACCAGACTGTTCGCACCCTTGGTAGCATATTTGACTGCAAGATGAGTTTCCAATCATATATCAGTACCATCACTATCAACGTCTATTTCCACTTCTGTAGCATTGCCCGACTCCAGCCCTGCCTCATCTCATCTACTGCTGAAACCTTCATCCATGTCTGTGTTACCTCTAGACTTGATATTTACAATGCTCTCCTGGCTGGTCTCTCACGTTCTACCCTCTGTAAACTTGAGGTCATCCAAAACCTTGCTGCCCATGCCCTAACTCACACCAAGTCCCATTCACCAATCACCTTTTGCTCACTGACCTACCTTGGCTCCCAGTTAAGCAATGCCTCGATTTTAAAATGCTCATCCTTGCTTTAAAGTCCTTCCATGGCCTCGTGCCTCCCTGTCTTTGTGATCTCCAGCCACACAACCCTCCAAAATATCTGTGCTCATCTAATTCTGGCCTCTTGAGCATCTCCGATTTTAATTGCTCCACCATTGATGGCCGTGCCTTCAGCTGTCTCAGCTCTAAGCTCTGGAATTCCTTCCCTACACCTACCACCTCTCTAACTCTCTTTTGTCCTTTCTGAATCATCTTAAAACCTACCTTTTTGATCAAGCTTTTAATCATCTGCTCTAATATCTCCTTATGTGGCTCGGTGTCAAATTGTGTTTGATAACAGCCCTATAAAGCACTTTTGGACATTTTACTACATGAAAGGCACAATATAAAAACAAGTTGTTATTGTTACAAGAGTTTTCTTTAAGATATACAAGGTTCAGTCTATGCAAGACATCCTCTTCTGGTTCTCTGTGAGGAGAGGCTCCAGAGTTTTAACTGGGTCTTGTCATTGAATGCAGCTGAGATGTGGAAGTGATCAAATGGGGATTAAGTTTGTGTTCCCTCACCCCCATAGAGCTGAGTGTCAGTTCTCCAGTGATCACACCTAGTGCTGCCAGCTGCTATCATTCTTCTGAATTTGAGGGGGTGTTGCCATATAACTCTTTCTGGTGGTTTTCAATGGGACAATAGAATAAATTACCTGCTTCATTTTTGATCAGCTACTCAACCATCCTCTCGGCAACACACTAGTTTCCTGGTACATAACCTAATTAGAAGCGGGGGAAAGAAATTATAATCTGGGGAGAATAACACATTATCCTAGAGTGCAAGACAGGGTTTTGTACGGTAGCACAGATCAGATGCATCCCAAATATAATTTTTAATCCAGACTAAATAAGGTTATGGAAGCTGAGGTGCTGATTATGTTAGGATGGTGTAAATCTGGAAGCGTATTTGTATGATGTCATTTGGCCAATAATGATCAGTTGATAAATAATCCTGTCTGAGAAGATAGGTACTGATATGTCAAATAAAATTAGATTTGCAAATATGGGTGATTTAGTTATTTTTGTTTAGAGTAATATCTTGCATATCTTGAGGTTTTTCCTTTTAATTGTTTAAACTAGTTTGCTAGGTTTTTTGGTAAACAGGAATATAATAGCACATATTATATGTATGTAGCATGAATAGCAGGTTGGCTGCGGAGAGTACTAGATATCAATGTACATTGCTTCAACACAGTGAGATGTGAGATCAAACCTCTACTTTTATGAGTTGCCATCTTCAGCCTCTTTTCCATGAGGTGATGTCAAGCTGATGTCAGTAAAACATTAAAATCTGAATTGTCACCAAAGATAAACAGAACTGCAGAATCAAAGTGGGCAATTTCTGGTCTGTGCTAAAAAGAAAATGACTTTTATGGTGTGTTTTGTCTGTTCTGCTAAATCAATATTTTGTTCTGAGTGTCACAGGAACCCGAATCCACACCTTCTTCATCTCAAGGCTCCATTTCTCCCATAATCTCCTTACCAGTCTCCCTTCTTTATCCTACATAAACTCAGTGGTGCCTATGCTGTACTTCTTAAAGTCATGTACTCCAATCACACCATACCACTGGGCTCAGATGGTTTCCCCTGCTCCAGGCAATTCAGGATCCTGATTGTTGTTTTTAAATCTTGTCATTGTCACATCATACCCTATCTTGATGATCACCTCTAGCTGTGCACCCCATTGTTGGAAAACCATTAAGGAAAAGTCAGAATAGGAACAGTAAGGAAAACAGTCAAAATAAAATTTAAAACCATCAAATGATTTGAATTTGAAGAAGCAAAAAGTGAAATGTAAAGCAAAGTCAAATAAGTTTAGCAAATTCTTGGGGTGAAATTGGTCTTTGACAATAAAGCAGGATGGGTGATGGCGAATCAGCAGACTATTTTAATCCCTGCTCTATTTCCTTTTCCATTGGCATTCAATTTGGCAATAGCAAATTTTTTAGTGCTCGTTTTGTGCTATCTCTAAAGACTAATTTCACCCTCCTAATGTTTTCCAAGTCCCCTACAAGTGTAGGACATAACATTCTACCTTTGATAGGTTACTGTACAGTTTGCACATGAGAATTAGGAGAAATAATCAGAGCAAATTCAAATATCTGAATTAAATATTAAGTTTTATTAGACATGCAATACAAAATTGTATTCTACAATGGACTATGTAGCACCTACAAAAAATGTTCAAAGCAGATTCAAAGAAAAACCACAGTTTACACCAATAGTCTCTCTGTCATGCACACACACACACACACATAGGTTTCAAACAGAGTATGAGCCCTTTTCTTAGTGTACCTGGCAATACAATGCCCTTCTTAGTCGACTCTTAGCAATAAAGATGCTCTAGCAATACAAGGCCCAAATATGTTCTAAGTAAATGGTCATACAATCACCCCAGAGTGGCGAACTCCTATTGATTGTAGATATCCTTCCGATGATGGGTCGGGCTGCCTTAAATATTCATCCGACACTGGGTGGGACTCCCTTTAAAAATCTGTTTCTGAGCACAGAACACATATTCTTCTGAAGATGAGTCGAGTTCCTTCTTTGCCATTCTCCTTCAGATGATTAGTTCTCCTGGCTGCAGCTCTCCTTCCATGATTGGTTGGGTTCCTTCCTTGTCGGCAGTAACGTGGTTACCTTAGCATCTTTTATATCTTTTTACTTTCTAGAGGTGGACTGGATGTTTCATCACCAAGGCCTCATTGACGTATCGATGATAGCCTGAGAGCGTGATAACCAATTATATATCATGTTTATGTTTAAAACTTGAGGTTAAAGCCCGTATGACACTGTCCACCTTACTTAAACTTCCTTTCAGTAAATTCCATTGTGTGAAGACCACCGTAACACTTGATTGGCTGGCTTGCTCAGACAAATCTCACCCATCTAACTGGCAAATTTTCCGATCAGGCTCATTTATTGACGAGCCCCATTGAGTTCTGTGTAATCTCATCAAGGCCTTGTTTATGGAGACATCTCCTTTCGCTAGACCATGTCTCCGTTCCTTCTTGATAGCATCATCTGGTTTTGCTGCTTTGCAACAGTCCAGCAGGTTTTCAGCTTGAAATTTGTGTCAAAAAGGGCTTCTCTTCCTTACACTGGCAAGAAGTTTAAATTTTATTGAATGCTGTGCAGTTATGGATGTGTAGTATAGATACACCTTTCAATATCACATACAATCATATGAACCTACGAATTAGGAGCAGGAGTAGGCTAGTCGGCCCCTCGAACCTTAAAAATATTTAAAGACTCTGCTTCCACTAACTTTTGAAGAAGAGCGTTCCAAATACTCACAATCCTCTGAGAGAAAATTTCTCCTTATCTCTGTCTTAAATGGGTGACCCCTTATTTTTAAACAGTGACCCCTAGTTCTGGATTCTCCCACAAGGGGAAACATCCTTTCCACATCTACCCTGTCAAGACCCCTCAGGATCTTATATGTTTCAATCAAGTTGCCTCTTACTGCTCTAAATTCCAGCGAATACAAGCCTAGCCTGTCCAATCTTTCCTCATAAGACAACTCGCCCATTCCAGGTATTAGTCTAGTAAACGTGCTCTGAACTGATTCTAATGCATTTACATCCTTCCTTAAATAAGGAGACCAATACTGTACACAGTACTTCAGATGTGCTCTCACCAATGCCCTGTATAACTGAAGCATTACCTCCCTCCATTTGTATCAAAATCCCCTTGCAATAAACAATAACATTCTATTACCTTTCCTAATTACTTGCTGAACCTGCATACTAACCTTTTGAGATTCATGCACTAGGACACCCAGATTCCTCTGCATCTCAGAGCTCTGCAATCTCTCACCATATAAATAACATGCTTCTTTTTTATTCTTCCTGCCAAAATGGACAATTTCACATTTTCCCACATGATATTCCATTTGTCAAATCTTTGCCCACTCACTTAATCTATCTATATCCCTTTGTAGCCTCCTTATGTCCTCTTCACAACTTACTTTCCTACCTATCTTTGTGTCTTCAGCAAATTTAGCAACCATACTTTAGATCCCTTCATCCAAGTCATTTATATAAATTGTAAAAAGTTGAGGCCCCAGCACTGATCCCTGTGGCACACCGCTCATTACATCTTGCCAACCAGAAAATGAACCATTTATCCCTACTCTCTGTTTCCTGTTAGCTAACCAATCTTCTATCCAAGCCAATATGTTACCCCGTACACCATGAGACTTTATTTTCTGCAATAACCTTTGATGTGGCATCTTATCAAATGCCCTCTGGAAATCTAAGGACTGTACATCCACTGGTTCCTCTTCATTCACAGCACATGTTACTTCTTCAAGGAACTGCAATAAATCCGTAAAAAATGATTTCCCTTTCACAAAACCATGTTGACTCTGCCTGATTACCTTAAATTTTTTGAAGTGCCCTGTTATAAGGTCTTTAATAATAGCTTCTAACATTTTCCCTGAGACAGATGTTCAGCTAACTGGCCTGTAGTTTCCTGCTTTCTGTCTCCCCTTTTTGAATAAAGGAGTTAACATTCGCTATTTTCCAATCTAATTGAACCTTCCCCAAATCTAGGGAATTTTGGAAAATTAAAACCAACGCATCAACTATCTCACTAGCCACTTCTTTTAGGACCCTAGGATGAAGGCAATCAGGACCTGGGGACTTGTCAGCCCGCAGCTCCAACAATTTGCTCAGTACCACATCCCTGGTGATTGTAATTTTCTTGAGTTCCTCCCTGCCTTCCATTTCCTGATTTACAGCTATTTCTGGGATGTTATTTGTATCCTCTGCAGTGAAGACCGATGCAAAATACCTGTTCATCTGCTATCTCCTTATTTTCCCTTATTAATTCCCCAATGACTCACATTGTCAACAAGTCGTGTTCACACAAATTTCTTCCAAATGTGACTTTTTTCCTATATTTAACAGCACTATATAAATGCAAGTAATTGTTGTAAATTCACATTTGCATATTGCCTGCTGCTCTGGCTCTTGTCGAGCAAGCCTTCAATTATCTCAGCGCTACCCAATGACATAAGCTTTCTCCCTAAACTTCTCACCATGCTATTTTTCTCCTCACTTTGAGGAACTGCTTCCTTATAACCACTCATCAAGTCATCTATTCTCAATCTTCTACCAATGATTAATGTCTGTTTCTCTTCTGTGAAGTCCAATTGGATGTTTTCTACATTAAAGGCTGTTGTGCACAGAGTAAAAGTCCCTCTTTAACTGAAAATTTAGTTTTAATTAATAACGATTTTAGGCTAAGATCTCAAATTTATACATAAAAACATTTTTGTCAGGTATTTCCTACAGGTTCTTCTGATTGGCCATTGTAACTTCCACAGAAGACCAACAGAAACCCTTTGTGCATCTGGGGTTTCTGCTGACCAGAAAATCTTCCAGAATTTCCAAGTGTTTGCGTCGGATTAATATTTTCATGCACAGTCTTGTCTGAAAACTAGAATAACAAATGACGTTCTGTTCAGCCTAGATCTGTGCATCACCCAGCTTTGCCCCAGGCAAATCACTCTGTTTGTAAAACACATGGAAACAACTGATTTAGCACAAAGTGATGTTAACTCCACTGCTGACTGCAGTGCCAAGACTACGAATTGCTTTTGAGCTTCTTGAGTTCAACACCAACAACTTGCATTTATATAGCGCCTTTAACATACATAGTAAAATACTCAAAGCACTTTAAAAGGGTGATAATGAGAAATAGATTAACAATAAGCTGAAGAAGGAGACATTAGGTCAGGTGCCCAAATGCTTGGTCAAAGAGGTTGGTTTTAAGGAGCATCTTCAAGGAGGGACAGAGAGATGGAGATATTTGTGGTGGGAATTCCAGAACTTAGGGCTGAGGCAACTGAAGGTATGGTCGACAATGATTGGGGAAAAGAAAGTGGTAGATGCACAAGAAGCCAGATTTGGAGGAATGCAGAGTTCCCAGAGGGTTGTAGTGCTGGAAGTGATGACAGAGCTAGGAAGGAGCGAGGCCATGGAGAGATTTAAACAAGGATGAGAATTTTAAAATTGATGTTGCTGGACTGGGAGCCAATGCAGATCATTGAGCACAGGGGTGATGTGTGAGACTCGGGGTGAGTTAGGATACAGGAAGCAAAGATATAGCCAAGCTAAACTTATAGAGGATGGCAGATGGGAGGCCATCATTTAGTACATTGGAACAGATTTTAAAGGAGCGTTTAATTGAGAACCAAGATTCTTCATCATTTATTAAAATAAAAGCAATCTTTTATTGTGATTTTTAGAAAAGTTGGAATTTGTGCCTTCATCCTATAGATTTTTTCCTTCATGGTAATGCATTAGACATCATAAGGAAAAATTTGATTAGGCCCGTTTTCGGGAGCCGGGATCACGATGCACGATTACCCCACATCCGGTCCCATTGAGGCAGGCAGCATGCAAACTTCGTGCTGCCTATTCATATCAATGATAATAGCATTCAGCCCAGTGGAGCATGTGTTGCTGACTGGCTGCATCCTCAACAGGGGGCCCAGCAGCATATGTGTTTAGCACGGTGCACAACTAACCTGGACCTCTTAAAGGCAGCCTGGTCCTCTTAAAGGGTAACTGCACTCATGCAGTAAAAGTTGCTGCAAGAGTTTCAGGAAGGCTAGGCTGGAAGTTAAAGGACAGAAAATAGAGCCACAGGCCAGAGAGAGGGATCGTAGGTTTTTGGATGCAAAGCCGGAGGCCTTAGCGATGGAGGTAGAAAGGAGCAGAGATGCCATATTTCCACAGGGAATCAGGAGGCTGTCAAGGCACATCCTGAGAAAGGAATGGCAGGTGGCCAGGGAGCTCAATTCCCAGAGTCTGGCCCTGAGGACCTGGCTGCAATGCCAGAAAAAGTTCAATGACTTTGCAAGTGTAGTCAAGATCAGTGAATGTATCTTCAAATGCCATATTCTACCCATCACTCCACTAGTCTCTGATACTGCTCAGTGCACCATAGCCCATCACTCACTGATCTGCAAAGAGGATTCATGTCTAACATTTAGAGTCTCCATCTCACCCTCACACACCTGCCAATGCTGCCAATCTCACATCCTGCTTCCACATATTCAGCAATGGCAAGCAAATCACTCAAACACATTGCAACACATTTACTGACATTCTTCACTTTGTCTTGCAAGACAAGGCTGCACATAACCACAGGTAGCAAAAGAGAACCGGCAGAGGACAGGCATGCTAGCATCACCTGAGCCCTCCGGAAGAGACAGTACTCCACATCATGAAGCTGGCTATGACTTAGGCCGTTGCATCCGGCATCACTAAGAACATCCAGGTTGATAGTTTGTTCCTGCCTAATGCCCCTTCTCAAATCCCACCACATCCTCATCCTGTTAGCTGCCATGAAGTGCAAACTGCAGATGGTGTGGCCATGGACCTCTTGCTTTCCACACCATACCACCTTTCCCTCACCCCAACCCTCCGCTTCTGCATTTATTCGTTCAGAATAAATGGGGCGGCACAGTGGCGCAGTGGTTAGCACTTTAGCCTCACAACTCCAGAGACCCGGGTTCGATTCTGGGTACTGCCTGTGCGGAGTTTGCAAGTTCTCCCTGTGACCGCGTGGGTTTCCGCTGTGTGCTCCGGTTTCCTCCCACAGCCAAAGACCTGCAGGTTGATACGTAAATTGGCCATTATAAATTGCCCCTAGTATAGATAGGTGGTAAGGGAAGTGAGGGAAGGTGGGGATGTGGTAGGAATATGGGATTAATGTAGGATTAGTATAAATGGGGGGTTGATGGTCGGCACAGACTCGGTGGGCCGAAGGGCCTGTTTCAGTGCTGTATCTCTAAATAAAATAAGATACTCAATAACTGCTGCCTGGCTTGCTAGTGCAGCCTCACCAGGAAGGACGAGAGCTACACCTGACCTCTCATGAAGAAGCATTGTCACTTGATCTGACACTTGCAGCTACTGTCCAAACTTTACATACGAAAATACGAATTAGGAGCAGAAGTAGGCCACTCAGCCCCTTGAGCCTGCTCTGTTATTCAATAAGTTCATGGCTGAACAGATTACTCCACATTTCCACCAACCCCGATAACCCTTCGCCCCCTTGCTTATCAAGAATCTATCTACCTCTGCCTTAAAAATATTCAAAGACTCTGCTTCCACTGCCTTTTGAGGAAAAGAATTCCAAAGACTCATGACCCTCTGAAAGAAAAAATTTCTCCTCATCTTTGTCTTAAATGGGCGACCCCTTATTTTTAAACAGTGACCCCTAGTTCTAGATTCTCCCACAAGGGGAAACATCCTCTGCACATCCACCCTGTCAAGACCCCTCAGGATCTTATATGTTTCAATCAAGTCGCCTCTTACTGTTCTAAATTGTAGCGGATACATGCCTAGCCTGTCCAATCTTTCCTCATTAGACAGCCCGCCCATTCCAGGTATTAGTCCAGTAAAACATCTCTGAACTGCTTCCAACACATTTACATCCTTCCTTAAATAAGGAGACCAGTACTGCACATAGTACTCCAGATGTGGTCTCCCCAATGCCCTGTATAATTGAAGCATAGCCTCCCTAATTTGTATTCAATTCCCCTCGTGATAACCGATAACGTTCTATTAGCTTTCCTAATTACGTGCTGTACCTGCATACTAACCTTTTGTGATTCATGCACTAGCACACCCAGATCCTCTGCATCTCAGAACTCTGCAGTCTCTCACCAATTAGACAATATTTTTTATTCTTCCTGCCAAAGTGGACAATTTTCCACTTTCCCACTTTATACTCCATTTGCCAGGTCTTTGCCCACTCACTTAACCTATCTATTTCCTTTTGTAGCCCCCTTATTTCCTCTTCACAAGTTACTTTCCTACCTATCTGTCACCAGCAAATTTAGCAACCGTACCTTCGGTCCCTTCATCTAAGTCATTTATATAAAGTGTAAAAAGTTGAGATCCCTGTGGCACACCATTCGTTACATCTTGCCAACCAGAAAATGACCCATTTATGCCTACTCTCTGTTTCCTGTTAGCTAACCAATCTTCTATCCATGCCAATATGTTACCCCTTACACAATGAGCTTTTATTTTCTGCAATAACCTTTGATGTGGTATCTTATCAAATGCCTTCTGGAAATCTAAGTACAATATATCCACTGGTTCCCCTTTATCCACAGCACATGTAACTCCCTCAAAGAACTCCAATAAATTTCACAAAACCATGTTGACTCTGCCTGATTACCTTGAATTTTTCCAAATGCTGTGCTATAATATTTTCCCTGAGACAGATGTTAAGCTAACTGGCCTGTAGTTTCCTGCTTTTTGTCTCCCTTTTTGAATGAAGGAGTTACATTCGCTATTTTCCAATCTAATGGAAGCTTCCCCGAATCTAGGGAATTTTGGAAAATTAAAACTGCGCATCAATGATCTCACTAATCAGTTCTTTTAACACCCTAGAATGAAGCTGCCAGCTCGCAGCTCCAACAATTTGTTCAGTACCACTTCCCTGGTGATTGTAATTTTCTTGAGTTCCTCCCTCTCTTCCATTTCCTGACTTACAGCTAATACTGGGATGTTACTTGTATCCTCAATAGTGAAGAACGATGCAAAATACCTGTTCAATTCATATGCTATCTCCTTATTATCTATTATTAATTCCGCAGATTCACTTTCTATAGAACAACGCTCACTTTGTTAACTCTTTTCTTTTTAAAATATCTATAGAAATTCTTACTATCTGTCTTTATATTTCTAGCCAGCTTTTTCTCGCACTCTAATTTTACCTTCCTTATCAATCTTTTAGTCATTCTGCCCAATCTTCTGACCTGCCTCCCATCTTTGCGCAATTATATGCTTTTTCTTTAAGTTTGATCCTATCTTTAACTGTTTTAGTTAACCACGGATGGCGGGTCCCACCCTTGGAATTTTTCTTTCTTGTTGAAATGTATCTATTCTGTGTATTCTGAAATATCCCTTTAAATGTCTGCCACTACATCTCTATTGACCTATCCCTTAACCTAATTTGCCAGTTCACTTTAGCTAACTCTGCTTTCATGCCTTCATAGTTGCCCTTATTTAAGTTTCAAATACTAGTCTTGGACCCGCTCTTCTCTCTCAAACTGAATGTAAAATTCAATCATATTATGATTGCTGCTACCTAGGGGTGCCTTAACTATAAGGTCATTAATTAATCCTATCTAGTTGCACAATACCAGGTCTAGTATAGCCTGCTCTCTGGTTGGCTCCAGAACGTACTTTTCCAAGAAATTATCCCGAAAACATTCTATCTACTCCTTATCCAGGCTACCTCTGCCCATCTGATTTTTCCAGTCTATATGTAGGTTAAAATCCCCCAAAATTATCGCTGTACTTTTCTGACAAGCTGCCATTATTTCTTCCTTTATCCTCCGTCCTACAGTGTGGTTAATGTTAGTTGGCCTGTACACCACTCCCACAAGTGACTTCTTGCCTTTATGATTTCTCATCCCCAGCCAAACTACTTCTACATCCTGGTTTCCTGAACTTAGGTCATCCCTCTCTATTGCGTGAATATCATCATTAATTAACAGAGCTACCCCTCCACCTTTTCCTAGCTTCCTGTTCATCCTAAATGTCCTGTACTCTTCAATATTCAGGTCTCAATCTATGTCATCCTGCAGCCATGTCTCTGTAATGGCTATCAGATCGTACTTATTTATTTCTATTTGCGCTCTCAGTTCATCTATTTTGTTTCGAATGCTATGTGCATTCAGATACGGAGCCTTTAGTTTTGTCCTTTTATTATTTTTATAACCTCTAGCTTTATCTGTTGATTTACTCTTAGATTCGTACGCTTTGTCCCTTTCATAGTCTGTTGATCATTTCCCATATTAATACCTTTCTCTGTTGCCTTTGTCTCTACTCCTTGATTTACCATATCTTCCCAAATTTGATCCCTTACCCCCACTATTCAGTTTAAAACCCTCTCTACTTCCCTAGTTATGTGGCTCACTAGAACACCGACCCTAGCACGGTTCAGGTGTAGACTGTCCCAACGGTACAGCCACCACTTTTCCAGTAGACAGTAGTATAGTATTGGGAGCAGCAAGTGGTGAGTCACTGGGCACGAATGGGCTGCAACCAGGCCGAGGGAAAGGACAGCACATGTGTCAGCTCATCAGAGGACGTGCTCACAGATGAGCTCTGCTGCGAAGGACTCAGATGAGGACTTTGATGGGGCAGCATACAGGATAATGCTGATGGGCATGCACACCGAGATGCTTGGTGCATTGGCAGGCCTGCCAGGCAGCCTATTGTCACTGTCAAGGAACATGGAGGATTCTGGGTCCAACTTCACATAGGGTTTTGCACAGAGTTTGGAGCCCATCTTTTCCAGCGTGAACGTGGTGTCCAACTCCATGACAGCACTTGTGGACCCAGCTATGATGCGATGTCTGGTGGACAATGTCTCAGCTTCCATTGCAGCTCAGGCAGAAGCCACCCAAGATTTCATTGCTGCAGTGGAAGCTCAGACTGAAGTCATGAGAGCCATGCTTGTTGGCTTGAGCAACCAATGAGTGCACTGAAACAATGGTTCCGCTGCATGGACTACTTGGGAGAGCCCTCTAGTTCTCACCAGAGCATGTCTCCAAGTTCATGGCCATCTCCTGCATCTTTGATATCGTTGATTCAGTGCGCTGATTGTTTGCTCCATGATTTTTATGGTTGCTGCACGGCTTTCATCGTAGGTGCTCAGTCCTTGTGTGGCCAGATCACAGAAGGGAGTCATGAGCCAGGTGTAGAGTGGGTATTCTTTGTCACACAACAGCCAACCCCTGGATTTTCATAGTGGGACAAAGATGGTAGGTACAGCTGACTGCTGCAGGCTAGTGGGCATTCACCGAGTGGACCTTCACACACCTAGTTGACGTTGCAGTTCCAGCACATTTTCACGTTAACGTGGGGGGCCCTCAGACCCTTGGTGTGTAGGGCATCCTGTTGAGACCCTTGTCCTCCTCCCTCTGCGCACAGATTCCCCTCTCTGCTGCCTGTACTCCATTTCTACCTCATACTGCAGCCTAAGAGGGACTGCATCTATAGCCCCCATTACTGAAGCAGGCTTTCTCCTGACAGGGCGCTCAAACCCTAGCTGTGAGATCCTTGTCAAGATCTAGCACCACTCCCTTGTAAATGCAAAAAGTTTGCAAAATTCCTCCAATAATACTGAACACAGTACTTCCACAAACTCTGTACCAGAACAAGTAAGTCATAAGCACCTCACCTGGAAGTTGGATGGTTAATCCTTTAAATAACACGAGTGGGGGTTCTTTTGTGCAGCTGAACACGTGTTCAGCTGGAGGTGAATAACAGAGGGCGTTAACTGGACTTGTGCAGTTCAAAATGACAGATTGTGGACCAAATCAGCGTTAGAGTCTTTTTGATGTCATGATTCCCCGCCCGCACCCCCCACCCCCCACCAATCTGCATGCATCCTGTGCATGCCCATACTAGCACCCTGACAGCCAGGGCAGGCAGCGCGGAGGTGGCCGCAAGAATTGCAGCTGACACTTTTACAGTTTAGGGCTTCTGTATTGCCAGCACCAGCAGAACGAGGGAGCCCAATTTAGCAGCCCATTAATTTTAAAAATGTTCAAAAATTCCCACTTTGTACCAGCTATGACATTAGATGCCACCTATTTGGGTCAATGCTCTATACAACAAAATTGTAAAGGTTATAAACAATAAAATGGTGCTGACTTGGAACAAAATCTATTCGTTATTGCAGAGAAATGCATCTTTTACACAGGGTCAAAATCATTCGAAAAGTAGCCTTCAGTTTGTACTAGGTTCATGTCATTGGACTGAAAATGTTTGTTAGTAATTCTCCCTTTTTCAAATCAGTATTAGTATTTGTTGAAAGAATGTGTTGGTACGAGTGTAACAAAACAGATTCCCACAAGCAACTAAGAAGTCCATTTTGCCTTTGGCAGGAATTCTTCTAAATTGACAGTTTCAATATAAAGTAGGCAGCATGGTAGATAGTTATTGCATTTTATTGAGCAATTTATAAATTCAAATGAAATGCCTGTCATGAAAAATTGCTTCAGTTGTGCTTAAAAGTGAATTTCTCCAAGACAGAAATAATGCTGGTGTTCAGTGCAAGCAAGCATAAGACTGATGCCTCCAGCATTTTTTTTGTTTATAAAAGGACAATTTAGCTCTCATTTGTGGTTTGGCAAATATTTCTCCTGTTTCCACTTATATGAGGTCAGCAGCTGCCAAGACTAGGATTACTTTAGTACTCATCTGACAGGCCTTTAAAGTAGCACAAAATTGATGAACTGAATTTCAGACCTAAAATGGGCAGCTTCTAGTCTATTCCAATTACTTAAAGTTGGCTTAATTCAAACCACTTTGACAGGTATTTCGTAAAAAATACACTTATCATACTGTAGGAATCTACTTCTCCAGTAAATATGTTTGATAGTATTTTCATTTAGGTAATTACCTGTTCATACAGCATCAATAAATATAGGCCTTGATATTTACTGAGTTGCATTGGGAATGGGGGGGGTGGGGGGCCCGATACCATGTGGAAAACTTGGAATGTAAACAGCCAACCTTGACCTCTGCTGAAGCCATAAGGATTGTATCATGTAGACATTACAGGAAAAGGAAGATTAAAGCTTCGTAGTTGCAAAAGAGTACGCACATGGGTGTATGACAAAATGTAATGTTAATTTTCTGTTGTTCAGTTAAAGCTGGTAAATATTATTGTTTTGCACCACTTTCCTGTCTTGTCCACTTTTGGTTGATGGTTGACAAGTGGCCTTTTAAGTTGTTCGATGATGAATGGGAAGACATGGGGCTGAATTTTACTGGCCCCTCAACACCGTGGGTTGCGGCACGGGGGCCAGTAAAATTCTGTGGTGAGAGGCCCGCCTCAACCCCCGACGTCGAGAAGGGCCTGCCGCATATTACCGGCGGTAGGGGGACCTTGGTGCGGCCCCCCCCGCCCACCGCTTGGCGGTGGCACCCCAATTATCATATTCAAAACGGTACTTACCTCTGCAGATTATGCAGCCCACTGCCTCTCGATGCCCACTTCCGGATTTTATGTTGAACGGGCGGCCGTCATGTGCTGTCCTGTTCACGAACAGAAAGGCCGGCAGGTCATCTGAAGCAGAGGTTTTCGCTAGCAAAGGTAAGTTCAGATATTCAGGGGTCTCACTCTGCATACTGGGTGGGAGGAGTGGGGGGGATTACAGGAGTCTGACTGCATACTGGAAGGGAGCGGGGGAATTACAGGGGTCTCACTCTGCATACTGGGAGGAGGGATTACAGGGGTCTCAATTTGCATACTGGGAGGGAGGGGGTATATTCAGGGGTCTCTGCAGACGTATAGGGAGCTACTGCGATGCCGCCCTCTGCAATGGTTAGTAGCTCTGTGTCATTGATTGCCTCTGTCAGCGAAGGAGCAATGGCATTCGAATCACCCTGTATGTGGGGAGAGTGCCAGAGACAGTGGGCATGTGAAGCTTATATGTTTTGTGGGCCAATCGATGCAGCTTGTACAATCTTTATGTGGTCAGGTAGTGCGACTCTTAGTGGGAGCTAAGACGGGCAATGTCATGCCATGCCACATAGCTGCTACATGAAAGCATCTGATGTACCACTCCAGACAATATCCCAGACACTGCCATCACCATCCCCAGGTATATCCTGTCCTACCGGCAGGACAGACCCAGCAGAGGTGGCGGCACAGTGGTATACCGTAGGGAGGGAGTTGCCCTGGGAGTCCTCAACATCGACTCTGGACCCCATGAAGTCGAATGGCATCAGGTCAAACATGGACAAGGAAGCCTCCTGCTGATTACCACCTACTGTCCTCCCTCAGCTGATGACTCAGTACTCCTCCACGTTGAACACCACTTGGAGGAAGCACTGAGGGTGGCAAGGGCACAGAATGTACTCTGGGTGGGGGACTTCAATGTCCATCACCAAGAGTGGCTCGGTAGCACCACTACTAACCGAGCTGGCCAAGTCCTAAAGGACATATCTGCTAGACTGGGTCTGCGGCAGGTGGTGAGGAAACCAACAAGAGGGGAAAACATACTTGACCTCGTCCTCACCAATTGCCTGCCGAAGATGCATCTGTCCATGACAGTATTGGTAGGAGTGACCACTGCATAGTCCTTGTGGAGATGAAATCCCACCTTCACATTGAGGATACCCTCCTTCGTATTGTGTGGCACTACCACTGTGCTAAATGGGATAGATTTTGAACAGATCTCGCAATGCAAAACTGGGCATCCATGAGGTGCTTTGGGCCATCAGCTGCAGCAGAATCGTACTCAACCACAATCTGTAACCTCATGGCGCAGCATATCCCCCACTCTACCATTACCATCAAGCCAGGAGACCAGCCCTGGTTCAATGAAGAGTGCAGGAGGGCATGCCAGGAGCAGCACCAGGTATACCTCAAAATGAGGTGTCAGCCTGGTGAAGCTACAACACAGGACTATCTGCGTGCCAAACTGCGTAAGCAGCCTGCGATAAACAGAGCTAAGCAATCCCATAACCAACGGATCAGACCTAAGCTCTGCAGTCCTGCCACATCCAGCTGTGAATGGTGGTGGACAATTAAACAACTAACTGGAGGAGGTGGCTCCACAAATATCCCCATCCTCAATGATGGGGGAGCCCAACACATCAGTGCGAAAGATAAGGCTGAAGCATTTGCAATAATCTTCAGCCAGACTTGCCAAGTTGATGATCCACCTTGGCCTCCTCCTGAAGTCCCCAGCATCACAGATGCCGGACTTCAGCCAATTCGATTCACTCCGTGTGATATCAAGAAATGCTGAAGGCACTGGATACTGCAAAGGCTATGGGTCCTGACAATATTCTGGCAATAGTACTGAAGACCTGTGCTCCGGAACTTTCCACGCCGCTAGCCAAGCTGTTCCATTATAGCTAGAAGGCTGGCACCTACCCTGCAATGTCGAAGATTGACAGAATCACAGAATAATACAGTGCAGAAGAGGCCCTTCGGCCCATCTTGTCTGCACTGATGCATTAAAGACACCTGACCTGTCTACCTAATCCCATTTGCCAGCACTTGGCCCATAGCCTTGAATGTTATGACGTGCTAAGTGCTCATCCAGGTACTTTTTAAAGGATGTGAAGCAACCCACCTCTACCACCCTCTCAGGCAGTGCATTCCAGACCGTCACCACCCTCTGGGTAAAAAAGTTCTTCCTCAAATCCCCCTTAAACCTCCTGCCCCTCACCTTAAACTTGTGTCCCCTCGTAACTGACCCTTCAACTAAGGGGAACAGCTGCTCCCTATCCACCCTGTCCATGCCCCTCATAATCTTGTACACCTCGATCAGGTCACCCCTCAGTCTTCTCTGCTCCAGTGAAAACAACCCAAGCCTATCCAACCTCTCTTGATAGCTTAAATGTTCCATCCCAGGCAACATCCTGGTGAATCGCCTTTGCACCCCCTCCAGTGCAATCACATCCTTCCTATAATGTGGTGACCAGAATTGCACATAGTACTCCAGCTGTGGCCTTACCAAAGTTCTATACAACTCCAACATGACCTCCCTGCTTTTGTAATCTATGCCTCGATTGATAAAGGCACGTGTCCCATATGCCTTTTTCACCACCCTATTAACCTGCCCTTCCGACTTCAGAGATCTATGGACAAACACGCCAAGGTCCCTTTGTTCCTCGGAACTTCCCAGTGTCAGGCCATTCATTGAATACTTCCGTGTCACATTACTCCTTCCAAAGTGTATCACCTCAGACTTTTCAGGGTTAAATTCCATCTGCCACTTTTCTGCCCATTTGACCATCCCATCTATATCTTCCTGTAACCCAAGATACTCAACCTCACTGTTAACCACTCGGCCAATCTTTGTGTCATCCGCGAACTTACTGATCCTACCCCCCACATAGTCATCTATGTTGTTTATATAAATGACAAACAATAGGGGACCCAGCACAGATCCCTGTGGTACGCCACTGGACACTGGCTTCCAGTCACTACTCTGTCATCACTCTGTCTCCTACCGCTAAGCCAATTTTGAATCCACCTTATCAAGTTACCCTGTATCCCATGTGCATTTGCTTTCTTAATAAGTCTCCCATGTGGGACCTTGTCAAAGGCTTTGCTGAAATCAATGTAAACTACAGCAACTGCACTACCCTCATCTACACACCTGGTCACATGCTCAAAA
Source organism: Heterodontus francisci (assembly GCF_036365525.1). Taxonomy (NCBI): domain Eukaryota; kingdom Metazoa; phylum Chordata; class Chondrichthyes; order Heterodontiformes; family Heterodontidae; genus Heterodontus; species Heterodontus francisci. Next base: position 88,365,469 of record NC_090372.1, read on the forward strand.
AATTCAATCAGATTTGTTAGGCATGACCTCCCTCTGACAAAGCCATGCTGACTATTCCGAATCAAATTTTGCCTCTCCAAGTGGAGATAGATTCTCTCCTTCAGAATTTACTCCCAATAGTTTCCCTACCACTGATGTGAGACTCACTGGTCTGCAGTTCTTGGCTTATCTCTACAACCTTTCTAATATAGTGGGACCACATTAGCTTTTCTCCAGTCCTCTGGCACCTCCCCCGTGGCCAGAGAGGAATTAAAAATATGGGTCAGAGCCCCTGCAATCTCCACCCTCGCCTCCCACAGCATTCTGGGACACAAATCATCCGGACCTGGAGATTTGTCCACTTTTAAGACTGCCAAAACCTCCAATACCTTGTCACTCCCTATGACAATTTGCTCAAGAACCTCACAGTCTCTCTCTCTGAGTTTCATATCTATGTCCTCATTCTCTTGGGTGAAGACAGATGTGAAGTATTCATTCAACACCCTACCAATGTCCTCTGGCTCCACCCACAGATTTCTCCCTTGGTCCCTAATGGGTCCTACTCTTTCCCTGGTTATCCTCTTCCCGTTGATATACTTATAGAATATCTTGGGATTTTCCCTACTTTTACCAGCCAGAGCTTTCTCATATCCCCTCTTTGCTCTCCTAATTGTTTTCTTAAGCTCCATCCTACACTTTCTGTACTCCACTAATGCTTCCGTTGATTTGCTCTCCTTGTATTTGCTAAAAGCCTCTCTTTTCCTTCTCATCATACCCTGAATGTTTCTGGTCATCCATGCTTCTCTGGGCCTGTTGCTCCTACCTATTACCCTAGAGGGAACATGTTGGGCCTGTACCCTCCCCATTTCCTTTTTGAATACCCCCCCACTGCTCTTCTGTCGATTTCCCGACAAGTAACTCTTTCCAGTCTACCTTGTCGCTATCACCAAAATGCTCCCCCACCAACACATCAACCACCTGTCCGGCTTCATTCCCCAGAATTAGGTGTAGCACTGCACCCTCCCTTATTGGATCCTCTACATATTGAGCTAAAAGGTTTTTTTATTCCTAAACTCTCCCCATAAAGCTTCATTTGATGCCCCCTCCAAGATATCATCTCTCCTTGCTGCAGTAACTGACTCCTTAACTAATATTGCAATGCCCCCTCCTCTTTTACCTCCTCCTCTGTCTCGCCTGAAGATTCTATATCCCGGGATATTGAGCTGCCAATCCTGCCCCTCCCTCAACCATGTCTCCGTGATGGCTACTATATCACAATTCCACGTGTCAATCCTTGCCCTTAACTCATCCGTTTTACCTGTAATACTCCTGGCATTAAAGTAGAGGCCATCCATCCTGGTCTTACTCCCTTGAAACTTACTTCCGCTGTATTCCCTCTGACCTGTTTGCTTTCCTGTGTTTAGCTGTGTCCCTATTCTGCTAGGGGTCTGCATCCCCTCCCCCTGCCAAATTAATTTAAACTCCTCCCAACAGCATGAGCAGACCTGCCAGCAAGGATGTTAATCCCCCTCTGGTTCAGATGTAGGCCGTCCCGCTTGTACAGGTCCCACCTTCCCCAGAAATGGTCCCAGTGGTCCAGGAATCTAAAACCCTCCCTCCTGCACCAACTCTTAAGCCACGCATTCATCTGTGCTATTCTCCTATTTCTATACTTGCTAGCACGTGGCACTGGGAGTAATCCAGAGATTACAACCCGAGAGGTCCTGCTTTTTAGTCTACTGCCTAACTCCCTGAATTCTTGATGCAAGACCTCATCCCTCTTTCTACGTATGTCATTGGTACCAACATGTACCATGACCTCTGCTTTATTACCCTCCCCTTTCAGGATGCCCTGCAGCCGTTCAGTGACATCCCGGACCCTGGCACCAGGGAGGCAACACACCATCCTGGAGTCATGTTGACGGCCACAGTAGCGCCTATCTGTTCCCCTGACTATAGAATCCCCTATTACTATTGCTGTTCCTCTTTTTCCCCCTTCCTGTGCAGAAAGGCTGCTTGCGGTGCCAGAAGCTTGGCTCTGTCCGCACTCCCTGGAGGAACCAGCCTCATCAGCCTCCAAAATGGAATACCGATTTGCAAGTGGGACCCCAGGGGAATCCTGAACTTCCTGCCTGTTTCTCTTGGACTGCCTGGTGGTCACCCATTCCCTTCCTTCCTCAAGTCCCTTCAGCTGCAGTGTGACCACCTCTCTATATGTGCTATCCACGATGCTCTCAGACTCACGGATGCTCCAAAGTGTTTCCAGCCACCGTTCCAGCTCTGAAACCCGAGCTTCCAGGAGCTGGAGCTGGATACACTTACTGCACATATGCTGGTCCCGGGGACTGGAAAAGCTCCCAGATTCCCACATGCAGCAAGAGCAGCAAACCACGGCTTTAAGCTCTCCTGCCATAACTAAAACCTTTACATTTAAAACTTTAGAAGACTATTAGAATAAAAAAATAAATCAACTAAGTCTTGCTAAAATAATGACTTACAATTCAATCCAGTTTAAAAAATACCCACCAAGACTTACTCACCAGTCAACTGTGCTCTTTGGAAACTCTCGGCTCCCCTCACGCTCTTTGAGGACAGGTAGGAAATGAAAGGAGCTCCTCGCTCCCTCCTCACCGAACTCCCTCAATCACAAAACTCCCACCTTAGCACTCTAATGCAGCCCCAAGTCAGCACTCCAGTGCAAATGAAGTCAGCACTGTAAGATGGCCCACTTTTATACTGTCTGACTTTAGCCCCTGAAAACTGGTTTAAGCCAGTTATCTAATTAACAAGGTGCAGCTGCAAGCAGAGCCTGAGTGAACTCTGTTTAAAGCTGGTCTAAAACTCACCTTCTCCAACCCAAACAGCAACTGTTAAGATAATTTGCTAAATAAAAGAAAGACTAGACTTTAGATAAAACTAACCCTTAATTACCCTCAGTCACAAAACTCCCACTTTAGCACTCTAATGCAGCCCCAGGTCAGCACTCCAGTGCAAACGAAGATTGCCCAGGTATGTCCTGTGCACAAAAAGAAGGACAAGTCCAACCCGGCCAATTACTGCCCCATCAGCCTACTCTCAATCATCAGTAAAATTATGGTAGGTGTCATCAACAGTGCCATCAAGCAGCACTTGCTTAGCAATAACCTGCTCAGTGACGCTCAGTTTGGGTTCCGCCAGGGCCACTCAGCTCCTGACCTCATTACAGCCTTGGTTCAAACATGGACAAAAGAGCTGAACTCAAGAGGTGAGGTAAGAGTGACTGCCCTTGACATCAAGGCAGCATTTGTCTGAGTATCGCATCAAGAGCCCGAGCAAAACTGAGGTCAATGGGAATCGGGGAAAACCCTCCGCTGGCTGGAGTCATACCTAACGCAAAGGAAGATGGTTGTAGTTGTTGGAGATCAATTATCTGAGCTCCAGGACATCACTGCAGGAGTTCCTCAGGATAGTGTACTAGACCCAACCATCTTCAGCTGCTTCATCAATGACCTTCCTTCAATCATAAGGTCAGAAGTTGGGATGTTCGCTGATGATTGCACAATGTTCAGCACTATTCATGACTCCGCAAATACTGAAGCAGTCCGTGTAGAAATGCAGCAAGTATTGGACAATATCCAGGCTTGGGCTGATAAGTGGCAAGTAACATTCGTGCCACACAAGTGCCAGGCAATGACCGTCTCCAACAACAGAGAATCTAACCATCTCCCCTTGACATTCAAAGGCATTACCATCGCTGAATCCCCCACTATCAACATCCTAGGGGCTACCATTGACCAGAAACTGAACTGGAGTAGCCATATAAATACTGCCGCTACAAGAGCAGGTCAGAGGCTAGGAATCCTGCGGCGAGTAACTCACCTCCTGACTCCCCAAAGCCTGTCCACAATCTACAAGGCACAAGTCAGGAGTGTGATGGAATACTCTCCACTTGCCTGGATGGGTGCAGCTCCAACAACACTCAAGAATCTCAACACCATCCAGGACAAAGAAGCCCGCTTGATATGGCACCCCATCTACAAACATTCACTCCCTTCACCACCGACGTACAGTGGCAGCAGTGTGTACCATCTGCAAGGTGCACTGCAGCAACGCACCAAGGCTCCTTAGACAGCACCTTCCAAACCTGCGATCTCTACCAACTAGAAGGACAAGGGCAGTAAATGCATGGGAACGCCATCAGCTGCAAGTTCCCGTCCAAGTCACACACCATCCTGACTTGGAACTATATTGCCATTCCTTCACTGTCGCTGGGTCAAAATCCTGGAACTCCCTTCCGAACAGCACTGTGGGTGTACCTACCCCTCATGGATTGCAGTGGTTCAAGAAGGCAGCTCACCACCACCTTCTGAAGTGCAATTAGAGATGGGCAATAAATGCTGGCCTGGCCAGTGATGCCTACATCCCATGAATGAATAAAAAAAAACTCAACATCAATCTCTGTCATGTCAGGAACCTTTGAAGAATTGAAGGAACCGAGGTGAATTGCAACTTGAAGATGGGGATGGTTCACCCTATATTCATTACTGCGCCACAGGCAAAACGAACAGGCAGTTGCAGCCCACATAGAGGCCCCCGATCGTGAGCGACAGCACCCAAGGAGAGCTCGCCACTACAGATCGCCGCGCATCTACAGGTACCGCATGACATACCTGCAGATGTCAGAGCGCCAGTGTCAGAGGCGACTGCGGATGTCGAGATAGGCAGTGACACAACTCTGTGCCCTGCTGAATGATGACCTGCAGCCCAGGGGCTTCAGGGGACATCCTATGCCTGTGGCCTTCAAAGTGACAGCGGCTCTCAAGTTTTACACCTCTGCAACATTTCAGGGGCCCACCGGAGAACTTTGTGAGATCACACAGTCAGCAGTGCACCACTGCATCAGGGAGGTCACCGATGCCCTGTTCCAGAGGGCTGGTGACTATATCCGCTTCACGACAGACCCTGAAAGCTAAGCCCAGAGCGCCACTGGTTTTGGCTCCATCGCGGGATTCCCACAGGTGCAAGGGGTCATTGATTACACCCATGTGGCCATCAAGGCTCCTGCCGGACAACCAGCTGAAAACATAAACCGTAAGGGCTTCCACTCATTCAATGTGCAGCTCGTATGTGATCACCAGAAATGATTCATGCAAATCTGTGCCCGCTTTCCAGGCAGCTGCCGTGATGCCTTCATCCTGCACAGGTCCCAGCCGCTGTTGCTGTTCACTGAAATGGCTCTGTTGGAGGGGTGGCTTCTTGGAGACAAGGGCTATCCCTTGCATACATGGCTCCTGACACCAGTAAGAGACCCCACCACTGCTGCAGAAGAGAGATACAGCGCCAGCCATGGAGCTACAAGAGCTACCATTGAGCAGGCATTCGGCATGCTGAAAATGCGATTCCGCTGCCTGGGTAGATCGGGTGGTGCCCTGCAGTACAAGCCGGGAAGGGTAGCTCGCATCGTTGCGATCTGCTATGCTCTGCACAACTACACTGTCAATAGAGGGGAGGCCTTGCAGGATGAGGAGAGACATGAGCAGGCCTCATCCTCGGTTGATGAGGACACTGAGGAATTACAGCAGGAAAGGTACATGGGAGGCCAGAGAGCATCCAGGCACCGCATGCAGGGCGAGCAGTAAGCTAGGGATGCACAGCAGCACCTCATTGATCAAAGGTTCTCCATGCCATAGGAACCACTGTGGGCTCTGCACGCCACACAGCTCCCTCGTTCATCTGTTGTGCAGCAGTCTGGATTTGCAACATCTTTGTGTCCACCATTACAGGCAGCAGAATACTGAACCATTGTCCATATTACTGCATCCGTGGAGACGGTCATGAGTGATACTGGCATGGCAATGATGTTATTCCATACATTGGCAGTTCTGAAAGGCCAAGGATGTAATGGGAGGAGCCATGATCAGTACATGCTGGCACACTTCATTCACACAGTGAAAGCAACGCACATGTTCGTGAAGACGATTTTGTTTTCGGCCTTTCTACATTGTTGTGTCACCCATGCAGACCCATTTGTGTCACGATGCTTTTTGGAAATTCTTGCGGATGCACCTACGTGATGCCACTTCTGTGCTAGCAGCCTGACTGTAGGAAGGCTGCTGATATGATGGCTGTGGATGACTTTGGCAGTCGTACCCTGTGCGCACGAGGCCTAGAGGGCCCCGGCTGGCTGGGAGAGTGATCGTTCATCCCCTTCTGGCACTGGACCCTTTGACACCAGATGGCCCCGCGGCTACTCAACTCCTCTGCCATCTCCAGCAAGGCTGCCTAGTTAATGTGGGAGGGCCTCTTCTTACCATTGCTGGTGAAAAGGACCTCTCGCCTTGCCCGCACAGCTTGGAGGAGAGTGACCAGGGAGGCTTCGCTGAATTGTGGGGCCACCCTAGAGTCTCCCTCTGCCATCTTGGACTTTTGGGGTGGTCCTTTAAATGCAAAGGTGACTCCACCATGTAACTGCTCTAACTTTGGCTGCAAGGTTTGTCTTGCACATGTTTGAAAACCAGTGCAGGACTCATGAGGAAATCTGTGCTGTTGTCATGGTTTTTTAACTATTACACATCGACACATGGTCACGAACGCTTTGCTTCTGCAGCAGCTGATCATAGTTATTGGTGTAATATTTCTAGTTGGCAATGCAGCTCGAATATGAACATATTTTCCTATTTTCTTACAAAGATCGTTTAATAGCAGTTACATGTCTTTTCACATAACAGTTAGAAGAGAAATGAATACAGATTCCAAATGCATATTAGTCTGCGGATTTTCACAGTCAGATGATTAGAAGCCCATGGTGTGTAAATATTCTTCAATTATGGTTTTATTTCTGTTGTGTATTTGCCTTTTATGGTACATTTAAGTCTTACGTCCTGGAATGTACAAAATTAAGATTATTCACCCAGGTGCGGCATGCCTCCAAGAAGGAATGTAACACTTGAGTGGAAGAAGAGGATCACAACTTCACAGGACATTGGGACACAGCAGGGTACATATGTGGCAGCAAAGCAGAAAGTGCTGGGGAAACTCAACAGGTCAGGCAGCATCTGTGGAGAGAGAAGCAGAGTTAACTTTCAGGTCTGTGAACTTGGACAAGTTAACTCTGTTTCTCTCTCCACAGATGCTGCCTGACCTGCTGAGTTTCTCCAGCACGTTCTGCTTTGCTGCCAGATTGACAGTAGCCCCACTCTTCAACAGTCAGGTAAGTATTTCTTTGACAGCTGTCAGGAAGTAGGAGCTGGGGTGCTTTAAATAGGGCTGTTCTTTGCAGACAGAAAGAATATATACAAACATTGCTCCTGTTTCAGCTGAACAAAATAAGTGACAACCATTCGCTGGCTCATTCCTCCGGGCAATGCCTTGATCAATCAGAGTCAAGCTGCCTGGTTTAAATTTTAAACAAAGCTTGACAGTTTACTGTCAGTCACTGTAAACTGGTGCATTCACCATGGTAGTGCCTCTACCAATCAGAGTTCACTTGCCAACCAATCAGCATTCTCTTCTCATGCAGTATAAGTTGTTGTTTTCCCTTGCATTGGTTATTCTTGTGATTGTCCTGAGGAGTGTAAGACGAAAAGCTTCAACAACATGTCTCTATTTACAGCAAAACCTCAATTTTGTTAACTAGCCTTCTATGTGGCACCTAATCAAATGCTTTCTTAAAATCCATCTAAACAACACCCACGGCATTCTCTTCATCAACCTTCGCTGTTGCTTCATTACAAAATTCAATTAGATTAGTCAAACATGATCTGCCTTTTAGAAATCCGTGCAGGCTATCCATAATTAACTCAATCCTCTCCAAGTGTCTGTTGATTTTTTCCCCTGATTATTGTTTCTAAAACCTTACCCACCACTGATGTGAAACTAACTGGCCTGTAGTTGCTAGGACTATCCTTACACCCTTTCTTGAATAAGAGTATCACATTTGCCATGCTCCAATCCTCTGGCGCCCCACTGTATCCAGGGAAGATTGGAGGATTATGGCAAGCCCTTCCACTATCTCCATCCCCACTTTTTTTAGCAACCTGGGATGCAAGCCATCCAAACCTTATATTCAGCCTTTTTAGTACCTCCCCTCTCTCAATTTTTACTCATTAATATATTAACCTTGCCCTGCACCTCTAAACATACATTACATTTTTTGTCCCTAATAGGCCCCACTCCACCTCCTACTACTTGCTTACTACTTACATGCCGGTCGAAGATCTTTGTGTTCCCTTTTATGTTTACTGCCATTCTATTCTCATATTCTTTCTTTGCCAGTTTTATTTTCCTCTTCACCTCCCCTCTCAACTTATTGCATATGGCCTGGTTCTCACTTGAAGAGTCCACTTGACATGCATTGTATACCCTCTTTTTTGTTTCATCATAATCTCTATCTCCCTCGTCATCCAGGGAGCCCTGTTATAGGTTCCCGTACCTTTCGCCCTTTTTGGAATATACCTTGCCTGTACCTGAAGCATCTCTTCCTTAAAGGTAACCCATTGTTCCGATACTGTTCGTTCTGTTAGTCTTTGGTTCCATTCTACCCTGGCTATATCCCTTCTCATTGCATTGAAATTAGCTCTCTTCCAATCTAGACATTTGACCTTATTTTGTTCCTTGCTTTTCTGCATTTCGAGTCTAAACCTTATGATACAATGATCACTCTTGGGCTCCCCCACAGGTACTTGGTCCACTTGGCCCACCTCATTTCCCAGTACTTGATCCAGCAATGCCTCTTTTCTAGTTGGGCTGAGAACATACTGATCAAGGAAGTTCTCCTGAACATATTTCAGAAATTCCTCCCTTAGCCTTTCGTCTAAAATCATCCCAATCAATATTTGGGCAATTAAAGTTCCTCAACATCACCACTGTATAGTTCTTACACATCTCTGATTTTTCGACAGATTTGCTCCTCCATCTCTCTCTTACTATTTGGAGACCTATAGAATATCCCTAGTAACATGATCATACCCTTTTTGCTGCTCAACTCTAACCAAATGTCCTTGTTCCTTCAAGAACATCCTCCCTTTCCAACACTGCAATGTCTTCTCTAATTAGTACTGCCACCCCACCTCCCTTTTTTCCTTCTCTATCTTTTCTGAACACTTTATATTAGTGTATATCAGCACCCAGTCCTCGCTACTTTTAAGCTACGTTTCCATTATTGCCACATCATATTCCCATACTGCTATTTGTGCTTGTAGTTCACCAACCTTATTCACCACACTTTGTGTGTTTACACTCATGCATTGTAATCCTGTCTTTGCATTCCTCGTAGTCCTTCTCAGTCCACTCCCATCTAATACGAAACTACTCCTTTCTCAAGTACTGTCTAACACTAACTCTGACCCCATCTAGTACTTTACTATTTCGTATTCCAGTGCTATCTGTCTCTCCCAATTCTCTGTGGCACCTTGGTGCTCCTATCTTGTATTATCTGCTGGTTCCCACACCCCTGCCAAGTTAGTTTAAACCGTCCCCTAGCACTAGAAAATTGCCCCGCAAGGCAATTTGTCTGCCCTCATTGCTGCTCTCCTCTTTGCTGCTGCCCTCTCTGCTGCTCCCTCCTCTGCTGTTCCCCTCACTGTTGCTCCCTGCTCTGTTTTTCCCCCCTCTGCTGCACCCCCTTCTGCTGCTCACCCCTCTGCTGCTCACCCCCTCTGCCGCTCGCCCCCTCTGCTGCTCCCCCCTCTGCCGCTCGGCCCCTCTGCTGCTGTAGCTTCCCTCTCTGCTGCTCCCCCCGTTATGGTGCTCCCCCCCGAAGGTGCTCCCCTCTCTGCTGCTCACCCCCTATGCTGCTCGCCCCCTATGCTGCTCGCCCTCTATGCTGCTCCCCTCTCTGCTGATCCCCCCTCTGCTGCTCCCTTTCTGTTGCTTCTCTCTCCACAATTCCCCTTTCTGCTGCTTCCTTCTCTGTTGTCCATCTACAGGTCTCTGAACAGCAGGAGGCTATTGGTGCTGGTCATACTGTTACTTGTCCAGGTTCAAACTAAGGCAGTCAAAGTGCCACTCATCCTGTGTGATTATGTAAACCGCCAAAGTGTAGGAAAAAACCTCTCAGCAAAACTACTGTGACCAAACCCTTTCCCACATGTAGGTAAGAAAGCATCTGTGAGTACTGATTATTTATTGCAGTATTTCCATGAATTTTAGTTAGCTGCCCTTGCTTTCACTGGCGAGTTTCAGGAAGCCTGGGATGTCTAAGGATACACTGCTATGATTAACAGGCTTGGCTCTCTGTCAGACGGGGAATGCTGTCAAGGAGGCCGCAGGCCAGGAGGAGGTAGGAGCCTGCAGCTGGGTTAATGAGAGCATGGGGCATATGCGGATCTTGCAGGGGGGTAGTTGCCAATCTCTGTGGTCATCAATTCTTGGGGGATTGGATACTGGGCTTGGAGGGGATTGGATACTGGGGTTGAAGGGGATTGGCTACTGGGCTTGCAGGGGATTGGATACTGGGGTTGAAGGAGATTGGATAGTGGGTTTGGAGGTCGAATTGTGGGGAGGGGGTGGTCACTGATCTGGGATGAGGGAGGAGTCCAATTCATGATTCTGGAGGGTGGGCTCCAATCTCCAATCCCGGGAGGTCTGAACTGAGAGGAGGCTGGAGAGTCTGATAGCGGGCAGGGAAGAAAATAATCTTGTTGGGCTGTGAGGTGACACTCCTGCTCAGGGGCTGTAAAAGCACTTATCTCTTCCATGAAGCTATCCTCACCTCCCTTTAGCTACCAGGTTTCCCAAGGCGCAGGAAACTGGCTGACCAGGGTTAAACCTGAAGGCAGTTTACATTTGGGACATGCAACCTCATTATAATATTTAAATGGTGAAGTCACCCCTGTGAGTGAGTTGGTTGGCTGCCCCTGCCCTGCTTCCATTAAAACTGCAAGTGGGCAGGTTGGAGGCAAGTTGGGGTTGGATTTGAGATGTTGATATCCCACCCGATAACAACCTACCTGTTTTTTGTGATTCGAATTACCCCCTCAGTTCTGTTGACTCTGAACCTGCTCTGCTATGTGTGTTTACAGCCTGCATGCAGTTCTGGGGCTAGATTTTGAAAGCCCTTTGGGAGTGGCAGAAGGTGCATGCGCGATTTGAAGATCGCGTTCACAGAGGTCAGCACTGGCTCCCGCCACCTCCGGAACACAAAGCAATTTTTAAAGAGACACCGGGAAGGAGGGAACGGGAAGTGCTAACGCCTCCAGATAATCGCCTGTTGAGCTCATCGTGCTCATAGAACCAGAGAAATGTTATGGCACAGAAAGAGGCCATTCAGCCCATCGTGTCTGCAGTGGCTGAAAAAACTAGCCACCCATTCTAATCCCACCTTCCAGTTCAGGTGCAGGCCCAGCGACCTTTTAACTCAGTTGAGGGTTTCTGCCTCCACCACCAATCTGGGAAGTGAATTCGAGGCACCCACCACCCCCTGGGTGAAAAACATTTTCCTCATGTCCCCTCTAATCCTTCTACCAATCACCTTAAATCTGTGCCCCCTGGTCATTGACCTCTCTGCTAGAGGAAACAGGTTCTCCCTGTCCACTCTCTAGGCCCCTCATAATTTTGTACACCTCAATTAAGTCACCCCTCCGCCTCCTTTGTTCTGAGGAAAACAATCCTAGCCAATCCAATCTTTCCTCATAGCTGCAATTTTCAAGCCCTGGCAACATTCCTGTAAATCTCCTCTGTACTATCTCCAGAGCAACTATGTCCTTGCTGTAATGTGGTGACCAGAACTGTACACAATATTCCAGCTGTGGCCTAACCAGCGTTTTATACAGTTCCAGCATTACATCCCTGCTTTTGTATTCTATACCTCGGCCAATAAAGGAAAGCATTCCATATGCCTTCTTCATCACTTTATCCACCTGTACTGCCACCTTCAGGGACCTGTGGACATGCACTCCAAGCTCTCTCACTTCCTCCATCCCTCTTAATATCCTCCAGTTTATTGTGTATACCCTTTCTTTGTTTGCCCTCCCCAAATGCATTACCTCACACTTCTCTGGATTGAATTCCATTTGCCACTTTTCCGCCCACTGAACCAAACCATTGATTTTATTCTGGAGTCTACAGCTATCCTCTTCACTATCAACTACACGGCCAATTTTTGTGTCATTTGCAAATGTCCCAATCATGTCTCCCACATTTAAGTCTAAATCATTATTATATACCACAAACAGCAAGGGACCCAACACTGAATATCTTTTTTTTTACAGACCTACCAATACAAGTCAGAGCAGCTTAATTGACTGCAAGTTGACCTGTACCGATGCTCACAGGCAAAAAAAAGTGCCTCCATCTTTCATGGTCTCAAAATTCTTTCCATCTCCCCCAGTTTGTCTTCCACTCTCAGTTTCCTTCTCTCTTGTTCTTCGTGACAAACACTGACTCTTAACTGTTGTCGCTGTATCTGTTTCCCTCAAAGTCCCCATTTTTGCTTTTCCTTTCCTGGTAACTGTCTGAAGATGAAGACTATTGTTCTCACAACCTCGGTGTTGCATTTCACCCTCAAGATGAGTTTCTGGTCACGTATCTGCCATCACCTAAGTCCAGCTCTGTAACATCGCTTGACTCTGCCTCAGCTTAAATGCTTCTGAAACTCTCAACTATTTCAACATTCTCCTAGCCGACCTCCCATTTTCCACCCTACATAAACTTGTGCTCATCCAAAACTCTGCTGCTCGTATCTTAACTTGCACCAAGTCTCTCCATTCACCTATCTTACCCATCTCATTGCAGTTGATGTAGTCTACATGGACTTCAGTAAGGCTTTTGATAAGGTCCCGCATGGGAGATCGGTTAAGAGGGTAAGAGCCCATGGGATCCAGGGCAATTTGGCAAATTGGATCCAAAATTGGCTTAATGGCAGGAGGCAGAGGGTGATGGTCGAGGGTTGTTTTTGTGAGTGGAAGCCTGTGATCAGTGGTGTACCGCAGGGATCGGTGCTGGGACCTTTGCTGTTTGTAGTGTACATTTGTGATTTAGACGTGAATATAGGAGGTATGATCAGTAAGTTCACAGATGACACAAAAATTGGTGGTGTCATAAATAGTGAGGAGGAAAGCCTTAGATGACCAGGACGATATAGATGGGCGGAGCAGTGGCAAATGGAATTTAATCCTGAGAAGTGTGAGGTGATGTATTTTGGGAGGACTAACAAGGCAAGGGAATATACAATGGATGATAGGAGCCTAAGAAGTACAGAGGGTCAGCGGGTGTACTTGTTCATAGATCACTGAAGTCAGCAGCACAGGTAGATAAGGTGGTTAGGAAGGCATCTGGGATACTTGCCTTTATTAGCCGAGGCATAGAATATAATTGTGTATTGAGGTGGGATTAATTAATGATCTCATAGTTAAGGGTCCTCTAGGGAAGAGTGATCATAGCATGCTAGAATTTCAAATTCAGTTTGAGGGCGAGAAACTGGAGTCCCACACTAGCGTTCTGGAGTTAAACAAAGGTAATTACATAGGCATGAGGACAGATTTGGCCCTTTTGGACTGGGCAGGAAGACTGAAAGGTAGGACAGTTGATGAGCAGTGGCAGATGTTCAAGGAGATATTCAATTCCTCCCAACTAAAATATATTCCAGAGAGGAAGAAAGATTCTAATAGAGGGAAAAAACATCTATGGCTAAGCAAGGAAGTTAAGGATAACATAAAGACAAAAACTAAGGCATATCATATTGCAAAGGCCAGTGACAGGCTGGAAGATTGGGAAACTTTTAGAGATCAACAAAGTGTTACTAAAAAAGTAATAAAAAGAGCAAAGGTAAATTGTGAAAGAAAACTAGCGCAAAATATAAAAACAGATAGCAAAAGCTTCTATAAGTATATAAAAGGTAAGAGAGTAGCTAAAGTGAATGTTGGTCCTTTGGAGGATGAGACTGGGGAGTTAATAGAGGGGAACACAGAAATGGCGGAGACGCTAAATCAGTATTTTGCCTCAATTTTCATGGTGGAGGACACTAGTACTATCCCAATAGTAACAGGAAATGCAGAGGTTATAGAAAGAGAGGAACTTAGAAACATCATCATCACGAGGGAAAAAGTACTGAGCAAACTATTGGGATTGAAGGCAGACAAGTCCCCAGGGCCTGATGGCCTACATCCTAGGGTCTTAAAGGAAGTGGCAGTGGAGATAGTGGATCCATTGGTTATAATATTCCAAAATTCCCTGGATGCGGGAAAGGTTCCAGTGGATTGGAAAAAAGCTAATATAATGCCCTTATTCAAAAAGGGAGGGAGGCAGAAAGTAGGAAACCACAGGCCAGTTAGTTTAACATCTGTCATTGGGAAATTGTTAGAATCCATTATTAAGGAAGTAATAACAGGACATTTAGAAAGTCAAAACGCAATCCATCAGAGTCAGCATGGTTTTATGAAGGGTAAATCGTGTTTGACTAATTTGCTAGAGTTCTTCGAAGCTGTAACAAGCAAAGTGGATAATGGAGATCCTGTAGATGTAATATATCTGGACTTCCAGAAGGCATTTGATAAGGTGCCGCACAAAAGGTTAATACACAAGGTACGATCACATGGGGTTAGGGGCAATTTATTAGCTTGGATAGAGGATTGGCTAACCAACAGAAAATAGAGAGTCGGGATAAATGGGTCTTTTTGTGGTTGGCAAGATGTAACTAGTGGGGTGCCACAGGTTTCGGTCCTTGAGCCCCAACTATTTACAATATATATTAATGACTTGGATGCAGGGATAGAAGGTACTATAGCCAAATTTGCAGATGACATTAAAATAGGTAGGATAGTAAGTTGCAATAAAGAAATAAGAAATTTACAAATGGATATGGATAGGATAGGTGAATGGGCCAAAATTTGGCAGATGGAGTTTAACGTGGATAAGTGTGAGATTATCCATTTTGGTCGGAAGAACAGAAAGGCAAATTATTATCTAAATGGAGAGAAACTTCAGAGTGCTTCGGTGCAGAGGGATCTGAGTGTCCTCGTGCATCAATCGCAGAAAACTAGTATGCAGGTACAGCAGGTAATAAGGAAGGCAAATGGAATTTTGGCATTTATTGCTCAAGGAATAGAATATAAAAGTAGGAAAGTGTTGCTGCAACTGTACAAGGCATTAGTGAGATCGCACCTGGAGTATTGCACACAGTTTTGGTCCCCTTACTCGAAGAGGGATGTAGTTGCATTGGAGGCAGTTCAGAGGAGGTTCACTAGATTGATTCCAGGGATGATGGGTTTATCTTATGAAGAGAGATGGAGCACTTTAGGCCTTTACGCTCCAGAGTTTAGAAGAATGAGAGGAGATCTAATTGAGGTATATAAGATGATTAAGGGGATTGACAAAGTAGACGTAGAGAGGGCATTCTAGAATGAGAGTTCATAGTTTTAGGATAAGGGGTAGCAGATTTAAAACAGAGATGAGGAGAAACTACTTCTCTCAAAGGGTCATGAGTCTATGGAATTCACTACCCCAGAGTGTGGTGGATGCCAGGACATTGAGAAAATTTAAGGAGGAGAGAGACAGATTTTTAATTAGTAAAGGGTTGAAGGGTTATGGAGAATGGGCAGGAAAGTGGAGTTAAGACCGAGATGAGATCAGCCATGATCGTATTGAAGGCTCGAGGGGCTGAATTGCCTACTCCTTATCCTAGTTCTTGTGACCTTATGACCTTATAAGAGCAGGGAGGTTATGATGGAGCTGTATAAATCACTAGTTAGACCACAGCTGGAGTACTGTGTTCAGTTCTGGTCACCACATGACAGGAAGGATGTGATTGCACTGGAGAGGGTACAGAGGAGATTCACCAGGATGTTGCCTGGGCTGGAACATTTCAGCTATGAAGAGAGACTGGATAGGCTAGGGTTATTTTCCTTAGGACGGAGAAGGCTGAGGGGGGATCTGATTGAGGTATACAAAATTATGAGGGGCATTGATAGGATAGATAGGAAGAAACTTTTTCCCTTAGCGGAGGGGTCAATAACCAGGGGGCATAGATTTAAGGTAAGCGGCAGGTAGTTTAGAGGGGATTTGAGGAAAACTTTTTTCACCCAGAGGGTGGTTGGAATCTGAAATACACTGCCTGAAGAGTGGAAGAGGCAGGAACCCTCACAACATTTAAGAAGTATTTAAATGAGCACTTGAAACGCTATAGCATACAAGGCTTCAGGCCAAGTGCTGGAAAATGGGATTAGAATAGATAGGTGCTTGATGGCCGGCACAGACACAATGGGCCGAAGGCCTGTTTCTGTTCTGTATAACTCTATGATTCTATCGCACATACCTTAATCGCTTCACAAACATCCAATTGTCTCTTGAACTCAATTGTACCGTTCTAGCTGCGCGCAATGGGTTCTCCAATCTCTGCAAACCCCCAGATCATCACACCACTACTTTCATCCAGATACCTGGCCCAATTTACTTTGGAAGCTAACCTCTACCAATTACTCATCAAAAGGCTTGTCAGGAGCAATTAGTGAGTTTCAATAGACGGGCACAGGGAAAATGCCATGTCTGGAACACAGCAGAGTGTCAAAGACGTGAACAATGCAAAGGTCCATGAGGGCAATGGGAAGGGCTGATTAACATAATGCAGAGACCCAAAATAAAGCTCAGCTGCTCAAAAAGTGCTACAGTCACCATTGCTGGAGCTGTAAGACTTGATTTTTCAGTGGTAAGTGGTAGGAATCTGGAGAGGGACATGAGGCCCTGGCATCACTGGGCAGCTGGGGTTAACAGGGGAAAGCCTTTTGAACGAACAAAGCCCAGCTGAGGCAGTTCCGATGGGAACAGGCAACTCTGACATTGGACAGAGTAGCCAGGATGAGCTGCAGCAGATGCAACCTCGTGGACAGGAGGAAGCACAGCGGGGGACTGCAAGGGGAAAAAGGTGCTAACCAAGACATCGGGTCTACGCCCAAGAGTCAGCTACCTGCAAAGACAGAGCGCCTCTGCCATCGGAGGCTGCGCCTATCCAGGCAGATGGTCTCTGACATTTGTGCTGTGGTTCACAATGACCTGAGGCCTCGTGGCCCCTTACCTGCAGCCATCAAGGTCACCATCATCCTCAATTTTTATGCAACCAGGTCATTCCAGGGATCAACTGCGGACCTAGGTGGCTTCTCGCAATCAACGAGGGACTACATTCACTTTGACAGAGATGGGCCAACGCAGGTACAGAGGACATTGGGGTTTGTCGCCACCGATTGATTTGCTCACGTCCAAGGGGTCATCGATTGCACCCACGTTGCCATCAAGGCACTGACACACCAGCTAGTAAGATTGCTCAACAGCTCCAGGGACCCGGGTTCGATTCTGGGTACTGCCTGTGTGGAGTTTGCAAGTTCTCCCTGTGACCGCATGGGTTTTCGCCGGGTGCTCCGGTTTCCTCCCACAGCCAAAGACTTGCAGGTGATAGGTAAATTGGCCGTTGTAAATTGCCCCTAGTGTAGGTAGGTGTTAGGGAATATGGGATTACTGTAGGCTTAGTATAAATGGGTGGTTGTTGGTCGGCACAGACTCGGTGGGCCGACGGGCCTGTTTCAGTGCTGTATCTCTAAAATAAAATAAAAAAAGGGGCTACCACTCAATGAATGTTCAGCTGGTCTGTGACCACAGGAAGTGAATCTTGCAGGTCTGCGCCCAGTTCCCGGGCAGCTGTCATGACACCTTTATCTTGCAAGAGTCCCAGGTGGCGCACCTCTTCAGGTCCACATCCGTACTCAGTGTGTGGATGCTGGAAGATAAGGGTTAGCCCCTAAAGAGGTCATTCCTGATGCCCATCTGAAACTCAGACAGAGATGGAGAGAGGCACTACAACCGGAGCCATCTCCTAACACAGACCTGCATTGAACACACCACTGGCCTCTTGAAGATGCAAGGTAGGATGTGACGGTGCTGGTTCCATGGAGTTTCCCCCCACCCAGGATGGTGTTGCCGATTGGGCAGGTGCACTTAGCTCCCCTTCTGGGAGGAAACACAAATATGTGGAAATGAGGACTCGTGCCCCAGAACAACCAACCACTCAGATACGAACGTACGAGTTAGGAGCAGGAGTAAGCCACTCAACCCCTCGAGCCTGCTCTGCCATTTATTAAGTTCATGGCCGAACTGATTATTCCACATTTCAACCTACCCCCGATAACCTTCCATCCCCTTGCTTATCAAGAATCTATTTACCTTTGCCTTAAAAATATTCAAAGACTCTGCTTCCACTGCCTTTTGAGGAAGAGAATTCCAAAGACTCACGACCCTTTGAGTGAAAGAATTTCTCCTCATCTTTGTCTTAAATGGGCAACCCCTTATTTTTAAACAGTGACCCTCTAGTTCTAGATTCTTGCACAAGGGGAAACATCCTCTCCACATCCACCCTGTCAAGACCCCTCAGGATCTTATATGTTTCAATCAAGTCGCCTCTTACTGTTCTAAATTCCAGCGGATATAAGCCTAGCCTGTCCAATCTTTCCTCATAAGACAGCCCACCCATTCCAGGTATTAGTCTAGTAAATCTTATCTGTACTGCCTCCAACGCATTAACATCCTTCCTTAAATAAGGAGACCAGTACAGTATAGAATACTCCAGATATGTTATCACCAATGCCCTGTGCAGCTGAAGCATAACCTCCCTACTTTTGTATTCAATTCCCCTCGCAATAAATGATAACATTCTATTAGCTTTCCTAATTACGTGCTGTACCTGCATACTAACCTTTTGCGATTCATGCACTAGGACAGATCCCTCTGCATCTCAGAGCTCTGCAATCTCTCACCATTTAGATAATATGCTTCTTTTTTATTCTTCCTGCCAAAGTGAGCGATTTCACACTTTCCCACATTATACTCCATTTGCCAGGTCTTTGTCCACTCACTTAACCTATCCATATCCCTTCTGTCCTCTTCACAAGTTACTTTCCTACCTATCTTTGTGTCATCAGCGAATTTAGCAATCAAACCTTAGGTCCCTTCATCTACGTCATTTATATAAAGTGTAAAAAGTTGAGGCCCCAGCACAGATCCCTGTGGCACACCACTCGTTACATCTTGCCAACCAGAAAATGACCCATTTATA
This sequence comes from Heterodontus francisci, assembly GCF_036365525.1. NCBI lineage: Eukaryota > Metazoa > Chordata > Chondrichthyes > Heterodontiformes > Heterodontidae > Heterodontus > Heterodontus francisci. The sequence goes on from NC_090372.1 coordinate 88,384,460, forward strand.
ATAATATATAATCTGAAATAAAAACAAGAAATGCTGGAACCACTCAGCAGGTCTGGCAGCATCTGTGGAAAGAGAAGCAGATTTAACGTTTCGGGTCAGTGACCCTTCTTCGGAACAGTGACCCCCTATTTCAGATTTTCAGCATCCGCAGTATTTTGCTTTTATTTTAATGACCCATTTATGCCTACTCTCTGTTTCCTGTTAGCTAACCAATCTTCTATCCATGCCAATATGTTACCCCCTACACAATGAGCTTTTATTTTCTGCACTAACATTTGATGTGGCACCTTATCAAATGCTTTCTGGAAATCTAAGTTCAATACATCCACCAGTTCCCCTTTATCCACAGCACATGTAACTCCCTCAAAGAACTCCAATGAATTGGTTAAACATGATTCCCCTTTCACAAAACCATGTTGACTCTGCCTGATTACCCTGATTTTTTCTAAATGCCATGCTATAACATCTTTAATAATAGCTTCTAACATTTTCCCTAAGACAGATGTTAAGGTAACTGGCCTGTAGTTTCCTGCTTTCTGTCTCCCTCCCATTTTGAATAAAGGAGTTACATTTGCTATTTTCCAATCTAAAGGAACCTTCTCCGAATCTAGGGAATTTTGGAAAATTAGAACTAATGCATCAACCATCTCACTAACCACTTCTTTTAACACCCTTGGATGAAGTTCATCAGGACCCGGGGACTTGTCAGCCTGCAGCTCCAACAATTTGTTCAGTACCATTTCCCTGGTGATTGTAATTTTCTTGAGTTCCTCCCTCCCTTCCATTTCCTGACTTACAGCTAATACTGGGATGTTACTTGTATCCTCAACAGTGAAGACCGATGCAAAATATCTGTTCAGTTCATCTGCCATCTCCTTATTATCCATTATTAATTCCCCAGACTCACTTTTTATAGAACCAACGCTCACTTTGTTAACTCTTTTCTTTTTTAAATATGTATAGAAACTCTTACTATCTGTCTTTATATTTCTAGCTAGCTATCTCTTGTACTCTAATTTTACTTTCCTTATCAATCTTTTAGTCCTTCTTTGCTGTTTTTTATATTCTGCCCAATCTTCTGACCTGCCTCCCATCTTTGCGCAATTATAGGCTTTTTCTTCAAGTTTAATACTATCTTTAACTGTTTTAGTTAACCACGGATGGCGGGTCCCACCCTTGGAATTTTTCTTTCTTGTTGAAATGTATCTATTCTGTGTATTCTGAAATATCCGCTTAAATGTCTGCCACTACATCTCTATTGACCTATCCCTTAACCTAATTTGCCAGTTCACCTCCATGCCCTCATAAATACCCTTATTTACATTTAAAATACTCATCCTGGACCCACTCTTCTCTCCCTCAAACTGAATGTAAAATTCAATCATATTATGATCGCTGTTATCTAGGGGCACTTTCACTATGAGGTCATCAATTATTCCTATCTCATTGCACAAACCAGGTCTAGTATATCCTGCTCTCTGGTTGGCTTCAGAAGGTATTATTCCAAGAAATTATCCCGAAAACATTCTATCTACTCCTATGACATAGCTCGCATTGGCATAGCCTCCATGCCTTTCACCTCAAGAAAGAGCTATCCAATGACCCTGTTGCTCACGGCCACCCGTTTTACCATCCCCCACCGAATGCCTTGAGAGCACCCTGGCAATCTCCAGCGCCACCTTCTCCATCAGGGCCAAAGTGTGAAGTTGGGCCACCATCTGTTCTGGCCATCTCCCACATATTATGGGCTCTCCTCCTGCAGGATGAGAGGAGAATGATTCATGAATAGGCAGCCCTCCCTCATCCCTCCAGCATGACACACAAGTGGGCTGATGTCCCCCTCAGTGATGTCCCCATCTGACTGTTGCCCCATATGTGAGGGTGGCTGCATCCCATTTTGTGATCGTTTACTTACTCTGACAATATGAAGGAGAACTATGGACATTCTGTGAGGGCAGCTCGCGTGCATTCTAGTGCTTAGAGAGTTGGTGACCAATCAACCGGGTGCTGCTGGCCATTCACCTTACCAGACCGCAAGTGATCATTGAACCTCTTCCTACACTCCACCCAGGTACTTCTGGTGAATCCCCTGCTGCTGACCTCTGTGGTCATCTCTACCCGGGTGCATTTTTCCTTCCAGATGCTGGGAAGAACACCTCTCTCTTCTCTGCTACCGTATCCGTTAGCGCCTCCAGGGAGGCATCAGAAAACCGTGGTGCTGTCTGGGATCGCATACCCATGCCAACACTGACCCTCTGATCTCCCTGCTGCACCATCCCTGAAGGCAATGGCAAGCCCAGTCATGGCTGCCACATGCCTTTAAAATTGCCCTCTGCAACCTGGTTCCGCCTCCAGGATGCTTCTGGTGCCTCTAATTGGGCACTGGTCTCGCCCCCGCCCAATTAGGCCCTTTAGATATGAAAATTGTATTGCATCACTAACACTGAAGCGGCACAGGGGTTCCCAACCCCAGAACGAAAATTCCAGCCCTGGCGTCAGTTCCTGATCAATCTGATTTTTTGCTAGAAGGCTTGCCAATAAAATGCAAGCCTGCTAAGTTTTGATGTTCCCTTCTTGCCTTATGAACATAAGAATGCACAGATCCAAAAGAGACCATTCCAGTCCATCTAAGCAAGCTCAAAGACAAATATTGTGCATTACTTTGCCTTTTTCATAGTCCCAAGCTGGCAAACATCCATTCCCCTTTTGAATTTGCTGATGCCATTTTCTGCCCATTCCATGAATTCTTCACTCTTTGTGTAAAGTAATTAAATGTAAATTGTCTATTCATTTTCTTTCATCTGAGCTTGTGTCCTTGTTGTAAAGCACCTGAACAGTATCATAGCGACAATTTATTCTCCAAGGAGCCAGCCTTTGTTAGAGCTGCATGAAATCAATGTTAAAGGTGAATGCGTTCAATTTATTTCATGTACTGTAGTAACAGTACCTGTCTCTGTGAATTTCTCAACTTCCCGTGATTTTTTTAGCATTTTTTGCCATGATAAATCACTTGCTGCAGTAATATGTTATCAAGTTCTGAGCCCAGAGGAAGCAGTAAGTCACACTTCAGAGTTTTGAGTTTCTGATGCTAAAATCATCCAATCACATTTTTAGACAGGAACACAAAGACTTGAAACCAAGATAATGTCATTTACTTGAGCAGATACAGGAATAGTGGTTTTGATGCTAAAGATGGAGGATGGGGTAAAGGTTGGAAGGCATCCCAGAGGCTGTTGTAGTATAAGTGCCTGAAAGGGTTAATGTTTGAGACAGGGAGAGTAAACCCCTCCCACTGTAGTGATGCTGATGATGCAATAGTCACATGGGTATCAGGCTGTGAAGAAGCTAGAAGCAGTACGAGGTGTGCTGCTATAAAGGCTTGTGGAGAGTTTAAATAGTGATATCTGTATATTAGAAATGAGTTATTCTTTAGCCCTACAAAGAACTTGAGGCTTCTTTAGGCAACACAATCTATGCTACTACAATACCCAACAAAGGTAAGATGCTACCTGTCTCAAACTGACACATACATTCTCTTTACAACTTACTCTCAAGGTCATAGAGAGATACAGCACTGAAACAGGCCCTTTGGCCCACTGAGTCTGTGCCAACCATCAACCACCCATTTATACCAATCCTACATTAATCCCATATTCCCACCTTTCCTCAATTCTCCTTCCACCTACCTACACTCAGGGCAATTTACCTATCAACCTGCAAGTCTTTGGTTGTGGGAGGAAACTACAGCACCCGGCAAAAACCCATGCAGTCACAGGGAGAACTTGCAAACTCCACACAGGCAGTACCCAGAATTGAACCTGGGTCACTGGAGCTGTGAGGCTGCAGTGCTAGCCACTGTGCTGCCCCAGGTGTCCAAGTCTTTCTCTCATGCCCTTAACCAACAGTACTATCATCATCCCACTTTAACCCTGCACTTTGGAATAGGAAACAAGTGGCACTAGAACCACCAGCAGCTGGTGAAGGCACTTTTATCATCTGTCTGATAACATCCCCATACCAGCTGCATGACTCAGAAGTAATGCCAATGATTCATACTGTACATTCAGACATTTCATTTGTAATGTCATAAAAGTTGTGAAGTTCCACAAAGTTGAGTATTTGTTTGTAAGAGACCTTTTTATTTACTGTTTGATGGAAGCTGGGTCAGAATGATACGAGGGCTTAGGGGGTTAAATTGTGAGGATTGGTTACATAAACTTAGCTTGTATTCCCTTGAGTATATGAGATGGAAGAGTAATCTGATCAAGATGTTTAAATTCTAAATATAGTAGCCAGCTTTTTATTCTCGCATTATTAATTTCACTGCATAATAAATGAAGAATAAGATAAAGCACAAAGGACCCAAAATTCCTAGAGCTCTGCTCCACTACCTGAAATGTGGCAGACAGGGATTTCCACTGGCAATCAGCTCAAGCCTTGACCTAGAATGGGGCTTTTAGCATTAATGGGGAAGTTGTTCTGAGTTTCCAAGTGGCACCTTGTAATTGGGAGAAGGTGGATCTTTGTAGCCATAAAGCTCTTATTTTTTAATTCCACTTAGCCACTTTAGCTTTCTTAACAGCAGTAGACTGCCCTGCCAGGATGCCATCACTGGCATGCAAGTGCAGGTAAACATTGTATGGGGGTGTGGGCAAGTGAAGCAGAGCTGACATAATTTTTGGTCGGTGACATTGGGGTTTTGGTCCTGCCTGTTCTGTAGCAAGGGGGTGAGTGGTGGGTGGGGAGGGGGCCTCAGTGGGGACTGGCGGAAGAATCGTCAGCTACCACCTCCATCAAAATGTATCAGTGTGAAAAATTCACACAGCTTCTGCTTCAGAAGCCTCCTCCAAAGCCCAGGAATTTTGGGCTCGATAAAGTTAAAACCACATCCTAAACTTGCAGGGCTACAGGGATCAAGCAGGGGAGTGGGACTGACTGGATAGCTCTGTGGAGAGCTGGCATGGACTCGATGGGCCAAATGGCCTCCTTCTGTGCCGTATATGACCCTATAAATGGAATCACAATTTATACTAAAATATCCAATTTTCTAAGTTTCAAAAATGCCTTGACTAGTTTAAAAGTCTGGAATATGGCATGTTTCAGTTAACACGACTCAAAATACAGCACTTAAATGCGTCAAGACACATTGTAATAAAATATATATCTTTCCACTTCTTGCCTCCATTTCTCTAACTTCAAATGAGAAGTAAGGATCCCTGCTGGTACCGTCATCATGGCAAATACAGACTTCATTGCTGAGGCTCAGATTGTGAGTCACTAGGCATCTCAAAGGAATGCGTTGAGTGTTTCAGGTCAGCTATGTTCCTGGAAAATCAGTTCAACCTGCACTGCAGTGAGCCACAGTGTAAAGCTGTGCTGACAGCCAATATATCTGCTGTGGACCAATTATTACAGTACTAATAATCTTTTTAATTGATAGAAGAAAAAATACTTCTGCTATTTTTGGAATTGTGCAACCAAACAATCAACATAACCAGGTGGAAAGCTGTTAACATTAAGGAAGTGTTAGAAACCACATTTACTATTGGTTCAAGTGGCACAGTAAGAGAAGCCTTCTCAACAAATGTGACTATCTTTTTCACCAATGCTTGTGTTAATCTAAAAAATGGAAACTCTTCCTATTTCAGGTGCCCCAGGTCAGGTATAGTTCAGCCAGTTGAAATGTAAAGCTTCCTCTACTTTTCTTCATCATTGTACCTCAGAACAGCACACCTTACTGCACCAGTGTGATATTTTCTTCATCTCCCACATCTGAGTGAGACTGCTGGTTAGTGTTGAGTTGGGACAGTTTTGAGCTGTAGGCCATTCCCACTAGGAACTTGATTGTGTCTGCCCAAACACATTTCACATCAGACCCAAGGCAGCAAAAGTGACTTCCCTCTCAATAATCTGAGCTTGTATTTCAACTCAGATCCCTGAGGTGAAAGGCTAGTGTCTAATGCACTGGGCCACCCAGTTTCCCATTTATTCTTGAGTGACATAGCTTAAAATAAGCAGCATTTTTAAATCAAAATGATTTCAAAATCAAAATTGATTGTCACTTTCAATGACTAATACTTGGTGGTGTTTGCAACAGTGCAGTTTCTCTGTTTCTCACAAAGCTGACATGTTTGCAAATGTCTTCAGCCAAAGATGGCAAGTGTTCAAACCCAAACAGTCTTCTCCTGAAGTCACCACATCCTAGATGCCAACATCCAGCTAATTTGAGTCACCTCACATGGCATTAAAGAGCAGCTGAATGAATTGGACACAACAAAGGCCAGGAACCATGACAAAATTTGGCTTTAGTGCTGAAGATCTGCATACCAGAACTAACAGCTTCTCTGACCAAGTTGTTCCAATGAGATTGATATCTACCCAACAGTGTGAAAAATTAGCCAGGCATATTTTATTCACAGCAAGCAGGGCAAATCTAACAAAGCCAATTACTACCCCATCAGTCATCTTCCAGTCATCAGCAAAGTGATGGAAGAACTCACAGTTCTGCTTCTACCAGACCATTCGTATCCAGACCTCATCACAGCCTTGACACAGACATGGGCATAAGAGCTGAGTTCCAGAGGAGAGGTGAGAGTAACTACCTAGAATGTCAATGCTGCAATTGACTGACTATGGCATCAAGGAGTATGAGCAAAACTGAGGTTTACAGGGGTTAGTGGGAAAACCCTCCAGTGCCTATAGTCATACCTCGCACACAAAAAATGACTATGATTGTCCGCGGCTAATCATCATTGTCCCAGAGTATCAGTACCAGAGTTCCTCAGAAAAGTGTCTTTGGTCCATCAAGCTTGTCCCTCCTTTGTGGGCAATCCAGGGCCCCCCGCTCCCCACTAGCAATGGCCACCCTTGCGAGAAGACCCACACCACCATACTCTGTCGCTGGGGCCTGTCTGAATGGCACCGGCAACCCCAACCCCACTCGCCTGTCGCAGGATGATCTTCACTCTTCTTTCCTTGTACTGCAGAGTCTGCTACAGTACCGGCAGTGGACACTGCTCCTAGTGGCACTGCTGGTACTGCAGAGCTGCCGGCCTTCCAATTAGCCGGCAGCTCTGCAGGAGGGAGCTCGTCCCTTAAAGGGACGGCGTCCCCAAAAGCAGTTAATTGGCTGCCCATCGTGGAATTGCAATGGGGATCTGATGGAGGGCCGAAACAGGGTCTCTCCCCACCTTCCAGTCTGCTGCTGGGACCCCCATGGCCAGAATAAAATTCAGCACGTTGTTAATCTTGTAGGAAAATTAGTGGAGAGTGAGAATGAGGAAGGGAAACAAGTTCTAAGAGGAGACAGGTGAATGGAGAAAAGAATTAAATATCAGAATTCTTCTTCATATTAACTTAGAGTAAAAACTTGTAAAAGCAAAAGTAATTGGAGATACAACAATATCATTACATCACCGATTGTGTCATTTCGTGCACTTCTGTTTCTACAACATTGCTGCTAAACTGTGAGACATGTTACCATCAACACCTTTTCTTTCACCATTCCAGCCACCATTTTACATTCCCAGTCATAGGGCCATCTGAGTGACTCACCAGAACTGCAGTGACCCCATCTGACCAATTCAGAAATGGGCAGGTTGATCAGCAATTATGGAATCATGTTGGATTGTTTATGTGTATTTTATTACTTATGAGAGAAGAAACAGATGGCATATGGGTTTTTACCTTATTATTTAGACTGTGGTCTGGTAGAATGATGTTGTTTTCAAGCAGAGTGAGAAATATCTGTTTTATTTTTGCCACTGTATAAAGCTGTACAACATATTAATGTGGAGGAGGGAAAAGAATGCTCCTATGGACATGAGCTATCAGCCTGAAGGCTCCTTCACACTGCAGCTGAACAGCTCTTAAAATGCTTTGTGAAAGCCTGCAGATTAGCTGTGCTTAGAAGCAGTGATTTGATGCAATTTCAGACTGCCTGAATTGCTGTCCACTGTCACTGTAGTGCTGTGTTCTCCTCGCAGACCTGTTCATGCAGTTTCCTTACTTGTCTTTACACCAGCTACGACCACTGATAGTCTTTGCATTGTTTTAATATTGGCTTTGTACAGTCAGATTGTCGACTGCGAAGAAACCATCCATCCAGAGGGTGCAGACACCATAGTTAGTGGTTTATTTAGATCTGATACTTCACAGTGTAATTCTAACTGCCTGTGTGAAGAAAATAGGCAAAGCTCAAGAGACACTGCTCTATTCATCTCTATAATAGCTCTATAATAATTGCCACTGGAGGCTTAAGAAGATCTGTACAGCTTGGTCCACCTTTCATTAGCATTGAACGCAATGCTTCTGGGTGAGTTATTGTGACCGAATAACAAAAGCTGCAACATGAAAGCAAGCGTTGTTTCTTTGACTGTGCTGCCTTCCATCACGCTTTCACCTAGCATAATACATTTGCAAAGTGCAGTAGACTTGAATGAAGAAGAGGTAGCAGTCTGCTCATAGTGTGCCTTTCCTTGTGGGCTACAGAGCCTGGTTTTCAGTGTCTCCATTAGAATGCAATGTTTCAATGTTTTAGTTGAATGATTTCTTCCTTGGTTTAATGGGTTTGCATAAAAGTCTATAGAACACGGTTACATTATTTGATTACAGTATATTTCAATGAATGTAATGGCAAATGCTTATCTGTTATTGTGTTCTATAGTTGGAAATACTGCTCAGATTGTGACTTCATAACTGCATTCACTTTTCGGGGGAATCTATTGCATTTTAAATATTTTAATTTTTTATTGTCCTTAATGAATAGGTTTTGATTTAATTATTATTACTGTTTAAACATGTTTATTCTCAGTGTTATTGATTACTTTTCTTTAAGATGTGCTAAAGCTGCGGGTAAATTACATTGATCTACAGCATGCAACGTAGTGTATTGTGGAATACTCAAGATTTATCAGGCTCTAAGTAAGGAAACAACAGTTACTGGATGGTTTTCATGTTTAATACTGATGTGAAACTTGCACCTGCCTTCTGTTGTAACATATATAATGCAAATGCAATAATATCAAATTAGCCCTTAACGGTACGTATTCTGCCCATAAATATATATTACCCACACAAGTGTGATTTATTATTGTAGGCTAGAGCCAGAGTTAGTAAGCCTTGGCTAATTGAATTTATCACCCCACTTTGGACCCCAATACTTTTAATTGGGTAAAGAAATCTATTTTTTATTGGATGTTTTCTGTGCGTAAAGGTAAGATGATAGTGCTGGGCAGTGGAGCATTAAATTCATGTAGAATACGGAATAGGGTCCTTAACTTTGAGAAAGGTATTTTCCATTTGGACGGAAATCAGGGCTCTCTGTTGTGGAAGCTGCTGTCTGTCTGTTGATTTCAACATCAATTTGTATTTATCAACATTTTATATAAAAGAAACTGACTGCATTACGAATTGCAGTTGTTCACCTGATATTTTGAAAAGAGGATTATCAAATACAGAGCTGTTATTTATTCTCTGGTATACATTGTAAGATAGCATATTTGCTAAATAGATGAAAAGGGGTATTCTAGTTCCTTGAAATTCCACAATAGTCTAAGTACTCCATGATTTCTCTAAAATTGAGCAACTTCCTGTATGAAAGAAAAATCTCACCTGGGTCCTCCTAAACAGACTCTTCTTATTTTTACACCACTTTTCAATCATGAGTTGTTAAGCTGTTAAGGGAAACAAGAGAAGAAATAATGGAGGCTCTGGTCATCATTTTCGAATCCTCTCTGGTTACAGGTGTGGTGCCGGTGGACAGCTAATGTTGTACCATGGTTTGAAAAGGGAGAAAGAGATAGACTGAGCAATTGCAGACCAGTCAGCCTAATCTCTGTGGTGGGAAAATGACTGGAAAAATTTCTGAGGTACAGGATAAATCTTCATTTAGAAAGATACGGATTAATCGAAGACAGTCAGCATGGATTTGTTAAGGGAAGGTCAGGTCTGACTAACAATTTGAGAAGGTAACAAGGAGGATAGATGAGTGTAGTGCATTTGTTATTGTCTATATAGATTTTGATAGGGTCCCACATGACAGACTGGTCACAAAAGTAAAAGCCCATGGGATCCAAGGCAAAGTGGAAAGTTGGATCCAAAATTGGCTCAGAGGCAGGAAGCAAAGGCTGATGGTCAATGGGTGTTTTTGTGAATGGAAGGCTGTTTCCAGTGGGGTTCCTCAAGGCTCAGTACGAGATCCCTTGTTTTTGTGGTAGATATCAATGATTTGGACTTTAATGTTGGGGGTATGATTATAAAGTTTGCAGATGATACAAAAATTGGCTGTGTGATGGATAATGAAAAGGAAAGCTGTAGACTGCAGGAAGATATCAATGGACTAGTCAGGTGGGCGGAAGAGTGGCAAATGGATGTCAGTCTGGAGAAGTGTGAAGGGAAGTAGCATGAAGTCCAGTTCGACTGAGTCCTGTGAGACAGAGTGCTTAACTCGGGGACTTTGGTAAGTAAGGAAATTCAGTGCAGTGAAGGAGGAGATGCTGTTCTGGTCTTTTACAGAACAAGGAGTGATCCAAGAGAGGGAGCTGGAGACAGCGAGACCTGAGAGCTGAAGCCCAGAGGCGTTAATTAGGTGAGCAGGTAGGTGATTGGTTGGCGAGTTTTAAGGGTTATTTCCTCTCTAAACTGTGGCAATAGTTTAAACTAGCATTAGGGAGATATAAGCATTGTATGAAGCTTATAGCTTAACTAGTTAACCTACTGAATATAATTACAAATAATCGTTGAGTGATACTTCTAAACTTGAAACCTAATTAGTTAAATAAAACCCAATAAAGATGGCAAGGAAAGTGATGTATTGTAGCTGTAGGATGCGGGAGCTGGTGGACACCACTATGATCCACAGCAAAAGTGTCTGTAGCTCGAGGAACTTCAGCTCAGAGTTGATGAGCTGGAATCCGAGCTTTGGACACTGTGATGCATCAGGGAGCGGGAAGGTTACCTTGGCACTTTGTTCCAGGAGGCAGTCACATTCTTTAGGCTAGGTACTTCAGATTTGGTCTGTGGTCAAGGACAGGAGGATGTGACTACAAATGAGACAGGTATTGGGATCCAAAAGGTAGCACTGGAGGAGCCTCAGCCCTTACACTTGTCCAACAGATTCGATGTTCTTGCACCTTGCGTGGATGAGAGCAGGGACTGTAGGGAGGATGAGCGAACTGAGCACAATACCACGATGCAGGGGGCCATTCAAGCGAGGGTACTAAAAAGGAATGTGATCATAGTAGTAGGGGACAGTATAATTAGGGAAGTAGATACTGTTCTCTGCAGCTGAGAGCGAGAGTCCCGAAGGATGTGTTGCCTGCCCAATGCCAGGGTTAAGGACGTGTCCTTGGGGCTGGAGAGCAACTTGGAATGGGAGGGGAAGGATCCAGTTGTTGTGGTCCACATGGGTACCAGAGACAGGTAGGATTAAGAAAGAAGTTCTGCTGAGGGAGTATGAGCACCTAGGGACTCAATTAAAATGCAGAACCACAAAGGAATAATCTCTGGATTACTACCTGAGCCATGAGCAAAATGACATAGGGTAAATAAAATCAGTGAGTTGAATGCTTGTGTCAAAGATTGGTGTGGGAGAAATGGGGTACAATTCATGGGGCACTGGCACCAGTACTGGGGTGAGAGGGAGCTGTACTGTTGGGACAGCCTTCACCGAAACTGTGCTGGGACCAGTGTCCTGGCGAATTGTATATCTAGGGCTTGTAGCAAGAGCTTCAGACTAAATAGTTGGGGGAGGTTCACATGAGGCGAAATTTGGAAAATTAAAGAGAAAGGACAAGGCAATAGTGCAGGGTAATTCTAACCAGAGTGTGACAGGAAAGGACGGAGGTGTAAACTTAAGAGTGCACCAGCAAATATGGTTCAGAGGGAAAAATGATAAAAAGACAGAATTAAAGGCTATTTATCTGAATGCACGCAGCATTCGTAACAATTGATGGCACAAAGAGAAATAAATGAATATGATATGATAGCCATTACAGAGGTGTGGTTGCAAGGTGTCTGAGGCTGGGAACTGAATATTTAACATTTTGGAAAGATAGGAAGAAAGGAAAAGGAGGTGAGGTAGCTCTGTCAATAAAGGATGAGATTAGTACAGTCGTGAAAAATGATCTTTGCTCGGAAGTTCGAGATGTAGAATCAGTTTGGGTGGAGATTAAAAATAGAAAAAGGAAAGAAGACACTGGTCGGAGTAGTTTATAGACGCCCTAACCTGAGCCACACTGTAGGACAGAGCAGAAATAAGGGTAGGCAGTGGCGTAGTGGTATTATCACTGGACTAGTAACCCAGAGACCCAGGGTATTTCTCTGGGAACATGGGTTCAAATCCCACCACAGCAGAGGTGGAATTTGAATTTAATTAATAAATCTGGAATTAAGAAAGCTAGTCTAATGATGGCCATGAAACCACTGTCGATTGTTGTAAAAACCCATCTGGTTCACTAATGTCCTTTAGGGAAGGAAATCTGCTGTCCTTACCTGGTCTGGCCTACATGTGACTCCAGACCCACAGCAATGTGGTTTACTCTTACATGCCCTCTGAAGTGGCCTAGCAAGCCACTCAGTTGTACCTAACTGCTACGAAGTCAATGAAAAGGAATGAAACTGGACGGACCACCCAGCATCGACCTAGGCACCGGAAACGACAGTGGCAAACCCAGCCCTGTCGACCATGCGCCTGACATAGTCATACTCACGGAATCATACCTTACAGACAACGTCCCAGACATTGCCATCACCATCCCCGGGTATGTCCTGTCCCACCGGCAGGACAGACCCACCAGAGGTGGTGGCACAGTGGTATACAGTAGGGAGGGAATTGCCCTGGGAGTCCTCAACATCGACTCCGGACCCCATGAAGTCTCATGGCATCAGGTCAAACATGGGCAAGATAACCTCCTACTGATTACCACCTACCGCCCTCCCTCAGCTGATGAGTCAGTACTCCTCCATGTTGAACACCACTTGAAGGAAGCACTGAGGGTGGCAAGGGCACAAAATGTACTCTGGGTGGGGGACTTCAATGTCCATCACCAAGCATGGCTTGGTAGCACCACTACTGACTGGGCTGGCTGAGTCCTAAAGGACATAGCTGCTAGACTGGGTCTGTGGCAGGTGGTGAGGGAACAAACAGGAGGGAAAAACATACTTGACCTCGTCCTCACCAATCTGCCTGCCGCAGATGCTTCTGTCCATGACTGTATTGGCAGGAGTGACCACCGCACATCCTTGTGGAGACAAAGTCCCACCTTCACATTGAGGATACCGTCCATCGTGTTGTGTTGCACTACCACCGTGCTAAATGGGATAGATTTCGAACAGATCTAGCAATGCAAAACTGGGCATCCATGAGGCGTTGTGGGCCATCAGCAACAGCAGAATTGTACTCAACCACAATCTGTAACCTCATGGCCCGGCATATCCCCAACTCTACCATTACCATCAAGCTAGGAGACCAACCCTGGTTCAATGAAGAGTGCAGGAGGGCATGCCAGGAGCAGCAACAGGCATACCTCAAAATGAGGTTCAACCTGGTGAAGCTACAACACAGGACTATCTGCGTGCCAAACTGCATAAGTAGCATGCGAAAGACAGAGCTAAGCGATCCCATAACCAACGGATCAGACCTAAGCTCTGCAGTCCTGCCACATCCAGCTGTGAATGGTGGTGGACAATTAAACAACTAACTGGAGGAGGTGGCTCCACAAATATCCCCATCCTCAATGATGGGAGAGCCCAGCACATCAGTGCGAAAAATAAGGCTGAAGCATTTGCAACAATCTTCAGCCATAAGTGCCGAGTTGATGATCCATCTTGGCCCCCTCCTGCAGTCCCCAGATTCACAGATGCCAGACTTCAGCCAATTCGATTCACTCCGCGTGATATCAAGAAACGACTGAAGGCACTGTATACTGCAAAAGCGTTGGGCCCTGACAATATTCCAGCAATAGTACTGAAGATCTGTGCTCCAGAACTTGCCGTGCCCCTAGCCAAGCTGTTCCAGTACAGCTACAACACTGGCATCTACCCTGCAATGTGGAAAATTGCCAAGGTATGTCCTGTACACAAAAAGCAGGACATGTCCAACCCGGCCAATTATCGCCCCATCAGTCTACTCTCAATCATCAGTAAAGTGATGGAAGGTGTCATCAACAGTGCCATCAAGCAGCACTTGCTTAGCAATAACCTGCTCAGTGATGCTCAGTTTGGGTTCTGCCAGGGCCACTCAGCTCCTGACCTCATTACAGCCTTGGTTCAAACATGGACAAAAGAGCTGAACTCAAGAGGTGAGGTGAGAGTGACTGCCCTTGACATCAAGGCAGCATTTGACCGAGTATGGCATCAAGGAGCCCTAGCAAAACTGAGGTCAATGGGAATCAGGGGAAAACACTCCACTGGCTGGAGTCATACCTAACGCAAAGGAAGATGGTTGTGGTTGTTCGAGGTCAATCATCTGAGCTCCAGGACATCACTGCAGGAGTTCCTCAGGGTAGGGCCCTGGGCCCAACCATTTTCAGCTGCTTCATCAATGATCTACCTTCAATCATAAAGTTAGAAGTGAGGATGTTCGCTGATGATTGCACAATGTTCAGCACCATTCGTGACTCCTCAGATACTGAAGCAGTCCGTGTAGAAATGCAGCAAGACCTGGACAATATCCAGGCTTGGGCTGATAAGTGGCAAGTAACATTCACGCCACTCAAGTGCCAGGCAGTGACCATCTCCAACAAGAGGGAATCTAACCATCTCCCCTTGACATTCAATGGCATTACCATCGCTGAATCCCCCACTATCAACATCCTAGGGGCTACAATTGACCAGAAACTGAACTGGAGTAGCCATATAAATACTGTGGCTACAAGAGCAGGTCAGAGGCTAGGAATCCTGAGGCGAGTAACTCACCTCCTGACTCCCCAAAGCCTGGCCGCCATCTACAAGGCACAAGTCAGGAGTGTGATGGAATACTCTCCACTTGCTTGGATGGGTGCAGCTCCAACAACACTCAAGAAGCTCAACACCATCCAGGACAAAGCAGTCCGCTTGATTGGCACCCCATCTACAAACATTCACTCCCTCCACCACCGACGCACAGTGGCAGCAGTGTGTACCATCTACAAGATGCACTGCAGCAATGCACCAAGGCTCCTAAGACAGCACCTTCCAAACCCGCGACCTCTACCAACTGGAAGGACAAGGGCAGCAAATGCATGGGAACACCACCACCTGCAAGTTCCCCTCAAAGTCACACACCATCCTGACTTGGAACTATATCGCCGTTCCTTCACTGTCACTGGGTCAAAATCCTGGAAATCCCTTCCGAACAGCACTGTGGGTATACCTACCCCAAATGGACTGCAGCGGTTCAAGAAGGCAGCTCACCACCACCTTCTCAAGGGCAATTAGGGATGGGCAATAAATGCTGGCCTAGCCAGTGACGCCCACATTCCTGAATGAATTTTTAAAAAAAAATCAAGAAATAATAGCGGCCTGTAAGAAAGATACTGCAATAGTAGTGGATGATTTTAATCTTCATATCATTGGACAATTCAAATTGGCAAAGGTAGCCTGGAGGATGAATTTATAGAGTGTATTTGGTACAGTTTCTTAGAACAATACGTTCTGGACCCAACCAGGGAGCAGGCTATTGTAGACCTGGTAATGTGTAATTGGAAGCAATGCAGAGAAGGTTCACTGGGCTGATTCCTGGGATGAAGGGGTTTTCTTATGAGGAAAGGTTGAGCAGGTTGGTTCTATATTCATTGGAGTTTAGAAGAATAAGAGGTGAATTTATTGAAACATATCAGATTCTGAGGGGGTTTGACAGGGTAGGTGCTGAGAGGATGTTTCCCCTTGTGGGGGAGTCGAGAACTAGGGGGCACAGTTTAAAAATACTGGGTATCCCTTTTAAGATGCAGATGAGGAGGAATGGAGCCTGGGTTATTGAATATATTCAAGGCTGAGTTAGGCAGATTTTTGATCTAGAAGGGAGTTGAGAGTTATGGGGGACCTGCAGGAAAGTGGAGTTATGGCCACAATCAGATTCACCATGATCTTATTGAATGGCAGAGCAGGCTCTGGGGGCTGAATGGCCTACTCCTCTTATTTCTTATGATCTTCGGTAATGCATTTGGGGAAGGCTAAGAAGGTGAGGTAATATACAATAAATGGTCGGATGCTGAGAAGTACAGAGGAACTGAGGGACTTTGGAGTGCATGTTCACAGATTCCTGAAGGTGGCTGGGTAGGTAGATAAGGTGGTCAAGAAGGCATATGGGATACTTGCCTTTATTAGCCGAGGCATAGAATATCAGGGGGAGGTGGTGGTGTAGTGGTATTATCACTGGACTAGTAACCTGAACGCCCAGGGTATTGCTCTGGGGACATGGGTTCAAATCCCACCACAGCAAACAAAGGTGAAATTTAAATTTGGGCGGCACAGTAGCACAGTGGTTAGCACCGCAACCTCACAGCTCCAGCGACCCGGGTTCAGTTCTGGGTACTGCCTGTGTGGAGTTTGCAAGTTCTTCCTGTGTCTGCGTGGGTTTCCGCCGGGTGATCCAGTTTCCTTCCACAGCCAAAGACTTGCAGGTGGATAGGTAAATTGGCCATTGTAAATTGCCCCTAGTGTAGGTAGGTGGTAGGAGAATGGTGGGGATGTGGTAGAGAACATGGGGTTAATGTAAGATTAGTATAAATGGCTGGTTGTTGGTCGGCACAGACTCGGTGGGCCGAAGGGCCTGTTTCAGTGCTGCATCTCTAAATAAAATAAAAAGAAAGAGCAGGGAGGTTATGCTGGTTTAAAACGCTAGTTAGTCCACAGCTGGAGTACTGTGTACAGTTCTGGTCATTGTACTGTAGGAAACAGGTGATTGCACAAGAGAGGGTACAGAGGAGATTTATGAGGAAGGAGGTTGCCTGGACTGGAAAATTTTAGATATGAGGAAAGATTGGATAGCCTGGGGTTGCTTTCTTTGGAACAGAGGGGACTGAAGGGAGATCTAATTGAAGTGCATAAAATTAGGAAGGGTCTAGAGTGGATAGGAAGGCCCTATTCCCCTGGGTCGAGGGGTCCATAACCAGGCAGCATAGATTTAGGGTAAGAGGTAGGGGGTTTGAGGTGAAACTTTTTCACCCAGAGGGTGGTGGTGATCTGGAATTCACTGCCTGAAAGAGTGGTAGAGGCAGAAACCCTCATAACATTTAAAAAGTACTTGGATATACACTTGAAGTGTTGTAACCTATAAGGCTACTGACCAACAGCTGGAAAGTGGGATCAGGCTGTATGGCAAGTTGTCAGCTGGCACTGACACAATGGGCTGAATGGTCTCCTTCCTTGCTGTAAATTTCTACAATTCTCTGATTTCTAGGATGAATGTTGTTAAACTGTGAACTTGCACCTACGGGAAGCTAGTTTCAGTTGGCCAAAGCCATGTCAATTGGGAGCTATAACGGAGGGAGACACAATCAATTTATTCATGTCAAAAATTGAAGTAAACCAATCAAACCCAGAAGATTATTCTTAAATTAAATATCATCTGTAACAGTTACGGAAGTACTGTCTTTTCAAAGAAATATGTTTACTCAAGGAGATCACATAATACTCCAAGTGATCTTCAGCTCTTTAGGGATGTTCACACCAAAATTAACTCATGACATGTTACAAGCATACCGATCTTCATTTTTTTTCCATTTGATTGGCGTTTAACCAATTAAAAGATTAAAACATTTAAGGCAATCTTTGCTTTAAAAAGTGTTATTTCACCCACTATAAAATAGATGTTAGGATCAGAGAGAGAAAACAAAAGTAGCCTAAATATTTTGAACTTGAAAAGAAAATTATCAGTATTAGAATAAAGCTTATTGTATAAATAAAGAAAAGGTGAAAGTGATAATGAGAACAGTACAGTAATAAAGCTTTACTGCTGTGACATTTGTGTTTATTTCTGAATCATAGTCCAGTGTCTGAACTGAGAAACTTGCAAAATCTGGTCCACCCAGTGAGACAGATGTTCCCCTCAGCTAACAGCAGTCCGAAGCTTATGATAACCAGTATATAGTAGGTGTTCAAACAATACTACTATATGTTTAAAAATGTTCTGTGCTTCTGACCACTTGCATGATATTATAAACATCAAGTGTAAAAGATTCACAGAAAATTACCTTTTCAGTTACAAACAGAAATTGAAGAAAGCCACTAAAATAAAAGCAAAATAATGCGGATGCTGGAAATCTGCTATAAAAACAGAAAGTGCAGAAAATATTCAGGTTTGGCGGCATCTATGAAGCGAGAAACAGAGTTAATGTTTCAAGCCTGTGACCTTTCATTAGATGTTGCTGGACCTGCTGAGTAATTCCAGCACTTTCTGTATTTATTATTGAAGAAAGACACTTTGTGCAGGCGAAAAATTAATTTAGTATTCAGAAGGTTCATATAAAACTTGTCTTTGGACAAAATCTGGTTTAAAAAATGGTGTCTACTGTGACCATATTTATGTAAATAGTTTCTGACCTGCAAGCTCAGCATGTGGCTTTTAATAAAGTTTTTGACTGGCATGCCATTCCATTTCTATAAACTGTCAGATAGCTGGGGCACTGTGGCTTATGAGATTTCCGACTTGATCTTGTCATCATTTCTGTAGAAGAAGAGCCACAGAGTTCAGAGGAAGCTCCTTACAGGTACTGAGGATAGAAATAGAATGGAAAGCCCACTTTGACTGAATAGGGCTATGCTATGCCACAGTATTTTGTACAGCATCTATTAAAATTATTGTCACAAAATGATATATTGATGTGATCGTGCATTAGATAATAATTTATTTTTGGAGTATTTTTTTTGACTGTCAGTCCGTTAATATCTGACACTGAGATGGAGACCTTAAGCTCAGACAGTGATATCAATCAAATGTGTGACAGTTACACTCATTACCGTGACTAGCTTTTGGAACAGCTACTGACGATCTACTCATTAATGTAACGATCATTACTCAAAAGAGCCCTGTAGCTCAGACTAAAAGTCTGATTGAGTTCATTTTGACCACATCCAGGTGTCAAAAGAATTCCAAAATTCTGAACCATTAGTGGCACCCAGTCCAAAACATGTAAGGTGAAATGATTAATCTTTCTGTAAAAACACACAGAATTTAAAAGCAATACTACGTAATGAGAAGCTACTTCATGTTATTGTCAGGTACAAGAAGCAAAGCACAATGGAAGTGGTTTATGTTACATTTAATCAGCAACCTCTTCCTCGTTTTCTATCACAGTTATCTGAGTACTAAATTTGTTATTATTGATTAGACATTTCATAGTCCCTTTGGAGATCTCCACTGGATGTGCATGGTAACAAATTCTGATGCTTTCCAGATAATCCCAAGATAAATGCATAAATAATTACAGTTCATCATTTGTTGTCCCCTAGTATACAATGGATAGTGGCAGATCGCATTGCTGAAATTTATAGATGCTTCTCCCTTTAAAGATGTATTGCAACATTCTGTGATGAGTTTCATAATAAAAGCTTTTGCTGAAATTCTTTAAAATTCTATCATGCCTTGAATTATTTCACGTCTATAAGAGGCCTTCTCAATGATTATTGCTGATGCTTCTGGAATCATCCATTTATTTGTGACCTTGCATTATGTAAATTCTGCCAGATTCTTAAGGGAGCAATGTGCTCAAAACTCTGCCACTAATCCTCATCTCTCAAAGAAAAGCAGGGTGTCCACTCATAACATAGACAATATTCAATACTGATGCACCTTCTGAAGTGTCTGAAACAGTACCCCTATCAAATACGCAGAAGAAGCATGAGAAGAAATCCCACAGTCACCTCAAATGAGGCAGAACATAAATTTCAATGCTGCTCCATACATAGGTCCTTTGTTATGATGCACTGTAAACAGAATAAAACATAGTCAGCATAATTTGTTTGATCTTGTCACACGATCCAACGGCAGTTACATTAAAGGCTTTTGATAAAAGCTGTAATCACTGACCAGGTCAAGCAGTCACTCTGATATCCTCCCAGATCTAGTGGGTGGGATCCCAGTTGCATTGATAATGGTGTGCACATTCACCCTGATAAGAGATTGACCCCATCTCTAGGATTTAGAAGGGCTGTGATGAGAACACACCAGTGGTTGGAAGTTTAACCCCACAGCTGTCCCACAAATTCTACCTCAGATTTCTGAAGGTGCAAAAAGATGTAACGTGGTGGACGGATTTGGGAAGGGAATTCTGGAGAGTGGGAGAGTAATAGTAAAAGGTTCTGCCACAATCGTACCCTGGAGGGAGGGAAGAGCACCAGTATCAGCAAAGGAGAGCCAGTGAGCTTAGACGTAGGGCTGGAGAAAGTTGCAGTGGCAGGATGGGTGAAGGTATAGAGGGATTTGTAAGCTAAGGTGAAGATTTTGAAATTAATGCTTCAGGAGTCAGCCAACCCAACCTTTGTCCTCCCTCACCAAGCCAGCTGCTGCTTTCTCCCAGAAACGGCCAAGCATCTGACTGGTAGCATTCAATGAGGCCTGGCAGTTAAAGTCTTCTGTGCAGGATTGCCATTCATTCCTACCAGGAGTTAAAATCGGCCCTAATGTCTAGTCTCATTTTCAGTACTCCCATTTTAATTGTGGAATTGACCAGCTTCCTATTTTGTTGTCAATTTGTGAACAAATCCCTATTATATCAAATAGCGTACTTAAGTGGCTTTGTTTCACCTTTTCGTCTGAGCTGATTACGATTATTCAAGCTTTACATTTCTAATCTTTACAGTTTCTAAACTTATTATAAAGGAGGAAGAATCAATATAAAAGATCACTCACCAAAAGTGTAGTTGTCCCCATTCTTTATAAGATGTTATCTACACACCAATGTTCTCACACTCCTTCTCTATGACCTTGGGTGAGATAAACAGAGACAGCTTCAGGTTTGAGGCAGCTATTCTGAAAGCAATCAGTGTTATATATTTTGAAGGAGAGGATCAGGACAAGTTGGTGAAAAAGATTTATTGTTGTAAAGAATACGTTTTAGAAAGGCTTGAAAAACAAACAAACATGGTACTGGTCAAAATGACTATTTTTGTTATTGAAGCAGTGGAGTACTGATCAATGTTTGAATAATTTACCAAGAATTGCTATGCTGGGTCAGGATTATTCTCAGATCAGGATTTCTTTAAATTGATGATAAAAGTAGTTAGATTTCAGAGCTTGGTACATAATCTATTTATTCATTCAGCTGTCCAGTCTAACAGGAACAGATGGCACTTAACAGAAACATATTTTCACAAAAAACAATCAAATTTCTACAGTAATATAAAAGCAAAATACTACAAATGATGAAAATCTGAAATAAAAACAAGAAATGCTGAAAATACTCAGCAGGTCTGGCAGCATCTGTGCAGAGAGAAGCAGAGTTAATGTTTCAGGTCAGGGACCCTTCTTCAGAACTACTTTCTACAGTGTTTCATTAGTCATGAGTGGATTGACTACATTTATAGACATCCAATAAGATCATTTTGAAGATAATTTAAGCCATGCATTCCATAAAAAAAGGTTGAAGTTGCATATTTGGACCTGGTATGTACTTCTCTGGAGTTAACTATATTATGGGCTAAAAATTGGCTTGCACCCATTTTTGGGTGTGGGAGTTGTGATTCATGATTAACGTGCCCATTCCTGCTGAAGCAGGCAATCTCCTAATTTGCTTGATTGTAGCATGTAGCTGAGCACGATCAACAAGTGGGCGGTGGTGGGTGGTGGTGCTGGGGGCCTGACAGCGTGCGAGGTTAGCATGTATTCCAGCAAGTCTCCAGCTCTTAAAGGCAGTCTGTCCCTCTTAAAGGGGAGCTACACTAACAGAAAGGAAGCGGCAGCTGAATGCCAGTATTGTCATTAGCTGCAATTGGAAACAAAGGAAATGGAGCACTGGGCCAAGTGAGGGCACCCAGGTTCACGGATGCAGCACTGGAGGCCTTAGTCATGGAGGTTGATGGGTGGAGAGAGGTCATGTTCCTGCAGGAGGCCATCAAGGAATGCCGTCTGAAGGGAATGGGAACAGGTGGCCAGGGAGGTCAATGCAAAACCTCAAGCAGCTGGCAGCAGTTCTGGGAAATATTAAATGACCTCATGTGGGCGGTCAAGGTCAGTAAATGCATTTTCACGTGATGTCTCCTAACTACCACACCACCGATCTCTCACGCTGCTCAATGCACCACACCCCCTTTACTCACCCATCAGCAGTCCCTACCAATCAGGACTCAGGCCTTACATTCAGATACTCCATCTCACCCTCACACACTTTCCAATAATGCCAGCTTCACACTCACATCTTGCTGCCTGCACATACCTCCAGCTATTCAGCTGTGACAGGCACATCACCCAAACCCAGTGCAACAGAATCACTGCCATTCTTCCATCTCTCTTGCAGGACAAGGTGGCACAAAATAAAAGGGAGCAGAGCAGAAGCGATAGGGGACAGGAATGCCTGAATCCACTGATCCTTGTGGAGGAGACGGTGCTCTGCATCATGGGTCCGGCTGCGACAGAGTCCGCTGCATCTGCTGTTGCAGAGAAAATTCAGGATAACAGTATGTTTCTGCCTTATGCCCCTTCTCAACTCACACCTCACCTTCATCCTGCTATCTTCCATGATGTGCAAACTGCAGATGGTGTGACAATGGACCTCATGCTTTCCACTCCAACTCCCTCCTTCCCTCACGCCACCCTCTTCTTCTGATTTTCTGCTTTCAAATACCCAAGACCTGCCACCTGCCCAGCCACAGCAGCCTCAGGAGGTAAAGAGAGAGCAGCAGCATAGCATTGATGAAGAAGCACTGTGACTTGATCTTACATTCGCAGCGACCAGCTCAGATACTGACAGTACGCAAACTTTAGAGGGAGTATAGAGTCAGGATCAGCACATGTGAGTCACTGGGCAAAACTGGGCTGCAGCCAGGTCAGGGGGAAAGGTAGTGCATTACCAGCTCTGGAGGGCTGGTTCACAGATAATTTTGCTTCAGGGAACTCAGATAAAGGCCTCAATGGGGTGGCATACAGGACAACAATGATGACGATGCATACTGAGATGCTTGGTGCATTGGCAGGCTTGCCAGACAGCCTCCTGTCACTGTCAAAGAGCATGGAAGCATCCGGCTCCAAAGTGGCAGAGGGTATCACGCAGAGCTTGGAGCCCATAGCCAACTCCATAACAGCACTTGTGGATATACACCATCTGGTGGCCGATATCTCAGCTTCCACTGCAGCGCAGGTGGAAGCCACTCAAACATCACACCTGCAATGGAGACTCGGATAGAGGTCATGAGATGCATGTTTTGGTGCCATGCCAGCTCAGACTGCTGCATTGGATTTAATTTTTTATTCATTCTTGAGATTTGGGCATCGCTTGGAAGGCCAGTATTTATTGCCCGTCCCTAATCACCCTTGAGAAGGTGGTAGGGAGCTGGCTTCTTGAACCACTGCAGTCCATGTGGGATAGGTACACCCACAGTGCTGTTAGGGATGCAGTTCCAGGATTTTGACCCAGTGACAGTGAAGGAACGGCAATATAGTTCCAAGTCAGGATGGTGTGTTACTTGGAGTTGAACTTATGGGCGGTGGTGTTCCTATGCGTCTGCTGCCCTTGTCCTTCTAGTTGGTAGAGATCGCGGGTTTGGAAGGTGCCGTCGAAAGAGCCTTGGCGGGTTGCTGCAGTGCATCTTGTCGATGGTACACACTGCTGCCATTGTGAATCGGTGGTGGAGGGAGTGGTGGTGGATGGGGTGCCACTGAAGTGGGCTTTGTCTTGGATGGTGTTGAGTTTCTTGAGTGTTGTTGGAGCTGCACTCATCCATGCAAATGGAGAGTATTCCATCACACTCCTGATTTGTGCCTTGAAGATGGTGGACAGGCTTTGGGTGTTAGGAGGTTACTCCTCTGGCCTGCTTGTTTAGCCACAGTATTTATATGGCTGGTCCAGTTACGTTTATGGTCAATTGTAAATTCCAGGAAGTTGATGCTGGGGGAATTCAGTGATGGTAATGTCGGTGAATGTCAAGGGGTGATGGTTAGATTCCCTCTTGTTGGCGATGCTCATTACCTAGCACTTGTTCGGTACGAATGTCACTCGCCACTTATCAGCCCAAGTACGAATGTTGTCCAGGTCTTGCTGCACACAGACAGCTTCTGTAACTGAGGAGTTGCGAATGGAATGGTACTGAACACTATGCAATCATCAGAAAACATCCCCACTTCTGACCGTATGATGGAGGGAAGGTCATTGATGAAGCAGCTGAAATTGGTGGGGCTTAGGACAGTACCCTGGGGATCTCCTGCAGTGATGTCCTGGGGCTGAGATGATTGACCTCCAACAAGCACAACCATCTTCCTTTGTTCAGCTGATAGTGATTAGCACATGCGTACACTGGACCTATGCAGTTCAAGTTCCAGCTAATTTGATGTCAAGATATAACCATTCTTGACACTTCCAGTGCATGCTTCCTACCATGGAGCACCATGTGGGCCACACCAGAAGCACAACACTTTTCTTACTTAGGGTCTTCCACAGCGCCAGCATCAGTGGCGCTACAGAGCCCAATTTTGCAGTCTGTGTATTTTTCTGTATTCGCAACAGTGCTAGAATTTGGCATCTATTCATAAAAAAAGAACTGAAGCAAAATGGGAGTACATAATGGGCAAACGCAATCTTCATTTAAAGAGAAAATTCCCCACCCTTTCCTGTCCCACACTATGATGTTTATTTGACTTTGGATGATCATCTACAGTGCATAATCTCACTTTTTCAAAGAGGTTCTCTTGCTTACCATCTAAAATTCAGATGTTATTCCGACGAACTTCTTGACATCAATCCTAAATTTACCTTTCATTAGTTTGAACCTGTGCATTTTAATTTAAAGTAATTTTCTGGATTTGCTTTTGCCATACCAGTTACCATCCTATATACCTCAATAAAATTACTCAAATGCCTTCTTTCAAGGTTGAAAAGTCTAGCCTTTTCCAATATTTTCTCATAAATAGGCTTTGACACTTGGGCTCAGTCTTGAGGCTCTTTTCTGCACTATCTTCAACACTTAAATGTCGCTATTGTTGCTAGGTGACCAGAACTGGCACAGTACACAAGGTGCCCTCTGATCAGAGTACAGTTCTTTGACTTGTATTTTGCTGTATTCAACATTCTAGTTGTTTTGTTCGTTGTTGCTCTGCATTGGCTGGATATGGTGAGTCTGCAAAACCTCCTAAATCTTTTTCAGCTTCATCCTTAGTTATTTCTATACCACTCATGGAGTGTGTGTGTCATCTGGACTCAAGGATCAGAAAAGCAGTTTCAAAATTAGCAGTTGATGCCAAATTGGGGGCAGTAGCTAATACAGAGGAGGACTGTGATAAAAATATAGGAAGACATGACTACAATTTCAGAATGAGCAAGTAATTGTCAAATGAACTTCAATACAGATAAGTATGAAGTAGTGCATTTTGGTAGGAAGAATAAGGAGGCCATATACTCCTTGGAAAATAACTGTCTAAATGGAGTAAAGGAGCAGTGGGATCTAGGGGTACTGATACACAAATCACTAAAAGTAGCCATAAAGATTTATAAGGTCATAAAAAATCACACACTGGCTTAATTTTTAGAGGGATAGAATTGAAAAACAGTGAAGTTATATTAAAGCTGTATAGAACCTTGGTTAGATCACACTTGGATTGCTGTGAACAGCTGTGATCTCCATATTATAGAAAGGATATAGAGGCACTGGAGATGATGCAGAAAAGATTTATGAGAATGATACCAGAACTAAGAGAATAAAGATATCAGGAAAGATTGAATAGACTGGGATTCTTTTCTCTAGAAAAAAGACTGAGGGGTGAAAGACTGAGGAGTGATCTGATAGAGGTCTTTAAGATTATGAAAAACATTTGCTGGGTGGTCATAGAGAAGATGTTTCCACTTGCAGGGGAGACCAGAACTAAGGGGCATAAATATAAGATATAGACTAATAATTCCAATAGGGGATTCAAGAGAAACATCTTTACTCAGAGACTGGTTAGAATGTGGAACTCAGTAACACAAGGAGTAGTTGAGGTGACTAGCATAGATGCATTAAGGGAAAGCTAGCTAAAAGCATGAGGGAGGAAGGAATAGAAGGATATACTGATGGTGTTAGATAAAGAAGGGAGGGGGCTTGTATGGATCACTAACATTGGCATGGATCTGTTGGGCTGAATGGCCTGTTTCTATGATGTAAATACTATGTAGCCTATTTTTTCTTCCTATATGCAGTACTTTGCATTAATCTGTATTAAAGTTCGTCTGATGTTTTACCCACAGACATATTGCTAAGTTGCCTCCTCTGATTCCACTGTCCTTCCAAGATTGGAATTGTCTGCAAATTTGACTAATTTACATTGTGCTTCTGAATCCAAGTCATTGATGTAAATTAGAAACAGCAATATTCCCAAAGCTGATCCACAGATATTACCTTGCATCCTCCATTGTTTTCTCCCCTCAGCCAATTTCTTATTCATTTAAAAAAAATTTGCCAAGATTCCCTACAGCTTTCAGCCTAATTTCGTATGAAACTTTCTCCAATCCCAATGTCTAAGTAAAATACGTCATTGGACTTTCCAAAATTCACCTGGGATATAATTTTCTCAAAGAGATCAGCAACTTCTGCTGAATCCATGTTAATTGCCTTTAACTAGGTTATTAGTGTAAAATCATCAACATTATTCTTTGTAATCAGTTGCATTATTTTACATGGGATAGAAATAAGACTGATGGGGCTGCAGTTTCCTGTGCCTGTTTCTAAATATGGGTACCACATCAGCCTATTTCCACTCTATTGGTCCATCTATGGTGCCCAGTTTTCCCTTGTAATGGTTATCTCCCTAGTCTCTTAGCAATCTGGGATAAATGACATATCTGCTTAAGGATTTATTGGGTCAGAGCCCGTTTAGCCAATATAGGATTTCCCATGTCATTTACCTAGAGTTCTTTACCTTTGCTTCGATCATTAGTGTTTTGGAAGGGTTTGCTGCCCATGTCTTTCTCTGTGAATATTTGTAGTAAGTAACTATTCAGAATATTTACAATCTTGTGTTTATCTTTTTTGATCCTGGTTCTCACCTCACCTCTGATAGCCCAATTACCACTGAAATACTGAAAGACTTTCTCACTCTACTATTTTCCCTCTGCAGCAATTGTTTCTTTTTGAGGTCGCTCTTTGCCTTTCTGACCACCTTTTTATGTGTTTCTGCAGCTTCTTGTATTCATCCTAGTGAATCTCTTCCCCTTTCTCCCTGTGGGATTTACAAAGTTTTTTTGTCCTCTTTATCAAGAGTGGGATCGGAGGACCAGCAGCAGACTGCTGCATTGGAAAATGAACAACATATAAGACCTCATTCGTAAACAGGTTCACAGTGAGCAAGGCAGTGTTGGCGTATAAGTGACCCATGGAGACATTAATTACCTCTTAAAAACATATATCTTTTTGATTAAAAAGGTAAAAATAAGTATTGAATAAATACAAATTAATATTTTTGATTAAAAAGTTAAGAAGAGGTATTGCATAAATACACATATATCAGAAACAGTCAAACAGCAGAGAAAGAATCGATAAAAACACAGTTTTCAAGTTATAAAATTACAAAGGGAAGGTGAGACAGGAGGCTAAAAAGAAAGAAAATTAAATTTCAAAATAAAAATAAAAGCTATGATCAATCATGATCATATTAAATGGTGGAGCAGACTTGAAGGGCCAAATGGCCTACTCCTGCTCCTATTTCTTAAACTGCTACAAGGATTTCAATCCTGCAGCAATGCGCCTGCACCCAATCAGAAGCATTGATAATACTGGGAGCTTGTCGAGAATATTCAACTTGTGCTAACCCAGGAAAATCCTGTGGGTTCCACGCTGTGTCAGTCAACCAGGCACAACTTCTGCTCCACTGCACTTACAGCATTGATCACTTGCAAAAGAACAATCCAGGCTACAGAGTTTATTACATTGTTTTCAGCTGTTATATTACTTAAGTAAATACTGAAACCACGTCCATGAAATTTTGCATTGTCTGATAGCTGGTTTGGACTATAGTTGTATCACATTTGGTAAGTTAATTATATTTTTTGTAATCTGTATGTATGGAATTTTTGAATTGTGGAAATTTTGCTTTTATGATCCGCGAAGTGCACTGACGCACTCCTGTAATGGATGAGTTGGTCACTGGGGTCAGTTATTGTGGTTTACGGGTTACAGATAGGAAGGACTGGCTGTTCGGGGGATGACCAGACTAGCAACATGATCAACAGAAGCAAAGTGATAAATAAATCTATGTAATGAAATAAGTGTAAGGTAGATCAAAGAAAATGTAGCAAGTGAAAAGAAAAGCGATTGAGAGAGGGGGATAAAATGGGAAAGCATGGATAGATGGAAACAAACAGTGTTCTTATTTTCCTGGTAGTACCTTTATTTTAAAGGTAGTGTTGTGATCTGTGCAGGGGTGTCATAAATGAGAGCCAATTGGCAAGCTCATGCTGGGGTTTATTTTCCTCTGGTAACATATTAAAGCTTCATTAAACTGGGCTACTGACTTCATTAAACAATGCACAAAAGAATTGTATGTGAATAGTGTGTTACCAGAGGAAATTATCACCCTGCTGGGTTTGTAGTATAAAAGTAGCCCTGTGAAAGAGAAATGGTCCAGATTTTGTGATTGCAGTGATGCCAAAACTGTCTGCGTTTG
The DNA here is from genome assembly GCF_036365525.1 of Heterodontus francisci. NCBI lineage: Eukaryota > Metazoa > Chordata > Chondrichthyes > Heterodontiformes > Heterodontidae > Heterodontus > Heterodontus francisci. The sequence continues at coordinate 88,413,222 of NC_090372.1, forward strand.
CTGTCATTACTCTATGAAAATGACAGTAACTTCAGGCACCCACACATGTACAGTTAAACACAGAATCCAGAAATTGCTGGTGATTCCCCGTTCCTCCAACGAGTGAGCTGTTGAAGTCCTCTCAAATTAAAAACAATTAGAAAGCACGGAATTGATTTGAACTTCCACTTTTTATACTACTATTATCACTGTAAGAACCTTTGGAAAAGTTGCATGCTGTTGAATGAGGTGTAACTGGGTTTTTTAAAATGGCGAAATCAGTCATAATTAATGATGAACAATTTTTCTGTCCCCAAAAAACAATTTTATATTTTTGCTATGTCAAATTTCTCCATTCATTAGAACATAAGAACATAAGATATAGGAGCAGGTGTAGGCCATACAGCCTCTCAAGCCTAATCCGCCATTCAATAAGATCATAATCACCTAAGAGCATAAGAAATAGGAGCAGGAGTAGGCCAAACAGCCACTCAAACCTGCTCCACCATTCAATAAGATCATGGCTGATCTAATTCGGGCCTTAACTCCACTTTCCTGTCTGCCCCCGCCCCCCCCATAACCCTTGATTCCCTTGTAGATCAAAAATCTGTCTAGCTCAGCCTTGAATATATTCAATGACCCAACCTCCATTGCTGTCCGGGATAGAGAAGTCCAAAGATTAATGACCCTCTGAAAGAAGAAATTCCTCCTCGTTTCCATTTTAAATGGGTGACCTCTTATTCCGAAACTGTGCCTCCTAGTTCTAGATTCGCCCACGAGGGGAAACATCCTCTCAGCATCTACCCTGTCAAGCCCCCTCAGAATCTTCTATGTGTCAATAAGATCACCTCTTATTCTTCTAAACTCCTATGAGTATAGACCCAACCTGCTCAACCTTTCCTCTTAAGACAACTCCTTCATCCCAGGAATCAACCTAGTGAATCTTTTCTGAACTGCCTCCAATACAAGTTTACCCCTCCTCAAATAAGACTAAAAGTGTACACAGTACTGTAGGTGTGGTCTCACCAACACCCTGTACAGTTGTAGTAAGACTTCCCTACTTTTATACTCCATCCCCCTTGCAATAAAGGTCAGCATTCTTCTGCCTTCCTAATTATTTACTGTACCTGCATGCTAACTTTTTTGTGATTCATGTGCAAGAATGCCCAGATCCCTCTGTACTGCAGCATCCTGTAGTCTCCCTCCATTTAAATAATACTTGCTCTTCTATTCTTCCTACCAACGTGGATAACCTCACATTTTCCCATATTATACTCCATTGCCAAATTTTTTTCCCACTCACTTAACCTATCTATATTCCTTTGCAGATTCTCTGTGTCCTCCTCACAAGTTGCTTTCCCACCTATCTTTGTATCGTCAGCAAATCTGGCTACAATACACTCTGTCCCTTCATCCAAGTCATTAATATAGATTGTAAATAGTTGAGGCCCCAGCACTGATCTCTGTGACACCCCACTAGTTATAGTTTGCCAACCTGAAAGTGCCCCATTTATCCCAACTCTGTTTTCTGTTAGTTAGCCAATCCTCTATCCATGCTAATAGATTACCCCCAACACCATGAGCTCTTATCTTGTGTAGTAACCTTTTATGTGGCAACTTATTGAATGCCTTTTGGAAAACCAAATACACTACATCTACTGGTTCCCCTTTATCCACCCTGCTGATTACATCCTCAAAGAATTCTAATAAATTTGTCAAACATAATTTCCCTTTCATAAAACCATCTTGACTCTGCTTGATTGTATTATGATTTTCTAAATGTTCTGCTACTACTTCCTTAATGATGGATTCCAATGACAGATGTTAGGCTAACCGGCCTACAGTTTCCTGCTTTCTGTTTCTCTCCTTCCTTGAAACAGGTGTTACATTTGCTGGTACTTTTCCAGAATCTAGGGAATTTTGGAAGATTACAACCAATGCATCTACTATCTCTGCAGTCACTTCTTTTAAGACCCTTGGGTGCAGGCCATCAGGTCCAGGGGACTTGTCAGCCTCTAGTCCCATTAGTTTGCTGAGTACTTTTTCTCTCGTCATAATGGTTATTTTAAGTGCTTTTCTCCCACAATAGAAATTCCAAAGATTTTTAAAATAATACAATTTTTAGAGTTTGTTTCTGATATTTCAACTTTGACTTTAATCCCCTGTGTATGTCCCAATCATATTTCACTTTCTGTAAAATTATAAGAAATAAATGATTAAAACCTTCTTGTTACTTCCTGGTTTACTGTTTATGAGGATTCTTCCCTGTGATTGACTGTTTACCCTGTTAGATGACACCACTATTGCTGGATGCTAGATATCACCTGCAGTCAGCTAACATCAGGAAAGGTGAAATCCTCATCACAGAACTCACTAGATCATTGTGGGCAGCTTTCTTTGAAGTCAATGGTGAGCGCTGTCAGTTCACCGCTGACTGAAATATTTAGGCCAATATCATACAGCTGTTATCTCACTGCTCTAAAAACAAGTTGATGATGCATCTGCTAAATTCTACAGTTATTTTGTAGGTCAGGAATTGCCAAAATACTCTGTGAGAGAACGTAGCCAAAAAGCTGTTTCTTCTGTGCTTTTTTTAACAACTAATTCTGTAGAACCTCACTGAACAGCCTACAACTTAGGTGGAGTTTTATGCTGTCTCCTGCAGCGGGTTTGTAGGCTGGGAGAGCATAAAATTGGTTGGATGGTAGCTGGAGGGGGACCCTGTCTCTGCCATGATTTAGTTCCGGGTGGGAAGGCCTGTGAATGGTCTCCCACCCTGCTGCCAATTGAGGCCCTTAACTAGGTAATTAACCCCCAATTAAGGCCCCCCCCCTGCAGCCACAATTACCCATGTGGCAGGTATAATGAGTTCTTTATGTTGTCTCATGCAACATAAATGAGATGCGTGGAGTCCAGTTTGCTGAAGATTTCAAACAGGTTTATGAATAGCTAAACTATTATATACGGTACAGAGCAAACTATTTACAGAACCCTCATCTGGATGTTATAGTTGCCGAGTGACTCCGGCTTGTAGTTACAGGACTACATCCTGGTACTAGCTCATTAGCATACTGAGTTCTTAAAGGGACATCACTCTTAAGGCGAGCATACAACATCCCCTTTCTTTCCAAAGATAAGTTTTGCACGCTATAAGTGAAAACACATAACATCAGATGACAGGATAGAGATTACAACATTTACAGGTACAAGGATTGGGATTGTGAAATTTAGAAGTGCAGAGGCTTAAAAGTCCATATATCATTTTGGTGGTTTGACAACTCTTGCTCGGGGAATTTGCATCTCAACTGTTGCTGTTTTTTCTGAAGTTTCTCCCTGCCTGCATTCAGTTTCTGTTGCTCTGCCTTCAGCCAGCTAATACAATCTGTTGCTTTTCTCTGGATGACAACTTTTGAGGCCTCGTCATTCTTGGAAAGTTCCGGCACCTCACCTTGAAGAACCAACAGACAATGTCTCAGACTCATTCCCCTCTGCCTCTTCAGGACATTGTGTGTCCTTTGCCTCTCCACATACTCCATGTCTGAAAGCCTGGGGCTCAAGGTCGAGGACTTGTTGAGGAAGGGGTACTTGGCCTCATGGAGGTACCAGTCCATTCTGGCTCGTTGTGGTACTGGTGGTTCTCTGGATAGTAGAAGTGAAGGCGCGACATAGTTGTGCTGTTGTTGGGTTTCCATGCTGCACCGTTTGATGCTGGCCAGAGTCAGCGTGCGGGTTCTGGTCCTTGGAGATTTACCAGCCTTTGCTTCTCAGTGATCACAATGTCAATCTCTTATTCTGAGTTGATAAAACATGATCAGACGCTGCCCATTGATCAAGAACTTTCACAATCTGAATTTGGAGCTTCATTCTCTTGATGTGGCTTCTCTGAGAAGGGGCTGATACTCTCCAAATCAAAACTACTGAGATCCTGGAGGAACTGTGACTCAATGCGGGTGCCTTTGGTCTCTTCTGCTGTAATGGGTGTCTTGGTGATCTCATGAATAGTTAAATGATGTTGAGATCCTTACATGCTGGTAGTCTTGCTACTGCTGGTCCGCTCATGTCTACCGGGTAAAATATTTGCGGTTTCCATGGCCGACTTGCCATAGTTGCCTTGCAATGTTAATGTACCACTGCATGGGATGGGTAATCCATTGTATGCAGATAATTTTGCAGTTGTTGGTTGTATCATTAATTTCCAACAAGTCCGGTACATACCCTTCAGAATTCGGACTTGTAGTATATTTGCATTATCTCTGGTGTCAATCTGAGTCCTGAGTGTGTGTTTGCCAACTTTCTTTCGGCACATGATGTTAATGGTAGCAAAAGCTTCCAGTTGTTTGACTTCATCAACACAATGTGTCAGGTTCACAATGTGAAATGCCTGCTTGTCTTCTGGCTGAGAATCATTCCTGCCTGAGTCTTGTCTCAAGTTTGTTTTGCTGTGGACTTCGTGTATCGGCTCACATTTACGCAGGTCTCCAGCGCTTTCTTTACAGCTGTTGCCCTGTTGCTGCACCTGTCTTCTTTGTTTGTGTGCTACTATGACTTCTGGCTGCATTTTTGGAGCCAGATTTCTTGCATAGGCGGCCTAGTGTCCTTTTGAACCACACGACTTGCACAGGTCTTGAAATGCAGGACAACTGAGCGGTGAGTGGGACAAACCACACTTACCACACAGCTTGCTTGCTGTTTTCAACCTGGTTATTGTGCCGATACTTTTGGCTGCACCTAGTGTATGCAGATGCTGTTGTCCAGCTACAATTGTTTCGTATTTTCTGCCATCTTCTAGCAGCACATCAATGCTGTGACCCTTCTTTTTCCCAAAGAGGTCTTTCTGAAAATGCTTCAGTAGGTGTTGAGACAATCACCAGCTCTATTATTCGCTCTGACAGCTCAGTTTTGGAGAAATCGCATTCGTTGCCCTTAGTACAGTATTTATTGACCAACTGGTCTATTGATTCCTGTGACTGTTGCTTGGAGGACATCAATTCCAGGTGGTGAATTCTAAAATTCACTCTTAATTGGAGTTGCTCTTCTAGTACTTTCCGTATCTTTGTGGGATCTTTCTGGTCCTCTTCAGATAAGCCAGAGGCATTGATTCTGTGTAATCACTCATTTCCAAATGCTATCATTATTATTACAGCCAGTTTCTCTGGTTGGTCACTTGGTCTGTGAAGCATTACTGCATTTTTTGTTTTAAAAGTTTGAACTTGGATAGGATATGAGTGACCTTCCAGTTCATGCTGGGAAATTTGGTATCCATCTTGCTGCTTTTATTTTGCTTTCTGCTCTATATTTGACTGGTCAGCTCTGTTGTTTCCCCTTTCAGAAATTCTCTGTTATTTAGACTAGCTGCCTGGATGGTGAGTAACAGGTGTTTGACAGTGTTCTCTGTTTATCTTGCTTGCAGCACTTAAGCTTGTCTGTTCACATAGCTGTTAGCTGTTCAATAGGCAGTTCAATTGCTTTTTTTTGGCTAGAGTTTGTTTATGTTCTTCACACACGAGTGCTTTAATGTTTTTTAGCTCGGTCTGTGTGAGTGAAGACTGTTCTTCACACTTGAGTGGTTTAATGTTTTTTTAAACTTTGGCTGCCTGAATGGAGACTCTACAGTATTCGGGGTTTCACCACACTTTTTGCTATCGGATGCCTCCTGTAATGGCGCTGACCTCAATCAGCCTGGGAGAGGAATTGGGTCTTTTCTTTTTTTTTAAAGGAGCCTTTGAAAAAAAAATTCAACCTTTTAAGCACTTCAAAGCTTGTTTTTTTTTAAACCAGTATCCCTCAACCATTGGCACAATGACTCACCTGATAGCAGGAATTTACTTGCAGCCTATCTTTCTGTGCTCTGTCTTCTACAACTGGAGGTAAGTTCTTCTTTCTTTCCACTCTTTCGGCCAGTATTTCTTTTTAACTTTCTCTCTAGTGGCTGCAGGAAGGGTCATTTTCAAAGCTGTTTTACCTGTGGTCTTCAGACTTAGACTTTGTCTTTTCACCACAGCTGCCACCATGTAATGAGTTCTTTATGTTGTCTAATGCAACATAAATGAGATGTGTGGAGTCCAGTTTGCTGAAGATCTCAAACAGGTTTATTAACAGCTAAACTATTATATATAGTACAGAACAAACTATTTACAGAACCTCCTTCTGTGTGTTACAGTTGCAGAGTGACTCTGGCTTGTAGTCACATGACTACATCCTGATACTAGCTCATTAGAATATTGAGTTCTTAAAGGAACATCATCCTTAAGGTGATTATCCAACAGCTGGTGGCCCTGTTGATGCCTGGGAAGCATGGCATGGCAAACTGTGTGGGCTGCTTCTGGCTCGGGGTGGGGGGTGCTGGTCCCTCACTCAAAGGCACTTAGTGCCTGAGTGAGGGATCCAGCATCAGAAAGGAGTGGTGGGGGGGTGGGGGAGTGGAGATTGATGGCCTCGAGGGCGAAGTTGGAATTCTCGGCAGGGATCCAAAGGAGATCAGAGAGGTCGGAGGAGGGTAGGGGGAGGGGAGTTGTTTGGTCGCAGGGATTTGGCAAGGCTGCAATGCTGGATCCAGTGGGTAATTGGAAATGCACTTACCTCCTGGATTCAGCAGGCCTTACCTCCCTGTAGCTGTTGGGCAGTCCAGAGTTAAACTTAAAACAGTGTGTTAAATGAGGCATTGAGCCTCATTATATCTTTAAATTTGGAAGTGAGCAGATTGAGGACAGGATTTAGATTTTTAACACTGTAACTTCCCATCCAATCCACACACCCTTCCTTTTAGGGGTTACAAATTCATCCCCCCCACCCCCGCACCCCCACCCCAGAGGTGTTTACTTTCATTTAATGTGATCACATTTTTAACATGCAACATCAAACATTGGAAATCCAGTTTCAACCACAAATTGTTAATAGTGTATTAAAAACAAGAAATGCTGGAACCACTCAGCGGGTCTGGCAGCATCTGTGGAAAGAGAAGCAGAGTTAAAGTTTCGGGTCAGTGACCCTTCTTCGGAACTGACAAATATTAGAAAAGTCACAGGTTATAAGCAAGTGAGGTGGGGGTGGGGCAAGAGATAAAAAGGAGGTCTAGATTGGACCAGGCTACATAGCTGACCAAACGGTCACGGAGCAAAGGCAAACAATATGTTAATGGTGTGTTGAAAGACAAAGCATTAGTACAGATTAGGTATTAATACACTGAATATTGAACAGCAGCAAGTGCAAACCTGAAAAAAAAAACAGTGGGTAAGCAAAGTGAACAAACTAAGATGAATGAAATAAATGGAAAAAAAAAATTGTTAAAAATGTAAAAAAGAATGTAAAAAAAAGGAAGAAAAAGTAACTAAAAATGAAAGTAAAATGGGGGGCTGTCATGCTCTGAAATTATTGAACTCAATGTTCAGTCCGGCAGGCTGTAGTGTGCCTAATCGGTAGATGAGATGCTGTTCCTTGTGCTTGCGTTGATGTTCACTGGAACACTGCAGCAATCCCAGGACAGAGATGTGAGCATGAGAGCAGGGGGGAGTGTTGAAATGGCAAGCAACCGGAAGCTCAGGGTCCTGCTTGCGGACTGAGCGGAGATGTTCCGCAAAGCGGTCACCCAGTCTGCGCTTGGTCTCCCCAATGTAGAGGAGACCACACTGTGAGCAGCGAATACAGTATACTAAATTGAAAGAAGTACAAGTAAATCGCTGCTTCACCTGAAAGGTGTGTTTGGGGCCTGGGATAGTGAGGAGAGAGGAGGTAAATGGGCAGGTATTACACCTCCTGCAATTGCAGGGGAAGGTGCCATGGGACGGGGGTGAGGTGGTGGGGGTAATGGAGGAGTGGACCAGGGTGTCGCGGAGGGAATGATCCCTTCGGAATGCTGACAGGGGAAGGGAGGGGAAGATGCGACTGGTAGTGGCATCACACTGGAGGTGGCGGAAATGGCTTTGGATATGGAGGCTGATGGGGTGAAAAGTGAGGACAAGGGGAACCCTGTCACGGTTCTGGGAGGGAGGGGAAGGGGTGAGGGTAGAGGTGCGGGGATTGGGCTGGACACGGTTGAGGGCCCTGTCAACCACAGTGGGGGGAAATCCTCGGTTGAGGAAAAAGGAGGTCATATCAGAAGCACCGTCATGGAAGGTAGCATCATCAGAGCAGATGCGTCGGAGACGGAGAAACTGGGACAATGGAATGGAGTCCTTACACGAGGTAGGGTGTGAAGAAGTGTAGTCGAGGTAGCTGTGGGAGTCGGTGGGCTTATAATGGATATTAGTAGACAACCTATCCCCAGAGATGGAGACAGAGAAGTCGAGGAAGGGAAGGGAAGTGTCAGAGATGGACCATGTAAAGGTGAGAGAAGGGTGGAAATTGAAAGCAAAGTTGATAAAGTTTTCCAGTTCAGGGCGGGAGCAGGAAACGGCACCGATACAGTCACCAATGTACCGGAAAAACAGTTGGGGGAGGGGGCCTGAGTAGGACTGGAACAAAGAATGCTCGACATATCCCACAAAAAGACAGGCATAACTAGGACCCATGCGGGTACCCATAGCGACACCTTTTACTTGAAGGGTGTGCGTGGAGTTGAAGGAGAAGTTGTTCAATGTGAGAACAAGTTCAGTCAGGCGGAGGAGGGTGGTGGTGGATGGGGACTGGTTTGGCCTCTGTTCCAGGAAGAAGCGGAGAGTCCTCAAACCATCCTGGTGGGGGATGGAGGTGTAGAGCGATATTATATTATAAATATAATTAGTCTTGTTCTGCTTTGCAACAATATTGAAGTTGGAGTGAGTGCTGGAGAGGAATAGCTCCAGTATGCATCAGGTAAGATTAGGACTCTTTACCATGATTGACTTTCATTAGATTCAATATGGATTGAATTCTAAACTACAACCTTTTTACAATTATATCCAAAAATCAATTGTACGGAATGATTTGGCCACTGAATTGGCTAAATTTGAGCTTTCCAATTTTGTGATTATAATAAAACATTTTTCACAAGTGTTTGTGTAAATCCTTTTTAATTTTATGTACTGAACATAACTTGAACCACCACAAATTATGGCAGCATCAGTGGTGCTAGTAATAGCAGAGCACTCCAAAAGCAATTAATTCCACGAAGCACTTTGTTAAGCTGTTAGGAATGCGAATATTAAAATGGTGTGCTGCTTTTCACACTGATATTATTGTATATATTCTTAACACCTCATTTACAGGAGAGTACATTGACGACATAGCTATACATATTTGTGCAATAATTTTTATTGCCTCAGATGCAGGGCAGATTGTTGGTAACAAGGACATGAACCACCAAAATCCATATAGTTCGCAACAGAAACAATTAGCAGATTTTTTTTTATTCGTTTGGGGGATGTGAGCATCGCTGGCTAGGCCAGAAATTATTGACCATCTTTAATTGCCCTTGAGAAGGTGGTGGTGAGCTGCCTTCTTGAACCGCTGCAGTCCTTGGGGTGTAGGTACACCAACAGGGCTCTTAGGGAGGGAATTCCAGGATTTTGACTCAACGACAGTGAAGGAACGGCGATATGGTTCCAAGTCAGGATGGTGTGTAGCTTGGAGGGGAACTTGCAGGTGGTGGTGTTCCCGAGCATTTGCTGACCTTGTTCTTCCAGGTGGTAGAGGTCGTCAGTTTGGAAGGTGCTGTAGAAGGAGCCTTGGTGAGTTGCTGCAGTGCATCTGGTAGATGGTACACACTGCTGCTACTGTGCGTCGGTGTTGGAGGGAGTGAATGTTGAAGGTGGGGGATGGGGTGCCAATTCAGTGGGCTGCTTTGTCCTGGATAGTGTCAGGCTTCTTGGGTGCTTTTGTAGCTGCACCCATCCAGGCAAGTGGAGGGTATTCCATCACACTCCTGACTTATGCCTTGTAGATGGTGGACAGGCATTGGGGAGACAGGAGGTGAGTTACTTGCTGCAGAATTCCCAGCCTTTGACCTGCTCTTGAAGCCACAGCATATATGTGTCTGGTCCAGTTAGTTTCTAGACAATGGTGACTGCCAGGATATTGATAGTTGGGGATTCAGTGATGGTAATGCCATTGAATGTCAAGGGGAGATGGTTAGATTCTGTCTTGATTGAGATGGTCATTGGCTGGCACTTCTGTGGCACGAATGTTACTTGCTACTTATCAGCCCATGCCTGGATATTGTCCAGGTCTTGCTGCATATGGACATGGACTGCTTCAGCATCTGAGGAGTTGCGAATGGTGCTGAACATTGTGCAATCATCAGCGAACAGCCTCACTTCTGACCATATGGTGGAAGGAAGGTCATTGATGAAGCAGTTGAAGATGATTGGATCTCTGACAATACCCTGAGGAACTCCTACAGGAATGTCCTGGGACTGACATGATTGACCTCCAATAACTATAACCATCTTCCTTTGTGCTAGATATGACTCCAATCAGCAGAGAGTTTTCCCCCTGATTCCCATTGACTCCAGTTTTGCTAGGGCTCCTTGATGCCATACTCGGTCAAATGCTGCCTTGATATCAAGTGCAGTCACTCTCACCTCACATCTTGAGTTCAGCTCTTTTGTCCATGTTTGAACGAAGGCTGTAATGAGGTCAGGAGCCGAGTGGCCCTGGCAGAACCCAAACTGAGCATCAGTGAGCAGGTTATTGCTGGGCAGGTGCCGCTTGATAGCACTGTCAACAACCCCATCCATCACTTTGCTGATGATCGGGAGTAGACTGAGATAGGGTGGTAATTGGCTGGGTTGGATTTGTCCTGCTTTTTGTGTGACAGGACATACCTGGGCAATTTTCCACATTGCCAGCTTGATGTCAGCCTTGTAGCTATAACGGAACATCTTGGCCAGGGGTGCGGCTATTTCTGGAGCACGAATCTTCAGTCCTATTGCCGGAATGTTGTCGGGGCCCATAGCCTTTGCAGTATCCACGCCTTTAGCCGTTTCTTGATATCACGTGGAGTAATTTGAATTGGCTGAAGACCGGCATCTGTGATGCTGGGGACTGCAGCAGGAGGCCGGGATGGATCATTCACTCGGCACATCTGGCTGAAGATGGATTCAAATGCTTCAGCCTTGTCTTTTCTACTGATGTGCTGGACCCTCCTATCACAGAGGATGGGGATTTTTGTGGAGCCCCCTCCTCCAGTTAGTGGTTTAATTGTCCACCACCACTCACGACTGGATGTGACAGGACTGCAGAGCTTAGATCTGATCTGTCGGTTTCGGGATCGCTTAGCCCTTTCCATTGCATGCAAGGAGTACTGTGGTGTAGCTTCACCAGGCTGACACCTCATTTTTAGGTTTGCCTGGTGCTGCTCCTGGCATGCCGTCCTGCACTCTTCATTGTTCCAGGGCTGGTCCCCCAGGCTTGATGGTAATGGTAGAGTGGGGGATATGCCGGGCCTTGAGGTTACAGATTGTGGTTGAGTACAATTCTGCTGCTGCTGATGGCCCACAGCGCTTCATGGATGCCCAGTTTTGAGTTGCTAGATCTGTTTGAAATCTATCCCATTTAGCATGGTGGTAGTGCCACACAACACGATGGTGGGTCCCCTCAGTGTGAAGGCGAGACTTTGTCTCCACAGGGACTGCACCATGGTCCTACCAATACTGTCGTGGGCAGATGCATCTGCGACAGGCAGGTTGGTGAGGACAATGTTAAATAAGTTTTTCCCTGTTGTAGGTTCCCTCACCACCTGCAACTGACCCAGTCTAGCAGGTATGTCCTTTAGGACTCGGCCAGCTCGGTCCATAATGGTGCTACCAAGCCACTCTCTTGGTGACGGACGTTGAAGTCCCCAACCAGAGTACATTTTGTACCCTTGCTACCTTCAGTGCTTCTTCCAATTGGTGTTCAACATGGAGAAGCACTGATTCATCAGCCAAGGGGCGGGGGCGGTAGGTGGTAATCAGCAGGAGGTTTCTTTGCCCATGTTTGACCTGATGCCATGAGACTTCATGGGGTATGGAGACAATGTTGAGGACTCCCAGAGCAACTCACTCTTGACTGTATACCACTCTGCTGCCACCTCTGGTGGGTCTGTCCTGCCGGTGGGACAGGACATACCCAGGGATGGTGATGGTGGTGTCTGGGACCTTGTCTGCAAGGTGTAATTCTGTGAGCCTGAGTATGTCAGGCTGTTGTTTGACTAGTCTGTGGGACAGCTCTCTCAATTTTGGCAAAAGCCAAATGATGTTAGTCATGAGGACTTTGCATGGTCAGCGGGGCTGGGTTTGCCTTTGTCGCTTCTGGTGCCTAGGTCGATGCTGGGTGGTCCGTCTGGTTTCATTCCTTTTCTTAGACTTTGTAACAGTTTGATACAACTGAGTGGCTTGCTGGGCCATTTCAGAGGGCATTTAAGAGTCAAACACAATGCTATGGGTCTGGGGTCACATGTAGGCCAGACCAGGTGAGGATGGCAGATTGCCTTCCCTAAAAGACATTCGTGAACCAGATAAGTTTTTATAACGATCAAAATGGTTTCATGATCACCACTAGACTAGATTTTAATTCCAGATGTGATCAGTCAGCATTTGTGCAGAGGATATACCAGGTTAATTGTTCAGAGAACTTTATCAGAACTGGAAAAAACATGATCACTGAACAGCATTTCAAAAGGACAAGTGTGCTATCTTCTGCATTTGTGAAAGATTTGTTGACTGCTTTGCCACCCTGGAATTTCCTGTGTTGGCATATCAGGAAGTTACACCTGAAATTATGCCCAGTTGTGCGCCCATTTTGCCAATGTCCATTTACACCCATGTTTCCTGCTGATTTGATTGGCATGTGCTGGAATATAAAAATGGGCATAAACAAACAGTAATCAGCATTAATAATTGGGGCCTAAGGAAAACGTTGAACCCACCATATAGTGCTTCTTTAATTAACATTTCAAGCTATGTAACTTGTCGTTCCTTCACATTAAGCACAGTGGCCTGGAATTTCCTCTGTGCGTCCAACCCTGAAGTTAGACCTGAAAATGCGCCCCTTCTGTTGATGTCAAGTTGCGTTCAAATATTGTGAACGTAAAAATGGATGCAAATCAGCCTAAACAATCAGAGCCCAAGGAAAGCATTGAACTTACATCATATTTTCCTTCTTTAAGTATAAAAATTAAATTTTCAACTCATTTAACCATCAGTCGTGTGTATTCGGCACATGTCTAAGAAGCTACAATTGGGCAGCTTTTCAATCTTTAATGTGACTGATGCCAGAAAAATGTAAACAGATTCAGTGCAGGGCTCTGGGGATCAATTTAAAAAATCAGAAACTTCAGGAATATGACGTCAATTTCAGCTGCACCCAGAATTTTGGGCTTATTTCTGCACCCACTTTGAACCAGTGTAATTACAGGAAATTTCTGTCTAAGACTCTACTTTGGGGTGGAACCATTATAAGCCTTGATCGAAAGGCTGGTGTAAAAGAGTGAGGAAATTTGGGTGCAGCATAATTATGTCACATCATACTTGCCACTTGAGTTTCCTTGACCTTTTACACTGGGTATTTTCTTAATGCCCCAATTCCATACATCTCTTGGTGCAAATATTCAGGAAATTCTAGCACTCTGTAAGTGCTTGCAGCCATGAACTCCCTGCCTTTTGCCCATCCCACTGCCACTCTGACGTCTCCACCTTTGGCCTTTTACACTGTTCCAATGAAGTTCAACATAAGCTTGAGGAACAGCACCTTGGCCTGGAAATGATCCTGCCACAAGGCACACTACACACATAATGAGACTGGTGACAGAACCACAGCAAATTGGTACGACGGACTTACTAAGATGGCATCAACCAGCTGCTGGCGCCAGTCATAGCCTCCGAGGAAGTTTGTTAGTTGGTGGGCAGTGAAATCAGCTAGCTAGGACACTGACTGAGGGCCCCAAGTGATTCTTAAATGGTAGGGGATGGGGAGGCAGTCGAGAGGCTTCGTTCAGGGTGCACCAATTTCCATTTTTGTCCTAAAACAGACATTAGGCCCCTATTCGCCTATTCAAGTGTCCTACGTCTAATGCCTGTTTTAGATAGCTGGCACAGATGTCTTTACAGTGTTCTAATTAGCATGGCATCAGATGTGTTCCTGACATTACTTCGACGTGGGAGGTTGGCTCCCTAAATTCGACATCTTTGCATTTATTTTCTGCCTGGAAAATGGACACAACAAGGTCCAATTTCAGCTTCCTTTCATATAGACACTTTGCAACCCTAGGACTTTAATTGACTTTAATAACTTCAAACTAATTCCAACTTTATTTACGGCGGGAGAAGCTGGTGATGTTGATTGAGGAAGACAGTGGTTGAAGGAGAAAGGAAGATAGGTTGGTATTTGGCATTGCGTCTCTCCATTGGTATACCATGCTGGCAGGGTCATCGGCCTGATTTTTTTTTTCTTCTTTTTGACTGCTGGATTCTGTTACACCTCAGAAATGCTGTAACCCCACCCACCTCCTCACACATTCTCTGTGTCTGTTAAAATGTCATTAATTTTGTATGTTTCTTCACATCATCTCATGGTAATATCACTTAAAGCAGTTAACCATCTCCTGTTTCTCTTTAAGCACTTTACAGGTCATCCTACATACAGGTCATCACACACATAGATGAATAGAAGGGAAAGGGTAAGGATACAATTAAAGTCCCAAGTAATGTAAGAGTTTGTGGTTCACGGGAACCTGTTGAATCTTCTCAGGAGGAAAATATTTTCAAAGATGAAGGCCTGGTGGTTGCAGTCGTGAACTTGCTGAGGTATTGTAGATTTCTGGTGGTTAAAACTTCAGTCTGGATGTGGTGGTCATATTTTAAGTTCTCAAGTTGAGGTATAGTATCAGTAGCAGACTTCTTTAGCTGGACCAATCTCACAGCCTTTGGCTGGAACTGGCTTTCTGCGGTCTTTGCTTGATCTTCCCTCTCTCTCCAGAGGGCTACCTTTTAAGGTAAAAATCCATCACATTTGTGCCTCTGTCAGGTGACCCAGGGCCCTCTCCCTTGGTGTGACCACACAATGGTACAGGATACGGAAACTATTGCTATCTGTTGGCTGGGGGCAATTCCGTTTGAATGGTGCTACTTCACACATGTTCATCTTGGTTTGGGCTGTGGAGTCAGTCTGTCTTACAGAACCTTTGTTAATTCATTCATGCAGATAGGAGTCAACAACATGTAATAGACTCCTTTCAATTTCAATGGGTTTTCCCCAGAATTAATTCAGATGCAGTTAATGAGTTTCATCTTTGTAAACGGACTTGATTATTGACAGTACAGGAGGGGTCACTTGACATCTACTCCATTTTGGCTGTGGTACAAATGTGCCGATTTTCTTGGGGTTGAGTTTAACAGTTGACTTTTTATTGTCATAATTCCTCCAGTTCATTGTTTATTTCATCACGGCACCTTCGGAGCATGACACCAAACATATCAACACCAGTGGTTTTCCTGTACTTTCACCCTGGAAATGGCTGTTGGTTGTCTTGTCAAGCATCTCTGCCAATAAGAGCAAGGGAAATCTTCTAGACATTTTATACTGTTTTTTTCTTCAGTATCTTTTCAGTAAAGAAAGGCAGGTGAAATTTTGCTAGTGTTAGTAATAAATATTCCTAGTTATTCACATTTTCTTTGCTTGCCTCTACATTACAAAAACATATATTTCAAAAAAGATATTCTCCAACTAAAAGCAGGTTTTATTTGGTATTGTGGGAGCTAATACAAAACAATGCAGGCTATTAATCCTATCTCTTTGCTTTATATGATGCCTTTCATTTTTATGACAGTTTATGACCTTTTCTACCTCTATATCTTTTTTTTCTTCCTTATGCTCTATTTTACATGTTCTTTTTTGAAAAATGGCCATGGTAAACAATAAATTGTAGATCAGTTATTACAGTATTCTCTTATAATGCAACCATTGCAATAAATCGTGTAGAAAGAGACAACACTTGAGCATTCTTATAACATCAATGATTCTTGTGAGGGCTTGTGGTCTTAGTCACCTTTTCTTCCAATGTAGTGTGACCTTTGGTTCTAAATTACTGTACAGGTTATGGATCTGCTTTACAAACAAATGGTCACTGCTGAGGATTATTTTAAGTAAATGCATGCAAATGTCACCAGATAAGGCAGCTCCATGGAGAAGGAGAATGAAAAAAAACTTCAGTTTTGAAAATCCATGATATGCAATCCCAGTGGTTACGCTAGATTCAGGCTTGCTGATGCCCCAAAGTGATATACCCAAGAAAATGGTCACATTTGTACCATAGCCAAAATGGTGTACTGTACTGTTAATAAACAAGTCTGTCTGCAAAGACGAATTTGCAGGAGTAGAGAGGGCACCTGGATTGCATGGATCTGACGTTGGTGGGTGCAGGGGGCCAATGGCATCTCTCATGCTCACCTGCCCCATTCATCCAGAAAACCTCCTGCCTGGCCCTTTTGGTGGTGGGAGTAGTAGCCCAACCCGTGTGGTCTGTCACAGGCTCCTTTGTAAAGGGGCTGATGTTTTACTTTGTTAAATCTTAAATTAGGAATAATGCTACAAATGTCTTGGAGGAATTATTAAGCTTGTGAGCATGAGGGGATCAAATTAACGTACACAGTCAAAGTGACATGATAACCGAAGCTCCTTGAATTAATGATTATATGTTGATTTTATTTCTGCTCCCTTTTGTTGGGCTTAGCAACCTATAAGAAAAATGGATGAGGATCGATTACTTTATGTTGAAATTATAATCTTAGCTTTGAGTTACCACACATTAAAAATGACTAAGATAAGGGGCGGCACAGTGGCGCAGTGGTTAGCACTGCAGCCTCACAGCTCCAGGGACCCGGGTTCGATTCTGGGTACTGCCTGTGTGGAGTTTGCAAGTTCTCCCTGTGTCTGCGTGGGTTTTCTCCGGGTGCTCCGGTTTCCTCCCACAAGCCAAAAGACTTGCAGGTTGATAGGTAAATTGGCCATTATAAATTGTCACTAGTATAGGTAGGTGGTAGGGAAATATAGGGACAGGTGGGGATGTTTGGTAGGAATATGGGATTAGTGTAGGATTAGTATAAATGGGTGGTTGATGGTCGGCACAGACTCGGTGGGCCGAAGGGCCTGTTTCAGTGCTGTATCTCTAATCTAATCTAAAAAGTGGATTAGTGCCAGGAGTTCATAAAGGTATACTCCAACTGGATAAGAGGTCTCTTGTCTCACTTTAGAGACAGAACATTATGTACCACAAACAGAACTCATTTCTGCTCATCGACCTGAAGCATTGGGTTGCATTTTAAGACTCTGCCGCTGAAGTAGGCGGCAGACGTAAAAAAATGCAACCCACACACATTGGGATCACGTCACGGAGCCACCATGATTTCAAACGCGGCGGCTCATTTGCATGATCGCGGTGCCCCCCCCCCGCGGTGATGTGGCGGGGCGGGTGGGCTGTCACCGGCAACGGTGTCCGGCGCCAGTGTGCAGGTGCCGTTGCCATTTTTCAAGGGCTCTCAATGTGCATTTTAAAGGGCCAGGTAATGTAAAGTTTCATGAAACTGAATAAAATAACCTAATCATGCTCTCTTGCACCTGCCCCCAACCCCCCCATGGCATATCACAACATTTCTGCCCTTTCCCCCCCCCCCCCCCCCCTCCGGAATACAGATATTGAAAATTTGACCTTTTCCCCCGACAAAGTTCGCACCTGTGTACTTTATCCCTTCCCATCACACCCCCTGACCAATCCTCAGTAATGTCACCCCACTCCCCTACCCCCCCTCCCCCACTCACAGAGAAAATCACCTCCTCCCCCCTCCCCACAGATGTCGCACCTTGTTTCCCCGAACAGGGATTTGAAGGCGTGGCATTGTCAGCTGCCCAAATAAAGATTGGAATGTGATGGCTGAATTGCTACGGCCTACTTGGTTAGTAGGTATTAACATATTTTAGTGTGGGTCCTGTTGCCGAGCAGCAGGGTGGATGCCACAAGGACTCGCCGCCGAGATCGGCACAGGGCTTGCCGCCTTCGGGGTTGGTGGCAGGCCTCCATTGCACCAATCTTCTTTGCCCTCCCTGCCACTGTTCCCGACAGTGGAAAGGCTTTAAAATCCAGCCCATTAACTCTGTTTATCTCTCCACAGATGCTGCCAGACCTGCTGAGTATTTCCAGCATTTTCTGTTTTTATTCCAGATTTCCAGCATCTGCTGTATTTTGTATTACTGTTTAATTCACTGCCACTTCTCTTCCAGGAATGCCCACCTTGAAGAAGCACTGCTCTTCTCACCGACAGGATTGCCATTTGTCTCTTCTACCTTGTTCACCTTCATTACTTTCTATTTTCCTTCTTGTGAAAAGCAGTTCTAATGAAAGGTCACAAACCTGAAATGTTGTCCAGAATTTTCCCGGCCAATTGACAATGAGCTGGGAGGGAGTGGGTTGCAAAATGGTGGGTAACGCATCTGGAGGGGAACCCAACATCTTCCATACCGCCAGTTGTGGGAAAATTGGTGGCTCAGCGCGGGTGGTCCTACTGCTGCTTGGGGAGACTGCCGAGTGAAACCTACCGGCCTTCCAGTGGGCTCCAGGGGTGGCGTGGCACTCCATGGCCCACAGAAGGGCCCCCCAGCAGCAATGGCCATCCTTGCGGCAACGGCACCACCGGTGCTTCACAACACCACCCCCCCTCCCATCCCAACCCAATCGCTGGGGTCTAAAGCCATGCCCTGGCTTCCCCCAACCCAACTTATCTGTTTCTGTGGGTGCCCAGCCATTGAGATGCTTTCTTCTTGTAGCTGCAACCTCAGTAATGGCCACCACTAGCGGTGGCACTGCTGAGGCTGCTAAGTTTCCGGCCCCCTGATTGGGCTGGCAGCTGCTGGGGGCGGACTTCCATCCTTAATTGGATAGCGGCGCTGCGGTGGCCTCTTAATTGGCCGCCACTGGCAATATGCTGCTCCAAATCCTGCCACTGGTCAAAATTCAGCCCATTGGCTTTGTTTCGCTCTCAAACAACCTGCCAGACCCAGACCTGCTGAGTATTTCCACAGTTTTCCGTTATTATTTCAGAACTAATTTATGTTGCTTTATATGTGGAATATGATGTAATCTATCTCCATAGGCTGATTAATATTAGGACCCAATGTTCGCTGTCACCATAGGCTATATTTTTTGACATCTAAGCCTGGTGGAACAAGAATGGAAGATGTGCTGAGGGGTTGAAAGCCATATCGCTGAATTTATAACACTTTAATGCTAAACATGTATTTCAACATATTTTCCAGACTGATCTAAAATCATTTTGCCTAAATTGATCCATTGTTCATTTAAATATTATAATGATTTAAATGAGGACTAATGGTGATCTTTTTGCCTATTTAGGATGGGATTGGGCTGGCTGTCCATTCTGGATTGGACAAGAGGAGTCCTAAATGATTTGGAACATTGTAGCCTTTTCTTTACTGTCTAATTTTGCAGTGTGCTTTCAGTACTTGCATCTTCCTTTTTCCTTCCTCACTGGAGGCTACAAAATGATGTAAATAAATCCACATTGGTGCCACGTGTCTTTTTTCAGTGCACATTGTGATTCCCTCAGTGCCTGTATAAAATGGCTTTGGGACCTCTCTGGGCTGATCGTTGTTCAACCTCATCATTTAAAGCTGTTGATTTCAAATCCTGCAGGATATTCACTGTGCTTGAATAATCGGATTGCAAACCAATATTTCTCTTCCTGGTAAATACTTTCCCACTCAATATCCATGTAATTGAAATTCCCTATGATTAATGTTCTGATCTTTTTGCTGACTTCTCTGAGATTTTTCCTCATTTATCCTCTCCACTTTCTTGAAGGTCGATAATAACAAATAATTATTTTCATTTCTTTACTCTCCTTGATGTCAGTCCATGCTGTGCTGGTTCAATCAATTTATACCATATTCTACAGATACAGAGGTAGATATTCATCTTGGGTGGGATGTCAATGACCAGCAGTTATTCGCACTGCTCAATATTCAGTTCTGTTGTAGTCAAGTCGAAGAGACTTAGTAGTTGGCAGGAAAAAAGACAGAGGCGCAAGGGGAGAGCCAACTGTGCACCAGCCCCAACAAACAAATTTCTCTGCAGCACCTGTGGAAGAGCCTGTCACTCCAGAATTGGCCTTTATAGCCACTCCAGGCGCTGCTTCACAAACCACTGACCACCTCCAGGCGCGTATCCATTGTCTCTCGAGATAAGGAGGCCCAAAAGAAAAAGAAGAATGTAGTCAGGTGGGGCATATAACTTGTGGCTGATCTGAAACTTACTGTTTTACGGTCTCACCAAGACAAATTTTTACCGCGCAACATCTGCTTTTGGTTGTGTTCTGACTCCTCCATCTGTTTTGTCATCACCATCTACTCTGTAGTGTCTGTACCCGAATATTTGAATCTTTAGTCATCTCTGTGTTTAGGAAGCTCTCAGTTATTCCTTCTGCATCACACCTTTCTATTAAGCAAATGTTTCTAATTCCACATACTTATTTCACGTGATCCTATCATTAGTCTAAAAATACATAGCTTTTCTCTTTTACAGTTACCTCTTCCCTTATTTTATAAGAACACATTTAACTTTATTACTAATCTTTCATGTGGAGTTATATTGACAGCATTATAAAAGCCCAAATTATTTATCTTTTTGTGCCAGATTTCCTGCCCATACAACAATCACATTCCCTGCATTTGGAAATATATTGACTTTATTGAAATGAGCTGACTTCCCAGCCTCAGATGAGGCCAGTTCTCCGAGCCCTTGCTCATTGCATGCAATGTGATGGAATGCCTGTCACTACAACTGCACCAGACAGTCAGCCCTTTGTGGCTACCAACCACGGGAATATGGAGTTTAGGTTCCAATCGGATCAGCCATGATCTTATTGAATAGTGGAGCAGGCTCGAGGGGCCGAGTGGCCTACTCCTGCTCCTAGTTCATATGTAAATTACATTGTCAGCAAGCCAACTTTATTTTTGTAAATTAAACAGGATGTGTGATGACTGGGAAAGTTTCCAGGATTGTGTACAATTGTTGATAGATCTCAAGGAAACAAAGACACATTGTTATCTGACCACCTTTTTTGTCTTAGAGTCATTGGCTGGAACTTTTCATTGGGCGGGTGGCCCCCCCCCCACCCCTCAGCCGCCAGCCCACTCGTGCGAGAGCCGTAAAATTCTGGCCATTTATTTTTTATTTACTTATGGCGCTGAAAAAGACCATTGGCCCATCGAGTCCATGCTGGCTCTCCATGGGACTACACAATTAGTCCCACTGCCCGGCTCAATCGCTGCAGCTTTGCAAGTCTATTTCTCTCAGGTGGCCATCCAACTTCTTCTTGAAGTCATTAATCGTCTCCGCTTCCACCACCCATTTGGGCAGCAAGTTCCAGGTTATTACCATCCGCTGCATAAAAAAGTGCTTCCTCATATTCCCCCTGCATCTTTTGCCTAAAACTTTCAATTTGTGTACCTTAGTCCTTGTACCATTTGTTAATGGGAACAGTTTTTCTTTGTCTATCTTATCCAAGTCTGTCATAATATTGTACACTCGTATTAAATCTCCCCTCAATCTCCTTTGTTCGAAGGAGAACAAACCCAGCTTTTCCATCCTAACATTATAACTAAAATCCCCCATCCCTGGAACCATTCTGGTAAACCTCCTCTGTACCCTCTCAAGGACCGTCACATCCTTCCTAAAGTGTGGTGACCAGAACTGGATGCAGCACTCTAGTTGGGGCCTAACCAGAGCTTTATAAAGGTTGAATATAACGTCCCTGCTTTTGTACTCATTGCTTGTATTTATGAAGCCCAAGATCCCATTTGCTTTACTAACCACACTCTCAATATGTCCTGCCATCATCAAAGATTGATGCACATGCACCCCCAGGTCCCTCTGTTCCTGCATACTCTTTAGAACTGTGCCATTAGGTATATATTGCCTCTCCCTATTCCTTCTGCCAAAATGCATCACCTCACACTTGTCAGTATTAAATTCCATCTGCCACCTCTCTGCCCATTCTGCGAGCCTATCTATGTCCTATTGCAGGCGGTTCATATCATCCTCACTGTTTACCTCACTTCCAAGTTTGGTATTGTCTGCAAATATTGAGATTATACTCTATTCCAAGATCCAAGTAATTTATATGTAGCAAAAAAAGCAGTGATCCCAGCATTGACCCTTGGGGAACACCACTGTCTACCATCCTCCAGTCTGAAAAGCAACCATTTACTACAACTTGCTGTTTTCTGTCCTCAAGCCAGTTTTGGCCCTCCTATTCCATGAGCCTCAGTTTTGTTAACCAGCCTTTTATGTGATGCCTTATCAAACACTTAAAATCCATCTAAACAACATCCACCACGTTCCCTTCATCAAACTTCTCAGTTACTTCATCAGAAAATTCGATTAGATTAGTCAAGCATGATCTGCCTTTTACAAATCTGTGCTGACTATCCTTAATTAACTCGAAACTAAGTGTCCGTTGATATTTTCCCTGATTATTGTTTCTCAAACATTACCACCACTGATGTTAAACTAACTGGCCTGTAGTTGCTAGGACTGTCCTTACACCCTTTCTTCAATAAGATATGGAATAATCATAGCTACCCCTTTAGTTTGGCATCCAGTAACACGTGGACGGCTTTCAATGGGATCTTTTTGGAGTAGTTCTCTTCAGGTGACGGTGAGGTTTAGTCTGGCAGGCTTTTCAGGAGAAATGCAGCATCCGTTTCTCCAGAGCTCACACTGGATTCTCAAGATTTCTCAAAGAGGTGGAAAAAGATGAACTGGTGGCTTCTCTTTTAGCAGGCTTACCCCCCAACTGATTCAAAACAATATCCAAAAAAGAAACCATCTCTTGACCACCGTAAATCTTGACATGTCACTTCTCTGCAAACAACTCATAGTCATCAAGGCTCCTGCTGTTTACTTAGCTGAAGACATGTAACTTCCAGTAAGGGTTTTTTTTTAAACAAAGTCCCAAGTCCTTCCAGTGACCTTTAAAAAAAAAACTAAGTCCAGCATCTATGGAATCTCTTCATTCTTTCAAAAGAATCAATTTCCACAATTTTTAAACATAAGTCCTCAAAAAATATTTAAAAACGGAAGCACTTTCATAACTCCTCCATCCTTGGAGGAATGAAACGCCATTTTTAAATGTGTTTCATTATAAATTGTGGGAAAATTTTTTTAAAAACATTTACACACATTCGCATTCACTCTTTACCTGTAACTAATACAGTTATGCCTTGGACCATCTTTGTACTCAGATAACTCAAAGCAAAGTTAAATTCTAGACAAAGCATCAGCAATTACATTGTTTTTTTCCTGCAATATAGATAATCTTTATTTGATAGGGCTGCAATAGTAAATTCCATCAAAATAACCCGGCATTTTGGTTTTTGAATATGGTGGACATGTACTTCAAAATGTTTAAGAGCTAGTGGTAAGCCCAGGGTTTCTTTTTCCACTGTAGAGTATCCCTTTTGGTGTCGATTTAGCTTTTGGAAAATTATCCCAGTGGCCTTTCTATGCCCAATTCATCTTGTAACAGGACTGCACCTACCCCCAGGTCACTGGCATTAATTGCTACCTTGAAGGGCTGAGTGAATTTTGGGGCAGCCAACATTGGGTCATTGATCAAAATTGCTTTCAGCCTCTCAAAAGATGCTTGGCACTCTCCTGACCACACTATCTTGGCTTTCTTTTTTGTGGCAAATCCATCAGTGGAGCAGCAAGAGTGCTGAAATTTGGTACATACTTGCAGTAGAAACCACACATCCCCAAAAACCTCATGCTTTCCCACTTCGTCTTAGGGGCAGGGAACTCCACCAATGTTTGTACTTTTGCTGTTCTTGGCAACACTTGTCCTTGCCTACTATATTCTCTAGGTAGGTTTCTGTGTTTTTGCAGTTCACTTTTGGCAAGGTTTCTCACCAAATCAGTTGACTGTAATTTTGTAAATAGAGCTTCTAGTTGTTCCAAGTGGTCCTTCCAAGTGTCACTGTATACGAGCATGTTAGCGGGAATGAATCTAGAAGAATCACTCGACACTCAGGTCTGCTCCAATGTCAAACAGTTTATTTAGTTACGCCAGCGGGAAGCAGGTCACTGGGCTGTCCAGATGCCTCTCCACTGAACAAAGGAAAATCATCCATACTTATACATTTTCAAACAGTTACTCAGCCCATCCCGGCCAGACATGGTCCAATCACAATGATTATCGATTATATACATTGATTATGAGAGCCAATAGAAGCGGTTATTAGGCATAAAGGGGCTGCATGACCGGCCCATACACAGATAGGGGATTACTCATGATGTTTTCCATACCCCCTTATCCTTCACCTCGTTACAGGCTAGCACCTTTGTCAGCATTCCACAAGGACGTCTGCTTTTCATTTTAATTAGCCTTTTGTTTGAGATTGGATTACTCAGCTCCTGTGGAATGTGGTCAAGTTAACTGAGCCCCATGGTGTTTTGCAACCTCCTCACTGTTCACTGATATTATATGTTACTGGTTACTCAAATAATAATTAAACATTATTATATTTATGGCAGGTGCCTCTGCGCTTGGGAATACCCTACAACAATCATATCTCAAGATAAACCACACAGTTAGGAACACTGGCTACCACTTGATTCATTAGTCTCTGGAAAGTTGCTGGGGCATTTTTTTAGCCCG
Source organism: Heterodontus francisci (assembly GCF_036365525.1). Lineage (NCBI taxonomy): Eukaryota > Metazoa > Chordata > Chondrichthyes > Heterodontiformes > Heterodontidae > Heterodontus > Heterodontus francisci. The sequence continues at coordinate 88,437,824 of NC_090372.1, forward strand.
AATGGCATCACTCGACATTGGAAAAGATCATCTGGTGTGACAAAGGCTGATATTTCTTTAGCTTAGAGTGTTAAAGGAACCTGCTAGTATCCATTTAACAAATCTATTTTGGTAAGAAATGTGGCACTGCCACCCCTGTCAATACAGTCTTCCAATCAAGGAATTGTGTAGGAGTCTGCGTTTGTTACTGCATTAACTTTTTTGTAGTCGATGCAAAATCTAGTTGAACCATCAGGTTTAGATAATAACATGACTGGGGAACTCCAGCTGCTTTGCCTGGGTTCAATTAGGTGGTTTTCCAACATGTATTTGATTTCTGCTTTCACCTGGGCCTGTTTCTCTGGACTTAAGTGATAAGGATGCTGTTTTATGGGAGAGAATTCCCCTATATCCACATCATGTATGGTTAAGGTTGTACATCCTAGCTTGTCCCTACAGAGTCCTTTAAATGCTGTGAGTAGCCTTGTTAGATCTTCTTCTTCTGCACCTGTTCTCCCTCACAATTCTGTATTAGCTAACTGGATAGTAGGAGGTTCAATTTAAGAATTTTCCAGTCTCTTCCTGCCTCAACCTCATGATTCCATTCATCCTTCACTGTCCTTACTACCTGACATACCTGTGCTTGCTTATCCTCCTCCCGGCGGTGATATTGTTTCAACATATTGATGTGACACAGCCGATTCTTTTCACGGCAATCTGGGGTGGCAATCAAATAATTTACTTTACCAATCCTTCTAACTGCTCTATGTGGTCCACTGAACTATGCTTTCAGTGGTTCACACTGTAAAGGCAGTAATACTAACACCTCAACTCCTGGTTGAAATGTTCAGGTCTTGGTATGCTTGTCTGTCTATTTCTTCATGGTTGTTTGGGAAGCTTTAAGGTGTTCCTGAGCCCCTTGCAGGCTCTCATGAGCCTCTCCCAGAACACGGATGAATAATCTAACACAAAAGATTTGTCCCTCTGTTCTAAAAACCTTTCTTTGATTAGTTGTGGAGGACCTCTTACCTCACGTCTATAAACTAATTCAAAAGGACAATCGGTAGACTCATTTGGTGAATCCCTAGTGACAAACAAAAGAAATTCCAGCCCTTCATCCCAATTGTGGGGATATTCATGACAGTATGCCCTGATCATCATTTTGAGGGTCTGATGGTAACATTCTAAAACTATTTGTATTTGTGGGTGGTATGCTGAGGACTTTAACTGTGTTATACCCATATCACTCATAACTTCCTGAAAAATTTTAGACATAAAATTGGAACCTTGATCCAACTGGATCTCATCGGTAATCCAGATCGAGTGAAGAGCTGGGTTATCTTCTCTGCCACTACCTTAGCAGAAAGTGTTTTCAAGGGACTGGCCTCTGGGAACCGAGTAGCCATGTCCATAATAGTGACTATATATTGATGTCCCGCTTTTGTTTTCAGTAAAGGTCCCACACAGTCTACCAACACCCTACTAAATGGTTCCCCAAAAACTGGTATGGGTATTAGAGGTATCGGTTTTATGGCAGGTTGCGGTTTTCCCAAAATTTGGCACATAAGGCACGTTTTACAAAACTATGTCACATCCTTGTAAAGATTGGCCAGTAAAAATGTCAACTTATACGTGATTGGGTCTTCCAGATCCCCACATGTCCCAGCTTAGGAAATGCATGGGCTATCCTTAATATTTTCCGACGATACTTGGGTGGTACCACTGTCTGGTGAACAACCGCCCATTCTTCGTCCACAGGTCTGTGAAGAGGTCTCCACTTCCTCATCAGAATCCCATTTTTAATATAGCAATACAGTAGCCTTCCAGAATTCCCTTTGCCTCAGCTTCAATTAGAGCCATTTGTGCCACTTAACTCTGGATCGGCTTGCTGAGCCTGAAAGTTTCAGATATTTGGGAATCTGTCTGTGGTGCCAATTTGGCCTCTGACAATGGAACTTGTTTAGCCATTGCTCGGCTTATTACACATTAAGGAAAACTTCCTGGAACCTTTTCCTGCAACTGCTCTGTCTCCTTGACTTCACCTGGCCCTTCCGTGACTACTGGAGAAACTAATACCTTGGCTGCGGACAAATCATTCCCCAGGGGTAGGTCAACTCCATTTACAGGCAAACTGTGAACAACTCCTACGGTTACCATTCCTGACGTTACATCACACTCCTGGTGTACCCGATATAAAGGTCTGGGTATGTACTCCCTGCTGATACCATGCACTAAAATCTTGGCATTCAGTGGGGTCTCTGGTGGAAAACTTATGCTTTTCCTAACAAAAGAGTTTGGGTGACTCCTGTATCCTGAAATATAACTATAGGTGTACCTGCCTCACTTAGGAGATAAGGAGTTAATTTTCCTTTTGACAAGAATTCCCTGTAACTCTCAGATATCGTGTTCACGTCCCCTGCACTCATAGCGGTTTTTGTACTTGGCATTACAGCTGCAGTCAGAGCTATAGCCTGATCTGTCATACTCTCAGCCTGTGCCCCTTTCTCTGCTTTGACCTTCTGTACCCCAGTAAGTCCCACGGGTTTACCCCCACAACTTCCAGCATTCTGCACCTTGTGGCAATGGAAACACTTAGGCTTTCAGACCTCACCTCCACCCTCAGCAACTTCCTTTCTGACGTGAGGAGGAAATCCTGGGGCATTCCTAGCTATACCACCTTGTCCCAGGCTACTTGCCTTCCTTTCACCCTCCCACCTTCTATCCTTCTTGGATTTGTGGGGGGGTGACATAAAATGGGTTTGGGCTTGTGGACAAGCTTGTAATCATCAGTGATCTCAGCTACATGTCTGGCTATTGAAACCTTCTGGTTATCTACATGGGTTCTTACTAATGGAGGGAGTGAATTTTTAAATTCTTTCAGGAGAATTATTTCCAAAAGGGTCTCATACATGGCCTCTACCTTTAGTGCCCGCATCCAATGATCAAAGTTAATTAGCTTTACCCTCTCAAATTCTATCCAGGTCTGCCCAGACAAATTCTGGAGGTTCTGAAATTTCTGCCTGTAAGCTTCAGGGACGAACTCATAAGCATTGAGAATAGCTTTTTTTGCCATTTCATAATCTGCAAAAGGCTACTCAGAAAGCATGGCATAAACTTCATGAGCTCTGCCTATCAGCCTGCTTTGCATGAGCAGTGTCCAGTTTTCTTTTGGCTACCTCATCTGTTTAGCTTTTGAAAAGAAATGAAAAATGCCTGTACGTCCCTTTCCTCAAACTTCGGGAGGGCTTGCATAAACTTAAACGGCTCCCCACTGGATTTTGGGTTGGAGTCAGATTTCTTCCTCCTCCGAATGTTCACTGGAGTCAAGACCATCTTTTTGTTTTAGTTCCAGCTTTTTAAATTGGAATACCATTTCTCCATCCCTTTCTCTCTCCTGCTTCTGTTGTTTTTCCTTTTGCAATTCTAGTTCCAGCTTATGCAAAGCTTTTTCCTTTTCTCTCTCCTGCCACTCTGCTTGCTCCCTTTGAAATTCCCTTTCTTTTTCCATTTCCTCTCTTCTTTTTTCCTTTTTTTTCTCTTTCAAGTTCAAGTTTTCTCATTTCTTTTTCCTGTTCAAGCTGCTTCATCTGCAACTGAATTCTAGCTAATTAAACTGAACTACCATCTGGATTGCCTTTTCCTTCTTCCAATTTCAAATGCTGTGCTATTACGTCAATTACATCTGCTTTCTTAGCTCCTGCTTTTAACTCTAACTCCAACTTTGCTGTCAATGCTTTTGCTGAGCGTCATCGAGTTATACAGCACAGAACCAGGCCCTTCGGCCAATCGTGTCTGTGCCGGTCATGAGGCACCTATCTATTCTAATCCCATTTTCCAGCACTTGGCCAGTAGCCTTGTATGCTTATGGCGTTTCAAGTGCTCATCTGAATACTTCTTAAATGTTGTGAGGGTTACTGCCTCTACCACCCCTTCAGGCAGTGTGCTCCAGATTCCAACCACCCTCTGGGTGAAAAATGTTTTCCTCAAATCCCCTCTAAAGCTCCTGCCACATACCTTAAATCTGTGCTCCCTGGTTATTGACCCCTCCACTAAGGAAAAAAGTTTCTTCCTATCTATCCCATTAATGCCCCTCATAATTTTGTATACCTCAGTCAGGCCCCCCCACCCCCCTCAGCTTTCTCTGCTCTGAGGAAAATGACCCTAGCCTATCCAGTCTCCACAGCTGAAATGCTCCTACCCCAGGCAACATCCTGGTGAATCTCCTCTGCACCCTCTCCTGTGCAATCACATCCTTTATGTAGTGTGGTGACCAGAACTGTACACAGTACTCTAACTGTGGCCTAACTAGCATTTTATACAGCTCCATCATAATCTCCCTGCTCTTCTATTCTGTGCCTTGGCTAATAAAGGCAAGTATCCCATATGCCTTCCTAACCACCTTATCTACCAGTGCCTTCAGTGATCTATGGACAAGTACACCAAGGTCCCTCTGACCCTCCGTACTTCCTAGGGTCCTTGCCTTGATAGTCCTCCCAAAATGCATGACCTCACACTTCCCAGGATTAAATTCCATTTGCCACTGTCCGCCCATCTTACCAGCCCATCTATATCATCCTATAATCGAAGACTTTTCTCCTCACTATTTACAACACCATGTGTCATCTACGAACTTACTGATCATACCTCCTATATTCACATCTAAATCATTAATGTACACTACAAACAGCAAGGATCCCAGCACCGATCCCTGCGGTACACCACTGGTCACAGACTTCCACTGGCAAAAACAACCCTCGCCATCACCCTCTGACCTCTGCCACTAAGCCAGTTTTGGATCCAATTTGCAAAATTGCCCTGGTTCCCATGGGCTCTTACCTTCTTAACCAATCTCCCATGCAGGACCTTATCAAAAGCCTTTCTGAAGTCCATGTAGACTACGTCAACTGCTTTACCCTCATTTACACATCTAGTCACCCCCTCGAAAAATTCAATCAAGTTTGTTGGACACGATCTCCCCCTGGCACAGCCATGCTGACTATCCCTGATTAATCCCAGCCTCTCCAAGTGGAGATTAATCCTGTCCCTCAGAATTTTTTACAATAGTTTCCCTACTACTGATGTTAGACTCACTGGCCTGTCATTACCTGGTTTATCCCTGCTACCCTTCTTGAATAATGGTGCCACATTCGCTGCCTTCCAGTCCTCTGGTACCTCTCCTGTGGCCAGAGAGGATTTGAAAATTTGTGTCAGAGATTTGAAAATTTGTGTCTAACCTTGGTTACGATTTGCAAATCACTCAGGGATACGTCTTCCCTCTCCAGAAAGGACATAGCAACTGACAAGGCTATTCCGGTAGTGTAAACTTCAATACACAAGAAACCTGGTGTTTTCCTTTTCCTCTTTTCATTTATTATTGCCCCACTTACAATTGCACTTCATCAGCTTTAGACTATCCCGCACCGAGCCCCCAATTGTATGTTACGATCAAGGCTGGAGCAGTGCATTGTCTTTCTCTAGTTCCACTTCTCCACAGGTCACAACATAAATATATATGTTTTACCCAGTTTCTGATATTGTATACTCCATTTTTGTTTCAGAATAAAATCCAAAAAACAGGTTTTTTTAATAAACAAAATTATTAATTTATTATAAAACAAGACTTATTCAATAAAGATGCAAAGCTTATTAACACAAAGGTTGAAATATGAAAGTTCCCTTCTAAATTAACCTAACACACACACAACCATACACACCGGTAAAAGAAAAAAATTAAGTTTTCTCTGCAGAGATTTACTTTACAAAAATGACAAAAAGAATACTTTGCCCAAATACTTGTTAATTCATGAAGTAAAAAGGACAAGACATGGAATTATCTCAGCAGTCCCTTTAATCTGTCATCCAGATACACATAGATGGCTGTCACTGGGATCTTTTTGGAGCAGTTCTCTTCAGGCGTCATTGAGGCTTAGTCTGGCAGGCTTTTCAGGAAAAATCGGCATCAGTTTCTCCAGTCCTCACACTGGATTCTCAGGGTTTCTCAAAGAGGTGGAAAAGGATAAGCGGGTGGCTTCTCTCTTAGCAGGCTTACCCCCAACTGACTCGAAACAATATCCAAAAACAAAACCAACTCTTGACCATCATAAATCTTGACGTGTCACTTCTCAGCAAACAACTCCAATAGCCATCAAGATTCCTGCTGTTTACTTAGCTGAAGGCATGTGACTTTTACTAAGGGTTTGTTTTTAAACAAATTCCCAAGTCCTTCTGGTGACCTTTTCTTTCAAAAAAAAACAAGTCCAACATCTATGGAACCTCTTCATTCTTTCAAATGAATCAATTTCCACAATTTTTAAACATGAGTCCTCAAAAATATTTTAAAAATGTAAGCACTTTCATGACATACTTTAACACGTTCTTTTGTTATGCAAACTTTTTAGTAGGTCTGGTGGTGAACAACAGTCTTTTGGTACAAAAGATTTTTTTTTGTTCTCTGAAGGGCGAAACTACTCAAGTGGAGAAATTTGAAATGAGATGATATAGATTCTCCTTTAGTTAAAAAAAAACTATAATTGTGAAGTATGTTACAGATCAAAGAGGAGTATAAAGCACTCTGTTTTTCTCTACTGATAAGAAAGAAACTATTAGCTGCTGTTGAAACAATAATTTCACGGAAAGTGCATTGCACAATAGTCCAATTTGCAGTTCATTAATTCCTGCTAAACAGAACAGTTTTTTCTTTTATTTTTGCTGTATTAGAAATGGGGTCCATTAAACAAAATTGATAAATACCTCGAAGTAAATTCATGAGAAGAAATAATTAAGTAAATTATAAGAGGGAATGTTTGATTTTGCATGCGTCTATAAGAGTTGGTTTGGTGAAAGCATTAAAGACTATTTTAAATTGGTAACAGTATTGTTTTTGACTTGTTTTTGAAATAGGCTATTGCAAACAGTGAGGTATATGAAAGGAAATGGAGGTTCTGTATAATAAAGTTGGAATGGAAACATAAAGATAAAAAACTGGAAAAGATATGAAATTAATAAGACACAGAAAAATGAAGTGATAAATAAAAAATACACAAAAAACAAGGAAATGTAAAACTATATCCCTTAGCCAGTTTTAAAATCAAATCAATAGCACAGATTGAAATCAATTGAATCCCCAAAAATCAGAGTGAAAATATGCATAGTTTAATGGAGTTGTAGGATATAATTTAAGGTTGCAGCATTCACTGAGGTGCAATGAGCAAAATGACAAGCTGAGTCCCCTGAATGATCTGCTGGAATTTGTATGGCCTGGTTCTGGGAGCTCACTTAGGAAATGATTGGAGAAGATTGCATGGCAGCTGCTCATAAAGGGCTACAGCTGAAATGTAAAGAGATAAGGCCTCCTAAGGATAAGTGACCACATGTATGGGGTAAATGTGTTGCAGCCTTTATAAAAGTGTGTAAGGATTAAAGGTTGCTGGAAAAAAAAAATAGTGCCTAGTAAGAAAATAAAGGGTAAAAGCAAAATACTGCAGATGCTGGAAATCTGAAATAAAAACAGAAAGTGCTGGAAATACTCAAAAAGTCTGGCAGCATCTGTGGAGAGAGATAAAGAGTTAGCGTTTCAGGTCTGTGAACTTTCATAAAGAACTTGCATTTATAGAGCACCTTTCATGACCTCAGGCCATCCCAAAATGGTTTACAGGCAATTAAGTACTTTTGAAGTGTTGTCACTATTGTGATGTAGGAAACGTGACAGCCAATTTCCACACAGCAAAGACCTACAAACTGCAATGAGATAAATGACCAGATAATGATGATGGATTTTGCTGTAGAAATAATGGTGAGACTATCAGCATTCACCGTTATTAAAGTGTAAACAAGACAGCAAAATCTGGTGACTGCACTTGTGCAGTTAAATACGTGAATCAAGAAGTTGCTGGCTGACTTTCTCTGCCCCTCCAGAAGCTTCACTACATCAGTATCTTGCTGAGAGGTTTGACATTAAAACACATGGAAGGGTGTGAGCTCCCGGTACTTAAGTGATATATATCCACGAAACTCACCAGAAACAGTTAGGCTTGGTCCATTTCAGTATAAGTAAATTTAAGTGCGATAAGTCTTAATTACTGCCAAACAACCTTTCTGGCACTAAAATTTCATTTTTACAATTGTGGAGTCTCATTCCTTCATATAAATAAGATTTTTGTTTACTTTATCTTTCTGTCTCATTTCGCTCTCTCTCTCTTAATCCTATCTTTCTTTCCCTCTCCTTTGCTTTCTGTATCTGATTTGAAATTGAATTAACTATTCTAACTTACACTTCTGATCCAAACACAGTGGCTGGGATTTTGTTGAGCACCTGACATTGCCTCCGTGGCGGGGGAGGCGGAAGATCGCAGTGGCAGCGGCCCGCCATGGAGCCCAATGCCGGGATTGCTGGGCCTGATCTTCCCGGTGGCGGCAAGGCTCTGTGGCGGCGGCTCCCCCCCACCCCCTGCCACTCAGCGACAGGACCCAACTTGAAATATTTAAATAAAGGAAATGAATAAATGTAAATGCCATTCGCCACGATCTTACCGGCTGTCTGGGATCTTCCATGCAATGGCGGGGCGTGTGGGGGTGGTGGGATGAGGGGGGAAGATGTTAAATCTTCAATGTAAGTGTTTTATTGGAGGGGGGAACAGGGCGACCATTTACTTTCATTGTTTTGGGGGGGGATATGGGTCAGAAATTTATTTACAGTGTAGTGGGGTGGGTATGGGGTTCAAATGTGCAGCTCTGGCAGCCCTTTAAAACACACCTATGCACAGGCAGCTGATGCTGTTCACGCGTCGCAGAGCCCGCCCCCGCCATGTAAATGGGGAGGGCGGACCGCCATGCATATTGAAATGAGCTGCCATGTGCTAGATCGCAGCGGCGTGGCAACGCGCTGCCTGTGCATGCGGGCTGCCATTTTTTCCGCCCGCTGCTGCTCCTGGCGGCGGGGCAATAAAATTCAGACCAGCAGGTGGTATCTTCTGGTCTTAGAATATTTGCAGGCATCAGGACCATTTCCAGGTTAGAGTTAGGGTTAGAGTTCAGAGGTGAGCTGACAGGAATCTTCCAGGAGGCAGACAATTAAGATGCCACCTCTGCATTGGTCATCCAGTTAAGGGTGGCGGGTGGCCCAATCAGAAGTCCCACAGCACTGGACTGACAGCAGCCCCACTGGGAGAGGTGAGCGCTGCTGAAACAGATAGAGGAGCATGAGGGCATCTCAAGATGGAGACACTCTTGGAAGCCTGCTGAAGATTTAAATATAAATATAAGGAAAGTTCAAAGCTCTTAGGGCCATCAGTTTGGAGGGGAAACCCCTCCATGGAAATGGTCATGGCTCAGACTACAGCCTTTGGATTCATTCAGCTCAATAATGGGCTCAGTGAGCTGAGGAACAGATCGGGCTGCCGCCAGGAGGCCACCTCCTAGTTGCTGCCTGCCTCCCAACCCCGCAGTTGGTTGAGGGATACACCAGGGAGAAATCCCTACTCATCTTTGAAATAGTGCCATGGGATCTTTTATGTGCACCTGAGATAACAGCTTGGGCTTCAGTCTAAGTGATGTACCCAGAACGTTCTGATTCAAAAGCAAGAATGCTACACACTGAGCCACAGCTGATATTAGTCAGTATAAAGGCAGGAAACTGGGCAAGTAGTGTGGCTTAGCACCTGGCCCCAATGTCTGATGATCAACAAAGTGGAGCTGCTGTTCATGAAAGTGATTTTAACCAGATTTGCCCTATTTGGCTGCCTCTCCAGAGGACTACAATGTATCATGCCAAACTGGAGATTGCAGTAAAGTTCAATGCAGTGTACAGTACCTGCAGGATGTGAAAAGTGATGTGGATCTCCTTTCAGCTGATGGTGCATATCTGTACTGACCTGCAGCCTGCAGAATCATTTTCCCATGGTTTTTGCCAGGCAGGTGCATCATAGCTTGCAGGTATGTTCGACTTAATAGCTGGAGTCTGCTGATCTCCTTGTCTTACTTTTTCATCTTGTAGCATTTCATTTATGAAATACTTTATTTGTAATGCTTCAAAACCAGTTCACAGTATTCATTTTAATTTGACTCAACATCACCACTGTAAGGTTCGTCATTCTTTTGCTGAGCATCCATGAAAATTTGTAGTTGAGAAAATCCTTTCTCATGTCCCTTTTTTTTACTAATTTGTGTTCTGAATTGTTGGAAATGCTTAATTGGTCAGTTTTCTTATGGATTATCATAAACATTACATGGCATTTGAAGAAAAACATGTCCACACTACGGGCTAATCCCATCAATCTCCATCCCGTCCAGTACGCCCCACCCACACTAACCTTTCAGGATCTGCCAGCAGATCAACAACAACTGACCCTCTTCACATTGCCTCTCTGAATGTCTGTTCACTTGTGAACAAGCCCTAGCCATCAATGGCCTTATTGTGGATGATTGCATTGACATTCTTGCTTGACAGAAACTTGCCTCAGAGGTGACCCCTTACTATAGCCTCCCTCCCTGGCTACACCACCAATACAGCTCAAAACACCACAGCCATCTTCCACCATTTCCTTGTAAGCCTTACAACTCACATCCTCCTACCTCCTCCTGTAGCAACTCCTGGAAAAACTCTCCCCCAGGTCACTTACAACTGCACTTTCCAACTCCAAATTTTCTAGCCTTTGGCTCTCCATTTGCCACAATAGTTCTGCAGTTGTTGACCCACACAACCACTGCCTCATCTCCATTTGTTCTTGTATCCAGTAAAACCCATACTCTTGCCTCACTCTGGTCTTCCCACTGTCTTTACTTTCTTAAGTAGAAGGGGAGCAGGAAAATATATCTGGTGCTCAACAGGTTCAGTCATCCATCACTAGATTTGGCTGGACTGCATCAAGCAGATGTATAGATAGCAGTGGAATGTGACCTAAATTTGCCTCCCCTGCCCTAACATCCTTCACAACCTCACGCAACTGACACTGAGGTGGGGGTTGACAATATGCTTGATTTCCCTGCCTCCTGTGCCTACTGGACAACTAGGAGAGGGATGGAAGCAGTGGATGGCCTATTAAATGTCCTTCCAGAGGGAGAGAACCCAGTAGTGGGCATCACTTGCTCTCTGGACCCACAATCTTACTTTTTTTTAGATTTTGGCTCAATGGTAGCACTCCTGCCACTAAGTCAGAAAGTTGTGGATTCAAGTCCTGATCCAGGCATGACAGCACAAAATCTAGGCTGACACTTTGGTGTAATACTGAGGGAGTGCTGCAATGTTAGAGGTTCTGTATGATACTCACCCATTGTCCCCAGGAAGTTAAAATTGACTCTTCCATTTACAAAGAACTTCATTGGTTGTGAAGTGCTTTGAGATATCCTGAGGAAGTAAGAGACACTATATAAATGCAAGTTCATTGATTTTAAAAAGAAAATGTAATGTAATCCTCACATCTTCAAAGCTCTTCATCCTTTCAAGTGGCCTTATCTTCTCTGGGGCTGCAGCAAATGCCCCACTTAAGCACCACCTGTATTTCTCTCCAGCAGTGGTAGGCTCCCTTTCCTTAGTGGAGATCCTGTTTGGAGCCTGCTGTGTGTAGATTATGAGGTCAGAGGAGCAATTGGAAGCCTCATCCCAACCCTCTCCGACAGATGGCGGGAAATTACGCTGTCTGTCCATGTCACATCCCTTCTCTGTTATTTTAAATGAGGTAATGTCTCTACTAAAATAACAAAGAAAGAATTTTAATCCTGGCATATCAAGCTTCTGTATGATAATGTCACCAACAACTATTTCTAGCAACAGAATTTTCTCTTATTCATCCAAGTTGGCATATAATTTTAGTGGGGCTTTTCAGGGGTAGAATTTTGTCTCAGGTAGTGCGCAAAATGGGTGATTACAGATCAGCCGCCTGTTGTACACAGCCTGCTATTTAATTCCATTAATAGCAATGGAAGAGGCTCACAACAAAGATGACAGTATTGTGCAACTCATTTCAGTTATCAGGACTTTGATGCACTTGATTTTGTCATATGAGTTAACAACTGCTGGCTTGAAATAGGAATGGTCTGGAAGCCTGGAGGGAATTCTGTGAGTAATCAGGTTCTTCTTCTTCTTTTGGCCTCCTTGTCTCGAGAGACAATGGGTAAACGCCTAGAGGTGGTCAGTGGTTTGTGAAGCAGCGCCTGGAGTGGCTATAAAGGCCAATTCAAGAGTGACAGACTCTTCCACAGGCGCTGCAAATAAAATTGGTTGTTGGGGCTGTTACACAGTTGGCGCTCTCCTTGCGTGTCTGTCTTTTTTCCTGCCAACTGCTAAGTCTCTTCAACTCGCCACTCTTTAGCCCCGCCTTTATGGCTGCCCGCCAGCTCTGGCGATCGTTGGCAACTGATTCCCAAGATTTGTGGTCAATGTTACAGGACTTAATGTCGCGTTTGCAGAGGTCTTTAAAGTGGAGACATGGACGGCTGGTGGGTCTGATACCAGTGACGAGCTCGCTGTACAATGGGTCCTTGGGGATCCTGCCATCTTCCATGCGGCTCACATGGCCATGGCATCTTAAATGCCGCTGGCTCAGTAGGGTGTATATGCTGGGGATGTTGGCCGCCTTGAGGACTTCTGCATTGGAGATATGGTCCTGCCACCTGATGCCAAGGATTCTCCAGAGGCAGCAAAGATGGAATGAATTGAGACATCGCTCTTGGCTGACATACGTTATCCAGGCCCTCGCTGCCATAGAGAAAGTTACCGAGGACACAGGCTTGATACACTCGGACTTCTGTGTACTTTTGTGCCATTTTCCCACACCTTCTTGGTCAGTCTGGACATAGCAGCGGATGCCTTTCCCATGCACTTGCTGATTTCTGCATCGAGAGACAGGTTACTGGTGATAGTTGAGCCTAGATAGGTGAACTCTTGAACCACTTCCAGAGCATGGTCGCCGATATTGATGGATGGAGCATTTCTGACATCCTGTCCCATGATGTTCATTTTCTTGAGGCTGCTGGTTAGGCCAAATTCATTGCAGGCAGCCGCAATCCTGTCTATGAGTCCTGAAGACGCTCTTCCGTGTAGATGTTAATGCAGCATCATCAGCAAGGAGGAGTTCCCTGATGAGGACCTTCCATACTTTGGTCTTCGCTCTTAGGCGGGGCAAGGTTGAACAACCTGCCATCTGATCTTGTGTGGAGGAAAATTCCTTCTTCTGAGAACTTGAACGCATGTGAGAGCAACAGTGAGAAGAAGATCCCAAACAGTGTAGGTGTGAGAACACAGTCTTGTTTCACGTCACTCAGGATAGGAAAAGGGTCTGATGAGGCACTGCTATGCTGAATTGTGCCTTTCACATTGTCATGGAATGAGGTGATGATACTTAGTAGCTTTGGTGGACATCCGATCTTTTCTAGTAGTCTGAAGAGACTACGTCTGCTGACGAGGTCACAGGCTTTGGTGAGATCTATGAAAGCAACTTAGAGGGGCATCTGTTGTTTGCGGCATTTCCCCTGTAGCTGGCGAAGGGAGAACAGCATGTCAATGGTGGATCTCTCTGCTCGAAAGCCGCACTATGCCTCAGGGTAGACACCCTCAGCCAGCTTCTGGAGTCTGTTTAAAACGACTCGAGCAAAGACTTTCCCCACTATGCTGAGCAGGGAGATTCCACGGTAGTTGTTGCAGTCACCGCGGTCACCCTTGTTCTTATAAAGGGTAATGATATTGGCATTGCGCATGTCCTGTGATACTGCTCCCTCATCCCAGCACAGGCAAAGCAGTTGATGGAGTACTGAGAATATAGCAGGCTTGGCACTCTTGATTATTTCAGGGCTAATGCCGTCCTTTACCACTGGCTAGAGAATCAATGGCATCACTGAGTTCCGATTTTGTTGGCTGATACTGCCCTCAATGCAGCCCAGTCTCTGCCAGTCATGGATAAGCTGGACGAACAGCCAACAAAATCAGAACTCAGTGATGCCATTGATTCTCTAGCCAGTAGTAAAGCCCCTGGAAAGGATCACTGACCAATGCAAGCCAATGGACCGCTGGGTGGAGCACTACCTGCAAATGTACTCCAGGGAAAATGTTGTCACTGATACCATCCTCAAAGTAATCATGTGGCCCTGTCCAATGTAGCAAGTATATAGATTAAATTGATGCTTATTTTTCAATGGACAGCATTGTACTGTGGCAACATAGAAAACGTCAGAGGTCCTGTAGTCTGGAATTGCAAGCAATAACTTTTCTTCAATTTTGAAATAATATATTAAGTCCAACATAAAGCCGCTCTTCCGAAATTTAGGGCCTACGAGTTGAAGATCAGTACTCTTGGAAATAACTGCTGCTTAAAATATAACACAACTCCCAGTAGAAATTAATAAAGTAGCTTTGGTTCATGGGAAACATTTGTCAATGACTTTATGATTCACTAGTGTAACTATTAAAATATTAATGAACTCTGTGCATTAAGTAATGAAACATATAGTGCCAAAACGCATGTCTGCAAATGCTGAAAAATTTTCAGAGACTAATGGAAGTAACACTTTATAGTTAAATTATTTGCAGGCTTCTAAATTTCACGAATCCTTCCATAATATTTTTAAAGTATATTAGGGTTTGTTGTTATGCATTGCCATATAATCTCCAGCAGAGTACATAGACCCCAAGTAGGTTCGAGAGGCATGTGTTTGAGGGAAGAGGGGATATTCTGTGACAACCATGGGGTAAATTTATGAAGCCCGGCTTCAATGGCAGAGCCTCTCACAGCCGTCAAAATATTCCATCCACTGAATACAGCGGGCAGAAGATAATGGCAGAGTACATGCAATTTTGAGATCCTACTTCCGCTTACAGAATTCGTTATAACAGCAGCCATTAATGCTCAATGGGAGATAAATTTCACTCCAGATTAAGCCTGAATATTTCATGACACATCAGGCACGAATCAAGTAGGGAACACCGCAAGGAAATGACATTACTTACTACAACTACAAAATAAAACAGAACATTAGTTTTGTTGAAGTAAATGTGGAAACGCTTGTTCAAGCGTTCTCCATATTCCAACAAATCACAGGTGTAGTGTGTTAGCACCATTAGTTTCAATGCTGATACGATTGATATTTTTGCCACAATAAATGCCAATTTTATATCGCATGGCACCCTAGCCTGCAGATCAGGTTGCAAGTATCACAATACATGAAATACACATTTAAAATGTTCTGATAAAGCATTCTGATCATTTTCTGTAAACTAATGCTGAAGTGGGGGATTTTAATGCTGACTTTTTTTTGTATGTGACCCCTGAAAATCCCCTTTAGTTGGTGGTGACGATATGAAGTTCCCAAGACCTGTGCTTTGGACTGCGTGCACACTAGCTGCCCTCTCACCTGCCGTAGATCTGGGGAATTACAATAAAGGTAATTTCAAGAATTTTCCTGCTCTCTCGTGTTGTGTGTTAACTGTGAACAGAAAATGTTCATTGTTTCTTGTGATAATATGAAAACTAATAACCATATATACAATAGTGTACGTGCCTCCTTTTAATGGAATTCCTCAGTCTGGGAAGCTTGAATGCAGATTTCATTTGAGACTGGAATTCAAGTTCAGGCTTGCTTATTTTAACCAATGTTTATTTATAGATACTGATTAAAACTGAACCAAAAGTAAAACCTGCTGGATGTTAAAGTGTTTATTTGGAACATTTGAATTATTCTAAAGTGAAATATGAGCTGGGTTACTCTAATCTCAAACCAGTTAACACAATGCGCAGAGCCACTCGATCAAATCTACTTTCAGACACTGAGGGGATAATTTCGGGAGCGGCCCCTCGCTTTCACAGTGTCAACAGCCCGCGCTGAAATGGTGAGGTGCGAGAAGACCTGAATTTGAGGCCTTGCACCTCATCATAATGTTGATGGTGCTGCGCCTGTGCAGGTTAGTGCTTCAAGTTCCAGTTAAGTGACTGGGTTGGATTGTGGGGGTCTCGGGGAGGAATGGGTGGGCTTTGGAATTAGTGATAGGAGGTCAAGTAGGGAATTGGGTAGGGAACATACAAGCCTCAGGAGTACTATTGAGGGGTTGTGAGTGTTGGGGGTGGGAGAGGGTCAGGAGTGAGGTCAGAGAAAGTTTTTTTTTAACATATGTGGCATTTAGAGTTGTTTTTCCTGGAGGCACTTCGTGCTGGCACTGGTTGCCTCAGGGAAAACCAAAGTTGCAGCAGCAACCAGAAGCAGGTGTTATGCCCCTAATTTGCGAAAGAAAATAAACTAATGCCTGCTTCAGATGTGGGTAAAGGACACCTCTCAGAAGTGTGCGTAAGCAACTTGGACCCAATTTAGATTGAATTAGGACTTATAACAAATAATTTCTTTCTTTACAGTATGGCAGAACCAGTAAGAGAGCTGTATTAATCTGTGCCGACTACATTAGATCAGGTCCTTCAGTTTCCACTGTCAGGTAATCCCTAAATGTTGGATACTCTTTTAGTTGGATGTTGTTCCTTGGGTCCTGTTTTGCCAAACAATGAGCTCATGATATCAACCCAAATTTTCAGGAGGAATTGTTCAGGCTTGATAAGGTGCCATCTCAGAGGAAGGGTAGTACATTTGTAGCTCTTCTGCTGTGACTGATCTTGTGTATCATTTAATTCCCATTTGTGTACATCGGCAAAGTTTAGGGGCAGGTCAACTGACCATGGCTATCAATACATGCACAAGTCACCAATATTGTTTAACAGGCCCTATTGAAAGCAATCGTGGTAAGTGAGCCAGAATGCCTTTTGAAAATGGTCAGTAAGATACTTTGAAACACACTATTGAGTTTAAAATCATCTCATTTCAACTAGGAATCCAGCTGCAAATATGTTACAAGATCAGGAAAGCAATAGTGATTGGAAATTCAATAGTTAGGGGTATAGGTAGGTGTTTCTGGGCTTCAGATGTGACTCAGGATGGTATGTTGCTTCCCTGGTGCCAGGGTCCTGCTGAGCAGCTGTTGAAAATTCAAAGGGAGGTGGGCGATCAGCCAGAGGTCGTGGTCCATATCGGTACCAGTGACATAAGTAGAAAGAGGGATAAGGTCCTGCCTTAGGTGGCTGGGAAAGAAATTAAAATAGGACTTCGAAAGTAATGGGGCTGGATTTTAAAGCCCCTCTGCCATCGGGAACGATAGTGGGGGAGGGGGGGGGCAATGAAGATTAGTATGACGGAGGCCCGCCACCGACCCCGACGGGGGTGGAGGGGGGGTGTTGGGGGAGGTCAAATTTTCAGTTTAGAAATTCCAAGGGGGAAAGGGCTGGAATGTTGTGAAATTTCATTGCGGGGTTGGGAAAATGCATGTGAAGGTCATTTCATTCTTTCTTGCGAAACTTTAACTTACTTGGCCCTGTTCATTGAGGGCTGTAAGCCCTTTAAAAATGGCGCGGAGCCTACACATTGGAGCCGGACGTCGTTGTCAGCAACGTCTCGTACGCCCCTGCCTCCTCATCGCAGGGGGTGGGTGCCGCAGCCATGCAAATGAGCCGCCATGTTTTAAATCGCTCCATGACGTGGTGCCCATTCGCGTGGGCCGCATTTCTTTATGTCCGCCCCCTACTTCGGTGGCGAAGTCTTAAAATGCAGCCCGTGGTCTCCAGATTGCTCCTAGTGGCACATGCTAGTGGGTACAGAAATAGGAGGATAGTGCAGCTGAATGTGTGGCTGGAGTGATGGTGCAGGAGGGAGAGGGCTTTAGATTCCTGGGGCATTGGGACTGGTTCTGGGGAAGATGGGCCCTGTACAAGCCAGACAGTTTGCACCTCAACAGGCCTAGGACCAATATGGTGGAGTGCAAGTTTGCTAGTGCTGTTGAGGAGGATTTAAACTCGCTTGGCAGGGGGATGGGAACCTGAACATAGATGCAGAAGGGAGAGAAGGAAAGCTTGAACTGGAAGGAAGAAAATTAGTAATTGAGTGTAGAAGGCCAAGAAAATAAAGCTTAGAAAATAGACAACAAAAGAGCTGTTCAGTGATTATAGCATCTTAACGGCACAGAAGGGGCCATTCGGTCCATCGAGTCCATGCAGGCACTCTGTAGCGCAATCCAATCAGTTCCATTCCCCGGCTCTATCCTTGTAGTCCTGTAAGTTTATTTCCCTCAAGTGCCCATCCAGTTACCTTTTGAAATCATTCATTGTCTCTGCTTCCACCACCCTCACAGGCAGTGAGTTCCAGGCCATTACCACTGCTGTGTAAAAAAAAAAGTTTTCCCTCACATTACCATATACAAGATGCACTGCAGCAACTCACCAAGGCTCCTTCAACAGCACCTTCCAAGCCTACGACCTCTAACACCTAGAAGGGCAAGGGCAGCAGTTGCATGGGAACAGCACCGAGTTCCCCTCCGAGCCACACGCTGTCTTGACTTGGAACGATATCGCAGTTCCTTCACTGTTGCTGGGTCAAAATCCTGGAACTCCCTTCCTAACAGCACTGTGGGTGTACCTACACCCCTCGGACTGCAGCAGTTCAAGAAGGCAGCTCACCACCACCTTCTCAAGGGCAATTAGGATGGGCAATAAATGCTGGCCTAGCCAGCAATGCCCACATCCCATGAACGAATAAAAAAATAAATCCCCCTGCATCTCTTGCCCAAAAACCTTCAATCTGTGTCCTCTGGTCCTTGTACCATCAGCTAATGGGAATAGCTTTCCTTTGTCTACCCTATCCAAACCTGTCAGAACCTTGTACACCACTATCAAATCTCCCCTCAATCTCCTTTGCTCCAAGGAGAACAACCCCAGCTTCTCCAACCTAATCTTGCAGCTAAAATCACTCATCCCTAGAACCATACTGGTAAATCTCCTCTGCACCCAGACAAGGACACTCTCATCTTTCTTAAAGTGTGGTGACCAGAACTCTAGTTGTGGCCTAACCAGAACTTTACAACGGTTCAGCATAACCTCTCTGATTTTGTACTTATTACCTCTATTTATGAGGCCTGTATGCTTTGCTAACTACTCTCTCAATATGTCCTGCACCTTTAAAGATCTATGCACATGAACCTTGTTACAACAGTGCTTCCATTCTTAATTACATTTTTGAGGACTTCTATTTAAATTGTGGAAATGGAATCATTTTTGGAGGCTGAAGATTTCATAGTTCCTGGACAATTTTTTTAAAGTTCACCGATGGGACACTCGAGATGTTGTTGTTGAAAACAACCTTTTGCTGGAAATTATGTAATTTAAGACAAGCAACAGAAACCTTGGACTAAGGGGAGATGTTTACAGAGAAGCGACAAGGCAAGATTCATGAGGGTCAGGGGTTTTTGACCTCCTGTTTGGAGTTTCGCTTTTGGAGAGATCATTTTTCATTCCACTTTGGACAGAATTGGGGGTGTGGACTGTATTCAAAAAAAAAAAATTTGGAGAAAACTTGCCAAAGGAGCAAACCCTAACTCAGCTTGTTCCATCTCTCTGAAAAACCTGCCAGCTTTTTGATCTCTTTAAGAAGCCCTGAGAAGCAAGTGTAAGAAACAAACTGAAACTGTTGCCGCATTTCTCCTGAAAGGCCTGCCAAACTGATCCTCAACATTAAAGGCCTACTCGGGTATGCAATTGAAACCTGACCCGAGCCCGATAGAACCACATCCAACTCGAACCCGACCCGGCCCGTGTTCTTTGATTTTTTTCCCGCGCCCAACCCGTCCCGACTACCAGAATGAAGTTGATTATATCAAAGAGGTTGTGCTCTACCTTGGATGGAATTGCTCGCTGCAGACTAGTGCGGAGTCCGGATGCACGTTTCCCACCTTGACGTCTTGGCTGTTCAAATTTTGAAGCTTTTCCTTCCCTGACCAAAAGACAGCACTGTGTCCGACCCGAGCCCGAATGACGGACCTGGAAGAGAGACCCAACCCGACCCAAACCCGACACGTCGTCAGGGTTCGGGTCGGCTAGCCATGCTCTACTCAATGTTGCCTGAAAAGAACTGTTCCAGAAAGATCCAAGTGACAGCTGTCTACGTGTAATTGGGATGCCAGACAAAAAAGGGACAATGGACATCTTTCCAAATCTTCTCGTTTTTTTCTTCAAGAATTGGCAAGTATTTGGCCAAAGTATTCTTTTTTTTTTGTAACAAACCTCTGCTGAGAGAGAATTTCTGTATTTTTTTCAGAGTGAGTGTGTGAGGGGCTAATTTAAAAAGGGAGCTTTCATATTTCAATCTGTGTGTTAATGCTTGGTTCGTTACTCGATAAGTCTTGTTTTGATAATAAACAGATAATTTTGATGTTTATTCACGAAACCTGGTTGTTGTATTTTATTCTGGGATAAAGAATAGAGTATATGATTGACTGCATTGATATCTGGGTAAACATTTAAATGTACATTATGACCTGTGGAGAAGTGGAACTAGCAATGACAGTGCACTCCTCCCATCTCGGTCATAACAAACCGAGATGTGTACTTTGTCAAACGCTTTCTTAAAATCCATGTAGACAATATCTATTGCTTTCCTTTCATACTTTCCGTTCCGTGATTACGACAACATATATTTGATAGCATCTTTGAAGTAATAAAACGTCCTAAGGCTCTTTACAGGAGCATTGTAAAACAAAGTATGACACGAGCCATTAAAAGAGACACAAGGTCAGATGACCAAACGTTTGGCCAAAGAGGTAGGTTTAGATTAGTGGTATTTACTTCAATGCAAGGAGTCTAGTGAATAAGGCAGATGAGCTGAGGGCAGAGATAGACACTTGGAAGTACAATATCATAGCTATTCCTGAGATATGACTTAAAGAAGGACAGGAATGGCAGCTCAACATTCCTGGTTACAGGGTTTTCAGATGGGATAGCGAGGGGGATAAAATAGGAACGCTGCAATATTCATTGCAGAAACAATCACAGCTGTGAGGAGGGATGATATGCTAGAAGGATCATCAAATGAAGCCATATGGATTGAATTGAGAATAAAAAAGGGGCAACC